>NC_138125.1:113315518-114648018 GCF_964188305.1 Podarcis bocagei
CTGCTGCCACCAACCCATTTCTCTCGGGTACACAAGTTTATTTTATAAGCATTAATAAGTTTATGGTTTCAGATAATTTTTCTTGTCAGTTTCTTAATCTTAGTTTCTTTACCGGCCTATACCTTCCTAATAACTTCTAACTGGTTATCCCAACTGTCTATCTGACTCCTCTTAACAGATTCCCTCACTCTCACATCAAACTATCCCAACCCACAGACTTATCCTCCCTCTCTCTTCTCTGATACCCGACTGACTCCTTAACAACTCTACAGTGGTGCCCCGCTAGACGAATGCCTCGCAAGACGGAAAACCCGCTAGACGAAAGGGTTTTCCGTTTTTGAGCTGCTTCGCAAGACGATTTTCCCTATGGGCTTGCTTTGCAAGACGAAAACGTCTTGCGAGTGTTCCGATTTCCCCTCGCTCCCCCCTTTTTCTAAGCCGCTAAGCCGCTAATAGCCTTTTAGCCGCTAATTCGCTAAGCCTTTAATAGCCGCTAAGCCTTTAATAGCCGCTAAACCGCTAATAGCGCTAAGCCGCTAAGCCGCTAATAGGGTTGCTTCGCAAGACGAAAAAACCGCTAGACGAAGAGACTCGCGGAACGGATTAATTTCGTCTTGCGAGGCACCACTGTAACTCTAACTCCTCCTGTGGGTTCCCACTGGCCAATCACTTCATACTCATTTAACCCTTTCCTTATAACCCAGCATGATGTCACCTAGGAGGCAAATGCCACAATGGTGTTACATAGGCCACAATCTGTAGCATCCCTCCTTGGAAGTAGGTTTCAGCAAAGTCAGTGAATTGTACTTCCACATAATAGCCATGGTTGCTTTCAGGCACTTTGAGTCTAAATTGATGGGTTTTGTGCTTGTCTATAGCTCTGTGCTGGATTGTTGGCAGTGTATTTAGGACTGGAGTGTCAATATGTATGTTGCTAACTAGGCCTGTTGGCTTGCATCAACTCTTAAATAAGCATTCTTTGACACTAATTTCTGTTTTGTTTCAAGGGATTTGAAATGCTTGAAACACATTCAATCTTCATCAGCTTTTACCCTCTCTGAAGGTTCCTGGGTACATTATGATGTATTACGCCTAACAACGCGCTAACTGGTTTTAGCCAATCTAAGTAATTTAGCACATGCCATCAGATAAATTGCTGCAAAGCATGGCACTGCATCACTCATTTTCAAGTATGTATAGGGCAGTTTAAAATAGATGAACTCTGAAAAATGTAATATGCAAAAGGCTGCTTGGTAACTAGGTAGTTCAGACCATGCAAAATTCGTTTGCACTTTGGCTCGTCGTATGTTCAAAATTGCTTCTAATGAGAACATCTCATTTTCCCTTAGTCTCAAATGGAATCTATAGTTGTAGAACATTACCAGGATGCTGTCTCCAGTCCTCTTTTTCAAAAGAAACCTCCCGTTGTGAATCCATGTAAGCCAGAAGCATTGCCGCTTGTTCACAAACATTTTCAGGAGCATCAAAAGGCTATGGTTTTTTTACTCATTCCTTCAAACGCACTGAAGCATAGTCCTTATTCTGAAATGACTTTCTTTGCTTTCCATGACACTGGCACAGAGGCAATTCTGATTGGCCATGCCGTGTTGTGATGTCATCCCTTTCATTGTGTGTTCAACCTGAAGCAGTTCCCTTACATTCAGTTGGCTTCATTTGCCCTCTGTGGCATCATTACAAAGCAGCATATGATTGGCTACCCAGTGTCTTCATTGACATGCTGCTCGGTATGTGATCCAAAGATAGTGTCAAAGCAACAACAGACAGGAGAAACTATAGCAGCGAAGAAGATTCTTTAGAGGGGGTGAATATGCCGACAGGAAGCTTTTGGGGAGAAACTCTTCAGAGGTACTACTTCTGACCCAAAAACTGAAATGTAAGAGGGTTTGTTTCAGTCTCAGTCCTCTTTGAGAAGCAGTCACTGTATTCCCCCCTGAATATTTAAAATAACTGAAAGTTAGGTCATAAGAAGGCAGCAGCCCACTGGGCTCATGATGCTCCTGGAGCCTTTTTTTGCTTGACAAGTGGGCTCAATCTATCAGCCCCTGCTGCTCTGCTGTCCCCTTTCATCAAATGAATGGGGGGATGTGCTACAGCAGTCTCCAGCGGGACTGAGCCCAGATATAACAAAAGATACCTCCAGGGAGTAGTTCGTTAACTTAGCTTGCTAGCTATGCTTCATGGAAGACATTTTCAGAAGCAATTTTGCTGATATAACATAATCAGTGCAATTTACTGCTTTTCTTTATTCATTCTTTATTGCCAAGGGTGTTTTTCAGAAAGTGGAAACTCTAAAGGAGTTCATTAGTTCCTGATCTTTATTTTCCAGCTTGAATACTAAGTTTGGTCTCCGTATCGTCCTTTTAATGAATGTTTATAGGGGAAATATTGAATAATAAGTAGGCAAGAGTAACCCTTTACCAAGGAGTACGAGCTCAGAAAGTTAATTGTGCTTATAAAGAGTGAGGGAAAGTGGAAACAATGTCAGTCAAGAGTTCCTGCTAGATTAAGGTTACCAGATGTCCCTGTTTCCTGGGGACAGTCCCCGAATTTACAAATCAGTCCCTATACAAAATTCTATCATTCCTACTGAAGTTGAAAATTGTCCCCAGGTTCATTCTGGTAACCTTATGCTAGATAGAACACTTTTTTAGATATTCAAGGGGCAATGACTGAAAAGAAGAATTAATTTTGCACCTTCTTATAAATGTACATATCGCAAACAGGGTTCCTTTAGATCAGGGTTTCTCAAACTTGGGTCTCCGGCTGTTATCGGACTACAACTGCCATCATCCCTAGCTAGCAGGACCGGTGGTCAGGGATGATGGGGATTGTAGTCCAAAAACAGATGGAGATCCAAGTTTGGGAAACCCAGCTTTAGGTGTTTTGGCATACTAGGTATGACTAATGAATTTGAAGTTGCAGGCCGTGGTGGTTGGTATCTATTGGGACCCATAGGTAAAGGTAAAGGACCTCTGGACAGTTAAGTCCAGTCAAATTCAACTATGGGGTGTGGCACTCATCTCTGTTTTTCAGGCCGAGGGAGCCAGTGTTTTTCTGCAGCAGCTTTCCGGGTCCTGTGACCAGCATGACTAAACCGCTTCTGGCGCACAGAGCACTGTGACGAGTGCCAGAGTGCATGGAAATGCCGTTTGCCATACCACCACAGCGGTACCTATTTATCTACTTGTGCTGATATGCTTTTGAGCTGCTAGGTTGTCAGGAGCTGGGACAAAGCATCGGGAGCTCACCCTATTGTGCCGATTCGATCTGCTGACATTATGATCGGCAAGCCCAAGAGGCTCAGTGGTTTAGACCACAGCTCCACCCACTTCTCACTATTGGGACACGTAGGGTAGAAAGCCGGAGGCCCGGCAGTAGGTGGAGCCACAGCCAATGACAGATGGAGCCAACTAATTCCTCCTCCCCACAGAGTTCTACAAGGGCAGCACTGAGGCTAAAGAGGTGGAAGATGATGGCATTACCACTCCCTGGACTTGTTATAAGTAAGAAGGTGTAATGTGGGGGCTGGATGAGGGCAGATGAAGGTTGCTGGAGTAGTGCTCTATTTGCCCTAAGGGGTCAGTGTTGCAGGCTCTCTCTACAATTACTTGGGGTGATGTCTCTTTGAAACAAGTGGGACTGAGTAAACCTGTAGAGAATCATACTGCAAGAGTCCTAGGAAAACCTTGTTGCTATAGTGCTAATATTCAGTGAAGCAAGCCTGATGTCACAAGACTTTCTGTTTACTCTTTGATTCATAGTTTCATTTGATCTATTTATAGGACTTTATTGATGACATCCATTAGGTTTTCCTGGCAACCCTGCATCACAACATATAGATTTACAATTGGATGGAATGACTTTAAAAGCTAAGGTGGTTTGGCTTATTTGAGTGCATTATCTTCAGTAAGACTTCCGTCTGAAAATGGGAAGCCATGGGATGGAGTCCTCTGTTTTGATCTGCCTCTTCTGCATGCCTTATACAAAGGATATGAAATTATGATATGAAATTAAGGTCCCTATGTAACATTCACTACCAACAATAAGACCCACAGGTTTAACAGTATACTTGTGATAGGCTTCAATGAAAAAGCACATGGAAACAGAATAATCAGTTATAAAATACAGAGCAGCTAAAGGATAATAAACTAGGAAACATTTGATTACATTCCTCAAAGACGATTGTTTTCTTTCTTTCCCAAGGACTTAGGACTAACTGGGACATATTTGAAAAAGACTTACGTGTTGAAATTGATCTATAGCCAGTTGTTTCATCATGTGCTGTTGTTCACTGCCCTGTTCTCATTTGTTTGTATGATGAAACATATTGCAAATAGTCATACATTTGTGGGTCTTGTTGTTGGTTGGACATATGCTATACCAAGACAGTTTTCGTCTTGTCTTCATTCCACACTCTGGCAGCTATAGCATTTTGGGGTGTGTGTACATCCTGCTATATGTCATCACCAGATGTTCAAACCAGGTGTGTGATGAGGGAAGTACCAATACATCTAAGCATGTCATGCCACAACCCTCAATACACTATGATGCTGCACAGGGAGACATCTTATGGTAGTGATTGCTCAAGGAACAGCACTTGTACCCATTCTCCTTCTGCTCGTAGTTCTTTGGATCCAAGCCACTGTCAGTCATTCTGACATGACCAATGTTGCTCAATGTAGCTGTGAACAAGTTGGCTTCAGAATGATGGCCCCCCATCACAAAATGCTACTGCCGCCACCAATTATTATTTTAGACTACAACTCTCATCAGCCCAAGGCAGTGTGGCTGGAGATGACTGGAGTTGCAGTCCCAAATATCTGGAAGCTGGGGGAAGCTTCTTTAGATCCAGCACTACTACACATATTGCTATGAAAGTTGAAGAGGCAAAGATCACACCATTGGTGCTTTTTCATGCATTCACATTAATTCCTCATTTGCCAGAAAGGTGAAAATCACTGCATGGACAGACAACATTCAACTGTCTTTCAGCCTTGGAAGGGGGGAGCTTTAGAAGTGTTTGTCCAGTTTTTTGTTTTTTTAAAGGAGACCATATTGATGTAAGAGCACATGTTGAATGTACATCAGTGAATGAAGAGAGTAAGGAGTTTGTTTTCGCAAGGTAGATTAATGCGATACATTGCTGTGAAAGCAGATGCCTTGTGACAGCATCACATAAATGCTATCTACCAGGCTATTCAGGTGTGGGAACAATCACTGGTGAAGAAACAAATAGTTATATCTCCATCAGCTTGGGGCTAGAATTAAAGTTTTATGGGGTGGAAACCAACCTGGATTTTTATTCTGCAGCTTCTGGCTCCTTGCCATGAACAGGTTCACTGCAGATGTAAAGACAGGCTGATCTGAAAAGTGTTCTCTCTGAATTAATTGCAATGCATACATGTTTCATCATCATTACATTTATACCCCCACCTTTCCTCAAACAAATTCAAAGTGGCATACATGGTTCCCTCCCCACCCCCACCCTTATCCTCACCACAATCCTGTGATGTAGGTCAGGCTGCCCTCCTTTCGTTTACTCCACCGTTTCTTTTGCCTTTTTAATATGCTTCAGTCACATCTCCTTCTGGGTATAGAATATAATTTTATGGATTGATTTCCATTTGACGGACTTTGTAAAATGCCCAATTGTACCACATCTCTTAGCCATTTCCAATAGAATGCTCCTCACACGCCTGTCTCCCTACTTGGACCAATTCATTCCATAATATAAAGGGTTATGTGGGTGACAAGCCACTCACTAAGGCGTGTGGTGTTTTTTTTAAAAAAAAGATGCTGTGAAAAAAGACAGCCACTACGTCTTCTGAACAAATCACCTCGGTGTACAATTCCTTCCCTTTTCAGCTTTGCTGAACCGTTCCCTCTCAACAGTCTCCCATTAGCTGATGGAGCCACTTAACTTTATTAGGCCAGAGGAAGGCTCTGAAGTGGCGTTTTATGTGTGCAGTCCAGCCTCCTATGCTGGCACGGAAAGCAGGATTCAAAGTAATACAAAGCGCTTTGTGGTATTTCGTGTGCTAGTTGCTTATGAAGGGAGGGGGAGGGGAAAATGCTGAAAATGCCTTTTCTTTATGTGAATAGTAAAATGTGGGGGGGGGGAATCTATGCAATTGGAAGTTCTTTCCATGCCGTTAAAGATTTGATATGCTGAGTAACAGGTGCTGATAAAGACAGAGTTAAACCTTGATGGAGGCTATTCAGCAGTTTAAAGCACACATTGACCTGTCAATGGTTTTATAAGGGCCTGCGGCTATTTTTTTTGCAGTAGTTTGGTCCCAAGGATTAAAAAAAAGCAACTGGGGTCACTGTTCTTCTCTCCCTGCATTGAGGTGCAGGAAATTCAGCAAGCATGGAGCTGCAATGCATGAGAAACCTGCACCACTACAGCTCCCATCACTCTTGGCCATGACCACTCTGCAAAACAACTGTGCTCGTGGTGTGGAGTACAATTAACCCAATAATCAACCTTTCAACCTTCCTCCTAAGTTCCAAGTCAGTGACTTGAGTCTCTTTTGCTGGAGGTCCTCTGGTGGCCTTAAAATAACAGCTGCACATACCAATAATAATAATAATAATAATAATAATAATAATAATAATAATAATAATACCCCGCCCATCTGACTGGGTTTCCCCAGCCACTTTGGGCAGCTTCCAACAAAATATTTAAAATACAATAAAACATCAGACATTAAAAACTTCCCTAAACAGGGCTGCCTTTGGATGTCTTCTAAAAGTCAGATAGTTATTTCCTTGAGATCTGATGGGAGGGCATTCCACAGGGTGGGCCATTTGCCCTTTTAGGCAGGAGGAGGAGCGGGATGAAGCCGTTGCATGTACTATTCCTCCCCAGGCCCCCACAACCTTCTCCACTTGTAGAAAGCAGCGTCCCACATAGATCCCATTTGGGAAGAAGGAGGCAAAGGGTGAGTTTCTGAGGAAGAGTACAGGAGGCACAAGAGCTGAATGGCTAAGAACACCATGAAAGGGATAGGCTTGCAAGTCCTTTGAAGTGCAGAATAATGAGATCCCGCCCGCCTCCCTTCAACATATCTTGGGCTTTGAAAGCATACAGCAGCAAATCTGCTAGGTGCCTGGTGGCAGGGGTGGCCCAATACATATTGTAGCAGATACTGGCAAGGTCTCCCTCCATGTGGATCTTAATGTCAGGTGGCTTCCACATCAGCCCAAGCCAGAAAGGTGGCAGCTCTGCAAAGGAGTCTCGGTGGGCTTACCACAGCCCACATGGCAGTGTTTTGAAATGTTTCTTCAACGCGGTTATCCTAAAATACCTCCCTCCCCCTGAACACTAAAAGCATGAATCCCCTCGTGGTCCCTTGCCCTCCCTTCCCTTCAGCTAGACTTTAGTCTGTAGTGGGGACAGGGGTGGGCGAAGATAATTTACATTTTCCTCAGGTCTATATTTTTCATATCTTCAGTTCAGTCCTTCACATTCATACACCAGTTTGACCTTTCTTAAAAATAAGTCCTCATGAATATTCACCAGCATTTCGGTGCAATTTTCTAACATGCACATTGTTTGCTTCGTGTACATATCTTTGCAAAGCATTTTCCCTATGATTTTTGTTTGTTTGTTTTACTTTTACCAAGGCAAATGTGTTTGTGCAGAATGGACCCTGGTATATGTATCATTGTGCCTATGATTCGGCTGGGGATTTGCACTGCAAAATTCGGAGAATTTGTGAATTTCAGAGGAAGGTTGTATTTCAGTTCTTGTGCAAGTTAGGTAGATTGCTTTTGAGTGTGAACTGAATTAATTTGTCACCATCCCTGTGTGAAAACGAATGAGAACAGCCCAAGGAACAAGGTGCAGGGAGATGATGGTTCATGTTTGAATTTTCAGTATATAATCTTGGCATGTGAGTTGGCTTCGTACATGGAGATGTGTCAGGGCTGAATCCTGTACTCCTTAAGAGCTTTGTCCTACTTTTGTGGCAAAAGCTACTGAAGTACACATTAAGTGCCCAACAAAATGCCACTTAACCCCTGCCTCACCCCCATTTTCAGCTTATAATGCCATGACATATAAAAATAAACACTGTTTATTAGTAAGTTAATGGTGTTAACATTCTCCCCTTTGAATATTTTCACAACAGCAGGAAGGCTTCCATTGGTAATAGCCTCTACAACCTTATAACCTCTGAGCTACCTATTCAAACTTGAACAGCAAAGGTGAAAAGGAAAAAAAAGAGAAAGAGAGGGGGGAGAAACACACACAATTGCTATTAACTGAACTGCCTTGTCCCAGCAAATTAAGTCATTCATCTTTAAAGCACTTTAATGTCTGCTGAAATCATTTAGACTTGTCAACATTCTCTAACTTCAACTCAAGAGCTTGAGCTTTGGTTAGAACACCATGACCATAAACAATTTTTGAAAGTCACCCATTAGCATTTCTCACAAATTTGATATCCAGTATATATATTTAAACAGGTTGACTTTCTGTCTGCTTCATTTTGTATCACACTCACATCCAGTCTGACGGGTAACTCATGACTGTCTTTGGATTTACATCATTTTGACATCAGTTGCAGGCGGCATGACAGGAGGGCAGGGAAAGTGAACAACTCCTAAATTTGCTCCTCTGCTGTGGAATGTTTTCCTGAATCAAGAGCCATCAATTGCATTCAGCCAAATTCTGCCAAATTCTGAATCAAACAGCGCTGATTGAGGCCAATTTCTGCCCTGTCCAGATCAAATGGAAGCAGCTACAAATTGCTAATAAGCAGGTGAATTAGGTTGACCTGAAATGATTTGTAGTGATTTGTGCCGATCTGTGAGTCAAAACAAACTTTCAGAAGCCAGCCAATCTCCAAACTTTCTCATTCCTTATATACTCAATCAATCACTGCAGATGAACACCTCCAGCAGGCGCCATTTTCCACACGAGGCATTCCACACTATACAGGAAGTGGGCCTTTAGAGTTTGTGGCACTTACCCCTTTGGAAGTCCATCTCCTTAAATGTTAGACAGGTACCATCTCTTGTCTTTGCAGCACCTGCTGAAGACCTTCCTCTTCCAACAAGACTTTGAAGTTGAGATCTTTCCTGGCCAGAATTGCAATTCTTTTCAAGATGTTTTGTTGTTATCCTAATTGTTTTGTTTCCTTCCTAATTGCTGCCGCAGTTTGGTCAAATTCATGCTGGTAGCTTCAAGAACACTATCCAACCATCTCATCCTCTGTCGTCACCTTCTCCTTGTGCCCTCCATCTTTCCCAACATCAGGGTCTTTTCCAGGGAGTCTTCTCTTCTCATGAGGTGGCCAAAATATTGGAGTCTCAGCTTCAGGATCTGTCCTTCCAGTGAGCACTCAGGGCTGATTTCCTTCAGAATGGATAGGTTTGATCTTCTTGCAGTCCATGGGACTCTCAAGAGTCTCTTTCAGCACCATGATTCAAAAGCATCAATTCTTCGGCAATCAGCCTTCTTTACGGTCCAGCTCTCACTTCCATACATCACTACTGGGAAAACCATAGCTTTAACTATACGGACCTTTGTTGGCAATAAAGAAATACACTGCCTTATAAGAACTTTGCTTAATGAGAGCTGCAAGGCTAGCCTAGAATGCCACCAACCCACCCAACACTCTCCAATCACAGGAGTGTCATATTGCCTCTGCCATGCTGAGCTCCCTTCAGCCTTGCCCCTCCCTCCTCTTGTAACTTGCATGGGGAAGCCGTCAACCACACCTGTCTGTACCAACCTGGATTGCACCATGGCTATTCTCTCTCTCTCTCTCTCTCTCTGATATGAAGTGGAAGGTCATTGCAAATGGATGTCCTGCTTCAGAAAGCCTGTTCTTCAGCAGCAGAGCACATAAATTACACGAGGGATCTTGGACAGCAGAGCTTGGGAAGCCCTCTGCATTAGATCTTTAGGAGCTGCTGCCAGTAAGGGAAGATTAAGTTGGGCTAGTTGGACCAGTGGTCCGACTCTGCACAAGGCAAGTTCGTATCTTCAGAGAAGGCGGGGGAAAGAAAGGATTAGACTGATGTGTCTGGTGTCGTTCAGCTTTGGATATGCTCCCACGTAATAAGACCCAGAAATAATGGCTTCCTATCTCGCTGAAAAAAGGAAAGGAAGAAAGTGGTTGGCATGTTTGGACGTTTCAATAAGAGTGAAATGATGGCCAATTAAATACAAGCTGACATTCAAACAGAGCAGTAAACTGTTCATTTTAGATTACAGTATTTTGCTGAACAGTGGATTGTCATTGAAATATAAACAACATGTCATTGATCAGCTCCAAATGTGTTGGACTGCGCACGTATTGTGGTTTATTTGTGAAAAGAGCTTCGTCATTTTGCAGTCTGAAGAATCTTTGTGGTGTCACAAGTGCATTTTGCCGCTGAAGCAAGACCTAATTTTCTTCACATTATTATATGTTACTTTCCTATTAATGTATTTAATTGTACAGAGTACTGGGAAGGGAGCAATCAATACCCTTTTATATAAGGCCAAATGAGAAAAGAGTGGTAGGTTCTGACGGTTCATAGTTAAAAATATTGATGGCAAGTAAGTTGGGTGCATGATAGGGAACCAAAGCTGTAAAAGTTTTAATTAGTGGGAACATAATTACAGATAAGAGTTTAATAATAAAGGCTACTCTATTAGAAAAGGTTTTTGTTCTACTACTTTTGCAGATTTAAAAAACAGTCCTTCCCATCCACAAATAACTTCTAATGCATGGCTAATGCTAACATTTATTTATTTATTTATTTATTTATTTATTTATTTATTTAACAAATATAGCATTTGGGTTGGGTTTATAAATGCAATCAGAGGTTTCTGGGTGCATCAGCATCAGCTTCCGAGGTATTAGGTACCGTCTATAAATTAGTTTCAAATTGAGTTCCCTTCTTTTGGTTGAGATGGACTTAAAGGGTGGTTTAGAACAAAGTTTAGACCATTGGGTAGGGTTTATTTCATATTTACTCAAATCTAATGCGCACATTTTTTTGGCCAAATTGCATTGCAAAAATTAAAGTACACATTAGATTTGATGGCACGTTTACATTCACCAGCAAATGCTTTTTTGGTTTCAAGGTTCTGAAAATTGAGGGGCGCATTAGATTTGGTGGCACAATAGACTTGAGCAAATATGGTATATCATGCTCCCATTGGTCTTTGATTGCGGTGGGGGATTTTGCAAGGTCTTGCAGTAATATTTTGTATATTGTGGATACCATCCCCTTGCTATGTTAACTATGAAAATCCTTTAATAAAAACAACTTTTTTTGGGGGGGGGGAATGTGATCAGAGGCATGTCATGCAATTCTACTCAATATCGATCCAGAGCAGATTCCAGCATATAGTTAGCAGAGTAAAAACTTAAACACACTGCAAGATTCCCCCAAAAAATGGACCAGAGGCAACTGTATTTCATCCAGCAGAGCTTTACTGCTTCTGAAGGCAAATGAGCATAATGCCCACAAATCAGTGGCGTAGCGTGGGGGGTGCAGGGGGGGCCGGCCACACCGGGCGCAACATCTGGGGGTTAGGGTTAGGGGGCGCAAATCCACGGGTTAGGGGGCGCAAATCCACGGGTTAGGGGGCGCAAATTACTTGCCTTGCCCCGGGTGCTGACAACCCACGCTACGCCACTGCCACAAATCCAACACATTCAGCATTGGCACTGTCCATAAGAAACCCAGTTGCGACTTCCGGAGGCGGCGCGTTCAGCAATGGCGGTCCTCTTCAGCTGCTGAAGAGGGGCTCCGCGGAAAAGGGTCGTGCGCTGCGGCACAGCGACGACCCACTTAGAGAAACCATGGGTAGAGTGAGCCCGTGGCCGTGGGGTTCGGCGGGCACCAGAAGCGACCTCGGAAACGCAGAAGAGACCCCGTAAGGGGTATCGGAACGTGGAGGGGGTAGCGGTGCTGTGAATCCATCGCTCTTTCCGCGGAAGTGAAGCCGCGCGGCTGCTGCTGATCAGCGCTGACCTTTCTTCCTTGAACAACAGAACTAAAACAACTTGCTCGTGAGTAAGAAACCTGAGGCTCTATCTGAACTTAATTTGGCGAAATTTGGCTGAAAGCGGGAGACGCTAAAAAGGAAGTCAGTCTTCCGGCTCTGTTTAAAGTGCCGAGCAAAGACTTTTCTAAAGCGGAAGCATTGAAAGGAGGTTAAAAGAAGTTGGAATTTACTTTGCAAATTCGATCTAGACTGCTTAAAACTCAAAAAAGTTATAACAGCTTTGTAAGTGGATAAAGACTGTGGTTCCTCTTTCTGTTTACCAGTGGATTACAAAGTTACGAAACCTGGCTATCGGTCTGCCTGGATACAAGTAACATCGGACTGCGGTAACTGTATATAAAGCTATATTGGGCCACCTTGTATCTTTAAAAAAAAGGAACTGTTGCATGCACCCTGGTTAAGAACTTTTATTCTCTGCAGTTAAAATTGAATGGAGGGTTCCCCCCCGGTTCTGGACTTTATTTAATTTTTTTTGTGTGTGTGTGTGTGGGAACTTAATGGTGGAAACTTTTCATCCTTCCTTCCTAACTTTTTTTTGGGAGCTCCCCCTACTGGATTGTAGAATTATTAATCTCTGAGAACTGCTGGCTTTTATATCTGGATGTTTACTTTCTTTTGGATTGTTTCCCATGGGATTTACAATTTGACCTTGACTCAGGGACAGCTGTGGAATGAGTGGCGCACCAAAAACAAGGGCTGGAAAGAAAGCAAAACAAACTGAACTCTTGCAAACAACTTTGCCTGTGCAGCTACGTAGATCGTCTGTTCCAATTGTGACAGGCCTGCAAGAAGGACAACATATACAGCCACCTCTTGGGGAGATGGCTGCAGGAGGGTTAGATCCTGTCTCGAAAGAAATATTGGACCAACTGGCAGCACTGAATAAGAAAGCTGATGAACAAGCAGCTAGATTTGATGAACAATCTGCTAAATTTGATCAGGTGACAGCTTCTATTGATAAATTGACAGACCAGGTCACTAAGAATACACAGGCAATAGGTAATATTGAAAAGACTACATCAGAAAACCGAAAATTAGTCGAAGAAGTAAACATAAAAGCAGAAGAAAACAAAAAGAGGATAGAGGAATTAAGAGGGGAGGTAAGACCACTGAGTAGACAGGTTACTGAACAGCAAGCGTACCTGTCCCTGGCAGAATTGAAAAACAGGGAAAGCAATCTGAGGCTTAGAAATATCCCAGAATCAGAAAAAGAGGACTTGATTGGTTTTTTGACAACAGAAATATCTAAATTCTGGGGATTGGCAGAAGATAAGGACTTTAAAATCGTCACCGCCTTTAGATTAGGAAGAGTGGTCAAGAAGGATAAACCAAGGGATTGCTTGATCATTTTGAGATCCAAGCAAGAAAAAGATAACATACTCGGCCTGCACTTCAAAAATTCATTGGTGATTCAGGGAAAGACGGCAGAAATCTTCAGAGATATACCAAAACAGCTGTTGGACTTAAGAGCTACATATAAAGACCTAGCAAGCTTATTGAGAAACAACACAATCCCCTATAGGTGGGAATTCCCTCAAGGATTATCTTTCACCTTGAAAGGGAGGAAGGTAAGAATCAGAACAGCAGAGGAGCAAGAAAAGTTCCTAAACGACCACGGGGAGGACCTTCGGAAAGGAGTAGCAGGAGCTTGGCCACCTCCTTCGTTTGGCCTCAACCCGGTTCCACCAACAGATAAAGAAGACAAAGGAGACACCCCTACTGGTAAATAAATTGATCCAGGATGTCTCTGCAGCTTCTTAGTTGGAATATTCATGGCGCAAACTCTCCCGAGAAAAGGAAAAAAATCTTTCATATATTGAGAAAAGAACAACTGGACGTCATTTGCCTTCAAGAAACACATGTGACTAGGCTCCACAGGAGAGTGCTAATTAATAAGAGACTAGGCCAAGAATTTATTTCATCAGACAAGGTTAAAAAAAGAGTAGTGATCTATGCAAAGGAGAGCCTAGCACCAAAATTGGTTTTTAAAGATGAACAAGGAAGAATTTTGGCGATTGAAATACAATCACAAGGAGAAAAATTTTTGATAGTTGGAATATATGCACCAAACGATGGGAAATCGGAATTTTATAAGAGGCTGCATGAGATAATGCTGGACCACATTGACTATACCAACATTATCCTGATGGGAGATATGAATGGGGTAGTCTCCACGTACATGGATAAGTCACAAAACCAAAATTTGAACAGACGGCAGACTTCCAAAGACTTTTTTTGAACTGACAGACAATATGGACTTGATTGACATCTGGAGGACAAAGAACCCTCTAGGTAAGGAGGGAACATTCTTTTCTGAGGCCCACCTATCTTGGACAAGAATCGACCAAATCTGGATATCTAGAGGACTGGCACCTAAGACAAGAAAAATAGAGATCTGCCCCAAAACTTGCTCCGACCATAACGCTTTGAAAATGGACTTGAGACTCACACCAGCTGGATCCTTCAGATGGAGAATGAATGACCACTTGTTTAGAGATCAGGAGATCGTGAAGAAGGCCCAAAAAACGTTGAAAGACTATTTTGAAATAAATTTGAATACCTCGGTGGAAAAGAAAATAATCTGGGACGCGAGTAAAGCTGTTATGAGAGGGTTCCTGATACAACAGAACACTATTAAGAAAAAACTCTGGAATGGTAAAAAGGACAAGATTTTGGACAAAATAAGAGATGGAGAGAAAAAGCTGAGACTAAATCCAAAATCAAAAGAAGTTTTAAGAGAAATAAAATTCTACCAAACACAATATACGAAATTGATAAACCAAGAAATTGAATGGAAAATTAAACAGATGAAACAAAGATCATTTGAATCGGCAAACAAATGTGGGAAGCTGCTGGCATGGCAGCTGAAAAAGAGACAAAAATTGAACTTTGTTACCAATCTGGAGGTCGAAGGTGAATGTATTCAGAAACCAGAAGAGATTAGAAAGTGTTTCCAGAGATATTTTAAAAAACTCTATACCCAAGGACCCCAAGCAGAGATAGAAATAAATAACTTCTTAAAAAGTCATGGCCTTCAAAAGCTAACACAAGACAAACAAACAGCCCTGAACTATAAAATAACACAACAGGAAATTGAAAGTGCCATTCAGAACATGCAAACAGGCAAATCCCCAGGCCCAGACGGACTTACCTCCAAATACTATAAGACACTGAAGGAATATTTGATACAGTCACTAATGGAAGTATGTAATCAGATTTTGGAAGGGAAGGGGGCACCAGAATCGTGGAAAGAGGCATTCATCACCCTGATACCAAAATTGGAATCTGAAAAGACTCAACTTAAGAATTATCGTCCCATCTCACTCCTAAATGTGGATTACAAAATTTTTGCTGATATTTTAGCAAACAGACTGAAAAAAGTTTTGAATGAAGTAATTCATAAGGACCAAGCAGGCTTTCTCCCTGGTAGACATTTGTCTGATAACACTAGGAATATTATTGATGTCTTGGAGTTACTACAGACAAATATGAATACGAAAGCAGCTTTGATTTTTATAGACGCGGAGAAGGCCTTTGACAATATATCTTGGAAATTTATGAAGAAAAATTTGGAAGGGATGGGAGTGGGAAGGGCGTTTCAAAATGGTATCGAAGCAATCTATTCAGAACAAAAGGCTAAATTGATAGTAAATAGTGTGGTGACAGAGGAGTTTAAAATTGAAAAAGGGACACGGCAGGGGTGCCCCCTATCACCCTTGTTATTTATTTCTGTCCTGGAGGTGTTGCTGAATTTGATTAGGAGGGATCAGCTGGTGGAAGGAATACAGGTCGGAGAAAAACAATACAAATTGAAGGCCTTTGCAGATGACTTGGTTTTGACATTACAGGAGCCAGAAGCCAGCACAAAAAGAGCTTTAGAACTAATTTCTGAGTTTGGTCGGGTGGCGGGATTCAAGTTGAACAAACAAAAAACTAAGGTTTTGGCAAAAAACTTGACACCTTCAGAAATAGACGGGTTCCAGAAGGAAACAGAATTAAATGTGGTTACAAAAGTGAAATACCTGGGGGTTAACTTGACTGGGAGAAATTTGAATCTATTTAAAGATAATTATGAAAAATGCTGGTCGGAAATTAAAAAGGACTTAGAAACTTGGTCAAGATTGAAACTTTCCTTGTTGGGAAGAATTGCAGCAGTTAAGATGAATGTATTGCCAAGAATGTTGTTTCTGTTTCAAACCCTCCAGATCGTGGACAGAGTGGAATGTTTTGGAAAGTGGCAGAGGGATATCACGAAGTTTGTCTGGCAGGGCAAAAAGCCCCGAATAAAATTTAAGATACTAACAGATGCAAAGGAAAGAGGGGGGTTTGCCCTGCCGGATTTAAGATTGTATTATGAAGCTGCATCCTTCTGCTGGATGAAGGATTGGTTTCTGTTAGAAAACACTGATGTCCTAGATCTGGAAGGGCATAGTAATGCTTTTGGGTGGCATGCATATTTGTGGTACGACAAGGTAAAGCTTCATAAACTGTTTAAAAACCATATTGTCAGGAAAGCTCTATTCATTGTCTGGACTAAATATAAGGACTTACTTGAAAGTAAGACCCCGAGGTGGTTATCACCGACGGAGGCTAAAGCCATTAAACTATGTAACATGGGGAGTGGCTGGGCAAAATACTGTGAGTTAATTGAAAGAGATGGTGATACTTGGAGGCTGCAGAGCTTTGAAAAATTGAAGGGAAAGGTGCGAGACTGGTTTCATTATGCCCAAATTCTAGAGGTGTTTAAAAAGGATAAAAAAATTGGTTTCCAGGTGGAAAAATCAAAACTAGAGACAGAACTACTTGAACCTAAGACGAAAGTGCTTTCAAGAATGTATAACTTGTTGCTTAAATGGAATACTCAAGACGAGACAGTTAAATCAGCTATGATAAAATGGGCTCGGGACATTGGGTACAACATTATGTCTGAAGACTGGGAAAGGTTATGGACCACCGGTATGAAATTCACGGCATGTAGTGCCTTAAAAGAAAACATTATGAAAATGGTATACAGGTGGTACATGACCCCAGTCAAACTTGCAAAGATATATCATCGGTCTGACAATAAATGTTGGAAATGTAAGGAGGCTGAAGGAACATTCTTTCACCTCTGGTGGACATGCCCGAGGGTGAAGGCTTTTTGGGAAATGATTTATAATGAGTTGAAAAAGGTGTTTAGGTACACCTTTCACAAGAAACCAGAGGCCTTCCTCCTGGGCATTGTGGGCCAGAGAGTGTCAAAGAAAGATAGAACTTTCTTTTTATATGCAACTACAGCAGCAAGAATCCTTATAGCTAAACATTGGAAGGCACAGGAGTTACCCACGCTGGAAGAGTGGCATTCGCAGCTGATGGACTACATGGAATTAGCCGAAATGACAGGCAGAATCCGAGATCTGGGAGAAGAGGAAGTGGAAGAGGACTGGAAAAAATTTAAGGACTATCTACAAAAACACTATAAGTTATATGAATGTTGAGAATTTGCTAAGCCTTTAGAAAAAACATGCTTCAGTATTGAGATTGGTAAATGATGGAAACCAAGTTATGATCTAGAAAAGTATAAATTGCAGACTATATAACCAAATGAAAACACAAAAACATATGAAATAAGGTATTAATTTGCTGTTTATTTTTATTGTAAAGAAAGCAGGGGATGGAGGACGTGGGGAAGTCCGGTTGATCATGAAAATTGATTTGAAAAAGTGAACTTTCTTTTATAATTTCTTTCTTCTTTCTGTAAAACCGCTTTTGTTGTGTTACTGACGATGTATTCCGACCTTGGAAAAAAAGCAATAAAAAAATTATTATAAAAAAAAAAACATAAGAAACCCAGTTGCAGCAGACTACAATAAGACTAAACCTGAACACTGTATACAGAACACCACACCAGAAGGAAAGAGAGACAGAAAGTGAAACCCAGGCTCCTTCTGGGCTATTATTATAGTCAGCATGACCTGGACGGAAGAGACAGTGCTTTAAAAATAAATTTTTAAAAATGTTTATGGGTACTCTCATATTGAAATACTGCCCCTCAATGAGGCCAAACTTAGATTCACAAAATGTTTAGGGGTATGCGTCCCCCTGCGTCCCCCCCAGAAAAAAAGCACTGGGGAGAGATAACAGAACCAGTTTAAACCAGCTGTGTTCAGCTTCTCTGAAGGAATAACACAAACATCAGGAACCTTCTGCTTGTTTCTTTCACACAGAGAAGCTTCCAGAACCCTCTTGAATTAAGTAGAATAGGAAATATCTCTACACATCATATCAATACTTTCTGTACTTAAAAAAAGGCAAACTGACAAGGCATTCTTGCTGCTCTTCTTGCTAATCTATGTGGCTGGTCACTTCCCAAGAAGAGAAGCTGCAGCTCAAGGTCTTCTTGCAGTTGGAACCATGTGCAAAAGCAACCAGTTGTGGGTCAACAGTGCATCTGTGCATTGGTCTTTCACATGCCCCATGCCGAAAGATTCCCAGATGCTCCCAAGTTCTAAACATGTCATCTACCTGGAGGTGAGCACTGTGGCACATGGCACCAGCATCACATGCCTGCCATGCTAAGGTGAACCTGCCTACTTACGTACAGCCCTGGCTGTCTGCTTCTTCCCCACGAACCAGAAATTAGTGAGCTCTGATTCCACCTGTCATTGGCTCCATCAGCTGTTGGTCTCCCTGCCTTCTACCCACCCAGTGCTACTGGGCACTTACCACCACTGATCAGAAGGAGCATAAGGAGAGCATAAGGAGAATAACTGTACTTCAGATTGCACAGTGCTAAATTGGTAATAAAATGCAAGCAGTATGAACGCCACAAGGAGCTGGGTTTCCAGTAATCAATAACTTGAATTGTTCCTCCTCCTCCCAATAGAACAAGAACATCAGGATTCAGTTTTGCTTCCCTTTAAAGTGGAAAGTCAGGCATTTTTTGCAGATGGACTCAGCTAGATTGGTAAAGAAAAAACGATTTAGTATATATATATATATTTAAAAGATATTTATTAAAGTTTCAACATATTACAAAAATAAGAAGAAGAAAAAGGAAAGAAAAAAGAGAAAATGAAAATACAAGGTAAAAACAGTTAAAAACAGATCAGTCTTTCCATATCTTATTTTTCATTTGCTTGTTTCCCTGACCTCCTCACACCTCCCTTTTTTGTATTCCAGTTCAATTTAGTTAATTCAGCAAATCCTTTCCCTCTTTGATTTTATCTTAATATTTTATCTTAATATATTATAACTTTAGATTATCACCTGTTAACAATCCATTTTTACATATTCCTTTATAACATTGCTGCTAAAAACCACATAACTTCAATCCAACATTATTCTAACATTCATTAATTTTGCAGTATTTCTGTAGATAGTCTTTAAATTTCTTCCAATCTTCTTCCACTGACTCTTCTCCCTGGTCTCGGATTCTGCCAGTCATTTCCGCCAGTTCCATATAGTCCATCACCTTCATCTGCCATTCTTCCAGAGTGGGTAAATCTTGTGTCTTCCAATACTTTGCAATAAGTATTCTTGCTGCTGTTGTAGCATACATAAAGAAAGTTCTATCCTTCTTTAACACCAATTGGCCAACCATGCCCAGGAGAAAGGCCTCTGGTTTCTTCAGAAAGGTATATTTAAATACCTTTTTCATTTCATTATAAGTCATCTCCCAGAAAGCCTTAATCCTTGGGCACGTCCACCAAAGGTGAAAGAATGTACCTTCAGTTTCTTTACATTTCCAACATTTATTATCGGGCAAATGATAGATTTTTGCAAGCTTGACTGGGGTCATGTACCACCTGTAAATCATTTTCATAATATTCTCTCTTAAGGCATTACATGCTGTAAACTTCAAACCTGTGGTCCATAACTGTTCCCAGTCAGCCATCATTATGTTATGTCCAACATCTTGTGCCCATTTAATCATAGCAGATTTCACCGTTTCATCCTGAGTATTCCATTTCAACAGCAAGTTATACATCTTTGACAAAATCTTGGTTTTGGGGTCTGTCAGGGAACTGACATCGGAGCTAGAGGCGGAGGGAAGGCTCTCAAATGAGGCTGGAGAAGGGCCCAGCAGGGAGAGAGGCAGTTCAACAGATGGGGAAGCAAATCAGCACAACACCAGGGACAAAGGGGGGCAGATGGAGGAATCGGCGAGAGGGCTCCAGGACTCTTCACCGGACACCAGCAGGGAGAGCACGGGTCCTCCGCTACCCACGCCCTCCCTGCGCAGAAGACTTCCGCGCTTGGAGAGTAGGAGGAAACTTGGCGTCAAACAACTTTTATGTTGGAAAAGGTTTAAGAAACGCCCACTGACGGATTCTGCTAGCGACTGAGGCAGCCACGAAGTGAAGGGCTGTCCAGACAGAAAGGTTTAACCAGGCAACATAGCCAGGAGAGGCGGCAATTTACGCACGAGCAACCCATACTCTTTACAGGGTCTAACAGTTCTGTTTCCAATTTTGATTTTTCCACCTGGAAGCCAATTTTCTTATCCAAATTATATGCCTCCATTATCTGATAGTAATGAAGCCAATCTCGCACTTTATTTTTTAGTTTTTCAAAACTCTGCAGTTTCAATTTGTCTCCCTCTTGTTCCAGAATTTCCCAATATTTCAGCCATTTAGCCTCCATACTGAGCTTTTTCTGAGCCTTCGCTTCCATCGGTGACAACCACCTTGGGGTTTTATTTTCAAGTAGGTCGTTATATCTTATCCAGACATTAAACAATGCTTTCCTGACAATATGATTTTTAAATGCTTTATGTGCTTTGGACTTATCATACCACAAATATGCATGCCATCCAAATACATTGTTAAAACCTTCTAAATCCAAAATGTCTGTGTTTTCAAGAAGCAGCCATTCTTTCAGCCAGCAAAAAGCTGCTGATTCATAATAAAGTTTAAGGTCTGGCAGGGCAAATCCACCTCTTTCCTTTGCGTCCGTTAGTATTTTAAATTTTATTCTAGGCTTCTTGCCCTGCCAGACAAATCTAGAAATATCTCTCTGCCACTTCTTGAAACAATCCATTTTATCCAAAATTTGAAATGTTTGAAACAGAAACAACATTCTGGGCAATACATTAATTTTTATCTGGGGGAAAAAAATGAAAAAACGATTTAGTATATGCGTTGTATATGCAACATAACACTGTGACACCAGATGGCTCTGTGGGGTTCCATTTTTCCCTACCGGATTTCTCGGTTTAAATTTACAACACGTTTAACTGAAACGCTTCTTTGATGTGTCTAGATCCAGCCATTGTCTGAGGACTGGGAAGTCTATCAGGGTCATCTCCACAGCTCTTTTCATTAAAATTACCCTTTTATCCTGTTACATTATCTTATTGGAGAAATGAGGGTCATAATTGAACCCACAAAGAATCTCATGGATGCAAGTTTTTGAAAAGATTGTTCAAATCTTTTAAAAGAGAGGAGCTTTTTAAAGTGAATCACTGAGTCGGAATGATTAGAAGTAAGAAGCAGCAGGAACACATCAGTCTTCTCAGATACGGCTTACAGCATTAAACAGTGTCCTTGAGGAGCAGGAAAACAACTGGCAATTAATTTCTGGAAAGCTCAGAAGGCTTAAAATGCTATGCCCTTTGATTCCGGAACCCTGATATCAGATCTGTAGGGAAAGACATTGGTTACACTACTGAGAGCAGAAAGAACTCTGCACATGTTCAGAAGCTTTCATTTTCATCACGCCTTTCCTTCTTTCAGGACTAAGCTCTAGCACTGAAAATTCCCAGGGCTCAGCCTTTTGAATTAAGCCTTGGAAGTCTGTTACTAGGAAAATTTACCTCAGCATGTTTTTTTTAACTAAATCATCTTCGCTAATGTGAACATGTTGGGATTTTGCTGAAGGGCCATGTCACTTGGAAATCTCACACTGAGCTTGAATGCTGGGTATATAAGTTTCAGGGTTGGCACAGGAGCTTAATTTCATTTGTGGGTATGAGGCACATCCAGTGGCGTAGCGTGGGTTGTCAGCACCCGGGGCAAGGCAAGTAATTTGCGCCCCCTAACCCGTGGATTTGCGCCCCCTAACCCTTGGATTTGTGCCCCCTAACCCTAACCCCCAGATGTTGCACCCGGTGCGGCCGGCCCCCCCTGCACCCCCCACGCTACGCCACTGGGCACATCAATAACCGGTGGCCTAAATACACACTCACACTGCTTTGCCCAGCTCTGTTTCTCCTTCTGCTGTACAGTGGTACCTCTGGTTATGTACTTAATTTGTTCCGGAGGTCCTTTCTTAACCTGAAACTGTTCTTAACCTGAAGCACCACTTTAGCTAATGGGGCCTCCCACTGCCGCCACATGATTTCTGTTCTTATCCTGAAGCAAAGTTCTTAACCTGAGGTACTATTTCTGGGTTAGCGGAGTCTGTAACCTGAAACATATGTAACCTGAGGTACCACTGTACAGGATAGAAATATCATGAAGTCTTGAAAGCAGCAAAATAAGGGTTGGATAAAAACGAGGTTTTAAAATAATAATTACCGGTATGAACAATAACAAAACAAAAAAACATTTTAGGGCCCTGAGAAGGTTGGGAATGGTATTTTATAACAGCAGTAGCACTTGGTACTTATATTGGGTTATCCAGGCCTCATTTCAGTAATTCCTACAACTGACTTGTATGGCAGCCTAGTATGAGTCTCCACTTACTGCCAACATGCCAGTCAGATGAGATAACAGACTGGAACTACACTTGACCTGTTTAATGTTATTTCCCCCTATTAGAACAATGCTAGATATGTCATTCTAAAACATCACAGGGCATACTTGTTAATTAAAACATTTTTTTACCTTGGTTTTTTTTTCTTCATCAAATGGCCACACCATTTTCCAAACTGCAGTTTCTTTCCCTTCTGCTGGTCGCTGGTTGCTCTGCTCTGCTTGTGCATCCTCAAAATCTGCTCCCGATAGTCCATCTCTCTGGAGCAGATTCTGCAGTTGTATGAGGGACTTGCACGAGGGGAGGTCTGCTGTGCTAATGGACAGCAACATTGGATAAAGACCTAAGCATCATCATCATCATCTATGAAATATGCTTTGGATTATGTGGATCTGGAACAGAAAATATCTGGCAGATTAAATGTTATTGTTACTATTGTTTATTTTTTTAAAAAAACATATCTACAAAAGCAGCACATTATGGTTAAAAATAAAGTCGAGTGAGAGCTGCAACAGTTGGGCTTGCAAATTATACAGTTTTGTTACTGTTTTCTACTAGCAACATTTTAAAACGTATTATGACATTTCAAGCATCAAAATAAGCATATATTAGCTCTCCGTTCTGCTACTGCACAAGAGATTTAGGAGATGACATTAAAACATAAGGAGATGCAAAATAAGGCACATATTATCTCTCTATCTGTCTATCTGGAGAGGTGTGAGGTATATAAACTTATAAATGAGGTGCAAATTTCCTTAACCCTCAGATCTTGGAGTCATTGAAAAGGTCATGAAAGACTTAGGGATTTTGACTTTGAAAAGGCAGCTAAGAGGACCACATGACAGAGATTTATAACATTATGAATAGTGGAGAGAGTGTGAATTTTGGGGGAGGGGTGCCCCTCTCTCAAGATACTAGTCTGGTGCCAGTGATATTGGTTGCTGGCAGATTCAGGACAAAGCAAAACTTCTTCATGTAACACATAATTATGTAATGGACCTCATTATTGCCCTGAGATGTGGTGATTTTTTAACAAGTCTGTTCCACACAACAGTTTGTTGTAAACTCGGTGTTTCACGTTCACGAAAGCTTTTGCAGTGACAACACCGCCCTAATCAAAATGCCATTTTTTTGCCATTTAATAAGGTTTTTACCTTTTTCTATTTTAAAAACTTATCAGATCTTCCACAGGGAGGGTGTAGATCAGATGAAAAGGGTGATATTTTGATGAGGAGGATTCCAGGTGGCCAAACTTGCATGCAGATGCAGCACTGAATCCACAATAAACTGTCTCACAGAAGCAGCCTGTCAGACAAATTCATGGGCGCTAGGTAAAAATCATAGCAGGTTGCTTACAATTACTGGACCTGATGACCCTTCTCTGCTCTGATGTAGTGTGCACATTCGCACAAGATGCAGGAAAGCAGAGCATCCAAGAAGACTCACTTGTTTGCTGAGGAGAATACCTGCTTGGTTGTCGAGCAAAGAAGCATGTCCTTTTGCGAAACTAAAGGCACCCATCTTGAAAGCACATTCTTAAATCAAATAACTGCTTTGATGACTTGAACTCGTGGCCACGTCAAGATTTATATTCAGCAAAGGGTTGCCTTACAGGGCAGCAATTATGCCATGTTTCTCTTAAAATATGTTAAAGCATCCCAGCTGAGAGAGTGATTTTTGTGCTTGCTCTTTTAAGAACCCATTCAAAGAGCTAATTAAAACCCATCATTTAAATAATCCCTGTATATGTTCATTAAGCTGAGCCCTCTGCAGAAGATATTTGAACTGCTGCCAAAGAGTAAATGGAAGGAACAGATGTTTAATGCAAAAGGTTATGCCTCCACTATGAGAGTTGAAACAAGCAGGAACTCTTCTCCTGTAATGTTTGTTGAAAGCATTTATTATATTAAGTAATAATATTTTTTTAAAAAAATATTAAGGTTGAAAGAAGGACTTCCTGGTTCATCTAGTTCAGTGGTTCTCAAACTTGCTACCCTTAGGGAATTAATTCTTTTCACTCTCATCTGCTGAGGAAGACTTGAACATCTTCATGGATTCCTTCACAGAGGGCCGGCCCTACTGTTAGGCAAAGTGAGACATCCACCTCAGGCAGCTGATTTTGGGTCTCCTGAAGGGGCAGCAAATTGTTAGGTGTTTTAATTGATTTTTGTTGTATTTTTACACTGAGTGAAAAGCACTTGTGTGATTTTTGCAATAAAAATAAAAAATAACTTGGCTAGCCTGGAGAGCTATGTATCTTGACTTGCGGGGGTGGGGGCATTTATTCTTTGCAATGCCTTGTGTGGGCTCTGCCTCCAAACTGCAAAGGATTCTGGGATGCATTCTAAGGGCATCCTGGAAAGTGTCCAATGAATCCTGGAAAGTGATCAATGCTTCTCTGGGGCTGCTGGAGAATATGCTAATTATGCATAAGTGATCTTTTCTGGAAGCTTATCTGCCATTGCTGATATTCCCATCTGGGAATATCAAGTTTTCTAGGGAGAACATTTGAAAACCACTTATATGACTTGGCCCCTGTTTTGCGGGAGAATATCTGTTATGGATCCCTAACAAACGTCTACCCAGAATTTTCCTGGAAGAGGAAGAAGAAGAAGAAGAAGAAGAAGAAGAAGAAGAAGAAGAAGAAGAAGAAGAAGAGTAGTAGTAGTAGTAGTAGTTTGGATTTGATATCCCGCCTTTCACTCCCTTTAAGGAGTCTCAAAGCGGCTAACAGTCTCCTTTCCCTTTCTCCCCCACAACAAACACTCTGTGAGGTGAGTGGGGCTGAGAGACTTCACAGAAGTGTGACTAGCCCAAGATCACCCAGCAGCTGCATGTGGAGGAGCGGAGACGCGAACCCGGTTCCCCAGATTACGAGACTACCGCTCTTAACCACTACACCACACTGGCTCTCTAAATGAAGTCATGCTACATCCCTAGGCAGCTTGCTCTGTATACAAGAAGAAAATATGGCTTGACTTCAGCTGCAGTCAAAGAACATACCGAATTATCTGGTTTATGGTATCTCGAAGTTTTTTTCTCTTCGCATTTACTCAGTCAAATTCAGGGAGATAGCTCAGTGGTAATACTCTTGTATTAGAAGCAGAAGAATCTAGGTTCAATCCCCAGCACCTATAGGTAAAAGGTAAAGGACCCCATGACAGTTAAGTCCAGTCAAAGGTGACTACGAGGTTGCGGCGCTCATCTCGCATTTAAGCCAAGGGGGCCGACTTTTGTCCACAGACAGCTTTCTGGGTCATATGGCCAACATGACTAAGCCGCTTCTGGTACAACGGAACACTGACGGAAACCAGAGTGCACGGAAACACCATTTACCTTCCCGCCACAGCGGTACCTATTTATCTACTTGCACTGGCGTGCTTTTGAACTGCTAGGTTGGCAGCAGCTGGGACAGAGCAATGGGAGCTCACCCTATCACAGGGATTTGAACCACCAACTGTCACATGGATTCAACCGCAAGCCCAAGAGGCTCAGTGATTTAGACCACAGTGCCACCAGCACCTATAGGTAGGGCTATGAGAGACTCCAGTCTGAAACCCTGAAAAATCAGGCAGTTGAGGCACCTTCTTCCCAAGATGATTGAGGGGCCCTGATGTGATGACCGGACGTCACATGCATGATGTTGTGTGAGGTCCTGATGTTGCGCATACGACATTGCAAGGAGTTGTGGGGCAGAGCCGAATGTTCTCTGAACTGAGTAAGAGCCTGGCCACAAAAACGACAAACATTGGGGGCCCCCAAAAGTGCCTCAGCCCCTAGAGCTGGTGCCTATGCCAGTCAGTGTGTACAACACTGAGGTAAATGGGCCAATCAGTAGAAGGAAGCTTCCTATGAGGTATCCCTTCCTACGCACAGACAAGTCCAACTTGCACAAGGCCTTAAGCATCCCACAAAAGGAGCATGTGTGCTCCCAGCAGCATTCACAAAATGGCAGTGCTCAGCCAAGTGAGCATGTGAAATGCCTCTACCGTATGTGAGACTTGTTTAAAATGCTGCCTACCTCCTCCCTAATCCCCACATTCTCAGCCCAGCGCATCGCTTCCGAGTGGAGAGCTGCAAGCAGTCAACCATTTGCATCAAACAGATCTATCACATTTTATTGGTCACACAACAAAGGTCTATAAATAACTCTCCCACTATCTTTGAATGCTATCCATGGACATATATTCTATTAACAACTCTCTCGTTTGCTTTCAAAAGCGAGGACGTGTAATGAAGGGGGAACATGCTGCATAAAACTTTTTTTTAAAAAAAAGAAAACATGAAGGGAGAACTTAATAAACTCCCAGCTATATGTTCAATAAATTAAGTTTTACATTCTAGTCCCATACCAAGAAATGGAGCAGAAAGAAGGTCTCTCTCTCTCTCTCTCTCTCTCTCTCTCTCTCTCTCTATATATATATATATATATAAACTTGCAGTTTGAGGATGTTTACTTGGCAACTGATGGGATTTATGGATTTCAGTTGCTAAGCCATGCATATAAATCTTTATGGCCACATTTTGAAAACTACTTATCCCTATCAATAAATATAGAAGTAAATCCTGAATTAAAGCAGGCAAAACTACAATTGTGTCATCCATGGTGATGCTGTTTTTCCCCTCCACTAAAAAAGACTATGACAATGCTTTGGTTGCAGCTTGGAAATGGGCTTTGCGGGTTCTCAAAGTGGTTGGTTTTCTTTCTCATCTATGAAGGTTGACATGTTTAGTACTTGATTTAGAAGCTTGGCCTCCCAGGAGGAAAACACTGCTTAGGAACACACCGTTTTGGCAGGGAAAATGGTCATCCATGCAACCCGAGACCATGAACTGCAGTGGCCTATCCAGGAATCCTAAACTCATAGGCTTATTTAAGAACATGTAGCGTGAATGACACATTATCACAGTGTTTGCCGGTTTTGCTTTTAACACGTACACGTCCGCATATGTATGTAAGGTGAACCAGCCTTATATGGTTTGACTGTTACGTGGCCTAAAAGGCCAATTCACTGCCCAATTATGTAGAAATACTTAAATCAATATGGCAAATCAAATCAAACCCAAGTGCTTCATGGAAACTTGGCAGATCTCTCTTTGACAATGTAGTAATTAATCATTAATACTAGGTACTTACTCATGCTCTAACTACATAATAAAATATTGTTTCACCTGGAAATGTTTAAGAGGGCTTCGAAACATTATTCCTTCCTCACTGCCTTTAGGCTACGATTTTAATGTGGACTAGGAAAATGATATTGCTGTCTGGTTTTGCTTATAGCTTTCTTAGCTTTATGAGGGGCTGGTGGTTGTCTTGGTGCTGGCTATTTTTTAAGATGGTGGATTAAAGTACCTAAATGGTATTTCATACTAATAGTGGTGTTTGTTTCGTTTCGTATTCTGGATACATTTTGTAGAGGAGTTTTCTCCTAAAATAAAATCGCTTTAAATTTATGAAAGGATAATGAATATAAACCAGAGGTAGTACTCAACAAAATAGTTCTGCTAACACAAGGAGCTTTTAGCTGCACAATGGAACTTCCCTGCCCTTTCCTCTCCTTGTGTGACCCCCAGAATGACCCCTAAATCTGTTCCAGAGGCTCCTTCAACCCCCCCACACCCCCGGAGCAAATTTATGGAACGTGCAGGGAGAGGAGAGGGTG
The DNA here is from genome assembly GCF_964188305.1 of Podarcis bocagei. Lineage (NCBI taxonomy): Eukaryota > Metazoa > Chordata > Lepidosauria > Squamata > Lacertidae > Podarcis > Podarcis bocagei. Next base: position 113,343,896 of record NC_138125.1, read on the forward strand.
GGAATGTTCCATTGCACAGCCAAAACTCCTTGCATTTTGTTTTGTTGGCTACTACCCCATACTTTCACGCTGTGAATGTATATGCAATAAATCTTGAAAATTAAAATTAAGAAGCAAATTCCTTTTGAGGTGCATGTAAAAAGAGAAACCTAGCTCTGCTATCATTCTTTGAGCCCAATCAGTTGATTTGTTACATAGCAACAAGGTAGAAAGCTGCCTGACACTGACTCCGGCAGTCAGGCCGTTGGTCTATTGAGGTCACTGCTGGTCACTTCATCACAGAAGCTTGCCGGTTCTTTATTTCTTGACAGCATTTTAAAATAGCAAGATCATGGAGAGACTCAAAGGCCATATACTAGTTCATCTCCCATTGAAACAACAGGACCATCTGCTCACCATACCTCCAGAGAACAACTTACGTGATGCAAACCACATTATGCCAGTAAGAAGAGAACAGGTGTTCTGCAGAATTCTACTTACAGGGCAAAAAACAGCTCTGGGCTTCATTTTATTGGAGCTTTCTCCCAATATAAAAGGCACTTCCAGAAATATAGTGGAATGTAGCAGCAGTTTGTTCAGTTTCCCCAACATTTGGGCTGCATTCAGACAATACTTTATTCCATCTTCGCAATGTTTCCTTAGAATCTTAGAATTGTGGGGTTGGAAGGGACCCTGAGGGTCATGTAGTCCAACCCCCTGCAATGCAGGAATATGCAGCTGCCCCATACAGGGATTGAACCTGCAACCTTGGCATCATCAGCACCACGCTCTAAACAAGTGAGCTATCCATGGAAAGGTGAAAACAATGAGCATTGTAAAATTCTACCTGTAAAAGAAAAGAACATTAGCTTGCAATATTATGCCTGGCACAGGACTGTAATAATCGCTAGTGGCCTTTTCATAGTTACCATGCAGTAAGCAGAAGTAGATTTACTGTAGGAGGGTTTTTGTAAAAACCATAGCGTGTGCTGAAACAGTGCAGTATATTTGGAATAGTGATGCTTTAACCTTGGCAGCGCAAACGTTTATCAACTCGTAGGCATTAAAAATTATAAAGATGAAAAAGATGTCTAGTCTCATTTGGCTGAAATGTCAGGCACATCATCCACCCTTTTTTATGGTCCCAAAAAGAAACCCTGGTATTCCTGATGATCTCATTTTGTTTTCAGTTCCCATTTCTTCCATTCAGGGTGTTAAACTGGCATTTCACTCTGCCCGAGGCTGTGATTTTGCAAACAGGATCTCCGGGATCATTCTTCACTGCTGCACACAGTGGCTTACGCAGCATTCCTGCCGATTCTGAAACACAGCCTGGAAAGTTCAAGTGCGTGTATCTTGGCTACATTATTGCAATAGACAAAATGCTGCCTGTGCTACGAAAGAAGTGTGGGCTTGGCTGCTGCAGTTCATATTGCTTCATATTTTACTTATATTAAAGAGTGTGCAGCTTTGACTTCTCCCACCAGGGCGTGATATAGCTGCCTTATACCGAATCAGACCATTAGTCTCTCAAACTCAGTACTGTCTGCACTGACTGCCAGTGGGTCTCCTGGACATCAGAGAGTGTCAGGCAGGGTGATGGGGAGGAGGAAGAATGCTGAGAGTTGTTAGGAGGGCCCTATTCCTCTTACAGTTCGTCAGTTCTCAGAGTGGTTTAACAACCAGTTGTTCTCCACAGGAAACTCTGTGTCATGAACTGGCAGGACAACAGGGAGGTGGAAGAGGATCCCAGTGAGGGGTGAGGGACTGGGACACACCGGGGCAAGCAGGGGGTGAAGAAGGCAGTACTCACAGAGTGGTAAAGGATGACAAGGGGATGGGGGTCAATGCACAGGAACCAGAGAAGCAGGACCCATCACCAGAGCCAGAGGCCACAAACACAATGGGCTCTGAGGCATAGGGAGCAGTGGGAGGGGTGTTCTAGGAGGCTGAGGCAGGCAAAGGCCCACTAGCTGGCCAGCTGGGGCTCGCTAACTCTGGGAGGATGTGTGTGATTCTTCAGCTGCAGTGGGCTTGGAACAGGTGAGGGTCACCTGCCTCGTCAAGCCCAGAAGCTGCAAATAGCATGCAAAGTATAAAAGGGAAGCAGAGCTGAGGTGTTGTGTCTGCTCAGCTGCCCATGTTGATGGAACTTGGCTTGGATGCTCCTGGGCCTCTACAGGATTGTGCTTCAGGTTTGACTCTGGACTGCATCCTGACAGACTTGACTACTTGGATTGACCTTGGACTGTGTTTCACCTTTGGGCTTTGCTTGTGTGGCTTGACCCCCGGGCTTTGGACTGCACATACTGACTTGCTGCCAGGTAGGCCATGGATTCAGGGCAACCTACAAAATATGCACTTTCCCAATCAATAGGTTGGGCCACAACTGACCATTAGGTCCAGTCGTGGCCGACTCTGGGGTTGCGGCGCTCATCTCGCTTTATTGGCCGAGGGAGCCAGCGTACAGCTTCCGAGTCATGTGGCCAGCATGACTAAGCCACTTCTGGCAAACCAGAGCAGCGCACGGAAACGTCGTTTACCATCCCGCCGGAGTGGTACCTATTTATCTACTTGCACTTTGACATGCTTTTGAACTGCTAGGTTGGCAGGAGCAGAGACCAAGCAACGGGAGCTCACCCCATCGCAGAGATTCGAACCGCGGACCTTCTGATTGGCAAGTCCTAGGTTCTGTGGTTTAACCACAGCACCACCCGCGTCCCCTATTCCCCTATTCCCAATCAATACCTGAATAAAAACACAGCTAAGCAACAACACTCACACAGCTACAAATTTTGTGATCCAATCCTTAAACTCTAAAATGTGTACATTGGCTGAGACTGTGGTGCCTGTTCTCTCAGCCTGGATGAAGTGTGCCTTGTTATGTTATAGATGTTATGGATGAAGTGGGCTATAAGGTCACAACCATTGGCAGATGCAAATGCGTCTGGGAAGCTGTTCATTTGGCAAGAGAGGAGGGGGGCTGTCAGCAGAGAGGCTGTGCCACTGTGGTGAATGGTCAGGGTTTACAGAAGGGGCTTTCAGCATACGGTGACTTTCAATATCCTGTACCATTACTGCATCAATTGCTATGTCATGCTCTTCACTAAGTGTCTGGTAGATTTGTCCGCTTTAGTGGTATGTCCCTATGGTTTGGTGTATTGACTGCTGGGGTGTATGAGGGGGTATATAATTGATTTATTGTGAATGACATTTTTATTGGTGTTAGTTGAATTGGTTTTCTCTTCAGTATTGAACTGATATATTTAGTGCAACATTTTTATTCTTAGACTTTATTCCTATTGTTTGTCTTGCTTATGCTGTTGTGTTTGGAAGGGAAATTTCCACATCCTCCCTTTGGAAGGAAAATGTAATTAAACTCTTTCGTAAAATGAACACTCTGTAATTGTGTCTTCACAATCCTATGCAAGTCTACTCAGTAATAAGCTCCATCAGTTTCACCAGGGCTGCTTCCAGGTAGACAGGTATCTGATTGTAGCCTTTGTTGTTCAGTTTATAATGGCATGCCAGGGACGAATCACATCTGCAGATTTTGCCAACTGATAGAGGTGAGATTGAACTGGTGGTGGTGCTGACGCGTAATTATGCAATAAAAGAAGGAATCCAAGGCACTAATTTTCAACCTGTCAATAGGTAAAATGCTGATCCTGGTGAAATCAATGGCAATGTTTTTGTTGACATCAAATAGGGCAAGGTTTAATAGATTTCATTGAGCCCAGGTGTTTGCCCTGGTGTCCTAATGACTTTCAACCATGCTGGGGAAAATAGTTCAACTCCTTAGGAGCCTAAGATGACAAAGTGCCTGAGCAGCAAGATTCCACAGCACCCCACAATCAAGAAACTGACATTTCCCTACATCCCCCCATCCCAGTTTAAAAGTGAGATTTTGTTTGTAATCTTGAACCAACAATGTGAAAGTTTAATCAACTTTATTTGCATCAGGGAGGAATCAGCATGCTGCAGTGCTCCCTTGCGATGCATTTCCAATCGCATCTTCCTAGGAAGATCAGACCGATCACTGATCATTGGGTGGTTTACCACCACACGTCAACTGCTAGAAACTTAGGATACTTGTTGATGATGTTCATTAATGGATAAGGAAATTTTCACTGGCTATGAATCTACCACATGCAACGCCTCTGCCCAAGTTTTTTTAGGTAAAGCGAGATGAGCGCCACAACCCCAGAGTTGTCTGCGAATGGACTTAACTGTCAGGGGTCCTTTACCTTTACCTAAAGGCGTAGTTAAGAAGGGCCTGCACAATGTGTCACCCATCGCAGAACTTCCAAGTGTCTCTACTGTATTTTCCAGGGACAGTCCCAGATTTACAGAAGCCATCCCGGTTTCTGATTTGATCCCGGAATGTCCCACTTTTCCTTAGGACTTCCCTATTTTCATTGGAGAAATGTTGGAGGGTATAAAGTTACGCAATCTTCAAGCCAAGGAGCTAAGTAACTATGCTACCTTTAGAAGACATCTGACAGCAGCCCCGTATGGGGAAGTTTTTGTCTTATGTTTTTCTATACATTGGAAGCTTCCCAGAGTGGCTGGGACAACCTAGTCAAATGGAGTATAAATAGGTAAGTTGTTGTTACTGTGGAATAGGACATCCCTATTTTCATCAGAGAAATGTTGTAGGATACGGCATCAAGATGCAACCTACTGCTCATGCACGGTCACCCACCAGAAACACTGAAAAAGACCAATACAGCCCAATACAGTTGTTCCATTAGTGCAAAGATTTACTCTTGTCCAGTGGAACTTCCCCCTTGTCCTCTCCCCTGCATGCCCCCCACCCCCCACACCCCAAATCTGTTCCAGGGGGTTGGGGAAAATCCAGAACAGATTTAGGTGGGCATGATGGGGAGAGGTAGAAAATTATGCTCAAGCTTAAATCCATGCGCTGATGAAAGGAGTTCCTTAGCACTGTGTTGGATACAACATTTGATCTATTCGGGCCAGTTATTTTGATTGTTTCTTGTGAGTGTTTCATTATTATCTATTCAGTTTTTAAAATTTTTGGTCCTAGTTATGTTGTTGCAGGGAGGAGCGCATTGGAGGAATTGATTTTTCCCCCTTAAGGGCCCTCATCATGGCTAGTGCTATGGAGTGGGTACAAAGCAGATAAAGTCACACTACAGTTTCCAGTGGGTAATGTGTCCACACACACACACACACACACACACACACACACACACACACAAAGCATAAGCCCACGTGCCCTAACAGAAGAAGCCATGAGAGAACTCTTGGGAAAGAAACAAACCTTTTCTAACCCAGAAAGCTCATAAATGCTGAGCCAGTTCCAAACTGAGCAGGCACGCTTTGCTGAACATCACTGGTCCTTAAGCACCTATTAGAAAGGCAGTGCTTTGCCCTTCCTAATGAGGAATTTCAGTACATGGATATGAGTGTTTAAGGATTAATGTCTGGCCTTTAAAGCCTTCAATGGCCTGGGACCAGAATATCTCAATAATTGCTTTCCGTCTTATGTTGGGGGTTGAAGAGGCCAAAATGCCATGGGGTTGGGGAACGAACATGCCAGAGATATTTGGAGAGGGGAAAGAACCTCCACTGGCATTTATATCGTGACTGCTAGAAGCCCTCAATCCAAAATGGTTCAGCTAGAATGCTTGGTTTTAAAGGAGAGCATAGATTGCTAGAAGGAGCATAATGGAAACTGGTGAAATGGAGCAAACCAGTGAGCATGTACACAAATTCTGTTGGAAGGGAAGGGGATACTGGGGATGATGTCACTCTGTACATCAAAGAGGACATAAATTCCAACAAGCTAGAAATCCCCAAAGAAGCAGATTCTTCCACAGAGTCACTGTAGCTGGCAATATCAGGCCCCATAAGTAATTCAGTAATTGAGACGTACTATTATTCCCCTGACCCAAATGCCTCTGGCAATTGTGAGTTAGATAACAGAATGAAGGAGACAGACAAAGAAGGAAGTGTTGTAGCAATGGGTGACTTCAGACTGGGTAAATGTGTGTCCTGCTCACAACAAAGAGGCAAAGTTTCTATATATAGATGGTTAGGGAACTGGCCAGAGAGGAGGCAACTCTTAAGTGGCACCCAGAACCCGGTGTGAGATGTAAATGTTGTTGAGTTGTAAACAGTGAGCACAGTGGTAGTAACTTCAACACAAATGTAAATGGCAATTGCCAAGGAAGTCCAACGTAGACATTATTGAGGAAAGTTGGTAGGAAAAAAAGTTGAAAGAGAAAGTCAAAAGGAACAAAAGTCTCCACCCCCATCATTCTGCCAGGACACTGAGGTCCAGCGCCAAGGTCCTTCTGGCGGTTCCCTCACTGTGAGAAGCCAAGTTACAGGGACCCAGGCAGAGGGCCTTCTCGGTAGTGGCGTCCTCCCTGTGGAATGCCCTCCCACCAGATGTCAAAGAGAAGAACAACTACCAGACTTCTAGAAGACATCTGAAGGCAGCCCTGTTTAGGGAAGCTTTTAATGTTTAACAGACCACTGTATTCTAATATTTTGTTGGAAGCCTCCCAGAGTGGCTGGGGAAACCCAGCCAGATGGGCAAGGTATAAATAATAAATTATTATTATGATGTTATATATTCCTTTGAAATGACCAGAGATAATTCAAAACCACAATAATGGGAACACAGCTAGATTGTATAGCACAGATCTGAAAAGGTACCATCAAGGCCTAGAGAAAACTATGGAGTTTTGTTGGCAAATGCAACCTTTGCCAACCTGTTGCTTTCCAGATGTTTTGGACCACAGCTCCCATTAGTCCCAGCCAGCATGGCTTTGCAGAACTTTAATGTGCAATTAGCAGCAGAATTTGGGCTCGAGTGCACCATTTCCCCTACAAAGCTAGCCCTTTATCATTCATCTTGCTTTAATGTGACTGCAGGCTAATTCAATGTGTAATTTTCAGAGGCCCCTCAGATCACTGCTTCCAGCACTCATCAGCTCTTCAATGTCCTTAAATTGCCAATCTACATATTGACTCATTTACAATGACTGAAAGGGCAGGTATGCCTGGGAGACAGAGATGGAAAAGATGGGGAACAAGTTTTAGAAAGCTACATTTTCTTTTCTTTTCTTTTTTTTGGGACATCGGAGCACAGTAAAGTGGTGCATTGCAGAGAATTGGCTGAAAGTACGCTGGAGTTTCTCTCTTTCTCAATACTTTGCTTTCCCCCCCTTTTGATGCAGCAGGTATTATTAGCGCTCCCCTGTAACAGACAATTTGTGGAGCTTGTCGTCAATCTTAATAATGCCCTTAGCATTCCAGCAGATGCTCCACAGGATTCCCAGCTCAGTGTGAGCTAAATGGCAGCAGGATAAATTTCCATCATATTTTAATTAACAAATGTGAACCACATTGGGAGCAGATTTTTATCATGCCACTTTTGTAAGCGACGGTCTAGTATTGTTATTATTATTATTATTATTATTATTATTATTATTATTATTATTATTATTCCTACACACCAACAGTGCTGCACATTTGCATTCAGTTTTTGTTTTGTGGTACATAATTGTGGGAAGGCGAGTGAGCGAATGATCCATTTGTCCAGCGGTCATGTGAAGCTCGTATTACTCTTAACACCTTCTCTAACTCGGCAATCTGATGAGGTGCTGAAGTCAGCCTGACTAATGGCCATGGAGCAAAATTCCCTCTCCTCTCTCTCGCACACAGAAGATACAGGAACATATGAAGCTGCCTTATACCAAATCAAACCATTGGCTGGGGATTGAACCTGAGCCCATCTGCACAAGGATGCTTTCTTACTGAGCTCCGACTTTCCTCCTATGATCCACGAATGTTTTAGCTTAGCAAAATATATGTGTGTGCCAGAAATCTGCCATTCTAGCAGGAGAACTATAGGGATGTTTACTAACTCAGAAGTTAGTGCCACTGAGTTCATTGGCATTTTCTCTCCAGTATAACTCTCTTTCGGATTGCAACTGAAATTATTTTGCTTTATCTGGCACTACTGTCTAAAGAAGGGATGCAGGTGGCACTGTGATCTAAACCACAGAGCCTAGGACTTGCCGATCAGAAGGTCAGCGGTTTGAATCCCCGCGACGGGGTGAGCTCCCGTTGCTCGGTCCCAGCTCCTGCCAACCTAGCAGTTCGAAAGCATGTCAAAGTGCAAGTGGCAGGAAGGGAAATGGCATTTCTGTACACTGCTCTGGTTCGCCAGAAGCGGCTTAGTCATGCTGGCCACATGACCTGGAAGCTGTACGCTGGCTCTCTCAGCCAGTAAAGCGAGATGAGCGCCGCAACACCAGAGTTGTCTGTAACTGGACCTAATGGTCAGGGGTCCCTTTACCTTTACTGTCTAAAGAAAGCCAAAGAATGAACAACAGCAGCAACAAAACAAAAAAATCTTAAGGTAGTGGCAAGATCATTAAATAGGAAATGAAGAAAAGAGTGCCGATGCTAATAAACAGTATAATGTGATTGTAAAAAAAAGAAGAGAGATTATTTTGCCAAACTAATAGATGTTTCACTCTCCTTTCGATATTGTAGACCTATTCTAAGAGCTGTCCAGAGGGTTATTTTGAAATTAGGATGGCTTTATAATCCAATAGGGCTGCCATATGTTCAGAATTTGCTGGACATAGCCAGGATTTGTCCTTCGAAAATGGTGTCCTGGAAGAATTTTTCGATGGTTAAAATGTCTAGGAAAATGTTAGCATATGGCAGCCCATTTTGGAATTGTTGATGTTTTTGGGTGGGGGAGTGAATTTCCTTAAAAATAGCTTTAAAACCTCTCCCCTTTTTTGAGATTTTTCTCAACTAATTTGTGTCTGGATTTTCACTTTTTGAAATATGGCAACCCTATGGTCCAGTCAAACCCATCTTAAATTGTACAGTCTACATGTAGTGTTGGGGGGATGAGATTGCACCAACCTGGCCCTCAGGTACACTTGTGTCAAGGTGCTAGAAGGAAGACATTCACACATCAAACATTTATTCAGTGTTAGTCATACTCACCCATTGACATGAATGGACATCACTAACTTAGGTCCATTAATTTCATCCATCACGGAATCTCAAGATGCAACACAGGAAATGGGGGTCCACAGCCCTGTATGGGGTGCTGGAAAAGTTTTTGAAGTTCTCTGTATTGTGGCTTTTAACTATAAAAAGAACCCAGCTAAACCATATAGGGTTTGATTATTTTACCCCATTGTTGTTGTTGTTTAGTCGTTTAGTCATGTCCGACTCTTCATGACCCCATGGACCAGAGCACGCCAGGCACTTCTGTCTTCCACTGCCTCCCGCAGTTTGGTCAAACTCATGCTGGTAGCTTCAAGAACAGTATCCAACCATCTCGTCCTCTGTCGTCCCCTTCTCCTTGTGCCCTCCATCTTTCCCAACATCAGGGTCTTTTCCAGGGAGTCTTCTCTTCTCATGAGGTGGCCAAAGTATTGGAGTCTCAGCTTCAGGATCTGTCCTTCCAGTGAGGCAGTGATCCATGAAGGGGATTTTACCCTATACTTTTATTAATAGGATTACTGATGAACATTACGTGTAATATTTACATCAAAATAAATGGGGCCTGAGTATGTTTGTACATAACTTTAATAGAAGTAATTAAGCCACATCCCCCCCCCCAACACTGGGATGGATGCTTACAAACTGGTCAATATTCTGTCACCTGCGCCTCTCCTCTTCCCAAACTGTGCGTAAGAAAAAAGATAACTGTACTTTGATAAAGCATTTCCCTCTATTTTAAGCCTCATGTGTTCTGGCTTACTGACCTCTAGATCAGCACAGGGTTAGATAACAAGCAGAAAGCCCACTATCTAAATGAAGTGGAACTATTGAGGAAGCGAGTGAAATGGGGAGACTTTATCTCTGACATATTCTGAATATAATGACTACATATTTCTGACATATGGCATTTGGATACTTCCTTTTTTAAAAAATTCCCCATACGACACTGAATAGAATGGCAAACTCATATCAAAAGATTAAAAGTAGCTTTTAAAAATAAAATAAAAATATGTAAGTGATTGGGGTGGGGAGGGGGAGAAACAGAACATCTGTATGTTTATTTTAAGCAGCAGCAGCAGGCATTTAACATTTAAAATAGGGGACTATCTACCCAGCAAAGAGTCTCGGCTTAATAGGGACTTTTGACTGAATCTTTCTTAGATTAAATGACTGCCTCTATTTAAAGAAGGCAGCTTTTCATAGGCACAGAACTACACAAGAGCTTAACATGAAATCCATTCAGAAGGAATACAGATAATCCTCACGCTCCTTATTCAAAACTTCTTTACAGTAGAAAACAAGCACTTGGAACAAAATACCAGTTTGGTGTCTAACTCATTTAAACATAAGAACATGAGAGAAGGCTGGATGGATCAGACCAGTGGCCTATTTCAACTATGGAGGCAGAGCCATCATGGCTAGTATTGTTATTATTTAGGGTTGCCATATGTCATTCAGCAAAAGGTCCGGGCAGAAATCGGTTAAAAAGAAAGCTGAATATCCAGACGTATGGCAGCCCATCTCGGCAGTGCTGTTTTTGCCAATTTTTCATAAAAATAGCTCAAAAATGACATTTCTTTCCTCATCCCTCCCCCCCCCCCCGAAAGCTCAACAACTTTTCTGTCTGGAGCTGTTTAAGGCTTTATAAGTCAAAAACATCAAGAGCCCCATCCTCCAGGAATTTGTCTAAAAATGCCCATCGCGAGAGGCAGTGAATTGATCCTGCTGCTCTCTAGTTCATTTGGAAATGATGTTGCATTCTCTCTTAAAGTAGCCAGTATCATTGCAGACAGTCGAGGCCAGTCAAGGCACAGTAGTTTTGGGGACACAGGACAGGCCCTGTGGCAGACTGCAGCTTGGCCCAGAGAGGAATGGCAGGGAGGGTTCCTATCATTGCCATCACTACCACCCAGCGCCTGGCACTAGAGGCAGCTGACTCACAATGCCTAATAGCAGTGCTTTTTTTCTGGGGGGACGCAGGGGGACGCAAACCCCTCACCATTTTGTGGATCTTTCAGGGGCAGTATTTCAATATGTGTAGGAAAAAGAGTACCCCGAAACGTTTTCCTTATTGAGGACGCTCTGTTTAAAAGAAGGATGGCAGTTTGCACACCATACTTCTTTTCAACGATGTTTTGCCCAGTGAAAATGTGCCCTTCAAAATACATTTTCTTCCCTGCAGAGTTGTTTATTGGGAGGGGCAAGACACTCACAGGGAGAAATGGCTTTAAATCAGTGTTTCCCAAGCTTTTTTGGGCAAAGGCATACTTGTTTGATGAAAAAAATCTCGAGGCACACCACCATTACAGCCCCGTGACATCAGCGCGCAGCGTCACGCCGGGAGGGACGCACGAAAGTGTAAGTTTCAATTTTTTCCCCTCCCCCTTGCCGGGGAACCTCCAAGCTTTGGGGGTGGGGGGAAGGAGGCAGCAAAGCGAGGCAGGAAGGAGAGCGCGGCTTGGCTGGGTGAGCTTTGGCAGGGAATGAGAGCCACGAGGCGGGCGCTGCGGACGGAGGCGCTGCCCGCCGAGCTCGCAGGCAGCCAGGCAGGCAGACGGCGAGAGCCCCGCGCTGGGCGGCCTCTCCTCGCCGCCCCGCCTCTTGCCGCCCGACTCGCCCGCCTCCCTCCAGGCAACATCTCGCGGCACACCAGGCAACATCTTGCGGCACACTAGTGTGCCGCGGAACAGTGGTTGGGAAACACTGCTTTAAATGTCCCTGCGAAGGAAGGAACTGTATTGTTGCTGACCAAGTCAAACGATTTATCCAGCTAGTCTGTTCTGTGTGGGAAATAGATTCTGTGGGGTTTGTGTGTTGTTGTTGTTGTTTTGAACCATTTTCTATCTAAATAAATAAATTTCATACAGAAATTATTAATAAAAGGGGCGGGGAAGATCAGATCAGTTTCTGCTAAAAAGTAACTTCCTTGGAATATGTTATCTCCAGGGATATAAAATCAATATACTGAAAGTGGTTTTTCTTTTCTTTATTGATAATAAAAAGCATAATGATTCCTGACTAGCTCTGGTAAGCATAGAGCCTGGGAAAGGGAATATGACAGGGTGGGGATGAGGGAACCTGTGACTCTCAGGAGGGTCACAGGTTCCCCATTCACTGTGACAGGGTACCTCTGTCAGTCTTTTGTGGAAGTATTTCAATCATGTTTCCAAAGCCTTAGGTTTGTGCAATTAAAGCACTCTGTTGCCCAACGTAATGTAACACATGTTCCCATCCCTGGCTTACTTTCTCAGCAAACCTTGTGCATATACCAGCTGTAATGGCAGACACTGCTTTTTTCAGATCCTATGTACATAATACTCTGCCTGTGTACACACAATATGGAGAGGCAGTAGACTGAACACATATAGATCAGGATTAAGTATGATCCAACCCCATATTCCTCTCTATGAATGCTGAGTCCCCACACACTGTGTTATGCCGCAAGGACTTAACAAGAGTTGATGGAGTTATTGGGCAATATGTTATGGAGGGGGTTCATTCTTTTGTTTGTTTTTACAGTTGATCTTTGAAACTTATTTCTCTAGTATCACACATGCATAAATAATGTGAGGCTGCCTCAAAGTACAACACTGATACTGTGGCAAGGTTTTAATTTTTTATTGGTTTTCTGAAGGAGCACAGAAGTTAACCTGTCTAACATAGAAAATCCAAACAACAAATAACTTTCTTTTTTCTTTTAGGCCACAAAAAAATCCCCACTAACTGTGATCATATGCTACAACAAAGAACCCTCCAAAATCATTCCTTCGGCCAAAAACATTTTTTAAAAAACAAAAAAAAACAAATTCTCCTGCAAGGCTAATGGAATGCAGAAATCTAATCTGCAGCACAAAAGTGTTTTTAAAATAACGGCTTTTGCTTTTTAAAGTTGTAATTAATGCAAGCATTTTGGAAATACAGCTCTGGAACAAAACAGGGACCCAGATTACAATGTTGCAAGTTCTACATCCCTGGGAAAAATTCAGCAAGGCAGGTGGATTTCTGTAAGCATTCCTATGTAGAAAAAGCAAAAAGTTACTCTCAGATGTGAAGACTCCCTTCTCTCCATCAGGTCTTTGTTCAGGAAGATGGTTGAGAATGCCAAAACTCAGCTTTGGAATTTGAAAAAGTAAATACTAGAGTGGCTTTGTGGACATGAAGCGTATTGCTGAGTAATCCTAATCCAGAGGTGGGTTACTTCTGGGGGGCTGAGAGAGTTGGAGTAACACAATCCAAGGCATTGCTTGCTACTTCCACACCCAGATTTATTTATTTATTTTTATAAAAAAAATTTATTGGTTTTTCACAATTTATATAAACACAAACAGTACACAATACAAACAAACAAGCACATAAACAAACATGTATAATTTCAAATCCTTTTTTCTTACACCTTACTTCACCGACTTCCCCGTACCTCCCCTTTCTGCATCCCAATTTCCAAATTTATTTCAGCAAATCTTCCCCCTTGATTTTATATAATTTTCCCTTGTTCTTTTCTTTTACTTAACCTTTTACAGCTGTAATCCCCTTTTTTCTATAACCTCAACATTTTAGCACTCAATAATTTTACAATATTTCTTAAGATAAATTTTGAATTTCTTCCAGAGGTGGGTTACTTCTGGGGGGCTGAGAGAGTTGGAGTAACACAATCCAAGGCATTGCTTGCTACTTCCACACCCAGATTTAAGCCCCAAAGTCCCTCACTGAATGTAACTGGGCTCATAAAGAGGCAAGACATATTCATGGGAGATAGGGATGCTCAAATTGGTTTTCCTCAGTATGCCACAAAACATCAGAAGGATAAGAGGAGAGGGGTGAGTGTGCGCTGCATGAGCGTTCTGTGTTGTTAAGCACTTGCTCTAAAGGATCCAGAAATTGCCACTTTCAGAGACATGATGGCCTTTTAATAACAGCCTTTGATCTGACCTTGTAAAGATGCACTTAACATTCATTCCAGCCTTCAAAAGTGACTCTTCATAGAGGGATGAATAAATTGTCTCTCCCACTCACCACACAAAGATGGAACAAAACAATTTCAACAACACAAACTTGTTGAAGCAGTTTTGTGTGTACAAACTGATATTCTCATAGAACCATAGAGTTGCAGAGGTGGAAGGGACCATGAGGGTAATATAGTCCAACCTCTTGCAATGCAGGAATCTTTTGCCCAATTTTGGCTCGAACACATGAGCCTGAGATTAATAGTCTCATGCTATACCGACTGAGCTATTGTGTGTGTGTGTGTGTATTAGATGTCTATACAGACTGCCCCAATCCAATGTTTGTCCCTGCCCCAGATCTGAAACCGGACTGTGACGGGGAAATACAAATATATGGAAATCCCATTGGCCTGAATTGCTGAATCAAAATGGCCACACGCTCCTTGTTTTTTCACATAGGAGCATGACCTCTGGAGACAGGATAGCCCCTTCAGAGGGGATTAACCCTGCCAACTTTCAGATGGGTTCTTCTGGGGCTTTTCATGCTACCAACCTTTTAACATTTGCTTTTTCCAAACAAAGAGAATATATACTGTATTTTTAAAAATACTGTAAGTGCTGAATCTTGCTAATTATCAGATGAGAATGAGTTTTCTATTGGGAAAATGAGTACAGGGTTGCAACCCAAAGCTTTTAATATATTTATGGAACACTAGCAAAATCAAACAATTTGAAAACCAAAGTACCTATTGCTTCTATCGCTTCAAAGGGCATTTCTAGTGGTAGGGCAGAGACAGAGAGCTGCTTTTTCAACATTGACATCAGTACACCATGCAGGGTCGGCACTGGGGTGGGGCAGTGTAGTGATGAAGTTAAAAGGTAAGGGGACCCCTGACCATTAGGTCCAGTTGTGACCGACTCTGGGGTTGTGACGCTCATCTCACTTTATTGGCCGAGGGAGCCGGCGTACCGCTTCCGGGACATGTGGCCAGCATGACTAAGCCGCTTCTGGTGAACCAGAGCAGTGCACGGAAACGCTGTTTACCTTCCCGCCGGAGCGGTACTATTTATCTACTTGCACTTTGATGTGCTTTTGAACTGCTAGGTTGGCAGGAGCAGGGACAGAGCAACGGGAGCTCACCCCGTCGCAAAGATTCGAACCGCCGACCTTCTGATCGGCAAGTCCTAGGCTCTGTGGTTTAACCCACAGCGCCACCCACATCCCTGTTGAAGTGATGAAGTTAGGGCTGCACTAATGCACTCATAAGAGTGCCAGATTGGCTCCTTTAATGTTGGATGGACTATTGTATTTTAATATTTTGTTGGAAGCCGCCCAGAGGGGCTGGGGAAACCCAGCTAGGTGGGCGGGGTATAAATAACACTGGTCAACAACAAATTTGTTGTCTGCATTTTTTCAGTTGATTTAGGATGAATCTGATGCGCTGAATCCAAAAATCACATTGGTTTTGCTCAATCAGGTCAAGTTTTTGAGCTATGGCCACATGTCGTTTTTTATGTTTTTGTTCACATGTACGCTTCTGTGGAGCATTTTAGAAGAAGTTGGTGGGGGTAAAATGCCATGTTGAATAATTGTTTTGATTGGAAATGATTATTTTAATGACAAGAAGTATTCAGGTCCGATAGTTCTGGGTGATTATGTCAAAAAGGGATCAGTTTGAAGTCATAAAACCTCAAAATCTTCCATAAATTGGTCAGCCAATTGGGGGATCAAAACTAGGTTAATGGGGCAGCCGCCCCACGAAGTATCCTGATCTTCAATCAGCACGTCGTCCTGTAGCTCATTGTGATGAAATTCCAGTGCCTATCTTCAGAGAACTTCCAGACATGAGTGACGAAGATGCCTCCAGTGTTGAAGGACATGAAGAAGAAGAAGTGGTTCTTGAAGATGATGCTCCACATCCATTTTCCCAAAAGGAGTTGAATGATCTAGTTCGCGACCTCAGCTTGTCAAAGGACTCTGCCGAACTGTTGGCATCCAGATTGAAGGGAAAAAACCTCCTCTCTGACAGTGCTCGCATCAGCTTCTTCCGCAACAGGCATCAAGAGTACCTCCGTTTTTTCTCAGAAGAGAAGGACTTGGTGTACTGTGCAGATATTGCGCAGCTTCTCCTCAAGCTTGGAGTGCCACAGTACGAACCCAAAGATTGGAGACTGTTCATTGACAGCAGCAAGTGATCACTGAAATGTGTTCTGCTACACAACGGCAACCAGTTTGCCTCTATACCCCTGGCTCACTCGAGTACACTGAAGGAGAACTATGAAGCGGTGAAGTATGTGCTGGAGAAAATTGGTTATGATCAGCATAAGTGGTTTATTTGTGTTGACCTGAAGATGGTGAACTTTTTGTTGGGACAACAGTCTGGCTTCACCAAGTACCCATGTTTTCTGTGCATGTGGGATAGTAGGGACCGTGCTCAGCATTACATGAAGAAGGACTGGCCTGTGCGGGAGGAATTGGTGCCTTGCAAAAAAAAAAAAAGGAACGTCATCAACGACCCTCTGGTGGACAGAGACAGAATACTCTTCCCACCGCTGCACATCAAGCTCGGCTTAATCAAGCAGTTCACCAAGGCTCTGGACAAGGATGGTGACTGCTTCACTTACTTGTGCCAGGCTTTTCCAGGATTGACCATGGAGAAGTTGAAAGCTGGCATCTTTGATGGTCCTCAGATCCGTCAGCTCATCAGAGATCCAGAGTTCGGAAAGTCAATGAACAACCTGGAGGCGGTTGGAGGATGGATGGCGGCTAACAGATTGAGGTTGAATCCTGACAAGACAGAAGTACTGTTTTTGGGGGACAGGGAGCGGGTTGGTGTGGGGGATTCCCTGGTCTTGAATGGGGTAACTGTGCCCCTGAAGGATCAGGTGCGCAGCCTGGGAGTCATTTTGGACTCACAGCTGTCCATGGAGGCGCAGGTTAACTCTGAGTCCAGGGCAGCTGTCTACCAGCTCCACCTGGTACGCAGGCTAAGACCCTACCTGCCTGCGAACTGTCTCGCCAGAGTGGTGCATGCTCTAGTTATCTCACGCTTGGACTACTGCAATGCGCTCTATGTGGGGCTACCTTTGAAGGTGACCCGGAAACTGCAATTAATCCAGAATGCGGCAGCTAGACTGGTGACTGGGAGTGGCCGCCGGGACCACATAACACCGGTTCTGAGAGATCTGCATTGGCTCCCAGTACGTTTCCGAGCACGATTCAAAGTGTTGGTGCTGACCTTTAAAGCCCTAAACGGCCTCGGTCCTGTATACCTGAAGGAGCGTCTCCACCCCCATCGTTCAGCCCGGACACTGAGATCCAGCGCCGAGAGCCTTCTGGCGGTTCCCTCATTGCGAGAAGTGAGGCTACAGGGAACCAGACAGAGGGCCTTCTCGGTAGTGGTGCCCGCCCTGTGGAACGCCCTCCCTTCAGATGTCAAAGAGATAAATAATTACCTGACATTCAGAAGACATCTTAAGGCAGCCCTGTTCAGAGAAGTTTTTAATATGTAACGCTGTACTGTTTTAAACACTGATTGGGAGCCGCCCAGAGTGGCTGGGGAAACTCAGCCAGATGGGCGGGATATAAATAATAAATAATTATTATTATTATTATTATTATTATTATTATTATTATTATTATTATTATTATTATTATTATTATTATAAGTGGAACTGGAAGCGTGGAAGGCATTTGTTCTGGTAGTGAAGAACTTTCTTGGCAACAAAAAGGCCAGAAACTACGCAGAACTTTTCAACAACATGCTGACTGCTTTCAGAAACCTGGGCTGCAACAGGAGCGTCAAGATGCACTACCTATTTTCACATATGGACCAGTTTCCTGAGAACCTGGGTTCAATGAGTGACAAGCAGGGGGAGAGATTCCATCAGGACATGAAAGAGATGGAGACCAGGTATCAGGGTCGCTGGGACGCAGTCATGATGGCTGACTACTGTTGGACTCTGAAGAGAGACCTCCTTGCCACTGAGCATTCCAGGAGTTCCAAGAAACGGAAGTTCAAGCCCTGAAGTTTGAAAAATGGTGAAGCAACATGCAATTTATGTGTACTTACCTTTATCAATGCCCACCATTCAGTTTACAGTAAACCTGACCTGATGGAGAAAAACGGATGCCATTTCCTGATTCAGCAGTGCAAAAATACCCTAAATCAGTTGTAGAAATCTAGACAACATTCAAAAAGTAAAAAATTGTTGCCCAGTGTAATAAATTATTATTATTATCCGCACGGATTTGACCTCATTGCTGTCCTTCCTTTCCCCAGCACTGTCAGGCAGTCTGCGATTCCAAGATCAGGAAGGTGGAGCCATGGCTATGCCTTACCATACTGGTCACTTCTCAAATCATTTTTCTTATGCCACAACAATGATGGCTGATGCCCATTGTGACCGGCGGGGCAGAAGGCAGGGAGGTGGACCCAGAGCAAATGACAGACTTCCTCCCTGCTCAATTCTGCAAGGGCAACACTGAGACTAAAGCAGAGGAAGCTGACAGATGGTGTCCGAAACATCTGGGGGGAACCAGGTGGGTCAAGGCTGCTCTGAAATGCAGCCATCCATATTACTCTGGAACTCCATTAATTCATCTGATGCCAGCCTTCATTCTTTTTAGCTCACCTGCTTCCAAACATCTCGGATCAAACAAAAAATATTCCTGCTGGAGTAAAAAAAAAAAAAGGAAGAAGAAGAAGAAGGGACAAATATGAGGCAAAGCATAAAGCATGTTGCATTTCCCTTTTACTGATTCTTACTAATTTCATGCCTCATTATCCAGATTATGCTTTTGTGTTTTTTTGTTTCATTTCCCAGAGCGTGACCTTGAGTACATCAAAGCATTCTGGACTCTGGGGGAATGTCTCTGTGTGCATTAGCTCACTATCTCTTTTGAGTTGCAGCAGGTTGACTTTAAAACACACACTGCGCAACAGCCAGAGCATCTATGGTAATATATAAAACATATGAGCACCCTTCATCTCTAAGGGTCAGCCCAGAAGCCCCCAGAAATTAATACAGAATGGTTTATGGATAAATCAGAATGAAAAATACCTTTGCTGGTTCTTTGCATTTCACGACTCAACTGCTTCTCTCAATAGCAGAGTAGAGTTCTATTTCCTTTTGTTTAATACTTCACCATAAGGATGAAATTCCTGCAAGCCAAACTGGATGATACGGGAGATCTGTGATTTCCTCCCCCCCCCCTTTTTTTTTAATGGAAAAATGCAGTCACTGACATCCCTCCCAATTTGGAATAAGCCTGTGCAGGAGGTAGATTAACCCATTTCTCATTCTCCTCCACCATATTTTAAACCATAATTAAACATTGTGCAAGGTCCCTGTCAGGGAACTGACATCGGAGCTAGAAGCGGAGGGAAGGCTCTCAAATGATGCTGGAGAAGGGTCCAGCAGGGAGAGAGGCAGCTCCGCAGATGGGGAAGCAAATCAGCGCAACACCAGGGATATAGAGGGGCTGATGGGGGAATCGGCGAGAGGGCTCCAGGACTCTTCACCGGACACCAGCGGGGAGAGCACGGGTCCTCCGCTACCCATGCCCACCCTGCGCAGAAGACTTCCACGCAGAGAGAGTAGGAGGAGACTGGGTGTCAAACAACTTTTATATTGGAAAAGATTTAAGAAACACCCACTGACGGATTCTGCTAGCGACTGAGGCAGCCACGAAGTGAAGGGCTGCCCAGACCGAAAGGTTTAGCAAGGCAACAAAGCCTGGGGAGGCGGCAACTTACGCACGAGCAACCCATACACATTACAGTCCCTGAATTTGTTCAGGGCCCAGATATGGGTCTAGTTTCTCCCTTTTCCGATTTGTAGTTTAGTTTGCTCCATTTCTGCATCGGTTTACAAACTTCTTTTTTTGTCCACCACATGAAAATTCATATGCAGTTTTTTGTATTTATGCACTCATTTTTGCAAGCAATTTCCCTTAAAATAATGCAAATTTGTATGCCATTTCCCCTAATATATGTATTTTTGTGTACACTTTCCAAAATATATGCTGTTGTTTTTAAATTGCATCACATATATTGAAGGCTGGTTCTGTTTAGGCTCATGTACTGCTCTAGAAAGTGTGAATTAGATAGGGTACACACAAACCCGTAACCACGTGAATCTAACTCCCTTGGGTTGTGGGTATTCTGACCCACTCTAAATTCCTGGGTTCTAGGGTTTGATCAGCTCTTTGAGAATTAAGATGAGCTGAATTAAGAGTGTTAAAATGCAGGCTGAATCAGCTTCCTGGCCAGGAATCACCTGGGGAGAAGAGCCATCACATAGTACAAAGCGAGGTGATAAGTGATTAACAATACACTTACTCTAGACCTGATAGTCGAGGAACTTGAGACTCTCCTTTCATGAAGAGATGGTGAGCAGAGGTAAAGACTAGGTTTAGCATTTCAACTTAGGCTGTGAGTGGTGTGAAATTCCAGGGGTCTTGGTGCTCATCCTGTATTCGTGTTTCCTTTTGAAATTAGACTGCAGTGTCTTTATGATATATGGTTCATTTATACACCCTGAGTCTACCATGGAGGGGAGGGTTCAGAACATTCACATCTCAAGATCATTCTTTGGTCCTTTCTTTGAAGCAGCAGGCTTAGGTCTACAAACAGAGGAACCAGCCTCTTCAGCCTGCCCGCCAAGAGTTCTTGCCAGCCCCCTTCTCCCCTGCTTTTCAGACCTCATGCAAAACACCACAATTTTCCTTCAGCTTACATCACCCAGCATTAAGCAAGATGGTTTGCAACTTGTATATATGCCTGTATACTGAAGAGCTCTCCTTTCCTTTCCCCCCTTTGGATTTCTTACACGATTCCAGCTATAGCAAAACATGTTGCATTCAGCATTTCAAGTACACTTCTGTTATTTTAAGGATGCCTCGAGGATATCTTTAGTTGCATAAAAGTCAGGGCAAAACACGGATCGTGAGGACTTCTTTGGTTTGATAAAAAATACTGGACAAGTATTTGAGAAAGTGCATTGAAACAGTCAGGGTACTGTCAGGAACTTGGCTTTGGAAAAAGTACTTCGTACTTTTCTGGTTCTGCCACTGTCAGTCAAAATTATACTTAGTACATTTAAAATGGCACCGATTTCATGTTCATTTTGTGCCCCGCCCCACCCATCCACTTTTTTCATTGTACACAATACGTTCTCAACAATTGCTCAAAGAAAATAATAAAAAGACAGTGTAAAAATAAGTAAAACAATTAACAGTACTAATGTATATACAGTTGTTCCTCTGGTTACATACTTAATTCGTTCCGGAGGTCTGTTCTTAACCTGAAACTGTTCTTAACCTGAAGCACCACTTTAGCTAATGGGGCCTCCCGCTGCCGCCGCGCAATTTCTGTTCTCATCCTGAAGGAAAGTTCTTAACCTGAGGTACTATTTCTGGGTTAGCGGAGTCTAGAAGCGTATGTAACCTGAAGCGAATGTAACCCAAGGTCTAGAAGCGTATGTAACCTGAAGCGAATGTAACCCAAGGTACCACTGTACACTCATTAAAAAATACACTCCCCCAACAAAAGCCCCTAAACAATTCCCCAGTCCAAAAATACAAATACAAAAATCCAAATTAACATATAACATTTTAAAACAACCCCACCCCCAAATAAAACAATAAATATACTCTGAGTAGGACGATTAAATACCAGTCTCTCCCCCCCCCCCATTTCGTCAATCTTTATTGAGTTATAATGAATATATCCATACAGTACTTGCCATTACAAGCTTACAACATAAGAAAGAAAGAAAAGAAAAATGCAAGATAAGGACAAGTGTATAAAAATCAAGGAAAAAAGAAGAGAAAAAACATACATAATTATGAAATTCCTCAACATTCTTTTGTTAATACAATGATTATTCACACAATTAGAAATAAAAAGTGCCGCAAACATTTTAAAAGACTTCCAAGTAGTCTCATTGTACTTTATCTGTTATGTACATTATACCGCACAGTTACCTGTTTCTTGTGATTTTTCATTATACCTCAGTTACCTTTTATGAATTTCAAGGGTCAGTCTAATTCTGCCAGGAGATTTCTGTTTACACCATATTTTTTTAAAAGTATTCTTTATATATTCTCCATTCCTTATAGACTCTGTTTTGTCTGACCTCTAACTCTTCCTGTCATCTTTGCTAGCTGCAGTTATTCTACCATTAGATTCTGCCAGTCCACTATATTGAGTATTGATTGACTCTTCCAGTTTCTTGCCACTAATATTCTGGCAGCTGTTATCCCATATATGGTCAATGGTCTTTTTTATTTTCCAAGTTCCTTCGGCAGCATGCTTAGGAGGAGGATTTCCAGTCTTTTTTAAAAAGTAAGTTTAAGTAGTTTTTTGAGTTCCTTGAATATATTATTCCAAAATTCACAGATTTCTATGCAATTCCACCATATGTGTAGATAGGACCCTTTCTCTTGTTTACATCTCCAACGCATGGGTGATCTGTTTTTATACATTTTGGCAAGTTTTGCCGGGGTTTGGTGAATACCAGTCTTTGGACACAATTATTTTCATTGCAGACATAGATGTTCATGTACGGAAGGGCTTTGTAAAATTCATGACATTTGCAGAATACCGAAGACTTAAGAATACCACAGGAACATGACTGTGTGTATATGATAGATGACAATAGGGAATCCTATTGCTTGTGGCCAACCCCACTCTTTTCTCAATTTCCTCTAATTCTTTTAGTTGTGCTTTTATGAGAGCTAGTGTGGTGCAGTGGTTAGAATGCTGGTCTAGGACCTGGGAGACCAGGGTTCAAATCCCTGTGAGCCATAAAACTCACTGGGTGACCTTGAGCCAGTTATTATCTCTGAGCCTAATCTGTCGTCTTGAGATTTTTTATGAGGATAAAAAGGAGAGGGGGAGAAGTGTGTGCGTGTCACACTGAAATCCTTGGGGGATATAAATGTAATATGAATGAGTGTGTGTATGAATGAATGAATGAATATATGTGTGCATGGGTATGTTCCATGATCACATGCAATTTGTCATATACATGATAAATAATTCCTTTTCCTAAACTTTCCTTGTTTCTCTAGAGGCTATATATGCCTGCATATTTTTCCCTTCTTTATTGCAGCTCTGGCAAGCCAAGATATCTTGATTTCAGGTAGATGCTCGCTTTATTACATCAGTATTATTATTATTCAGTATTTACTGGATACTCATAACCGGTACAAGATAAGATTATTTAGAAAAAAGAAAGTCAGCAGATTTGTTGTTTGTTTTTACCAGCATACAGAGAATAAATACACTTTTGATTAACAACTTTGCCTTATGAAATAACTAATAGAAAAGTCACTCCAATAAATGTGCTTTCAAAGTTATGCTCTGTTACATTTCATTCTCATTCTGCTTTGATTTCGGCATGCAAAACAGCAAAAGGTATCAAAAGCGACTTGCTTGTAGTTGCTTTGGAGATGCCCACAATATTTTCAGTCCACAGGAATCTTTTACAAATTAGTCCTTTGCAACATCTCATCAATTTTGCAGCTGTAATCACCTTAGTATTCTTATTAAAATCAAGGATTTGTCTAAAGTGTTTATTCCCAAAGAGCCAAATATGCTTTCCTGTCGCATCCTGAACAGCAAGACAGGCAAGAGAACAAGCGGAGCTTCAGATTGCCCACTCTAGTGAAATTGTAATTTATTTATTTTAAGGGTTACTTAACTGCGGACATTTTGCTGCTACAATTCTGTGTGTGATCATGATTACTGAATGAGATGGGTGGAAGGAACATGCAGCAGCGGAGCAAGCCAATCGGGCGCCTGGGGTGGTGCATGTGCCCTGCACCCAGGGACCTGACAGGTGCCAGGGTGGGGCGGGGCAAGCAGGGCAGGATGCTTTGCAGGGCTTCTGAGGAGTCTGCCTGCCTCCTCCCACTCAGATGCCCTACAAGGGGGGGGGGGAGGTGGCAGGTGGACCGTCTGGGGCAGCATGGAGCCTGCGGGTGCCCAAGCCACCGTGTCACTCCCAGGAGAGACGTGTGGCTCAGGCGTGCTGCAGGCCCCATGGTGAGTGCCTGTGACGTTAACGTAAGAGAGAGTGCTGGAGGTGAGATAGTTAAACAGGTTGGCCAGTCAGGACCCGGGGGGTGGAGTCAGTGGGACTATAAAACCAGTTCTGGGAGGAGTTTGTGGAGGAGTTTGTTGGGAGTTGTTGGTGGGTAGTTGGTTGGATTTAGTGGATTGGCTGGTTGGGAAAGGCAGTTGGTAATAGAGAGTCAGTTAAAGCAGTGGGTTCTTGAGTATGGGGAGGTAGAAGAGATAGAGAGAGGAAAATAAGACTAAGAAAGTAAAGAGCAACAACATTTGGAATGCCGTAAAAGTTTGTTTGTGTCTGAAATAAAATACACTCTTCTTTATTAATTGAGAAGCTAACTGAGTCTGAAGTCAACAGGCTCATCTCAGCTATCTGCCAATCTCCCATTCCCACCACCCTTCTGAGTAATACCCCTCCCCACCTTCTCACTATATAGAAGGATCTGACAACTTCTGTTTCGGTGTATCTGAAGAAGTGTGCATGCACACGAAAGCTCATACCAAGAACTAACTTAGTTGGTCTTTAAGGTGCTACTGGAAGGAATTTTTTTTATTTTGAGTCTGAAGTGATTTTACCAGGGAGGACCTGGTTGGTGGCAGCGGATTAGTGGTGTATGGGTCAATAGTCCGTGAGACGACCGGGGGCGCCGTACGAACGCCACAGTGCCATTTGGCATTTTGTCACCCCCCTCAGTGGTGACACCCGGGGTGACCCGCCCCCACCACACACCCTTCACCCGCCCCTGGGAACTTGGCTCCCTATGGCTGTGATGATGAGTGAAATCTGTTTGGAAGATCCCAGGGATAGCAGACAATTAAAACTCAGCAGAAATGCATCTAACTTCCAACATACCCTTTAAATGAGCAGGGACATGTTGCATCAAACCCATTGAAACACCCTTTTGGATTTGTAAAAATAAAATAAAAGTGCACTCAGATCTGTTGTTGTTGTTGTTACATACAGTATTTCCTTCCGGAAATGTGGTGGTGTTGAAAAATGTGCAAAGAAACGCCAAATGTGAAGAGCTGCAGTGGTTGCCTAGCTTCCCAATGTGTTGAAATGTAAACTGACAGCAAATGAACATTTGTAACCCTCTGCAATGTTAGAGATTTACCCTGAAGCATTTTGGAAAACATCAATCATGTAATGGAACCCCACTGCTCTTTCCCTCACCTTTTCACATCCTCCTCCCTCAGACAGCCACATCTGTTTCCTACTGATAGCTTTTAATACACATTCCCTTAATGTCTTCTAACAGGAAGTAGAAACCGAGAGAAGTTTGCGATCACCAGCATTTAAAATCCAGCCTGGGAGCCATTCTGTCATTCCAGGGAAAGATCCAGAAGCAAAAGGTGGCAAACCAGTTTTTGACAAGATGCCACCAGTAAATGCGCAGAACAACAACGCTGAAGGTTAGCATAACACTTTTTGATCTGATTTCTTGCTTTCATACTTTGTATAGAACAAGTTAGACAGCAAAACATCAAGCGGGGGAGGGGGAATTCTTCTTCTTCTGCAGCAGCAGCAACAACAACGCCCCCCCCCCCGCAAGATACAGATTCAAAGCAAAATTATAATGATAATATATGGGTAGGCTTCTGAAGTAAACAACATTCGATGCTGTAAAGCACAAATTTATTTGACACTCTTGTAATTTTGAAAGGCAGGTTTCAGTAGTAAAATGTTTGGGGAAGGTGCTTTTGTGATTAAATAAGGGCAAGCAAAAAGAATAAGTTTGATTGTTCTCTTTTTGTAAGATAGTTTTCCCAGCTTCAAATAGAAAACCATGTTAATTTCTTCAGGCACAGGGCATGAATATATATATATATATATTCAAAATACCTCTCTAAAACCATGACTGTATAATGAAAGCTGCATTCAATAAAAGGAGGAAAGAAAAAGCTTTCCGTCTATTCTTGTTCAGATGATTACCTTAAAATATATTTAATGTTTTTATGGTAGAACAAGACAGAATGGTGCCACGTTTTAGTAAAGCTTTCATTGGGTGTAATTTTGATTTATTAAGATTTTGGAAGTGGCATTTAAATGTTAATGCTCAAAACTGCAGATTGCCACAAATTTCAATGTAATTTAAGAACAAAATACAATGCAAGTTTACGTGAGGTAGTGAATAGATGCTGTTTGGAATTTCTGAAGAGAAAAGTCAATGCTGGAATTTTACATTGTGTATTTTGAAACCTGCAATATTTGTCAAAAATTATCATTGTGGAGAAGCATCCCAATGTTTCTTTAATATTAATGTTGCATATATATCCAGATACCATATTTCACATCCAAACTAAAGTTTGTTTGGAAAACAGATGTTAAGAACAGAGAAATTTAATGTCATGCACTAGTTGGTCACAGTGGGAAGAAGGGAGATCAAGGGGCAGAGAGGAGTCTGGCTAGTGACTCATCTCCCATGGGTGTCTCCCCATCCTGCTGCGACAAACTTCCCTCGCCCCTGACTCCCAGATCCAGGAGAGAGATGAAATGGGAGGAGCAAAGACAAGCTGCATGTAGGCGCAGTCTCCAATTGCTGGTAGAGGAGACGACCTAGACGGATGTGGGGAGGCAGGGTCTTTTAGTCTCGGCAACTGATTTCATGGAGTTATAGGGTTGCCATACATCTGAGGAAACCCAGACATGTCCTCTTTTGGGGGGGCTACAATGCCCATCCGGGCAGATCTTGGGGTTTTAAATGAAATGTCCAGGTTTTTCGGGGTCAGGTGGCTCGGGTTTGGGCGGTTCAGGCTGCTCTGCACATTGTGGCCGCTGCCAGCCTGAGCTGAGGAAAGAGGTGCCCAGGCATGACAGCAGCCCCACACACCTCTTTCCCTGGCTCAGACTGGCAGCAGCTCAGGCTGTCCTCTTCTTTTGCTCTTCAAGATATGGCAACCCTAATGGAGTAGGACCTACAGGGCATGAGTTGCTGTGCACATTAGGCCTGAAACTCAGCTAAGTCTGAAGTTCATGCTTCTCTAATTGAGTTAACGCAAGCTTTGAACTGTGTGATTTACTGACCGGCTTGCTCCGACATTTAAATGCCTCGTGAGATTAAGAGCCTCTTGATGAATTAAATAATTTGGTTTAATAATAATAATAATAATAATAATAATAATAATAATAATAATAAATGCTCTGTAACTACCATAGACTTAAATGGGATTATCTAATGTTTAACTTGACAGGTAAGCTCCGTGGAATTCAGTGGGTTGGAGGAGAGGTGAGAACCTACAGCCTGCAGGCATAATTAGTCCTCCCCATTTCCCCACAAGGCCATTTTATATATCCTCATTAGAAGGGTGTGTGTGTGTTTAACCCCCCCCCCTTCACACCAGTGTCTTGATCAAAGTCAGGCCCTTGTATCTGCCATTTGCTTTAGAAAGCTAGGCAAGCAACTGCCATGCCATGCTGCCCACACTTAAGTATGGCCTCCAGTCAAAACTAGCTTATGTCCCGTTAATTTTAAATGAGATTTAAGCGCTGCAGCCTTGTGGGATTTTTATTCAGGCATTTCAGTATCGATTGCAGGCTTTTAATTACTTCTATGTTGCCTTGAACATTTTATGAGGAGGTGGAGTGTAAATATATGGCCCAACTCTGCGAGCACCATCTCTGTCCGTCTAGAGATGCTAGCTTACCTTGAAATACTAGGGGAGGAATTCAACATTGTGCAAAGGTTTTTCCAGATAGAATGATCTCCTCTCTCCTCCCCCCCCCCCCAGGTGCTGTTCTGGTGGGTCTCCTGACCCTGCCCCAAAACCAGTTTTCAGGACCTCCTCCAACCGTGTGACATCACAAGCGTGTTGCACGTGACATCACTCACACGCGCAGGGCACTCACAATGTTGGGCTGAACCTGGTGAGCCTGTTGTCAGGACTAAAGGTTCAATTGGTAGCTAAAGCACAGTGTTTTCCTGAGCAAGTGCAGGACATGGGTGGCGCTGTGGGTTAAACCACAGAGCCTAGGACTTGCCCATCAGAAGGTTGGCAGTTTGAATCCCCGCGATGGGGTGAGTTCCTGTTGCTCAGTCCCTGCTCCTGCCAACCTAGCAGTCCGAAAGCACGTCAAAGTGCAAGTAGATAAATAGGTACCACTCCAGCGGGAAGGTAAATGGCATTTCCGTGTGCTGCTCTGGTTCACCAGAAGCAGCTTAGTCATGCTGGCCACAAGACCCAGAAGCTGTATGCCGGCTCCCTCGGCCAATAAAGCGAGATGAGCGCCGCAACCCCAGAGTCGGTCACGACTGGACCTAATGGTCAGGGGTCCCTTTACCTTTACCTTAAAGGACAGTGTTTTCCTGAGCAAGTGGAGTGTGTCCTACAACCAGGTAATGTGACTGTGGAAGCAGTCCGCTCTTAGAGGCCTCAGGTTAGGGGATGTGGGCCTCTTCTGCAAGCATGAGCTTTCAGTGCCTCTTATTTAAGACGTTAAGCGCTGTAAATAAGAATGACAAGAAAATACGATGATGTCTGTTTGATTTGCTCTTATTTATGCACGCCAGTGAAATCTCCACATCAACCTTGATCTCTCATCCTTGAGAGAAGCGCTATCTTTTGGCCTCTGCCAAGCAAACCTTTCGGAAGCAAGGTGACATGAATAAGGAATGAGCAAGATCCTGTCAGAGACGTGCATGAACTTTACCTTGTTTGCGCATTAACCAGAGCAGCAGGATCCATGGATATAGGAGCAGAATTTCCATTTAGGGAAAACATACTTTTCTCAGAAATGTGCTCCTTAAAAAGAGATTTTTGTCATGCTTTCCGCAAGTCAGACTCATAAATCTTTGGGCTGAATGGCTCCAACACAGCCTCTTTCATATTTATAACACTTAGGCTGTCAACGGCTAAGGGGTAATAAGCAGGCACATTTTTAGCCAAATGATTTCATATGATGTAGCATGAACGATGAAATGCAACTTGATAACAATCCATTTGTCACTCAGTGACATACCAAACTGGACACTTAAATCACATGATTAAGGATATTTTGACATTTGTATTACTCATCTGTGTTTCTGAGAGTTATTAGATGGCCATTGTGCCATGGGGCTGATTCTGCCTCCCCCTTCCAAACTGTCTTCTTTAGTTGCAGCAAATCAAACACCCATTAGTTGGATTTCATATAAATTCTGTTTTGACCTGCCAAAGCTAAGAAGAAACATTCAGGGCTTGTTTTTTGTTTGTCTCTCAGTAATTTAATTCTTACTTCAGAGTACAGACTTTTCTTTCTTTTTCTTTCCATCTTTCCCTTTTTTCTGCCTTCCTAATCCAGAATTTTGAAATGTGAGGCACTTGGGAAATGGGGCTAATGGAACCCCCAAAGGGAACAAAAAGTCAGTATTTGTTCTCTGGCAGATGGTGTAGCTCTGAGGTTAAAACCCCACTTGAAATTATACAGGAGTGGAAGGCAGAGAAAAACATTGGTTTTTGACCACTAAGAATTCAGTGAAGGGCACATTGGTGTGATTCCCTCCACATCACCGGTACAAAGGAAACATATAATTAAAATGAAGCTCTGAAGGTGAGCCTTGCAATAAAAGCAATTGAGAGCCTCTCTGCTCCCCATTCTGTCAATAGGAAAAGCAGAATCGCCCAAATCAAATTCCCGCTAGGTAATGATGTTCCTAATGCAGCAGGCTGCCAGATGATTATATTAACAAGGCTTGTTGGAACAAATTCTCGCTAATAATGTAAGAACAATACTTAATGATACTGCACTTTCCCTACATGCTCACTTCATATAAGTAGGACACTTCATATACATGGCACTTCATATGCACTTGGCAGAGGCAGATCTGTCGACTTCTGGTCTGTACCACTTTTGCATATCTCAACCCGTAATTCTATTCTGTTCCTTTTCTGCATTAGTTGGCCTTTTATAAAAGAAAGAAAAGTGTTCAAAATTCATATTTTAATGTATATTTTAAATGGCATTTAAATGCATATATTCTCTCATGTTTAAATATTTTGACATGTTAAAAAACTGCTGAGAGCTGCATTGCCGCCATTGGAGAATTGCAGAACGTTTGATACTGAAGTACAGATCCTTGCATCAAGAGGAGCAGACCATGTTGTTTTGTACAAGAATTCATGAAGAACCGACTCCCCAAGCATACCTGAATACATTGGGTTATATGCAACAATCATTCTCAGAGCAAACACATTGAAACTGATAGGTAAAAACTAACTTAGGGACATTTTCTACTCCAAACAGAAGGGTACAACCCATTATTTGGGGGAGCATTGTTGGGCCACCGACTCCTCATCCCTGAAATTGATAACAGCAGTAAAATAGGCTAGCATTATTGGGTTCATATACAAGCAAGAAAGTGTGGGTGGAGACTGTGTTTAAAGCAAGGATATGGTGGTTTTTGAAATGCCACCATGTGGGCTTATAAGCAGAATTGAGATACGTATTGGAGACTCCACAGTTCATAAAACATATGCTCTTGGTACCAAACAAGAAGTGCTCTCAGTAGCTGCAACGGACTGTCTTCTTTCTGATTTTCAATTTCTTGTCTCTTGCGGCAGTGCATGTGAATTAGTCAGGTGCTTCAGGTGTTAAAGTTGGCTTCTAATAAAAGTACAAGGTGAAGAGTAAGTGCATTTCCTCCTTTCCTACACAAAATTATAAATGCCTTTAGGCCTCTTCCCTTTGGTTTGCAGCCTGTTGTCAATGATGCTGATGCTGGATATTATAGAGCTGGAAAAGGGCAGAGAAAGGGCAGCAAACATTACACACACATTGCCCTTATGTCCTGCTTGTGGGATTCCCAGAGGAATCTGGTAGGTCACTGTGAGAACAGAATGCTGGGCCTTTGGTCTCCTCCAGCAAGACTTTTCATATGTTCTTAAGCTACATGATGTGGTGAAAGAAGATTGAAATAATGTTTTCCTCTCCTTTCCCCATGTACCCCTGCGCCTCCTCCGAATGCACCCTGGAACATCAGAGGAAACCCCTGAACATTGTGGAGGAGAGGGAAATTGTTCTGCTTGGCCAGCAGAAACGCTTGATGGAATGATCAGAAGAATTCCTTCCAACGTTTCCAAGTGTGTTTCTAGTCTGAAATGTCACTGAGTAAAAGTGAAATTTCGTGTTTATTATCTTCCAGCACTTTCTGAATCAAGTTTGATCAGATATTTCCATTTGTTTCAAGGTCAGCCTGGTAAATGCAGCTTGCATTCCAAGTTAAGCCTCCCCACCACCACCACCACCACCACCCAAACCCTTTTCCTTGTTCCTTGTAGCAAAAGTTCTCTAGAATGTACTTTTCTGCATTAAGAACTCTCTCTGTGATCCTACTATGTTTAGTGGGCTTTGCACAAGACAGAGGCGGATTCAGATTCTGTTAGGAATTCTGTCAGTGATGCACACTGAAAGAAATAAAGCTCAGCTTTGGGGGTAATTACAGATGAGGATGAAGCTTACGTGGGATACCAGGGCCTCTAGGCCAAAGTCTCAAGTTGAGAATGGGTCAGAGGGAACACTTGCGTTTCCCTCGCACAACTCATGAGAAGTGTATTTAAGCAATCTGAGGTGCTGATTCTTCACTTTGTAAATGATCTGTTGCCTGCAGTTGCACTTTTTAATTCTATATATGGTCCCTTTGATGATTTAGTTGTTAATGCTTGTAATGGAAAAGTATCCTCTATTTAGAGTTTGTAGGTAGTGCGAACAGAATCTCCAGGTCTTTGAAATGGTGAAGATTCATGCCAGCACTCTATGATACATGAACTGGCAGAATGGCCAAATAGAAACTACAGGCAATGTCGGTGTGACTCCCTTCAGAGGATGAGTGAGTGTTCTTGTGATGATTACACTGTCTTCCCAACAAGACGATGACATCAGAGGGACTGCCAATGGCCGAGAGGCTGAAGCAACAGAGTGGAAGGTTATAGCTCTCCTCCTCACTTCTACTCACTCACCAATCCCTAAAGAGTGCCTAGTCAATAGACCCAGCTGTTGTGACTGAAACTCATTACTCATCCATGCCCCTGTGTTTCCCTTGCCTTCCCACAGACAACTGAGCACAGAGGTTGGGTATTCCCCTCTGAGCCCAGTGCCAGGCGGACCACTTGAAAGGCTTCCAGAATAAACAGCTCTGGAAATCCAGCTGCTTATCCATGGGGATCCCATCTTTTATGTCCTTAAGCCAAGGGTACTGTGCCTTTTTCAGAGTTCATGGCTGACGGCAGTGAGGCAGCCAGGCGGGTGCAATGCTACCCAGTAAGGAGATGCAATGGTGAGGAAAGCTGTGCCAGTTGCTCCTCTGTCTACCAGGCAACGTTCAAAGAAGACACTGTGAGTGCACAAAGACTGCCATCCCCATTCCTCTGTGATGCTATCAGAATTCACTCTGCAAACTGATGCTGTCACACAATAAAACTGGTGACTATTTCAGCAGTGTCTTGGCATCCCCAGCTCTTCACAGGCAGTCCCCTTCCAGATGTCTTCATGATGGGACACGTACAGGAAGGAGTGTAGTTGAGTCTGCACTGCCGACTCTTCCACGTCTCTCTAGGAGATTGCATATGCATGAGATTCACATATAACCCTTTAAAAAGCTTGTGTGCGAGAGGGATCTTTTATGTGGGTACCACCCTGAGAATGAATCAAAGGAAGTTCAAAAGTCCAGGAATTCGCATCCAGACCAAAAGCTTAGGTTGAACAAGGAGACATCTGTTTAGTCAGTGGGGTAGAAGCATATTACTTCAAATTCACTTGCGTACCCTACTGCATTCACAACCCTAAAAAAGAGAATAGATTCTTAGAGGAAAGGGAGAAAGGTGGGGATGGGGGGGGGAGAGAGAGAGATAATCTTTAAAAAAGTGAGGTAAAAGGATGGGAGCACATCAATTTGACATAAAACTCCAGAAGACAGAACAGAGTTTAAGAGTTCTTTATTCAGTGGTTAGATGAGCTCTTGCAACTGTTAACTGAAGGAATTCTGTGCCTTAGGTTTTCGGATGATTTTCAGCTCTTAGACTCACAAGTTTTGCCTTGCAGTTACTCTGAGTAGGATATAATAGTCCCAGCAGGACCTCCAGGAAGGTAGGTTTGTGCCTTGTGAAAGCTTCACTCACATCTCCCTGGGGTGGGATTAGGGATGGGCAGAGCTGTCCATTTTGGTTCCTTTCAGTTTCTGCTTTTACCATTTTAAAGTTCAGCTCTCCACATTTCCCCATCAGTTTGCTTTTAAAAAAAAGTCCTCATGAAATTTCTCTTAATATACACATAATTTATATGCCCGTCTTTTGTAAACACATGTTTGCAAAGCAATTTGCTCTTACATAACACATTTCTCTATGCTATTTTTCACTAATAGCTGCTTTTCCATAAACACATTACCCTAGTATATGCATTTTTGAATGCATCACTGAGCTGGAGAACTCCATTGCAAAATTCAGACAGTTTCTTATTTTGAAGAATAGATGTATTTTGGTGCGTGCATGCATGCATTTGGAAAAGTGTGCATTAGGTTGGTTCACCTAAAGATGTGAACGGAATCAAATTTCTCCCTCAACTCTAAAGTGATCCCTGACCATAAGGTCCAGTCACGGATGACTCTGGGGTTGTGGTGCTCATCTCACTTTACTAGGCGAGGGAGCCGGCTTAATAATAATAATAATAATAATAAATTTTATTTATATCCCGTCCTCCCCAGCCGAAGCCGGGCTCAGGGCGGCTAACAACAATCAAATAATCAATCAAATAATCACACAATCTAAAAATATTTCATTATAAAAATTAATTAAATCAAATTGATGGCAACCAATTAAGCAAAATTCTGAGCAGGTTGCCAGAGGAGGGAGTCAGGCTGCGCCCTGACCAAAAGCCTGGCGGAACAACTCTGTCTTGCAGGCCCTGCGGAAAGATGTCAGGTCCCGCAGGGCCCTAGTCTCTTGTGACAGAGCATTCCACCAGTTTGGAGCCGCAGCCGAGAAGGCCCTGGCTCTAGTTGAGGCCAGCCTAACCTCTCTGAGGCCTGGGACCTTGAGGATGTTATTATTTGCAGACCGTAGGTTTCTCTGTGGGGCATACCAGGAGAAGCGGTCCCGTAGGTACGAGGGTCCTAGGCCGTATAGGGCTTTAAAGGTTAAAACCAGCACCTTAAACCTGATCCTGTACTCCACCGGGAGCCAGTGCAGCTGGTATAATACCGGATGAATGTGCTCTCGCAGCGAAGACCCCATAAGGAGTCTCGCCGCGGCATTCTGCACCCGCTGGAGTTTCTGGGTCAGTCTCAAGGGCAGCCCCACGTAGAGCGAGTTACAATAATCCAGTCTGGAGGTGACCGTCGCATGGATCACAGTGGCTAGGTCAGAACGAGAGAGATAAGGGGCCAACTGCTTAGCTTGGCGGAGATGAAAAAATGCCGCCTTTGTTATAGCTGTAATCTGCGCCTCCATAGAGAGGGAGGTATCGAAGATTACACCCAAACTCTTAACGGCCGGTGCTGGCACTAATTGCACCCCCGCAAGAGATGGGAGTTGCCCCCTCGATCCCATATCGTCCCGCCCCAGCCAGAGGACCTCTGTCTTCGAAGGATTTAACTTCAACCGGCTCCCACGTAACCATCCAGCCACAGCTTCCAGACATCTGGTCAGTGTGTCTGGGGCCGAGTCAGGATGGCCATCCATCAACAGATAGAGTTGGGTGTCATCAGCATACTGATGGCAACCCAGCCCAAAACTCCGGACAAGCTGGGCGAGGGGGCGCATAAAGATGTTAAAAAGCATCGGGGAGAGAATTGCACCCTGAGGCACTCCACACACCAAGGAGTGGCGTGATGACAATTCCCCCCCAAGCGCCACCCTCTGTCCCCGACCAGAGAGAAACGAGCGCAGCCATTGAAGGACTGTGCCCTGGATCCCCACGTCGGCAAGGCGGTGGTCCAGGAGTTCGTGATCGACCATGTCAAAGGCTGCTGACAGATCTAGAAGAATCAGCAGCCCCGACCCGCCTCGATCCAGCTGCCTGCGGAGATCATCTGTTAGGGCGACCAGAGCCGTCTCGGTCCCATGACCAGCGCGGAAGCCGGACTGGAATGGATCCAGAGCAGATGTTTCATCCAGAAACCTACCAAGCTGTTCAGCAACCGCTCTCTCAATCACCTTACCCAGGAATGGAAGATTCGAGACCGGGCGGTAATTGGATAGATCTGAGGGATCTAATGATGTTTTCTTTAAGAGCGGACGCACCACCGCCTCCTTCAGTTCCCCTGGGAATATCCCGGTGCCAGCTTCCGGGTCATGTGGCCAGCATGACTAAGCCGCCTCTGGCAAACCAGAGCAGTGCACGGAAACACAGTTTACCTTCCCGCCAGAGCGGTACCTATTTATCTACTTGCACTTTGACGTGCTTTCGAACTGCTAGGTGGGCAGGAGCTGGGACCAAACAATGGGAACTCACCCCGTTGTGGGGATTTGAACCGCCAACCTTCTGATCAGCAAGCCCTAGGCTCTGTAGTTTAACCCACAGCACCACCTGAGTCCCTCTCTAGCGTCAGCTCTAGGTGGGAGTTAAAATGATGGCTCTTATTTTCCCATTGCATTGTCCTTTCCCACTGAGCAGCTCCCAGTGCTGCTGCAATTCTCATCCTTCCTTGCATATGTAGCTCTCACCTCTTTCTTGCATGATGCTGACTTCCATGCACAGAGGCTACAATACAGATGTGCTTTATGCAGTGTCGGAGACACTGCTTGTGTGGAACCATGTTTGTCACAGTAGAGCTCGAACCTGTGTACTCTGACATTCTCCATGCAGGTCTCATTCCTGGAGCATCATGACTGTTTGTGCAGAGGGTGGGCATTGCTGTCCTCTCATTCCTGATGGTTGCTTGTGCATTGTGCGGAGGCCATGTGTGCATAATGAGAATTTCCAGCTGCCATGCACCGACTGGTACTTTCTATGCACAATTAGAGAGCATCAGTGGCATGATTGAGGGTTGGAAGCAGAGCTTCCAGGAACGCTTGAGGGAGTGTTGGCATTGGCACATTAGCTTTCCTTTCTGCAGCTATTTTGCTGTTGACCTTGATATTGGTTTGCTATCGGGTTGTGACTTTATGTCTGTGGCAGCCCTGGCATAGCGATTTCCCAGCATACCAAGGATCATAGGATCGCCCTGTAATTTAGGCAATTTAAATACTGTCAGCAAACTGTTAATTGCACACCTCCCCGGCTAATCTTGTTTGCTGCTAACCAGAATCATGACTGAGGAAGATAATGTATTGAAGTCTGGGAAACGAAGTTGAAATAGAACCTGAACGTTTTCATCTAGTAGAGATGGATGTTGTTAGCTTGTTGAGAGGAAGTGAAGGTTAAGCCTTTTCCTTTTTGAAAAAAAGCACACGCCCTCAGTTATGTGGGAGTGTGGCTTCCATCAACCTTGAAATTATACTTGTTTAGAGCATGGAAACTGTAATTGATAAACCGCAGCAGTAAGTACCAGTAGCTAGCTGCTGTTGGATTAACATAATTTGAAAAATGTGAATAGTCATCGACGGAGTTCACCTTGCACTTTTGTTGGCTTTATAACAATGTCACGCCCAGAGTGATTGCTCATTTATCCCAGATTGTGTGCTAGAGGACTTGGATTCTGTGCCCTTGTTCCAGGGAATTTATTTCAGCGGCAGATAGAAACACGTATTTCCTTAAATCTGACAAGCATTTGGAGAGCTGATGTCGGTACACACATCAGTCCTTGTCACATTGGTAAACAAGATTAGAATTCTTATTTATTATTATTTTAAACCCTCTTGCCAGACATTTTAGTTGTATGAGAGAGTGTGTGTGTTGTGTATTTTCTGTCTTATTTTATCTCTCTGGGATTTAAGTCCCACCTTTAACAGATTTATCATCTTCCCCCCTTCTTTTCTTTTTCACCATTTGGGCCTGTTCCTACCATCCTGGGTACATCTGTCAACATACAAAAACTTGAGTAAAAAAGAGAAAGACAGTGAAAACAAGGCTACTTTCCCCCCACTCTCAGGTCACAGGGTCTGTGTAACTCACAGGATAATTGCAGCCTCCTTCCATAAATGTGTGAAAACGCTGCCATCAGGCGCCATGTGATCAATCAGCATGGATCGCTGTCCTTAATTACTTCAGGCTTTAATTGCTTTAATTGACTCAACCAAATATCTAGTGGAGGCAAAGCTGAGAAGCAATCTGCATGCTTGATGGCAGCTGGATCATACCTCTAACTTACTTGATGAATCTTAGCTACCGTTCATACGGTTTTAATCCATGCTTACTAATTGGGGAACAAAACTGAAGTTTGCTAAGCTTCCTACCAAAAAAGTGGGGTGGAGGGAAAGACAAACAGCTGAGACTTCCCAAAGTGTGACATCCTCAGATTTGGGGGCCAAACAGGGAACCAGGATTCCCTGACTGGTCCTTAAGCCACACACCCTCCTGAGCCACACTGCTCACCCAGA
The DNA here is from genome assembly GCF_964188305.1 of Podarcis bocagei. Lineage (NCBI taxonomy): Eukaryota > Metazoa > Chordata > Lepidosauria > Squamata > Lacertidae > Podarcis > Podarcis bocagei. The sequence continues at coordinate 113,381,358 of NC_138125.1, forward strand.
CTGGCTTTGCAACCTTCTTGAGTGTTTTTGCCTGGCCTTGAGCTCTGATCATGCATGGAGGGAGGATAGAGTGGGGTGTGGAGAAGCTAGCCTACTGTACAAAGGTAAAATCCACATTTCATTCTCCGCCCACTTCTGCCTCTGTTCTCACCCACCATTGGTATGTTGCTCTCAGAAAGGAATAGTAGAATCAATGAATTGTAGAGTTGGAAGTGACTCTGAGGATCATCTAGTCCAAACGCCTGCAGTACAGGAATATGCAGCTGTCTTATACAGGGATTGAACCTGCAACCTTGGCGTTACCAGCGCCACACTCTAACCAACTGAGCTATCCAGGCTGCAATGTGGTCCTTGAGCTGAGAAAGGGTCCCCACCTCTGTGTTTATGAATTGATTAACAGAGAGGCAGTGCTGGTAAGAAGCAGCTCCAATGAAAAGTAAGATGGGTATGAAGGCATTCACTTCAAAACAAACCAAGGATGTACAAAAGCTCCCCAGGAGAGGTGGCAGAACACAAAGATGATCTATAAGACAATGGTTGAGGAGGAGATCTCTACCCCTTTGTATGATTGCATGTATCAATTTGTATTTCTTTCTTCTTTTAAGTATTGTAAGCTACTCAGGGAACTCTAAGTTATGGGGCAGCAGACAGATGTCATACATAAATAAGCAGATGGTATCTTGACTCCATGACATCCATGTCATTCCTAGTGGTGCAGCAGTAAAACTACTAGCACATTTGCAGAGCTAATCAGGGTACAGTATGGTTTCAAGTTGGATGGGGGCCTGAGAGTTGAGGTTCTTGCATTGCAGGGAGTTGGACTAGATGACCCTTAAGGTCCCTTCCAACTCTACAATTTTATGATTCTATTGTTCCATAGTTTATGGAATAAGATGCCAGGAAAACTAAAGGTGGGTAGTGAGAGGTTTGGTAAGAAGCCTCTTATTCCTATTAGCTGTTCATCTCCTTAATGAACCTTCCTTCACTTATTCAAGGATGTGACTCACAAGTTGAGTGCAGAACTATTGAAAACTTGACTTTAAATTGAATATCGGATGATTATATATCATCCTGGAAATATACCAGAGTATGTAACTTTTTTTGGGGGGGGGGTAAAATAAATATTGAGGGTGGAATTGTTGTGTGTGCAGAACAAGATCAATCAGTGCAACAGGACTTTTTAGGCAGAGTTAGGTAGTCAAGAATTCTAAATTTTATAAAGGATCCCTCTATTCATGGGGGGGGGTTGCTAATTTAAGAAGAGTAATCATCACCCTATATTTGTTTAGACCTGCCCTGGATTATGTTCTTTGATCATGCTAATACATGGCAAAAAGGTGATAGATAATTTAGGGATCCAAATAAAGGCATACTTTGTCACCATCCTGTGTGAAAATAGTGAAAGCATTTACTGGCCTGGGATCCACACCATTGTTTCATTTTAATACTCAGTACTCATTCTTCCTTGTGTCTAAAATTAGCTTCGCAATAGAATTGGAAAGTGTGCCTGCCCTCTTTGTGGTTAGGGGTAATTATACAGTCAACTCACTAGGTGGCACTTGACTTAGTTGTATTTGCGGGAGTCAGGCATTCCCTGTGTCACTTCTGTTTTTGCTAGAGAGAGACAATAAAGTTTTTTGTCTAACTTTCTGACTGGTTTGCCTCTAAGCTTTCCATGATATCCTCAATGCTTAAAAGCAATGTACTAATGTATGCTCCTGTCTAGAAGCTGCATTTTCTAACTTAGAAGATACACTTGTATGTATGCATGAAACTGCTACCACCACCCTGATCTAGACATTTGGCTAGACTTACACAAATGGTCTTCCCTCCAAATTCCACAATTGTCTCACCTGATCAGGGTGCTCCCAATAATACAGTACAAGCAAAACTTGGGATGACAGCTTTGGGATGTGTGGAATTCCTGTGAGGAGCTTCACTCCTTTTCTCAAAACCCTATCAACATTCCTCAGATGTTTTGACTGATGACCCTTCCTCCAAATTCAATTCATATTTCACAGTAAGCAGAGTTTCACTGGTGAATCTATTATCAACCTCACAGGCTTGGGAATAGAGAGTCGTGATGCAGAGGTGACCAGGGGGGGGGGGGGAAATGCACTCATGGCTACTTCACTTTGAACTTGACACTTTGAGCAAGTTGTGGGACTGAGTTTTGGCTCAGGTTAAAAATTAAAAAACCCTGTTCCAGTCAGGGTCAATTTCATTTTAAAATAATAATATCAATTTTATTGAAAGTTATTTTTAACATATTAAACATGAAAATTCAAACTCATAAGAAAATACAAAACAGAAAGCAGATAGGAAAAAAGAGAATAAAAAGTCTTTTTAGTTATTCTTTAACTATCACATTTATGTCATGCATATCATATCATTCCTAGAAAGAAAGGCAGACTCTCGCAGCTCTCATCTGGTTGCCTACCTCTTCTCCCAGTGCTTTTTTTCATGCACATCCCCAGAGTTTAATGTGCTACTTCCTAAAAAATATGGACTTCTTGGTTTAAAGGAAACATTTCCCTCACAAAATAACCTGCTGTATAACCTCCATTAAATAAATGCTAATCCAAAGCATATATGTTGTTTGGTAGAATAGGAGTTTAAAATAATAATAAAAATTCCCTCAAAAAATAACTTGGTATGCATAAATTAAGGGGAAAGGGGTAGAAATGTTAATCCAAAGCATTGTGGGGTTGTTCCTATTTTGGTAGGATAATTGGAGTTCTTGTTTTATATAGGGGAGAAAACACTTAAGGAGGAATGACTAGAGGGTTAGGTAAGTGAAACTTTGATTGACTGAACAAGTGCTTATGCCATGCATAGAGATATGACAAAAGGACACTCTAAGATGGCCTTTACTAACAGGTTCCTAGAGCTAGTAGTCGACTCAGGCACTGGCTCATCAGGCCTCAGCCCCTAAAAATAGGTGCCAAGTGCCATGTTCTGCATGCAGGGCTAAAATAAAACCAGCTGTCTCAATCCACTCGCTTGAGAGAAGGGAGAGGTGTGTGTTTCAGTGGAGCTGGTCTCCACTAGACTCTGTATTCAGGGGACTGGGAACTTTGTCTTGCAAAGAAAACCACGCAAAACCGAGTCTGTGTGGAGAGGACTATAAAGATTTTTCAGTGACAAAGAGGCTGCGGTTCTCTCACAGAGTTCTGAACGTTAGGAAAGGTAAGTGGGTTGGGCATTATTCTCTCTGTTCGTGTGAGTTGGGAGCAAGGCATTCCTGTGTGAGCTGTGAACAGAAACTGCTTCCCTCTCAAGACATGGGTTTTATGTGGAGATTATAGATACAGCATGGCATTTATTGATACAGGGCTGAGAGGGAGCAAGAACACATGAGTGGCATTTAAATGTTATTTTAGAATCAACAACAGCAGCAAAATGGCTAATACTTTTAATCTCACACCACTCTCTCCATCTGTGGCAGTCACTGGCTTTGCTTTGTTAATTTGTGTGGACTTCTAGCTGAGCTGCTGTGGACTGGTCAGGTTTGTGCACGCAAACATCACACACACTGATATATTGGCTATACACCACATGGATACATTTTCAGCACCTCATCATAATGATTGCAGCTGGAGATCAAACCCCAAACTGCAAGATTGCACTCCCAATTCCACTTCGTTGGACATAAACCTTGGTTTGATCTGAACAAACCCCACTGAAGTTAATAGCACCCGCTGCATGAAAATCTCTCTCTCTAATTCCTGAGTGCATCAGCATTTTTAAATTAAAACAGCAATCGTCATTTTCATAGCAGCTCAAGTACATCATAATATTTAACACAGCCTTCCTGAAACCTGATGCATTCCACATGTTTTGAAGCACAATTCTCTGGCCTTTGCTGTCAGGGGCTGACAGGAGGGGACTTCCAAAACATCTGGAGGGCACAAAGGTTTTGTTGTAAAGAGATAGCACACCATCAAAAGGTAGCATTTATGACACTGTGCAAATGTAGGATTGAAGTGAGAACTGAAATTGCCATGGATGTTTAAAATCACCGGGTGGAATTCGATGCAAGAGGAATTCAGTGTGGTGGGAAATGAGGCCCCCCCCCTTGTGCTCCCCTGAGCCTGTTCTTGGGGTGTCCCCAACGCCCGGAGCAGATTTAAGGGTTGTGGGGGTATGCAGGTGGGTGAGATGGGGGGGGGTCTCGTTGTGTGAGCGGACCTCACTTCATGCATTCAACAACTTAAGGCAAGAACACAGAAGGGGGCCTAGAAGCAAAACTAGTAATTAAGAATAAGAAATACAGATAGTTTAAACAGTTTATCTTTTTAGCTTGCTTTTGAATAGTGTGTATGATGTCTGAAAAGTTTTGAACAGATCTTAGAAAATAGCACTGAAACTAGCAGAGGTTTTATACAGCACTGAGTACAATAACTTTTCAAATGGCATATATGGCTAGTGTTAATTTGTTTCTGGTTACATTGTCACGACAGTAATTATTGCGCTGGTATGAACTCTTGTTGGAAAGATTGGCTAGTGATAATCCCAAGTATTTCATGCTAGGTAGGGGCTTTGTTTTTGGTTCCTTTGCCTCCTAATTATTTATTTCAATGGTGAGCTAATACGATAGGGTATTAGATTACACATGACTTGTTCCTTCAGTGAGATCACCGCCCCTAATTGTGCCATGTTGGCTAATAAGTTCACAAGGTATTCAGAAGCAATCCTCACGCAGCCTACCCCATTACTCCAGCATGTATTTAAGGACCATTACCAAGCTGCAATCTTTATAAAAATAGACATGCTGAAAATAAAGAGGCATGTCCCTCTATCGCTAATATAAACCAACAGCTTAGTGCATTACAATTAGCACTGTGGTGAAGATCTAGGGATTCTGACTGAAATGTTTGTGGTATTAATAGGCATTGGGTTGCTTTTCCCTACCTCCCTTACCCCCAAGAGCATTCCACTTGGACTTCAAAGTTTAATTAAACCTGAAGTTATTGCTTGTTGAACCTAGCATTCAACACAACTTCCCAAAAGAATTATCTGTTTTTCATTCCAAAATCATATCTACGCTGACTTCAGCATATGGCGTTAGTATGCTCACACACACAGCCAGCTCAGCCCAAAATGGCACAGTCAACGTGCAATGACTGCAGAAAAATGGCTGTGCAACTGTGCAATTCGTCCTTTTTTTTCACCATAAGCATAGCTCAAGACAACTGATCTAACAACTTTTCTACTTATTGATATTTTGCACTGATATTCTGGCCTGAAATTGAATCTTTCAAACCAGGATGATGGAAATAAAAAGGAAGGCAAAGTATCAGCAGTGGAGATAATTCCTTGCACCAGCACTACCGGCACTTTCAAAGTTCTTTCTCTCCCGGCTGGAGTAGGGAGTGGTCCAGTCTTCTCTGTTTCAGCAAGGAGAGCTTTTGAGAGCAGACCCTCAAGGTGTCCTTATTTTCCAGGGACAGCCCTGGATTTACAGAAGCCATCCTGGTTTCTGATTTGATCCTGGAATGTCCTGCTTTTCCTTAGAATGTCCTTATTTTCATCGGAGAAATGATGGAGTGTATAGAGTTATGTGACCCGCGAGCCAAGGAGCTAAGTAAGCAGCCCTGTATAGGAAAGTTTTTTTTAATGCTTAATGTTTTATTGTGTTTTTTATGTATGCTGGAAGCTGCCCAGAGTGACTGGGGCAACCCAGTCAGATGGGCAGGGTATAAATATTATTATTGCTATGGAATAATAATTACAGATGTCCCTATTTTCATTGGAGAAATGTTGGAGGGTATGTGAGAGTGTGGATTGCACTCTTCCCATTTTTAAGTGTGTGTGAGGGAGGATGTCTGTGTGTGTGTGAGAGAGAGAGAGAGAGAGAAAGAGAGAGAGAGAGAGAGAGAGAGAGAGAGAGAGAGAGAGAGAGAGAGAGAGAGACTATGTACACATGAATGAATATGTGCAGGCCACACCTACCACAAGCTTCTAACATTAAGTTCCCCCCTTCTTTTTCTAATAGTTCTTTCACATGCCTCTCATTTAGGTTCTTCTTACTCTCCCAATATCTTTCAAGTTATGTTCCCACATTGTCTAGTAGGCGCTTATCTCTTTGTCGCCACCATCTCCAGCCCCCCAAAATTTAGCATTGTTGACCATCCATGTTATATCTGAGGTTCATCTTTACTTCTGAACTTCTAAGGCCAGCTGAGGTCCTAACCAACTTCAAGACTGCTGCCTCAGGATTGCACTGAAGATACAGATTCAAGTTCATCCTGGGGCAGATTATTTTGGGCTGTGAGTCTATCTGCAGCTTTCGGTTTAATCAAGCAGTGCCTTGGCATCATTCGATGTCTGACATTCAAACAAGTTATGTTGTTTTCTTCCCTCCTTATCACTTAAACACTTAATGTCAAATTAGCCAGGGATGAAAAGGTATGTGTACTTTGGAGGATGCTAAAATTAGACGAACAAGTAGTTCCTGACTATTTTGAATAGATCCAGGAAAGGGGCAAACAGGAAAACAGTTTCCAGTGTAGTGCTGAGAAACTCCAAGGATTTACACTTTTTGTTAAGTTGTGGGTGAACATATCAGACGACACAGCAATTCTTCGAATAGCTCTTGTTTATTCAGAGGCCAGAACAGAACTGAACTGAAGGGTTCAGTCAGCCTGCTTATAATAGAGCTCCAGTACAACGTAACTGTAACAATTTTCTAAAACTACCCAATCATTGAACGTCACTTTCAAACCCTTATTTGCATAACTATCTACAGTATCCCCCTGCTGGCCCAGGGTGAGAACTTCAGTACATAACATCTGAATCTGTTCTAGGTGTTCCCCTAACCTTCCAGAGCAGATGGGGCATGTGCAAGCGGAGGACAGCGGACGTCCTGCTGCACAAACACAAATCCTTACACTGGTAGGATGGTTACTCGGTGCTACATTAGATACAAACCTTGCTTTAGTACTTAATGGGGGTGGGGGGACCTGTGAATTGGGAAAGCTGCCATGGCTTTTCTGCAGTGAGCTGTGAGAATGCACAATAACTGCAGGGTCAAAGGGTTGCAGCCATGATAATCTCAACCCATACATCAGGGGTGGGCAATGTGTGGTTCTGGGCCTGTATGCAGTTCTCTGACTAATTTTTAAAGCCCTCTGCAAACTATCAGTTTGTGATGAAAGGCTCTGTTGCAAAAATCAGTACACTGTCCCAACAAAGGCTTAGCTGCAGGCTACACATTCTTAAGGCATGGCAGAGCTCTGCAATATATGGCTAGGTGTAAACTTACCACTCACAGGTCCTTATAATATCAGTGGAAACAGTTGGTCCTGGCAAGTATTAACCACTTTCAGTTTTAACCTGCGGATTGTCATCAGTTCAGTTTTAACTTTAATTTTAATTTATTTGAATTAATTTTAGGATGCATTTTAATCGATTGATTGCTTGTTTCTGTGCATATTGTATTATTTATATGATGTTAGCCACTCTGAGCCCAGCTCTTGCTAGGGAGGGCGGGGTACAAATAAAAATTTATTATTACAGTGGTACTTCTGGTTGCGAATGGGATCCATTCCGGAGGCCCGTTCGCAACCTGAAAAGAACGCAACCCGCATCTTCGCATGCATGGTCGCAATTCGCCGCTTCTGCGCATGCATGTGATGTCATTTTGCGTGTCTGCACATGCGTGAGCGGCAAAACCTGGAAGTAACCCTTTCTGGTACTTCCAGGTCGCAGCAGGACACAACCTGAAAATGCGCAACTTGAAGCAAACGTAACATGAGGTATGACTGTATTATTATTATTAGTTGTTTCAACACTTGACATGCCCCCTAGTCTCAGCACCAGGCAAGTAAGTGGGCATCCTTATGAGTACAAAAAGTTTGCACTGTCTGTTCCTGCTGGTGCAGTCATCTCTGCATCCTTGGAGATAGAGATGGAGGCAATGGGACAACTTGAATCCAGATCTACCCTTAGATGCCTCCTCCCTGAAAGCCACAGGCAAACACCAAGGCCACCACACTTATGTTATGCTAATGGTATCTGATGGCCCAAAGGTGGGTCACTCTTCTGCTTAGCCCTGTCCCCAAATCCAATTCTCTGCTTCCCAAGCCATAAGGGCCCTCCCAGCATTCCTCTAGGGCTTTCCTCTCCTCCCACACCTGCTGCTCATCTGACCACTCTCTCCATGATGTCTCCATGTCTCTTGACATGGGCCAATTCATGTGACAAGAAGTCAGTGCTTTAGATATTCAAATGCCAATCTGTAGAGAGCTCTAATTGTTATGATTTGAATTGTGCTATAAAAAAGACCAGGAGCCGGTTAGTTGGTTTTAAAACACCAATATATTTTCTTTCCAGACTGTTGAAGTCAATTGTCTAGTGACTGCATTTGTATTTTGTATTTCTTTTTGTTAAAAAAAATAGTAAATACCACAAAAAACATAAAAACATATTCAAGACATAAATAAATGTCACAAACAAAGGTTTTCAAAACCTAAGTAGAGAAACCGCACCAACCTTACACATATTGCATTATTATCCCAAAAACTGGCTGTATTTTGACCTAATTGAAGTTTCCAGGTATTCTTCAAAGGCAGCCTTGCATACAACACTTTGCAGCACTCTAACAGGGATGTTAGTTTAAGGCCGCAACAAAGTACTCATTCCCAATTTTACTATGCCATTTGGTGGTGGTGAATTGGGAAGACAGGTCTTCAGTTGGGGTGGTGGTGTGGGGGATATTTAAAGGCCAGCAAAGCATTAAAAAAAAGGCAGTGTACGATAAAATCATTAAAACACCATAAAGCTATAAAACACAGAACAAATGACTAGCACTGAATCAAAATGATTCCCTAAAAATGCTTGGAGAAACAAAAATGTTTTTCAGTAGGTGATGAAATATCAGAATTAGCAGCGCCTGCTGGAATTTAATAGGAAGAGTGTTCCAAATTGCTGGTGCCAGTTTGCTGAGAGCCTTGGCTTGCATGGAAAACAAGAGAGCATAAAATAAATGTGAGACAGAGGACTTCTCCAGGTGATCACAGCAATCTGGCCAGTGTATAAGAGAAAAGGTGATCCTTCAGGTAACTGGCTCCTAGGGTGTTTTAAGGGCTTTTATGCACTTTCGGTAATACCTTGAATACTTTAGATACATGTGATAAAAGCAAAGATGGCGGCTATCTCCTTTTCCTCATTAAAAAAACAATGGCTGAAAAATGTACTTTGGATGCCACTTGCAGTGGCATTATTCCAGGTGTGTGCATTAGTTTTACCATATGTTTATTAATTTTCAAAAATACAACTGCAAAAAGTCAACAAGGTGCACAAATCAATCAAAGGAGGAAAGCAACAACCATAGCTGTAACCATAACTGTAACTGAGTGAAGTACAGAAGTGGTTTAGATATTCATCATCTTCATCTTCACAGCTGTCTTATTGGGGGAGCTGCCTTTGCTCATGGCTGTAGTCAACATACACTAGCTATCTGAAAAATTTACTCCCCACCCTTGATATTGCCTCCGAATTCAGAGGTTCGAAATCTTTTGCACACGCATACAGTCATGCTCACACACATTGGAAAAGTTTGTTTTTGCAAACCTTTGGCCCACTTGTAGACTGAATGACTGATTTAGCAAAATGTCATTTCATTTAAAAGTCTCTAAGTAGTTTGTGTAAAATGCTATAAAATATCCATGAAAGATTTCAATAAAAACAAAAATATATAAATGAAACCAATGGTTTTAAAATTGTACAAAATAAATTTTAAAAGACATGTCTAGGTAGGCTAGTTGTTACCAGAGTGTGACAGGCTATCTCTGTCCAAAGAGCTAAAGTTGCTAAAGTTTACAAGATACTGTGGCTTTAGGGTCATCTGGGGTCATGCCAACCTGATATATAATTGGGGGAAATTAGAAATGTTAGCGTTGAATATGGTATGGAAACACCAGGTGCCCTATGGTATTCATTTAGTTCCCTGCTCATCCAGGCAGATGGAACAGATTGCCCCATATCCATTCTTTGTTTTGTTTTCCACAAGTTTTAAAAATAGTTGTGTTAACGGGGAAAGGAATATGACCTTATGAATAATGAAAGCTGAAAATAAAAGAAGTGATTTATTTTTTCACCCTGGGTATGTGCTATAAGCTGTTCAGCATCCATGTTATATGAGTCCTTCTCTCACATCCACCCCTCCCCCACCTTGGATGCGTATCATTTTCCACAGAGCGTCTTTGAAATATCTCCCTCGGCTTACTGGATTTGTCCAAGAAAGTTGTAATTGCCTTGTCTGTCCCAAATTGAGCTGTGTCAATTTTACTTAAAAGGATTTTTAAAAAGACAAACGTTTGGTTTGAGCCGATAATCTGACCTGTCATAAAACTGATCCTAAAACGGTTTATTTTGGGAGATTGCTGTGCTAGTTGCGCATCAAATGCCACCATACTGAGAGCCTTCCTCACATTCTGTCTGCCTGTGAGTTGTGCTCTAAAATTGTTGGTTGCATATTTAAATGTGTGGGACCTCACGGGGATCCTAGTTTTAAATAGAAAGGTTGTGCTTGAAGGGAAGCTTAACTGATGATGAAGGCGGCGCCTGAATTTAATCATCAGGGAATTTTGTATTTTTGTTTGCCTGCTACATGATACTTATGCCCCATGACACTTTTTGAGGATACACAAGCAAACCTGGGAGTGTACAAGAGAGAACAAAATAAGAAAGACTAAGGCCTGGTCCTGGATAGGGGCTACAGGTACACACAGGTCCCTCTCACATGAATAAACTGATAGAAACAGTCCTCCCACCAAACACACAATAACTTACACAAAGGTCACCTATCCTACACCATTCCTTAAGTTTGCTCACATGCAGAATGCTTTTTACGTTACTCCCTCTACATTGTCTCTCCTCTCTGAAACATACTCAGAGTCGCGTGTGGATTTCATGCTCTTTATTCAGCTCATAGTAGCGAGGAATGCAAGTTTCCCCAAACTCTCTGCTTTATATACATTATTTACACAATGGGCCCCATGTGATTGGCTAATTCCGGGATTCTCCTGTAGGCCAATCAGGTTGCAGATTCACTTCCACCTGGAGTGGATTGGGTGGCTCCTGCGGACCAATCAGACTGCTACATTTTGGATCCTATTCAACTCAGTACATAACACTCTCTCTAGTTCTTGTCATGTGTTTATTATGGGAAGGAGCATCTGGCACTGGAAAGGGAAGCACTGGACTATGGCACCAGCCAGTCCCCAGCATTGTGCAGCTCCCTGTCTCCCAGTGCCCACGTATTGAGCATGGCTTTCTAAGCTGAGGAGACCAGCATGCATAGATTTCTAGTTGACCTGGAAGCATGCACAATCAGGCTTCCAGATCCCACAGAAGGCCTACTCTCAGTGCTATTTTCTACAAAAAGAGGTGCCGGAACTCACCTTGAGCACCATCCTCATTGAATGGCAATGGCGCCCACCTTAGAGGTGCCGGAACTGAGTGCCCTGCCTACTCTGCCCCTTCCAATCCTTGTGTGATTAGGACATGAAGCAGGCTTTTCTGTTGACTTCCCTTGCCTCTTGTTCCTCCCTGGTTGCATGTGTATATGTATGTATATATGCAGGTTTGATGGGACAGCTGCATATTCCTGCATTGCAGGGGGTTGGACTAGATCAGGAATAGGCAAACTCGGCCCTCCAGATGTTTTGAGACTACAATTCCCATCATCCCTGACCACTGGTCCTGTTAGCTAAGGATGATGGGAGTTGTAGTCCCTAAACATCTGGAGGGCCAAGTTTGCCTATGCCTGGACTAGATGATACTCAGGGTCTCTTCCAGCTCTATGATTGTATGTATAAATGCATAAACATATGCTTTGTATTATCAGGGATGGGCAAATCTGTCAATTTCTGCTTCTTTCAGTTCCCCATTTTTCCACTCTTTAAAAACTGATGTTTCTGATCAGTTTCCTCTTTTTCTTTAAGTCCTCGTGAAAATTAATTGTGAAACTCAGCTACATGAGCAAAGAAAAAGCGTTTTATATGCGTAGCAACACTGTGACACCAGATGACACTATGGAGGTCCGTCTTCCACCAACATGATTTCCCACTTTGAGGTTTACAATGCTTTTTTGGTGTGTCTAGATCCAGCCAGGATTTTGGAGTTAATGTACCCGTGCTTCTATGCATTTTCCCCTGTTATACACATTTTTGCAAAGTAATTTCCTTAATATAATGCATTTTTGCTATGCTATGGTTGCTAACATATGCATTTTTATGCACACTTTGCCCCAGCATGTGCATTTGTGTAACAGTACTCGACTGGAGAAGTGCCATGCAAAATTCATGAGTTTCAAAGGATGGTAGTGTTTTGGTTTTTGTATTTTTGTATTTTTATTTTTTTGAAGGTGCAAATTAGGGAGGTTCACCTTTAACCGTGAGCTCATTTCTTCCCTTATCGCTATGCATTATGTACATAATTAAATTATGGAGGTGAAGGTGAAAACTTGGTGAGAGAATATGCCAAGATTCATTTGCTCAGTGTTATTTCCCACCAATTTCCATGGACAGATGGCAGACTAAGGCCACTGTGTCCAAGGCTGAGTTTTCTAATCTCACAACCACATGAGCAAATGTAAAGCCTGTTGCGATTTGGCCACCGTCAAAACGAAATCTTTATGTTTAGTGGGGTGGGGTAAAGTTTTCAGACCCAAATAAATATTACCTTTCACTGTGCTGCAATAATGGAAACATTCAACTTCTGGCAGGGAACGGAATTGGCGCAAAGCCCGATAGGTACGTGTTTTGCTTTCCATACAAACAGTTTTGTAGTTTTAATCTTCACTTGCTCATGTGGCACCTTTCGGAGGATTTTTGGCAGTAAGTTTGATTGTGTTATAGGAGGTTCAGAGGTTCAAAGTAGCCTTCTATTTTTAATCTGCCAGGGGAGTTTAATTCCCATTCTTTCATGCCTTATAAGTGCTGCAAAGATAATTACTTAAGTGATATTCCCGGCACATGTTTTCTGCTCTGGCTTTAAAGAGGTGAAGCAGAGCACACCTTATATGATACAAACTGCTATCAAAACACAGCAACATACCCTCCAAGTGTCCCTATTTTCCAGGTACGGTCCTGGAATTACCAAAAGCCATCCTGGCTCCTGATTTGATCCTGGAATGTCCCTAATTTCCCTGCCAGTATTGCTGCCACTGAACTCGGGGAGAAGGATGAGCCACTACTTGTCACAGCAGTGGTAATAACAGCTGTGAGGGAACATCCCATGGCATTTCCATGTCCGCCACTGTTGGCCTCCACCTTTGGGCCACTTGTAGCAGAGAATGGGCGGAGAGAAGGAGAGGCTGCTACCATCAAGGCACAACCCAATGTGACACACTGGCTCTGAGGGGCAGGCAGAGGCCACCTTGGGTGGGGGGAGTGGAGCGAAGCGCAAGGAGTCTTGATTTCTTTAAAAAGTGCTTTGTGCCCCCACATCTAATCCTGCCCCTTTCTGAAACTTATTTATTGCTTTTCGTTCAGTAAATCTACCAAAGAATGAAGTAAAATAAAATCAGGATTAAGGGGTTTTCCCCTGGACAGTGTGTGTGCTGTGTTCGATTTGTGTTGCAATTGTGGAAACGCTCTGTGGCAGCGGATGGGCCAAAAATGGGGGGCCGAGGAGGGTCAGTTGTGGGGAGTGAGAAATGTCCCTATTTTCATCTGAGGAATGTTGAGAGGTATGCAACACAAATGTGCATGTGATTACTCTCATTAGTTTAGGTCAGGCGTAGGCAAACTCGGCCCTCCAGATGTTTTGGGACTACAACTCCCATCATCCCTAGCTAACAGGACCAGTGGTCAGGGATGATGGGAATTGTAGTCTCAAAACATCTGGAGGGCCGAGTTTGCATATGCCTGGTTTAGGTAACCGCAGTTCATTGTTGTAGCGTATATCATCCATGAGCCCCCTCCCTTAAATAAAACCTGTTTAGGTAATGGAGAATTTAGTTGCAACGGTATATATGGAACACAAGAACTTTGCTCTTGAAGTTGGCTCCCAAAGTTGTTTTAAGTGCAGGTCAGCTGTACCTCTTCCAGACAGAATAATCCGCATGCATTTGTTCACTTGTGCATTTATCACACTTAGAAAGATTGCACATTTAAAACTGCTTGTTGACTAGGGCAAAGACTATATAATTAAAAGAAAAGGGAAACTGGGAAGAATAAAGGAGGGCAGGGGCAAGAGGTAACCTTAGCTGCTCTCAGGTTTATCTGCCATCATGAAGAGGGAGAATATAGATTTCCCTGAACAGGAAAGGTAATTTTTGTGAGGGCAAAAACCAATCAACTCCTTCCTAATCCTTATCTTTCCTTGAACATGCTTGTCAAGGGCAGCCTGTTCAGAATGGAAAAGCAGCCATAAAGCCCTGCCATTTGAAACAACTGTTGCATTGCCATGCAAAGACCATTGCAAATGGGTCTCACCTGCAGATATAATGATGGCGTTTGGTTGGTTCTCATGGGATGGATGTTGGCAGTGAAACTCTCATGAACCTCAAAGATGTGGCCACAGTCTAACATAGTTTCTGTCTCTTTTAAGTTATCTGAAACAGGTAAGCGCAGGCATAGGCAAACTCAGTCCTCCATATGTTTTGGGACTACAACTCCCATCATCCCTGACCACTGGTCCTGTTGGCTAGGGATGGTGGGAATTGTAGTTCTAAAACATCTGGAGGACCAAAGTTTGCCTATGCCTGGGTAAGCATTTAGCAAGAGCAAGGGCCTTCCCATCCCCACCACCCGCCATCACGATGTGACATCAGAAACTGCACTTTGCACCTTCCAACTTCCTTGGGGTTCTTAAAAGGACAAAAGCTGTTCCTTTGTCAGAGAACAAAAATCGGGTTCCCTCTAAGATATCAGTTGTCAGCTCTGCCCCAAGAATTGACAAGCTTCTCACAAATGTGCCCCCACCTCCCTCAAACGGTTAGCTCTCAACTGATAAACATGATAGCCTGGCAAGTAGTCTCAGGTGTCCTTGCAGGGACATTTGCACAGAATGTCAGGTTTGCATTCATCAACTTTTTTAAAAAAGGTGATTTCTATGCTTAAAAAAACATTGTGGCACTGGGAAATAATTTCAGAGTGAGTCAGGCAGATTTTGAGAACCGCACGGCTGTCAGAAAGGGAGCAGTGACATTTCAATGGCAAGAAATAAGACACACGCTCTCTGCTTTTTACTCCTCTGTCTCGCTCTCTCGCTCCCCCTCTCCTTCCCTTTGAATTAAACTGTACACTTCTAGGCTCTCGCATACCTTATAGGTTGGGTTACCCATGAGGTTGAATATTTCAGTATGTCCCACTTTATGTGCAATTTGAGTGCACCCACCTCTATAAACCCTTTCCCAGCAGTTCTTCTGTCAGATTCTGTTACTTCTCTAGGCTTAATTTATGAAGGGGGAAAAGAAAAGGAAGCTGCAATGAGAGCACTTAAGGCAGGAAATTATTAAGGCAGGAGAGTACCCCTGTTGCACTAGCAAAGCCCTCGTTATGGATCGGTCTATATTGATTATGACATCATATCTTTCTGGAAGTTATAGCTGAGTAATTCAGATGTAGTTATTATAAGGCTGAGAGACTGACTTGATGGGAGGCAAAATCCATTCTAATCCTTGCTTTGCGTCCAACACATCCAATTTTCATTGGTTCCATTTATAATAATAAATACCCCTCATTAAGCGGAGAACGGTATGGCAACATTATTTAATATGTGTGTGCAATTATGAGGCATAGAAAACAAATGCCGGAAAAAACATAATCACAATTTACATATTAAAGATGAATCATAGCACCCTTCAAACGCCTTTATTAGCTGGAGTTCGTGGGGGTTTTTTTATGTTGCACACTGATGTATTCTTCCAAAGGGTTTCCCCCATTATTTCACTTATATGTGTTCTGCAATGGCATGTAAAATGAGACCAGGTTCTTTTATTTTTATTATTTCTAGGTAATTTCAGTATGTGAAAAGAAATGTATTAAAGCATAGCTAAAATAAGCATCCAAGCCTCTTTTTTAAAAAATCCAATAGCCCATTGATTTGGGCAGCATAATTTGGGCGGGAAGGCCCACGTCCAAAAAAGTCTCGAGTTTCCTTCTCCCTTTGTATGCCTTTATTCCATTCGTAAATGAAATTGCTAATTGTGCATACTGCATATTGATTGGAGAGGAAGCAGATTCCAAGTGTTCTAAAATAGTTCTTTTAGCAACTACAATGCCCTTAACAGTAAATGCCTGTTGAGCTACTGGGAAATGACCAGATGCTGGTATATATCTCAGGAGGAGTTCTTTAAAATTAAATTACATGATGTCAGACACATCAGATTAAATGCATTTTGAAATTTAGAACAAAAGCGACAGACCGTTGTGAACATCTACAACATAGGAATTAAATTAACCTCCTGATAGAGTGTTATAAGAACCTTCCCACTCACCCCATTCCTAAACTAATGGAATAATCTAGGCTTGTTCCAGCAACTTTCACATGGGCTAAGGTGCTCTGCTGATTAGCAGTTTTCTTTTCTTCTAACCTCTCCAAAATACTACACTATCCAGAAGTGTTAAACCACTAATGCCAATTGTCAAATATCCCCTTTGGGGGCAAAATGCTTGAGAAGGTGGTAGTGGACATGCTTGGAGGAAGCTGATTACTTGGGTCCCTTCCAGTCAGGCCTCTGACCTGGTCATAACACTGAAACTGCCTTTATTACCCTTGTTGGTGACATTTATCAGGAGAAAGATGGGGAGAGTGTGACCCTACTTGTTTCCCCTCAATCTTTCAGTAGCTTTTGATCCTTGGTATCTTTCCAGAGCACCGCAGGAATGTGGGGACTGGGGGCACTGTACTTCAGTGACTCCACTCCTATTTCCTGGCCATTTCCAGAAAGTGGTTGGAATGCTGACTGCGCAGCTTCCATGAAGGAAGTGAAAGATCCATTTGCTTGGGAGAAAGAATTCGGACAACACCTGCAGATGAAACAAGAAGGACTGTGTGTTGTTGGCAAGAGAAATAATCATGGTCTAATCACTTATAAGCACTTTATAAATTTGTTGAAATGTACTAAATCCTCCTGTTACTTCATACTTTTCAACATTTCTCTGATAAAAATAGGGACATCCTATTCCATAATAATTTTATTTATACCCCACCTATCTAAAAGGTTTCCCCTAGCCACTCTGGGCAGCTTCCAACATATACATAAACCTTTTTTAAAAAAAAAACAAAAACAAAAACCTTCCCTATACTGGACTGCAGTTGTCTTCTAAAGATTATATAGTTACTTATCACCTTGGCTCAGGTAACCATACCTGCCAGCATTTATCTGATGAAATAATAATAATAATAATAATAATAATAATAATAATAATAATAATAATAATAATAATAATAATAATAATTTATTTATACCCCGCCCATCTGGCTGGGCTTCCCCAGCTACTCTGGGCAGCTTCCAAAAGAATATTAAAATACTATAATACATCAAACATTAAAAGCTTCTCGAAACAGGGCTGCCTTCAGATGTCTTCTAAAAGCCTGGTAGTTGTTGTTCTCTTTGACATCTGGTGGGAGGGTGTTTCACAGGGAAGGCGCCACTACCGAGAAGGCCCTCTGCCTGGTTCCCTGTAACTTGGCTTCTCGCAGTGAGTGAACTGCCAGAAGGCCCTCGGTGCTGGACCTCAGTGTCCGGGTAGAACGATGGGGGTGGAGACGCTCCTTCAGATATACTGGACCAAGGCCGTTTAGGGCTTTAAAGGTCAGCACCAACACTTTGAATTGTGCTCGGAAACGTACTGGGAGCCAATGTAGGTCTTTCAAGACCGGTGTTATGTGGTCTCTGTGGCCGCTCTCAGTCACCAGTCTAGCTGCCGCGTTCTGGATTAGTTGTAGTTTCCGGGTCACCTTCAAAGATAGCCCCACGTAGAGCGCATTGCAGTAATCCAAGCGGGAGATAACCAGAGCATGCACCACTCTGGCGAGACAGTCCACAGGCAGATAGGGTCTCAGCCTGCGTACCAGATGGAGCTGGTAAACAGCTGCCCTGGATACAGATTTGACCTGTGCCTCCATGGACAGCTGTGAGTCTAAAATGACTCCCAGGCTGCGCACCTGGTCCTTCAGGGGCACAGTTACCCCATTCAGGACCAGGGAATCCTCCACACCTGCCCGCCTCCTGTCCCCCCAAAACAGTACTTCTGTCTTGTCAGGATTCAACCTCAATCTGTTAGCTGCCATCCAACCTCCAACCGCCTCCAGGCGTCCTAAGGAAATGTGGGATGTTCCAGGATCAAGTCAGAAACCAGGACAGCTTCTGTAAATCTGGGACTCTCACTTGGAGGGTCTCATATATTTAATGTCATAATATAGTCCCAGAAAGTCATGAGAAGATATGGTGGTAATCATAATCAATGCAAAAAAAATACAGATAGCTGTGTTAGTCCATTGTGTGTCTATGGAGTGGGGAGGGGGGAATAAAACAACAACAACAGTGGTATAATACTTTCCTTAGGACCTACGACAAGGACAGAGTGTAGTGAACAAGCTTTTGAGCCCACAATTCTTCATCCAGCTGGACATTAAACAAGTATATAATAAAACTTTTTAAAAAGCGGTGGAGGAGAGAATGAGAAAACTGGGTATGAAGGAAAAGGCCCAGACTACTGTCCATTCTTGTAGTCTTAAGATGGCGCACATGAAGTCTTATGCAAACTATCAGTGCAATCCTATACATGTGTAGTAAGAAGAAAGGTATATTTTGCTCAATGGGCTTTCTCCCAGCACTAATTAAATTAGATCATGATGTATGCAAAAGAGCTTTCAGGTTCACCAAAGGTTACTAGGACATCATGGCTGTTTCCCTTTCAAAAATATAAAAACCAGCAATATTTGCCTCTGAATATTGCAGCAATTCCATATTTGCTAATTGCTGAACCTTTCAAACACTCTGGGTGCTATCAAACAAAGTTGTTCCATTAGCTCAAGGATACTTGGTTGTGCAATGAAACTTCTCCCACACATCAATGAAAGTGGAGGAATCCCAAGATTGTAACAAGAGGCTGAATTCAGGGCACAGTGTGTTCGGCCTGAGAGCTGTACATTATTGCCTGTACTAACCCTTCGCCCCACCAAGATGCTCAAAGGTTAGCACAGTATGTCCATGTGGGAATTGATAGCAAGGCAGCATTTCAATCAATACCGAATTGCAGGCTGAACACTTCCCATTTTCTAGAGGAAAACATCCTGTTCGCAGAAGTTTGTGTGCTGCCAAATCAAAGTTTCCAAGCAGCGTAAAGCTTGCCCACACAGGAATGGTGCAATTTTTATGAGGTAAACTTGGGGGAGATGGGTGGTTGATTCTCTACAGAGAGATTATTAATAAGCCAGAGGATGTTCACAACTTATTTTCTTCATCCCTGCGTACACCAAGAGCGAAGATATTCATGGTGATGCTTTTAAGGCATCCTTTCAATTATAAATGATTCTCTTAGCCTGGCAAGGGAATAGGGAAAATGCCAACAGAAGAGACTGCTGGGTACTTGTTTGTGAATGGAGACATTTCTGAGGTGCTAGAGATGGCTGCGTATGCATTTCTCTGTACTCCTGGATCAAGCAGCATATATTAGTTTCACAGAGTAAGTCAAAGGAAGCAAGAGTTTGGGCAGAGTTCTGCTCTACCTGTTTTGCATTCCTCTCTCTCTCCCATTTGCTGTCTCTCTCTCTCACACACACACACATAGCCAGCATTTAATGACAATCTCTACTTTGCATGAATATGCAGTTTAAAAACAAAACTATGACCCAGTGCTCAAGTTAGAGCAGATAATGTAGAGGGGCTCTTAATGAAAATCACATTCCCACACTGCTTAAATGCCCCCCCATCGTGCTCCTTCCACCTGTTACCTTCTAAAAACAATAGCTGAGAAGGCCTTCAGAAAAGGGTAAGGGGGACAGACTGGGGATGGGTGGTGGAGCTATAATTTGATCACCGCTGTGGCTCGCCACAGCTAGCAGCCTGGAAGACAGGAGCACGGATTAAAAATGGACGTTATTTTTGTTTAATATACAGCAGCGGATCCCTCTCTAGTCAACTGGAGCAAATGCTCTTCCAGTAATTTTCGAAGGAAGTGGTTTTTTTGGTGGGCTTACAATTATTATCTTTTTAGTACATTCTCTTCTCCTTAGACCTAATACAGAAGAAAGGGGAAGAGCTATGCAGATGACTGCTGTTTATTAACAATCAGCATGACTTTGCCAAAAGGAAATTGCTACATGTGTAATGTTTTACGGGCCATAAGAACAGCATATTCCTCCAGTAACTATAGGGGAAGACTCCACCTGCTGGTGTGTTTCTGAGTATTACTGCACTCCGATGTGGCTAACACACAATGCCTTTAATGCACATTCAGAGCATATTCTTTCCCTCAAAGAATTCTGGACACTGTAAGTTTACCCCTCACAGAGCTACAATTCCCAGCATCCTTTAACAACCTACATTTCCTAGATTTTTTTTTTCGGGGGGGGGGGGATGTGCTCTGAATGTGCTTTAAGAGCACAGTGTTGTCCCCACGGCATGAGAAACAGCTATTTCATAGTATTAACCAACTGAGGGGAAACTGACCTTGCTGCTCTGGTTTCTAAGCACAGACCTCCACATGTCCCTATTTTCCAGGGACAATCCTGGATTTACAAAAGCCATATCAATTTTATAATTTGATCTGAGAATGTCCTGCTTTTCCTTAGGACATTCCTATTTTCATTGGAGAAATGTTGGAGGGAATGGAGTTATGCAACCTCTCCCCCCCCCCCAAGCCAAGATGATAAGTAACTATACAACTTTAGAAGACATCTGAAGGCAGCCCTGTATAGGGAAGTTTTAAAATGTTTAATGTTTTATTATATGCTAGAGGCTGCCCAGAATGGCTGGGGCACCCCAGTCAGATGGGCAGGGTATGAATAATAAAATTATTATTATTTATTTTTATTATTAAACAGGACGCCCCTATTTTCACTGGAGAAAGCCCTTTATCACAAGGAAGGTTTACTGCCCTGCACCAGCTGTTTCAACCGTAGCAGAATGAAGGACAGAGACTACTTTGCACTGCTGTAGTCCATCATGTAATCTCCACTACATAAAAGCAGGGTTGAGGAACATTTATTCTGTCAATATTGCAGCATTTCCTTGAGGGGGGGTTCTGCTGGCATGTTAGCAGTGGGCAGGGCCTGAACCCAAGATGGGTGAGCCACCTATAGCCCCGCTCTTTAATAATAATAATAACTTTTTATTTATACCCCGCCCTTCCCGGTTCAGAAAACCGGGCTCAGGGCAGCTAAGAACAAATTTAAAACACTTAATTGATGCAACAAAAAACAGCATAAAATACAATATAAAACGTGAATAACAATAAATTCAGAATTCAAAAATCAATTTGGGGGGGAAATCCATCCAATAAACATTAGATGATCACTAGGGCTATCTGGCTACATTAGTCCTATTTGGGCCAGTGAGGAGACCAGGGGAGAATTAGCTGTGGGATCCCAGTGCGGGTAATGACACTCCATTCTGCTGTTACACTCATGAGTCTCTTGTGGACTTCCTACTGACATATGTTTAGCTATTTTGAGCGTTGGATTCAAGGGGCTTTTGGTCTGATCCAGCAGGAATCTTCTTGTATTATAAGAAGAAGTGTAACTGAGTCCACTGGGTTTCAATTCAGACATAGGGCTAATTATATTCCTCTTATGATAGCAGCCATATCAAAGATGTGGTGTATAATCAAAACTTCATGTTAACGGCCTCATGCAACTTTCCCATTGAGTCAGCACAAGCATTAATCTGCTGCTCTTTAAACCAGTATTTCTAGATAGGTGCGTTTAAAACAGCAACAGCACAGAGGTGTATTTTCCTCCAGCTGTAGGTTTGTCTGCAGCTTCTGCCATCCAGGCACACCACAGCTGGTAGCAGGATAAAAAGAAACGAGTTTATAGGAAACCACAGGGAGCAATGCTAGCTGTATCACCTTCAACTCTCTAAGAAAGAAACTATTGTCTGGCTTTAGCCTCTATTGCTTTGTTCTGTCCCTTGTTCATAAAAAAAAGAAGAAGAATCAGCCCAGAAATATCAGTAAGCTATTTTAAGAACCAATGAAAAATCTTGCAAATTCTAGCTACTAAACTAAGTTAGTATTCTGGTAATAGTAACAAAGGCATTATAGGGGACGTGCCACACACAGCCCAAGAGTTCGAAAAGGAATTCACTGCTCATGGTATATGGACACACCGTTCACGTAAACTTACAAGATTTAGTCTTATGACACTTTTGACCAGAAGGGGTGGGAGTGGGGCAGAGAATCTATTTGTATCTTAAGAACATAAAGAAAAGCCCTGCTGGATTCTGTTTTTATTATGTATTTTGTGTGTTTTATATTGTTGTTATTGGACGCGGGTGGCGCTGTGGTCTAAACCACTGAGCCACTTGGGCTTGCTGATCAGAAGGTCAGTGGTTCGAATCCCCATGACGAAGTGAGCTCCCGTTGCTCTGTCCCAGCTCCTGCCAACCTAGCAGTTCAAAAGCACACCAGTGCAAGTAGACAAATAGATACCACTGTGGCAGGAAGGTAAACGGCGTTTCCGTGCGCTCTGGTTTCTGTCACGGTGTTCTGTTGCGCCTGAAGCGGCTTAGTCATGTTGGTCATTGTCAGGGAACTGCCATCAGAGGCACGGGAGAAGGAGAGGGTCTCTGATTCTGCAGCGGAAGGTCCCAGCGCTAGAGGGAGACTCAGCTGGGAAGAAGGGGAAGAGAATGAGTGTAACACCAGGGATCCAGGAGAGCAACGGGACAGGGAGGTGCAGGGGCTCCAGGACTCTTCGTTGGAAGTTAGCGAGGAGAGCCCAAGCACCCCGCTGCCCACGCCCATCCTGCGCAGGAGACTCCCGCGCAGTGAGAGGCGGCGACGATTGGGCGTCAAACAACTCTTATGTTGGCAACGCTTTAAGAAACGCCCACAGACAGATTCTACGAGTGACTAAGGGCAGCCACGCTGAGATGGGCTGTGCAGTCCGGAGGGTTTAACCAGGCAATCTAACGCTCAAACGGAGCAGGATTACACACGAGTAACTCCCAACCATTATAGTCATATGACCCAGAAAGCTGTCTGTGGACTAATGCCTGCTCCCTCAGCCTGAAAGCAAGATGAGCGCCACAACCTCATAGTCTCCTTTGACTGGACTTAACCATCCAGGAATCCTTTACCTTTACCTTACTGGCCTTTATTGGCATAATGCTTTATATTGTAATTTTATGTTGTGAAGTGCCAAGATCGATGGGTACAGGGCAGCTACAAAATTAATGCAATAATAATAATATCTTGTTTCCCACTCTTGTGCTTTGATGCTGGAGGTGATGCATAGTGCTCAGGACCAGTAGTTCTTGGAAGAGCTGCTTCTCTGAAATCCTTTCCCAATTCCAACCATTACTTGCTATTTGAATATATCTGAAGTGGAAGTGAGAATAAGAAAGAACGAAATAGCACTACTTGTTCTTGAATGCAATTGCCTATTCTCTGTGAGTGAGCAACCTGAAAGGTTTTCAGGATACTCTTTCCAGACGGAAATAGAACAGCTCATATGAAACCAAGTTTACATTCTACAATGGGCATAACTAAATGACAAGAAAACAAGAAATGTTTTGAGTACTGTAGTACCAATACTAGTCCTATAGGCTGTCACTGCCAGTGGGAGAGGGACTTCATGTCAATTCTTACTGTATATACCCAAAGTCAAGCTTTGCAGATCTTGTTTTAATGCCTTATTGCAACCTTTAGAAAAAGCTTGACCCTTCTGCATACTCTAACACAGTGTTTCTCAAACTTGGGTCTTCAGCTGCTGTTAGACTACAACTCCAATCATCCCTAACCACTAGTCCTGCTAGCTAGGGGTGATGGGATTTGTAGTCCAACAACAGCTAGAGACCCAAGTTTGAGAAACGCTGCTCTAACGTTTGTGTGACTGGCTTCTCAAGCATATGTGGATTTTCAGCATTTGTGTGGTAGTGAGACCAAGATTTCCTTTTTCCTTGCTCACTGGTGTCTCAACTCATGCCATCCTGTATGAAGCCCCACCATGTCCCTGGAGTTATTGTTGTAAAGTTGTGTTCTAAGAAATAAAACTTTCAAAAGGACAGGGTTATAAAGTGAGGCTGAAAATGACTGAGACGCTGAAAATCCTAGCAAACTCATGAATCTCATCAGCTGTGCATGGAGAGCCTGTAACAATTTCCCAGCCTCACATCCCCTACTGTGATCGAAGCGGAAGGAACAAACACCAATAAAAATGTAAGGACTTTTAAAGCAAAGTAGTGTTGGTAACGCGGGTGGCGCTGTGGGTAAATCCTCAGCACCTAGGGCTTGCTGATCGTATGGTCGGCGGTTCGAATCCCCGCGGCGGGGTGAGCTCCCGTCTTTCGGTCCCAGCTCCTGCCCACCTAGCAGTTCGAAAGCACCCCTAAAAGTGCAAGTAGATAAATAGGTACCGCTTTAAAGCGGGAAGGTAAACGGTGTTCCGTGTGCTGTGCTGGCTCGCCAGAGCAGCGATGTCACACTGGCCACGTGACCCGGAAGTGTCTGCAGACGGCGCCGGCTCCCGGCCTCTAGAGTGAGATGAGCGCACAACCCTAGAGTCTGTCAAGACTGGCCCGTACAGGCAGGGGTACCTTTACCTTTAGTGCTGGTAACAAATCACGATGACATCACCTGCAAGCCTCATAGGCTGCAATCCGATGCTCTGCGAGCAAGTTCCATTGAATTAAGTGGGGTTTATTTCTGAGTAAGACACATGCTGGATTGTGCTTACAGAGTCGAATGGAAGGCGCATGGAAATGGGGCTGTTCTTTCTGGAACATTAAGTGCATAAATTGATCCTAAATGGTGTTTGGCTCCATAGTCTTTTGTGATTTTGCTCATTTCAGTTGCATGCTTGGAAAAGTGTGAATGTATGGTTGAAATCAACAAGCACAGGTGTAATACATAGGTATATTTTTTGGGCAAATTTACAAACGCTGGGTTTCCTGTTCCCCTCTGCTGAAAAGGTTATATTGTAGCCCAGCTAAGAGCTCAATAAAATGGTTGTTAAGCTCATTAAGCTGCAAATAAAAAAGCATATTATGACAAGAAAATGCACATATTTGACAGGAATAATTTCATTAATTGCCGGTTGGAAGGAAAATTACTGACCTGGTTGTGAAGCTAATAGAGGAAGTAATTTATGTTTTGCGTTTTCACAAAAAGTTTTACAGAACTAAGGGGACAACCTGTGGGCTTGGGAGTAGTCAGCCCCTGCACAGTGACTTCATTTTGCAGTACTTCAAGGGAGGTCAAAATAATTAATTATTGCGAAGGATTTATCACAGTCCTGCAGGCAAAATAATTAATAGTAAAAGACTGAATTGTGGAGATCACATTCATAGAATTATAGAATTGTAGAGTTGGAAGGGACCCCAAGGTTCATCCAGCCCATTATTGTATTGTTGCACACCACCACTATAGCTGAGCAGAGCAAGATTCCTAGGTGCTCCCCAGGATTTGTATTTTGTTTGGAAATGAGGCACAGTGGAGACTGCGGTGTCTTTATGATATGTGGTTTATTTACACACATATATACAACCTGAGCCTATGATGGAGGGGTTCTGAAGGAAGACCTTCAGAAGGTCTTATTTTTCCCTGCATCCTCTGATTATCTAGATTTTCCCTCTTTTCTAGCAAGAAGCCTTCTAACCTTAACCAGTTTCTGGAACTGGTGTTACCGCTATCCCGCTTTCCCATTCAGTAGGCATTGAACACCCTTGAGAATCCAAGGAAAGGTTCCCGACGCAAGGAAAACCAATAGGTGCCTCCTGTTGATTCATAGCTGCCACATGCAGCATTAAAAACATGTATTTAAAACATTTATAACCCATATTTCCATTGCAAGGCCGGCTTGCATCATAGGAAAGCAGCCCGGTAAGCATATCACAAATAAACAAACAACAAAGCCAGCGGCAGGTCACAACGGGTAAAACAATCTGATAACAGGTAACCAGCTCATTGTACTAAATATAATAAACAGCTTCATCTACGCACTATAGAAATATTGCATAGATGCAGCACAGTGGCCGTTTGTATAATTCTCTAAGGAAAAAACAAAGAAAGTAGCAGTTTTGCCTATCTCTGGTACAAGCAAAATGATTTTAAAATGGCTCATTAATTGTGTTTTAGGGGCTTTTAATCATTTGTTGCAGATGTTACTCTTTTATACCACAATCCAATCCAAACTAGCTCCCATGTGACTTTTGTTTATGGAAAGGGTATTGTAATGTGTATGGGTTGCTCGTGCGTAAGTTGCCGCCTCTCCAGGCTTTGTTGCCTTGCTAAACCTTTCAGTCTGGACAGCCCTTCACTTCGTGGCTGCCTCAGTCGCTAGCAGAATCCGTCAGTGGGCGTTTCTTAAATCTTTTCCAACATAAAAGTTGTTTGACACCCAGTCTCCTCCTACTCTCTCTGCGCGGAAGTCTTCTGCGCAGGGTGGGCGTGGGTAGCGGAGGACCCGTGCTCTCCCCGCTGGTGTCCGGCGAAGAGTCCTGGAGCCCTCTCGCCAATTCCCCCATCAGCCCCTCTATATCCCTGGTGTTGCGCTGATTGGCTTCCCCATCTGCAGAGCTGCCTCTCTCCCTGCTGGGCCCTTCTCCAGCATCATTTCAGAGCCTTCCCTCCGCCTCTAGCTCCGATGTCAGTTCCCTGACAGGTATATAAATGCAGCCTTTAATAAATAAATATAAACCATTCCACTTCCTCTTTACTTCACACAGAAATAATCGTTTTCTTCATACCCTTGTGTTCTTGTCTTGTTTTGTTCTGTTTTAGGTTCCGTAGGTGGTAAGAAATCAGCCAGTGGACAGCCAGGAGGGACTAGCCAGAGCAACAAGGAGCCCCAGGAGGTGGTCTCACTGAAGGAGAGGATGGCTTTGTATCAAGCAGCTGTGTCCAAAGTAGAGATCAGCAATTCCTCTGCGAATGTAAGTGAGCCACCTTTCCCTCCTAAGCCTTTAGTTTGATAGTGTGCCAGTGTTCTTTGCCTTCATACCATCCCTTCGAAGCAAATATTTGTCAAGTGATAATGTTCCATCCTGCCTTTCTTTCATGAGTCACGTGATAAGAAGGGACAATTTTCCCTGTCTGGTCCACCTTAGGCTGTTCGCACAACCAGTAGGCAAACAGGTAAGCAGAGCAACGTGACCATTTGTCATAGCTTGTTTCAGTAGCAGCACATGTGGAGGCATTGCCCCTGCTTACTCCCCCCACCCTGTAAGATTTTATTAAAGTTTTTTCATAATAGAGTAAGATAAAAGAAACTAATCTAAATAAAAACAGGAAGGAAGGAAGGAAGGAAACACAGAGTCCTCTCTCAAAGGTGGATCTTAACCCTTGTCTCACACAGAAAGTGGTGGACCCTTCTCCAAACTCTCACCTGGGAGCTTTCCTTTTGCTCATTCTGGCAGGTCTTCCCTTCCCTGCCTCTCACTCAGTCAATGTCCTTCACCCAACCATCCCTCACCTTCATGTGTCTCTAATCCTTGGACCCCAATAATGGCCCAGAGCAGAGGACATCAAAGGAAAACAAAACAAAAAGAAAGAAAGAAAAAAATGATAAAAGAAGGAAAGGAAAGAAGAAAAAAAAGAAATGACAAGGACTTCTGGTTTTCTACCTGTCAGTTACATAAAAGAAATTATTCAAAAAACTCACTCTAGGATGACATCCAACTTGTTCTACCTTCTCTTCAGCAATATTTCCCCAATCTTCAGACCCAAATGTCTCAAATTAATTCATTTTCCTTTCCCCACACATACACACAAAAATCCAAAAGAGTTCTCTAATTAGCTGCTGCTTACCTTGATGGGGTTGGGCTGGGACAGGCTGATGGTGATCAGTGATTGTCCTGCCAATGTACTCGCATGGTCCCAACCTCACCATCACCCTGCCCTGACACACTTCTATCCCTGATAAACATCAGTGATGTTGGTGCTGGGGAGTTGGCTCTGTAGCTCCTCCCTAGCACACACGCCATTACAGAATGTGCTTGTTATACAGTCGTACCTTGGAAGTTGAATGGAATCCGTTCCGGAAGTCCATTCAACTTCCAAAATGTTCGGAAACCAAAGCGCGGCTTCCTGCAGCCAATCGGAAACTGCGGAAGCCCCTTCAGATGTCTGGCTTCCAAAAATAGTTCGCAAACCGGAACAGTCAAACCGTAACGTTTGTGACGTTCGGGAGCCAAAACGTTCGACTAGCAAGGCACTCGACTTCCAAGGTACGACAATACTGACAAAATATCCTGGGATTAAGAGGCCCATTGCTTAGCTCCACAGTTCTTCCAAATAATGTATAGTGGATGCACCTCTTTTGGAGTTAGGGACCTGGTAGTCATATTTGAAAGGCGGTAAGAACTGACCCTGTCCTCAACTGGAAGTCCAAGGAAAGTGTCTGATTGTGGGCCCTACTGAGGGATAACAAAAATGATTAGAAGCTAAACTCTTGGGGTTTGCTCTGAAGGTGTAACTAATTCCTGGAGAGCTCAGGAAAATAAATTGCTCACTGCAAAGATAATAACGTGGGTCAGAGGGATCGCCGCTGTGCTCCCACTTGGGTGCCTGCTTTCTGCTCAGAAGTGCTGACGTCAGCTCTCCCAATGGAAGCTTCTGCTCACGGATTAATCTTTGCTTAGCTGCATATGAGAATTCACGTCCAAGGCATAATAAAATGAGCCTGGACTCCTGTTTGCTTTTGCGATGTTTGGCAAATCCTAAAGTCAAGGAAACAAAAGTCAATCAGATATATCAGAATAATCTCGTTTCATGATGCAAAGGGAGCCATCCCAAATTAAGGATATCTTTTAAAAGTGTGTGTGAAGTAAATCCACAGCAGTGTGTATGATGGATTTTTAACCTTCAGAAAGGAGTCCAACTTTTTTTTATGGAACGCCGAATGGAACATAAAAAGCCCTTTACTCTCCCTATGTAAGCGAATGTCTGCTATTCACTCGTGTGAAGATAAATGAAGCTCTGCGCTTGTAGACATCTTTCAGATGGAGCTGAAAATTGCCTCCCAACCCTAACCCTAGAGGCTTCAGCCTCCAGTAACAGTTTGGATGGAGGGGGCATATTGCATATCCAACTTGGGAAAAGCCGGGTCTGTATCTATATGGTAGAGCATAAGACTCTTACTCTCAGGGTATGCTACATTGAACTCCTTGGAGAAAAAGGTGGAATATAAATTCAGAAAATAAAATACATGCATACATAACCCAAGCTAATATACAGGGTGAGTCCTTTAAAAGAGGCCCCATGGATACAGAGTACACCTGTTCCACAGGGCCTCTTTTAAAAGACTCACCCTGTACAATAGGTTGGATTCAATGTCACACTGCCACACATGTTG
Source organism: Podarcis bocagei (assembly GCF_964188305.1). Lineage (NCBI taxonomy): Eukaryota > Metazoa > Chordata > Lepidosauria > Squamata > Lacertidae > Podarcis > Podarcis bocagei. Next base: position 113,410,839 of record NC_138125.1, read on the forward strand.
TCAGCACATGCATTCCTGCTTGCTCAATGGAACAATCTCTCCTCTCCTCCATATGTAAGCAGTTCTACTTACTTAATTACACACACACACAGCCAATTCAGTGGGGAGGGAAGAAGGGGGAAGTCCTTGTATGAGCTGGCGATAATGAGACCAGTTAGTTGAATTTGGCCCAATGGGTTGTATTCAACCAAGTCCTGCTCAGAAAAGACCCACTGAAATTAATGAACCTAAGTTAGTAATGTATATTAAATTCAGTGGGTGTACTCTGAGTAGGACTAGCATTGCTTACCACCCAATGAATTGTATGGTACTGCTCATATTTAGAGCAGACTAATTGAAATCAATGGATGGGACTGATTTTGGTCATTGGTTTCAGTGGGTTTACTCTGATTAGAATTTATTTAGCTACATTCCAGCATTAATGGCACTTTATGACTGCTGTGTAGCATCTTTAAAATTACCTAGGGTTAAATATAAGGTATGACAGATAAAAATTTGTACTGTGTACATCATACTGCTGGCCAATTTCTCTTCTTCCTGCTGCTGAAGGCATAAAATCTGTTCGAATTGGCTTAGTCAACAGAGAAATGAGATCTGTTTACACTCTTGTCACTTGATAAACCAGTTAAAGGAGTAGGAATAGCTGCAGATTCCCATGGTGGCGGCAGCTTAGTATTGTTGTAGTAGTTGTTGTTGCTTGAAATGACTGCAGTGCAGCCACAGCTGCCTCCTGTTGTAAGAAAAGCAACAGGAATGTTAAAAGATCATTGAAATAATTAGTGAATTGTAATGAAGATGGATTCTCTAATCCCAGGAAATATGGAACCAGCAGAAGGGTTGATGCCTGCAGTCATATCCATGGTTCTATAAAATTGGCTGCTTTACATAGGGTAATACACCATTACCAGAGTGTTACAGATGCCCTTGTTTTGTCCATATCCTCCATGTTGCATAATACCACTACTACTACTACTACTACTAATAATAATAATTTTATTATTCATATCATACCCATCTGACTGGGTTGCTTCAGCCTCTCTTGGTGGCTTCCAACACTCATAAAAACATAAAAAATAATTGCACATAAAAAAGCTTTCCTATACAGAGCTGCCTTCAGATGCGTTCTAAAGGTTATATAGTTACTCATCTCCTTGACATTTGATGGGAAGGCGTTCCACAGGGTGGATGCCACTACCGAGAAGGCCCTCTGCCTGGTTCCCTGTAGCTTCACTTCTCACATTGAGGGGGCCACCAGAAGGCCTTCAGTGCTGGATCTCAGTGTCTGGGCAGAAGGATGGAGGTGGAGACGCTCCTTCAGGTATACAGGGCTGAGGCCATTTAGGGTATACCCATTCCATCTCACCTGCATGTGAAAACTTGTGTCAACGCACAAGATGCAGCTATGCTCACAGTTAGGGACACCCCTCTTGTGGTGGGGAAAGGTCACCTCTCTTAGACCCCATGCTTTGTGGGGAGGGGGCCACACCTGACACTGGCAGCTACAGCTGGCAGCCCTGCTGCCTGACTAGCTCTGCCACCACCTATCAACCCAGAGAGGCTTTCCAACTTCTCCCTTCCCAGAGCAAATAAGGGAGGGATGAGGTGGAGGGTCTCAATGCTGCCACTAAAGAAACAGCGAAAGGAAAAATGCAAGGGAATTCTCTCACGCACCTGAACCACGCAGGATTGAACTTCCAATGCACAGAGACATCATTCCTGCTTTCTACAGATTTTGGCCACAACAGTTGCCAATTCAGCTGCATCTGTTCCTGTTCCACACCTGATGTCACATATGACATCAGATTTGGGGCAGATGGGCATGGTTTCTGGGCCAAATGAGGAGGTCTGGTGAGAAGCTCTCCATCCCTGCTACACACACTTAGCAGAGAACAAGTCCCATTGAACTCAGAAGCCCTTAATATTGAGTAGTCATGCGCTGGAATGCACTGTTATAGTTGCTTTATACATAGAGGGTAACTTGAAACAGAGATGGGGCAAATTTTAATTCATGAGGCTGTAAGTTCATGGCACAATACTTATTTTTGAGGCTGTTTTGCTTTCTGTGTGTTTCTGGGTAAGGAGGAATGAGCAATAAAATATTAAAGGTCCCGTTCCTTGCTAACAGTGAGTGATCACTTAAATTTTCGCAAACAAAATCTGTCTTCTTTGATATATTAAAAACACGCCCATACGGCAGTTTGGGTAATATGCAAATTTAATATGAAAATCGGTTGGTTGTTTAAAAGTCAAGCAATTAAGGAACTACAAATCTTCTTTTGACAGCCCCATTTAATAGTGCCAGAATACAAGTATCAAAATAAAAGTTCCACGTATAATACTTAGAGCTTGGCATTACTAAGTGCCTCAGAGGAAGTACCCAGGTAATGTGGAGACTTTAAAGGTATTGCCTAATCTACTTCTTGCTGTTTAGTTGGTGGGAGCACAATTCAAAGTGTTGGTGCTGACCTTTAAAGCCCTAAACGGCCTTGTCCAGTATATCTGAAGGAGCGTCTCCACCTCCATCGTTCAGCCCAGACACTGAGGTCCAGCACCGAGGGCCTTCTGGCGGTTCCCTCACTGCGAGAAGCCAGGTTACAGGGAACCAGGCAGAGGGCCTTCTTGGTAGTGGTGCCTACCTTGTGGAACGCCCTCCCACCAGATGTCAAAGGGAAAAATAACTACCAAACTTTTAGAATACATCTGAAGGCAGCCCTGTTTAGGGAAGCTTTTAATATTTAATAGGTTATTGTATTTTAGTGTTTTGTTGGAAGCCGCCCCGAGTGGCAGGGGAAACCCAGCCAGATGGGTGGGGTATAAATAAATTATTATTATTATTATTATTATTATTATTATTATTAGTCCCCAAACTCTACAGCAGGGGAACATGTGGACCTCCAGATTTTTCTGGATTCCAAGTCCCATCGTCCCTGAGCATGGGTCATACTGGCTGTCAGAAGCACCAACCTGCACAGAAGATGGGGCGGGGGGCTGATGACACATATGTGACGTCAGGATGCCAGGAAGAGCTAGGGCCCAGAGCGAAACACAGTGGCAGTGTGGCTTCAATGGCCAGCAGCTCCTCCCCTCTCGTGCTTGGCCTTCTCCTCCTGCTGTTGCCGCCACCGGCCAGGGGCTGCTTCCCCCGTCTTTCTGTTATGCTGCAGCAACAGCAGGAGAAGGAACCATGAGCCGCTGAAGTTGTGCCGCAACTTGCTGGGTTCCACGGCTGGCCGCCTCTTCCTCCTCCTGTCGCTGCCACCGACCAGGGACTGCTTCCTCCCTCTTTCCCCTCTGGGGCAGGAGGAAGAAGAGCCAGCCACTGAAGCCACGCCACGCTTGCCTCCGCACTCGGCCTTCTCCACTCCCTGATCATTGTGGGTGGGGAGAGAGAGCAGGTCCCTAGGAATTGGTGCCTAGGAATTGGAGTTGAACAACATCCGATGGGCCACATGCTCCCCATCCCTGATAGTGATGTATGACCAACAGGTGTCCATTGGGCATGATGAAGCAGCAGTAGCAAATGCCTTGCAGTTCTTTAGACCCGCACAGCTGGAAACGGCTTGCTCCTTTTGCATAGCACTGCAATATGTAGCCGAGAAGGCTGGTGAATGAAGTGTACTTTTGTGTGTTGTGTAGGATACTATGGTCATTTGCATATTGTGTCGTGATGCCTCTACTCTGCCCTAAGCATGCACACAGTCCAGTACACAGGAGCCACAGGAACAGGACTTGCCACTGGGAGGGGGTTGCCAATTCCTGCCACTCACAAAGGAATATAGGAAGTGCCTTATGCTGAAACAAACCTTTGGTCCATCTAGCTCAGTATTGTCCACACTGACTGGCAGCAGCTTTCTGGGATTTCAGAGCAGTGAGCATTTCCAGCCTTACCTACCTGTAGAGATATTAGGGATTGAACCTGGAAATTTCTGCATGCAGCGCAAATGCTCTACCACTGAGCTACTGTCCTTCCTATCTGAAGAACAGGCCTCATACATTTAATTAGACAAAACATATTCTCTCTCATTCATATATGTGTGTGTGTGTGTGTGTGTGTGTGTGTATTTCTCTGAGTGCCTTCACACAATGCAGTATTCAAATGTAACTTGTGTTTTTCATTTGTTCAGAAATAGTGAAATTACTGTAATCAACCATCCTACAATTGCTTCTCATTGCCTTCTAACACCTCAAACAATCATCCAACAAAGGGCCATTGTATTTTATTATTATTATTATTACTACTACTATTACCTTTTCTACCTATCATATGACAACTGTTGCATTCGAGCTGCTTGGTTGATTGACATTTCACTTTTGGTCAGAGAAAATGTGTGTTGCAAGGAGATTTTGCTTGTTTGTTTTTGTGCTGGAGAGAGAAAGAGATACACTGCTTCCATAATTAAAATAGAGAATTTAATGGAAACCTGTAATCTCTATCCAAATCCAAGAACTGTATTATGAACTCTACACACCTTTGCATTGTAAATTTACTGACTATTGAATGTTCTGTGCCATTTAAGGACTCAATACGTAGCTAAACTTAACACTGAAATTAGAGCTACTTTCTCCCAAACAGGATGTCTGAACAGACAGTAGATATTTGCTAGTGGCCTTTTATATAAGTAACATTCATCGGAGAGCTTAAAGAGTGTCAGACTAAAATTGCCCACCACAAATCATTGAAAATTCACTGGCTTGCGCTAGGCATGCATGAAATGGCCGCTTGCTAATATAACTGGCTGTTCACATTTGCTCTGCCAAAACATAGATCTTCAAACGTAACTTCATGTCTTTTGCATCCTTTGGAAACCGGTGCTGTTTTGTTAGGACATGCCTAGTTGCTCCTCAGATATATGTACTAGCTACCCAAAATGACTTGGACATTTCAAGAAAATTACATTCCCCACTGACTTGCTAGCTGCTATAGTGTTTTGGGGTTGTTGTTGTTGTGAAGAAATATGTCAGATCCTGGCAGCTTTGGCTATTCAGTGCCCTGGTGTGAAATTGCCATTTCAAAACAGAGGACCCCAAATCTAAATGTAAGGTGTGACACCTCAACTTCCCCTTGATATAGTCCAAAATGCTTGCCATTCGGCAGGAACCAGGAGGGAGCCGTCTTTGTTGGGAAAATAAGGTCCATGTGAATTTTGTGCAAGGCAACAGAGGTGTGTGTGGAAGAAGGAGCAGCCCAGCCCCCAAGTGTGTGTCTGGGGTTGACACACAAGGTCATAAACAGGGTTTGATTTTTAACAAACTGTGCAGGACAAGAACTTCCATGCCTTTTGTTAATGTGGAAAATCTTAATGGAAAGCTCTGCGCACTAAACTGAGAACAGTTTCCCACCAAACTAGGGGATGAAGTTGCCAGTTCCTTATCAGGAGAGTGTTTTTATAGACTTTTTGGTGGTTTAAAAAGACATTTTAAAAATACCATACCTGGTTTATTAGAGTTCACTTCTGTTTCGATAGACAAGACATGACTCTTTTTGCTAGAGGTAGCCTTTCCCAAGGTCACTGCTTCCACCATCTCCTAGTTTGCAACAAAGCCATTTCCAAGCTAGAGAGGAGAGGGGGTTGCGGGCTAACCCTTCCCACACACTCCACTCGCGGGGGCTGGCCTTCTGCCCCCGCGAGAGCAGGGGAATCCCCGGGCGTGCCGGCAACCCGGCCCACCAATCGGCGGGGATGGGGGCGTGGCCTAGCCCATTTAAGGCCAGGCACGTCCGGGGACCGCCCTCTTTTGCCCCGTTCAGCTGACAAGACGTGACTCTTTTTGCTAGAGGTAGCCTTTCCCAAGGTCACTGCTTCCACCATCTCCTAGTTTGCAACAAAGTGTTCAGTTAAACAGGCAGAGTGCTATATTCTAATGAGGTCCAGTCAGCAAGGTAATTTGTCACAAAGCAGTGGTGTCCAATCCCCCTGCCACGATGTTGCTGCTTCCCATCTGTCTTTGGATGGCCCTAATGCCCTGCAAACCACAATAACGAAAGTTACTTGTACCACTAGGTTAGATAGAACATGACACAGAATTTTTGCTTGATTTGTTTAGGAGGGGAAGGATGCCTTGCTAGGATTTTTAGTTTAAGTTCTTTACTTTTTGACACTATACCCTTCTTCATATCTCTTTGCCATGGTCTCCTTGCCCCTCGCTTCCCTTGAACGTGATGATCTTGGCCCTTCGGTGGGTTTCTTATTCTTCCCATGCCGTTTCCAGCCCTGATACAGAGAAAAGCGTGTCTTTTTGTGCTTCCATAATAATCTGCAAAAGGTGAGATCCAGATGGGAGGGAGCAACTCCCCCTTCTTGCTGTGGGGGAGATGAGTGAGATTCTTTTTTGTAACAATATTACCTAGGACGTCAACTCATTGTGACATGTAAATCGTTGTGAATAAAGGTGAAGATCAAGATGGTCCCCTCTCCATTCCACGTACTGAAACCAACTGGACTGCTAGTTTAATTTTCCCTTCACCACACCAGAGGATGGCAGGCTGGCTTGAAGGTTCAAGGGACGTTGTGTAGCATATTCAACTGTTTCTTCCAATACTTCATTGCTGCTGCCTGCCCCCACCCAAGTTTCTGCTTCCTAAGGCAGCTTCTTCACTCTACCTAATGGTAGAGATGGTTCTGATATCAGTGGGCAAATATACCATTTTAAAAGTATCCCATTGCTGCCTCTTCTTCTTCTTCTTCTTCTTCTTCTTCTTCTTCTTCTTCTTCTTCTTTGTGGATGTTAGTGGCAAAGTAGCATGTGTTTTTTTGTTTTTGTTTTTAAAAAATCAATATGTTTTTGAAGCTATTTTGGGAGGCAGTTTCTTAGCCTTGGAGTTATGAAGTCTCTGAGTGAATTCATACCTGTCCAAAACATGTTTGTTTGGGTGTTGTTGTGTTTTGTTTTTTTAATCCCACAAACTTGCACAATGCACTCTGGCAATATATCCCCTTGCATTCCTGGAAAACAAAGTGTGCAATGGAGATTTGCAAAGTGTGTGCTCATCTGTTTTTCACAGCTTTAATATATAAGAACGCTGGAAGCAAATGTGCAGATTTGTCAAGCTGGCACCCAAAGAATGAAATATATGCTTCACCCACTCACACTTGGATATTAGAGAACAACACAGTGATGTATAAGAAACAAATGGGATCTCTATACTTAGGGGCAAACGACATGTTATACAGAAATGCATGCAATGCAGCTGCAGCAAATTTTATCAGAGAAGCCATGAGTAGGGGGAGGGTCCTTTACCATTTCCAATGGGTCATCTTCTTACTCGAGATCTTCCTTCCCCCCTCACATCTGGCATACACATGTGGATCTTGAGGATAGTTTGGAGGAAAGGGAAAATGGCCAGTAGAAAAAATGGAGAAAGGATGAGGCACCTCCTGGTCACCTGAGACTTCTAGATCAGTGTTTCCAGCTCTTGTTGGACTACAACTACCATCGTCCCTAGCTAGCAGGACCAGTGGTCAGGGATGATGAGAATTGTAGTCCCAAAAAATAGCTGGCTGCGCAAGTTTGGGAAACACACTTCTAGATTCAAACAGGCTGCTTTCCTTTAGAAAGAGCAGTCACTGTCAGTGTGTCATGTGCATTTGTGCATGATGTATATAGCTTGCCCCAGGCCAAACATGCACGTGCATGACCCAAACTCCAGGCAGAGCTTTGGATCTGGGTTATTACCCTAAAGCAGAAATGAGGAACCTCTGGCTCCCCAGATGGTTTTGAAGCACAGCTCTTGTTTTTCCTGACCATTGGCCATGGTGACTGTGGTTGGGGGGAGTTGGGGTTCACAGTTTCCCACCCCTGTCCTAAAATTACCTGCTGGTTCACACTCCCTTCCTGCCTCCTGCTTCCTCCTCTTACATGGTAAAAATAAAAGGATCCTATTAGCACAGAGGAAAACAAAGGAAGATAGATAGGTAATGGGCAGATCCTAAGTGGTAGTGATTAGTCATCATTGTGGTTGTCAGGAGCCAGTGGCTTCCAGATGCATTGTGGATCCGCCACTGTTTTAAAAGTCTCGCTGGAATCCCAGTTTCCAAGTTGTCATTGAGCCTCGGCTTTTCTAACTTACTTTGTGGCTCTCTCTGGGTCAGCGTCTGAAAGGCAGTTCTTCCCAAACACAGAGTGCAGCGTGCATTATTGTGCTAATCCATCTGCATTATGGAATGGGCCTCTGAGACTTTGCATGTTGGTTTTGAAAAGAGATTAATTCGTATCTGTGTAGTGGCAGAATCTCTTCGTTGTCTCTGAACACCTGACAGTGTAAAGTAGTTAATGGTATTGAAGAAGCTCTGGATTAGGGGATTCTGAAATCTGCTTATTGTTAGTATGGCTTTAATCTTTTAAATCAATGAGGTAATAATACCACAGCAAGCTTCTCTAAGTAGGAATCTTCATAATGTACAGCCCATTCATATTTTAAGGATTTTGATGACAGCCTCCTAATAGGTTTGCTTTCTAACTTTGGCATGGCTTATTAAGAAATGTATGCGAATGAGCTGTTGTTCGGGATACAAGGAACAAGTGTCAAAAGGCATTTTCTGCATAAAAAACAACAACATCATCATCATTGCATAATAATTCGCATCTTACACTTTGTGCACTTCTAATATTTTAAAACTCCTTTTTTAAAAAACTGACTTTTTAGAAAAACAAAACAAAAGCAATCCTACAAAATGCAAAAGCGTCATTTGGAAGAACAGGCAGAATAGCAACTATGGTTAAGTAAGATGGTGGTTGAGAGACAGTGACTAGTTCAATTCACCCGGCAAGCTTCATGGCTGGGTGAGGATATGAACCCTCCTCTCATGTATCCTAATCCAACGCTCTAACCACTATTTGCCCCACCAGGCTCTTGAAGAAACAGAGGCTTGTAGGATACCTGGAGGCTTGGCAAGTGTGAAGAACCAATTTGAAAAAGCAGAAACGGCCACATCGCAGAGTGCTCAGTACCAATACCAGCAGAAATCTGTACAGGTAAGAAGTAGTAGACTTAGCAATGGTGCTTGTGTGGAGGGTAGTCCTAGTTTTAAGCAACAGCAAGATGTATTGACCTTGTAAGCCACCTTCATATAAATCAGGGTGTATGCTTACAGATGACTTTTATGGGCGGTTTTTTGTTTTTGTTTTAAATGTGTGATAGCCCATTCATATTTACAGGACTCAGCTATACAGCTGCAAATAAAACGTTTTAAGTGTGTTTTAAGTGCAATACACAATGTGACACTAGATGGTGATGGCGAGCTTATGGAAAATTCAATGTATTTTTAAAAAACGCTTTTTGGAAAAAGCATTCCTAGAACTTTTTTAATATGTGTATAGATTGCAACTAAAGACTGTCATCACTAAGAACAGGGCTTACTGCATCTTTTCATCATGTTACCATAACCCAAACTTGGTCTGTTGCAGTTCATATTTTGTTAAACATATATGATCTCGGCCAAATCTGGTGGTTTACATAAGTGCTTTCGATCTTCCTGACAGTGTTGCTGGCGTTGCTTGTGTAACGGATATTGTTATTGACAGTACGGCTACTGTTATTTATTGCCCATCATCAAGTATCCCATCATATACCCACCCCACCCCCACCAGGCGCATTGTAATTCATCTGTCTTGTGGCAGCATCACATTAATTTTGACATGTCCCTTTCTTCTTTCCCTTTTTTTTAAATTTAATGAGATTTGTGCATGCAGCTGAACACTGTAATCTGCTTCACTATTTTCTGTTTTAAACGTTTACTCAATCCTCAATCCTCAATTGTGTTGTTGGTCCTAACTGGGTTTTTTTCTTGGGGGTGAGGGTTGATACCGAGAAGTGTCACATGTCTGAATGGCTTTATTTTAAGCCTTCAAGCACTGTGATCATGTCTCTTGGCCTTACAGTTACTTGGTGGGACTGTGAAGTGTGACTCAAACCAAAATTGATAAGGCAGGATCCACCACCCAGTATTGTATAGGTAATGTTTCTGCTTCTATTCATAAGGCCCGCCCTCTAGTCCTCCTCCTCTCAGCTTGTCGATGATACTTTTTGCCTCAGGATACAGATTTCTACCCAACATTGTTTGTGCAGATTACTGAGCCATCCATTGATAGGATTTCCTCAAGTACCTCTGAGGGAAGCTGAGATAATCGTTCTTACTTTTAAAAATAATCTGCCTACATATTTATTGCCTGCTACTACTGCTATTATTTAAAGGTAAAGGTACCCCCTAACCGTTTGGTCCAGTTGTGGACAACTCTGGGATTGCACGCTCATCTCGCTTTACTGGCCGAGGGAGCCGGTGTTTGTCCACAGACAGCTTCCAGGTCATGTGGCCAGCATGACTAAGCCGCTTCTGGCGAAACCAGAGCAGCGCACGGAAACGCCGTTTACATTCCCGCCAGAGAATGTAACCTATTTATCTACTTGCACTTTGACGCGCTTTCGAACTGCTAGGTGGGCAGGAGCTGGGACAGAGTAATGTGTCCCTCCTACTATTATTTAGTATTTAATAAATTTGTATTCCACCCTTCATTTGTAGATCTCAGAGCAGTTCACAGCATAAAAATACAGCATAAAAAGTTCACAGCATAAAAAAGATATAAGCACAAAATATTTTATTTTATTTTATTATTTATTTATATTGTATGCCGTCCTATACCTGTAGGTCTCAGGACTGTTCACAACAAAAACTAATATAACAGAGAGTTATATAGGTGGAGAGACAGGATAAGAAATATAACAATTATTGTTAATGGCTACCATCATCACTTCAAGGCAATATACATTTCAGCATATCAGATTGGATGGTAACTCCAAAACAATGTCAGTGAACACAGTACCATTAGTATAATGGTCTGGGTTTGACAATATTGAAGTTTGTGATTGATTGATTGATTGATTGATTTACAATGTATCCTTAAATATTGCTAGTTCTTGCATAAAACTCTGCATACTCATATGGTTGGCGAATAAGCAAACATTACAGAGCTTGCATTAAAGTTTGATGACTGTGAAATTCTCCAACTTGCAAGAGGGCTGGCCCATGGCATTTTGTTGACTGAACAACAGAACAGCTTCCCCAAACCTATCCCTATGCACATAAGGAACCCAAGCTGGCTAAGTTGTTTTCAAAGAAAATCCCACGAGTCCCTTTCTCTGGGAGCAAAAATGCAATAAATATACATTAAACAATTAACAGTTTGCTGCTCTCTAATGACACTCAAAACCAACTGCCTGAGGCAGCCCCTTCACTCTGCCTAATGATAGCGCCAGCCCTGCATCGCCATCTGAAAGAGGATGAGACATGGGAATGTTCACTTGGCTTTAAACAAAAAAAGTAATATGAGCTGCTTCCCTGATTGGCCATTTTCCTGGATGCACATGAATATTGGTAATTTTCAATGTTCTGTTTTACAAGGTTACCGTAAGGTAAAGTTAAAGAACCCCTGGATGGTTAAGTCCAGTCAAAGGTGACTATAGGGTTGTGGTGCTCATCTAACTTTCAGGCCGAGTGAGCCAGCGTTTGTCTACAGACAGCTTTCCGAGTCATGTGACTAGCATGACTAAACCACTTCTGGCACAACAGAAGCCAGAGCGCATGGAAATGCCATTTACCTTCCTGCCACAGTGGCGCTGATTTATCTACTTGCACTGGTATGCTTTTGAACTGCTAGGTTGGCAGAAGCTGGGCCAGCCAAGAAGAAGAAGAATTTGGATTTGATATCCCACTTTATCACTACCCGAAGGAGTCTCAAAGCGGCTAACATTCTCCTTTCCCTTCCTCCCCCACAACAAACACTCTGTGAGGTGAGGGGGGCTGAGAGACTTTGAAGAAGTGTGACTAGTCCAAGGTCACCCAGCAGCTGCATGTGGAGAAGCGGAGACGCGAACCCGGTTCCCCAGATTATGAATCTACTGCTCTTAACCACTACACCACACTGGCTCACCAATGTGAGCTCACCCCATCACAGGGACTTGAACTGCTGACCTTCTGAATCGGCAAGCCCAAGAGGCTCAGTGGTTTAGACCACAGCGTCACCCGCGTCCCTGTGGTGGTTACTGTATCTGAAGGTAAAACAAACAAATGAATGAAGTGCCAGTCAAAACTCATATTGTAGAACAGTGATCCAAACACACCTCTGTTCTATGGCCCCCAAACATATGAAAATGTGAACCACGTCTTTGGGGTTATAATTCATTATAAACTATCTGTGAGTGTTTTGCATATATTTTTCTTGGAGCTGTGCTAAGCTGTTCTCTTTGGGAAAGAGTTTGCTGTTTTCTTTGTGTTAAATTTAATCAGCTTCTCTAAATAGATCAAAAATGGCACAGAGGAACCCAGATGCTACACAAAGCCATATAAACGCAGCTTCCAAATGTTGGTTTAGATAAGAGGTTTATGTATTTTATTACTTCATTATCATATATCATGGAAAAAAACTGTTGCAGCCAAGTTAATGATTTTTGGAATATGTAAGGGATGGTATAATGAAACTCATTGCACTATCTATGTGCTGTTCATTTTGAGAAATAGTAACGGCTTGATAAACAGCCACATTTACTCTAATGCTCAGCGCTCATCTATGAAACAACAAAATGATGTTAGTCTAAAACTCTGCTGAACCAATAAATAAAATTCCATGGTCTCGAGGTGCTTTAAATCAAGGTCATTCATACACAAGGTCACTGTCAATTATGTCATCCAGCTTTTACAGTCCACAGTGAGACAGCTAGCTGCCTTTGGGTATCAACGTGAGCAGGTTTTATTTACATAAAATGAGAACTCTGTATCCGAAGGCAGGATTTTTCTCCAGTTGTAAATATGGAAAGAATTAAAAGCATCACCAGAAAATGTTTTGAGTCTAATGCTGGAGGTACATGTCAATGAAATCATGGGTTTTCACATGGAGAATTGTGATTAAATCCTTTCACACAATCTGTATTAGGAAATGTTTCATCCCTAGAGAAATGTCATATCGTGTTTGTCCGTGCCTGGGTTTGTGTGCCTGGTTTCAAATAAAGGTTAAGGTTCTTGGTTCTTCTTCCCAGAGAAGTCCATTAGGATGAAGCAGCCTGAAATTACTCAGAGTAGCCTGGAATCTTGACTAGGACTGGGCAGAGGCACCAGCTTCTCAAGTTGATTGAGGGGCCTGATGCGACGTCCTAATGTTGTCACAAGGAGCCATGGGACAGAGCCAAATGCCCTCTGAACATTGAGGGAGTCCGACCCTCTTAAAAAAATCAGGGGAGCCAAAACAGCCTCAGGCCCTAGGAGCTGGCATGTATGGACCAGGGACTGAGTATACCATAGTAAAGGTAAAGGTAAAGGTACCCCTGCCCGTATGGGCCAGTCGTGTCCAACTCTAGGCCGGGGGCCAGCGCTGTCCGGAGACACTTCCAGGTCACGTGGCCAGCGTGACGAAGCTGCTCTGGCGAGCCGGCACCAGCGCAGCACACGGAAACGCCGTTTACCTTCCCGCTAGAAAGCGGTACCTATTTATCTACTTGCACTTAGGGGTGCTTTCGAACTGCTAGATGGGCAGGAGCTAGGACCGAATGGCGGGAGCTCACCCCACCGCGGGGATTCGAACCGCCGACCATGCAATCGGCAAGCCCTAGGCACTGAGGTTTTACCCACAGCGCCACCCGCGTCCCGCGAGTATACCATAATGTATAGTAAATGTATGTGAGAGAGTTTCTGTGTGTGTATGTGGTTGTACTGTAAACAAATCCATTTTGCATCTAGGCTGCTTTGCTTTTAAACTGTGGGTGAAACACAATGTTGTGTGAGGGGGCTACTGCTTCTTCAACAGGACTTCCTCTTCCTCTTGGGATGTTCCTTGGTTAGAGCTCCAAAGGGGAGGAGGGGGAGGGGAAGTCCATTCCACTCATGCATTGACAACTGGCTATCACCCTGTGAATTTTAAAATTAGCCATTGACAATACTTCACTATGCTTCCTTAAATTAACCCACTGATACCTAATATGGGAATACAGGTTGTGTGTGAGGCAGTGCTTGTTAGGTTGTCGGCGAACATATCAGACGACACAGTGATTCTTCCAAAGCAGCTCTTTATTTGTAAGCTGGAACAGAACTGAACTGAGGAGCTCAGTCAGCCTGCTTATATAGAGCTCCAGAACAACGTAACTGTTGCAACTTTCTAAAACTATCCAATCACTGAACATCACTTTCAATCCTTCATTTGCATAACTATCTACAGTATGCCCCTGCTGGCCCAGGGTGAGAACTTCAGTACGTAACAGGGCTGGTGTTGCAAACTCTTCTGGAAGAGGCCGTGTTATGACATCAACACATTCTGCATTTTCTCTCTCTCCTCCAGCAGGCAGCCATTGTTCCCTGCACAGGTGCAGGGAAACACATGTCTTGATAATGTGACAACCTGGATATGTCATTAGTGCAGCTTCCAGATGACCCTTCATCATGATTTGTTTGCAGGAGTATTAGACAAAGTTGGCTATTTAATGAGCATTCGCTCTCAAGGCTTGATCATTGCAATATGCTCCATACGGGTCTACCCTTTTGCTTTGTCTGGTGCCCAGTGCTGAGACTAGATTGTTGATGGGAACATGTCAGCACATAACACTGGTACTTATTATACTTATTATACCATATTATACTGGACCAGGTTCAGGGTTCTTGTCTTAATGTACAAGGCCCTTGGGTGCAAGATACCTTCAGCACCTCCTGATGCCTTATATCTCTGCCCAACCACTGTGATCTTTGAAAGGAATCTCAGTTAGCCCCCCTCTTCCCCATGGTTCAGATACATGGCCTGTAACTACCAGAAGCTATGCATTCAGTATTGGGGGCAAAATCCTATAGAACCCCCTTCCAGTTGAGATTAGGTAGGCATCCTCTCTGGTAAACTTCAGGTGCTTGAAAAAGACTTTCCTATTTTGGCAGGAATTAAAGGTAGTTTTCTGTTTCTAGGATAGATTTTAAGTGTCCTTATCCTAGAGGGTTATTTTGTTTAAACATTTTACGTGCACCACATAGAAATTCTGTGTTTTAAGTGAGCAATGTGGTGCTCTGCAGATATTGCTGAACTTCAACTACCATCATTCCTGGCTATTAACCAAGCTGGCTGGTACTACAGGGAGCAGGAGTACAACAACAACAACAGATGGAGGGCACCATGTTAGCTAACCCTCCATTACAGGAAAGCAAATTTAGGTGAAACTTGAGGGAGAAAAAAGCCAAAATAATTAAAGGTGTGAAACACAAAAGGCCTATATTTAATAGGTTTGCATATGCAATTTCCTCAGACCATCTCATATCTACAGTCAGAAATTCTGCCAGCTATGGTGATACAATGAACCATTCTGACAGCTCTCTGTGGCACGGTACATTTCATTGGTGCAAGTTTAACATGCCTCAGCAGAAAAACCAGGAGTGAGTTATAGAGGTCAACCAAAACAAGCGTAAATAAAGCCTTTTAGAGTGTTTTAAAAGTGTTTTTATTGATACTGGGCTTTATCTTCAGGTACTTTATGCCATGTTAGCAGTTCCCTGATCTCTCCAGGCTGGTCAGAAGTAGCTGTTCCCTTCCATGTACTTAATAATTACTTCCCATGTTACTTTTTAACTGGGAATGGGGGGGAATTTGATCCAGTTTTCATTTAAAGACAAACTTGCTTGATTCACACTTAACAATATGCAAATCAAAACACAGCCAACTCTCAAAATTTGCACTTCTCCGAAGGTAACTTCTCCAGCCAAGTGATGTGTATGAGAACACTATATTGTACATGTCATGATGTAGCATTAGTCCCAAAGAGCAGTCTGTTCCGAGAATGGAGCCTGAGCAGCTACACTGTGGAAAGCCATTTCTGTTGTTTTAAAAAAGAAATGAACAAACTGAGAGCACATTGAATTTGAAGTCAACGATGAAAATTCTTAACAATTTGTCCATTCCCCAAAGATTAATCCAATCATCAGAGGACATTCTCCTCAAAATGTATGAAAATGACTGGGCCAAATACTTCAGCCAAGGACTAGATTTGAGTGGAGATGGGAGGTGGGAGGTGGGAGAGAACCTGGCAGGTTCCCCACAATAAAGCGAAAAGACCATCTTCTTTGTGTAATATTTACAGCAGTGTTTCTCAAACTTGTGTCTCTGGCTGTTTTTGGACTACAACTCCCATCATTCCTAGCTAGCAGGGTCAGTGGTCAGGGATGATGAGTATTGTAGTTCAAAAACAGCTGGGCAGACCCAAGTTTTTTTTGGGGGGGGGCTGGTTTACAGCAGGAGATAGGATGTACATGCAGTAGAACAGGGACGTCCAACTCCCAAGAGACTGCGATCTACTCCCGGATAAAAAAATCTAGCAGTGATCTAGCATTTGGGAGGGAACCCAAAGTTGTTGAGCTAGGGAGGCAGGCCAAAGTTGTTGAGCTTTTTTGGGGGGATGCCATACTTCTGCTGCTTTTTGGGGGGGACGCGCCATGAAATGCTTACCGAGTAGTAAACACAGCAGCAATAACTCCGTCTTCCGTTTTTGCAATCATGCATGAATGAAGGGAAGACCGAGGGGGCGGGAGTGGGGGCAGGGGGGGATGCTATTTTTCCCCCGCAGAGGAAAGTGAGCCCGCGATCATCCACTATCACCCGGGGATCGACCTGTCAATCGCGGTTGACCGGTTGGATATCCCTGCATTAGAAGTTTAGTATAATACTAAACTTTCAACTTCTTGAGACTGAAAAGAAGCTTTTGCCCAATTAATAATGTCCCATGAATTACGCCACTCTTAATTTGATTTTCAAATGCATCATGAAGAAGAAATCAGCATACCTACTACAGGTTTGTAAAAAAAACCAAAAACCAAAACAAGCACAGACCTCTAGGCATCTTCTTTGTCTTCTATGTATGCAGGCTTTGTACAAATAAATCCTATTAGCAGCAATATGTACTGCAAGGCTAAAAACAAACAAACAACTACCATAGTCTTTTGGGCTGAAAAGGAATTCCGGGCACAAAAGACACTCACAGAGAGAACAGAGATTATCTTTTTGGTCTTAATAGAATAGGGCAGAGCAGAAAGTGGGACTGTCTGGATAAAAACAAGAGCTTGGTCCTCTGCATATTTACTCAGAGTTTCCTGGCCTGTGGATGGGACGTGGGTGGTGCTGTGGATTAAACCACAGAGCCTAGGGCTTGCCGATCAGAAGGTTGGTGGTTCAAATCCCAGCAACGGGGTGAGTTCCCGTTGCTCAGCCCTGCTCCAGCCAACCTAGCAGTTCGAAAGCACGTCAAAGTGCAAGTAGATAAATAAGTACCACTCCGGTGGGAAGGTGGTACGAAAGCTGTACTACTCAGGACAGGATGGGGTTGTGCAGGGTTGTTAAGGCAGCAGAGAGCATTGTTGGCTGCCCACTCTCCACCTTAGAGCAGATTTATGCCACAAGGTACCATAGGAAGGCACTGGACATAGTAAAAGATCCATCGCATCCTGGTCACTGTCTCTTCAAGCTCCTGCCGTCGGGACGGAGATACAGGACAATGAAGACAAGAACGAGCCGTCTTAAGAACAGCTTCTTCTCCAGAGCGATCTCGGCCCTGAATGGGAAGCCCAGACTTTGAAAGTCATCTAACCTCCCTTGCTGTATTATACTGTATTGTTTAATTAGTGTTTTTATGGAGCAGTCAAGTAATTTCGTTGTCCCCGAAGGGGACAATAAAGATATTATTATTATTATTATTATTATTATTATTATTATTATTATTATTATACGGCGTTTCCGTGTGCTGCTCTGGTTCTCCAGAAGCGGCTTAGTCATGCTGGTCACATGACCCGGAAGCTGTACACTGGCTCCCTTGGTCAATAAAGCGAGATGAGCGCTGCAACCCCAGAGTTGGTCACGACTGGACCTAATGGTCAGGGGTCCCTTTACCTTTACCTAATCCTTTAGGAGCTCAATTTTTTTTCTTCTGCTGCTTTCATTGATGGTGCTGTATTTATATCCAATGGAGCTTTCTCTTCTGTAGGATCATAAATAATACACACTCCTAGTTAAAAAAAGAAAAGGTGCTCACCATTTGATTTAACATGATTTGTCAGTAATGTACTACACTCTCACGGGCGCAATCTCAACTGGTACTTACCTATGCTTAGTGCATTTCACTTACTTAAAGTAAACCTAATGCTAAAAATAAGTGTAGATCGAAATGCATATGGTAGTCATATCCCTTGAGGTATATGGGAGACAGACAGGGAGAGTAGCCTCCAGCAAAAAATCTCATCTAATCAAGTTATGCATTCACTTCCCCTTCTGAAACTGCATGGGTTTTCTGTCCACAGATTTCTGACAACTCTTAAGGGAATCCATAGCCTGTCACAGGAAATTATTCAATTCCTTTTAATCAATGTGATGCATTCCCAGTTTGAAAGCTGTTTTAAGCCACCCGAGCAAATATAAAGATCAGGTCTGCTGTGTTGCCCTATTGCAAGCCAGGATTCACGTAGCTAATGGTAACAAGGAAATCCAGGATGGCATCCTGTCCTTATTTAACTTTAGTATCTTGGGTCAATATTCAATGCAGTGTACCAAAGAGAGCAATAGAAGCTTGATCAAGATGCATTTTAAACATTGGACTTGAAGCATGCATCACCTCAGTTAGAAATAATAATGATTGTTGAGCCCATGTTCCTTAGGGGAAAAAATCTGCTAATGTTATTGTTGTGCATTAGAGTCAAATAGGCAAAAAATACCCGATTTTACCGTGAATTTTCTTTCATACTGCAGTTTTCAGGTCAATAGCTGTTTGCCTCTCCTTTCAGGAGAGTGTGTGTGTAGGAGCACACAGTACAGTCTTACTATAAAAGATCTTTGTTCTAGAAGGAACATTTGGCAATAAACAGTGGAAAGCAAGTTAAATCTTCATTTTTGAAAGCTAGCAACGAACCAGGAAAGCATATCAGTTCCATGACATTGTAAGATCTGGGAGGCTGAAGGAAGAAGGCTTGCTCTTTTCTGATCACTGACAGGATCCTCCTTGAATGATTTCCTCTGTAAGCGTTCATTCAAATTATTTGCTGTGGATATCCTACTAGGAGGAACATTTTGGATCCGAGACACTGATTTGGCTTTAACTCACCCCACCCTGAGTGGAAGATGGTTCTGACCATACTCATTGGGTACCCATGAGGCCAAGGCAGCAAGGCAGTTCTGTGGTTGCAGCACCAAGTGAACAACTTGCTCTGAGGAAGACTGGACATGAACCGAGACCTAATACACCTCTTCGTTCAGTCTACCTTCCCCAGGCTCCACCACCTTGGCCTGGCATCTGTGGTTCTGGCCAGCACTCTGTCCTGAAGACAAGTACTTACTCTTACTGTGACCTTCCTTCTGATGTTCTCCTTGCATTGCTGGGCAGGTCTGATTCCTCTATCTGTCTTGGGGCTAATAGCGTCCCTTAAGGACCTAAGCTCTGCAGACTCCAGACCACCAGCCTCAGGTTCCATGGCTTCCAAATCATCAGCCCAAGCTTCTGTAGGAGCACACAGTGAACCTGGTCCAATTCCCCAGTGAGTGGTACAGCAGCCTCAGGTGTGGCTGACTCAGTGGCGTAGCGTGGGTTGTCAGCACCCGGGGCAAGGCAAGTAATTTGCGCCCCCTAACCAGTGGATTTGCACCCCCTAACCTGTGGATTTGCGCCCCCTAACCCTACCCCCCAGATGTTGTGCCCGGTGCGGCCGGCCCCCCCTGCACCCCCCACGCTATGCCACTGGGCTGACTCCTCTTTATTCAACTCTGATTCTCTTCTGCTGTCTGTAATTTGAGCACTGATACCATTTAATTACAAAGGTATTATATATTAGTTGTGCAAGCTTTTGAGCTATGTGCAGTTCTTCACATAAAACGAGTGGCTGAATAATGGTTAGTACTTGCTTCTAGCAGAACTGAAAGCAAAGTCCAGCTAAAGGGCAAACATCACTCATCTCTGGATTGCAATAAATATATTTATTAGTAATCCTTCTCTTCTGGCTTCTGAAGAACTCAGGGTGCCACACTTGCAATGATCTCCTTTCATCCTCATGGCATCCTGGTGGGATAGGTAATGCTGACTTGCTAAAGGCCACAAAATGCACATCATGGCTGCGCTGGAAGCAAACTGAAGATGCCATGTGAATGCCTCCATCTGTCAGATTATATTAGATTCCGCATTTACAAAAATACAGCCCGGTTTAAATGTGCTGAGCAAAAAAGAAGAAAAGGAATTGCGCACACAGTGTCACCGGTTCTGTGTGCATAATGAACATGCTAGCACAAAATACTCCTGAGGCACAGATCACTTGTGTATTAATGCTGCACATGTAGATGCCAACAGGTGTGACACCAGGTGCATGGAACCCAGCATGGGTGAGTTTGTTTCACATTTAACCCAGGTCTGAGTCCCATTGCATTCCAGTGACATACATCCTAGTGAATTTGCAATACACTATCTATTTTGGAGACCCATTATGGATACCTCTTTTCTGCTTGACCCAAAGACAGGTCTTACCTAGTGGTCTTACCATCTATGTAAGAAACAATCTGCTAATACTGAAATAATATACTAAAAATGAAGCTAAACACTGGAGAAGGCAGCAAGAAACTAGCTGAAATAGACATGACAGTGCAGTTATATATCTCTACTCAGAAGCAAGCACCACTTCTAATGGACTTATAACACCATCCAAACCATGTATACTCAGAAATAAGACCTATTGAATTAAATTGGGGTTACTCATAGTTAAAGAGGATTAGGATTTCAGCATAAACTTCAGATTTGATTATAGAATTGCATTCTAAAGACATTTTAAAATCAAAAGTATGAGAATTAATTTAACAAATATTGTTTGCTAAAGAGTTGCATAGTGAAGGAGAAAAAGGAAAAAAAGCATGAAGCATGAGAGGAAGAAGTCCAGCATGTGACAAATAATAAGAAGCAGAAAAATGGAAAGGAAGGAAAGTAGAATATAGAGAAACCAGAGATGAAGGCGAGCAGGATCTAGAGAATGAATACATTTTTTGCCAATTATTTTTATTGATTTTCCATAACTTTTAACAAATTGTCACTAAATTAATACAAATTCAAGTTGACTTCCCATCCACCCCAGATGTCCCCTCTATTTTCCTTCCTCCTTTGCTGCTCCCAATAAAATAACTTTTCCAGCTATAATTCAAAATACATTCATCCCTTCGCCTCTACACCTGTTCAGTTACCAATTTCTGCTATGGCATTTATACATTGTTATAACCTGTCCTCAAAATAGTTGAGTAGAGTAAACCCTCATCTATCTATAATAGTTGTTCATCAATTTTCAAACATTTCCTTCTGATACCTCTTGAGTAACATTTTACCTGAGAAAAACAGATCTTGCTTCCTCCCAGTCAACATACAAACATTCCTCCTTAACATGGCCTTGAACATTGCTGTCTGACATCTGGCCCCAGTAATCAACAACTCAGCCTCACTGGTGCAGCGTGCAGAGCGTGAAAATGAAACCCCTAGAATTTTTTTGTAAAAATATATAATAAACACCCCCCCTTTAATACTCCCAATCTCCCAGCATCACCCACCCTTCAGATTTTGCCAAATTTAATCCTCAATTTTACATCCAACCAGCTCATTAATAAATACACACAATCCATATCTATTCTTTTCTGTCTGAAAGTCTCAGAAGCTGCCAAGTTGGTATACACTGTGGTCCACCCTGTCCCTTTCACTGTTCTTATTTCCAACTTCAAGCTTCAAGAGGGTGGGCTGATGTAATCTAAACAAAATCCATATCTCCTCTCCATCCTCCTCCCTAAACTAATTAATCTTCCTGCAGTCCATCCTGCCAATCCTCAGTTACATTACATCCAACTCAACAGTTTATTCTCTTCCAAGTGCTTTACAGACAGTCAGTCCAGTTGTTACCAAAAAGGCATTAATGGACGACCACAGGTCATGCCCTTTTGTTACTCTGAAAAGGATAGGGGAGACATGCCCCTTACCCATTAATCTCCACGGGGACCCCTCCCAGGCATCAGAGCACCTGAGAGGGTGACTTGCTGGGTTCATTGCATAACAGGAAGTCCGAGATTGAATACATTTTGTGGCAAGTTGCAGAATCATAAATTGAATGTGAAAAGGAAAAGGTAACCACTGAAGAGGAATCAAAGGCAGAGAAACATGATCATATTTGTGTGAGGAAAAATAAGGCAGGTAACAAAATGAAAGCAACAAGAGGGTAATTCAGAAGACCAACCAAAAGAGCACTGCAATAATCCAAGTGTCAGAAAATAAGAGAATGATTCAAAGGATGGACAGAATAAACAAAAAGAAATGAATGAATTTTAGCTGGCTTTGACAACCGAAAATGACAGAGCTTAGCTGAAAATAAAGTCTCTGAAGAAAAAAGAAGGAAAAGGTTCTGAGATCTCTGGTTCGAAGAGAAGGACAACTGATAACATCAGCCATAAATCAAAGAAGCAAAAAGAACAGGAAGAGAAGAGACAGGAAAAATAAGATATTCTATTTTCTGTTTGAAGATTTAACTTCAAAGAATGAGCAGGCTGCCATGTGGAAGCAACAAGAAGACATGACAAAAGCTTGGCAAAAGAAGAAGACAGATCAGAAATAGAAAAGAGTAGCTGGATATCGTCCTGAACATGCTGATCAATATGAAAAGACTAAATGAGGGAATCTAAAACTCTAATGAAGGTAAACAACAAGAATCAAAACCTTTAGGAATTTCAAATAATAGAAACACAAGCGTTGTTAAAAAATATATGAGGAGAACCATGAAACTAGACTCATGCAAGGAAGAAAGAAGAGTATGATTAACAATATTGAAAACAGAAGGAAGAAGAGAATTACTAATAATATTTAATGCAGAGGAGAGATCAGGAAGAGATCAGCATACAAGGGGCATTCAGATAAATTAGCTAAGGAAAAGAACATTGTTTCTGTTCTGTTAGCATGAAGATCTGATTGATAAGACTCAAAAAGAGTATTTGATAAAATTCAAATAAGATTTGTTCAAGTAATTAAGAAACAAAGGGAAATATCCAATGTTAGTGATTTTCAGAGTAGGCCCACTGAATTCAACAGACAACCACTGATTTAAATGGGTCTCTCTAAGTTTGACTAACACTGGATGCCACCGAAAAGCAAGATGAAAAACTAGCCAATAGCAAGTGAAGAAGAATCAACCATTGTTGACACTTCTGTGTTCTTAAATTAAAATTAGAGTTAAAGGTCAAATAAAACTAACCAGAAATCAAGGAGGGAATAGTTAGAGAAAGAAAGCAAAATGAGCTAAAGCAATATATTTAATGAGAAGAAGAAGAAATGGGATCAAAAAGGACTGGATGTAGGTGAGGGTGAGGACAAAACCAGAAAGATCTTCTGATAGTAGAGAAAGAAGAAAATCAAGAGGCATAGGGGGAGGCATAGGAATCTGCCTTGTAGCAAAGCGGCTTCCTTTATTTCTTCTGCTCATTGCTTTCCTTCTTCCACTGCTATTTCTTTAGATGATCTGTCCAGTTCAGTATTATCTATACTGACTAGGTGTCTTTTCCAGCCCTGGAGATGCCCAGGATTGAATGTGGGACCTTCTCCATGCACTGCAGGTCCACTGCCAATGAGCTATGACCCATTTGGTTGAGAAGGTTTAGAAATAAGAGTTCTATAAAGGACCAGGAGATGTAAGTTACAGAAATAGAAAAGTCAGGAGCTGCTGATTTATTATGGTGGGCAGGGGAACTAAGCAAAATTCTGAGATGTGAGACGTGGGGAGGGGATGAAAAAAGGTAGAGCACAAAATTAACAGTTAAAAAGCAAGGAGGAGAAGGAAAAGAAGCAATTCATGTTGGCAAATAGTAAGGTTGAGCAGAAGGAAGAAGAAAAGAGATGTACATTAATTTATGCCAGGGAGAAGAAATGTTTAGTCTTGCCCCATAACTTATAAAGCAGCCCAAGTTCATTACCAAAGTTACTACAATGAGGAACTAAAGGCAAAGTAGGAGAAGGATGACAGGAACAATATAGAAGAGGGAAAGAGGAACACTGGAAGAAGATGCAGGGAATAAATAAACAGGAGATATCAACCGAAGGACCTAGCAGGGACGAAGGCATCAAAATCCAGATGCTGAAGGTAATTTGATGATCTAGTAAGAGGTTTGCACAAAGAAGAATGAGAGAAAAAGAAGGTGACCATCAGAAAATGGAAATATAGAAAAAACTGACATGATCTGTGAGTGAGCCAAAGAGGTAGAAAAATTGAGGGATGGGGATACAAACCAGAAAGCGCAAGATGACATCAAGCATCTGAATCATCAGAGTTATTGGGGTGGATATTGAAAACTACCACAAGAACAGGGAAACAATGGAACCCAAAGTTCAAAGTCAGATAATAAGTTAGGTAAAGGACCGGGTGGGGTGGGGGAGTTAGGACAGTTTTGTTCTGCAAAACTTAGGTTCTAACTCATATGGGGAGCATAGAGCAGTCTACACATTTCAAATTTCATCCTCCAACTCATAGAGAATAACGGGCATCACAACACAGGGCTTAGTAATTCCATCCTGCTTTTGTGTAGCTTTCCCACACAACCAGCACACTCAAATAGATCTAAAAAGCCATGCATTAGCAGGAGCCAGATAGATGGAGCTCTTTCATTTGACTTTCCCACCAGGGTGGTGTTCAATTCTAAGTAAAAGTAAAAGTAAAAAAAAAGAAAAAAGCAGCATGTGGTGAAGTGCTTTCAAACTCTGGTTGTAAATACTGCTAGGAAGCCCCCTCCTGTCTCCTTCACACAATGCTACTGAACACAATGAAATAGTTTTGAATGGCATTTAAGCAACAGCCATTGATGGGAGCAGCAGCCAGTGTTCTGGAAACCAAAGCAAGCGTAATCTGCTCTCCAAAAAATCATCTGCCTGGTATATGTCTCTTGCTCTTCAGAAACAAATACAGTGGTACCTCAGGTTGAGAACTTAATTCGTTCTGGAGGTCCCTTCTTAACCTGAAACTGTTCTTAACCTGAGGTACCACTTTAGCTAATGGGGCCTTCCGCTGCCGCCGCGTGATTTCTGTTCTCATCCTGAAGCAAAGTTCTTAACCCGAGGTACTATTTATGGGTTAGCGGAGTCTGTAACCTGAAGCGTCTGTAACCTGAAGCATCTGTAACCCGAGGTACCACTGTATACTGTAATACATGCACAACTTAACATTGCAAAGAGAACTGCATAGAATTGTAGCATCAAATATTAAACTCTTTGGCATGGAATGCCACCACCCAGCGTCGGTGAACCTCAGTCCTGTGCATATGTATGCTCAGATGTAAGTCCCACTGTATTAAATGGAGCATACTCCTGGTTTGTCTGTGCAGGGCTGAAGCCCTAATGGATAAGGATCCACATGTGCAAATGAGGGTCATGCCTGCAGTTCCTTTTGCCAAATTCTTACCAGGCCTTGGGATGACCTAGTTTGGTTCAATGAAATTCACTGAATTAGTTCAAAAATTTCTGAACTGTATCTGAAAATAGTTCCCATAATTGCCAAGTGAGCTGAACATGAATTAAGTTCATTTTTGGAGCAGAACTTTGAATGATTTCTTGTTCATCTTCAAGTTCATTCACACTTTGGGCCTTTTAGTTTAAAGATCCTAATTGCTGGGGGAAATAAATGAAACAAAATTCACACACATATGTGTGTGTGTTTAGATGTTTTCTTAGACTTCTTAAGTATGTTTTATACTTTGGCGCAGCAGCTTTGTTTTGCAAAGGGACAGCTGTGAGCCAGAATTAGCTCCTTTGCAGACATGTTGAACTTGAACTTGTTTGATTTTAAAACAAACTTCCTTACATCTGGTACCAAGGACTGATGTAGGGTTCCTGCAGTGTGCATTGGGATCCATGTTATAGTACCAAATGCATGGCCGATGCTGTCCATTTTGACAGTGCTGATCATATCGTTTGGAGAAGGTTGGGGACTGTTCTCTCACTATCTTCACAATGTGTCTAGGCATGCAGACCACTACTAAACACCAGGATCTTTGTATCAGAGCCTGGTATCTATGTGTGCGTGTGGCGGGGTGTAGCATGCAATTTAGCTACAGAAGTTCACCACTGCACTGTGTGAAATTGGAAAGAACCTCTTCTGTTCTTGAAGGGGCCAAAAATCATCTCAGGCGCAGCTACTCAATTGATTTTGAAGGATAAGGAGGGCAGTCCGTCAATACGGCATAAACCTGGCTGTCAGATACAAACACTCTCAGACAAAGAGCAGGCAGCCTTCTCCATGGGAAGGGATAAAGCTGAATTCTTATAGACCAGAGGACATTGTGCCATAACAAAGAGCATCAACTGATATGAAGTCTGGCTCATCATAAAAAGCACAGAAAGCTCAGGAAAATGGATTACTGCTAGTAAAACCAGGGTAGTGCACCTGAGTCACTGCTGAAGAATATGATCATCATTCCCTTTAGAGACCTCTGGCTGCACATCTCTCCAAAGAATGTGATTACAAATAATATTGGTCACTAACGTGTAGGGCTCATCCACTCTATTTTGGGATTTGCTTGAAGGGGATTGACAGCTCTTTGCCAGGGCTGCACAAAAGCAGGCCAAGGCTGGTAGATGAAAGGATGAGCATAGCAGGTGAGGCTTGCAGTCCTGCACCCATTTTCCCTGGGGGTGGGTCCAGCTTCTGAGTAGACATGAATAGGATGTCACTGCAAGTGATAGATACACAAACTAAACAACGCTGATTACTAATATGGTTCATTGTCAAATGGGTGAGAACCTGTTATTCTCCCATGCTGCGTAGTCCAACATCTCCTGTGGTGTTGTCTTACAAAAAATTAGTATCTTTAACGCAGAGTTTGCTTATCAGCATATGTGTCATGAGAAGACTCTAAAATGTTGTACACATAACTTCCATTTAATGGATAAGAACGTGGTTGGCAGACCTGAAATTGGACCTTCTTATATCCGGATGAAGAAGAATTTCTCTCTCTCATTTGTGTGTGTGTGTGTGAACAGGTTCAATTTCAAGTCCGTAAAGTATTAAATTAGTAATATATTAAAAGACCATTCAGTGGTCTTTTGTAGACGATGAACAGAAAAGTGGATAAGATAGAACCCTGAAGCAGAAAAAAAAACCCAGTGCTACATTTTGGATGAGTGGAACCACCACAATGAAATACCACCCTCACCCAGCTTGGACAGCCTTTCCAAATTAATACCATGGTTCAAAGTAACAGCCACTGCTGTGCGGACAAGGGGAATCAACAGGGTCACACTCCCCCGTCATAGAATAATTGAATCATAAAATTGTAGAGTTGGAAGGAACCACAAGGGGCCCTGCAATGCAGAAATTTTTCACCCAATGTGGGGCTCAAACCCACTACTTTGGATTAAGAGTCTCATGCTCTATCCTTGATCCCCACAGAGGTTATCCTGCAGGGTGACCAAGTACCAAAACCAGAAACCCCATCTCCTTCAAGAGTGCCTGGACCAGACTGGCAACTCATCCCATTTCTTTTACCCAATGAAGTTACTTGGAGTTATAACTTAAGAGAGGAGCCTTTATTTTTGGCACTGGACATAAAAAGCACACAGACTGCGATAACAACAGCTGTAGGTGAACCGCGTAGAATAGAACCAGTTGTGTTCCCTGCAAATTGTGTGCTGTGCCCATCACTCAGTCTCGGCAAGGAAGAAAGATGAGGCAAATTGTAAATGGAATGCCTGTAGCTCTCAAGCCACTTAGCTACATAACAATCCCATTGGCGCTGTAGGAAAGATTCAACTATAAATACAAAGCAAGCCCTCATACACTTACTAACCATTGTTAGCTGTCTTTGAACTGTCAGTTATATCCCTAATGGAACCATAATTAGGAAAATGCTTAATATAATGTAGTTTTAAGGTGCATCTCAAAATGAGAGAGATGCCAGTGGATGATGCCATCTAGACTCCTTGACTTCTGCTTCCTTTCAACTGTGATCTACTCCAGAGAATTTTGTATGTTAAAAAAAAAAAATCAATCCTGAACACTTCTTAACATTTATTCTTACCTGTGGGACATGCACACTATTTTTATGTGAAAATCACTGTACAACAGCATTTCCACAATTACATTTATTGGGGCGGAGGGCCATGGCCCATCTAAATAATCTTGCCCATTCTTCCTACCATTCCTTCCCACCTAGTTTGAACGATATGTTCTGCCTCATGGTTGCCTCCGCTTAACATAATTGCCGTTGCAAGCAACAGTTGGAAAGTTCAAACCTTTACATTCTGCAATTCACATGCTCTCTTTCCCTTTGGACATTGGGAAATATTTATGAACCTATGAATTATCAAACAATGAAATAGATTATTTTCTTTGAAAATCACCCCCACACCCATTGTCCCTGCCCAAGGGCTTTGGGAACATGAGCTGAACAGTCCATCACACCCAGAACCATTTGTGTGTCTCTGTCTATTTCCATGTGCTCCAGGTGCTACAGATCTGTAGAGCCAGGCATCTGATTTTCAAATTTGGCATGAACATCCATGATAACATGGATCCGAGGAGGATCATAGAATCATCAACTTGTAGAGTTGGAAGGGAGCATGGGGGTCATTTATTCCAACCCCCTGCAATGCAGGTATCTTTTCCCCAGTGTGGGACTCAAACTCACAACCCTGAGATTAAGAGTCTCATGAATTACCAGCTGAGCAACCCCAGGAATGGCCAATTAAGCCATTGTTTAGGGAATGCAATGGAAGCCCTCTTGTGCATGGCCCAGCCAAAGTTAAGCCCTCATTAATTCCTATTGACTTCTGCTAATGCTCCCCTTGAAATCCATGGGGATTTAACTTGGGCTTGTATATGGCCATCATGCTGAAAAAACTAGCTACATTGTCATAATAATTGCCACACACTGCAGATGTTGCTTCCCACCATTATGCTGTTTGCTGGAGACCTCATTACTTTACAGTTTCCGGCATGTGAATTGGCTCCTCCCTCATTTGTCCCTTGGAGAAACAGGCAGTGAGGAGTGAATTCTCCAGGCTTGACTCAGGCTGAGGCTAGCAACCCAAAGCAATTCGTACAAACAGCACAGTGCTCTTTCTCACCTTCCTCTTCTTTGGCACTGGTGGTGGAAGAAAGAGGTGTCTCTTTCCACTCTCCGTCCCCCAATGTCTGGAGCACTGTAGTAACAGCATCCCAAGCACCAGGGAGCAAGTAGGAAATTACAGAGGTGTCCTTCCCTGAGGAGCAGAAGAGGGAGGACAACCTTCTTCTTTGTGGCAGCTGCCCCCACTGTGGCAGAAATCGGGTAGAAAGGTGGGTGGGTGGGAGTCCTTGTTCAGCTCGAATAGGGTTGAAATCTGAGGGCTGAAGAGCCATAATGCACAGCTTGTATTGAAGGCAAAGATTAAGAGTTGCTGTGGTTTGTAATCAGGGATTTAAGCTGCAACAATTTCTAGCAACGCTAGAAATTTTCCTCTGTCCCAACTGCTGGGACTCCTAGCTCCGCATATTTACATCCTCCGAACAAGACCTTCACATCATCTTCAAGTTGGGGAACTTTCTCCTATATATTCCAGTCACGTACTTGCTTGTAAATAGGAATCTGACGATTAAATCAACAGAGCTTCCATTAAAACCCAGGTCACTGTGTCCTGTACTACTACTTTTAATACATATCTTATGCCACAGAGCCTAGCAAAGGAAATCTCCTGGATGCACTATAGTAATGAAACCACAATGTGTGTTACGGCAAAAGCCATCCCAGTATTTTTTTTTCTTATCTTATCCTTGCCAATTATATTATGAGTTATGCCCTGTTACTAAATAACTGGCTCTTTCCTCTTATATACCGTAGAATCATTTATGATTATGGAGGCAGTTCTATTTCTGGAACTGCCTCCCAGTACAGATCTGGTTCTCACCCGCATTATGTATTGATTCATGCGCCAGCTTAAGAACCATTTATTTTTGCAGGTCTTCAGAGCATCGCGGGAGTGGCCCTCTTGGTCAACCTGTTTCGCTGATTGCCACATGCTGTTGCATTGCCAATTGTGGCTTTACTTGTGGTTTTTTAATGCGGGTGTTAGTCCCTGTGGGCTCTGTATGAGGAAAGGCCTGTGTACAAGAAATAAAAGGAAAATAAAATAAAAAAGTGTTTATTTAAGTGTACTGTAAACTTGCCAACGTAGAATTATTTTCTATTCATCTTCAGAAGGTGACGAGTCGAAGCCAAGCCACAATGTCAAGCAGCAGCAGCACAGAAACCAGGGTGAACGAGGTGGCATCAAAGGCAACTCAGCGTGAAGCCTTTCAATCAGAAAAGGTAACTGTATCAATGCAATGAGATACCATTTTGCCTGTGCCACTTTTGCCTTCTGGTGCTTAGGGCATCCGTCCTTGCTTTGGTGGCAAGGAGGGGTTTTATATGGGACGATTTGCACCTGTACTCATTACCCATCCCCATTACCTGTCTCAGGAAATAATTGAAGTACCACTGATAAAGTATTTGTGCAAAAATTTTGCAACTTGGCAGGGCAGGCTTCAGGTTTGTGTGGGCCTTGGGCGACAGAAGAGCAGTGGATCCCATTGGACACTGCCCCTTCCTCCTTTCACCGCAACTTTCCTTCTTTGACACCTTCCTGTTAACCACACCCGTTCCTCTTCAAACCCATTTCCACTTTCTTCTTTGGTCTCTCCTCTTTGGGTTGCCCCATGCTAAACTGGAACAAGTGAACATTGTATGCAATATGCTATACCTACCGGATAGACACTTTACTACAGAAATTAAAGAACTGCTGGTCCAGATGTCTTGTACCGATGTGTAAGTTTGTATTGCTGTACCCAGTGCTTTTCAGTCTCTAGAAAATAAGGTGCTGGTACTCGCTGCCTAGAAATGGCTGGAGGAGGGACAACCAAGTGGGCAAAGGGGGGGAGGCGCTCTGCCCATGCTCAGGGAAGGAGGCAGCAGGGCTCCAGCAGGACTCTTGCCTCATTCCCTAAGCGCAGGAAGCACTTGCTCAGCTTTGGGATGGAGGCAGGAGGGCTCTGACAGGGTCCAAGAGCCCTCTCATTTCAGGCTCCAGGATGCTGGCAGGGCCTCGCTCCCTGAGCCCAGGATGTGCTTGTCCACCTTGCAGGATGAGGGTGTGAGGGTCTGTCAGGCTCCATCAGGATCCCAGCATGCTGCTGCATCCTTCCTAATGCCGGGCAAGTGTTTCCTGGGCTTAGGGAATGAGGCAGCAGGTAGTCAGGATCCTGACAGAGCCTTGTGCCTTGTTCCCCAAGCCCAGGAAGCATTTGCAGCAATGGAGGCGGTGGCAGCAAAAGTGTGAGGGAAGCAAGGGGGTAGGCAAACAGTGGCAAGATGGGGGGAGAGGTGGTGTGCACTGTCCCTGCGTGTACTACCTCAAAACACAAACAAACCACTGGCTGCAGAGTTTGTGCTCTGTGTGAGCTGCTCCAAATTCAGTCACTGGTGTTGTGTATTTGATCTTTTCTGCATTCATATGGAAGTTATTGAGTCCTCAAAGCACTTCACATACTTTGTCTCAGTTATCCCTGAAACTGCCCTGTAAAGTAGCCTAAATTATTGACCCAGTATTATCACAGAATGCTTTGAGATGATGATGATGATGGCATGTCCAATTATATGGGGCTTAAATTATGGGGATGGGGAGGTGGTGGGGGAAATCTCTCATCCCCTAACATACTAAGCTTAGCCAAATGATGCAGCCATGTAGGAGGACTGACCCCTAAAATAAGGGAGGCTGGACCCTCTCTGTCCCCCCAATTCAAGCACTGTCAAGTATTGTGCTTACATATTTATAAATAGTAGTATATACATCAATAAAATACATAAATAAATGCATTTCAAGAGATGAAGAGATGGCAACTTGCCTACCTTGTGAATTTTTGGCAGAGGTGAAATTTTAACTGCTGATTTTCTGACTCACAGATAACTACAGAGCATCAGTTCTAGTGTAGGAAGGACTCACACTGTTCCCTCCTTAAAGCACTTGTTCCTCCTCCTCCCAGAGTTGCATAAAGCATACAATAGATCAAATTAAAATATTGATTTTTCATTGAGATTTGGTTTATTTAATTATTTTGTGGTGTGTATTTGTGTTTGCAGGTTTCTCATCGTGAACAAGCTTTGTCTGAGGCTATGAGAGCTTCTAACGTCACTCAAAGCATTGAGGAAACAGGTAAGAGAAATCTGAGAATATACTGGGAGCGATAGCTACACTTTCACACAGCAAATTCTGTTGTATGCATATGGATGAAAGACAAAATCCATCCACAATTAAGTCCTGGGAGTGCCATTAATTTTGACTGGAGAACTAAGCACCTACTTAAATATCATCCATCAAAATCAGTGGGACTTAACTTTGGATGGATTGTGGCCATAAAGATTAGAATATAATTAAGGTTATTTACACTCACTCCAGCCCAGAAGCCTTTGCATCTCCTCTTAAGCACATTCATACATCCCATTGATATGAATGGTGGTGTGCTTAAAATTACCTAATATATGCTTGAGTGTTTTTCACAAGTGCCCTGGGCTTAGGCAAACAATTTTTCTTTCTCTATTATTATTGTAACAATTCCCCTAGCAGATATTTTAATGTCATGAATATCAAAGGATATAATTACCCTTGGACTGATCACCTAGGCAGAAATTAATAAAGGCTCGCAGTCCCTGTTATTGCAGTGTTCAATCAGCTCTGATCTGACATGTGAAAGAGGTGCTGTATGTCACTCAGCAAATAAACTCTGGTTCACTGTGCTTCCAGCTCATGGCTAGGACTTTCTATCTATGAAAGGTTCTCTGCTATCAATGCGAGAGAAATAGTGCAGAATAAGAACCATAGAGTCTCCAGGCTAGACTTTGACCCAGAGGCCCATCAGATCCACCCTGGTGGTTTTTGGTAGCATCTTCCAACCAATCACGCTACTGGGAAGGCTCAGGCCTTTGGGGATTCCTGAAGTAGGGATGGAGGAGTGTTGCTCTGGTTTGCAACACTATCTACACCCTTGTGCAAATTAATTGAAACAAACACAAAAAGTCAGTTGATCATTATGGTGCCAGAAGCTGGAAGCCAATAGAAGTAATGATGTGCTCACCACAATATATTGAGGTTCTATAAAAGAGGGTTATTCCAGAGCTGAAAAATAGGTATCCTGATGGTACTGGGATATTGCAGCAGGACCTAGCCCCCTGTCACATATCGAAAGTGGTGAAGAAATTCATGACAGAGCAGCAAATACAGGTACTTGATTGGCCAGGGAATTCCTCAGATGTAAATCCCACTGGGAATTTGTGGGCTATATGCAAAAGTTGCCTCCGTTCTGTAGACTGTACGACTATGGAGAAGCTGGTTCAGGTGTGGTACAGGGATCCGAAAATCAACAGTGACTGTTCAAAACTAGTAGACTCCATGCCAAACCATGTTCAAATGCTGCTTAAAAATAGCAGAGGTCATGTCTGCTAGTTTTGTATGTGAGTTTTGTACAATAAACTACTAAATTCATTGTTTGTTTCAATTAACTTGCACAAGGGTGTAACTCACACATCCTAAATAATATGCACACCAAAATGCAAACCGTCCTTTGAAATTTGCACTTTGAGGGGGGGAATGAAATGCATACGTTAGGGGGAGTTGTTCATAAAAATACATACATTTGTGAAAATATGTTATAAAAATGCAATATAGTTTTTTTTGGGGGGGGCACATACAAAAATGTGCCTGTGGGGAGAAACGCACAGAAAAATGCTGATGAATTTTCATGCAACCAATATAGATTCAAGTTTTCGTTTTTTCTTTTCATTTTCTTTCTGTATCACAGTGGTCAATGCAGCTACAGATGAGGAGATCCCAAAGATTTCTACGCAATCCTTAAAGCAGCACTTTGAAAAAACAGCCCAGTTCCATTCTGGCCGAGAGAGTGGAACGCCTGCAAAGCAGATCAAGGTCGGTGGTGCCGAAAATGGGATTATCTCCATCCAAACAATCCTGAATTGTTATCATTTTTTGCATATAGTTAACATTCTTTTCTGAGTTGCAGTGCCTTTAAATTCAGAATAGCCATGTTACATTCGTTTAAGTGATATTTCCAGTGCAAATCTTAAGTCTGTAAACAAGGGATGTGTGTGGCAGGGGGGGGGGGGTATGCTCCAGTTGTTTGGGGGCAAATTAAAACTGTGTCAGGGCAAACAGTGACCAGCTAGAGTGTTCTCTGATCACTTGCTAGCAAGACAGAGTGTGCTCACTGTTTTTCCTGCCAAGTCCTTGCTGCAATGAAGTAGTGGGATTTGATTACACTGGCTTTTCTTTGACTGAAAAAGTTGTTAGGATGCTGTGAGCATGGCAGCCAATAGCAGAGTTGGGGTTGTGACCCCCCCTTACCTTCCCATGTACCTGTTAAAGCATCATAACAACATTGGGCTCCTTAAGCGTGATCCCATAAACCAATGTATAGTGACTCACAGGACAGTGCTGTTTGTATATTAAATTATATTTAGGTCTGTTTGGGAGAGATCCAGGAAGATCTTGCAAGTGTTTAGTCTAAATTTTACAGACATAATCTGGAATTCTCTAACATCCTTAAGTGTATTTTTTTGATCAACACCCACCTATAAGGTACAGCTTTCCTTTTTAAAATATCCTTTGTGTGCTGTTAAATTCTTTTTCTCTGGCTGCATGTTCTGTATTCCATTTCCAATTCTTAGAAGAAGGCACACACGCTATAGTATAGATAAATGATATTTTACGGGTATAAACTATCTGGCTCCTTGCTCTGTGTTCTGTCTATTTACAATTCTTACAAGAAGGCATAGACCTATGACTGCTGCATCTGTTAATATGAGATAAAAGCAGGCAAGATCAAGATTATCTCAGAATGTGTATATACTATAGTGCAGATAAATAATATCAGAACAAACTACCTTGTTGAAGTAATGGAGGCTATGGATGAATTGCACCAGTTCTAATTCATAGAATGTAGAAGGCTGCCTTCTACCAGGTAGGCCCATCTAGCCTATTATTGTCTACACCGACTGGTAGCAGCTCTCAAGCATAACAGGCTGCGGACTCTCAGAGCCCTGCCTACAGATGCCAGGAATTGAAATTTGGACCTTCTGCCTGAAAAGCAGATGCTCTACTACTGAGCAATGGCCCTTCCCCAGTATGTTGACTCACACTGTTGGACATTAGTTTTGTTCTCAGGTAGATTAGAAATTTGAGCTCCTACTGCTTAGCACTTGGGAGGGCTGAGTGAACTATATAGAATGAATTCAAGGAAACAGTTTTTTAAAAAGAAACAACTAATTTTGTCCCCTAAAGATTGAAAATGAGTATCCAGAAATGGCCTGGCCTTCTGCAGCCTTTTCCTCTTCTGCTGAAGTGGCTTCTGCAAATAGACAGCAAGGAATATATATGGCGAGGGAAACCGAGTGCACATCTGCTGCCTCAGCTGCAGCTTATAGCTGCTCTTCCAAGTATGCAAGTACAGAGGAGTTTCCTCCTCCACCTTCTCCAGACTTACTACAGGCTCCACCTGAAATGACAGAGTTTTCCCAGTCCCCTGAATCCTCTCCCTCTCCATCGAAGCAGCCCCTTCCCAAAGATCTGTATTCCAAGCAACGAAACCTTTACGAATTAAAGCGTTTGTACAAACACATCCACCCAGAATTGAGAAAGAATTTGGAAAAAGATTACTTCAATGATATTTCTGATATCGTGTCTAGTGACACTGAAATAAGCCGCTCGGCTGCAAGAGATGTACGCCAGGCGAGGTACGTCTTTGAAAACACAGAGAGCAGCCCTCAGAAGTGCATGAGCCCAGAAAGGGAATATCTGGAGTGGGATGAAATCCTCAAGGGAGAGGTCCAATCTATGAGGTGGATCTTTGAGAATCAGCCTCTGGATTCCATCAAAGATGAATCTCCTGACCCGGACAATGTTAAAAGCATTGCCAGTCAAGAAATCATTGCAGGTGGGGATGTTAAGTATACCACCTGGATGTTTGAAAACCAGCCCATTGATGCACTGGGTGGACATTCTTCAGACAACACTGAAAGCGCAGACAGAATTCCTGAATTGGCTCGAGGCGATGTCCGCACAGCTGCGTGGATGTTTGAAACTCAGCCACTGGACTCAATGAATAAAATTCACCATGAGAAAGACCAGGAATCCAATGAAACCTCTGATGAGGAGATCACTGGTGGAGATGTGAAAACGGTGAGGTATATGTTTGAAACACAACATCTGGATAGCATTGGACAACTTTATTCAGTGGATGAAGCTAAGCTGCTGCAGCTCCGATCTGAATTACAGGAGATTAAAGGCGGTGTGAAGAGAAGTATAAGGCATTTTGAAACTCTACCGATGTATGTTATTAGAAACGATTTGGGCCAAATGCTAGAGATTAAAACTGTCCACAGAGAAGACCTTGAGAGAGGAGATGTCAGGACAGTGCGCTGGATGTTTGAAACACAGCCTTTGGACATGATCAACAAAGATTCCTTGGAAATCAAAGTTGTCCGTGGAATCTCCATGGAGGAGGGTGTCAGAGGTGAAGTAGGCAGGGCAAAATGGCTCTTTGAAACCCAGCCTTTAGATGCCATTAAGGAGGAGACTGAAGAAACTGTGATGGAAAAAGAAGTCATCCTAGGCACTGATGTCTGCAGAAAATGCTGGCTTTTTGAGACTCAGCCTCTTGACACTCTAAAGGAAAGTGGAGATGAAAATCCTCTACCCACAGAAGAAATAATCGGAGGTGACGTAAATACCACAAAACACTTGTTTGAAACACTGCCAATGGATATGCTGAAAGACAGCCCAGATGTTGGGAAGCTTCAGAAAATGGCCGCCACTGAGGAAGAAAAAGGGGATGTGAGGCATCAGAAATGGATTTTTGAGACTAAGCCCCTTGAACAGATTAGAGAAGAAAAGAAAGAAGTCATAAGAACTGTGAGACTGGAGGAAATTGACAAGGGGGATGTGAGCAGCTGCAAACATGCATTTGAAATGTGCCGTTTCAGAAAACACGACGACTCATGTAAAATCCATGTGGAAGGTGTAACAAGAGGTGCTGTAAAATTAAACAAAGGTCTTTTTGAAACAACTCCATTATATGCCATCCAAGATAGGCATGGCAAATATCATGAAGTTAAAACAATTCGACAAGAGGAAGTCGTGAGAGGGGATGTCAGGAACTGCAGGTGGCTCTTTGAGACGAGGCCCATTGACCAGTTTGACGAGAGTATTGAAAAAATTGAGATCATCAAAGGGATCTCCTCACAAGAAGTACAGTCAGGTGATGTGAAAACAGCCAAGTGGCTGTTTGAAACTCAGCCCCTTGACTCCATTAAATACTTTAGCAACGTGGAAGATGAAGAAAGCACAGAACAGACTGAGACAACTGAAATTGTGAAGGGGAATGTTAAAACATGCAGGTGGTTATTTGAAACCCAGCCAATGGAATCTCTATATGACAAAGAGAAGGTCACGACAGACAGTGAAGAAATCCGCAGAGGAGATGTCAAGACCTGTACCTGGCTCTTTGAAACTCAGCCTCTTGATGCAATAAGGGAAGAAGCAGAAACAGCCATAAAACTTCACACTGTGGAGCAGGAGGACATTCAGGGAAGTGACGTCCGCACAGCTTGTTTCCTTTTTGAGACTGAAAACCTAGAAAATATCCAAGGAGAAGAAGAGAAAGAACTCAAGCGGGTGGTGGAAATTGACATCCAGCCTGGAGATGTCTCCACCATGCGGTATAAATTTGAGAATCAATCGTTAGACTCCATAAATGTCAACTCAGAGGAAGTTGTGAACAAAATTAAAACCATCCAAAGTGAAGATATACAGAAAGGGGATGTTTTGCGCTGCTGTTGGCTTTTTGAGAACCAGTCAATTGACGAAATAACAGACCACCAGGGAGACAGGACCTCAGTTAAAACTGTTACAGACATACAAGGTGGAAATGTGAGGAAAGGATGTTTCATCTTTGAGACGTTTTCTTTGGACCAGATTAAAGATGAATCTTCTGTAGATGTCAGCACCAAGAAAACCATAAGTGAAGAAGAAATAGCCAAAGGGGATGTGAAAAGCTACAGAATGCTCTTTGAGACCCAGCCACTTTACGCAATTCAAGACAAAGAAGGGTATTATCATGAGGTGACTACCGTGAAGAAGGAAGAAGTAATTCATGGGGATGTACGTGGAACGCGGTGGTTGTTTGAAACAAAGCCTTTAGGATCGATAAACAAATCAGATAATGTGTATGTTATAAAATCTGTCACCCAGGAAGATATTCAGAAAGGAGATGTTAGTTCGGTCAGATACCGATTTGAAACACAGCCGCTGGACACCATTTCAGATGAGGAAAAATTCATTGTACCCACAGTCGACACTGTGCAGGGTGGCAACGTGAAGGCCAACAAGAAATTATTTGAGTCTGAAGAAAGCCAAGGAAGCATGTATGTAAGAACAGTGAGTGTCAGCGAAATACAGCAAGGCAATGTCAAAACGTCTACTTGGTTATTTGAAACACACACCATGGATGAGATTAGAGGAGAGGGGTCAGAGTATAAAGATGTCAAGACAGTAACAAAGGAGGATGTGCAAGAAGGTGATGTTCAGCATGCAGTGTGGCTTTTTGAAAACCAGCCTCTGGACTCCATTAAGGAAACTGACGAAAACGATACAAAAATAGATAAAGAAGAAATTCCACAGGCAGATGTAAAGACTACGACGTGGCTGTTTGAAACAACTCCTTTCCATGAATTCAATGAAAGCAGAGTTGAAAAGGAAGAAATCATAGGGAAAAGTGTGAAAGAAACTTTAAAGGAACTTTATTCTCACAAAGTCGTAGAATCCCATGGGATCATCTTGGAAGCAGATGAAATTGGCGATGTCCGAATGACAAAATATAAACTCATGAATCAGGAGGCTCCTGAAATACAAAAAGAAGAGATAATCAGAGGAGATTTAGCCAACATCATGTTGAACCTGCTGTCCAAACCAGGCCCAATTGAAAGGGAAACTAAAGTCAATGAAGATGAAAAGGGAAATGTGAATTTAGCAAAAGAGCAACTGCTGAATAGATCAACAGATGTTCACATTGAAAAGGAAGAGGTAGTGAGAGGTGATATACAGCAAGCCATAAAAAACCTGTTTAGTAAGGACAGCTCTGTAAAACGTGGAATTTTAATTCAGGAAAACGAGAGAGGTGATATTAACATGACAGTCTATTCTCTCTTTCACAAAAAGGATAGTGATAAAATCGAGCAAGAAGAAGTGATATGTGGCGATGTGAAGCGTACAATTCATAGCCTTCTCTCTTCTGCAATGAATTATGAAATATCAGAAAGACCTAAAATAGATGATTCAGAAAGGGGAAATGTTCAGTTTTTTACAACATGCATAGAAGCTGGGGCACTAGATTATTTGAGACTACTCCAGACAGGCGAAAGTGAAACATTTGCAAGACGCGATCAAGAAGAGGAGGAGGAGGAAATCATCGGTGGTGATGTTGAAGCTACAAAACTGTTGCTTAAGAAAAAGAAGTCTCAAATTCAGCGGACAGTTGAGGAAACTGACATAATCCCTGGAGATGTGTGCAATGCAGTTAAAATCTTTACAACAGAGCCACAAAATACATCTTGTCATGTATGCAAAGAAGAAATTATAAGGGGTGATTTGAAGGCAGCTTTAAATTCCCTCAGCCAGGCCATAAATCAAACAACTGTTACAGAGAAGGAAGAAATTATAAAAGCTGACATCCTTGCAATTCTGAAGTCCCTTAAAGAATCGGCTTCTCAGCTGAAGGAAACAGAAAAGCCTGATGTCATCCCTGGAGATATTAAGCAAGCGATTGAATCTCTGGAGAAAGCAAGAAACACAAAAAGCCAGGTATTGAGAGAAGAGGTTGTTCGAGGTGACCTTGAATCCACACTGAGGTCTTTAAAAGCAGCACATCAGTCTTTCAAGAGCGTCAGCAAAGAGGAAATGGTCAGGAGGGATGTTCAGGTGGAGGCAGAGAGCTTTCTTGAAACTTCTGCAGAAACTAAAACAAAGCTGCAGCAAACAGGCACCGGCCGAGAGATGAAGAGGCTCACCGAGCAACTGCATGAGCCACCTCAGCAATTAGTCAAGAAGCAAGTTAATGTAACTGAAAGTTCACAAAATAATATTGAAGAATGTCACCAGGAACTTCATGAAGGAATGAAGTCTGAGGAGACAAGCGTTCTCAGTGGAGGCACCAGAGCAATCCATTCTGTTCAGAAATGGAGCAGCAAGGCACATGAGTCAGATAAGAAAAATGTGAAGTGCTTATCTAATTCCCAGCACAAGGTCACCGAGAAAGTGGATAAGTCCATGAATAAGGTCAGAGTCCAGAACATTGTGAAAAGGGAAGCAAAAAGTCATGCAGATCAATATGTGATTGATCAACCCGCTCTTCCTAGCAGTATTCAGAAAAGCGAAAGAACAGAGAAGTCAGAGGGAGGTGGAATGCTGAGGAAAGGCAGTTCACCCGGCATTGGACCGTCTGCAAAGCAAGTAATGACTGGAAAGAAGCAGAATGTGTTCCAGGAATGTAAAGATGAAGAATATTTTGACATGAGCGTTCAGGAGGAGAGGAAAGAAAAATCAAAATTGTCGGCCCGTGAGCACAGCTCTCATCGCAGGGGTGCGGAGCAGCTGGTCAACATGTCAACTGGCATGATTTCCAAAGCAACTGGTCATGTTGAAGCGCAAGGGGCGCAGCAAGATAGAAAACAATCTCAGTATTCAAAGGCAGTTTGCCAAGAGAAGAAAAAGAATGTTAAGGCGACCCAAGCGGAGGTTTCCATGGCATCAGAGCAGAATATTAAAACCAATAAAAAAGTCAGAGTCACCCAGGAAATGCACAGCCAATTTAAAGAAGCCGAGAGGAAGCAAGACATTATCCAGCGAAATGAAAAATCCACAGTGAAGTTTCAAGGAAAAGCTAAAGTGGAAGCTGCGGCATCGAACTTCAGAGGTGTGCTGAAAAATCCACTGAATCCAAACAAAAACCCCAAAGGCCCAGACAGGACAGAAATT
Source organism: Podarcis bocagei (assembly GCF_964188305.1). Taxonomy (NCBI): domain Eukaryota; kingdom Metazoa; phylum Chordata; class Lepidosauria; order Squamata; family Lacertidae; genus Podarcis; species Podarcis bocagei. Next base: position 113,451,928 of record NC_138125.1, read on the forward strand.
GATTCTCCGCCTCCCCCTCCCCCTCCCCCTTCGCCCCCAATCTCAGTTACTTCATCTGAAGCAGATCTTCCTCTGCCTCCTCCTCCTCCTCTGACTCATTTCATGATGGCTTCTGACAGACAAAGCTTTCCTTCCCCTCCGCCCCCCATAGGACAGGCTAAAGCCGAATATGAACATTTTCCTCCTCCACCTCCACCCCCTATCGAAGATGAGCATGAATTGGTGGCTTTGGCTTCATCTCCAGTTCCTCAGCCCTTTGCTGTTCATCAGGCAAAGCAAAGGAAAGAACATTTCCTCAAACGTCTAGACAACACTTTACAGCAGTCGACTCAGCTTCATGCCAGTGTTAAGCCTGGCAAGGCCCCACACACCAAGAAACATCCTCCAATAGAACTTACGAAAGAGTCAGAAGCACCCCAGCAGAAAACATCTCACAAAGTTCACCCAAGCATTGTCCAGAGGCACCAAGAAAACAATGCCACAAAAATAATGGAAGAAAACATGGAGAGCACAACAACGAGGAATGTTGTTAGCTGTGAAAAGAGAGAAGAAAGAGTTTGTGCAAGGGCTGAAGAGGTTAGAAGGCCGGCATCAGTTATGGAAGTGATCAAGCTGGAGCCCTCGCCATTAAAGAGAACAAGTCCATTCCCGCTTGTCAAATCTCCTTCCCTGCCAGCAGATGTGACACAAGCAAGTCCTAAGCCTTATGTGCGAAAATTCAAAACCCCTTTAATGATCGCAGAAGAAAAATACAGGCAGCAAAGGGAACAGATGGAGCAGAAGCAAACCCAAGATGTTTGCAAAGTGGTTATGAGAAGAAACAGTGAAGCTTCGGGAAGTTCAGTTCAGACAGAGCCAGAACATTGTCTGCCAGTACTAAAACCAGACAAACAGGATCAAACCCCTCTGCCAGGCCTTTTGCCCTCAGCTCCAGATCGGCCCACTCAGCCTGAATGTCAGGGAAAGGCACAGGTTGTGGTGTCACAAAGCAATAAACTGCAGTCTATGTCAACGGTATTGGCTGCTGAACAGTCTCAAACCATCGTTAGGATCTCAGCAGAGGAACACACTCAAAAAACATCAACGCATGAGTCAGAAAACCTAACAAAGCACTGTGTGTCTTCTCAGAAGGTACAGACCCATGAAGAACATCCTATGCATGCAGGAGAGCAACAGAAAACTGTGGAGCATTTGCACATGCCCAAAAGCAAACTGGTCTCCCCTACTTTCAATGTAAGAACCGTCAAGCTTCCCACCTTAGAACAAAGTTCATATGAAACCCACAAGGAGTCTGAGATGCATAAAAAGCAAGAGGGAACTAGCTTCCAGAATGCTGTGAAGCAAGAAGTTAAAGAGAAACAGAAAGACAATGTGAGCAATTCTATCAGAAAAAAGCAAAGCACCACAAAGACCAATAACCAGGTGACCGTTGATGAGAAGATGCACGTGGGGAAAGGACTCCTAAAATATACAGAAGGCAAGAAGGATGGAAGAGAGAAAGATTCAAGTGAAGTGAAACAAATATTAGTTCAAAGGAAAGAAACAGGGACCGAAGAAATGAAGCAAGAAAGAGTCTCCTTGGCTGTGGAAAGAAAGCAGAAGCAAGTCATTGCTTGCCCCAAGGAAGAGAAAGTAATAATCCAAAGAAAACAAGACGAGGTTAGCAATAAATCAGAGAAAATGGTCAAGCAAAAGATAATTGATATGCATCAGGAGTCACAGACATCTATCTCACAGAAAGAGAAAACATTTGTTTCAGAAACAAATGCCCAAAATAAAAAACTGCCCCAGAAAACTAGCAGCCTACAAGGAAAGGAATATGCCCAGGAAAAGTCCACACAGCAGAAAAAAGGCCTTTTAAAGGCAACAGAGATGAAACAAGAGCTGGCACAGAAAAAGACATTATCATCCATTTCACCAGGAGGATCACTGCAGAGCAATGAGAAAAGCCCAGTCGATATATTAGAGTTTTTGAGGAAACGTGAGGAAGTACAGCAGGTGTTGTCCAGAGTGAAGGAGTTTGAAACTGAGCCGAATAAAAATGGGCTCAAAACATTACAGGCATTCTTAAATGTCATTCCAGAGTGGTTGGTAGAACAAGACAGGAAGCAAAACTTAGCTTACTTCACACAAGGGAATGATGTTGAGAAGATGAAAGAAGAGTTATCGCTGATTAAAGATCAAGCCACCAAAATGCTTGGATCCTTTGAGGAGGCCATCCAGACAGCCATGAATTCCACAAAACCCCAAAAACCAAGAAAAGAGTTTCCTAAAGTTGGGGGATCATTGCAAAAGATAGCTAAAGTAAGCATTGGTTCAAGCAGGAAAGAATCACAGGAGACTAAAGAGATGATCAAAGACACAAGGGCACATCGAGAGGTGAAGCAGCAAGTTAGTGAACACAGGTTTTCGGAAACCAGAACTTCTTCACCCTCAACCCTAAGAATGAGAGCACCTTCACCTACTTACATTACAATTGAATCTAGATGCATTGAATCTCCTCTCAGGGAGGTCTTGTCTCCTGTTCAAAGGGAAAGTACCCCGGTTCCACCATCACCGCCTCCCAGGTCTACTACACCAACGTCTAAGGTGCAGCGGCCAGCTGCCTGCCTCTCCCCCTCTCCTCCAAGAAGCCGTTCTGAGCAGCTAGCCAAGCTTAAAGACACCACAGTAAAACTCGCTCAAGGAGCAACGCAAAACCGATCAGTAACCCCAGTTCCTATTGTGGAAAAGAGGTCAGAGATAGTGAAATCTCCTGCAACACTCCGCCGACAAATCAAGATTGAGGCACGGCAATCTGATGTTTTAACTTCAAAAATGTCGTCCGTAAACGAATCCCAAATAACTGCTGGTACAGTGAAAAAAGCTAGTGAAGATTCCAAAACAAACAAGACTCACATCTCCAAAAAGGGAGGAAACATTCCAGAAGGCTTAGAGCCACATGGACAAAATATGGACTCTGTCTGCAGGACTCAAAATATTGAGGTTTCCAAGACTGGTCCCCAAGGTCTTGCTCAGAAGGCCGAAGTCCCTGAATTGATTATTCCCATAAGGAAGGAACCGTCTGCATCTGAAAGATTGGGAAAGGAGAGTGAGGATAAAATACATGTAGTGTTAGGAACACTTCATGATAAGCCAGTGGCTGAGGTGAAAACAAAGAAAAAGTATGTTGAGAATGGTGTAATCAGTGGTAAAATAAAAGAAGAAAGGCACAGGGTTAGGAAGGAGGAATTGAGCCAAAGTTCCCAAGAGAGTGAGAAGAGATTAGATAGCTTCCAAAAGTTTCCAGGCAAGTGGCAAAGAGAACCCAAGGAAAACGCACCTTGCAAGCAAAAGCAATGTGCCATTAAAGAGCATCCCTTGGAACCCAGGGTGTGCTTTGATGCAAAGTTCCACACTGAATGCTCCTCCGGCATGGATACATTTGAGAACACCGTCGTGGAATCGAGAACTGCCACCTCCACATCACGAAGTGCAGATGGGATGCAGTCAGGATTTGGCTTCAAGCGTGCACCGCCAACCTATGAAGACGTCATCTCAGGGCATATCTTGGATATTTCTGCTGCTGATTCACCAGAAGAGCTGCTAAGGAATTTTCAGAAGACTTGGCAAGAAAGCGAGAGAGTCTTCAAAAGCCTCGGCTACACCGTGTCTGATGCTGCCGAAGCAGAAGTGAGAAGTAGCTTCCACGAGGAGGCAGAGTTTATCAGTGGTAAATAAGCATGCAGCGTGTGAAGCCGGTATTAACAGCTTGGGAAGAGTATGGCGCCATGGCAATGAAACATGGAGTGCAATTAATGTGTCTATTGGAAGAGTGAGGTTACATAACTCCAACTAACAATTCTTTGCTGGTGTTTCCCCCTCCCACTTACCCCAACTCTCTCTGTGTCTCAGAAATCTTTCTTCTTCCTTCCCTTTCCTTTCCAAAGACATGTGCTTTGATATATGTGCCAAGTGTGGGACTAACCTAGATTTAGGTTGAAAAAGGCAAATGTTAAATTTGATTTCTGGGAATGACATTTTCCTGAGCACTAAAATTAGAACAAAATAATTAACATACTATGACATTTGTTTTAAGATACTTTTGTTGATTCCTTCAGTTTCAAAAGTATGCTAACCTGTGTGGGTTGTTTTGTTGTTGTTTTTTTGCACTTAATTGAATGAAGGTCTTTGGATCTGCATGGCGTATAAAATTAATATGATCTTTTGCAGCCATCATTTTTTTTAAAAAAAAGTGGCTAGTGCTTGACTTTTTCCTAGAAGAGTATGCCCATAATGCAGGGGTGCCTTATCTCCAGGCACCTGATGTTGATGGACTACAACTCCCATCATCCCTAGCCAGCATGACCAACGGTCAGGGATGATAGATATTGTAGTCCATCAACATTCGGAAAGTGGCAGGTTAGCTACTCCTGCCTTAATGCAACTTCATTTTGTTTTATATGTGCAGGCCTTTAAAGAGATTTATAGCCCAACCCTTACAATGTGCTCCGTGGTAATGATCTAATTATAGAAGTGTGTTTAGGGCTGAAACTCAGAATGTCAGACAGAGAGAAAGAAGACATCATAAAATGTTGCATTTATTTGTAGTTCTACTCTGTGGAGTGTGGTATTATTGTCAAAAATGATTCTCCCATAGGAAGGCATTCTCAATGATGTTTGTGCCAAGGGATGGGCACAAATTGATGGAGCAGGGAAAGGAAGCACAATAATATTGCACTGATTTGGTGAAAACACTTCATTCATACTATTGCAAATACATGTTATAGTGAAGGAGAGACTGAAGACACTAAGAGCAGTAAAAACAACATTGTGAAAAGGAGTGTTGAAGTTATGGATATAATCACTAGATGTTATCCAGGTAAATAGTTCCTCTTGTGTAAACACTTTTGGCTGCACCACAGAACTTCCTCTCCCTCTTCTCTGCCTGCACATCCCCGATTTCTCCACAACCATCTGGAACAGCTTTAAGTGGTTCATGGGGTTGAACAGGAAGAAAAGAAGAAGAGTTTGGATTTGATATCCCGCTTTACCACTACCCGAAGGAGTCTCAAAGCGGCTAACATTCTCCTTTGCCTTCCTCCCCCACAACAAACACTCTGTGAGGTGAGTGGGGCTGAGAGACTTCAGAGAAGTGTGACTAGCCCAAGGTCACTCAGCAGCTGCATGTGGAGGAACGGAGACGTGAACCCAGTTCATCAGATTACGAGACTACCACTCTTAACCACTACACCACAGGGGAAGTTTAATTGCATTGCCAGAAATGCTTGCACTACCAGAACTTTTTAGGGTGATTACATCTATAGGATTTTGGGATTTCCAAACTTTCTGTTACAGTATACGTAAATGTGAAACCAACTTATGGGCTTGGAACCCATGAATAGGGAACAAAAAGAAGCTCATAGAAAGGGACTTTCCTGCCCCTTTCTCTCACCTCCCCAACAACTCTTTGGCCTCCCCAGATATTTATTTATTTAAAGACATTATTAGCCTTCATTCCAAATATTTTCCCACAGTAGTATACAGGATTTAAAACAATTAAAAACCTTGTAAAATATAAGCAATATAATCAGGGTCATAATAACAGCAATAAAAACATTTCAGGTCATTATATCACAGCTAAGAGACTAAAAACAAAGGGTGATGATATTGATGCCATATTAATCCATTTTAATTGCTATAATAAAAGTGGTGATGGGCTTCATCTGTGAGGGATTTCATCTGATTTACTTGCATGCCACTTTTCCAACAGCAAAGTTGAGCTCAAAGTGCTTCATAGCAATAATATGTACAACATGTCAGTAAATACATCAATGTCAAAAGTATAATAACAGAGCAATCCGAATCAGAATAATCTGATCCCAGGGAAAATCAGAGTCATGGGACCATCACCTTACCTAAACCTTTTCTGGCAGAGTTGGGGGCATTTCTCTCTCTCTTCCAATTAAATAATGCTAAAAACAGTTAAATCAGCAACCCAAGAACTGTATGAATGGTCTAAATGCAAAAAAAACCAAAAAAACCCACAGTGTCAATACATTTAAGCATAGAGGAGCACATGTAAAATATTCACAGATTGTTGTTGTTGTTTAGTCGTTTAGTCATGTCCGACTGACTCTTCATGATCCCATGGACCAGAGCACGCCAGGCACTCCTGCCTTCCACTGCCTCCTGCAGTTTGGTCAAACTCATGCTGGTAGCTTCGAGAACACTGTCCAACCATCTCGTCCTTTGTTGTCCCCTTCTCCTTGTGCCCTCCATCTTTCCCAACATCAGGGTCTTTTCCAGGGAGTCTTCTCTTCTCATGAGGTGGCCAAAGTATTGGAGCCTCAGCTTCAGGATCTGTCCTTCCAGTGAGCACTCAGGGCTGATTTCCTTAAGAATGGATAGGTTTGTTCTCTTCTTGCAGTCCATGGGACTCTCAAGAGTCTCCTCCAGTACCATAATTCAAAAGATTAGCTCAACCTAAATAGGGTATTTCAAGAACAAAATTTCTTTCCAAGACCCATTCTCTCTTCTTCTGGCCAAATGTAATTCAAAAAGAAAAGGGAAAAAATCCAGATTGTGGTCATCTATTCTGGTGTCTTCTTTTTAGCAAGGATGTCTAAGCTGTGCCCCTTCCCCCAGATGTTGTTGGACTACAACTCCCATCATTCCTGAACATTGGCCAAATTTAGCTGGGGCTTATGGAAGTTGTAATTCAACAACATCTGGGGGAGGGGGCACAGGTGAGTCAGCCCTGGTTTATAGTTTCAGTATGCAGGTGGTGGGACTGTGGAGTTGGTCAGCTGGTTTCATCCATTCCTGGATGGAACACAGTCCCTCGCAGAGAGCACAGCAATGCAAACCTTGGCAGCAACTTCATTGCTAAACAGCATCAAGCCCCCCCCCAAACACACACAAAGGGATCAACATCACTGTAATAATCCACGTTGTCCAAGGAGAACAGGTCTGATTCAACAAAGTAAATAACACAAAATGTCTTGGACTATTGATCAATGCTGTTGAGCCAACCCTTTAAAAATGTATGATCTGCTGCCTGCAGAAAATCCCCAATGCAGTGAAAGAGGAAAAACAGGCATTTCCACTGAAATATGTGCTAAGGGGGAACATATGCATCGCCTCCCCAGTGGGAAGGTGTGGGCGAGCTCCGGCTGCAGAAATATGCAGCTTCGCTATGCAAGCTCCTGCTTGGCACATGACAGTGAAAATGTAAAAGTAGGAAGCATGAGTCACTCTTCCTCTTGGAATATTAAACTGCAATCTGTGCCTTCCAAGTAAACAGGTGAGCCTAGTCTCCCAAGGATGTATAGGTTATGATGCAACATGGATTTTATTTGGCCCTTTAAACTGGAATCTTAGGTGTTAATTCAATGTGAGTCAAGCATTTCAGCTTTCTTAGTGGTGGCAAAACATTTGGTGCAGAGCTTGAAGGGGGAAAAAATGAGTAATAGCTCTGAGACCCTGTCTTATTTATTTCTAGAAACTGCAACTTCAGGGAAAGGAAACGTGCCTACTTTGTCAAAAGAGAGTCTATCCAATGGAATGCCTGGTTGCCGACAAGCAGACCTTTCATAAATCATGTTTCCGGTGTCACCATTGTGGCAGTAAATTAAGGTAAGATGAAGTGAACAATTAACACGTTGACATACAAATACTGTCATAGCCGGCATCTGTTCTCATATGAGTGATATCCAAGAGAGTGGGTCAAAAGTCAACAGACCGGGCATTCCTGCCGAACTCTAGCACCGAAATGGTCGTTTGGCAGGTCACTTAAGCTCTTTCTCTTTGGACATTTCCATCTAAGGGGGGGGGATATTGGTTCTCCATATTTTAGAACTTGTCAGAGCTGGATGCAAAGTGTGATGTAAGTCTTGTAGGTAGAATCAGAGCGACAAGAATGATTGGGCGGATCTGTTCCCTGGAAATTATTTTCCATTTGCTATGTTTGCAAAATAATATTGCACATGGACACTAAATATGCTGTGTTTCCCAAGGAACTCATAATATTAATTTAGTTGAAAAATTCATTACTTGCCCTTCAACAAAAGGCCTCAGGACAGCTTACAGTAATACAATCATGCAATTAAAAAACAAAGAAAAGAAATATATCAGTTTATGTATGATTATTAAAAAAAAAACCCATGTAAAATGATTCCAAGAAAAAGCAGCAAAGTATAGATCAATCAAAAGAGAAGAGGTGCACTGCAGCTCTCCTACCACGTTGCCCATTCCCATTTGGCTCCCAGGAATAGTAGTGATGTGACAGGACAGCCTCACCACGCTTGCATTGCTGTGCTGTATTTCAGTACGCTGCAGTTAATCAATACTTGTGTAATGAATCTGAAACACACCTTGGTTTATCTGAAAAGTGTTCAAACAGAAAGTACAAATGGGTTGTGGTTCCTCTTTCCACACTTGGGGGGTCATGTATGAAATGTCCGGCTCACATACCACGCAGGGAGATGTGTGGCTATCAGATGCAAGGTCTGATGTTCCTTGGTGGTGGCGATCACACAGGTTCCCCGGACGTTTAACGTTCTATTGATCCCTGTGCCACCACTGTGCTCGCTTCCCCGCTGCCACCAACCTGTTACTCTCGGGTAAAACACTGAGTCCAGACAGTTGTTAAAAGTGAACCAAATAAACAAGTTTATTTTACAAACATTAACAAGTTTATGGTTTCTCAGATAATATTCCTGTCAGTATCTTAACTTCAGTTTCTTTACCGGCCTATACCTTCCTAATGCCTTCTGACTGATTATCTCAACTGTTTGACTGACTCCTCTTAACAAATTCTCTCACTCTTTCACACCAGACTAGCCCAACCAACAGATTTATCTTCTCTGTCTCTTTTAATATGTTTTTCTAAAGCGGGTGTCTTCAGCCTTTGGAGACCCATGGCCTACTTTTAACCCAAACAAAGAACAATAGAATTGTGGTGTTGGACCCTGTGGATCATCTAGTCCAACCCTCTGCAATGTAGGAATATGTAGCTGCCCCATGCAGGGATCAAACTTGCAACCTTGGCATTGTCAGCACCACCCTCTAACCCACTGAGGTATCCAGGCATGCATGTGAGGACTCATTTCTTCTTCTTGTGGCCATATCTTTGCATGGTGGTAGTGCTCCTGTTTGGATCAGGCCACAACCCAATAGTGAGTTGAAGACTGATCCGTCAAAAGAACAGGCACCTTCAACCTACTCTTATTCCACACTGCCTCACAAAGAACAATTTCTATTTAGTGCTGCACACTGCTATGGTTTGTGCCACTTCTTGCACAGGAAGATAGCAGATGGCCCTGAAAAAACAATTTCCACATTTAAAACAAAGTTATAAAACCAAGATTGAAAGTGAATGTTATATCACTTGCTAGTAGACATAATCTGTTAGAATACATCGAATCTATAATCTCTGAGAATACATTAAATAAAATGCATTTATTATTTCTTTTCTAAAATGATATGAGTTAGGGCCATATTTATAGAAACTGTTATTTATAGGTACTTAAAATGTCAACTGAAATTGGATATTCTTGGAGCATTTGTGATAGATAGATGCCATAAAACACTTTCTCTTTGATTTGGCAGCTTGGGAAATTACGCTTCTCTCCATGGAAAAATATACTGTAAACCCCATTTTAAGCAACTTTTCAAATCCAAAGGAAATTATGATGAAGGTTTTGGACACAAGCAACATAAAGAATTATGGATTCCCAAAGATCAAAAAGGTCCCATTGGCTGTGTTCGTGCTCAAGAAGTCCATCCATCCATCTCAAAGACAGATAAACCAACCGATCAAATTTCAAATTCTGGCAGGCGGCGAGGGCATCGTGAAACTTTGGGTGAGAATTTAAAACAAAACACAGAGTGGGGGAAACTAAACGTCACATGGCCTCCTTCTATGGAAACACCCAAAAAATCATTTTCTATTGAGGAGGAGGTTAAAGTGAATAAACCAAAATGGCCACCAGAAGTTCCTGAACAAGAGGCCGTCAGGACCTGTCTAAATCCATGTGTGGGTGACCGAAACCAGCATCAACTGGCAAATGGCGATGACTATATTTGGGAAACCAAGGAGAAAAACAGAGGTGAAACTGTTGACTCGCAATCAAATGGTCAGCCCTTTCCTACTCCTGCATCTCAGGGAGTGGAAGCCACAAATACCAGTATGACAAGGACATGCGAAGTAGGCAAAAAGGGGGGAAATGAAACTAGGCAAGGGAAAATAAGTGAAGCTGAAGAATCAGAAAAGGAGAAGGAAAGTGGAAAGAATGTGAAAGAATGTGGTAACACGACTATGAAGGGTACAGAAAAGGAGATGAATAGAAGAAATAGCAAGGCTGATGTTGCGGAAGTTATACCAGTTACTAACACAGATGAGGACATCATATTGCCGAATAATAAGGATATCACTTTCAACAGCAGCAATAACAACAACAACAACAACAACAACAACAACAACAACAACAACAACAACAACAATAACAGTTGTATATCCGCTTTTCCGCATCAGAACATTGGGAGACAGGAAGTATATCTTGGTGATATGCACTCTCTGTTAGGAGAATTGAGCCACGCAAAGAGCGCTCCCTATGAATATGCATTTGAAAGGCTAGAGAGAGACACAGGAAATTCAGAACAGCTCAGTAGAACTGACCCTGACATGGGCTACTCCACTGAGGCTTTAAATCTCGTTGAAGAAAGCATCAAAAGGAAAGTTACCACTACCTCAGATAATCTTATTCGACATAATAATAAAATTGCCAGTTGTCAAAAACCACGCGCTAGCAACGCCGTCATTTTAAAGGAGGTGGCTAATGCAACATATCCTTTGGATAGTGAGTTACTAGGCACCAGGGAAGCAGTCAGACATGCTAAAAAGTTAAATACTATTTCATCCGGTAACGCAGACACTTTTTTTTTACCCCGCAATGACAGCATTGGTCTGTTGGGCTCTTTTGGCAGAACCAAAGATGTTTCCAGACCGCATTCAAAAGACAATATGAATGGTCGTATTAATATCTGTCAAGCAAAGGAAATTATGCAGAAAGATACAAGCGTAAATGCACTGGACTCAAGCTGTAGAGCTCTTCTGTCTTCTCAAGAAGATTATGTCAAGATGAGGAAGCCAGCTGATGGAGATCAATTTAAAGGAAATACACAGTATGATGATAATGAGTAAATGCAGTCCAATTGACGGAGCATAATTTGTTAACTGTGGTTAAACGTTTATATATCCATTATTTATGAAATATACCTTTCACATCCGGCTACCTGCCATAACTTTTTGTAAACACTTAAACCACGAGGTCGCACCAGAAAACATTTATTTGTACTCTATTTACACTTATTTTGCTGGAGGTGTACTGGAATTCATGTATAGCTGAGAAATATCTGTCATGTCTGTTCAGACAAAGATAATCTGTATTTTTAAAAAATGTTTATTAAGGGCTACTTCATACATGCAAGCGCACTCCTGTTTACCCAATGCTTGATAGCTCTGGCTAAAGGTGTGAACTGAAATGTATCTAGTTTGAGGTGACATTGAGTGTATGAAAATTCTCGCTGTGGTTTTAGCTCTTATGATGGGTCCCTTCACACATGCTGTAGATCATTGTGTTAGTGTTGCATTCAAGAGATGAACGTGCATGTGTGACTCCATCCCTGGAAAAACAGGCTACAATATTATTCTCTTCTACTGCACTTTTTCAAATATATGCTTTATCTGCTGTAATAAACTTGGAGATGATGCACCTGGTGTGCTGTAAGAGGAAGACAAAGGTTTCTAAAGATATTTTTTCACCTACTGTTATTACTGTAAGTAAATGAGCTGTTGTTTCATGATATGGTATGTACATTTGCTTTCTTAGCTATAGGAGTAGCATTGTTTCTTTTTCATTTTTTTTAAGAAAAGAAATATTGAATCAGAGTCCTTGGTTGAAATAGATCATCATAATGCACCATAAACCATTTATCCAGCATTTGCACATTATACATATCATTTTTGTCGTTGAGGTATGATGTGCCTTCACATTTTTGAATCCAGTGTATACATTATGTTGCCTGAAAACTAAAAAATAAGGTGCATGATCCAACCAAAGTTAAGCAGTATGCCGCAAGATCCTTTGCATATTTTCTTAAAAGTAAGTACTACTAAGTTCAATATGGCATACCTGCATAGATTTACACACTAAAAGTCCCATTTAGCTCAATGAGAAAACAGTAAGCTAAGTTTTTCCCATTGGAATCAATAGGACTTCAGCTTGCTTGTGTTGAGCTGATGTGCATTCAGAGAACTTCTACAGAAATAGTGAGCTGGTGAGCCAATGTTAATTCACTGAAATATTCCAACGTGACTGGAAACGAAACCAGGCTCTGGTTCAGTTTTAGAAACATGTAGCACTTTTGATGACTGACTTTTATGTACTGAATAGCAGTGATTTTTCTAGGTTAACAGTAGTCGAGCTTGCATGAAAGCACTTCACTGAGCAGTTGACAATGCCTAATAATAAAAAAGCACTTTACAAAATGCAGCTTTTGAGTTTATTTTTAAGCCCAACACTTTTTGAAAAAGTTTGGTAATAGCAAATTACTATAATGGTTTTAGCATAAGAGAATTACTTTGTGGTGAACATAAAAAATAAATTAAATAAAGTCCAGCAGCACTGAAAACCAAACTGAAGCCTAACGTTCATAATTATTCCTCTCTGGGAACACTGGCTCATAGAACTAAAGTAATATACATGATGAGAACAGAAGAAAGATGCTACTGGGTGAAGCCAAAGGCCCATCTAATTTGAGGTGGCCAACCAGATGCCTGTGAGAAGCCCACAAGTGGGACACATGAGCAAAAGCATTCCTATGCACATAAAGACTTTTTCAGTGACGGCATGAGCATCACAACAAGAGCCAGTGGTAGACCATGAATTTGTCAACTGTCCCGTTAATGCAGTTTTGGGAGTTGGGATTTCAACCTCACCATGCAGCCCAGCATCCAGATGGGAATGCAAGTTGCCCCTTCCCTGGTCATCAGATTGTAGTAGTAGTAGTAGTAGTAGTAATATTTATTTATACCCTGCCCATCCCAGAGTGGGTGGCTCCCCAAAGAATATTAAAAACACAATGAAACATCAAACATTTAAAACTTCCCTAAACAGGGCTGCTTTCAGATGTCTTCTAAAAGTCTGGTAGTTGTTTTTCTCTTTGACATCTGGTGGGAGGGCATTCCACAGGGTGGGTGCCACTACCGAGAAGGCCCTCTGCCTGGTTCCCTGTAGTTTCACTTCTCACAGTGTGGGAACCTCCAGAAGGCCCTCGGTACTGGACCTCAGTGTCTGGGCTGAACGATGGTGGTGGAGATGCTCCTTCATGTTTACTGGGCCGAGGCCATTTAGGGCTTTTAAGGTCAGCACCAACACTTTGAATTGTGCTCAGAAACGTACTGGGAGCCAATGCAGGTCTTTCAGGATTGGTGTTAGGTGGTCTCGGTGGCCACTCCCAGTCACCAGTCTAGCTGCCGCATTCTGGATTAGTTGTAGTTTCCGGGATTGATTATTTGATGAGCAGGGAGGGGGCAATTTCCACCCTTCTCAGCTGATCTGCATAGATCAGCTGAGGAGGAGGAAAGCTCAGGATCTGTGTATGTATTTTGTACGTGTGTGACAGAATGTGGTGTGGCCCCCACTGCCATGGCGAGCTATCAATTCTGCTCTGTGTAAAGCACTCAGCTTAAGTGATGCTTCAAAAAAAGGGTGGGAGAACAGACTGAGATGCACTTCGTGTGGAGAAACCCACTTCTCACACTGTGAGCAAGAAGCCCAGCCTCACTCCACCGGAGAAATTAATGTTACAGGGCTGTACTGTATAAAAAAATTGTGGGTAGTTGTTTCTTTTTTAAGATGCACATTCCCTCCACTTGAGAGCACTTTGCCTTGAACTGTTCCTATTATACAACTCATCGAACATTTACTCAGAGATTTGCCATGATCATAACCATCTCACATGGCCTTTTGGATGCTGATCATTTTTATTTGTTTCTGAGAAAGAGGTTGCATCCTTCACCCTTGCCTCCGATGAAACAAATGTGGTATTATGACCTACATCTAAGTGATTGGCAGGGAGTGTGACTTTGCAAGTGTAAATTCCATTGCACAAATGATTACCAGCCCAAAGTGCTCCCTGAAAATATATATATATATATATATATATATATATATATATATATATATATATATATATGTAGGTTTTGGTGTCTTCGGGTGTCTTCCCGTGTAAGAGTTGGGGTGTCTAGGCGACGTTCTAGTAACAAGAAGCCGAAAGCACCAGCCTGAAGATGACGAGTGAGACCTCGTCGAAACGTCGCCTAGACACCCCAACTCTTACACGGGAAGACACCCGAAGACACCAAAACCTACATTCCTGTACCCGTGAAAATCTACGAAAGCATATATATATATATATATATATATATATATATATATATATATATGCAGGTTTTGGTGTCTTCGGGTGTCTTCCCGTGTAAGAGTTGGGGTGTCTAGGCGACGTTTCGACGAGGTCTCACTCGTCATCTTCAGGCTGGTGCTTTCGGCTTCTTGTTACTAGAACAGAGCAGGATCTCAGTGTTTGAGTTCCTATAAATACTGTGGAGGGGGTGTGGTGTATAGCCTCCAACGATCTGGGCAGAGAGGAAGTTCCCAGGTTAGTGTGCCTTTTCTTCTTTTGTTCATTAATTACTTGAGGGATGAACAAAAGAAGAAAAGGCACACTAACCTGGGAACTTCCTCTCTGCCCAGATCGTTGGAGGCTATACACCACACCCCCTCCACAGTATTTATAGGAACTCAAACACTGAGATCCTGCTCTGTTCTAGTAACAAGAAGCCGAAAGCACCAGCCTGAAGATGACGAGTGAGACCTCGTCGAAACGTCGCCTAGACACCCCAACTCTTACACGGGAAGACACCCGAAGACACCAAAACCTGCATTCCTGTACCCGTGAAAATCTACGAAAGCATATATATATATATATATATATATATATATATATATATATATATATATATGCTTTCGTAGATTTTCACGGGTACAGGAATGTAGGTTTTGGTGTCTTCGGGTGTCTTCCCGTGTAAGAGTTGGGGTGTCTAGGCGACGTTTCGACGAGGTCTCACTCGTCATCTTCAGGCTGGTGCTTTCGGCTTCTTGTTACTAGAACAGAGCAGGATCTCAGTGTTTGAGTTCCTATAAATACTGTTGAGGGGGTGTGGTGTATAGCCTCCAACGTTCTGGGCAGATAGGAAGTTCCTAGGTTAATGTGCCTTTTCTTCTTTTGTTCATTAATTACTTGAGGGATATCTTGAGTGATTACTTGAGTGATATTCTGAGTACCACTTAGGAGGGTCATTAGGTGTGGATTAGTTGCTAAAGCTTTCGTGTCTTGACCTCTTGACCTTGTGAAGAGTTTTTCTGAGAAGATGGCTGTACTGCACTTAGTTGTGCTCTGGCTTGGCTTCGTGTATAGGGGCGAGCTGTGGTTTTGTGCCCTGTGCCAGCCAGATCTGTGTAGGGATTGCAGGGGGGTGCAGCATCCGGAGGTGCCACTATGGTTTGGCTACTGGATGGTGTCTGTAATTTATCTGTGGAGAGGGTCTGGGTTTGGGTCTGGTGTGGTTGATTGGAGATGGCGTTCTGTGTGCCTCTGGTTCTGGTGTCGGTTTTTGTGGGGAGGGCTAATTTCCAGATGTCTGGCAGGCGGGACGTGTCGTCACGCTTGTTCATGTTGTGAGGGTGTTTCTCTATCTCGATGGCTTCCATGATTATTCTCTTGTGGTGATGCTCCATGTTAAAGAGCAATTTGGAATCTGCAAAACACAATATCCATAAACACAATATCAAAACAGCCTTTTGCACCAACCAAAAAATAGCCAATATCCTCAGAAACCCAAAAGATAAAATCCAGTTAGAAAACCAAGGGGTCTATGAAATACCCTGCAAAGTCTGCCCAGCCACGTACATTGGACAAACAAACAGACGAATAAATGCACGTATCGCAGAACACAAGAATGCCGTCAAAAAAGAAGAAAAAACTTCCTCTCTTTACCAACACATGAAAGAAACAGGACACGAAATTAATTTTGCAGATTCCAAATTGCTCTTTAACATGGAACATCACCACAAGAGAATAATCATGGAAGCCATCGAGATAGAGAAACACCCTCACAACATGAACAAGCGTGACGACACGTCCCGCCTGCCAGACATCTGGAAATTAGCCCTCCCCACAAAAACCGACACCAGAACCAGAGGCACACAGAACGCCATCTCCAATCAACCACACCAGACCCAAACCCAGACCCTCTCCACAGATAAATTACAGACACCATCCAGTAGCCAAACCATAGTGGCACCTCCGGATGCTGCACCCCCCTGCAATCCCTACACAGATCTGGCTGGCACAGGGCACAAAACCACAGCTCGCCCCTATACACGAAGCCAAGCCAGAGCACAACTAAGTGCAGTACAGCCATCTTCTCAGAAAAACTCTTCACAAGGTCAAGAGGTCAAGACACGAAAGCTTTAGCAACTAATCCACACCTAATGACCCTCCTAAGTGGTACTCAGAATATCACTCAAGTAATCACTCAAGATATCCCTCAAGTAATTAATGAACAAAAGAAGAAAAGGCACATTAACCTAGGAACTTCCTATCTGCCCAGAACGTTGGAGGCTATACACCACACCCCCTCAACAGTATTTATAGGAACTCAAACACTGAGATCCTGCTCTGTTCTAGTAACAAGAAGCCGAAAGCACCAGCCTGAAGATGACGAGTGAGACCTCGTCGAAACGTCGCCTAGACACCCCAACTCTTACACGGGAAGACACCCGAAGACACCAAAACCTGCATATATATATATATATATATATATATATATATATATGCAGGTTTTGGTGTCTTCGGGTGTCACCCGAAGACACCAAAACCTGCATTCCTGTACCCGTGAAAATCTACGAAAGCAAATATATATATATATATATATATATATATATATATTCATTGCACAATAGTCTAAAACTTTAAGCAGTACTCTAAATCTTCCCTGAAGGAGATAAAAATGAGGCAGCTCATCCATACCAGAATTGAGACACATGGATCACTTGCCCAAATCCCCATCAATTTCAGTGAAGAACGCTGAGTGAAAGAAAGAGAATGCGAAAGTAAAGCCAAACCAGTCCGTGCAGCGCAGCCGTTAGCATAATAATAAAAAAGTTGAAGTCAAAGAGATCAGGGAAGTGGCATTCTTGAAAGTATTTCTCATCAGGCTAATAGAAAATGACTGTAGCAACTCTCCATTGCAAAACTTGGGGGGAAATGGTGTTGGGGTTGGATGTGATTGTGCTCTTTGTAATATCAATAGTATGCTGAAATCAAATCTAAGAAGCTTTGGAAGAACCATACTGTGGGAGCCCTGGAGCTGTCAGGACAAACAGGCAAATTAGCAATGTGGAAGCATCTTTTAGCAGAGGTGAGTTTGCACCGACTTTCCTGAAAGAGGCTGACAGGAATTTCCTAAAGAAGAAGGGGCAAGCTCACCTGGGCCATGGTGACCAATCATGGGGGAGCAGACCTGGCCAATTTAGGGCTGCTCTGACTTCTCCTCGTTCTCTTTCTGCTCTGCAGCAAAAGTGAAAGGTAGAAGGTAGACAATGATCTTTCTTCCTGTGTGGCTTGGATTCCACCTTCCTGTCCTCTTGCACAACCTGCAGAGAATGGATTGCACAGAGTTGTGGTGGGAAATGAGCTGCTACCAGCAATGGCAAGCCTGGATTGACTTCTCTCTCGTCTCCCAGAAACATGTAATTGAGCTTACCTGACAGGACAGGAACTGGCCTTGAATAATGGAGCATAATTGAAATGTGGTGATGGCCAATGGCTTAGGCTGCGATCCCAAACCTACTCCACCCTGGTGGAGTTTTCCAGAGGGCTGGGACCACCGCCACCTTCACAGTCCATCTGCACCTTGAGATCTATGGGTATAGGGCAGTATGCAAAATTTAATAAATAATAATAATAAGGTGGGAGGGGCAAGCAGATTGCTGCACAGCAATAGGGCCTTGCCAAGGATCCAAGGGGACCTATTTGGGGGGTTTCCGCTGGTAGGGATCCAATGCACTTCCACTCACGAGGCAAGGTGAAGCAAAGGTCTCAGGAAGTAGGATCCAAAGAAGCAACAAGATCCAAAGGGGCAGTAGGTCCTGCCTCCAAAGAAGGCATCAGCTGTGCTGTCCTTGGAGGCCAACCCTACCACCTCTTCATCCGCCCACCCCTCCCTCTACAGCAACCTTTCAGTGAAAAGAGGATACTGCTGGTCTTGTTCCACCTCTAGGGAGGAAATGGCTGGGACCACTTTCTGGGGTCTCCTGGGCTCTGATTCAAAGCCAGCCCCTTTCTCCCCTGCAATGGTCTTTGATCCCCAAGACTGGGTATGGTTAATTTGATTACCTCCCTGGTTCCTGATAGAGATCTTTACTCCCACCTTGTTTCGGGTGTTGATCTTTACTCAGCCCATCTTCCCTGGTTGTGGGGGAAGGGCACCATTTGTGGTTTGCCTCAGGTGCCAAAGTACCTCAAGCCAGCCCTGCTTCCATCCACTTGTTTGGTGGGCAGCAGGTGGAGCTGAACTTCAGTAGAGCGATACCAGAGTCAATCCACAGGTAGCAGTGGGTGGGAGGCCAATGGAGGCTGGCGGAGTTGGACAGAGGGGCACTTCTGTGAATCCAACCCCTCCCTCAGCCTGGCGCAAAGTGGGTTTGGGTTGCTCTGCCAAATGCCTTTAAAAGAGAAAGGAGGCTCAATGGTGTGTCACAGATTCATGGGCCTGTCTGTGATGGGTGGCTATAAGAAATGTCTATATCCAGAGCCTATTGATCACTGAATACAATCGGCATGGGCAGAGATGGGGTATAAACCGAAATGTTGCCTTCAGACTACACATGGGTTTTCTGCAAGCGTCTGGTGGAAATAAAGGTGGTGGCCTCAACCTACAGTGACCTTTGGTCTGATCCAACAGAGAGAGAGAGTTCTTCTAATGTTCTTAAAAAGCTTTTTAAAAATTGAATTCCTTTGTCAACCTAGGAAGGCACAGGAGCCCCTTGGGAAGGTTCACTAGCTTTATTGAATTTGAAATTCCTTGGCTGCACCTCAGGCCCTGCCACAAAATTCACTTTGAATTTTGCTTTATGTGAAATATCATCGGTGACTCTACTTGCACATTTTCTTCAGACTATCTGCCAAAAGGGGGGGGTGGAGGCTGCCATGAGGGTTTTTGAAACTGGACTTTCAGCTCAAACCTGGTTCTTTTATATACATAAACCTGTAGAATTGCTACCTCTGAAATCAGGGGCTGCCAAAAATCCAGTCAGCTCTGCTGAGACTGAGCAGGAGGGGAAAGGCCATTTTGTGGCCTCGCTACGGAACTGTGACTAAAAGCTACATTAAACCTTTCAACATTTGCTCTGACTCATAAGACAGTGCCTCTCTTAAGTAGAAAAGTTAATCTGGTGGAAGAGAGATAAAAATCTAAAACTCTTTTGTAAAAATGCCATCCTGGGACAGTTTCATTTTCAGTTTTGTCAGATCCATATTTAACTCAGAATGACTCTTTGCTGCAGACGCTAGAGACTGCAATAAAGAAGCAAAACAGCCCACAAAACAGAAAGGGGCTACTTTTCACTGGTGGTCATTCCAAGGGTAAAACGCCTCTTCCCTGGAGTTGTCGTTGTTTGCTAAATATGTTGGCTTGGATGTGGTCCACAACACATCATTGTATAAAAGGCAACACTCGTGTTTTGTCATTAGTGCCATCTTGTCACTATAGCAAGAGAACTGGGAGTCCAGGTGATTTGCAGGTGGGACTTGTGGGGAAGGAGAGGGGGAGAGAGAGGGAGGAGAAAGTGGGGGGGGGGTATCACACCACTTACTATGCCCTTCTCCCAACCTTGTGTTGGTTTGACAATTCATTAGTTCTCATCTGAAAAGAGTCATGCAAATTCCTCTTAAGTATCAGTTTGTGTCATCATTTATGACAGAGGGAAAGTGACCATGGGATGGGCCATAGAACCACATGGAGGCACTTCAACAAATACAGATTCAACACGGAAAAAATGACAGGTGACCTTTTTCTTCTTCTCACAACTGTGAGTACAAACTGAGGATGCAGACTTGCATCTGGTCCAGCTGATTCCTTAGTTGGGGCTACATTTAGTTGGTGAAAATATGAAGTAAAAGCATACCTGCTTAGGATACACACACACACACACTTACAAGATTAAAAATAAAATAAAATATCATGTTAGCAATAAAATGTCACTCTGGTACACCACCTTAAGTTACATTGTGTCACAACTTTGTTTATTTTTTATATTATTATAGTTCAAATAATTATAGTTAAGGATTCAATTATAGCATGAAGGATGATAACTAAAATTACTTGTGCAATATGTGGCATGTTATTTCTTACATGCTTTCTAATTTGTTAGGCGTTTTTATTTCTAACAGACTCTCATTCTTACAATGAAAGCCTTTAGTTTAGTGTCATGGACTGGCAGGACAATGGAGAAGAGGAAGAGGATCCCAGTGAGGGGTGTAGCTGGGACTGGGACACACCGGGGCAAGCTGAGGATGGGCAAGGAGAGGTTGGTGTAGGAAGTACTCATGGAGTGTCAGAGGATGACAAGGGGATGGGGGTCAGTGCCCCGGGTAACAAAGCAGCAAGACCCATCACCAGAGCCACAGGGATCCCAGCCTCCACGAACACAGAGGGCTCTGAGGCATAGGGAGCAACAGGCAGGGTGCTCTAGGAGGCAGAGGCAGGCAAGGGCCCACAGCCCAGCTCACTGGCAAGCCAGGTGGGGCTCACTAGTGTGTGATTCCTCAGCTGGAGTAGACTTGGAACAGGTGAGGGTCACTTGCCTCGCCAAGCCAAGCTCAGGTGCTACAATCAGCAGGCAAACTATAAAACAGCAGCAGAGCTGAGGTGCTGTGTCTGCTCAAGTGCCCATGTTGATGGACCCCAGCTTGGATGAGGTAGAATCGCTGTGGGACTGTGCTTCAGTTTGGACTTTGGACATATGGATTGACCCTGGACTGGGCACTTGCCACCAGGTAAGCCAGGGGGGTTCAGGACATTTACTGAACCATTTTCTTCTCAGCTGTTGAGGAACTGCTTTAAGAAGCAAGAATCAAACATTATTTAATCACCTTACAGCCCTGGCACAGCACTCATCGCCCTGCAATGTAGGGTGCCATCTGGCACAGGACTGCCTCTCCTCTTTTGCATAGAAGGGCCACAGCTCAATGGCAGAGCATGTGTTCCACCTGCAGAGGACCAAAGTGCAATCCTTGGCATCTCTGGATTGGGCTGGGGGAGACTCCTGCTGGGGGAGACTGCTGCCTGATATCCTGAAAAGCCACTACCCGTCACTTGCGCTATGTGCTAAGTGAAGACTGTGCAAGGGTGTGAACTTCTGGAGAGGAACTTGCAGTCACTTTGCTCCTTCCCAGTGCTTTTTGTTGCTGCCCAATACTGAGATAAGCCAAAGTTCGGTTTACTGTGTTGTCCAAACTGTGGTTAAGCTCATGCTAACCTTAGTTTGGCTGACTGTGCAGTGTGAATCAGGCCAGTGTGGCTAATAGTGAGCTATATCATGGGTGGGGAATCTGTGGCCCTCCAAATGTTCCTGAACTACAACTCCCACCATCCCTGGCCATTGCCCTTGCTTGCTGGGGCTGATGGGAGCTGTGGTTCGGCAACATCTGAAGGGCCAAGGGTTCCCCAGCCCTTAGCTAGATGGACCAATGCAGACCCTCCAAGTGTCCTTATTTACCAGGGACAGTCACAGGTTTACAGAAGCCGTCCCAGTTTCTGATTCAATCCTGGAATGTCCTGCTTTTCCTTAGGACATCCCTATTTTCATTGGAGAAATGTTGGAGGGTAGGAAACTATTCTCAACCCCCGAGCTGTCTGAAGGCAGTCCTGTACAGTGGTACCTCTGGTTACGAACTTAATTCATTCTGGATGTCCGTTCTTAACCTGAAACCATTCTTTACCTGAGGTAAAACTTTAGCTGATGGGGCCTCCTGCCGCTGCTGCACAATTTCTGTTCTCATCCTGAGGTAAAGTTCTTAACCTGAGGTACTGCTTCTGGGTTAGCGGAGTCTGTAACCCAAAGTGTTTGTAACCCGAGGTACCACTGTACAGGGAAGTTTTTAAATGTATAATGCTTTATGATGTTATTATATATGTTGAAAGCTGCCCAGAGAGGCTGGGACAGCCCAGTCAGATGGGTGGGCTATAAATAGTAGAGATGTTGTTACGGAATAAGACGTCCCTATTTTCATAGGGACGTGGGTGGCGCTGTGGGTTAAACCACAGAGCCTAGGGTTTGCCAATCAGAAGGTCGGCAGTTCAAATCCCCGTGATGGGGTGAGCTCCCGTTGCTCGGTCCCTGCTCCTAAAGGGGGGGTCCCTTTAGTGTTACTATTTTCATAGGAGAAATGCTGAAGGGTGTGCCAATCGTCTGACTCAATATAAGGTTGCTTTCTATGTTTCTACCTATGTCCCTAAAATGTAAACAATTCAACTGATCCATAGCTGTCGGGACAGCACAGTCTAGATCTCTCTATCCGTATCGGCACTTAAGGTTGCCAGCCAGCCAAGGGGAAAAAACGGCATGTCTCAATCCCTGTTGTTTTAACAGCAGCTTGATAGCAGCAGCTTGGACTTTTCAGGCTATGAAGCTAAACCAGGTCACCTGCTAATTGCTGCAAATCAGACGGCTGTTAAAGGAACAGTTAGAATGCCTGCTTCTAAAACTAGCCAGCCTATTAGCAGGGGGCAGAGCACCCACTTGTGTGTCACAGGGCCCCAAGAGTGGACATGTTTTCTTCTGCACTAATCAAAGGATGTGAGTTGATGTGTCCTTAAGAGACTTTTGCATTTCTAGTACTAGGCTTTATGGGGCTTATAAATGTGTGGAGGGGAGGGAGAGAAGGCCCTTTGCAGCTTCATTAACATAGTTGGCTTAGCACCCAGGCCAGCTTGGAACAACCTGAATTGGTGCTGTTTGCGTGATCAACGAGGTGCATCCCGATAACTATAAAAAATGGAACATAGATCATAACTGTAAATGTCTGCCTGAGGTGTCCTTATTTTCATTGGGATGTGTGGCCACGAAAAGGAAGTGGATGGCTCTTGTACTGCCTTGGTAGTATTTGTGTTTTCTGTGAAACATAGCCAACTTTATGGCCCACAGCACACATACATATATTAGCATCATAAAATGACCCAGGAAGTTTTAGTGGCGACTGTAAAGTTCTCCTAGCTAGGAATTTTGCTCCTCTTAGATCCATGAATGCTAGATGACCTTGGGGGAATAAGATCCCTAGAGCAGTGTTCCCCAACCTTGTGCCTCCAGCTGTTTTTGGACTACAAGTCCCATCATCCCTCGCTAGCAAGACCAGTGGTCAAGGATGATGGGAATTGTAGTCCAAAAACAGCTGGAGGCCCAAGGTTGGGGAACACTGCCCTAGAGACTAGCCAAGAAGGTGGGGAGGGGGGAGGAAGGAGGACTGAGAGGAAAGTGTGCGTGTGAAAGTCCTTAGTAGGAAATAGCAACTTTCTCATCTTCACTGCAAGGCAGTCCTTCGGGACCCTTCCAGTCCTGCGGTTCTGTGATCCTATGATTTTATGCCCTTTGCATAAATCCTAGCTGTTGAATCCTAGAAATTTTGTGAAGTTGGGTGACAAAACCCTTCCTACACCCAAAAGAGAGAAAATCCATCACTACTTCATTTCATCGAAAGCAGCCTTCTGCAACCTGGTCCCTCCAGGTGTTTGGGACTCCAATACCCATCAGCCCCAGCCAGTATGGCCAATTATCAAGGCTCATGGGAGTTGTAGTCCAACCAAACCTGGAGGTTACCATGTGTTAAAACCTAACACACACACACCCTGCCCTGGTGATGGAATTAGATCAGTGGTGTAACATGGGTTGCCAGTGCCCGGGGCTGCGCAGAGGGGTGGGAGGGAGGGAGGGAAACGGACATAGTATGCATGCGCATTCAACTGCTTGACAGTATCCACATCACTCAGGAGATCACAGCCACAGAGATAAGAAGAGTGTTCCATTGTTTACAAAGATCACTTCTTGGTTTGCATGGAGAAGCCATTTTCAGAAAGTACCCAGTGAAGCAAGTGTGCAACTGTATTAAGGCAGCACCGGGTGTTGAATTTTTTATCCTGCTGCATAATCCGCCCACCAACTCATGGGATCTGGAGGCTGGCTGAGGTAGCCAAGAAAATACTCTGAGCCAAGAAAAACCTTACCCCAGCCCCACCAAACTGAAGGTGGTTAAATGGATGGAAGCTTCCAAACTCCTCCCCAGCAACATTCAAGGAAACTCTTCCTGTCATGCTAGAGCCCAACCTTATCTAGCACCACACAAAGCACTTTCTGCAGAATCTCAGCTATAAATATTTACAGTCAAGGCTTCTGTTCCAACATGGAGGATAATTACCAGAATTATTTATGTAAGATTTAGGTCACAGGAGTTAACTTCCAACTGGTAAATGCAGTTGCAAGCATATTAAATTACCACTGTGAACAACACACAACAAACAAATGCAGAGCAAACGACAGGCAAAAGCAAAAAATGCGTAACAACTATCAAATGTCTAATTATAATAATCTAAATGAAATATTTCATAAGTGCTAATGGCTTCTAGGTATACAAACAGAACTTGCGACTAAAAATTAAATCCATCATGAATAGGCTGTGAAGCATTTGTTTTGCAGGGTGTTTTTAAAAACAAACAAACAAGAAGTTCAGGAAGTTATTGAAAGGCACTGTAACAGATTACTTTCTGCCTTCCCTCACACTTGGGACACGGGGCACTTTGCTACTAGAGTTGCTACCTTTCCCCCCATACTTTTTGTCTATGCCTTTAACAGCTGCCCAGCATGAGAAAAATAGTGGAGGGTTTTCTGGCATAGTGATAGCACAGTAAAGAAACATTTTCATGTGTCATGCGTGAAAGTGCCACCTCTAAGTGCAATTTGTCTAGCCAGTTTGATAGCGAAGGCCTCAACAACCCCTTCCACCTGGAATAAAGATACAGCATAAGCCTGGAGAACATTGCTGGATGCTTTTCCTTCCAACCTACATAGCAGCAGATAGGAACCTCTGACCATCAGGCCTCTTTAGGCCTCCCAGGCTTCCACAGCTGGCCCACAAGGCTGTTTTGGTCAAGCCATGCCCACTTGCCTTACACCTGATGCCACATATTATATACAGACCCTCTAAGTATCCCTGTTTTCCAGGGACAGTCCTGGATTTACAGAAGTCATTCTGGTTTCTGAATTGTACAGGAATGTCCTGCTTTTCCTTAAAGGTAAAGGTAAAGGGACCCCTGACCATTAGGCCCAGTCACGGACGACTCTGGGGTTGCAGCGCTCATCTCGCTATATTGGCCGAGGGAGCCGGCGTACAGCTTCCAGGTGATGTGGCCAGCATGACTAAGCCGCTTCTGGCGAACCAGAGCAGTGCACGAAATGCCATTTACCTTCCCGCCGGAGCGGTACCTATTTATCTACTTGCATTTTGACGTGCTTTTGAACTGCTAGGTTAGCAGAAGCAGGGACTGAGCAACGGGAGCTCACCTCGTCACGGGGATTCGAACTGCTGACCTTCTAATCGGCAAGTCCTAGGCTCTGGTTTAACCCACAGTGCCACCCACGTCCTTTGTTTTTCCTTAGGACACCCCTATTTTCAGTGGAGGAATGTTGGAGGGGACATTTCTATTTTCATTGGGAAAATGGAGGGTATGTGTCAAGTGGAGGTGGTGGGGAGGTAACTAAGAGACTGGGCCAACAGGTTGTTTCCAGGCACCACCAACCAGCAGATTGGAAGTACCTGCAAAGGCCCTGTGCCCAGCTCTGTGCCCTGTGATTGGAAGCCCTGCCAACTAACTAACCATCAGGACGTAGCTCTCCTGTGCTTTTTTCTGGGGAGATGCAGGGGTACGCATACCCCTAAACATTTTGTGACTCTTTGTACTTTTGTCCATTTACTTAATTTATTTCCCCTGGTTTGAACTATAAAATGGTAGTTTTCTTGAGTCAAAATGAGAGTACCCCTAAACATTTTCTTAAGGAAAAAAAGCACTGTATCTATCACACTGTCCAACTCTTCCAGACCCCAAACTGGGGCGCACGTCTTCCAGGACGTGTTTCTGGAAGAGTCACCTGACCCAGATCTTCCTCTTGCCCCGAAAAAGCACTTTTGGAGGGCAAGATCTCATGCAACCCCAAACCCCACACTTAGGGGTGAGAATGCAGAGTGAGAGCACCCTACCCAAAATGACCACCACAATCTTGTGCAAAAAAACAGGATGTCCCATTTTTTCTGGGGCACTTGGCAGGTACAATATATTCAGTGTATAAATCTTCTTGCAATGAGGGGTACCCTGTCTTCTCTGGATCACCCCCTTAAGGTAGGCATACTATAAAAGCAGTTAAGAGGGGAAAGTGTGCAGTGAACAGCTAGATGTTATTATATAGTCCATTCTTATTTTATGAGGCCTGGGCAACCCAGGGCAGGGACAGCAAACCAGTTTTCCTCCTGATCTTCTGTTGGATTACCATCCCCAACACCCCTGACCTTTGGCCATGCTTGCCGGTGCTGATGAGCATTGAAGTCCATCAACATCTGGAGCTTTCCAGGTCTTCTAACCCTGGCTTAGGGTGAAGCAATGAGCGAAGGGGAAGAAATTAATGCGTGCACATTTTTTTTGCATCCTCTTGTTTTCTATCTTCCTTTGCTTGCTGAGTCAATGCTTATAATTCATCAGTACGGGGCTCATTTTTCAAAAAAAAGATACAAATTGTGCCTTGGTGGGGAAGGCTGGTGAGAGGAGATTTCCATCGCCATCAGGCACAGCTATTTTGATACTTGGGAAAGAGGCAACGGAGAACAATTTGAAAGGCTCTTGGTTGTTGCCTCTGCTGTCGGAGTGCAACAAAAGAGAAGCCGTGTGAACCCTGCTTGTGGAGTGAAGCAGCATTGCCAGGAGCCTTTCCCCATTTTTCTTTTATTCCTCAGAAGCACGTAAGCCAGCAATTTGTGCACGATCACACCTTGGAAGCTGTTTTTTTTTTTTAAAGGCACCATATGGCACAGCCAGAAAGGAAGATACAAACCCTCCCCCAAATACCCACAACCCAAGCCCAGATTAATGTTGCGATGAAATGATTCACTGTCAAGCTCACTGGTGCTTTACGGTAGCCTGACATAATAAAGCTCACGTGGGCTCCACAAGCAAGGCTGAGAAACCATCAGGAAAATAAATGTGCAGAAGAGGGAGATGCTCTGACTGGAGAGACTGTGTGCCGTGTCGGAATAAAGTCACCTTCTAGTACAAAGTTAGGAGCCTGGTTCAGCATTCGGGGGCTGGAAGAGGCTAGAGGACAGAACAGCCTGCTACCATTCGAAGGAATGTCTCCTTCTGATTTGTTCATTATATAGTTCTAGCCCTGGAGGATTCTTAGCACTTCAAAGAACTGGCACATTTCGGGATCAAAACCACTATTTTTGAACGTTTATTCTTCTTGCCTCTGTCCCACTTAGCTCTGCACAGCTGGAACACCACCTAAGTCACCTGCTTTTCAGAAGCAGGGTTGTGGCAATATCAGATAATTAGCGTTTTCTAAAACCAATGAGAGAGATTACGGTACATATATTGGGAGGGATGTTTATTGCAGTGACAGAGCTTCTGCTCTGTATGCAGAAGGTTGCAGGTTCCATCTCCAGGTAGGACTGAAAAATACCCTGGTCTGAAAATCTGGAGAGCTGCTTCCTGTCATTGTCAACAGATGCACCAATGGCTCGGCTTGGTATAAGGTGTATTCCTATGTTCCTATTGTCTCTTCCCCATTTTACCATTTGGAGAAAGGCTGGAGGTCAGTGGAGGAGCATCTGCTTAGTCTGTAAAAGTCCCCTGGCTCAGTCTCTGGCGTCTCCAGGGTACAAGGGCACCAGTTTCTGGGCCCAAGGCACTTTGGGCCCTGATCTTTTTTGCAGGGGCTGGGCCCCCTCAAAATTCAGAGAGTTCCAAGTGTGACATCAGGACATCACATATCATCATGTGCGCAATGTCAGGATGACATGTCAGGGGCCTTCAATCATCTGGAGAAGCTGGAGATGCCAGAGGCTGGAATATTCCACATCCTCTGTATCACAAGCACCTTCTGATCAATTCAACTAATGCTACAATTCTATACCAACTTACCTGAGAGTAAGTCCCATTGAAGCCAAAGGGGCTTATTTCTGAGTATACGTGTACAGGATTATATTGTAAGGGTTATTGAAGGATCAAACTGATGAAATAATTTCTGTGGGCTTCGATCGTCAACTAATCTGATCAGATGTACAACCTGAGTGCTATGTCCAGGGCAAAGGCAGAATGGTAGGACATGTTCATGTTTCTTAATTACTTTATGTATAAATGTGTACGTGACTACATTGCCCCAATGCTGCGGAATAAACTCTTCTCTGAGACCCATGATTGCCCTTCTTTATTGACCTTCAGCTGTTTTAATTTGCTCAGGTAGCTTGAGCTTTGTTTGCTTTATATGTTTAGTTATTCAGCTGAAATATTTCCAAAGTGTCCTTTATCAGGAGATTCCAGGGCAGTGAACAAGTGTGAAAACAATTCCCACACCCTGATCCCACTTGTACTTGCTGTGTTCCACAACTTTAAGCAATTTTCTACATACCTTACTTCATACCATATACAGATAGGTAGCCGTGTTGGTCTGCCATAGTCAAAATAAAAAAAATTCCTTCCAGTAGCACCTTAAAGACCAACTAAGTTAGTTATTGGTATGAGCTTTCGTGTGCATGCACACTTCTTCAGATACCTCTGAGGAAGTATCTGAAGAAGTGTGCATGCACACGAAAGCTCATACCAAGAACTAACTTAGTTGGTCTTTAAGGTGCTACTGGAAGGAATTTTTTTATTTTTCATACCATATGTGATCCTATTCCCACCCAACTTACCTGGCAGTTCTAAGTTTGGGGTGTGTGTGTGTGTGTGTGTGTGAGAGAGAGAGAGAGAGAGAGAGAGAGAGAGAGAGAGATATTAGGGTTCTTCCTCCTCTTACGCAATCTGCCCTGCTGCATTAGGGGTACATGACTACATCCCCCAAATTAGTGGGTATATCCCCAAAGATCCTTGAAATACAGCAGTCTTGAATCTTCAGAGCTGAAGCATCCTAACTGGTCTAAAAGATGCATAGGAAGACAGTAGTTAGCACTTCAAAGGAACTTTAATGGTCATATAGGTAATAATGGGATGTGGTCTAAACCACAGAGCCTAGGGCTTGCCGATCAGAAGGTCGGCAGTTCCAATCCCCGCAATGGGGTGAGCTCCCGGTTTTCGGTCCCAGCTCCTGCCCACCTAGCAGTTCAAAAGCACGTCAAAATGCAAGTAGATAAATAGGTACCACTCCGGTGGGAAGGTAAATGGTGTTTCCATGCGGTGCTCTGGTTTGGCAGAAGCGGCTTAGTCATTCTGGCCACATGACCCGGAAGCCGTCTGCAGACAAACGCCAACTCCTTCGGCCTATAGAGCGAGATGAGCACACAACCCCACAGTCGTCCGCGACTAGACCTAACGGTCGGGGTATCTTTACCTCTTTACCTTTAAAGAGGGATTGGAACATTCATGGTGATTATATTACCTCCCATATCAGAAGCCGCATTGAACACCAATTTTTGGGGATCATGAGCAGGAAAGGGCTATTGTAGGGTTGCCATATTTCAAAAAGTGGGCCAAAAGTGCCCCCGGGGAGGGTGCCACTACCGGGAAGGCCTTCTGCCTGGTTCCCTGTAACTTTGCATCTCACAGTGAGGGAACCAGCAGATGACCTTCGGAGGAGGACCTCAGTGTCCGGGCTGAACGATGGAGGTGGAGATGCTCCTTCAGGTATACTGGGTCAAGACCGTTTAGGAATTTAAAGGTTAGCACCAACACTTTGAATTGTGCTCGGAAATGTCCTGGGAGCCAGTGACATTTGATACGTCCAAGTTAGTGAGAAATACCAAATCAAACACTTGTCCATGGACCCTGGTTTGGTTTGCATTATGAAGTTACCTAACGTAGTAGGACTGGGGGATCCAAACACCTCTTCTTAAGCTGAATCTGCTAACATGCACATGGGACTATTCCAGGTCTTAGGCACCAGGGAATGCATTCCATGTGGTGTCTTTTAGACAATGAACATTTTAGATTGGTCAGGACACAAAGTTGTTTGCAAACTACTGGTTCCACCCTATTCATATTGTCTCCAATTTACCTCCTTTTGTTCAAGGAGAGATGTGCTCTATTACACTGCATTCTAAAATCCATTTTTTTATTCATTTGCATATTTTTGATGGCTTTGTGCTGAGCCCAAGGATAAACAGACAGCTGTTAATAGCCATCGGTTGGAAGCCAGAAAGATATTTCTTGATCAACAACATTTTAACAATAGAGTTGTTGTGTCATCATGATTCACCAGCAAATCACTCAGCCCCATCTCAGAATTTTTTATCATTATGTTTAACTTAATTATATTCACAATCTTTTGTTATCACCAGCTGGATTCTTTGAAACATGCAGAAATGACCTTCTGCACTGTAAATTTGGTACAGGAAATGAGGCTCTAAACTATATATAGCTTAAGCCAATGCATGTCCACTCTGAAGTAAGACTGCAATCCTAACCCCACGTACCTGGGAGTAAGCTCCAATGAATTTACCGGTAGCAGGGCTTATTTTTGAGTAGACACAGGTAGGATTGCACTGTCCTTGGTTTACTCTCCAGACAAGTACAGCATGGCTAGACCATGTGGCCCCCTCCATATATTGCTGCCCCAGCCAGCATGACTAAAAGTCAGGGATGGTGGGAGATGGAATGCATCTAGATTTGGAGGTCATGTGAGAGCACAACCCCCATAAATTAAACTAATTTCTGACTCAAGCAAGGTGAGTGGACTGCAGAATGGACTTTTGTTCCTTTTGTTCAATCTTCCTTTGCATCTGTGAGTGGTTAAGCTATTTCACATCCTACCCCCCACTGCCACCCCCCCCCCGGTTAGAATATGTCTCTCCACCCCCTCACCAGACAGTAGCAGACCATCTGTTTCAAGGAACATTAATGCTATCAAGAATGCAAAAATTAATTTTCTAATACAAAAAATTAATCTGAACTGGATTAACCGAGGGAAAGAACATTCAGTTTTCAGCTTGCATAAATCTGTAGTTTTGTTCAGTGGTTTCCTTAATCATGATTAATATTTTCATTTTATTTATAATTTTGCTTGTAATTTCTTTCTAAAGGCTTTTCATGGGATAATCTGGCAATTGCTGCTGCTGCTAATAATCATGAGAAGATAACCTGTTTCCCTTTCCCATGGCAGGCATGATGCGTGACTTTTTGGGAAGGAGTCCAGACACTGGCAGACCTGTCTCACTCAGGTTGTTTGGAAAGCTGGATCATTTCGCTAAAAGTCAAAACGAAGGTCCCTGAGGAGTATTAACCAGGATCCAAATACCTCTGCTCGCTAGCAGGAAGGGGAAAGGGTGGAGTCTGCTTATGGAACAGTTCCAAACTGTGATTTCATCTTCGCAGAAATATGTCCTGTCTGATTCTGGGGAGGAGGAGTTACAGTTTCAGGTTCCAGAATTTTAAAAAAGCAAAAGACCTCAATAACGAAACACAGGCCACATCTGCACTGTACATTTAAACCAGAGCAGTATCATATACCACTGTTATCATAGCAGTATCATTAGAAGCCCCCTATTCCCCTCACAGAGGCACAATTCCCAGAGTTCCCTGGGAAGAGGGATTGACTGTTAAAGCACTCTTGGAATCGTAGCTCAGTGAGTGGAATAATGGTCTCCTAACAACTCTCAGCCTCCTTAAGAAACGCTGGATCCTTTGGGGAAAGCTATGAGTACTTTAAAGTGGCATGATACTGCTTTAAGTGTATAGTGCAGATAGGTGTAGTGCAATGCAATACAGCAATGGACAGAAAATCCTCAGTAAAATCTAGCACTACTAATACAATAATATCCAGCCTCGACAGTGCTGAAAACTAGGACCTGGTTCTTCTTGATTCGGTCTTTCTGTGCAGTGAGTTCACCTATGTGGGGCATTTCTGACTAACAGGGAGAGCAAAAAAAAAAAAAAACGAGATAATAAGTGCTAGCTAAATTAAATTTTAGGCATATCATTGATGTGATTTCCACACACACCCCTTCCCAAAGTGTGATTTTTAAATGGTTTGTTTCCTTTATCTCTGCCTCCACCAAGATTCTTCCAGCAGGCACTTTTGGGAGAATCTGCAACAATACAGCTGTTGAGATGTGATAGATGGTTTTTGTATTCCAACCAAATGCTGTTTAGTTATCTTCCAACACTTTTGATGAATTGGGTTAGACATATTACTGATTCTGAGTAGGCTGAGGGCAGGCTTTTCTGGACAAGAAAATAGCTACTGTGTGCACCAGAGCTATTATATTATGGGAAGAAACTGCACCAGAATGTTGAGTCTTGAAGGTTATATTTATGAGATGGCCAATATTGTCCAAGCGGAATGGCTGAAGGTTTTTGTTTACGTTTTTCAGATAATACAAAAATATTTCTCTTAGCTATTCAGAAATGACTGAACACAGAATTATTCCCTTTCCCCCCCCCCTGGCTTGAAGGATTTATGAATCCCACACAGGGAAAATGTAAAATACATTATATGTAAAACTGCAGACTTTAAATATTTATGTTCTAAAGACAACTAAACAATTCTACTGCTAAATATCTGCTCACATACAATACCGTAGGCTAGCTTTTGAATATTCATTGAAGGTTTGAGTAACTTACAGCTGATAATTAGTTTTTAATTCAATTCTGCAGCATCCCAAGAGTCACATTTTGAAAACTGGTGGTTGCACTGGCCTTTGATGCCCCAATAAAGAAGGCTTTGACACGGGTGCCATACTTGCGCATGCAGGTGTCACCATTCATTTCAGTGAAGGACGCCACTTCACATGCACATTCCTTTCTGTGCATGGAACTGCCTCTTCCATCAAAGTTAATAAACTCCTGAGGAACTACACATATCTGTTTGAGCCCTTGTGACTGCAGGAACATTGCATTAGCCTCTGCACAGTTTAGTGCATTACGTTCCATTGACATCTTTTACCCTCATCCTGTAACAGCAACTCATTAAAGGAAACATCATGTGGATTGTTCTTCTGGATGAGGGATGAGGAACCTGTGACCCACCAGAGGTTGTTGGACTCCAACTCCCATCAGCCCCAGCAAGTAAGGCCAAAGGTCAGGCGTGGTGAGAACTGAACAATGTCCTGAGGGCCACAGGCTCCTTCATCCCTGTTAGGGATGAGCTTCCAGCCACATGTGCAAAAGGGTGTTTTGTAAGAAGGCAACAACCTTAATCTACAAACACAGGGATGCCCCATACACATTGAGCTCATACTTGTATCATCTCTTGTCGGCTGTCTGATGGATGTGGACCACAGGCTCCCTATTTCCTTAAACCACCCTGCATATATATCATTCTTTCCAGATGTTTTGGCGCTTGCTTATTTGTATCACTGTCGTGTTCCAAATGACACAAGGTTTTGTAACTAAGAATGTTGTCAGTTGATACAGTGGTACCCAACTTGTCAAAAGGATGCTGAGCTGTAGCTTGTGCTGTCCATCCTCTGTGCAGTCAGCTTTCTCTCTGAAAAATTATTGCGAAGCTTTATGATTACAGCAAGTGCACTGAAGAAGAAAAAGGTACTATTGCTAGTGTAAACTGTTCAAAATGCCTTGAAATAAAGAATTGCAAGCACACAAGTTTGGAAATCCAATGAAGAATTCAGCGCAATTAATTGGCTTACAGTCCTTCAAATCCTGTAAGCTTAAGCAGTTCAAGTACCTTGATTAATGTACTGCAAATCATATCATCTAAAATTTTTGACTTTTTCCTTTAAAAAAACACACCTCACAATGAATTAAAATCATAATATTGGTTTTCAGCACTGAGCTTTCAGTTTCTCAGAACTCTCCTTGCTTTTTATGGTACTGCTTTCCCACGGGATTTTCAGCACATTTCCCAGAACTTTGCTTGACCATCTCCAGTTTCAGAAGCTTGCAAATTTTTGCTTCAGGTTGTCTCATCTATAATCTCGGGATCAGATCGTCAAGCCAGTAAAATGAGACAAGGTCTGGAAGGAATAAATTTACAACTTAGCAGCTCCCTCAAACTATCTAAATAAATCCTCAAATCCCACTCCCTACAGGAATTAGTGTAGCTGCCAAGTTCCCCATGAGTTCCCAAGTGAAGATATTTGGCAATGTGGAAGGTTGGTGTCACCCAAACAGGTGAGGAGTGATAATTCAGCTGTGCAGCTGATTTTTGCTGACCGCTGACAGTCAAATCACCCCCTTAAAAAGGTAAAGATAAAGGGACCCCTGACCATTAGGTCCAGTCGTGACCGACTCTGGGGTTGCTGCACTCATCTTGCTTTATTGGCCGAGGGAGCCAGCGTACAGCTTCCAGGTCATGTGGCCAGCAGGACTAAGCCGCTTCTGGTGAACCACAGCAGCGCACGGAAACGCCGTTTACCTTCCCACTGGAGCGGTACCTATTTATCTACTTGCACTTTGACTTGCTTTCGAACTGCTAGGTTGGCAGGAGCAGGGACCAAGCAATGGGCGCTCACCCCGTCACGGGGATTCGAACTGCCAACCTTATGATCGGCAAGTCCTAGGCTCTGTGGTTTAACCCACAGCACCACCTGTGTCCCTTCTAATCACCCCCTTAGGATGCAGTAATAAAGAGGTGTTCTTAACTCCTCCTATTTCACAGTGGAAAGGCAATGACAAAGCAAATACTTAGCAATACTTAGCCTTAATAAATTATATTGAGAATCTGTTTACAAAAACAGTACTTTAGGAGGGGGAAACACAAGGCAAAGTCTCAGTGAGGCACAACCTTTATTAAGAAAAATGCCACACAGAGTAGAAGCCAGCTTTCAAGTTCTCCAGAACTGCTTAGGCTGGAAGTTAGAACCACAGCGAAGGAGGAGGCACAAGAAAGGGAGAGGAATTGCTGAGCATGATGTTGAAGCTGCAGAGTCTGCAGATAGGGGTGCAGGAGGTGGTAGGCAGACCATGTTTGGCTCTGCAAGGTGCAAAACAGTGTTGCACTGAGGACTGCCAGAACAAAGAAACAATGATTGTTGTTCCCCTGTACTGTTGGAAACCAGAGAATCTAGCAGTTATTTGGATGTGTCTTCAGGACTGAAGAGGACATAGAGGATCCATCTGGGGCAGGAAGCAGAAGAGAACTGTAGCGACACACATTTATGTGTATCTGTTTGCAGTGGCGTAGCGTGGGGGTGCAGGGGGGGCCGGCCGCACCGGGCGCAACATCTGGGGGTTAGGGTTAGGGGGCGCAAATCCACGGGTTAGGGGGCGCAAATCCACGGGTTAGGGGGCGCAAATCCACGGGTTAGGGGGCGCAAATTACTTGCCTTGCCCCGGGTGCTGACAACCCATGCTACGCCACTGTCTGTTTGTTTTATGCATATCTATGTGGGACGCGGGTGGCACTGTGGTCTAAACCACTGAGCCTAGGGCTTGCTGATCAGAAGGTCGGCAGTTCAAATCCCCGTGACGGGGTAAGCTCCAGTTGCTCGGTCCCAGCTCCTGCCAACCTAGCAGTTCGAAAGCATGCCCAAAAAGTGCAAGTAGATAAATAGGTACCACTCCAGCGGGAAGGTAAATGGCATTTCCATGTGCTGCTCTGGTTTCATCAGAAGCGGCTTAGTCATGCTGGCCACATGACGCAGAAAAACTGTCTGCAGACAAACGTTGGCTCCCTCGGCCAGTAAAACGAGATGAGCGCCGCAACCCCAGTTGTTCGCGACTGGACTTAACTGTCAGGTGTCCTTTACCTTTACCTTTCATGTTTGTTTTATTTGTTTATTGCATTTATACACAGCCTTTCTGCCAATGCCCCCAAGGCGGTTTACAATGTTAAAATGCTAACACAAAAAAATGATACAAGACTTTATGAATCGAAAGTGGAGATGCTATATGTACTTTGTTTGTTTTGCAACATAATAAAATATTCTGTATGTATGTATGTATGTATGTATGTATGTATGTATACAGTCGTACCTTGGTTGACGAATGCCTTGCAACTCGAATGTTTTGGCTCCTGAACACCACAAAGTGAGTGTTCTGGTTTGTGAACGTTCTTTGGAACCTGAACATCTGGCTCGGCTTCCACGGCTCGGCTGCACAAACTTCCTGCAGCCAATCGGAAGCCACACCTTGGTTTCTGAATGTTTTGGAAGTCAAACAGACTTCTGGAAATACACACACACACACACACACACACACATATGTAATAGTTGCACCTGACAAAGGCAAGGGGAGAGGGCACAGGCCCTGCCTCTCTCGCTCTCTCCTTCCTTCTCACAGGGCAGGTAGTGTCAGTTTGCACTGTGTGAGGAGGGGACTGTTTGACATATTTCCTCTCTTCTTCCTTGTCACAGGGCAGACCCCCTTGGCCCTGGGAAGGAAAGGAGTCAGCCCAACTCCAGTAGGCGCTGATGTTGCCCTAGCAACAATATACTCCATGACTGTGTTTGTCTATCTGTTTTTGCATCCTTTGCTGTGTGAATTGGACAACGGTTGCCTTTGTAGAAACTGGAGAAAACTGAAGCAGGAAAGACACCCCACTGCCGGGAAGATAACATTCAGAGTTTATCCAACGGTATCATAATGCCTAACAAAATTCTTTTGTTTTGGGTCTTTTGGTGAGCACGCAAAAGAACAGAATGACCTTATCAGAAATGGGGAAAACGTGAGTGTGATGATTTATTTTGCATGGTATATCTATGTGACTGTTTTTGGCTGGTGGAACAAGAAGGCATTTACCATGCACCACTCAGAATATTGCCCATAAACAGCTATGCAATTATGGAACTGGTCAAAGAGGGAGGGACCTTCAAGCTTCCTGGACAGAAACTCTGATATTGCTCTAAAAGCATAAAATAAGGACTGCAGTACCACATGTGCATATTTCATAGAATCATAGAATCATAGAGTTGGAAGAGACCACAAGGGCCATCGAGTCCAACCCCCTGCCAAGCAGGAAACACCATCAGAGCACTCCTGACATATGGTTGTCAAGCCTCTGCTTAAAAACCTCCAAAGAAGGAGACTCCACCACACTCCTTGGCAGCAAATTCCACTGTCGAACAGCTGCTACTGTCAGGAAGTTCTTCCTAATGTTTAGGTGGAATCTTCTTTCTTGTAGTTTGGATCCATTGCTACTCAGAAGGACATCCAACCAAGGTCAGTAGAACTTACTCCCAAGAAAGTGGCTTTAAGATCATATCCTAATGGTGCAATTGTACATGTCTACTCAGAAATAAGTCCGCAGCGGGGCTTACTCCCAAGTATAGCACTGAGGCCTTCAACTGAAATCTTGGTTTAGGAATCACAAGCTTGGAAAACACAACATATGTGCAGTTTATTTGCTTCCCGGTTATGTTGCCTTTCAAATGTGCTGCCCTCATAATTTAAAGTTCTATCTGAAAACATGACAGGAAAATGACTTTTAAAAATGCAGAAAGATTTTTCAGGAAGCTACAAAGCACAACAGAAGCTTGGCAATGGCGTATGGCCTGAACCCTTCTCCTTACGGTATCATAATAGGGAAAAGCAAGTTATTATACTGCTAATCTTTATTATCTGCCATCGACTCTGGGCTAAGCCATTCTCTCACAGCTCATCCCATCCATAAAACTGTATAGGAGACACTGCTTTGTATCATCTTCTAAGATTTTGACATTTTGAGGTGAGGAGTGCCTGGTGCTCTGTCTTAAGTAATAAATAACTTTAGATAAGAGTCTATTGTGGCTGAGTATGATGGTAACACACTATTGTGTTTGGACAGGGAGGAGGGGAAGCTTTTGTTACTTGCATCCTGACCAATATATTGCCGTCCTCTGGGCTTTTTCTTTCCAAGTCCGACTTCTGCTGAAGTTTAGCATGTTTTGGTGTTGCTGTCAGTCTGTTCAGGAGTCCTGTCTTCCTGCCAATGCAGATCATCTTATATTTGTGAATGGTGTATTGCTGTTCTTAAGCTAGCTAGCTCTCTTTAAGACATCTCTTTGCACACATTTGTTTTTAATCCTCCGGTACCCAAGGGTAATTAACCCAAGCAATGTTGACATGCAGCCATGGATTTTATTAGCGCTGGGATCAATGCTTTGCTCTTTAAGTGCTTTGCAGTTTAAGAAATGTGGGGTGCTTTTACTGAAGAGATTGAGAGGTTTTGTTTTTAGTTTTTGTAAGTTGAGTTGCTAGATGGAAGAAAAGTGTCTTCATGTTCCGTTTGCTGTGGCACTTTGGATTTCTGTACAGTTGCTGCAGATCTCTGTGGATTGACAAAATACATACAACGCGGCGTTGATATTGATGATACTTGTAACTAATTCTGAATTAAAGAGAATCGGCAGTATACATTGTGGTAACTTGTTTAAAATGCAGTTTCCTGCTGGGCTTTTAGCTATTTTATATTGACATGCTATGTACACAAACATCCTAAGTCCCCTCAGGCCTGAAAAATGTTTCAAGCTGTAAGGCTTTAAGAGAACTTATAATTTTCTGTCATAAATTACACAGTGTAAGAATCTGAGATGTTAAAGCATAGAATAATGGAATTATAGAGTTGGAAAGGTTCTTGAGAGTCATCTAGTCCAACCCCCTGCAATACAGGAATCTCAACTAAATCATGCATGACAGATGGCCATCCAACCTCTGCTTAAAAGCCTCCAAGGAAGGAGAGGCCACCACCTCTCATAGGAGTCTGTTTCACTGTTGAATAGCCCTTACTGTCAGAAAGTTCTTTCTGATGCTTAGTTGGAATCTCCTTTCTTGTAACTTGAATCCATTGGTTCACGTCCTAGCCTCCAAAGCAGTTAAAAACAGGCTCGCTCCATCCTCCATGTGACATCCCTTCAGATATTTGAAGATGGCTATCATATCTCCTCTCAGGCTCCTGTTTTCCAGGCCCAACTCCATCAACCATTCCTTAGAAGGCTTGGTTTCCAGTCTCTTGATCATATTGGCTACCTTCCTCTGCACATGT
Organism: Podarcis bocagei; assembly: GCF_964188305.1. Lineage (NCBI taxonomy): Eukaryota > Metazoa > Chordata > Lepidosauria > Squamata > Lacertidae > Podarcis > Podarcis bocagei. Next base: position 113,491,206 of record NC_138125.1, read on the forward strand.
TCCAGCTGTCAATATCTTTCTTAACTTGTGGTTCCCAGAACTAGACACAGTTCTCCAGGTGTGGTCTGACCAATAGAGCAGGACTGTAACATCCCTTGATAATAATAATAATAATTTATTATTTGTACCCCATCCATCTGGCTGGGTTTCCCCAGCCACTCTGGTCGGCTTCCAACAAAGATTAAAAATACATTAAAATGTCACACATTAAAAACTTCCCTGAACAGGGCTGCCTTCAGATATCTTCTAAATGTCAGGTAGTTGTTTATCTCTTTGACATCTGATTGGAGGGTGTTCCACAGGGAGGGCGCCACTACTGAGAAGGCCCTCTGACTGGTTCCCTGTAGCTTTGCTTCTCACAATGAGGGAACTGCCAGAAGGCCCTCACGCTGGACCTGGCAGAACAATGGGGGTGGAGACGCTCCTTCAGGTATACTGGGCTGAGGCCGTTTAGGGCTTTAATGGTCAACACCAACACTTTGAATTGTGCTCGGAAACGTATTGTGATCTGGACACTATAGTTCTGTTGATGCAGTCTGGAACATTATTAGCATATATTTTTTGCCGCTGCATCAAACTGTTGACCCATGTTAAACTTGTGGTCTACTAAGACCTCTAGATCCTTTCCACATGGACTATTGGCAATCCAGATGTTTCCCATCTTATATTTGTGCAGCTAGTTCTTCCTGCCTAAATGCAGAGCCTCACATTTGTCCCTATTGAAATCCACACTTGGCTATGATGCTCACTGGGTGGTCTTGCTCAAGTCACAATCTTGCAGCCTAGCCTATCTCAAAGGGTTGTTGAAATGCTTAAATGCTCACAGAAAGACCAATATATTAATGGAACAAGTGCCTTAGCATTATAGAAAAACTTTGATGTTTCTCCTGTGGTGGTATGGTTGACAGGTGCCTATAAATATACAGTATATACTGCCAAATTCACACAGTAAAGGATGCAAAGACATGCTACAGCTGGGTAATATACAATACTGGTCATACTGTACTCAGAGTAGATAACTGATTTCAGTGGGTCTGAGTATGACTTACTTGGAGTTCACTTCCACCACACATGCACCAAATACAGGGTGCTAATCTTGAAGTGAGACGAATGCATATCAACACACACAAATGTGTGGAACTGAATCCACAAGTTCTCAAATAACAGATTTTTTCTAACATTGTCACCAGACAACATGGATTACAGGATTCTCTTCCATGCTTTACTCTCCAAGTTATTTTTGTTCTGAAGCCAATGAAATACATAACAGTGTATGTGTTCCATCTTCCTTTTAACCCATGGACATTGTATACACTCCAAAATTGTTATAAATATTTGGTTATGGGCTCTCCAATTCATTTGGCTCTGGACACATTACTGGTGCCCCCGCCAATAGTGTTTGAAGCCATGTGCATATGACATGGCACCACAGTTTTAAGAAGAATATTGACAAGCTGGAACGTGTGCACGGGAGGGTGACCAAGATGACCAAGGGTATGGAAACCAAGCTTTATGAGGAAAGGTTGAGGGAGTTGGGTATGCTTAGTCTGGAAAAGAAAAGACTGAGAGGAGATATAATAGGCATCTTCAAATATCTGAAGAGCTGTCACATGGAGGATGGAGCAAGCTTGTTTGCTGAGGCTTCAAGGGGTAGAACATGAACCAATGGATTCAAATAGCAAGAAAGGAGATTCCAACTAAACATTGGGAATAAGTTTCTGACAGTAAGAGCTGTTTGACAGTCAAATGGGCTCCCTCAGAAGGTGGTCGCCTCACCATCCTTGGAAGCTTATAAGCAGAGGTTATGGTGCCATCTGTCCAGGATTCTGTAGCTATGATTCCTGGATTGTTGGGTCCTTTCCAACTCTACAATTCTATGGCTCTATGACATTAGCCACAATTTGTATCTGCCTTGTAATTTTTGAGAAATACAGCGGTTGGATGTACTTCCCCTCAAACCAGCTTCCATCTGATTTGAAAATGTAAGGCACATTCACTTAATGATGAAACTGTGATGTATACACCCGAGACTGCTTTGACACATGTGCAAATGCCAGCTGTGAGAATAGGCGTTTTCCAGTGGGGTGGGTGGGGGGTAGCAGGTGTAGATGAAACCAAACAGGCAATGCATATTGGGTGAAGTCAACCTTACTGTGTTCTAAGACTAAGTTGCTAAATTGTACATAGCCTTTGAGAATGAGAAGCAGACTATGTTGCATGAAACTCAAAAAACAAAAACAAGTTCTCTCCCTATTGCTGGGGACAATCTCCATCCTTGGCCACGAACCTCTCCTTTGTTGTTACCAATGGCTCTGCTACATTCCCTCACCCCACAGCCCCGTTCCTAAATCCCTACCTGTTAGAAACGCAACGATGCCAGCTTTCAGATAAGAAAAGGGAAATGGGGAGAGGGGCTGGGGAGGAAAGGAACGGGGAAGGCTGGAGTGACCAGGGTCAAGGCATCAGAAAGGTGCACTTTCTGCTTGCAGCAGGTGCAAACCTTCCTTCGGCATGGGTGCTTATTTTGCTAGCTCTGCCCTATACTCACCACCCCCCGCGATGCTAATCCCACCTTCCTTGCGTGCAACGCTTACTCTAAAGGTATTCTCCCGAAGAAGCAGTGATTCCTTTGGTACCGATTCGTCCCCCGCCCCCTCTCTTTCGACCCTGGGTCCCTCCCACCGCCGCGTCCCTCCGATCCCCCGGTTAAGGTGGAAGGGGATGGCCGAAGCCACCTTAAAGGTAGCCTCGGGCAAGGCGGGCGCACCTCGGCGCTGCGGACCCCTAAAGCCCCACCGGGAGCCGGCGGCCCCTTCCTTCCCGCTCTCCCGGAAGCCGAGCTGCCGATTGAGGCAGGGGGTGAAGAAGAACGCGAGGAGGCGACCACGGGGGCTGGGTGGGCGGGGGAAGCGGCTGGGTGGGCAGCCCTCCTCCCGCCATTGGTGGGCGCCCCTCTCTCCCGGGGAGCCCGAGGAGGCGCCGATTGGCTGCCGGCGCTTGTCAGTCGGCGAGGGCCGAGTTCCATTGCTGGCTGGGCGTGCGGCGTGAATCGCTGCTGCTGCTGCCGCGGCGGCTGGTGCAGCTGCGGGGAGAGTGGGGCTGGCGGCGCGGCGGCGGCGGCGGCGGCGGAGGGAGAAGGGATGCTGGCGGAATGGGCGGCCGGGCAGGAAAGCGGCGAGCGGGAGCCGGAACTCCGCTGAGAAGCGTCCGCGCTGCTGCTGCTGCCAGTCAAGGGAAGGACGTGAGCCGAGCCCCGCCGGTGAGGTTTGGCGCCGGGCAGGATTCTTTCTGGGTGTGTGTTGTGGTGTGTGTGTGTGTGTGTGTGTGTGTGTGTGTGTGTGTGTGTGTGTATTGTGGCTGTGCGTGAGGGGCAGGATCTCCCCGCGCAGCATCCGTTGTTGGAAGGGCTGGACTCGGGCGGCGCAGGGCAGGGGATCGGCCGCTCCCGGGCAGGGCTGGGCTGGGCTGGGGGGCGTTGAGCAAGATGTCTGGGCGAGGGGCGAGCGCGGCATGGGCGCCTGGAGGGCTTGGGCGCACTTGGCGGGGCAGAGGCGCCCGGCCGCCTCCGGAGCATCGCCCTGATGCTCGTATGCCCTTCAAGGAGGTTTCGCCGGCAGCCGGAACGCGAGGACGAAGGAGCATCCAGGAAGCCCCGCAGATGGAACTTTATTGGCCTAATTAAAAGAGGATTCGCATGGCGAGGGGAAGCGCGTATTGGCAAGGCAATGCCCTGGGCGCAGGTTGCTGGAGAGCAAGAGGGTTTGCTTGTTTTGGGGTTCTTTTTGCTTCTTGCAAGCGAAACTTCAGCTGGAGCCGTGGCCTGGCGGGCTTTGCCCCGCAGCCCATGCCCGAAGTTGAGGAGGCGAGCCCCTGGACTGATCTCTCCTAGCAGCTTCGACCTCCTCAGACCTTAGGGTGAGTCAGGTAGGCAGCCGCCCAACTCCTTCCGTGCCCACCTCTGCCTTGGTTCCAATACCTATAGATCCACCCTGTGGATGCCCCGCTTTGGGTTCAGCTCGCCTACTTTTCTGGAGCTTTTCCCGTGTGTGAGAGAGTACTATTGGAGGCGTGTGTTTGGCTGGGGGTTGGTGGAGAAGAGCAAGCTTTTGTTTTCATGTCTGAGCGAGAGAGTTGAGAAGTCCAGTGGCTCTCAGCTGTGAACTGTCAGTTCCCCACAATGGGATGCCGGATTATTTGCCAGCCTGCACTGTTGGACTTCCAAAGTGTATTGATGTCAGGGCAGCTGTTACTTTGCTTTTTCCCCTCCCAAATAAGATGCGGGGATTTATTTATTTATTTTAAAAGACAGATTGCCAATTAAGAAAACAGCGTTAACCTTCTGTTTTTGTAACCATCTCCGCAGGGGACTGGGTTTGATTTTATTCTCCCACAGAAATTGCGTTAAATGAAAAGGGCTTTTTTTTTGTTCCCAACTGTGCTGATGGCTAATGCTGGTTGGTTGGTAGATTTGGAACCTTGCAACTTTGGGAAGTGGATGGGATGACCCATTGATGCTTGTTCCTTATTATTTTTAAAAGAAGAACTCCATGAATATTGATCCAAGAGGTAATGGTGTTAGTCTGTTGTAGCAACGTTGAAGAAAGGGTCTTGTGGCACCTTTCAAAAAGCTAACTGATCTTGTGGTATAAGGTTTCATGGACGAGAAGTCGCTTGCTATCCTATACAAAAGTAAGTCTGTGAGGTTTACTCTCAAGTAAATGTGCATTGGATTGTGGCTGCAGCCATATGTATCCTCTTGAATATAACAAAGTGGGTTGCTTGTAGCCACAAAACCTTTTGGCATGATACATTGTAAGTCTTAAAGATACATCAGAACTTTCCCTGTTTTTTCCTTAGAGATATGCAACCTAATATTAAGCAGTTTTTCTCAGAAGTAAGGTGAAGTAATTCAGTGACGCGTCAGTCACCTGTTTGTCTTCTTGTGGTTCTTTGAGGGGTAAAAGCAATACAGAAATGAAGCAGAAAAAGCTACTCTGTGCATACTGAGAAAGAGCAAGCTAGTGGTCAAAAGACACATGCACAAGAGCTACTTAAAGAGAATAGCAACTTGGCTGAGATTTTGGTTGCAGAAAGTTTATTACAAAATCCCTGACCTTGACTTGCGGATAATAATGTGCAGTGCTGCTCTTGGCATGTTTACTTTGAAATAAGTTCAGTTGCGTTGGGGGGGGGGGCTTACTTCTTTATAAGCGTAGTTAGGATCACAGTATTAAATTCTTCCAAACCTTAGGTCTCACCAGATGAGTTCTGGATTTACTGGGATGTGTTCTTTCTTCTTGAAGACTGGAAGCAATAAAACAAAGCAAAACTTCAGCTTATCCAGTGGTCTAATATGTGGCTCTGTTGGCTCCAATCTTGTACACACTTCCTAGGGAGTAAGCACCGTGGACCTCAATGGGAACTTACTCCTGAGTAAATATGCACAGGCTTGGGCTGCAGAACACTAGATTCTGAGTTGGTTAGTAGTGTTTTGTTATCTTAGCATGCATTGGTTGTTCTCATATCTTTCTTAAAAAGGAACGACTCCATGATGCAAAACATTAACTCTCTAATAGAGCAGTAGCTAACCCTCATAATTACGAGAGGGATCTTTATTTTTATTTTTTATGGTGCTTAATGCTTCTAAATTTTCTGAAGCAATGTGCCACTGATGTAATTAGCAGCCAAACACCAACACATTGGGGAAAGTGTAGCATATCTATGATCTTCCATCTGATGTAGAGTCTAATCTACATACCATTCTAATGATTTGTTAAATAATGGATTGTGATCTGCAGATACCTTGGCCTTATTAATTCAAAGCCAGTGGTGGAATGGTAGGGAGACTGCTCAAATATTTAAGATGGTATTTTGTTCTGCTAAAACCATCTGGTTCCCTGTTGGCATTTTTAGCTCTGGAAAAGTCTCACATAGTTTAGAAGTCTAGGAATGTGCCATGTTGCTTATGCGACCTCCTTCTCTAACACACATGAATTCTCTTCTCTGTTTCCAGGTTGTACTATCCACACTTTCCCTTGATGTCTGAATTGGGTAAACCATGGTTAGCATTCACTAATAATTCATGTTTTGCAAACCGACATCAAACCATGGTTTCAAGTTGTGCTTTGTTTGAGTGTTAGCACCAATCATGTTTTACTTGATTCAGACTTGGATGCTACATTGGAAAGCTGTGGTTAGGGCAACTTAGAAATGGATGAGTAATTGAAGTATCAGGGAGGGGGAAGAGGATGGAGTGTTTAAACCCACAATACACTCCCAGACCTCCAAAACATGGTGCAACCTGGGTTACTGTGTCTTGGTTGGATGCACAAATCCATTCATAATAGTTGAAAAACTCATGGGAAGTTAATGAAAGCTACATATTGACACCAGTGGGCTTTAGAATACTTAATCCTTTGGTCAAATCAGGTTGTCATTAACAGTATGTTTGTGTTTTGCACTAATAAGCTTTTATAGCTGAATTGTAAATATTAAGGGTAGGTTTTAATACTCAATACTTTCCTTGGTCCCTATAAAACACAAATCTTCTGCCCTGCAATGCACTTATCAGAGAAAAATATATTTATTTACAGGAAAAAGAACTGAAATGGTACTTTATCAGATTTATGATTTTTTGTCATATGGTGCTAAAAAAATGTTAAACTGATGTGATGCAGTTAATGAAATCTATTTAAGATTTTTTTCAGTAGCTAGGTATGTTGCAGAGAGCTGTGTGCAGTTTGTTCTATTCCTACCTAGTGCTTCCATTCTAGTTTTTCCTGACCTACACCACTGGGTGCAGTCAGTGTCAATTTTTTCTAGCGGTTTAGTGACATAGACAAATGCTGTTTTGTCAAAAGGCAAGGTTGAAACCCCCAAACTGATTTTCCTTGTGCCTTACATTGTATATTGGGGCTTCAATCCATTGTTCATTTGATTCCTGCGTACTCACTTGGGAAATCCTATTTACTTCAGCGCAATTATTCATCTGAATAGAAATATAGGAAATCTCCCTTATTTTTATTGTATTGCCTTACCTCTTAAGCTACTGGTCCTCTGGGCAGCTATTGCGTTTGGAATTACAAAATAATGGGTTGTCAACAATGCTAGCCCTACTTGGAGTAAACCCATTAAAACGAAGGGGCCTAAGTTAGGCATGTGTATTAATTTCAGTGGGTCTGCTCTGAGTAGGACTAGCATTGAAAACTACTTGGTGCAAATAAGAATGATATTATAAGAATAAGAATAAAATCAAAGCAACGTAAAAGTAATTCATAACACAAGAAGAAGAAGAAGAAGAGTTTGGATTTGATATCCCGCCTTTCACTCCCTTTAAGGAGTCTCAAAGCAGCTAACATTCTCCTTTCCCTTCCTCCCCCACAACAAACACTCTGTGAGGTGAGTGGGGCTGAGAAACTTCAGAGAAGTGTGACTGGCCCAAGGTCACCCAGCAGCTGCATGTGGAGGAGCGGAGGCTCAAACCCGGTTCCCCAGATTACGAGACTACCGCTCTTAACCACTACACCACACTGGCTCTCAAAAGCTTCCATTTCAAAGGCCTGATGAAAGGGGCATTTCTTTGCCCTAAATGAAATGGATCTGGTAGGGAGCCAGCCCTTAAAAGACCATGTGCAATGCAGATACATCAAATAACTAAGGCACACCAAGTTCATTGAGGCTTACTCCCTGGTAAGCAGCCATAGGACTGCTTCCTCAGTGTATGGTATTGTTATTTTAATGGATCAAGAACTTTTTTTTTTACATTATTACAATCCTTTGTGTTCAAATTGTTGAATACACCAAACTTAACCACAATAAAGCTGTAAATGCTACTACTACAGAATAACTATTTTTTAAAAAATAAAAATGACTCAACTACCACAGGGCATATTTGCCATATTTTTTGTGTTTTGTCTTTGCATTAAAGTATGAAATGTCAAAAAGAGCATTCAGTTTCCATTCTGCCTTTCAAAATGGTAGAAGAAATATAAGTTTCTTTTGAAAATATATTTGAATCCTATTGCCTGGATAATTAGCAAGCTACTATATTTCTTTGAAAAAGAAACTTCCTTATTTTCCTCATTGCACGAGTGGGATGTAAACAATTAATTTATGTATGTGTTCGGCTTTTTTAAAAAATGGAATGAAACAGTCATTTTTGCACATGCCAACCTGCTGCCTGATTTAATTGCCCAAATAAAGATTATATCACAGCACTAAAATCTCAGTGGTGAAATTGGCAGCAATAAAGCGACTTACAAGGGTACAGCAGGAGAAAACAAAGCCCTTAAATATTGTGTTTGTATACAACAGGTCGAACTACTAAAGTGGTTTTTAAGAAGTGCAGAGGTGTTCTTCTTGTTAATTTAGTAATTTTATGAACCCTTCAAAATTGCGTTCTGACTGACATGGGAAAGTTACTCTTCTCCTTGCACTAAAGTTAATTGGTGACATCTATGTCTCCCATTGAAATGATGTTTTTATAAATGCACATTTTTCAGGCACTCAGCAGACCTCCCACGGGCTACCAAGGCAACCAAGAGACGAAACTACACTTATCTGTCAGTTGCTGCCTTACATCTTCCAAGTTACTTGATGGTTTTCTTTGGGACATGCATAGATTATCCTTCATTTGCATGAAGGAACTTTGATCTTGGTTAGAAGAACATTTTCCTAATTTCTCTGATGCCCTCCCACCACCACCTAGTCTGAGGTCTGGATTCTTCATCCAAGTCTCTCCACATACATCAAGACAGGTGTTTTGATGCATAACCATGTAATGGCTTGCAAAATCAATGCACAACTCAAAAAGACCAGCTGGACAATTGTCATCTAGTAGTCTCAACTCCCAGAAAGAGTGGAAACACAGAGTATATGAAGGTTCTGGAGACTGATGCCATTGTAGTATTGCTACCTATTTGTTGTATATTATTGTCTTCAGTGTGTTTTGACAAACTAAATTCTTTATCATTCTTCTTAGAGCAGGGGTGGGGAACCTTTGACCTTTCAGATGTTGTTGGACTTCAGATGTTTCTGTCCAGCCCATCCAGCTCAGCCAATGGCCAAATATGACAGGAGTTGTGGTCCTGTACTGTCGAGAGGGCCACAGATCCCCCACCCCAGGGTTAGAGAATTGGTCTCTCTATTACCATCTTCTCTTAGCTGACAATGTTGGTGATGGCCCATATTGCCTTAAGTGACTTGAGTTCATCATACCTGAGAGAACATATCCACCCCTTTGTCCCATCACAACCTGGAAGACCAACTGGAAATACTGTGTTATGTTTACAAGCCATACACCAAGCTGCAATGGCATTTATTTATTTTTAAAGACTTATATTCCACCTTTTCCCAAAGAATGGATTCAATATGGCATACATAGCAAAGCCATATAGGCAGAGAGGCTATGATGGCTTCTTAACTTTGGATTTTGATTCTTTTGTTGATTTATTCAGATGCAAATGTGATTGTCTTCAGGAAGCAGTGGAATTTCCAGTTGACTTTGTGTATAAGGAGGGAAGAGGGGAATTTTGAGTGCCGTAGTTGCAGTTTGATTACAGTATTTTAACTGCCCAAATCCTTTGTATGCAGAGAGCAATAAATAAGAGGTAAAGAAAAGTTCCATAGGAAGTTACTAATGACATGTAGATGCAGAAAATGTCAGGAGAACTTCACACTACCACCGCAATAAAAAGTCTGCAACTCTTATTGCTATTTTTCTATAATGATGGTTTTCAAACTGTGTTCCCTCTGTTATTATTTTTTTTAAAGGACTACACTAAATGATGGATTTTAATTTAATAAGAAAGTTTTGGGGTTTGGTTTTTTTGCAGGAACCCCCCCCCTAGTTGATGTAGTCATTTATATTTATAAAAATTATAAATTTTTAAATTTTGCAAATACAGTTTTAATCAATATCAATAACTATATCCTCTAGGGTCCTGGACTTCATTGGAAGTTTCTTATGGCTTTCTTAATGAGAAAATTTGTTAACTGATAGACAAGATGCCCTAAGTAGTTGTTTCTTTGCTATTGTTGATCTTCCCTTGCAAAGGCCAGTGGCTGGGGAATGTTGAGCAGTTTCTGTTGTGTGTTGTCAACTCCAGAGACAAATACAAAAGGGCCCTTTGGCAGGCAACGGTTTTCCCTGTTGTAAATTTGAAAACCACCGCTCTAGAATTTGGGAAACAGTGCTAAAAGTGAGGTTTTGACATTTTGGAGAGGCTGGGTACCTCTGCCGCTCATGGACATCTATGGCTGACCCCTTATCCAGTTTCTATTGCTACAGGCAAGAAAACATCTTTTCATTTCCGTTGGAATTCCACAGTATTTTTACACGAACATTTCTTAACAAAGAAGCAGAGGAAGCAAAGTTAGGGTCGCAAATTTGTTTTCCAGGAAACCAATTAGTTCAGTGTGACAGAAGAAAGCACTGATATTCAATCAGGAAGACATTACAAATAGATTGTCTACCTAAAGCTGTGTCTTTTAGCAGTGCTTCTGAGCTGAGCCAGGGAGAAAGGAAGGATGGGAAGAAAGTCTTTGTTCCTAATTATGAGGCTATGTCTCTAAAAAATATAATTAGATAGAGGGCTGGCTGTGCAGCCCAATTCTATGCATGTTTACCCATAAATTAGTCCCATTATCTTCAATGGAGCTGACTTGCTAGCAAGCATGTTTTAGGATGGAATGCTTAGGAATAATACTGTCCATTCAAGGCATGTCCAGCAAGTAAGGCTGCAGTCTTTACTGGCGTAATTGGTAGACCAATTACTATGCTTTTGTTGATTAATCAAGGGCACATTTTAATCACTGGGCTGAGAAGGAAGGACACATTTGTTTACTTTGAAACCATTTGAGGTTTTGCCATGGAAATTAAAATGCTTAAGAGAGTTGTTTTCTTCTCACCATATGTGGTATCTTAAAAAATATAAACAATGCACCATAATAACTTGGCCAGCCTTGGATTCTATCCACCTTGACTTTGTGTGTGTGTGTGTGTGAGAGAGAGAGAGAGAGAGAGAGAGAGAGAGAGAGAGAGAGAGAGATGCCTCTGGCTGTGGTAATTCTCCCATCTGTCTTCCTTCAGCAATAGTGGGTGGGTGGCTTTCCCAAGTGTCACCCATGGCTAGTGCTACTTAACCTGAGAGGCAAAATAGGTGAAATGATGTAGCTAAGTGGTAGTTCATCTCCCTTGTATGCAGAAGTTCCCAGATTCAATCCCCAACATTGCCAGATAGGATTGGGAAAACAACCCTGTCCAAATATCCATTTCCAGTCTGTGTGGACAGTATTGAGTTAGTTAGCCCAATGGGTTAGTATATAAAGCTGCTTTCTGTTTCTGTGCTCTAGCCTGTTTGAAGAAGCATGTGAGATGACATTCTTCTGCAAGCTTCTGCTGATGTTTTGCAGGAAGAGTTTTTGTTGATGATATCCTTTTGTTGGCTGATTTCCACTTCAGTGCTAAACCTGCTGTGGAGCACATTCTGATTCTAGGTTGAGTGTGTTAGGCTAACTTGCAACAAATGAGTAATTTTTTTGCCATAGCGGTAGGAATGGTTGGAGGATTCAATCTTTCATTGCTGATCCACCCCTCCTGGACTAGTGTGTAAATAGGAATGTGGTTATCCAGCAACTTTTGCACTTCTGGGATGCTCCATGTTTTCTGTTCACATGATCACGTTTACAAATGCATCTTCTGGGAGAAAAATGTGCTTAGAAATTTAAATGTGAATTTTCATGTAGATTGTGTGTGTGTGAAAAGAAGCAGCAAATAATGCTGAAGTAATGTACATGCAGGATGGGACAGTCTTATAGGTGAGTGCATGCAAAAGTGCTATGAACCACAAATACACTAATTCAATCATCCCTAGTAGATTCCCGTTTATGGTCACGGGAGCTTAGATACATGCAATAGAGACGTCCTCTCTGCACTCAGAGGGTGGTGTATAATTATCATGAAAGAGACAGGGGCCAAAAATAGATTGAATCAACTATCCTTTTGATTTCGTGTGTGTGTGTGTGTGTGTGTGTATGCACACACATACATATTTTAACAGTGCAATACATCTCAGAAATAAGTATAAAGTGGGAGTAGGATTGTACCCTAAAGCCTGTAACAGCTGCAGATTTGTTCAATTAGAAGATGGTCAACATAATGGAATTTTTATATCCATCAAAAGTCTCAAGTGGGAGGAGATGAGAGAGACAAGATCATCTCTGAAACACATTTAGAAGCCTCAGAAATTTTTGCAAAGGCTCATTTGGCAGCTTCTATCCTATTATAATCCAAATCCTTTTACTCTGTCCTCTATTTCATGTTGCTAATCGTAGCTCCATTGTGTGGAATATTATTTACAAAATGACAGATGTGCTGATTTTGGATCAACTTTGAATGATGGAGTACTTGAATGCAGGACCTGCTGTCGGTGCTGAATTTAAGCTCACTGTTTTCAGCTCCACTTGGGAGCTTGTAGTTGGGACCTCCTGAATGGAATAAATTTTAGGGGGGCAGCTGCAAGCCCTACTTCTGGCAGGGATCAGCTGCACTCAGGAATCAATCCTAGCTGGGCTTGCTTCTGAGGCCAGATTTAAAAGACACCAAATGCAAGAACAACTGAGAATCTATTTCAAAGTTTCTGATTGTTGCTTTTGCAGTAGTAATTTTACCTGCCCTACAGCTGATGTGTGTGGTTGGTGGGCATAGCTGAGGGAAATTGTCCCACAGGGTGAATTAGAACCCCTGGTGGGCCTAATTTGACCCATTGACCGGATGTTCTCCAGCTACTTATGTTCCTATGTTTCTAGATTCCAGGATAGGCAAAGTCAAGGGGATACTCTTAAATTAGCTGAAGGAATGTGTAGGTGACATTTGAACTGGAAAAGGTATTATCTTGTAAATGGTAGTAATGCACATAAAATGGACAGGAGTAAGATACCTAAGTGGTGATTCATGTGCTTTAAAATGCATGTGTGATTTTGCTTTGGCTAAAGAATTGGAGGCATAGCATGTTTGGGCTCATGCACACGGCATCCATATAAATGACTAAATTAAAGGAGGATGAATAATTAGGTTGATCATGCAATTATTGTGTTCTCCTTTGATTCCGTAAGCTTTGTGATGACTGAAGAAATAGGCAGAACTCTTCAAACATTTCAGTGAATATCAACATCTTTCGGTCTCGTTATGTGTTGATTCAGTTTAGTTGCTTTTGTGGTTAATTTTACTTTAAAATATGAAACAATGCATCAAAAATACCCACCTGTTTGCAAATGACATTACATGTTAAAACCAAACACATCAACCTCAAAGTAAACCACCTAACATAAAAATCAGAATACCCTCTACCCTATTGAGGTTCTTTGCTATTTTTCTACCAGAGAAGAGTTATGTTTTCATTTCCTTACTTTAGACAGTTAAAAAAAAATCCAATTTCTTATCTTTAGAACTAACGTCAACCCAAAGGTAGCAACAGCTGCTTTCCCTCCACAGCAAAACAGAATAGAATTCTGTCATGCTAGAATATCATTAAATATAATTCCCATCCTCAGTCAACTTAACCCTGAGCCCCAAAGCTGACTGAATGAGAGGCTTTACTACAATTTCAAAAGGCACCTGGTGGTGGGAGAGAAAAGGCATGGCAGAATCCAAGTACTGGGGGAAATGAAATGCCCAGATCGTATTCTATCAAGAGTAGAGTTGGGGGCAGAAATCTGATTTGGTTCTTTTTTTAAGGCAAGCCTACCTGATATGCACTTCCTGAAACAATACACAAACTGAAATACAGTTCTATCTTTCACAGTTCAAACTTATTCAAATGCTGCTGTTATCCAATAGAAAATGCATACAAAAATACATATGGGGAAAGTGTGCATATAGTTGCCAATCTCCCTTTCTTGGGCAAGATCCCTGAGCGGATGATTGTGGACCAGATCCAGGCACTCTTGGAGGAAACTGATTTTCTGGATCCATTTCAAACAGGGCTTAGGACCAGTTTTGGGACAGAAACTGCTTGATGACCAGCTGTATGAAGACCTCTGTTGGGAGAGAATCTGGGGAAAATGTGTCCCTGTTAATTCTCCTTGACCTCTCAGCAGCTTTCAATCCCACCAGCCATGGTATCCTTCTGGAGTGGCTGTTTGAGTTGGAGGTGGGTGGCCCTACTTTGCAGCGGTTCTGATCCTTCTTGGATGGTCGTTCCCAGAGCGTGATACTTGGGGAGGGCTCTTTGGCCCCGTGGAGCCTTCAATGTAGAGTTCCTCAAAAGTTCGATTTTATCCCCTACCTTATGCTGTTTAACATCTACATGAAACTGCTGAGTTGGAACATCCAGAGTTTTGTTAGCAAAATGCTGAGGACATACAGCTGTGCTTTACACCTGCAAGTATGTAAGTGGATGTGCCTCGGTAATGGACTGAATGAGAGCCAACAAACTGATGCTCAATCCAGATAGGCACTGTTAGTGTTAGAATTCCTGCTCCGTGATTGCAGTCATGGGATTGTTGTCTTTCACATGATGTGGTATGTTTTGACTCTACAAAGTGGGAAGTGACAGAGACAGGATGTTTGTGTTACTGTGTTCCGTGAAGTGGGACTATTGTCCTTTGTTTTTTATCTTTGCTGTCTGATGCTAGAGAGAGAGGGAGCCATGTTTCAGTGCTCCGTGTGTGTTTATATGTAAATAAAGTAGATTAGCCAAAATGCTGAGTTGCTGAGGTCTGTCATGCGAACTGCGAAGTCTCTGCAGATCCCTAAGTGTGCCGGTGTCTGTTGGCATAGGTCGCTGTGATATTGGGGCAGAAGAAAGCTTTTGAAGCTCCCAAACAAAAGACCAGGAGGGAGAGAACATGTTAGTTGCGCATATATCTCTGCCAGGGTCCTACTCAAGTGTAGGACGAGCTCCTGACAGTTAGTGGGTGGTTCCCTAGACTGGATGGTTAGGAGGCTGCCTGCTCTTGCTGGGGTTACACTTGTTCTGAAGGAGCAGATACATAGCCTGGGGGTCCTTCTAGATTCTTTGCTGTCACTTGAGGCTCAGGTGGCCTCAGTACATGGAGTGCCTTCCATCAGCTTTGTCTTGTGGCCCAGCTGCACCTTTATCTGGACAGGGATAGGTAGGTAAGGGTAGAGCAAGCAGGTCCAGCCCAGTTAATGAAGGCAAAGTCAGAGCAAAGTTCTCTTACATGAAGCACAACAGGACCCTGGACAGCTCCAAATAGGTTACGCTTGCTTTTCCCTCCTAACATACCTAGAAAAAGACATACTGTATCAGCTGGAATTTTGGGCCGACCAAAGCCTTATTTAATCTGATGTGACAAGGTGTGGCTGGCTTCCTGTTTACCCTCTAGAGCAGTTTTAGGGGGAAGTTTGGGGCTGCAGGGAATGGGAGAGGAAAAAGGAAGTCCTGTTGAGTGAGCAGAACTCCAGTCTTGCAGCGTACATTGCAACCCTTACTTTAGTTACTAATGAACTTAAATTACATATATGTGGCAGAAATTGTCTTCAGTTCTTTGCTTCGTATTTGAAAGAGACAATGGAGTTCTTACCCAGCTTCCTGACTTGCATGTCCTCTAAGTCTTCCATAATGGCCTCCCGTTCTCTCACTCTCTGAAAGGGATTTTTCAGGTTGTATCCAACACTGCTGCTCCATTTGAACATCCCCCTCTTCTCTTCTCTTCTCTTCTCTTCTCTTCTCTTCTCTTCTCTTCTCCTCTCCTCTCCTCTCCTCTCCTCTCCTCTCCTCTCCTCTCCTCTCCTCTGCACTTTCAGGCAGCAGACATCACAATGTGACAGAAGAGGGAGAATACCTTACCTCAATCATTGCCTGCCCCCTGCATTTTTTAAATGTACAGTGGTACCTCGGGTTAAGAACTTAATTCGTTCTGGAGGTCCGTTCTTAACCTGAAACTGTTCTTAACCTGAAGCACCACTTTAGCTAATGGGGCCTCCTGCTGCCGCCGCACGATTTCTGTTCTCATCCTGAAGCAAAGTTCTTAACCCGAGGTACTATTTCTGGGTTAGCGGAGTCTGTAACCTGAAGCGTCTGTAACCCATGGTACCACTGTACTTGGAGGCTACTGAAAACTTTTCTGTTTAGCTGAACCTACCTAGATATGTGGAGTTGATGTGCCTTTTAATACAGTATATGACTTTATTCTATTTTTAACTGCTGATGTTATTTATATTTTTAGGGTTATTTTTGTTAATTTGGTTTTAACTATGTTTTTCTTCAACAATTTTAATGTATATTTTATGTAAACCACTTAAAGGTTTTTTTGTGGTTAATCAGCATACTAGCAATAAGTAAATATGAAACCTGCAGCCCAATTTCACAAGGGCAACTTGATAAAGTGATAAGTGATAAAGACTACAATCCTATGTACACTTTCCTGGGACATTGATGTCAGTGGGGCTTGCTTCTGAGGAGATGCATAAATTGCTGCTAAGGTGTGTGGCTTTAAAAAAACACACCCAATAACGACAACAGTGGATTCAGCAATTAAACATTACAATATACAAATTATAAGAAATTACAGTATGTTTATTGTGTGACGTATGAGATCAGCCATATTCACGGTATGGGGAAAATCTGCAATTGTCTTCTTCTTAGGGTATTGTGTCCTGTCTTCAAAAGGGGCGGGAGAAGGAAGAAAATATTTATTTAGATCAGGGGTGGCCAACTCACAAGAGACTGTGAGTCTGTTCAGGTCAAAGTTGTTGAGCTATTTTTAGGAAGGAAAGCCCTGTTTTGGGGGGTTCAGAGAGGAGGAAAGTCTGTTTTTGGGGGGGAGCCGGTGATCTACCAATGATCTACCACAGACGTCCAGTGATCACGATCTACCTGTTGGATGTGCCTGATTTAGACCATTTCTCTACCACTTGATATATATATAAATATCTAATTGGGGTACAGAAAGCAGCAGCAATTCTGTTGACACTACAAAAACTGCATCATACTGAAGAAGTAATCGTATTATATCAATAATAACAGAATATAGATAGTGACAGTGTGGATAACTTTCAAAGAAACTGCTTTTCATTTAAGTAAATGTCACCTGCAATATAATTAAAATATCATTGTACCATAAAAGCCTTTCAATTGGCAAAGTGTTAGTTTTCTTTAGTCGCAGAAGATGGGGTCTGTTCATAATGAATGGTTTGCTTAGAGAGCAGTTATTCAGGGCAGGAGGAGCGATCCTCACCCGGGAAACATTTTTGACTGCTCTTTAGATGAGATGAAGACTAATTGAATTGACAGATTTAAGCTGGTTGGTACAGGACACAACATTGTCTGGAATGTAACACTGAAGTCAGTGGCATGGGTAGGGAACACTGAGAATGGCCATGGGCTTGTACCTAAGACATAAAAAGGTAAAGGTACCCCTGCCCATACGGGCCAGTCTTGTCCGACTCTAGGGTTGTACGCTCATCTCACTTAAGAGGCCGGGAGCCAGCGCTGTCCGGAGACACTTCCGGGTCACGTGGCCAGCGTGACGAAGCTGCTCTGGCGAGCCGGCACCAGCGCAGCACACGGAAACGCCGTTTACCTTCCCGCTATAAAGTGGTACCTATTTATCTGCTTGCACTTAGGGGTGCTTTCCAACTGCTAGGTGGGCAGGAGCTGGGACCGAAAGACGGGAGCTCACCCCGCCGCGGGGATTCGAACCGCCGACCATACGATCAGCAAGTCCTAGGCACTGAGGTTTTACCCACAGTGCTACCCGCATCCCTTTACCTAAGACATAGTGTAGGGATAATACACAAGACTGACAAAAAGTTGACTTTCCCTCAGGATTCTGTGGGAATCTGATATGTTGCCATTGTTAGCCAATTAGGATTCAAATATCCTTGTCAACTGGTTGAAAAGCATCCAGAGCATCACTGTTAGATCCCAGTCTTCCTTCTGCTGAACTTGGTCTATGTAAGGTAAAGGTAAAGGGACCCCTGACCATTAGGTCCAGTCGTGACCAACTCTGGGGTTGTGGCATTCATCTCGCTTTATTGGCCAAGGGAGCCGGCGTACAGCTTCCGGGTCAGGTGGCCAGCATGACTAAGCTGCTTCTGGCAAATCAGAGCAGTGCACGGAAACGCCATTTACCTTCCTGCTGGAGCAGTACCTATTTATCTACTTGCACTTTGATGTGCTTTTGAACTGCTAGGTTGGCAGGAGCAGAGACTGAGCAATGGGAGCTCACCCCGTCGTGGGGATTCGAACCGCCGACCTTCTGATCAGCAAGTCCTAGGCTCAGTGGTTTAACCCATAGCACCACCCGCGGTCTATGTACTAGGTATCAAAAGACCCCCCAAAAAACCAAAAAACCCCACGTCCTCTTTTGCTTTCAAAAGGCATTGCTATGGTTATTATTACATGTAAACAAGGAACACAACAAATTCTCATTGGAATGCAATGCTTCTTCCACTCCACCCTCTCTCATATATTCTTAAATATATCCAAGATCAGACTTTTGAACTTTGCTACGGAGCTTGCTGTTTTCTGCTAAAAAAAACCCAACCACCCCTCTCCTGCTGATGGAGTCTTTGTGTTTTGTTGTATTATTATAGAGCAAATACTCCCCTAAAGAGAGGCATAAGTAAAATCTTCTTAAGAAAGAAGCAGAGAAGATTGTGAGGCTTTATTCAATTACTCCCTAAAGGGTTGAATGTGAGTATTGATTATATGCCTCTTTTAAAATAATAGTGGAGTTATCTGGGCAGTCCCTGAGTTCCAGAAATTGTGTTCTGTATTTCTGGTTCCTTGTCTACACTAGGGGTGGAGATGTTGTTGGGCTACAACTGCTGTCATTCCTGACCATTGCCCATGCAGGTTGCCCTATTATATTCTGTGACCCCAAGAAAGTTAACATACCTATACTGAGGAGTTGGACTGAAACCCAGCATCTACTATATTTGGGTTGGAATGTTTTGGAGTAGTGACCTGAGTTTCGCATTCCTCACCTTATGAGCTGCTTTCTCTAAAGCTCTAATAAACCATGATAAGTCATATCAGAGCTTATGAATTTGATTTGGGTTGCCAGTGTGTTGGAGGGAGCTGTTTGGCCCTTTTCAGGCTTTGTTTTGTTTTGTTTAAATGCCTTATTGGCTTGCTGCTATTGTCTTCTCCTTGATGCCAAACAGGCAGCCATAGTTGTGCAAGTAGTAGCTTCAGCTCTTTTAAATATTGGTGCCAGAAGATGGGATCTGTGTTCTGAAATGTACTGAGCTATGATAAATCCTCCCAAGCCGGCACTTTTGAGAACAAGTTTTTCTTTTTGTGTTCCTTCTCGTTTCTGTGCCTTTCTTTTGGGTTTCTGCTTTTATTATGCATCACACAGCAGGTGTGGATGTGATTTTGTTTTGTTTTTTATTGTTATTTTTTGCTTTTATGAAATGATTTATGGTACAAACCCTGAGAACTGCAAGGTTTTTAAAATTCTCTTCTTTTCCCCAGGGATTTCTTTTGTGGGGGCGGGGGTAGTTCTTCTTTTGAAGAGACGTTTGTGAATTGTAACATGAAATGGGCCATTGCGACTCCCATGTTCTCCAAGCGAGAGTGGGATGTCTGCAGTGCTAGGCTTTGATTGGAGTGATGCTTTGAATCCATGATGGTGCCACAACCTGATAAAATGAAGCCTTTTTTATTTTTTTGGAATGCTTGAATTTTAATCAGTTCCAGTCAATCACAGTTTTTGAAGTGATTTTGAGCACAGCTCCTTCTTTGTTTCTGTACGGTAAGCAGGTCTTCTGCACAACGGATTGGGGTTAGCAAGCACCACCTTGCTCCCTCCCTCTACCTTTAAATCACATGTCCTCTGCAATACATTAAATTATATTGCAGATTTATTTACTGCATTTTATAAGTAAGGAAGCACCCCTCTGCTTTTATTGAGGAACCCGAGAAGCACATTTCCATATTTGAAAAAAAAATGCACTGTATAGCCATAAAGAGATGTATCTTGACCCCCTCCCCCCTTTAAATTTGTTTTTATTTATTTTATTTAGAAAGATTTTTAAATTTCTCAGAGGTCTCTAAGCATGTTCTCCCCCCCCATGGAGTGCTTTCCCTACTGGTGACTGGGAATAAAAATTGTTGGGTTAGATCGAGATTAGCCCTCAGCAGAGTTCTGCTCATGCTGGAGGAAGGGGTAGTGAAATTATTTTTGCTTATTCCTCCTTCCCTTTGCAACCCACTTTGCCTCCTGAAAAGTTGAACTCGAAGACTGAGGATCCTGCATGGAAGGTGGTGTTGAATACAGTTCCATCAAATGCCCTTCTAGTCACAGAGGGGCAATTCTAGATCCAACCATTGGCTTTTCATAGTTGATACAGTTTTCTTGCTCAGTCGCGTCTCCTTGTTTCTGCTCACCTTGGAACTTCGTCACTGCTCCGTCAGAGTTTTCCTGTTGTATCCTCCTCTTTGTAAGGGACTTCCTTTCGGTCTTCCAGTCCATCTCTATCCCTTGGTGTTGGAGCTCTCAGACTGAGTGAGGTCTTCTTCAGGACTCAAGGAGTCTGGCATTTGAAACTGCTCCGGCTCTCTAGGACTGCCCTGCGCAGGTCCTCTCCAATGACTCATATTAATTATTGGCATCATTCAGCAATGATTTTGTCCCTGGAGCCAGGGCACGAAATAACTCTGCTTGGAAAGAAGAGAGGCCTTTCGAGGATGAGCTTTCCACAGAACTAACACAACAGAGGCAGCCTGCAGTACAACACAGATTTTTATGGCTGTTGCTGTTGCTCACATTTCTTTCCTATCCTTCCACCATGGTCCCATCTGTGCTATACATTTAAAGCACTGTGATACTGCTTGGCTTCCCCCAAGAAATGCTGGGAGTGTAGTTTGTTAAGGGTGCTGAGGGTTGTTAAGAGACCCATATTTTCCTTAGAGCTACAATTCTCAAAGTGGTTTAACAATCAGCCTCTCTTCCCAGGGAACTCTTGAGAATTGTAGGGAAATAAGGGTCTGTAACAACTCTCAGCACCTTTAACAAACTACGCAGTCCCCATGATTCTTTGGGGAGGAATCACAACTGTTTAAAGTGATATGATAATGGTTTTGAATGTATAGTGTTGATGGCACCTAAGTTGCTGAGGGCAGCAAACAATGGGGGTGATTCCATTCTTCCCCCCCCCAAAAAAAAACAACCCCGGTTCTGTAAGGCTGAGAGGGTGAGGTTAAGAAATCATGGCTGACCCATAAATTTTGAATAGGGAAGAAAATTGATTTTGTCTGCATTTTAATAAGAAACTACCCAATTTACATTTTTCAAACCAGTATGCTGACTGAAACATGGTTATCCCTTGAAATCTGCTATTCTCTGAAATTTGTGACGTGGGCCTCCAGCCACTGTGAACAAAAATGAACTTATTAGGGGAGAGGGTGTGCAAAAAATGCATTGCATTCATGAAAATAACATACAAGGAAGGATTATATTAGGGAAAATTGCTTGCAAAAAACATGCATATTCATCAGACCTTTGTACAAAAATGTCTATTTTAAGAGAAATTAGCATTAAAATGCCAAGAAATTGAGAGGATATAATTGAAATTGACAGATTCATTCATCCTTACACAAGGCATGCTGGGAAAATCCCACCAATGGGAGATTTGACTCCCAACTGTCCTCTATCCTTTAGACCATTGTAAACAATACACCTTAGGTCTAAGAATTAAGAAGCTGCTTCAAATGTCCTGTCAGGCTACTTGGGGGGGGGGGCATCATACATGGGTATCTTCTGCCTCTAGCATAGTCCAGGAAAGGAGAAAATTTGAATTTTTCATATGATTATCTAGCATCTACTGCTCAAACTCTAATAGGTTTGTAACCATAGAAACTTTATTGAAATAATGGGTGATAAAAATTCTAAACAGGGAAGAATGTCAAAGATTAGGAATTGCAGGAAGAAGGGGCTGCACTTTCAACTCTTTGGGGGTGATGCTGTTCATAGAACATTCTGTCTTTAGTTAAACAAATTAGATGACTTCCGTTTGCCCCCCAGCAGGCTGGTCTCTGTATTATAAAATCACTGCCTATCACTTGACATAATTAGCCACATTCTGTTAAAAGTCTGCTCATGCAAAAAAAAAAAAAAAAAAGCAAAAAAAAAAGCTGCATGGAAGGATAGTTAAACAAGATTTTTTTAAAAAGTGTAAATGCATTGGGCAATATCTAGTATGGACTTTGTGCTGGTGGAAAGCACTCTTTAATGTGGTGCACCAGAAATTTGACATCCGGAATTGCCCCCAATCAGTGTTAGAAACTCAGATATATAAGCTGGGTGCCAAATGGCTCCTTAAACCAAGGCTACAGTTGCCAAAAAGGAATGTCTAGTTGCCGTATTAGGGCAAAGACAGCTCTAAAACCTTATTTTTCAAATGATGGACTGACTGGGACTATCACTTAAGCATCTGGTTAGATCAGATGACAACCTTGAGCTAGGTTAAGAACTTGTTGTTGTTGTTGTTTGGTCATTTAGTTGTGTCCGACTCTTCGTGACCCCTGGGCCAGAGCACACCAAGCACTCCTGTCTTCCATTGCCTCCTCCAGTTTTGTCAAACTCATGTTAGTAGCTTCAAGAACACTGTCCAGCCGTCTCATCCTCTGTCATCCCCTTCTCCTTGTGCCCTCCATCTTTCCCAACATCAGGGTCTTTTCCAGGGAGTCTTCTCTTCTCATGAGGTGGCCAAAGTATTGGAGCCTCAGCTTCACGATCTGTCCTTCCAATGAGCACTCAGGGCTGATTTCCTTAAGAATGGATAGGTTTGATCTTCTTGCAGTCCACGGGACTCTCAAGAGTCTCCTCCAGCACCATAATTCAAAAGCATCAATTCTTTGGCGATCAGCCTTCTTTATGGTCCAGTTCTCACTTCCATACATCACCACTGGGAAAACCATAGCTTTAACTGTGCAGACCTTTGTCGGCAAGGTGATGTCTCTACTTTTTAAGATGCTGTCTAGGTTTGTCATTGCTTTTCTCCCAAGAAGCAGGCGTCTTTTAATTTCATGACTGCTGTCACCATCTGCAGTGATCATGGAGCCCAAGAAAGTAAAATCTCTTACTGCCTCCATTTCTTGCCCCCTCTATATATCAGCCTATTCCTACCTCTTTTTCTTAAAGGTGACATGGAGCATTCATAGTGTAGGAATAGTCTTCACAACTGTGAGCATGTCTGTGAACCTGCCCTGTCTTTTCCAGTATGGAGGCCTCGTTTGTGCAGTCTCTTGAAAGCCAAAAGTCAGCCTTAGTAGTGGGGGTGGGGAGAAGAAGCTCCTGTATCTTTTCAAAAGTAGCTTCCTTCCCTGTTTTCTTTCTTTCAGTGGCATCACTTGCGGCTTTTGTTTGAGCATAAGGGAGCCCTGTGGCTGTGGCTGTGATATCAATAAGCAGGTCAAAACGGCATTTGACTGAGCTCTATTCACTGAATGCTAGAAGCCAGCTCACTGGCACCCCTCTTCTTGCCTGAAGGATTCAGGACTGTAGTTCCACTCTTCAGTGCAACCAGGGCTGGATTAATATCGGCAAATGTAGAGTCTTCTCCCACCCACCCACATACCTCGTTCCAGGTTCTCTGAAGCTATTAATAATTACAAATGCTAAAACCAGAGAGGTCTTGGAGGAGAGACACCGAAAGCTCAGAGAAGCCTTTGAATTGCTGCATGGTTCTGATTGTCAGGAGCTAGCTAGTTATTTATTTACCGTATTTTCCTGTCTATAAGACACTCCCATGTATAAGACGCCCCCTATTTTGGGGAACTCCAATTTAAGAAAATTGGGGGGGGGGGTCTCTGTGTATAAGACGCCCCCCAAATTTTTGACATTATTTTTTAGGGGGGGGACCTAGTCTTACAAACAGAAAAATACGGTATTTAAACAAATCACCTACCACGTCATCAAAATGCAAACTTCTCAGTGTGAGGGCATTTTGGGTTGTTGTTTCTCCTGTTTCTACATGGTTCTGCCCAAAAGCTGGAGAAAGAGAACACAGTTATCAGCAGCAAAAAAGAAGAATATGCAGTATAGCAGCCTTCTGTTTTGGTCTCCCAACTCCCATTGTCCTCCACCCATTGGCCCTGCTGGCTGATGGGAGTTGGAGTTCAGTGACTTTTGTTTGGTGGGGACAGGGAGGAGTTGGATTGGGCAAAGACTGAATCCTAAGATGGACCAGCCACCATAAAATATCAGTAGGCCTGATTCGGGGCTCTCTGCTGTTCCATTCTGAAGTTGTTGCAGTAAAGGTATAACATTTTCCTGCCCTTGCTACCTTCCATCCTGACCATTGCAAGTTGTGGGGCTGCAGTGGCTCCATTGCTCCATTAAACCCCAACACTGCCTCCCACCACCAGGGTTTTGATTGTGCTCTTGGGATCAGGGTGTTAGGCCGCCATCCTGTTTATAGGGGCAAATAGGTACTAAATAAATGCTGTTGAACGAATAGCTATTGTGAGTAAAAATCGACCACATGTAATCACTTGTTACCTTCTAGAACAGAGTTGGGTCTTCAGCTGTTTTTGGACTATAATTCTCATCATCCCTGACCACTGGTCCTGCTAGCTAGGGATGATGGGTGTTGTAGTCCAAAAATGAGTGAGAGACCCAAGTTTCGGAAACCCTGTTCTAGAAGGACAAAAGATATAGCATTCCTTTATATGGGTAACTATGAAATAATGAAAATGGTTAAATTGGAACTTAAGCTGGTGATTGTCAGATTGAGAAACTCTCTTAGTAGGTCTTTTTTCAACAAAGAACTATCAACTTAATTTTTTTATTCCTGCTTGAAAAATATTTATTGGTCAAATGTTTCCTGTGGAGCACAGTAACGTGTTTACAAATTTAATTGCTTTTTCCAATTGTATTGTCAAGTTATAATGATACATTGTATCAGTCCCCACTAAATAAAAATTAAGATTTGTGCTGGTGATACCACGCGAAGCAATTTAATCATATCCAGGATTAACGGTGAAACAAAATCCTGGAGTAATTGCAGTAGGTAATATTAAAAACATGTGGCTGTTATTTTTTTGAAGACATATTATTCTGTGATAATGAATTAATGCCAGGAACTTGAATGCTTCCATAGAAAAGACTGTCAGCATAGTGATAGGTTTCTGAAACAGGCATTTCAAAACAAAATGCTGCTGCTTCTTTTGTTTTTTCGTTCCTTGCATTTGTTACTTGCCCCGTAATCCTGGTTCTCTTGGCATCATAGGCGTGATAGAATATTCCAGGTCTCCCACTCTGACGTTGGAGTGAGAGCTCCAATATCAGATCCGCCACAACCTGCTACTGTGAAACTTCTGGTGCCTTGGCTCAACTGATAGTGGCTTACCATTATTGGTAGGGCCAAATGTTTGGGATATCAAGGACAGTTTGGGGGCGTAAGAATGGAGGAACAGGAAATGGCTTTCACCCAATGCTGCCTTGGTGCATAACACTTCTGGAAAATGGAGATGTTTAGACCAGCTCAGGAGCTGGTTTAAACCTTTCTCACCCTCTGATTTTTCTCTCATTGCTGCTCCCCGACTAAAATAAAATAGAATAAAATAAAATGCCCACAAAGGATGGTGAAGTAGAAGAGCACACCCCACCCTTGCCTCCATCCTGGATTTCAGTCCTAAAACAGAAACTTCATATAAAAAAGGAAAATACAAGTTTTGTTTGCAAATAGCTACAATACTCCAAACAGATGATTGACCAATTGCAACTCTGCCCCAAGAACAATACAACTCATTTTCCCATGGTGTGACCCAGAATGTAGCAGTAACTTCCCCATTAAAGTTTTTGTGTCTGTGGTACATCTTTGGAATCAATAATGTCTCATCTTCGAGCAAGTGGAAAGTTCTGCTGTTGACTTCAAACAATAGAGAAATGAACCCCAACACATTGAACTATATAACAAGTGGGCTTCGTTCTGTGCAATAGGGGCAGCTGAATAATGGGCTCTGAGAAGACGCTGCTATAATCTGGTATATTGCTCACTCCATGGTATTGATGAAGGGAGCTTTCCTTTGTATCTTGCTCTTTGTCAAATGTTATTTATTTTTGTTTGTTTGATGATTTATGACTAATAGCAAAATCTTCGCGGCTAAATCCCTTGTCCTTGCTTCTTGGATAGATTTATTCATGTGGTTTGTCGGGCTTCTAGACCCACAAGTCTTCTGTACCATTTCACGGCATTTCATCTAACCCTGCTTGAAATTTCTGCTTACTGCCTTTGCTGCCAGAATTGCAAATTGAAGCCCAGTAGAATCGCTAAAACATAAGACGCTGGCAGGCATCATCCAAGCCAAGCTTAGAGGAGGAAATTCTGTACCGAAAGCATCCCGCTGAGATTTCTATCTAGCTTCCTTAAAACCTCCAGTGATAAGAGATCCCATAGCTTTTCTGGGCAACATGTTCAATTTCCTAGCTGTTGTTATTCAATCTAAATCGATGCTTTGGCCCTCTTCCTTGGGCCAGGGAAGAATTGTTTCCTTTACCTGCTGTCCACCCCCCTCCCCATTGAATACCTGAGTGCCAGGATTCACAGAGAATGAATGTGCACGGTTCTTTTAACCTTTCTTTATCTAATTAATATCAGGCTTGGAATGGTGTTGGGATTTAGAATTGGATGGTTCTTTTTTTTTTTTATCTGGATGATTTACAGCACTTTGCTGCCAGCTTGGTCTGAAAGGCTATACCAAGAAATGTAATCGCTGGGAGAAAGAGAGAGATAAGGGATGTCATCCAGTTAAAGAAATCTTTGTCAACTAATCAAAGTAATTTTAATTTTTGATTAAGGCTGCATACGTTTGCATACGACTAAAACAATAGTTTTGATCAAAACCACGCTCCTTTCTTTTTAGGTGGTGCATGTAGATGTCACAAAAGATGCATTTGCTTTTGTCTGAAACTGAAGGGGGATGTCTGTTCAAAGATTATGCCTGCCATCTGCAGTTTATGGAAGTGCTTATATTATCAGTAATGACTTGTTCTGTTGCTAATTGGGAAGCAGATTTCTTTTAAAAAGTTGATTCTTGAGGTATGTTTTTGGGAGTGAACTGGTTAGAATTCCATAATGGCAAAAGGCAGTGATACACATGTGCGTGTTTTATGTGCAAATTTAAAATAGTTCATCGCTCATCAGTGGTACAGGCCCTTGGAATTGGTGGGATTTCTTGTCCTACATGACTCATATGCCTTACTTCTTCTTTTTTTAAAAGCAAAACTTTTTCAAAACTGGAGAAAGTGATGATTTCCCAAAAGCTTAATTAGATCCTGAAAGTGTGGGCTGGTTTCTGATCTACTTTATTTTAACACTTCTTACTTTGGATTTCAATTATGGTCTTAAATATGTTTTGTATTTTGATTTTATTGGATCTTGGTTTATTCTAAAAAAATTAACCATAGTTGGACAATGCCTTTAGGACTAATTAATACATCACAAATACACTGTGAGCTTTAAAGTTCTCCAGAACTTTTCATCAGGCCAGATGTTACTTAGTATTGGTGTAGTTGGGTGAACCAAAGAGTCATTCTTTTATTTATTTGACATTGTTTGTGGAGTTTGCTAAGAAGCACTTTAGAAATGGAATGAATAAATGTTGAAAGAGAGACCATGTCTTGTCCCCTTGCTCGCTCAGATCCATCACATACAAATGCAGTACTAATGCCTTCGAGACACAAAGAAGCAGCTTTGGCATGGAAATGCTACCTGCAGCAGAAATCAAGTGAACTGGATGGGGAGAGAGTTTCTCATCAAGAAAAACATCTGAGGAATTTCGGCGAATGGCAAAGCAATATAAATGCACTTAGGAAGGACGCAGGTGGCGCTGTGGGTAAAAGCCTCAGCGCCTAGGGCTTGCCGATCGAAAGGTCGGCGGTTCGAATCCCTGTGGCGGGGTGCGCTCCCGTCGTTCGGTCCCAGCGCCTGCCAACCTAGCAGTTCGAAAGCACCCCCGGGTGCAAGTAGATAAATAGGGACCGCTTACAAGCGGGAAGGTAAACGGCGTTTCCGTGTGCGGCTCTGGTTCGCCAGAGCAGCGATGTCACGCTGGCCATGTGACCCGGAAGTGTCTTCGGACAGCGCTGGCCCCCGGCCTCTTGAGTGAGATGGGCGCACAACCCTAGAGTCTGGCAAGACTGGCCCGTACGGGCAGGGGTACCTTTACCTTTACCTTAGTAGGTGCACCTGATTTGAATCGCCGTTGCTGCTGCTGTTATTTACAGTGGTACCTCGGGTTAAGAACTTAACTCGTTCTGGAGGTCCGTTCTTAACCTGAAACTGTTCTTAACCTGAGGTACCACTTTAGCTAATGGGGCCTCCCACTGCCACCGCACCACCGGCACGCAATTTCTGTTCTCATCCTGAAGCAAAGTTCTTAACCTGAGGTACTATTTCTGGGTTAGCGGAGTCTGTAACCTGAAGCATCTGTAACCTGAAGTGTCTGTAACCCGAGGTACCACTGTATTAGATTTCTTGCCTACCTTTTGCTGTGAGGGACCAGAGCAGGTCACAACCATTTGGAAATACAATATTAAAACCAGTTAAGACATTATCAGCTCCTGCAATCCTCTGCTCACACAAACTACATTGGCTGTCTGAATGTCCACTTGCTGCATGTATGGATGATCTCAAAAGCTGGTGAATCATTGTGTCACCCTCTTCCTAGATAGGGCTGGTTCAAGACTTTCTGCTGCCCCAGGTGAAGGTTCCCTTTCCTATTCATTGTACAGAAGCAGACTGGACTAGCAGTTGAATCTTACTTGACGCTACCAACAATTTAGCCTCCTCATCTTCTGCACCTGAAGGTAGCAGGTCAGTTTAGCAGGTTGCATGACAGGTTGTGTGACGCGCACACACAGAGCTCTGATCCCTAACAGAAGGGAATGGCCAGAGGCCTCATCTATCTAATGGTAGGACCGACCCTGTTCTTTGAAATTGTTGTCAGTGCCTGATTCCTGCATTATGTTTGAGCATGGGGATAGGCGGTTTGGGGACGACTGGGGTTACTCACATTATAGAGATTTATAAGGAGGGATCAGGATCCCAGCAGCAAGGCACCTTCCACAACCAGCACACGTTTGTTTAGAATGGGGATTTCCCACACATAGAAGCTATATATCATAGGAGGGTTTCTACATGTTTGAATGAATGTGCCTAGGTGGTGGGAAGAGTCTGCTGCCACAATGCAGCTCCCTTAAGGTATTTTCATTCTCTGCCTCCCCCCCCCCCCACTTATGTCAGAACAGGACTTATATCCGAAACAGCCCATTAGTCCTTACTTGTGTGCTTAAATCTCTTCATTCCAGTGGAATTAAGCTTGCAATCCAATCTGACCAGGAGACCAATGTAGAAATGTGCCAAAATATTGATAGAAATGGAAGATATGATGGGGTAGAGATGGAGAAAATATATGAGTTCTGGTTAGAAATATACACTGGAAACCTAATGTATGTTAACATGAACACAAGTGCCCCCCCCCCATT
Source organism: Podarcis bocagei (assembly GCF_964188305.1). Taxonomy (NCBI): domain Eukaryota; kingdom Metazoa; phylum Chordata; class Lepidosauria; order Squamata; family Lacertidae; genus Podarcis; species Podarcis bocagei. The sequence continues at coordinate 113,520,672 of NC_138125.1, forward strand.
TTTAAATAGGGATTTTCAGTTCTCTAAGGGAAGGGCTTAGATCTTTGTGATTTAGTTCTCCAATCCATGCCTTGCTCTTAAGAAAAAGAGGCTTTTCAGAATAAGGAGGACACTGCATAATTAAACTGATGATTAAATATTTTTCTTCTAAAATATATTTTTTTGTGGGGCAGGGAGTCTATTTCCCCTTCAGTTCTCATTAGTGCTAATAGGGGCTTTCCACTTATTGCAGACCTGCCCATCTACACCACATAAGACGAAGAAAGAACGGATGTAAATAATTAGCCACGCCGCAAAAAAATGAACAACACTCTGTTTACATGATAGCATGTTTTCATAGTAAGTATGGAAAGCATACTATTGTCTTAATGAGGATCTCTTTTTTAAAAAAAACAACAACAACAACCTGCATTTTAATGACACCTCGGTATAATTTGCTCTTGATTATCACAGAGCTACTTTCTCCTTGATGCAGGACTTTCATCTCTCTCTTTGTATCTAGGGTAAAATTTGCATAAAAGTAAGAAATATAGAGGAACTAAAGAAGAAGGGAAAGTGGCCCATTCCCAAAGAAGGCTATAAAATAACTGTTGTGAGGAAGCGATGCAAGAGTTGGGAACTTTAGTCTCCATTGCACTTCTTATTCATTCTTCTTTCCATAAAAAGGCTGCATTTTGCCAGGGAAGCCATTCCTGCCAGGCCGCAGCAGGCTTGGCATCTATGCCCAGCACCCTTGGAACCCTAGCATGGTCCATCCATGTTGGTGCCAGTCCTGGACTGATGGCCACAGGCTTATCTGTGAGTGGCAGCATCAAGGAGGTGTTTTATCTTCCCACAGTGCTTTGCATCGTGTCATGCAGGCACTGTGGGAAATTAAAGTGTTCATTTGCTGCTACTGCTGCTGTGAGGAAAACCTCTTGGCTGGGAGCCTACCGGCATCACTGAGAAGAGCTTTACTAAGGATACTTCAGAGCGGAAGCTGGCCCTGAATCCTGCATCGTTGGCCCTCACATTTTGTACTCCATTACTGCCTTAGTCAATATAATTGCAAAGATTTATGTTATGGGGACAACATCACTTTTGTACTACATGTCTGTAATATTTTTAATGTATCTGTAACGACACAATCAGATTCAATTTTAGTTTACTTATTTGCTATCTGTCTAATACAGTCATGTCATCAAAAACCCGGGGGGGGGGGGAGAGTTTTCACCTGCTTAGAATCATAGTATTGTAGAGCTGGAAGGGACTGCAAGGGCTTGTTTATATGCATACAGCCATTGTCTGAACAACTCTGATGCGATCAAGTAGTCTTCCCCATCCTGGTGTCCTTCAGCTTGTTTCTAAGTGGCACCTCCTATGGGTTATGCTTCCTGAAAACAATGGGAATTGGGATCAAAGATTACCAACAGCAGGGTTTCCCAAATTTGGGGCTCCAGCTGCTGTTGGACTACAACTCTCATCATCCCTAACTAACCAGTGGTCAAGGATGATGGTAATTGTAGTCCAAGAACAGCTGGAGACCCAAGTTGGGGTCACCTAGAGCAGTGTTTCCCAACCTTTTTTGGGCAAAGGCACACTTGTTTGATGAAAAAAATCTCGAGGCACACCACCATTACAGCCCCATGATGTCAGCGCGCAGCGTCACGCCGGGAGGGACGCACGAAAGTGTAAGTTTCAATTTCTTTCCCTCCCCCTTGCCGGGGAACCTCCAAGCTTTGGAGGTGGGGGGGAGGAGGCAGCAAAGCGAGGCAGGAAGGAGAGCGCGGCTTGGCTGGGTGAGCTTTGGCAGGGGCAGGGAATGAGAGCCGCGAGGCGGGCGCTGCGGACGGAGGCGCTGCCCGCCGAGCTCGCAGGCAGCCAGGCAGGCAGACGGCGAGAGCCCCGCGCTGGGCGGCCTCTCCTCGCCGCCGCCGCCCCGCCTCTCGCCGCCCGACTCGCCCGCCTCCCTCCAGGCAACATCTCGCGGCACACCAGGCAACATCTCGCGGCACACTAGTGTGCCGCGGAACAGTGGTTGGGAAACACTGACCTAGAGGACCACAGGTTCTCCACCGCTGATCTAAGAATAACCCCAATCCATGAACCTGACCTTTCTAAGCCTCTCCAGCGCACTTTGAGTGCCACCTCTCTGTTTCATTAAACTGCCCACCAGTGGAACCTCCATCTTGGGTCAACTGAACTTCAGTTTGTTGGTCCTCAACAAATGCATCCACACTTCCAGGGTTGTGTCTTCTACAAAATCACAAGGCATGACATCTGGCCCAGTGCATCATTTGGGCACCAGACACTGTCAAGCATGGCAGCCCCATGCCACTAATAGGCAAAAAACCAAGAAGAGAATAAGCAGATAGAAGTGAGTTTGGACTACTACAAATCGCATGCCTGTACCTCTAGGAGAGTGTCCTCTATATGTACCTGTAAGAAGAGTTATTTGATGTGCATGACAGTAAGCCATTGTGACAAGCAAGCTGCTGAATATGACTTTGAGCCTGCCCTTTTTAAATAGAGAATGGTGACAATGGTTTTATGCTTCATTAAAATGCTGGACAAAACATACTCCAGCTCTGCTGTTTTTGTGGATTTGTGAATGAATGTATAGTAACAACGTGCTCAATTTCTCATGGAATTGAGTTATCTTCTATTTTCAGTTCTCTGGCTGTAGAATACGTTGTGTTTGTCAAGGTATTTTGCTGTTTTGTTGCTCATAGCTGAGTATTACAGTGTGACCAGGGAGTGGGTGGCACTGTGCTGTGGTCCAAACCACTGAGCCTCTTGGGCAGGGGTCAGCAACCCTTTTCAGCCATGGGCTGGTCCACCGACCCTCAGACCATGTGGTGGGCTGGACTATATTTTTTTGGAGCAAATGAACAAATTCCTATGCCCCACAAATAACCCAGAGATGCATTTTAAATAAAAGGACACATTCTACTCATGTAAAAACATGCTGATTCCCCGACCATCCGCGGGCCAGATTGAGAAGGTGATTGGGCCACCCCTGCTCTTGGGCTTGCCGATCGGAAGATCGCCGGTTCGAATCCACGCAATGGGGTGCACTCCTGTTCCTCTGTCCCAGCTTCTGCCAACCTAGCAGTTCAAAAGCACACCAGTGCAAGTAGATAAATAGGTACCGCTGTAGCGGGAATGTAAACGGGGTTTCCGTGTGATCTGGCACTCATCACAGTGTCTTGTTGTGCCAGAAGTGGTTTAGTCATGCTGGCCACATGACCCGGAAAGCTGTCTACGGACAAACACCGACTCCCTCAGCCTGAAGCGAGATGAGCGCCCCACCCCATAGTCAAGTCTGACTGGACATAACCATCCAGGGACCCTTTACCTTTTACCTTTACCATTACAGTATGTATGCTAAGCTGCTGTTCTGTGCACCTAAGGTTCCTTTCCCTCCCTGCCCCATGTAAGCTACTCATTACTGAGAACTATTATGATTAATAATTTTATTTTTATAGGCCGCATATAGCATACTATTAGAATGGGAGATGAAAGATGAAGAGGTAAAATCAGTTATGATTAAATGGGCACAAGATGTAGGTCACAACATTATGATGGAGGATTGAGTTAAATTATGGAAAACTGACTTAAAATTTACAGATTGTTCACAATTGAAGGAGAACTACATGAAGATGATGTACAGATGGTATACAACACCAGTGCAGCTAGGGAAAATGTACAAAACTAGTTCAAACATATGTTGGAAGTGTAAGGAAATGGAGGGAACATTTTATCATATGTGGTGGGATTGTAAAGTGATTAAAAAACTTTGGGAAATGATATACAATGAACTGAAGAAAATGTTCCATTTAACATTTGTTAAAAAAACCCGAGGCATTTTTGTTGGGGATTGTAGGGAAAGACCTGCCAAAAAAGTTGAAAAACATCTTCATGTATGCGACAACAGCCGCGAGAGGTCTGGTAGCACAAGGATGGAAGACTGAAGAAATCCCAACTAAAGAATTATGGCAAGAAAAATTGGTGGATTATGCAGAACTGGCAATTATGCAGAACTGTGTAGCATTTTGTCTGTAAGTGAAATCTAAATAATAATATTTATTCCCCCCACCCAACCCTTGTATTATTTACAGGTTTTGCACTGTCCAACATTTTTTCAGTGCTGCTTCTAAAAATTATGTCACTACATTATGGATGTTTCGCACTCAATTTCAGCTGTCTTGGGCCCAAATTGGGCAGAATGTGTGAAAATTATAGCCCCCAACAGGTAACTATTTATTTTTGGCTATTTATTGAACATAATCAACCTTCCTCACACATAGTGAAACAACTTATTACCTAAGCTACCTCATTTATTCAACCATATGGTAATGACGATCCCATCTGGCCCATAAACTAATTGGTATCTAGGGATGGATAGACCTTATTAAAGTCTGGTTCACCCCCGTTCTGCAAGGGTGTTGGCAAGTCCATCCCATTTACGTGCAGAATATTTAGGGGAAACCCTTAAAATATCATACGGAAATGTATTTTTATGCTGTTGTTTTTTGGAAATGTTCTTTTACATTGATTTACTTTAAGATGACGTAACATACAGTTTACATCAAAATCTATTTATTTATCTTGGCGACTTCCCATCCTTCCATCTTTTAAAAGTTAATTGGGATTGAGGTGGTCTGAAGGCTGCAGCATTTCTTCTGTTCCTCCAAAAGAGATTTCTCTCCTTTCAAACTTCTAGGATGCAGCACTCCTTGGCACTGCATGCTTTGAACGCAATAGAGTAAGTCTCCCTGGGGGTGTTAGGATGATTGTGTGTATGGGACTTCACCTCTTAGCTATGTCCCAGACATCTGTGTGCTTCTTGTCTCTACCCTTAGATGTCTGCTCATTTAGAAAAACCTCTCCTCCTCCCGGAGGGGAGGGATTGTGATTGGGAACTGATTCCTGCGCTTCGCAGGGGGCGTTCCGGCCCCTGCTTGCCATCATCACTGACGCTCGCCGCTCCCCGGATAGGCTTCCAATCAGTGGGAAGCTCGGGGGCGGGGTTGAGCTGCTCAAATGCGGCCACGGCAGCTCTCCCCCTCATTGCGCTGCCAGATTTTTTCGAGTCACCCACCCACCACTCCCTTTAGTTCATCGCTTCACGCTTGACCTTGCTATGGACCCATGGTTGGTCACCTTGGTTGCCCGGGGGGCCTGGTAGGAGTTTTTACGCAGTTGGCAAATTGGCACTGGCCTCTTGGTTTTTCGCCTACCTCGTAACTTTCCCGATATTGGCGGTTAGGCATTGGAATGTGTTGTTGGTGTATGGAAGGGCAGGGTGTGGCCATCGCCTACCCCTTCACTTATGGGTATTCCGTTAAAGGAATCCGGCGGTCGTGGATCCTGTCCGATGCCCTGCGTGGCTGGGGGCCTTGGCACGACCCCCGGTGACATCAGGGGAGAGCTTATAGTTGGATTTGCATCAACAGGCTCCCCCTACTGGTGGTTAACCCTCGTTAGACTCACCCCTCTCTGAGTGGGTGGAGTCAAGATTTTCTGTTGTCCAATGCCTAAGCCCAATACCTCTCACATGCTGTAATCAATAAAGTTGTGGCCTTTTCTAGCCCATTAACCTAATATACTGTGTCCACGTGTCTTTATTATTCCCAAGTGGGGGGACGGGTCCTCGAATCACAAAATGTAGTTCCCCCACCACCATTCCTCTCAGTCTGTGGTCATTGGGGGCACGGGAGGAAGAGAGAGGACACTGGAGAGGCACAGACCCACTTCCCCTCCATTGGGCAGATATATGGAAGGAGCTTTGCTAAGTAGATGTACATTTCAGCATACCTTTGATTCTTCGCAGTCATTAAGGGGCGGAGCAGGCTGCTATATTTTCCTCTCCATTGCCTAGCCCTGATGCAGTTAATGCAAGTTATTAAGAATGAACTCTATCACTTTGGAGCTGCAATTAAAACATTTTCCACTGGGGAAGCCACCCTTGGAGCACACCCACAAATTGAATTTCCCTGTTCGCTGGTTCTGCACTTAAGATATACTAGTCTGGTTCACTGAAGAGAAGTATTTTAAACAAGACTCACTAACACACAGTATTTTTGAGTTGGGATCCATTTAGGTCTATCTTTGTAGGGATGAACCCATAATGAAGTAATATATAATAGTTTCCTGGAATTCATACTACTACTTTTTATTGTATTATTTACTTTATTCCATGGCAAGGCGGGAATATTATTTTTTTCCTAGGTGGCAGAAGAATGATAAGAAGTAAGTTTTTTATCATCTGAAAGTTGGTTGTTTCTGGAGGAGCAAGTTACTTTAATTACGTCAATGTGCAGCTTTTTAAAAATAAAAATAAGGTTATTCTTATAATAATTGAAGAAATATTATAGGTGAGCATTATCCTGGAATGTGGTGTTTCCAGTACATTGCAAACATTATCCACTTTTCAATGAACGTTTCTTTGTGAGCATCATTATGCGTTCTCAGGTAATACAAGTTAACGTAGACATAAAGGGCAAAGTTTATTAATGGCATGGTCTAAAGCTTGCGACATTTAAGCAGGAGCCTAATTAAATCTTCCAGCTGGGATTCTAGGGAAGTGCCTTATATGGAGTTTGACCATTGATCCATTTGTTCAGTTGCATCTACATGCACTGCTAAGGGCCCCCCAAGGTTTTAGGGAGAGATCTTTCCCAGCCTTCACTGGAGATGCCAGATTTGAACCTGGGACCTGTTGCGCACAGAGCATGTGCTTTACCACAGAACCATAGTCCTTCACCCCATGATGGAGAAGGTGGAGCTGTGCTCCCATTGACTCTACACCTCATTTGGGTGACCGGATTCTGAGTCCATGGGAACAGCATGGCAACCAGAGGAAGCTACAGGGGTACCTCGGGTTACAGACGCTTCAGGTTACAGACTCCGCTAACCCAGAAATAGTACCTCAGGTTAAGAACTTTGCTTCAGGATGAGAACAGAAATCGCGCGGTGGAGGTGCAGCAGCAGTGAGACGCCCCATTAACTAAAGTGGTGCTTCAGGTTAAGAACAGTTTCAGGTTAAGAACGGACCTCCAGAACGAGTTAAGTTCTTAACCCGAGGTACCACTGCATTTAGTACTCTTTCTGATTGGGAGACATCAGCCAGGGTCATTCCTACCCCATCGCCTGCCACTGCCTATTAATGGTTGATGTTTTACTGTGTTTTAATATTTTGTTGGGAGCCGCTCAGAGTGGCTGGGGCAACCCAGTCATATGCGTGGCATGTAAATAATAAAATTATTATTATTATTATTTCTGAGTTTATGTTGCAAGTTGATTCAAAAGTGTTACCAAGCAACTCCTATGCTACAGAAGTCCGGAGATGTTTCAGATGGCCTCTTGAAACCCCACCCTCTTAGTGGACAAATGGGAATCATTTCTCCTCCCCTAGCAAAATGTTCCAACGCCAATGTTTCTCGCCATTAGCAGTGGTGGTTTTTCTCTTGTTTTGCTGCTGCTACAACTGATACTAGTGGCAACTGTCTTGGCAGCCAAGGGACACCCATTTTCCATTCTCTTCAAAGGCCAGCATTCTTTCTTTCAGAAGGGGTGGAATCCCCAGGTGAGTGGTAAAAGCAGTGGAAAATCTTTTAGCCCCTTAACCTCCTCACAGCGCTGTTTTAGCAAGGAATGAGCACTCTCAATAAGAGAGAGAGGGGGGGAGGGAGGGGAGGGGGTAGCAGGAAGCCTTTGCTACTTGTGTATGTTCCCCACTATCATGGGCCAGGAGTCAGCTTTGCCTGCTGAACAGCCGCTTGAAGGTAGAGAAGGCAGAGTGACTCCACTTGCAGCTGATCAGCTTTCAAGGAGAACAAAGGAGGAGGTACTGATGAGAACCAGCTGGCTTCAGCCTTCTTAAGCAGAGCTTCCAGCAGCAGTCAGATGCTGGTAACAACGTTTGTAGTTCCTGGTCCTATCTTGGTGCTCGTCTTGACCCCATGATCATCAGATTCCCTGACCCCTGGACTATCTGACCACGTGGATTGCCTTTCGTCTGACCCTAGGACTGGACCTGACTTCAGATGCTGACTCTGACTCCAGGCAAGTAACACCTCAGAGACTCTTCTGGCTGGCTGGCCTCCCACTCAACTGAACTCTGCACATTGTTGCTCAGCAACGAGACTATGACACCCACCTGACTTAGAAGCTTGGAAGGTTAGGGTTGTTGATCATGCAGGGAGCTTCCTTGAGTACAGTTTGCTCTCTGTGCCAGAAGGTCAGCCTCTCTCCTGCCTGCAGATTAGCCTCTTCACCTTGTGCAATGGAAATTGCACTGCTGTGAGAGGACAAACCAAATGGAGGTAGGGTCCCCTTTGAAAGGACCCACCTTGAACCCAAACCGGGGCCTCGTTTCATAATTTGTTTGGCAGTGGTGGTAGTGCTGCTGTGGCGACGCAAACCAAGTCAACATGACTTGTTTATGACCAGCTGAAGGCTAGAGAATCCTTTAAAGCACATTTTGTCACGTACTGCGTTGAAGGCCATTACTAAAACTGGAGTTTTCTGATGAGTGCAGATTGCTGATTTTATGTTGTAGGGCTGCCTGTCAATTGCTTGGCGGGGTGGGGGTGGGGAACACAGACAGGGAGATAAAGTCTGTTCACTTCCTAATCTTTTGAAAATGTACATTTACCCCCTTTTAAGTAATGTTTAGTGAATCGGAATAATGGAAGCAAGGCAACATGTACTTGTAATATGAAAAGAGCTAAGTACAGTAATCTCCTTGCAGAAAGAACAAAAAGAGGGAGGTGTGGGTTCCTTCCATTTGCTACAGTTGCTAGGAGCTGCTTGCAGTGTGTTAATGGGAAACACAGGAGGCTGATAATTTCTCTGAAACAGGTTATGGCTGATGGTTGCCTTTAAAAGTCTGAATCTTCTGGTTTAAAATAAGAAGATAATGCAGATGTTGATAGAACTGTCAGACAGCACACCTGTGGCAGTTATACAAGACATGCAACACAGGGTGGGCTGCCAAAAGCACAATATTTTTAAATGATGTATGTTAAAAGGCAGCAAAACAAGGTGAGAGTGAATAACTTGCATGCACTTGAGGCATTTTTAAATTGCTCTGTGTAGAACTGCCTCCATGCCATAAACAAAACAAATGCATTGGCTTTCTCTGTGTTGCTATGGTCTCCCTGTCTCGCTCTTTTCCGAACTTTCCTCAGCCTTTTTAAGATGTTAGCTCCTCACATATTGGCTGTGTGTGCAGCGTCCGTTTAAACCATGTGTCTATCCCCCAAAGAATCCTGGGAACTGTAGTTTAAGGGTGCTGGGAGTTTTAGCTCTGTGAAGGGTAAACCACAGTCCCCAGGCTTCTTTGAGAGGAAGTCATGCGCTTGAAATGGATGGCTTGTGTGTTATCTGTTGGAGATAATTTGTCCTCTTTACCTGTGGGGCTTAATTGTGGGCTGGAACATGGAACCACTAATAAGAGTGGCTCCACTGTGGTGGTCTTAGCAGATTTGAAAAGTTTCTTTTAAGAGCAAGCTTGGTTGCTGCTTAAAATGAAAACCTCTCCCCCCCTTTTAATTCTGAAGTGCTAAGACAGCTCAGTGTGGGAGAAGAAAACCCTGTCAGGAACAATAACAAAGCCTTTTACTTAGATGGGGGCAATGTGAGTATTTTAATAATAGATATTTTGCTGCCAGCTATATGCATATAGTGGAGATGGCTCTGATAAGGAAGATTTGTTGTCTGTTTATCATAGCTCTCCCCCCCCCCCCGTGCAATGCAAGTGTGTCCCCCTGGCAGCTGAGGCTTTAGCTATTCAGATCTAGCCTCTGTCTATATTGATGGACACCAGGAGTATTTTTAGGTGGGTGAGAATGCCCAAGGCAGTCAGGAGGGCATGATGAATGTTGCCCACATTTCATGTTCATTATGACATCAGCTTATTTAGTGGGCAAAGTATAAAGCTATAAACTATCACATTCAATATTTTTGAAATGAGCTGATTGCACTCATATGCACAAAGAGAGAAAAATATATTAACTTGTTGCCATCCGTCTGTCTCGGGAGACAGGAGAAGTGTGGCTTTAGAGACCAATACAGGAGAGCAGTGGCCGACGCTCCCGATGTTCTAGGCGCATTTTGCAATAGGGAATTTCATTCACGCGAGCAGTTTCTGAGCTCTGAGCACAGTACTGCACTTAAGATTTCAGATTAAAACTGCAGAGTGGAAGGAAAGGAGGACCTTTTTTTGCCTCCCCACTTCCATATACTCTCTGAATACTAGCGAAGAGACCCTCTTAAGAATATTAGGGGGGTGGGCAAGGGAAGGACTAGACCATGTGAAAAATGAACATATTTTAGCTTCAGCTCGTTCATTATTAGCTTTGTATTCTTCTTATTAAAAAAGTGTGCCTAGGCATTCCATTGTTGCGCCCATAACCTAGTTTTAAGGTGCCATTGAGCTCCTAGCTTTCATATCTCAGTTTCTAACACTGCAGAAGAGACATGTTTTGTTGTAGGTGGGGCAGATGAAGGCACCTGGTTTTCCTGCTACAAGTGCCCCATGTCGTTTCTTCTCTCTGCACTTCTCCCAGTGATCATATAATAACTAGTAGCTAAGCAAAACAAACATGGAAGAACATCAGCCGCCCTCGACTACAACAGCAGTCCCTGTCCCCGATCATATCTGGGGATGCTCGGCCCTCAGAGAGCTCTGCTCCCTCCTGCTTCCAGGAACTGTGCCTGCATTGCCAATAGGCTGGAAACCTAGTGTTATCCACATTTCTGACTGGACAGCCATAGTTTCTTTGGAAATGTTTAATGCACAACTGCACAGCTGTGCTTAAGTTTAAAAGCCCTGTTCATCCAGATCTTCAGCTTTCACAGGGATTGGGGAATGTGACTGTTATGTACTGAGTTGAATAGGATCCAAACTGCAGCAGTCTGATTGGTCCTAGAACAATAGGATTCAGAATGCAGCAGTCTGATTGGTCCTAGAACAATGCAGCAGTATGATTGGTTGGCAGGAACCACCCAATCCTGCTCCAGATAGAGGTGAATCCACAACCTGATTGGCTTACAGTAGAATTCCGGAATTAGCCAATCATGTGCAGCCCATTGTGTAAATAATGTATATAAAGCAGATACTGTGAGGGGACTTGCATTCATTCCTCCTCACCACTATGAGCTGAATAAAGAGCATGAAATCACTTTGCGACTCTGAGTATATTTCAGTGACTCTGGTGGTAGCTGCATGCAGTCTGCAACCCTTTCTGGGGGAAGTGGGGGTGCCTCCTATTTACCCCAATACAAGTTAATTGAGAGAGCGATTCCTCCCTTAGCTTGCATGGGGAAAAGAAGGGACTGGGTCTTCAGAAATGATTGGTTTTGGTGGAGAATATCTCCCCACTAGCACATATACACCAGTGGTGAGATTTCCTCCCCAGCTGTTTCTGGGGATGGAGCCTCTTCTTTTCCCCTATGCAAGTTAAGGGAGAGATAAATCTGTTAATGTGCATTACATATCTGGGCAGGTGTGGAAGTGCACATGGATGTACGGGGGAGTGGCCTTTCAAGCACCACACACTTCCTATATTGCATGGTGGGACAATACAGTAGACATGATTATTGGAGCCCCCAGTCGCCTGCAACACACAATTGCCTTTATCCAGCATTGTATTCCATACGTGTGCTCTGCAAACAGCAACTGCATAAGCAAAAAATACGAGCGCAGCTTTGCCTCCCAAGCAAAAGGGGCTGCGGTCTGGATTGCATCATGAGATGGATGTACCTTCCTTCACATCTAAGGTGCAGCTTCTTTAAACACAAATAGCATCAGGCAGGTAGGTGGGTGCAATTTGCATTTTCAAAAACCTGCTCATTAGGTGCCAAAAACCCGCAGTTAACATCACTTCTGCTTAGGGTCTGAGTCAATCATCTGAGGAAGGCACCCATTTTGACATCGGTATTCCGAAGCACTTCTGCAACAAATAAAAATCTTAAATTTGCTGCAGAGTTAAACGCGCCTTGATTAGTGGAAACATGCAGAAATGAGATGCTTTTAACCGAAGCGTGCATCAGGCAAGAAGGTTAAGCTCTAGGAATTCATCGTTCACGTGTATGAAACGGACTCAGGCTGAAGAATAGGAATGATGCGGGTGGACAAAAATGTAATTCTGAAAATCCTATCAAGGCAAATACGTGGGGTGTGGGAGTGTGATATGTATCAACCATGCCTGAATTGGGGTGTGTGAGGTATGTTTGTGGGTGTACAGTGGTACCTCGGGTTACAGACACTTCAGGTTACATACACTTCAGGTTACAGACTCCACTAACCCAGAAATAGTACCTCAGGTTAAGAACTTTGCTTCAGGATGAAGGCTGCTGCAGCAGCAGGAGGAGGCCCCATTAGCTAAAGTGGTGCTTCAGGTTAAGAACAGTTTCAGGTTAAGAACAGACCTCCGGAACGAATTAAGTACCGTATACTTAACCCGAGGTACCACTGTATAACATGAATGGGGAGCCTCAGAACTGGGTTCCATATGTGGGCCTCTGTATCTGGCTCTTGACTCTCCTCAGCTACACCAGTCACTACCCCTCATTTGCACCCTGCTTCGGTGTTTTTGCCTGGCTGGAATGTGTACTTGGATGCTGATAATGCTTCTCACATGCATGGCTGAAGGGTGGAGAGAGGTCTGTATGTAGATACTAATCTAATGTACGAGGATAGTATTCATTCATTGTTCTACTTTTGGATATGGACCCATCCACCAGTGGCATGTGGTCCCTGGAAGAATGATAAGAAGGGAATACAGTCCACAGGCTGAAAAGGGTTTCTTATCCCTGCCGTATAAGATTTGCAGGTGTGCCCCTTCTGGAGGTCCTGCCAGTAACTGTGATACTATGAGTGGTGACTCGAGATAGGGCCTTTTCAGTGGTGGCACCCAGCTGTGGAACTCCCTCTCATCAGCAATATGTTCAGCCCCTCTACATTGTATGGGATTGATGCTAGCTGAAGGCAACTGGCAAGGTCACCAGTGTAGTCCATTTATAATGAGCAACTGCTTTCTGCTGTAGGTTTGGTATGGATTTTAGCACTGATCTTAATTAGTTGTATTGTGTTCAATAGTGTTTTGTAGTTTTAATAAGTATTATTTGTGTAAGCTGCCCTGAGGTTCTTTACGATGGATGGCATAGAAATTTATTAAATAATTAAAATACTCTATTAAATAATTGAAATGCATTTGTTTCTGACTGCCAGTGACCAATACAATTAAAACTTTGATAATGCTAGAAATGTTAACGCATTCAATTTTTTCCCCCTTCAAAGTGAAATAAAGCACTTTGTAGGGTTTTGAGTGGACATTGAGGTGAACTAACCTCTATGTTTTAAACCTAGCAGTATGCATTTTCCAAAATTGAGAATCTTTATTGCTCTGCAGCTGTACCATGGTTTTCAAAAGTTACACACCAGTCCTGTTGAAAATTGGTTTGAGTCAGTTTTTAATTTGGAGCTAGAGGAGACAGTGTCATGTATTCAGGAAAGAGAAATATTTTGTAGACTGTCAGCATTCCTTTCATATTAGTTTCACATCAGATTAGTATGCTGACAAACCACTGGTTTCTCTTTCACTTGAAATGTTTCTAATGTCAATAGGAAACTCAAAGTATCACTAGATGTGCAAGCTACATATCAAGTCAAGAACAGAGGAGGTAAATATTGAGGTTTATTTGTTTTATACTGGTGTTATTTCCTTCCTGCAAGACACTTCTGATGAAATACAAGACACTGATGATTAAAAAGGCATGTGGTTTGAGTTTTATTTCTCTGAATAAAGATTGGTTACTTTTGATATACAGAGTTTTGGGAGCAGGAGCTAAAACCAAGCATTTTGTGCTTGGTTGTGTCCCATTTCTGAGCCTGTTCATAAGATCAGTTCTCCTGGGATAACAACCACTGAACTCCCTTCAGCCTTATAAAAATGATCAAGGGCATGAATGAGGACTGATTCGCATTTCATATACATTATAGTCCTAACGCAGGAGAAAGAGGGAGGGGAATTGTGTGATTTGGTCCTTCACACTGATGGATATGTGGATAGGATTTATCACCCACATTATATTGCGAACTACAAGGAGGAGGAGGTCCTGCTTCTTCACTATAAGAACAAATACCTCATCTAGACCTGACAAACACTATAACTTCTGAATGGGAGACATTCAAATAGGGAAACACAACAGCTCTTGCTGGGGAGCTATGAATGATTACTGCACCCTAGTGCATGGCTTGTCAATGGGGAACCCAGCAGATATTGTTGGACTTCAACTCCCATCACCCCTTTCCAGCATGGTCAAGGTTGATGGGAGAAGTAGTCCAACAACATTTGGAGGGCACTCTGGTTCAGTGCATGTTTAGGGTGAGACATAAGTGTAAGTGGAGTCACTTGAATAATGCAGCCAGAGTCCAGAGACTAAAAGAAACTGATAATACTTCACTGAGCAAACTGAAAAAGAAAAGTCTATTACTTGAGGAGAAATAAACAGAGGGCAGTTATATTAGTAGTTCAGGACTAGTACATAGCAGGAAGACATACAACTACATATACTGGGCAAAACTCCCTCAGAACCACACAGCCAATCAACAAGTTACCTCAGCAAGGATCATGGCAATCTTGACTCATTGCTAGGCAAAACCTCCATCATCACCCTCTGGTTGGTTGGTTGGTTGGTTGGTTGGCTGACTGTCAAGAGAATTAACCCGTAGGTTACCAATTGAATGATACCTGGTAAGGTAAAGGTACCCCTGCCTGTACGGGCCAGTCGTGTCCGACTCTGGGGTTGTGCGCCCATCTCGCTTAAGAGGCCGGGGGCCAGCACTGTCTGGAGACACTTCCGGGTCACGTGGCCAGCGTGACAAGCTGCATCTGGCGAGCCAGCGCAGCACATGGAAATGCCGTTTACCTTCCCGCTAGTAAGCGATCCCTATTTATCTACTTGCACCCAGGGGTGCATTCGAACTGCTAGGTTGGCAGGCGCTGGGACCGAGCAACGGGAGTGCACCCCGCCGCGGGGATTTGAACCGCCGACCTGACGATCGGCAAGTCCTAGGCACTGAGGCTTTACCCACAGCGCCACCAGCGTCCCATGATACCTGGTATTCTACTGCTAACAATGATCTCATATTTAACGGTGCTGTCTGTGGCAGTGCAAACATCAGAGGAAAAGTTTGCATTGCAAAGTGTGAATCAAGCCTCAGAAGTTGACGTTGGCTTGTTGAAGAGTCATCCACCAATTTTTATTTTTTTATTTTTTTTCATACTTCTCTACTTCTTCCTTCCTTGGATAAGTGATCATATAAAGCCTTGGTGTGTGTGATTTGCTTCTTAGCGGCTGCCATAAAGATGCTGAGTGATTTGTGAATGACCTAAGCTGTGCATAGAGATCATATAGCTGAAACAACTATCCAAAGGGGTTGCATGCAGCTTTAAGCTGGTGGTTACTTATTTCTTGCCTTAATATACACCGTATGGTAGAAAGACAATTACCGAAATTGCAAAACAGTTTTCATTCTTATTCAGTCCCATTTATTATTTTTTTAAAAAAATTCTGGAAATACCTGGCAAAAGATTGTTATAGCTTGCATCCTGTTCTAATATTTAAAAAAAAAAAAATCAGAGAAAATTGGTAATGTGGAGTGCAATTTGACCTGATGTAGCTCAACAGATGTGTGTTCGGCTAGCAAAAGCCTGCCCAATAAACATTTACCCTTGAGACTTTAGAGACGAACAGAGTAATTCTTTTTCAGTTTATTGTATACCATTTTTTAAAAAGCAAATGATTTGGGAGGAAAATGTGTTGTCAGATGGCAATGTAATTGTTTGTTGGCATGTTCGTGTTTATTTAGTTTAATCAGTTGAGGTCCACTTGTCCCAAGGAGTAACAGGATGGTTCTGAATGGATAAAAGTTGCATGGCCTACAACTCCACTGGTATAAGAAATTGAGAGCCTTGGTTCCTAGGAATCTTGCTTACACATTATACCAGTAAACAGCTTTGGGCACAACTTTAAGTAACTTCCTAGGCTCAGGGGTGTTTGGCTTGACAAGACATTTCCATGTATTTCAACAGTTGACCATAGAGTTGATCAAAATATAATTTTGAGGGAACGCATTCCTTGTTTGTTGATCAGGGCCAGATTTTGGGAAATCCTTGTCATGGTCCCACTCACCCACCCCATCCAATGTGGCTATGCTATCTATCTATCTATCTATCTATCTATCTATCTATCTATCTAATCTATTTCTGTCATCACTCACTCTCTTCCCCAAGCAGTGTTTTAGCAATGAGGAAATGGCAGTGCCACCTTATTTACCCAAAATGGCAGTGCCATCCTTATTTACCCAAAATGCCATGCCATGCCCTACCCTACGCTATAGTGTAGCACCCTGCTTGTGGTTAACGCTTAGCTGGAATGAAATATTCAACGCAGCAATAGAGAAATTAAAATAATAATTTATTTGTCAGACAAATAAATGAGAGACACAGTGGTATATGGTTACCAATGCTCTGCCCTTCCAGCCCTGATGGCCAGCACTTATATTCCCTCAGCCCAGCCCCCTTGCTCCTCCTTTGGCTGTCTCTGTCCAATCAGCCTGGTTGAAATTCCTATTGGCTGTTTGCTAGAACCAATCATAAAAGATACACCCATTTCCTATTACCTTTTATGGGAGACAAAGAGCTATATTTCCTTCTATCTATAAATGGCAAACAAGTAGCCATATATCTTACATTTACCTCGACCAGGCACCTTAATTACCAGATAACCTTTGGCCCTGCTGCCCTATTCACTGCAAAACAGATGGCTAATTGTTCTAATTTTATCTTAAACAGAGATCTTGGGTTCACCTTCTCACACACCATCAATGAAATAAGAATCTAACATAAGAATCTAACATTTCTTACTTTCTAAATCCTTTGCATAATTACATTTAAGCCAATATATTTCATACATAACATATATAGATTTTTAGAAGGAAAAGGAACTTAGAGAACTTAGAGAATTTAGCTTTTCCTAAGTTCTCTGAAGCTTCAAAGCAGTTTCAGAGAGAAGCCTCTTTCCTTAGCCAGCTGCTGTTCCCATTTGCCCTTTTAACCTTATGAAAATGTGGCTCAAGTTTTAATGGGAGGCACAATAATTATTACTATTTACCATTTCATAATTGTGTCTTTGCAGCTTGATTGTATTCTGTAATTTGTATGGTCAGTGTGACCTTTTGCTCCTAGCCTGTAATTTCCTTTTACAACCCTGAGGCACTCGTCTCCTGCTAATGCTAATACAATTCAGAGGGGCCCTGTTTAGGAAGATAAACAGCTGCCAGCTGCTTTATGCCTGGCATGAGATACAAACATTTACAAATATATTTTTTAAGCTCATTTTAAAAATGCAGGTCTTCATCAGATGCCTCAATAGATCTGTGAAATCATAGATTGGGTAAATTAAAATGGCGGGAGGCCACTGTGGATGGGAACATAGCTTGACTGCCATTCAGAAAGTGGCATCTCCACCCACTCAGAAATAAAATAGCCACCTGGGAATTCTCAGAGTTCCTTGGGGAAGAGGGATTGGCTGTCATTTGTAACTCTGTGTGAGGGGAATAGGGCTCTCCTAACAACTCTCAAGGACGCGGGTGCTGTGGGTTAAACCACAGAGCCTAGGACTTGCCGATCAGAAGATCGGCGGTTTGAATCCCCACGATGGGGTGAGCTCCCGTTGCTCGGTTCCTGCTCCTGCCAACCTAGCAGTTCGAAAGCACATCAAAGTGCAAGTAGATAAATAGGTACCACTCCGGCGGGAAGGTAAAAAGTGTTTCCGTGCGCTGCTCTGGTTCGCCAGAAGCGGCTTAGTCATGCTGGCCACATGACCCAGAAGCTGTACGCTGGCTCCCTCGGCCACCAGCAACCCCAGAGTCGTCCACGACTGGACCTAATGGTCAGGGGTCCCTTTACCTTTAACTCTCAGCACCCTGAGAAGGTGACCGTTCCCAGGATTCTTTGGAGGAAGCCATGACTGTTTAAAGTGGCATGATACTGCTTTAAATGTAAATGGGGCCCAAGAGAGTCTTCTGCAGATATTTGAAAGTGTTTAAGCATTGTCTCATCTCTCTCCACTTTCCGCTGTTCTGTTGAAAGTTAATTAGCAGCCAGACAGTGCTCAAGGAAAATTTTCATCGGATGTTTTCAAGGAGAGTGACCATAGTAAGCCAGTTGGACAGAGGTCTGGCTAACACCCTCTCATATGCAGAGTCCTAAACTGATTTTACACTAGTGAAGGCTGGTCCATTGGGACAAATGGGGAGCTGCTCCTCCAACCAAAGCCTGCCCTCAGCCAGCTCCCAGTTGCCTGCCTTCTTCCTTGCGACCAGTCCAGGGGGTAGCTCTGGTTATCTGGTCCCCCACCCCTTAGTCTTAAGTGTTAAACTACAGAATTCTGCAGAGAGTGAAATGGGGACAGAACTACACTTAATGGGCTCTGAATCCAGCTGTCACTTGCTCCCTCACGCTGTTGCTCTCCAAGGCAGACATCTTGGAAAAGCTGCTTTCCTCTCAGATAATATCCCATTAGTTGGATGGGGTTAAAATGTTTGCTCACATCACTCTTACAGGATAGAGAGTGAGTGACAAGTGACAGGAGGGCTTCTAGATACCCTTTTGTAAAATCAATGCAGAGAATCTTCCTTTCAGTGTTGGTGGGAGGATGGTAAATTGTCACAGGGAGCTAGTACAGATTTCTCTCATGTGCTCAGCTTGAGATCCAAACAAGGTCAGGGACATACAAGTCCATTTTTGTTGTGAGAAACCTTTTTTAAAAAAAGATAGAAAGATTCGGAAAGGGGCACTATTTATTTTTTGTTTGCTCGCAACATTTGACACAGCTGGCCAAAGAAGTTCAAAAACCATATTCCCGAAAAATAGTTTACAGTTTAGTTTTTCTTTCAATGTATATTAAGGCAGGCATTGAAAGAAAACTGATTTTTCTTTCTTCAGATTGTGTAAGGGAACATTGTGAGAAAATTTGCTGTGTTCCCTAGACATTCTTAACCTGACGGAAGTTTTATTCTTTTCTGGTGAAGCAGAGAAAGAACTTGAGTAATATCAGGAAAATTATATATATAGATAACAAAATGCTTAACTCTACATTGTATTCATGTGGTTTCACATAATTTAACTTTAAAATTGGTGGTTTTCTGTATCCATTAGTATTTTTATTTTATTTTAAATTTTGGAATCGTCTTTCAGTACTATTTGCAAGTTTAAAGCTGCTCTCTCGTTATATTTGTCTTCTTGCAAAATCTGAAGATGCGGTAAACAAGGATAAAAATAGAATATGTTTGTCAGGTGGTGGCAGTTTTTCTGGTACAAAGGTAGCTGTGCCATAATCCATCATAAAGTGATGAGGGGAAGGGGGAGGGAGTCATGAGAAATCAAGCTCAATAAAGTCACAATACAAGGATGGTTGACAGGTGCGGATATGTCTCTGTCAGTGTCCATATAAGCTTTGGAAGGATTCTTCTATAACTAGATTGTAATGAAGGCATTGAAGTTTTTTGCCTTTGGCAGAGATGGGCTAAGCTTCTGTGGTATCGTGGAATTTTTATGGACCTTCAAGCAGGTGTGAGGAAATATGTCCGTATGTCTCGCTTCATACAGACCCCAGGAACAAACCTGAATACTAGATAGTTGAGTGTAGCAATATCCCAGCGGGTGGGAAATCCAAGGGGCAGAGAAGTTAGAAGAGGGAAGTTGAAGAAAGTAGCAGAGTGGAGAGAGTTACATCAACCTTAAGGAAGGCAGGTGCAGAAGATGGCTAGGGGAAACAACAGCAGATAAAGCACAGTTGAAAAAAGAGGGGTTAATGAAAGATAGGGTGTGGAGAAAGCTCATGGAGGGCTAAAGACCTGCCAAAGTAGGGATTGGTGGCCTTAGATTACCATACTGTTTTCTTGCCTCAGAAAATGTATTCTGAAACTACTTCCTTAGCTGCATATGTTTATTGTGCATGCAGTGGTAGTTGGGTTTTCAACATGTTGCTGTAGCATTTCTGGTGGAAATAAGTCACAGTTGCCTGCTGTGTAATATTTCCCCCCAACCTGACTATTTTCATCCTCTCAGTCTCTCTCTCTCTCTCTTTCTAAGCTCTTAGTCCTTATCATAAGAGGAAATGTGAATAAGAAATGCTTGGGAATTAAAATTTTTAATCCCATTGAATACAGAACACAAAGGGATTGAATAAGGATAATGAATCATTATAACGGTTTAACCCAGAGATGACACTGCAGATGTTATCGGACTACAACGGGGTACCCGATGGGGTGCCCTTGATATTTTGTGGGACTACAGTTCTTGTCAGCCCCTGCCAGCATGATCAAGAATAATGGGAACTGTAGTCCAGCAACAACTGTAGAGCACCATATTGGCTACCCCTAGACTACATTTCCCATTACCCATGGCCATTGACTGATTATTTAATTTCCATAATATAAAAAAAGATTTTGCGAAGTTCCGAGCATTAAAAGTTTCCCTTGTACATATCTGACAGCTCCAATTCTAATATTATTTTGCCTTTTAAAAATCCAATTTGCCAACTTCCATGGTGTAAGAGAGAGAAGTTACCAGAGACACCAACAAACTCAAAACCAGCTTGATTTCGGATTAAACATCCAAATCACCACATCAATTTATAGCAATTTTAGCAAATTCCTTTTTTTTTTTTTTTTTTTTTAGCTTATACCCAGAACAAACTTAGTTTGTCTCTAAGGTGCTACTGGGCAATTTTTTATTTTTTTTTATTTATTCCTTTTTCCTAATTTATTTGTTTTTTGTTTTTCGCAGCCAGTGCATAGAGGGCTACTCTCTGTGTTACGAAGCTATTATTGTCACTGAAAAGAAATTGAACCATTTCTGCACATGTGTGAATAAAGGTTTTGGAAAGTGATCTCTTGGATGTCTGTATAAGGAGCAGGCTAACAGATAATGTGTGATGTATTCCACCTGAGGTTGACCACAAATACAAAGTCTGTCTGGGTTTGGGACCTTGTTGTAGCAACCATCCAAGATGGGATGGGCAGAGAGGGTTTCACTAAATGATACACCCAGATATCTAAATAAGCGAGTTTGTTCTATAGCTTGCTGATATAAGCTCCGTTTATTCCCAGGACTGTGTTTGCCCAAACCCATAATCTTGGTCTTAGTTACACTATGTGCTGAACACCTCCAAGCAATTTTTGAGGCCCAGTCAAGAAAGAGAGAGGAGCACTAAATCATCTGCATACATCAAGATTGAGATCTTTTTGTTTCTAATTATTGGAGAGAGGGAGTTTGCATTGGCATCAATCATTAATATAAAAGTTAGAGTGGGAGCCAGAATTCAGCCTTGCTTCATGCCTCGTGACATTTTAGAAGCATCAGCCACGCCACCATTTAAACCTACACTGACCCTCATTTCTGTATTGCTTTATAGTTCTTGGATCAATAGCAAAAGTCTGCAGTTGATGTTAACAATTTGAAATTGCCCCCACAATCTGTTTCGATTAATAGAGTCGAATGTAGCAGGAAGATCAATAAAGGCTACATAAAGATTATTCTTAATGCTCTTAGTATATTTCCTTACAATATGGTTCAGAGTAAAACAGTGATCAATGGTACTGTGTCTTCCTCTGAATCCCATTTGTTCTTCATGAATAATGCTGTTGTTTTTGCAACCGGTCTGATCGCTTTTGAAGGCATATAGCTTTGAGGATATGTCTAACAAGCCAATTGACCTATAGCTTGTGGATCCTTCCTATCCTTTTTCTTATAAATCAATAAAATTATACTCATTTTCCATCCAGGGGACATTTGGCCTGTCTTGTTTATGGTAGTAAATAAGCCAGCCAGGATAGGCATCCACTGTTCTGTGTATTCGTTATAGAGCTCTGGAGGAAGAACTGGCTGTGCCAAAAGGTGCCATTCTGGAAGGGGACCAGCCAGGTAGATTTCACCCCTATTTCTTCAGAGCACTATACATATGCAGCATTGGCTGCTATGTATGCAGGCATCTGGATCCAATCAATTCTCAGCATTTTTTCCTCCCCAGATTGTTTTTCTCCAGATTGCTGTCTTAGGTGTGGGCTGAAATATTAAGTGAGAGAAGACCTTAAGAGGGAATGTGCCCATCTCTAAGCTGATCTGCTGGTTATGTTTCTGGGAATGTTAAGGTTTCTAATGGGTACTGGTCTGTAGGATCCCAGAAACAGCACCAAGCAAGGAAAGGGTTGTCTTTGGGCTTTCAGCTCTACACCAAACTCAGCAGCAGGAGGTGAAAAAAGAGCAAATGTTCTCCTTCCTGCCAAACAAAAGGGGCCTTCATTTCTGCTGTTTAGCAACAGCAACAGCTTCTTGGGAACTAACAAGCCTTAATTACAACTTGTGGTTCTGTGATTGTCTCAGTATAGTTATTACCATGGACATAGCTGAAAATAACTATGCTTAGAGCACTGGCATGAGGAAAAATAAATAGGGATGGGTGAGCTCCCTCAGGCTTACCTCATAATTAATTTTGCTTTTGCAGAGAAATCATGGGATGTGGGGTGGGGGTGGGGCTCAGTTTTCCCCCCTGAGGAGTTTCAGAAATGCCAAGCTTGAGAGAGCTTGTCTTGAGCCCCACTATTAGTTCCTTCCCCTTTCCAAGCAACATATCCTTGTCACGTGTGTCAAGGGAGGGTGGGGGAGAGCAGCAGTAGGGAAATGTCACTGTAGAAAGGCTTTGTAGGCCACACTAACGGATTGGATGCTTAGCAGGTTCTTTCAATATTTTTAAAAAACCAGGTTTTGGATATAAGAACATGTATACCAAGAATGAGGAACCTGTGGGGTGGTAGTTGTAGTCCAAAAATGTCTAGATATAGAATAGCCAGTGTGGTACCCTTCACATATTTTGGAGCTCAAATCCCATCAACCTCATAATGGGAGTTGTGGTCCTCAATAGTTGGAGGACACCACTTTGGCTACCCCTGTTCTAGATGATGTTGAAATACAACTCTCATCCTCCCTGACTATTGGCTACGATGGCTGTGATAGAAGTTGGTGTTCAACAACATCTGGAGGTCCAGGGTTCCTCACCACTTCTTCAGCCCTGAGGGACAGCTCAGTCAGTAGAGCATGAGACTCTTAATCATGCGTTTGAGCCCCAAATTGAGCTCAATATTCCTGCACTTTAGCTATAATACACTTGGTGGCAAATATGAAACCCAATTTGAGCCATCTTTTTCAATTTGGCTGGGCAGCGCTCAAGGTTTACGACTCCTGTATGTAACAGAAAGTCAAACGTATGCTCCTTTGTGCGGTTATATATAAAAAAAGTTTATATACTGAGAAAAACTAGTTGGAAGCTTGATCACATTTATTTCCCCACCTTTACCCCATATAAAAACCAATACCCACTCCAATAATACATTAGCTCTTGCTGACCAGATATGTTTGGCTTGCTTTCTTTTCTCCCGTCCACCCCCACCCTGCTTTCTCTCACATACTTTCACGCTTTCTGTATCTGTAAGAAGAATTTGGAAGTCTGCCATTCCTTTCTGTCCTCAGAAAACATTTTACTTCTAAGAGAAGTGAGGAAAACAGCTCTGTTTATGGGGCTGAGTGTCTGCAAGGAGAAAACTGCAATGAAACCCTGTAATTTCATAATCTAGTGAAGTTTATCCAAACCCTGAACAAATGGGCAACAGCAGGTACAATTTTTCTGGTTTCCTACACTTTTTTAAAAAGCCTTTGATAAGGACTGGCTTGCTCCTTTTGAGGTCAGTGAATCTGCCCATCTCAGGTCACTCTTCTTACACCTGGCAGATGCGAATATATATGGCTGGATCTCAGCAATGACCTTTCTTCTTGAGGTCATTCAATGGGAGACAATGCAGGTTTGAGCCAGGGGTCAAGGAGGGCATAGCACATCCTCTGCCACTGGAATTTAAAGGCCCTGGTTTGGAAGGCATACAGTTTTTAGAAAGCACTGTGTTCAAATTCTTTTTAAAGGCAACATGCAAAAGGCCCGTGAAAGGTAACAGGGGGTTGGCCTCTTTAATCTAGCCCTAGACCTCATGTAGAAAATCTGATGAGAACTATATCCGTTCTTTTTATCTACTTCAAAAGATAACTGGGTTGTGTTGCCCAGTGTCCAGTCTTGTTCTCATCTGCCACTTCTAGGAAGTTGTATTTTTCTTTCTGCAGAGTGCCAGTTCAGATCTTTTGAAGCCATGGGGCTGCTCTGCATCTTAGCGGCATTAATCACTTGACATATTCCACTTCTTTCTGATGATCATCAATGACATTATGCGAATCTTTCAACCTCAAAGAGACTTTCACAGATCAGGGTGCCAACTGAAGCAGTGAGCTTCTTAGAAAGTCATTCGAGCTAAATATTGACCCCCCCTCCAAAAAATAACACTTTTATTTTGGCCTCTGCCGACATGCAGTACTGATTGATAAGCTGTGTTATTACAACTGGGGTATTAAACTTTTCATGTGGTAGAGTCTACTTTGAACCCAATGGGGCTAACTTCTGAGTAGGTACATATAGGATTGCACTTTAATTGCCCATTTATTACGGATGGATATATCTTTGTGTGTGTGTAATTTTTATTAGATTTTTTCAAACATTTTAACAATAACCACCTTCAAATCAAATAATAAGATTGTTTTGTAAGTTGACTTCCTACCCTCACCTCCACAGTGTTCTTACTCAAACCTTTTCTACTGCATTATATCTATTACAGAAGTTTCTCTATTATAATTATTTTATCATTTTTTCCACTGCTTTTATCTCAAATCCTGCCCATTATTTTATTTGACTGTAATATATTTTAAAATAGTCCACCATAAAATAGTCTTCTATAAAAAGTTGATCATTTTGATCTCTTCCTTTCTCTGTGAGCTATGCAATTCCTGCATAGTCTGTTACTTTCAAAAGCCATTCCTCCTTTGTTGCAACCTTCTTTTCTTTCCATTTATGTGCATATAATGGGGTCACAATGTTCTAGCAGCTGCTGTTGGTATTAGAGATTAGAGATGTGGAGTTTTCAGACATTTTGAAGCCAGGTAAGCACACACACCCTCATTTTTTTTGGAAAATTAAAAAAAATGGGGGAAATGAAATATCTGCAATACTATTCTCTTCTCTGTTGTAAACTACTGCTTAAGAACATAAAATGCATTATGAATAACTTAGCACATACAATTGCTAAAATAATTATGTTTAAAATTTTGAATGTTTTACTTTTGTTCAAACGATCATTAAAAATATATTCAGTGTTAGGTTATAACAGCTTGCTGCTCCATATTTATGAAAACAGGGAAAATGAGAGTTTAAGAATAGAACCCATCAACATTGTAGTAAACAGAAGGAAAATTTGCACAGAAGGAAAACAGAAGTAAAAAAACTATTTGGGCTTAGAAAGAATATCCATGCTCAGTATTATACAGGAACAGAAGAAATAATATCCATAACCACCCCCACCCCACCCCAAAACCACATACTTCTATGAGGTGACTAGGATGCTTTTACATGCTATAACCATCCCTCTCTCTTTGAAGCAGTTTTCTACTTGCCTAAAAGAATGTTTCTCTCTACCTGAGAAGAGTCCCGCCTACCTAGTCCCGCCTCCTGTTCTCACAGTGGCCAATCAGATGCCTGCGGGAAACCTGCAAGCAGGACTCGAACACAACATCACTCTTTCCTTCCTGCGTTTTCCAGCAACTGGTATTCAGAAAGATTACTGCCTCTGACCACAGACTGGTTCACGTCAACAATATACAGGAATCGTTTGCTAATGTAATTTCCTAATGCGACATACTGCCTCCCAAATTATTTTAAGGGTGCAAAGTGCAACTAAAACAGTTTTCAAATCTATAAAACATTTCCCATGTTGTTGTAAAAGAGAAAATGATTTGAAAGAGCAGAGGGCAGATTTAGGGCAGTTCCGCCACACTGGAAGCTGAGCCTAGAGGGTGATGTAGTGAACCTAATGGAAGGCGAGAGGTGGCGGTGCTGAATTTTGGGCTTGCACAGGGTGCCGTGGAAGTCTGAAAGACCAAAGTAAGTCCTTGATAAGTGGTTCCCAACACCACCCAGTTTCCCCCGATTGCCAATGTTTCAGGAAAAACGGAGGGGGCTCTGTTTCTCCCACAGCCTTTCCCATTTCCCCCTAGGCTTTCATATCCTTTACCCATGTTTGGTATCTGAAGAAGTGTGCATGCACACGAAAGCTCATACCAATAGCAAACTTAGTTGGTCTCTTAGGTGCTACTGGAAGGATTTTTTTTTTTATTTTGGTGACTACTGTTATATTTCATTTATTTTTAGACTGTTGAGATGCTTTTTAAATCATGAATGTAATCAGAACATCAGGGTTTTGTTTTTGTTTTTTATAATTATTATTATTATTATTATTATTATTATTATTATTATTATTATTGTTATTGTTATTGTTATTGTTATTGTTATTATTGAGCAGTGCCTCCAACAAGCTTACTTTGCTGCTGTTTTTGTGGTTGGGTTATAATTTGCTATGCAGATCAACTCGATTGCATTTTATGAATACTTCGGACCCTTGATGGCTGGGATAGACTTCAAGGCAGGAGATGCACATGCACAAATATTTATAGAACTTTATCTTAAAACTGGCCAAAAGTTGGCTTGGGGCCGTGCAAAGCAGCATAAACATGAGAGAGAGGGGCCTGTAATTGGGATGGCACTAATGCTGCTGGAGTCTTCCCCATTTCCTCAAACATACATGCCCCATTGGTGGTGGGTATTGAGGTATGTTGGGAATCACTAAATCTGCAGGGTCCTAATGTCACCTCCGTTCCTCCAGGATACCTCCTTGTAAAACCCCTCAGTAATGCCATCCCAGAAGCTCTAGTGCAGTTAATTACCTCCTATTAATGGGAGAGGGATTACAGAAGTCATGTGCAGGTCCTTTTCTTCACAACTCAGTTTCTGGAGAAAGCAGATGAGAAGTGAATTTTAGTTCCTGGGTTATGCAGAGAATAACTCCAGCAGTGTTTGTACTGAATTGTGCAATTACACTGACACCTATCAAGAACCGAGCATATCTGGGTGTAAATATCCAGTGTTATTATACAAGGTATCTGAGCACACTAGATCAAAGAGGAAGATGTTGTGTTTCTATTCTGAAGACATATCAAATGCATCAGCTTCCTTACTGAAGTTGAGGCACACACACACCTCCCTGGGAGAAATATAATACAAAGGGAAAATGAGTTTTAAAGACACTTCAAATCTCCCAGATGAAATGGGCTCATTTCTTTCTTAATAAATTGAATATTGCAAAATATGCTGAGTTTGCAGCATCAAAGGAGAAGAATCGGCCTTTTGGATAGTAACGTTTTATTTAATAAACACTAACATCTTATTTATATTGCATTTTGAGATGGCATTATTTCTGAAAACTATCTCCCAAATAACTGCTCAGTTGAGTGGAAAATTAAAGTCAGAACACTTTTTATTTCAATTGTGCAATGTCCCTTGTTGATACTCCCAGACAGAAAAAATTCCCAAAACGTTCCATATTGTCTACACAAGTTAGAAGTTAGTTGTTGTTGCATTTCATGGATTGTTCCACATTATGTCCTGATCTACAAAATTCCTGCACTGTGTTGGTGTAACTCCCTAAAACTCCCTAAAAAAACTGTGCAGGGCTGGCGTTGGTACCCAGTGTTGTTAGACACCCTCCAGGGACCCAGCAATCTGTCCGGACCCACAACTGGCATGCCCTGAATTCTCCTTTTACACATTTTTATTTTCTGACCCAGAGCTCTGAGAAATTCTAGGCTGCTTTAAAGGTAAAGGGACCCCTGACCATTAGGTCCAGTCGTGGACGACTCTGGGGTTGCGGCGCTCATCTCGCTTTACTGGCCGAGGGAGCCGGCGTACAGCTTCCGGGTCATGTGGCCAGCATGACTAAGCCACTTCTGGTGAACCAGAGCAGTGCACGGAAACGCTGTTTACCTTCCCGACGGAGCGGTACCTATTTATCTACTTGCACTTTGACGTGCTTTGGAACTGCTAGGTGGGCAGGAGCTGGGATCAAGCAACGGGAGTTCACCTGATCACGGGGATTCAAACCACTGACCTTCTGATTGGCAAGTCCTAGGCTCTGTGGTTTAACCCACAGGGCCACCCACGTCCCCCTAGGCTGCTTTAAGCCCTACTTAATGCTTGCTTGGTTTATTTTCAAGGTGCACATTCTATTCAAAAATTACGGTTTCCCTCTCCTGGTTCTGACTGCACTGCACCAGGAGCAACAAACCACAAACCTTGGCTTGTTGTGTAGTCTGGCCCTGTCCTCATGGTTTTTTCCCTTCCAAACAAACCATGAGCAGCAATCAAAGTTTGTTCTTGGCTTTCCACTTGTAGTTTGTTTGAGGGAAACAAGCCATGAGTCTGGGTTCAAATGACTTGACAGGCCAAGGCAAGTGGCCGGGAGAGGAGGAGGACTGAAGTGGGGACTTTTGAGCAGCACAGAGCGGCATTCTGCTCATTTTCATTAAACCATAATTAAACATTAAGTATGGTTAAATGTGACGTGCAAATGCAGCCATGTCTCCTAATCATATTGTATGATCTGCTTGCTAGTCTCCTAGGTTGTTTTTTGCTGCTCTCATTCATACTCATCTTGCACAAAGATTTCTTTGAAGAGTTGTTATGGGGGGTGAAACTTGATTAAACTACTGCTCAGTAAATGATAGCTTGCATTCTGCAACTTTCCTAATTGCACTTCCTCTGATAACAAGTTATGCTGTGGCAGCTGTCTCTCTTTGATAGAATTTACATATCATTTAGTAAACAGAAATCAAGCAAAATTAAACATAAATCTCCTGCGATAACTCAGGTTCCTGAAAAGGCAAAAAATAATAATATAATAATAATGGTGGAGAACTTGGATCCAGATTTGATCATGGCTTCTGTTAGAAGCTTAATCCACTTTCCCAGTTTAGAGGCAACAAGAAACTGTGCTTAAAAATACCCCAAAAATATTGCATTAACTAAGGCATGTGAAAGGAAGGAGCAGGGAGTTTATGGGTACAACGGAGATCAGCTTGATAAACTGTGGTTTATTGAGCTAAAGTTGAGCTTCTGTCTCTCTAGAATTCCTTGGCTGATGCAAGTGGAACAGCAGAGCAAGTTATTTAGCTACCACGACGTTTTTATAGTTTTAATGTTGGGGGTTTTTTGTGTTGGATTTTTAAAGCCCTCCTCCTCCCCCGCTGAATGTAATGGTGATGTAGATGGGATTGACAGCCACACACACACACACTTGTGCTCGGATTGCAATTTGTAGTTAGTTGACAAGGTCAGATGGAAAATGATGCTTCTTCTGACCATTACAGTGGTGCCTCGCAAGACGAAAAGAATCCGTTCTGTGATTCTCTTCGTCTAGCGGTTTTTTCGTCTTGCGAAGCAAGCCCATTGAAGGATTAGCGCTATTAGCGGCTTTTAGCGGCTTTTAGCGGCTTATCTGCTGATTGGATCAGCTGATAAGCGGCTTAGCGGCTTAGAAAAAGGGGGGGAGGGAAAAAACCCAGCAGGAACTCGCAAGACATTGTCGTCTTGCGAAGCAAGCCCATAGGAGATTCGTTTTGTGAAGCACCTCCAAAACGGAAAACTCTTTCGTCTAGCGAGTTTTCCGTCTTGCGAGGCATTCGTCTTGCGGGGCACCACTGTATCAGTATTAAGCAGCGCTGCACTCCTTCATCCTTAGGGCAATGCTTCCAG
This sequence comes from Podarcis bocagei, assembly GCF_964188305.1. NCBI lineage: Eukaryota > Metazoa > Chordata > Lepidosauria > Squamata > Lacertidae > Podarcis > Podarcis bocagei. The sequence goes on from NC_138125.1 coordinate 113,550,465, forward strand.
CCATAACATCCTCACCTGCTGCTTTATGGCTTTTGCTGCCACCTTAGCTGTAGCAGCCAAGCACACACTTGCACCAGGGCAGTTAAAGCAGCATCCCATGTCAGGCCACGTGTGGCCAAACTGCAGAGTTCAGCTTCATTGGTCTTAGGAAGCCCTTATGGTCCATTTTCCACTGCAGCTTTGTGTTGGCAATAGGAATCCTAGAGTGTACCAGATCCTGCATTGTTCAGCATAGGAATGAACCATCAGTCTGCCTCACATTGCATGGGGTGTGTGTATGACAGAGAAAAAGGGAGGGAGGAAGAGGGAGAGGGAGGAATGTTGTCACAAAGAAAATTCTGAGCTTTGACATACTGTGCTTTGCAAATTGTGGGCTTTGACATACTGTGCTTTGCAAATCCCTCAAACTACAAATTTCCATAGCTTGTGTTTCTGACAGATTTTTTTAAAGTGTGTGTGTGTGTGTGTGTGTGTGTGTGTGTGTGTGTGTGTGTGTGTGTTCAGCCTGTGTTGTTGCGTATTTAGCTTGGACTTTTCTGTTCTGATGGAAGTGCTTGCTGCTATGCTTGCTATTGGCACTTTGCACTTCTTGGTTCCTAACAGCTTGTGCCAACCCAACTTCTGCACAGCGCCTTTTGGCTAGTGTGAGTAGATGAGTTCTATTCATGTTTTTCTTGCAGGCTGCCTTCCAGTTTAGTCTTTTTGTTTTGTTTTTCCTCCTCCTCCTCCTTTTAAAATTTAAAAGCTAAGCCTTTGGCCTGAATTATACCTAGTTCTAACAAAAAAATGTGATCTACAGTGGCACAAAAAACATATTTCCTCAGCTTGTAACTAAGTGGTGGCAACTTGTTTCTAGGAGAAACTACTTTCCTGACATTTCAACAGAGTCCACTAACAGGCAATTCATTTCTGGAAAAGTTCCACAAAGCAGCACTGAAGGGAAAGCAGTGGGTGAAGACAGTGGTTGGTGGGGAGAAGGGAAAACCCTCTTCTTCATTTTTCTATGTTTTAATTGAATTTTGATAATAAACAAAAGCAATAATTCAACAGTAGATACCTGCAGTTTCAGTATGTCTGCAGTGATACAGTCTGTACCAGGCACTAGCAGTAATTTATATTGTGAGCCAATCCAACCAAGCAGACCTTGGAAAGGCTGAGGGTTGCAGCACATTGCCATTGCGGTTAACATATGCAGCAGAAGGAAGCCATATTTCAGAAGATTTACCCCCTTGTACTTCACCTCTAGCCAACCTACAGCTCCAAGTTAGCTTCTCTGCTGACTTCTTAAAATGTTCAAAAGACTTTAGAGAAATTGCCATTTGAAGCTGTCTTCATCCTTCAGAGTTAATAGTCCTTATCATCCTTTTCAGCCTACTGACTTAGTAAAATGTAATGATGTCTCCATTGCAATAGGCCTACTCCTTCAATAGATTCCACTGAGGGAGCTGTTCTGCCACTTATGAAAGCCTGACCCAGAATCCAGTTGCCTGACTTGACTTCACCTGGGACTGTTTCAGAAAGCTCTGCATTTCTTGTTTCCCTTGGGTAACTAAAATTCATGCATGAGGTTCTAGCGGGAACCAAAGGGCATGAGCCACAGGGATTTCACCCTTTGAGGTAGAGCCTGTGGTGACCAAGATCGGCAGGTGCAATAAGGGCAGAAAAACTACATAACTGACCTATTCGTTAATGCTGCTCATTGTGAAACCTGAAGCTGTAAAAGGGTATTCCTTGGCTCTGGTTTGTACATAGTTTTTTAGGGCTTCTGTTTTAGTTAATATAACTTTAAGAGGGGCTTTGTGATTTTGCTTTTAGTTATTTTTAAGGTGCAGTGAGTTACCTTATACAGTGGTGCCTCGCAAGACGAAATTAATCCGTTCTGCGAGTTTTTTCGTCTTGCGGATATTTTTTTCTTGCGAAGCATGGATGCACCCTGGTACTGTATTATAATGGGATAGCGGGCAAAGCACAAAGCGGGTCGCTCCCCAGCAGGAGGAGTTTCCCCAGCCTGGAGGATCTGTTGCCGGGAAGAGGCAAAGACACCCCCTCCCACCTCCCCACGAAAACAGCCCCCCTTCCTCTGTCACGAAGCCTTGCCGCGTCTTCGCTCCGCCAAACCGCGTCCCAGCCCGCTCTTCTCCCTCTCTCTCCACGAGGTGCCAAAGGAAGTTCAAGCCCAGGAACCGAGGGCGGACGCACGAAGCGCCCGGCGCAGACTCTCCCTTGCTCCCCCCGTTACCTTGCTCCATGCCGCCGGGCTCCCCACAGTCTCGGCAGCTGCTCCCGCCTTCTTCCCACCCCCGCAAAGGCACCTTTGTGGCGGCCCAAGCGCAGTGGATGCCACCTCCTCCTCCTTTGTCCCGCCTCCTCCTGCCTTCGCGCAGTTAGGGCAAAATGGAGCAGCCACGTGGGGAGGGGGAGAGAGAGAGAGAGAGAGAGAGAGAGAGAGAGAGAGAGAGAGAGGCAAAGGCGGAGGCGGTGCAGAGACCCAGCCAGATCCGCTGGATCTCAGCCCACCTGCCTCCTCTGTGCCCTCTCCAGAAGAGGATCCCTCTGGAAAAGGTAGGTTGCTCCCTCGCTCGCTCCCTGCCAGCCCAGTTCCCGCTTCAAAAGGAAACAAACTCGCAAGACGTTTCGTCTTGCGAAGCAAGCCCATAGGGAAATTCGTCTTACGAAGCACCTCAAAAACCGCAAAACCATTTTGTCTTGCAAGTTTTTCGTCTTCCAAGGCATTTGTCTTGCGGGGCACCACTGTAAATAGTAAGACCAGACACCCAAGTAGCTCTGGACTTTGTCCCTCTGTGTCTAAATCTAAACAGCAGAACTGATTATTTTCAGATTTCTCCAACTCTCCCTTTTGAGATGAACATTCCTGTTCATAATGGTTCTGCTGCCTTTGATTCTGATGCGACAGGGCTGATAGTGGTCTCAAATCAAGTTTAACTCTTTATTTTTATTTCTTAAAAAGTCTGCTTAAAAAAACACACACAACTCAACACAATAGAGTTTTGACATACAGGCTTCTGTAAACAGATTCTTATGTGCCATCAGCAAACATAGGGTGTCTGGTCTGGCAGCAGTGATCCCTTATTCTGGGAAGAGGAGGTCCAGCTTCTGCCCTCGCAGCAGGTGATTGGAACTGTCAGACCTGATTGACAGATGGTCAGAGCAATGGCTGCAGTTAAAGATCCAATCCAGCAATGATCAATGGACAACTCTCCAGGATATGTTGATAGTGCATGCATTTCCTGTCAAGAAAGTAGCCATAGAGACCCTGCTTCTCTGGACAAATAACTTCTTTCATTTTTCTTTATGCAAACGTCTCATAGTCACAGTAGCTAATGAATTTTGCTATTTTCTCAACAATATATTATAGCTTATGTGTTTAAGCGGCTTGGTTTCCTGTAACTGTACTAAGATCTCACTAAGTCTTTACACTTTTTTTTTTTTTTTGCAGAAAAGTAATTTAATCTTTTATTTCTTTTGAAATTTACTAGTCAGACCAATCAATCTTCCTGGAAGCATTACACTGGCATTTTTTTCCTAAGCAATACTGAACGCCGTACTGTTAGCGCACTCAATATCATTCATTTTTATGCTTCTGGGGTTTTTTTAAGTCTGGTAATTTCCCAAGGCTTTGAAAATATGGTGTAACCTAATGTGCCTTTTCTTTGGTTATATGCCTCCTTGCGCCGCCCCCCCCCCCCCGCCAGCCGCAAAGCGTGCTTAAACATGTGACTGGAGATAATCCAGAGGGCACTTTTTTGGATGTCTTCAGCAGCTTCAGCTTTTGTAGCTGGAGTCAGTCTGGGCCCTGCCCTCTCAGTCCAGGTGAGCAAAGGCCTGCAATACAGGGAGCAGGGCTTTCAGGACTCACAGTCAAGATGGTCTTACACCTGGGAATGTAAACATGCACCATTTTCTGTTCCACCCTCTATTCATCGCATGCTGTGCTCTTTCTGTTCTGCTGCAGTTTGTCTTCTGCCAACCCCCCCCTACATTATTCATCACACTGTCTGCTGTGATGAAATGATGTAACATAAATAATTATGTAAATTGCATAAGTGGCTCTGTCATTATGATAGTCCACCCCATTCGTTTCAATCCAAAGAAAACAGAGCGCAAATGGAGAGGAATGTAATCAATTACTTATTGTTTGTTAAACAGCAAATCCTGATTGTGTTGGCTAGATAGGTTTCTGTTCTGGACATGGGGCAAATAAGCAAATACTGGCAATTCTGCTCCTGTGTCTGTTTTCATCCGAATTCTCCTGCATCTCTACTTACAGCTTGATGTTATCTGTTGGGAAGCAAGTTGCAGTTTTCCATGAAGGCTTCCTTCCAGCTTTGTGGCATTGTGCTGATCCCTTAGTTCCACACCTTGAGCTCTGCCTGAGGAAATCCAGTGTTACTGAATCAGGACTGTGGTTCCTTTTCCCACATCAGAACCGCATGGTTCTCCCATGCTTTATTGAATTCACAACATTTGTAAGTTTATAAATTTATAATCCTGCAATGTTACAAATTTATAGATGGCATTTCATGGGTAGCCTCCAAATGCAAACATTTTAATGTATTGAATCGCTGTGAAACAGAACTGCTGAGAGATGTTGTAGAAGGTCTTTTCTCCAGGAATGGTATCCTCTATGCAACCACAATTTCAATCCTCCTTTCTCTTCTCTCTCTCTCTCTCTCTCTCTCTCTCTCTCTCTCTCTCTCTCTCTCTCTCTTTACTATGACCATGCAAGAACACTTTTAAAAAGTGAGCCACACATTTGCTTCATGTTTGCATAATTAGATCTATGCTTTGCCTCTCTGCCTCAAAGGAATTGCAGTAGTGGGTTGAAAAAGTAAAGTTGTCGAGAAAGGAATTTTTTAAAATGCAGAAAGTGTGTGTAATTTAACATGACCCAAATCTAATGTTCCAAAGTTGTAAGCCCTTTCTATTTTACTTTTTTTAAGTGTATGTGTCAAAAGATTCAGGAAAATATTCTTATGATTGTTTTCATTATAATTTTATTACTTTCAGGGCAGCATGTTTGCAATTTAATGTCGCTACATGAAAAACTCATTTAAGGTCATCAGGAAAAGTCTGATTGAAATAAGGCTTTGTATTGGGATAACTGGGTCAGTTACTCATTGAAATAGCTCAGTTGGTAGAGCATGAGGCTCTTAATCTCAGGGTCTTGGGTTCAAGCCCCACGTTGGGCAAAAGATTCTTACTTTGCAGGGGGTTGGACCAGATGACCCTTGTGGTCCCTTCCAACAATTCTGTGCAGAATGAGCAATGTTTGACTAGTGAATCTTGCTTAGAGAATAGACTTTACCTGTTATGATCACACACAGTGATATGCTTATAGGTAAGAAAATAATAAAGTTGTTTACTGAGGAAATGCATAACTTGGATAGAAAACTTTTTAGTTTGCACCCAAACTTCCAACAATTGGCAAGTGCCATTGGGAGAAATCCTATTCTCGCAACCCACCTGGCTTTCCAGTGTCCCTGTTAACAATGCTCTAGCCTTTATTTATCACTCGGTCTAATTCGAAGTATGCAGGGCTTGTAGGTGTCTATATTTCTTGAATTGTGGGATTATAGATTTTAAATGTTAGGTATTCATCATTCATCTAGTAGTAGACAACGGTCCTGAGGCTGCAGAACATATACCTAAAACACACCTGATGGATGCCTTTACTCTTCATTGGCTTTTGTTTGAATAGCTCCAAGGAAGATTCCTAAACCAATCTGGACAGACTGTTCCACTGATGAACTGCTCCTGTACTGCAGAAACAATAATGTAACCTGCCTTGGATAGGAATAAGGACAGGCAACCGGGAAGCCTTGAACTGGGCCTTGGAGCAAAATTTGAATGACTTACTCATGCAGTCCTCCGCATAAGAGCAAGATGAATGTGGTCCTCCGGATATAGCTGTATTTACCCTCTTTTCATCCGACCACAGCACCACTCCTTTGCAGCTACTGTTTGGATTGGTAAACCATTGATTAAAAACCAACTGATTCTGTTGCCTGCCTGGAACCACAAGTGGGATTATCAAGCACCAGAGGCGCCGACTTGTGCCCAAGATTGAGGGAGCCTGGTGTGCATTGCGTGCATGCAGCATCATGCCTGCAACGTTGGAAGGAGGCCAAGTGTGGAGCCCAGTGTGGCATGGCATGGCTTCAATGGCCGGTGGCTCCTCCAGCTCAGTCATCCTATTCATTGAGCTTCCTTTTGCACATGTAAGCTCAACTTCATAGCGATCGGAAATGATGTTCTAAAATACAAGGTTTCAATGAACTTGAGTCTCTTACTCATGAGTGTTTCATTTCTAAATTGAGAGGTGCTGGAGGAGGTCCGTCATTCCTCGTAGTAGTGAGCACAGGTAGACCTGTACCGATTGGTTAGGATGGTCATCACAAAAAAGATGGAGGTTACTGTATACCCAGTGGGAATTCCAAGCAATAGTGACAGCTGACTACCCCCTGCCCTGCCCCAGAGCAAATCTACCATCGTCACCCCTAGGGGAGAGAGGACTTTACATTGATGCTCTGACTGTTTTTCCAGGAACACATCTGCTTGCTTCTTCTGTTTACTTGAGGATGGACAGGATAGTGTCTACCCATAGTCAAACAACAGTTCCAGATTGATTTCCATGGACAGCACTCACATTTGCTTTAGAAAAAATCTGAATATGGCTTCCAGTGTAAATCTGGAAATTGCCCATCTAGACAAAGGAGGCAATTCATGCTGGACTTTTTCTTATTTTTTGGCTTATCTCTTTGCACCCAGTTAAAATGATTGCCTTAACCACAGTCTTTATATAGTGCACATTTATCAACCTTCCTAAAATATTGCTGTATATTAACCATTTACAAAGTTGGAGATTGGAGTTGATTAATTTAACGTCCGTCTCAGTCCCAAAATGTGGGTTTGTGGTTAACACCATGGTGGAGGAGCAAATCCCATGCACTGTGCTTGCATTATGACAAATACACAAGCTCTTTCTCATGCTCTCCTTCTGCAGATTCTGCTTAGGGGAAAAAATGCATTTCTCCAAAGATAAACGCCACAGCCCTGTAGCTTTGGATTAATGCACTTCTCTGTTTCCAAAAGACAAAACATTTACAATATTGAGCAGGTCTGACCTGAACAAATTTGGCGTAAAGATAGTGATTTGAAGAGGGATCATTTTTTATCTCCGCGTGTAGAAGAATATGTCGAAAAGCCAATCAGTTTTGTCATGGACCGGGATGGTGGTTAAGAAATGGAAAACATCTCTGCTAGCAGGTACAACTCTTCATTCTTGACAACTGGCTGGTGCAGTTTTCTTGCATCTTGATTTATCAAAACAGATGGTCTATAAAGTTGATTTCCGGACAGTGTCCGCCATTCGTTCATGTATTCCTTCAGAATGAAATGTGTCAAGAGACTAAGATCCAGGGGGACGTGGGACTCCCAAATGCCCACATGAGCTCTGCTTCAGTTTAATCAGGAGCCTGGTGAGCCACCATCAAAACTCCAGAGTTGTAGGATTATAGGCAGCCTTCCTCAAACTGGTGTCCTACACTTGTTGCTGGACTGTAACTCCCATCAGCTGCAGCCAGCACAACCGATGCCCAGGGATGCTGGGAGTTGCAGTTCCAGCTTAGAGAAGACTGGATGAGACAGGTGTTGTCTGGATCTTACCTTTCCTTCCCATGGAGGTTATTTGGATAATGCATATTTTAAAGCTGATCCTGCTCTGCCTTTACACCTTTAAGCTGTATCCCCATCACCCCTGAAACCCAGTATGATAGGTGTGTGTAGGGGGCTGTAAGCTCATTTCTGGTAGTGAAATGTCTTGGTGCCAGCTGTACACTTTGAAAAATGACTTTTCTTAAATCATCTGGCCTCTCCTTTTCACCACTTTTGTGTGAAAGTGTGTAAGAACGTGGTTTTCACAAAGACTTCTGAGTACTCTGTCAACTTCAAGCATGCTGTGAGGCTTGCTTAGCAGATTTCTTTGACTCCTCACTTAATCGCAGTGTTCAAAATTAGCCGGGGGCAACTTTGCACCTGACTATTGGCCACCTCCAAGCAAGTGAAGATGCCTGGGTGCCAGGATGGTGCCTGACATCTCCGCCATCTGAAGGTACATGTCTGGGGAATCATTGGATCCTGCCTGTTTTTACACACTTAATACTACATCCTGCAGACTTCTAGCAGTTATATTTTATCTGCACATTTGAATTTCAGGAATTAAAATACTTTTTCTGTGCAGCCTGAGCAGGAGCAGTGAATTATGTTATAGTTAATTGTTGTCCCTTGTCCTGCTCACAGTTGAGAAGAATTATCCCTACGTTATGAATGGTTCATGTCGCCATTCAGAAAGAGAGGTAGGAATAGGCCAGTATAGATATGTGTGGACTGTCCCTGGATCAAGTGACTTTTCGTCTTTGGGTTCTCAAAGTTCTTAACCTAGCTCAAGGTGGTCATCTGAACTAGCCAGATGCTTAGCTGATAATCCCAGTCAGTGCATCAATTGAAAAATAAAGACTTTAGAGCCATCTTGCTCCAAAATGGCAACTAGACAATTCCGTATTGGCGACTGTAACCTTGGTTTAAGGAGCCATTTGGTGCCTAGCTTATATATCTGAGTTTCAACGCTGCTTGGCAGCTATACTTTTCAAGGGCTATATTCCTTATTCGGCCTTTCTGCTTCCCTTTTCTTTGACTACACTCAAGTTCCCTCAGTAGGCTTCCATAGGTTAGCCAAGCAGTCATCCAAGGCTCCAATAGGCCAGTTGACCATGTCACTGAGTCACATGATACTCTGGTAAATCAGCTATCATGTACCTTGGGTTGTTGGATTAAAGTTTCAAAAATAGTGACCCAGTTTTGCTGGTCTGCTTATATACATATGCACACAATGTGTGTGAACTTCTGCCTTAACATGTGTGGTAATGGAACTGTGAAGACAGTTCTGTACTGCAGAGATTATCGCGGTGAACACCAATACTCTGTCTCCGTTTCCTTGATTAGTAGGGGAAATTTAGCAAAGAAACACACAATTATTATGATTAAAGCATTTATGTGCACAACATGGAAAACAGCAAGTAAAACAGCACTGAGGCATTTACTGAATTCATATCCTGTCCTTCCTGCCACAGGAGCCCAAGGCAGCAAACAGATCCACAATTGAAAGCAAAAACATTCCAAAACAATTGAAACATTCTAAGAACAATTACAGTTGAAAACATCTAAAAGCAGTTACAGTTAAAAACGTTGTTCTATTTAGTCACCCCGGGCTTGTCAGTACAGAGAAAAGTGGGTGGTTAGTTACAGCTTAAATAAGGTGTATATACAGTGTGGAATGATAGTGTATTAGTGGAGTTATCTTTTTACTTCTCTACTTTACTGTGGCCCTTTCTTGCTAGGGTAGCATTGAAAACCAGGTTTCTGCTAGGGCTGTGCACCAGATTCATAGACTACTCACAGAATGGTAGAGTTCGAAGGGACCCTGAGGATCATCTAGTCCAACCCCCTGCAATGCAGAATATGCAGCTTTCCCACATGGGGATCCAACCTGCAACCTTACCATTATTAGCACCACCCTCTAACCAACTGAACTATGTATTGTGGGCCCGCCTGCTTATTCTGCTAAATGGGACATCGTCTGTTTGTTTATATGCCACTTTGCTCAAAATTGTGTCCAAAGTGGCTCACAACATGTAAAACGGGCAACAATAAATATAAACATTGAGAAATGTTAGAAACAATTAGCTATAAGCATATCAATAAATACAAAAAATTATATTTGTATGAAAATGATAGAAATACGCTAATCTATTTCAACAGTTTAAACTAAACATTGTATAAAGTAACCTAATTAAATAGCTTCAGCTGAACAGGAAAGAGAGTAATGCGAACACGAAAATAGAACATTTCCATGTTTCAGACAATGCAACAGATTAGACTGATTTGGAGGGCTCCAAATGTGAGTTGTGTTGGGTTGATATACCCTTGGCTGGGTTGCAGGGTCCATATTAATTCAGGGCTGTCAAGGGTGATGTGTAGATCGGAAGAAGGAGATGCAATCATCTTCATGGTAGAAGTTGAGGGTGGGCGGCTACTTTCCCACCTGAGCTTTTCTTCTTCCTGCCAGGCTTCTCCCCCTTCTCACCCCTGAAGCAGCACCTTGCAGGATTCAATCCTCTTGCTTAACAGCTGGTCAGTAGAAAGATTTATCCCTGTATAGTGCCGGTAGCTAGTGATGTATGGAAGTGAGAGATGGATCATAAAGAAGGCTGATCGCCGAAGAATTGATACTTTTGAATTATGGTGCTGGAGGAGACTCTTGAGAGTCCCATGGACTGCAAGAAGATCAAGCCTATCCATTCTTAAGGAAATCAGCCCTGAGTGCTTACTGGAAGGACAGATTGTGAAGCTGAGGCTCCAATACTTTGGCCACCTCATGAGAAGAGAAGACTCCCTGGAAAAGACCCTGATGTTGGGAAAGATGGAGGGCACAAGGAGAAGGGGACGGCAGAGGATGAGATGGTTGGACAGTGTTATGAAAGCTACCACCATGAGTTTGACCAAACCGCGGGAGGCAGTGGAAGACAGGAGTGCCTGGCATGCTCTGGTCCATGGGTCGGACACGACTAAACGACTAAGCAACAAAGTGCCAGTAGCTACTCCAATCAAATGCAAAGAAGCTGCTTGCTCACAGAATCATAGACTCAGAGTTGGAAGGGACCACAAGCGTCATCTAGTCCAACCCCTGCAATGCAGGACTCTTTCCCCCAACATGGGGCTCAAACCCACAACCCTGAGATGAACAGTCTCCTGCTCTGCTGACTGAGCTATCCCAGGTCCTATCATGAGCAGCAGCCTGCAGTCCTGTTTTATGGCTTTTTTGTAGAGTTTAAGTATTTTGGAATAAGCTATTAAGGTTTTAAAAAAGGGAACATCTGTCAACATTATTACTTTTATTCACTTTGCTTATAAAGGAACGCAGCACAAGTACATTAGCGTTGCTGATGCACTTACCCAATTTGCCGAATTACTTTTTGTTTACACAGGATTTTGTTAGGCAACTGTGTGGCATTATTTAATGACAGCACCATCTCAAATTAAATTACAGCTTGTGTTCACCTACAAATTACTACTTTGCTCAAAATGAAAGAGTTGAGGAAGACAAGAAAGGAAGCATTTTTAAAATTCACGGTTTTAGAGGGAGGAAGTAGCAAGTTGGCTTGTGAAGAGAAATATTTACTGGTGTGTGAGTCCCATCCCCCCTGTATTTCATAGACATTTCTTTCTATTCTACTACCACCTGGATTCCACCCTAAACAGCAGCCTCTCTGTTGATACCGAGCTAGACAAGCATATTGGCAAGGCAACTACAGCAATGGCTCACCTCTCAAAAAGGATATGGGAGAATTTGATGCTAACATCCAATACCAAGATGAGCTGTCAGGAGTGACACCTCAATGCCTTCCACATGCAATCTATCAGGAACATAATTAGTCTATCATATGGCAGAGCAGAGTTTCAAACAAAGATGTGCTCTCCCGACATTCCCAGCATGTTTGCACTCCTATCTCAGCTACATCTATGCTGACTTGGTCTTGTTCACAGAATCCCCAACGATGTGCTCTATGGGGAGCTGGCTTCAGGCACCAGGCCCATTGGCAGACCAGCTCTGCTTTACAAATTTGTCTGTAAACATGACATGAAGGTTGCCAATATCAACCTCGCTATGTTCGAATTGCTTTCAGACAACCACAGTGCCTGGAGACAGACAGACAGGTCATGTATCCACAGCAGTGACCAGTGGAGGAATGACCACTGGGAGGAGCACAGAGAAGAAACGCCGTGGTGCATCTGCAGCAGCACGACCAGAAACATTCATCTGCTCCAGCTGCAACAAAACGTGTCTCTTCTCTATCAGTCTCTACAGCCACAAGAGGCACTGCAACCTTTCAATAGTTTGACTTCATCAGCAAAGGTGCAATCCTCCATTTACTCCCGAGATAGAAAGATGCCAACACATTTATGTTGTGGCCCATCCAATACATTCTCACTAGACCAGGGTTTCCCAAACTTGGGTCTCTAGATGTTGTTGGACTACAGCTCCCATCATCCTAGCTAGCAGGAGTAGTTGGCAAGGATGATGGGTGTTGTAGCCCAAAAACAGCTGAAGACCCAAGTTTGGTAAACCCTGCACTAGACTATCTCCACCCCCCATAAGTGCAGCTATGTCCATGTCAAGGCATCACATTATATATTTTATTTCCCTACCCCTTGAATGTCGTGGGCTGGAGAAAACATTCTGATGTTGTAAAGCATGGGAAACATGCATTGCATAAGATGGAGTGTTGCTGCATATTGTGAATGATTGAGACAAATGGGGTGAGCTCCCATTGCTCTGTCCCATCTCCTGCCAACCTAGCATGCCAGTGCGAGTAGATAAATAGGTACTGCTGCGGCGGGAAGGTAAACGGCATTTTTGTGCGTTCTGGCTTCCATCACACTGTTCCGTTGCACCAGAAGCGGTTTAGTCATGCTGGCCACTTGACCTGGAAAATTGTCTGTGGACAAACACCAGCTCCCTCGGCCTGAAGTGAGAGGAGTTCACACCCCATAGTCACCTTTGACTGTACTTAGCCATCCAGGGGTCCTTCCCCCCCCCACCATTTTTTTTACTACAGTTGGAGGGAACTTATTGATCCTGCAGATGTTGCTGAACTCTGCTCCCATCAGCTTCAGGAAGCATGGCCAATGGCCAGGGATGACAGTTGTGGAAACAAGGGTTCCGCGCTCCCACTCCACCACAATGCTAAGAGGTACCATAACCATAGCACACTTCTCTGGCAGCTCAGAGCACAGCCGTGGCAGGAGAGAGAGCAGGAATATCTAGCACAAAAATTACTTTCCAAGGCAGCACAGCAACTGCAACATCCAATGAAGAAAAGAAGGCAACAGAGTTAATTAAAAATAAAAGCAAAGCCACACTGAGCTAGGAAATATCATAAACTGAAACTGGTTTGGAGTGAGAATAAAAAGGTGTGGGAGGCAATTAACTTAGAAATACCTCAATTTCAGAGGAATAATTTGTTACAATGTCTTATTGTTGGAGCGGGTTAATTTAAAAATGGCAGACTAATCCACGTCTTCATTTGAGGACTGGGTTTTGGGTTTTTTGCTGGAAAGAGATAAGTTGACATCAATGAGGATTGTTTTCAAATCTGTTTGGCTGTAGCAACAGTAATAAATATTTACAGGTGGCCTACTTTTGGGTTTGCAAAGTATACCTTCACAGACCTAGATTTGTCAAGATTCATGCAAAACACACATAATTTCACACAGGGTTGCTGGAAGTCAAGCTATTCAAATAAGATGTGTAAATCTGCTAAGTGATATTTATCTTTTCCGATTGCTCTTTGTCTTGAGCGTGGTGAGGTTTTTCTGGATGGAAAAGCAATCTGTAAAAAGGGAAGAGCACTTCTAAATTCCGTAGTAGGACAGCTTGCCAGCAACCACTTAAAATTGGAGTGATCAAACAGAAAGATGAAAACATCCTCCCAACCCTTCCTCACCAGTGGATAATGCCACAATGTGTAAACACATCCTAACGCAACAGACACCACTTCACTTTTTTTAAATAGAAAGTGACCCAGTTACTGAAGGAGAAAGACCTTGGATTTAAAAAGCAGACAACCAGTCATGTTTTTGCTTATGAATCCTCTTCACAGAAGTTGTTTTAGGGTATCTGCTTTTGAGGGAAGCATGAGAGGCGGAGGCATGGCAAATTTTAGTCACACAGGGTGCCACTGAAAATTGAGAGACAAAGTCCACCACTGCTCTTTATACCACTTACATTTGTGTTGTCAGTTTGAATATTTGGTCAGTTTCAGCACTGGTTGTTTGGTGAGTGTGCCCAGTTCCACTCTCAAATTGTATAGGTGCCTGGTGGGGAGAAACATACATTTGCCTTTGAGAGAGCTTTCTGAACTTCTCACTCATTCTGCTAACGCTGAACTATTCCAAATACACCATGGTTATGATACCTTGGTAGAATATTTGTTATCCCCCCACCCCATCCTTCTTTTTAAAACCTCTTTAAACAGTAAATCATGCAGTTGTCAAGATTAAAAAATAAATTATTTATTTCTGTTGTTTTGGATTGCAAACAAGGGCACTGTGCCCCCTTTTCACTCTGCATAGCTATTTAATGTTAATACAAAACATGAAAGGGATGAATTTTAAACAATTAAAATAATTTCTACCTGCTGCAGCACTAGTGACATTTTCCAAAGAGCAAAACTTGAATAAATAAAATAAATGTGGAATAAATCTGCATGGAATGTGGCACTGGAGAAATAGCATCTGCCTCTGTATGAGAAGAATGAAAAAAGGACTAGGCTGGAAGAGTAAACAGCATTTGCACAGAGGTGAAAAATATGAGAGAGAGAGAGAGAGAGAGAGAGAGAGAGAGAGAGAGAGAGAGAGAGAGAGAGAATATCTCATGCATATGCACTTATTTACTTATTTTTAAAAATATGTTATATCCCCTTTCAAGGCAATTTACAAATAACACATGTAAAACAAAAACATTGTAAAATACAGTTAACTGAGCATCAGCATTAGTGTTCTACTTCAATACAACCCAAAAAATACAAGCGGCAGTTGAAACTACAGCTTTTTAAAAGATGTAAATCAGCAGACTTTATTCAATTAAAAGTGGACAGAAGTCTCCAGATCTTTAAGGCCAATTTAAAAGTAGTCAGGGAGTGGGCCTGACAGACTTTCCCATGGGAGGGCATTGCATAAGGATGGAGCCAGGGAGAGGGGAGGACAAGTCTGGAGTCTAGTGGCAAGCCATAGCTCATTTGGTAGAGCATGAGAATCTTAATCTCAGGGTTGTGTGTTCGAACCCCACGTTGGGCAAAAGAGTTGGTTCGTTCCAACTCTACAATTCTGTGATTCTAAGCTTTTGAATAGGGGCTTTGTGGCTGATTTTAGGATGCAGGCAGGCTGATGCAAAGGTGTGTGTTTGTGTGGAGAGAGACAGAAGGGAAAACAAAATTATGCTAGGTAAACATCTCAGAATAGATAAATGTAAAAGACATAGGAGAACTTGCAGACTGTGGAATCAAAGTGTTGAAGTTGAATGACAAAGTTACCTCAGAGGATTGCGGGTAGGAGGAAGAAAAAATAAAAACTAGAAAATAAAAAAGAAGCGATGTGAGGGAATATCAGTAAAGTGTGTCTGAGGAACTAAGACGAATTTTCAGCAGAAAATCTGAATGTGCAAATTGTGACACTTTGATTTTACCGTCAGCATTAGGGCTGATCCAAAATTGCTCACTGTTATCCACAAACATTTGCAGCACTGCCGACAACCACCCTGCTGCCTCCTTTCCATTGTGTGTGTTGCTGTTTGAAGGCAGGGGTTGCCTATCCTTAGAGAGATGCTGTGAAAAGGGGAAATTAAAGCACTGCAGCTCTAGTGACATCCCTAGTGCCTCCCCTGCATTCATATATCTGAAATGTTGGCTGCATGGAGGTTCTTTCGAGACAACATTCCTTGCAATCCTGGAATATTGTGTCAGTTGCACTTTGAGCAACCTGTAGCTCAGCGACAGAGTCCATACCTTAAATACAGAAAGTTCTAGCTTCCTTCTAAGGCAACATCTCCTTTTAAGAAGAACTTGGATTGTAGGGCTGTGGAAGATTTCTACCAGACAGAGCTTGAGAAGTTGCTCCCATCAGCTTCGGCTATCTTGGTTTTAAATAGATGGAGAGATAATCTGACTGCATCTAAGGCTGCTTCAGATGTTCAGTTGAATCAATGTTTCATCCTTATGCACAGATGCCACCTCTTTCCTGCATTCAGCTGCTACTACCCTGGAGGATGGCATCTTCTGGAGCTTCGAACATTGCATAGAATCGGAGGTGAGGTCCATAGCCCATTGAAGGAACATGAAATAGCATCATTAATCTCCTGGAGCTATAATCTATGAAGCTCGGTCCCAGACACATCTGTGTCCTCGCAGAGACAAGCAATTGTTAATGAATGTGTTGCCTCTTTGAGTAAGAGCTGAATACCCTTGTGGGTACAGGTACCAGATGGTGGCAAGGCTGTTCCAAAAATACTGGAACTTGTCCCAAACGCTTCACAGCAATTTATTTATTTTTAAAAATAAATAAAGAATAATAACCAAACAAACTCTGGGAATCCAAAATTGGCATAAGAATAACCCAGCTGTATGACTCTTCCTCCAGCCTAACATTGAGTTAGGTTTCAAGGCACAAAAACATGGACCAGGATTCCACACGGTTGGGGGGGGAAACCCATGTTCTCATTAATAAATGGAACCTGCAGCCATAAATCTATGTTTTTACATTGCACGTAGAGCCATTGTGCAATCTGGGGAAGCTGTTCAACGTACTCATCTTCCCATGACTGGCCGTCTTTTTATTTATTCCTTATAGCAAAATGCCTATAATGAAACCTCTAAGCAGTTTACAAGAAATATTAAAGTTATCATTAGATATAGTTAAAAGCCTGCCTCCAAAGTCCCCAGTCTCACAGCCCAGCTCTGCTCATGGATGAGAAACCAATTTCCACATTGAGGGCCATATTTCCTTATGGGCAACTTTCCAGGTGCCTTTTGCCAGTGAGGGGCAGGGCCAAAGGCAAAAGTAGGGAGAGCAATATTTAAAGGATATGTTTGTACAGCAGACTAGTAGTTTCTGCATGCCCACTGTCCTCTATTTTCTATCCAGGCAAGCAGACACTATCAAAGTTCAAGGACACGTTTCAAGCAGACTGGAAAGCAGGGACCATGAGGGATAAGTCCAAGGGACAAGTGGTGGTGGTGCAGAGGGTTCAGTCCTGAAGGGCTGCATTTGGCCCCAAAGCCTGGGCTTCCCCATCCTGCGTCTGGCTCCATACCCACTTGCCTTCTAAAATATGTGGCAAGCAGCCTAACCACTTTCTGTGGGGCTTTGTTGTGAGACAAACTTGTCCGCAAGGCAGACTATCTCTGTCTCCTCCAGCAAATGAGCGCTCGGCAAGGTAAATAAGAGTTGTAACAGCTAGCTTTTGTGGCTCAGACAGAATCATAGAGACCTTGAAATACTTCACAGCTTCCCAGAGACTATTTTAGCTGCAAATGACAAAGGAGCTGATGATTGCGCTACTGTGATTTTCAGTTAATGAGAACTCCTGAGATTTCTAACATGAACTGTGAATGTACAAATAATTTCTTTTTTTTCCAGGACTCTTGCCATGAAGTACCGTTTAATTAGGTCACAACTGGAAGTATTAGCTCATACATCAGCCAGAGACCTAATTGTTCCCATTTAATGAAATATTTTTTAATAGCAAGAACTAAAATCTCCTAAGTGCCTTCAGTTCACCTTACCTTAAAGCAAGTGTGATAAAAAAGAAACATTGAATCAATTTTTAGATGGCTTAACTTGACCATTGTGACTTACAGCTTTTTTATTTTTAAGTGTCTTTCGGGTCAAAGGTTGTGCCTTAGGCTTACTCTAGACTTGGCAGTCCGAACAGTACAGCGAAGTAAAATACAACGATGGCTCAATTTTTTAAATTGCTGGGTACATCTACTGGCAGGAAAGATTGTCCCATACTGTGAGTAGGAAATGCCGCTAATGCCTAAATGAAAGTTTACTGAATATCACAGCGATAGAATTAGTTTGCCTTCAAAGTGGCCACGTTTTCATTTTATCAGTTGTGGTTCTGCTTTTCAAGCAAGTAACACACAGTATTTAGCTTATTTGTTTGTGGCAATGACAGCTCTCCTGAACATGGCTCTATACAGATGTTTTGGTCTTTATAGGGCCGACAGGAGTCCAGCAGGACACTAGTTGTAAAAACGTTGTTCTGTGAAGTCACCCTCATGGTGTGTTTCACATCTTCTCTGTGTTTAACATCCAAAGCAGGATAAGACGCACAGGCAACTAGATAAAATGGGAAGACCAGGGGTGATGACAGCCATTACTGTTTGCCAAGACACAAAACTGTAAGCCAACGGCACAAACGTAATACAAAACTTTGGCGCCTGTTTGGAGTCAACCAGACAAGGTTGGGTTTTTTGGTTCATGGCACAAAACAGCACAGAACTGGCACTAAGCTTTGGCATCAGTTTGGGGGGATCCAGAATTTTGGGGTTGCATGTTAATGAAGCTGTGGAAACAGTCACCTGGTGTGGGAATGAGCTACAGTGGTACCTCTGTTTGTGAATGGGATCCGTTCTGGAGGCCCGTTTGCAACCTGAAAAGAACACAACCCGCACGCGCGGGTCGCGATTCGTCACTTCTGCGCATGCATGTGACGTCATTTTGTGCGTATGCATGGGCGGCGAAACCCAGAAGTAACACTTTATGGTACTTCTGAGTCGCCGCAGGACACTACCCGAAAACGCGCAACCTGAAGCAAACGTAACATGAGGTATGACTGTATATGCCCTGGTGCTCCTTCCTTGCACGCTTTGCTCTATGGGGAACATTGCCATCACACTGTGCATCTCAAGGCCCCACTAGCCTTTGAAAGAAGAGTGTTGAGACTTGAAACAGAATGGTGGCACCTCATGTAGTAAATACTTACATGATTCATTTTGCTTGTTGTTTAGTCGTCTTAGTCGTGTTCAACTCTCCGTGACCCTATGAACCACAGCATGCCTTGGAAACTCTCACTTTCTTCTCAAAGCGTCTCCTTTTTTATGTCCATGGAGTTTTCTTGGCAAAATATTGAAGTGGTTTGCCAGTTCCTTCTCCAGGTGGATCACATTTAGTTTAAAATTTCAGCTATGACCTGTCCGTCACAGCATAGCTCACGGCTATGCAATTCTTGTTTGGGGAGGAGGGAAGAGCTGTTGGCTTGGTGGGCCCAGGAGCACATGCCAGGCTTTCCCATCACTAGTTATGGAAGAGGATGGTCAGCCATAGCCTGCCATTGAAACCTTGCTGGAGTGTGTGGCTTGCTGTTGGGGTCACTTGGCCTGTTTGTTTATGCTTTCATTAGTAATAAGTTTCACCTACGACTGTGCATGCTGCTCAGAAGAGTCAGGGAAAGAAGCTGCAATATTTAGTGACACTCTTGGTACATTATATGGTGTTGCTTACAATTTATGCAAGTCACTTGCTGATAATTTAGAAAGCCTTTAGGTCATAAAGTTAAGGACTTAGCCCCGATTGATTTTTCCCCCTGGTGGGACAATACTTAAAATCTGATTTAATGGCCTTCAGTGACTTAGCTGGCTGGTTGGCATTTTCTTTGCAGCCCACAAGATTTTAACTTCTCCTCTGTCGCTACAAAGATAATTTTCCTTATAATGTATCTTGTACTGAATGGGTTCTCTGGGTGATTTATGAGCACCCCGGTGTGAAACTCATATTCTGTAGAGATGGTTCAACAAAGTAATGTGTTAGCACTGCCTGAAGAAAGTCCACTACAGAGAAGCAGGAGTGGGGGGAGATGGAAGAGATGAAGATGATAGGTTGACAGTTCAGTGTTTGCGGCTTGGTCATGCTGGGTGTTCGATGCAGTGGACCCTCCTCTGCTGGAAGGGGTGTGCAGATACCGGAAAGTCAACAAGATATGCAGGGATAGTCAGCATGGTGCCCTCCATAACCTGGTGGATTGCAGCTCCCTTCAGTCACTGAAAGCACAGCCATAGCACAGATGATGAGAGCTGCAGGCCAACAATATTGGGAGGGCAACGTGTGGCTACCCTTTCCTTAGGGAAGAGGTGAGACCTATTGCTTCCCTACTTGCAGAGGTTTCATCTGCCCTCACCAATTGCTCCCATTGACTTTTATTAGACAATGTAAATCAAAAAGACTTTTTAGGGGGTAAAAGCAGATTTAGGCCCTTCTGCCCAGCTTAGTAAGAATGGGAGACAAGTTTTGCTGTCACCTCAATGACACTGGGAGTCACCTTATCCTGCCTGAATTGGTGGGATCCTTTCACATCTATGGAAGAAATGAAAGACAGGCGATGGTCGATTTACAAGTGTCCTGTTGATGCGTGATTGCGCGTACGCATACAGTGCCAAACCCAGAAGTGACCCCCAAATGTCACTAAAACATCACTAAAAGGGTGGAACGGGGGTGGAGTGGGGCAGAATGCTTTACGCAGGCCCCACCAATGTACATGGGGGTCCGCAAGTAACCTCTGTACATCAGAGAGTTTCACACTGATGGGGGGGGGATGCAACCCTGCGAAATTTGGGATAGATAATACAGTGGTACCTCGGGTTACATACGCTTCAGGTTACGGACTCCACTAACCCAGAAATAGTGCTTCAGGTTAAGAACTTTGCTTCAGGATGAGAACAGAAATTGTGCTCTGGCGGCGAGGCAGCAGCAGGAGGCCCCATTAGCTAAAGTGGTGCATCAGGTTAAGAACAGTTTCAGGTTAAGAATGGACCTCCGGAACGAATTAAGTTCTTAACCCGAGGTACCACTGTATAGGATATCTATGTAAAACATAATATACATTTTAAAGATCTGATGCAGATGCTGGCTTATACTCTGAAACAGAAGGAATCCTTGAATAAGCGACCCCAATTCATAAGTGTGTTTCCAGCTGGGGTGTGGAAGGGGGGGGATCACTTAAGAACCCACTTCAGCACTTCAAATAGTGTGTCATTGAGGTTCAGTGGTTCAGACGGTTGTTTCACTATGTTTTAGATTCAAAGCAGAGCCTCACTTCAGAAAATACAAATCTTTGTATGTGTCCCAAATAACTATAGTTGGGAAATCCACAAATTGCTGTAGTGTGTGTGTGTGTGTGTGAGAGAGAGAGAGAGGGGGGGGGGGAATGGGATTTGCATGGAATGTGCAGGCATTATAGACCTATCCGAAGTGATGAAACCTGCCAAATTTCAGGCAAATAAGTGCAGGGTGTGTGTGTGTGTGTGTGTGTGTGTGCGCGCACACACACACACACACACACACACACCAGGCACATTTAAAGTTGATTTTGGGGGAGAGGATTGAGATTGTCCTCCAAAAATACACATCTACCTTGGGCAGGGACAGAACAAACCATGCCAGGCACCTGCTTGATGGAGTGCATGACACTTTATTGAAATTTAAAAGTGTACACCAATACAGTGTTTGTACACAGGCCTGTGCAGTGGGGGTGCAGCCAGGTTCACTTGCCCCCCCCCAGGTCTTGGAGGGTTAAGCCAGTCAGGGGACCCTGCCAGGAGCTTGACGGAGTTACACTGTCATGCCAAGAATGCCCTGTGCCTCCCAGCCAACTGGGGACTTAATGAGTCAAATGGCCATGGGCGGAATGCCCACGCCTGTCTGTCTGCATGGCAAGGCTTCAATAGTAAAATCTGGACTTGCATTGCTATATACCAGTGTGTAACGTCAGATCAGATTAGGTGGCGGTGCTGCAATGGTGAGTCTCATGGACAGGGCTTCCGCTGCAGGCCTCAGACAAGCTTTGCACAGGCCTGCTTGTACATAGTATAGTGTATACACACACACACACACACACACACACACACACACACACACAGTCAGACAGATATTCTACTATAACTCACAGATACAGAACTCTGCAATGATTTAATGCCAAACTTTAATCAAATGCAACCAAGGCCAGAACAGGAATGAGATTGGGGTTGGGAAGAAGATAAGTGACTTAAAAGCAACCAACAGCAAGAGTAAAACCAACAGAACAACAACAACAAGGGTTTGGATTTTAGGAAAGAATTGATCTGGATTGCAATAAGATCATACATGTTCAACCACTACTGCCCTCAACTCCGCAACTCTGAAAGTTGCTGTGCCAAGTAGAGCCAATAGAAATGGAACAACTTCGGGCAAGTTACTTCCACCCTAAAGCACTGTGATTGGAAAGCGCAGGAAAGGTTGTTTCTGGATCAGAAGCTTAAGCTATCACAAAACTTATCCACCCACCCTTTGCCCATCACCACCACCAGCAGTAGCCTTGTATTTCTCTTCAATATAATGGGGGATTTGCTTTGTGCAAATTGAAACTCAAAACAACCCTCTGAAGCAGATACAAAGCTCTGGGAGCAGGGCCATTCTCTTCAGACCATGTGGTAGACATTGCAACTAGACTGCTGTAGCTGGTGCTGGGGAGCTAGAAGGCTCCATGATGCAGCACAAGCCTATGCATGCCTACTCAGAAGTAAGTTCCATGGAGTGCAGTGGAACTTACTCCCAGGTAAATGTTTATAGGATTGCAGGAACAGGTTGTTGTGAAGCTAGACTAGCTCTCCTTGGCAACTGATATATTTTAACACCTGGCACGCCAGAAGGTGTCATAGCTAGATGATCATCACAGTGTTTTGTTCTTCGGTAACCACAATAGCACAATCTAATTGCGTGTCTTACTCTCAGGTACAATGAACAATGAACACTGCTGGATTAAGCGAAAAGCTCATCTAGTCTAGCATCCTGTTTTCGGAGTGACTGTACAAATAAAGTTGTGCATACAAATAGAACTGGAGAGAATAAGGTGAATGGCTTAACCTTCTTTCTGTCATCCATCTGTCTCGAGAGACAACGGGACATCAACGAGGCCAAGAGAGGGGTCTTGTTGTCTGGGCAGCCGAGGACCTCCATGGCTTAAGCAAAATAAGCTAAATTGACACTTCTGGGAATTAAGATCAGAACAGATAAACTGGCATGAATTTTTTGAATGTACTATATAGGCACAGTCTGTAGGTTGTATCTAACATTAGTCCTGCTCAGAGTAGACCCATTTAAATCCCTGGACATAGCTAAATGCCCGTCAAATTCAATGGGTCTGAGTATAACTTGGATACAGCCCTAGTTATAAATGTTTAGTGAAACCATGAGAACAGGCAGTCTAAAGAGTGGAATTCTTGTACCACAAGAGAAAGTTTCAAGAGAAAAATAAGGCCTATGAGGTATGCTATGAATGCAGTGTTGGAGAAGAACAGTATTTATGCTTCACAAAGAACAGCAGCATAAATAATTTCATAAAGAACTCATAACCTCTCTACTTGTAGTGCCAAGGCAAGTTATTGAACAGAACTGAAAGTGTTTAGACCATCTTCATCTCGCACAGGAGAGCCCTGATGGAGAAATTGACGAAACACATAAACGTGCTAAATAACACCCAGGACTCGGACAAATCCATTGAAATATGGCATCCATTCATCAATCTCTGGAGAAATGTTTTCTCTTAACAAGGATGTTGATCTGAAATGGGTTCAGTTAAAGGAGGAGGAGTGGAGAGCAAGAATAGTTTTATCCTAGATTCTGGATTGTCTCTTTTTCCCTTTTCTTTTTTCTCCCACTATGCTGCACGTAGTGAATTCTCCCCCAAGGCCCCTGTTTATTGTACATCTGAATCTTACAGTACAAATAAATTTGAATTGACTGGTGTATACAGGTTTGGTGCTAATGTTCTCCTTAGAGGACGGGCAGCATCGACACCCCCCCCCCAGATATCTGCTGCCAGCTGCCATGGTTATAAAAACTTGGAAACCTGTATGCCTTGCAGATGGTGGAGAAAGATGTATGCTCTCTGCTCCCCACATGTAATGGCTGGGGATTGGGAGCTGCTTCAAATGCAATTTCTCTGGTGCAACTTTGCCGCAGCAGAAGCATGCTGTGTGTGAACTTGCTGGCTTTTCTGCACTTCCGGGTGCTGAATTAGGTGATACCTAATATAGTGTGTTGAAAATTACTCAAGGGGATCTATTGGCACTAATGTCTCCTCGGTGGAGTAGGAATAATAATTCCACTCAAAGAATAAACACTCTGTCTCCTGCTTTGCCCGTTAATGCATATCATTGGTGGAAGGTGAAAAAGATCACTACTAAGGGGAAAATAAGGCTCTGAATCTTGGCGTTCGTTTAACATGATCATATGCAATGTCTGCTTTTGAATGCGTCCCGATTTTTAGCACCATGTATTAATTTGGAGGGAGATTTTGGGAATGCCCTTTGGGAAATTTGCTAGTAAGAAGTATGAGAGATTATTTTAATTTGTTCATCGGTTGGTTAAATTAGTATTTGCATTTGTCTGTAACCTCGTTACAATAATTCATTTTTTTGAAATTCTTTCCAGAAAAGTAGACAAAACAGGAATAGTAAGGAAAATGACCCCCTCTTCCTCCCCCTCAAAGAGCACAGGTGCCAAAGTGATGCAGAGAAACTCACTTCACTGATGGAATGAAGAGTTATTTAGCAAAATGAGTTTTAAAAGAAATAAAAATGCAACATAGAATAATATAAAACAAAGACAGCAGGGATGGGGGACCCCTGGCTGCAGAGCCAAATGTGGCCTTCTAGAACTTTCTGTCTGACCCTTGAGATTCTCCTAAGGCCACACCTGCTCTGTGACCCTTCTTTGTATTGAGCATTGATTCTATTCCGCCTGGCCTTTAATTTGAATTCAGCCTGATCTTTTATTTCCCTTCTCTTCCCTCCTCCTCCTCTTTTATGAAGATCACCCGCTCTGAGACCCCACAGCTAATTCTCCCCTGGCCTCCTCACTGGCCCAAGTAGGACTAATTCAGCCAGCTAGCCCTGGTGACAATCTAATGTTTATTAGATGGATTTCCCCCAAATTGATTTCTGAACTTTGAATTTTATTGTTATTCGTGTTTTTATACTGTATTTCATACAATTAAGCGTTTTAAATTTGTTGTTAGCTGCCCTGAGCCCGGTTTTCTGAATCAGGAAGGATGGGGTATAAATAAAAAATTATTTATTTATTTATTATTATCATCATCATCATTCTATTCTATCCTTTCTCTCTCTCTCTCTCTCTTTTTGCTTGCCTGGATGAAGGATAAAATATGTAAGGGTGTGAGTAGAAACCAACCTACTTCGCAAAGGGAAAACTTACAATAATTGACCTGCCCAATTTTTCACCTGACCCTCCCCAGAATTGGCATGCGTCCCTCGAAAGGGATTGCGGCCCTTGAGCAATATACATATGCCACTGCAAAGCAAACAAGAGCAGCACAAGATGCTGAGCTACTCAAAAGTCATGGAATTGTAGAGCTGGAAAGGACCTCCGGGTACATCTAATCCAACATTCTGCAATTCAGGAACCAGAGGATATAAAAGTCAGAGAAGGTTCTCTAGCGGTTGGGAGTTCTAGCCAGCCCATAAGATCTGAAGGGTGCTAGATTGGGGAAGGGCCCTCTACTTTCACATTATGGTGGGGGGGAGCAATGCTGCTCAGTGCAAGAATGCGTAAATGTCTCTTTCACCTGTGGAGTAATGGAAAAGGTCTGGGCTAGGCTCTCCAGAGAGATGAACTGTGAGAACCAGAGGGTCTACTTCCAGCCTAGATTAAGAGGAGGATTTACCAGTGCAGCCGTGTGGTTTACAAGGTACACAAGGTTGAGGAAGATTATTGCTGTGTGTGAAACAAGCTGCGTAATAGTACTCTCGCTGATTTGGAATGTCCGGAGTTAAAGACATTCCAAAGAAAGTCCAGACATAATCTGTAGTTACTATGGATGGATTGCATTTGAGGCTGTCCTATCACTCCATATCATTGCTTTTACAAGGCAACCAATTACACCCATGAGCTGATAAAAGCTCCTCTCACATTTAAAGCTCTTTCAAAGGTTGGAATGCTTTCTGAATTTCAATAATCCTCCCTCCCTTTTCAGTTCTTCCAGACTGAGCTAAGGGCGTGGGGACAACTTATTCAGGGAAAGGATGCACTATAAAGTGGTAACTAATAAGTCGAATGAAAACAAATTCCTAAATTATTTTCTTTCTTTCTCTTAAAAAATCCTCCCTCCCTTTCAGTCTTTAAATGATGTCATTTCCTGCAACAATTCTCTGTTTTGGGCCATCAACTCTCTCAGACAGTACAGATTAGTTCAGTGCTAAGCAGTGGATGGGGAGGACTGAGAAGATTAGAGAACAGGAAAATTAAAAAGGAGGGAGGAGGAATGCTTACAATGAGCAGAGGCAAAAATAAAAAATAATGAAGTGCAGGTTCCCAAAAGCTGAGAACATTAATAAAATGCTGTATTTTTCTTCTTCCTTCCTTCCTTCCCACTAGGAGCACTCATCACCAGTCTAAGAGTGGAAACACATGCTCAGAAGTTTCACACTGGGTCACACCATGAGGCTGAACCTGTTCTTCCCACAGTTTAAATCCCAGAAGACTAGGGTGGGAATCAGAAGCATCCATGACCTTATTGAGGTGAGATCCTGCTTGCTATATGTACAGTACTGGTACAAACTGCCTTTTATTTCCCTTCCACTACACTCTAGAACAGCGGTTCTCAACCTGTGGGTCCCCAGATGTTGTTGGACTACAACTCCCATCATCCCTGAGCTCTGGCCTTGCTAGCTAGGGATGATGGGAGTTGTAGTTCAACAACATCTGGGGACCCACAGCTTGAGAACCGCTGCTCTAGAACATAGGGTCAGCTTGTAGCTCCCACCGACCCTCCAAGTGCCCCTATTTTCCGGGGGGGACCCTGATTTAGAGAAGCCGTCCCAGTTTCTGATTTGATCCCAGAATGGCTCACTTTCCCCTAGGATGTCCCTATTTTCATAGGGTATGGTATGGTAGGATGTCCCTATTGGAGAAATGTTGGAGGGTTTGGAGTTATCCAACCCCCAAGCTGTATAGGGAAGTTATATATATAAAAAAGTTTAATGTTGTATTATGTTTTTATATATGTTTGAAGCTACCCCAGAGTGGCCGGGGCAACCCAGTAAGATGTGTGGGTTATAAATAGTAAAATTATCTTTATGGAATAGGGTACCCCTATTTTCATCGGAGAAATGTTGGAGGGTATGCACCCATCATTCCATCATGGCAGAGGCTGATGGGAGCTGGAGTCCCACAGTATTGAGAGAGTGACAGGGACTGCCCTGGAATGATCCTCCTATCGCCCACCCATCCAGAAGTTCCTTTTGCTGCTCAGGATCCCTCTATGGGCTTCCTGGGAATGAAATCCTTTCACAGCTCAAGCCTCAGGTCTGAAGCAGCCCAAGATTATTTGGGAGGATTTAATTCTCTAGTTTTGTCACAGCTGCCCAAATGCCACCCAGCTGGCCGTCACTGTTGTCCTCTCCTAACACAAGACAGCCGGTGGTTGCTTTAGCAACAGCAAAGTGAAGGACATCAAGTATTTGCTAATTATTAAGGTTCTAAGTGTTTTCAAAAGGCCAGACTATGACTTTAAAAGGTAATAGCAAAAGACATTGGGGTGGGGGGTGGGGGGAAGAATCAAATAAAAATTCATGGCACCAACCTTGAAGGGTCTCACCATGGGATGGTCAGTTCTGTAGAGAGAGGAGAGCCTTCCCCCCACCCAAGAGCTCTAGTATGGGTCTGAACCATTGTCCCTTCATATACAGTGGTACCTTGGGTTACAGACGCTTCAGGTTACAGACTCCGCTAACCCAGAAATAGTACCCCGGGTTAAGAACTTTGCTTCAGGATGAGAACAGAAATTGCGCGGCGGCAGCGGGAGGCCCCATTAGCTAAAGTGGTACCTCAGGTTAAGGACAGTTTCAGGTTAAGAACGGACCTCCAGAACGAATTACGTTCTTAACCTGAGGTACCACTGTACCTTAAATTTTCCTAAACAATCTGTTTATTTGCACTTCTTTATACATTTTATTTGCACTGTCAGTTTTACATTTGCTCGGGGAGGGAGGATTTCTTGCTGTTGCTTTATTATCTCTTTGAGTGTCAAAGTGAAACTTCTCTGAAGCTCTGGTGGGATCCTCAACTTAGATCTCCTTTGCCAGGATGCCAGGATGTGAGGACCTTTCACAGCTGAGGCTCAGATCTCTCTGTTCTTCACTGTTCTATCCCACTATCAGACACCTGGATCTCACATCTTTCACCCCTTTTGCACACCCCTGGACTCCCAAATCTCGTCGCTCCCCTCCCCCACTTTTAGAACATTAGTTGTCTGAATGTCATCTCTCATGCAAGCGAACTTTCGTTGTGTCAGCCAGCCAGTCTGTGGTTTTATTGTTTTCCTTCCCTGGTAGTCAGTCTCTTTTGAGTGCCGGTTTTATTGAGGCAAGAAATCTTGGTGAGTCAGTGATTGTCCTATCATCCTAAAGTCTGAGCTGCTGACAATGAGCAGACACAGGCTTTTTTAGCTGCCCAATATTTTAGGCTGGTGGTGGTAGGGATGCAGATTGCAAAATCTCTAAAATCCCACCAGTCATTTCAGATTGTGGTCTAAGCACAGGAATAACATGTTTCAACACCCCATCATAGGCCTATACAAGGGGGGGGCACGTCTGGGAGGAGGGTCCTAATTTCCAGATTTCTATATGCAGTGAGGTTCTTTTTAAAAAAGAAAAGAAAAGAAGACTTGCAATCTGGCATGGTTATGACTCAGCAAGAGTCGCACCCTATAATCCTTCTCTGCATGTATTTCAGCTCTGTCCTCGATCCCAAATGGTGCTGAATAGAACATGAGACCTGCAGATTCAAATGGCTGCTGAATAATATTATCCAGAATTGGTTTAGCTGCCACTCACGTTCCCCATTAAAAAGCACAGACATCTCTATAGCCAGCAGAATGCAGCTCAGAATCATTGTTGCCCATTGCATGTCCTTAATTGCAGAGCAGCTTGCATATACAATCACCACATCTAATCAGAGATATGATGGTAAAAGTCTCAGACATGGCGACCTTTTGGGGACGCTCTCTACAAAACGGAATAGGTAGGGGAGGTGTGTTAGATGTTTGTAACATCAAGAGTAATTTGCCTTCTCTTATTCTAACCTTGGGAGGGACGCGGGTGGCACTGTAGGTTAAACCACAGAGCCTAGGGCTTGCTGATCAGAAGGTCGGCGGTTCGAATCCCCACAACGGGGTGAGCTCCCGTTGCTCGGTCCCTGCTCCTGCCAACCTAGCAGTTCGAAGGCACGCCAAGTGCAAGTAAATAAGTAGGTACCGCTCCAGCGGGAAGGTAAACGGTGTTTCTGTGCACTGCTCTGGTCCGCCAGAAGCTGCTTAGTCATGCTGGCCACATGACCCGGAAGCTGTACACCGGCTCCCTCGCCCAATAAAGCGAGATGAGCGTCGCAACCCCAGAGTCGGCCACAACTGGACCTAATGGTCAGGGGTCCCTTTTACTATTCTAACCTTACCCAGGGAATCAGTTTCTAATTCCTACATGGCACAGTACCCAAATCACCTAACTGCCTCCCCCAATTCTGCAGCTGGAATGATAGATGGATGGATAGCTATATGTATTACCAAAAAGAAAGAAAAAGTAAAGAAGTGTTGCATTGTAAAATATGGAAATGGAGATGGGAGGCGATCTAATATCCTACACGTATCATCCATATTATATCGACCATCGTATTTTATACATAGATATGCACATTGTGATTCAGTGCCATCTTTTTTATGCTACTGATTCAGATATATACACTGATGGCAAAGGTAGTAGATGGAATTCATATGTCAACTATAAACCAAAGTAGCAAAAAGTGTTCCATACTATTCAACACAACATCAACAAATCATTATTTTATATGAACACACACATTACCACTGACAGATTATTAAAAGGCATATCCAGGAACTTTACACCTTAGAAACCAAGCCCATGCCAAAGCTATCTGAATGTTTTAGGCTGTTATTTATTTCATAATATCTTGATTTTCTTGAGAGGCTTTTAAACTTGCTGGCTTTCCCTCTTGCCCATTCATTGGATTCTAATTTCCCTTTTAGGAGACTGCAAATGATAGAACAGGAATTGCTACTTGCAGATAATTAACAAGAGTTGGGCAAGTAATTTGCAGTGAATAATTCGGTACTTCTAATCACTTTGCTTGCAATTTATCTATGAATATCTTACTAACCGTCCAAAAATTTATTTGTTATTCATTGAAATCATTCGGCATTCAATTAGGAGTGGCAGATACAATTGTGCTCGTGGCTTCCATTCTGCAAGATGACAAAAATCTACTCTGATGCTCTTGGTGGCTTTCTTAACATATGCTAGATATTTAACAATATTGAATAACACTTAGAAAGTGATCAAGCCATGTAAGGATCAGGCGATGGCTCGCTTAAGGCCACTTACTGAATTCATGGCTGAGGTGTGGCATAAACTGGGGGATGCTTGGCTTACAACTCATACAGTGAATGACCATTCTGCTGTATTCCAAAAGAAAGGCTATCAGACCGCAAGAGAGAAAACGGTTTCACTGTAGAAAATTCCATTGTCAAAGAGACTCACTTACTCTTAGCCTATTTTAACTGAACAGTAGCTTGTCTCTTCACCACATCGAAAAGATCTCTGCTTTGGAGTTCTGCATTGGGTATTGACCTTAAAATACATTGAAGAACTGTTTTAGGGATTCTCACAACCCACTCAAAGCCAATTTCAGGGGGTGCAGGAGGAGGAGGAGGAGAGGTTGTAAACCCTATCACACAGGCATAAGTCCTCGCACAGGGCTTCAACTGAAGAGGCTTATTCGGCAAATCCCACCTTTTGCTTCTGAAAATACCTCCCCAAACCACATACTAGACAATTTATCTGGAAAGGTAAGTTTCCATGCAAACATAATATCCAGAAATGTTGCAGACGTGCATGACTTATTTTCTAAAAACGCCTGTTCTGATCTGGATAGCTCCAATATGTACACACATAAGTTTACCTTATCACAAGTAGCTCTGCATTCTTGGTTGGGCTTACAAAGACTTTTGAGAGTTTAGAAGTGACAGCAATTTGAAAAACTTTAAGTAAGAGCAGGAATTCATGTGCCTGGGTTAGAGCTTCAGGTAGGTAGCCATGTTGGTCTGACACAGGCAAAATAAATAAAAAAATTGTCCAGTAGCACCTTAGAGATCAACTCAGTTTGTTCTGGATATAAGTGCATGCACACGAAAGCTTATACCCAGAACAAACTTAGTTGGTCTCGAAGGTGCTGCTGGACAATTTTTATTTATTTTGACTGGGTTAGAGCTGTTACAGTACCTGTAACAGAGCTGTTAAATTGGTAAAGTTTGCTTTATGTGGAATTTGATTACAGTTCTCACATAGGATCCCTGTACCTGCGTGTACATCACTGAGAGCACTGTCCCCAGGGTATTTGCTCAGAGGTATGTCTCACTGGATTCAGCGGAGTTTACTCCAAGGTTAGCATGCTTCTTTATTGTATAGAATCAACAAGAAGGAAATACTACACAAGTTTAGGAGACGGACAGCACTGTATTCAAGGCACACCGCAATTTTTAATATATTTTTAATATAAGTGTAATGTAGCCCTTACAAATTTTACAGTTAGGGATTATTAAATAATAGTTTTAAACATGATTAATTACAATATGATGCAGATTTCAGTGATCCAAAGAAAATACATAACGTTGCTTGACATTTGTCTACAGTTGTGAAAATATATTGGTAGTGGGGAGAGATGTTGAAAGAGATATACAGTAGATAGGATGGCAGCGTAATAAATGCAAGTTCATAAAACGAGAGTCTCGCTTCCTAGATGAGAATTTTAGTACCATTAGGAACACTTGTGGGCTTTGACCTTTCTTTGATGTTTATAATTGTACTAACTCAGATGTGAAATTCATTATGGGCTCTAGCAAGAGAGAAATTAATTTTTAGAAAACCTTTTAATTTAGTAAAAGTCCCAGTGGCACTAGAAATGTAAAACAAAATACGAGCAAAAACTCCCAACAATGACTGGAATTTTGCTGCACGGAAACACACAAATATGAGCTCTTTCCCTTGCTTGTTATGAAGTCTTCCATGAGTTTCAAAAACTACATGGATTTCTCATTAAAACCTGAATAACATTTTGAATCCAGATTACAGGTTTCCCGCTCAGGAAAAGCAAAACTGAAACCCCTCAAATGGAAATGAAGTTGGAGAAGGCAAAGTGGAATTCATTGCAACATGCTTATGTTGGATACATGGAATATGTTCGTGTCCATGTGGCCATCACTAGCACTGGATCTCCTGAATGAAGTCTGGTGCTAGTGAAGCAGGTTTGCATGCAGAAGATAAACTTGGAACGAAGTTCCAGTGGCTGCATTTGATGTGAGGATTATTGTGCTAGTTTTCCTCATTACAATGCCAGCACATCTGTCACGGTTTCCAAGGCTTATTTTACACTGCATTGCTTCTTGCATTATGAAACTGCAACTTTTTGGTCACTTATACTGACACGCCATACTAAATTTTCATCCACGCCAGCAAGGTGTGGTGTGACAGAACAGCAGTGTCATCCCTCGACATGTCGCCAATTGTCAGGTGCCTAGTATGCCAGTCCAGCTATGTTATTTTGTTACACAGGAAGCTTGGCAGGACTGCCCCCAATTCTGGAGACCTGTTCTCCACCAATGCAGAAAAATTTGAGCTAGATGGGTCAGAATTTGAGGCGGTTTCCTGCCAGGGAGATGCTGGGGGTTGAATCTTAATAATGATGATGATGATCATGATGATCATCATCATCATCTTTTATTTATAACCCACCCTCCCCAGCCGAAGCCGGGCTCAGAGCGGCTAACAAAAATAAATTAATACAGCAGTCTAAAATCAATTCATTATAAAATCAGTTCAAATCAAATCAATGGCAACCGTTGGGCTAGAGTTCTGTGAGGATTACCACAGAGGATGCTTCTCTGTGTAAAACATATTCTCTCCCACTGACCTGTGACCCTTCTCCAATCTGATACCTGAGGCAAAAAATCCTACAAGCCTGTTTTCCCCTCCCTGGCATTAAAATACATTTTACTTATTATTTATATGCCGTCCATCTGACTGGGTACCCCCAGCTACTGTAGGCGGCTTCCAACAAAGTAAAACACAATATGGCATTATGTATATGATATGACATTACGTATACGATACACATATGATAAAATAACTGATGTTTTGATGTCCTGTCATAAAACCAGAATCAGCTGCCTGAGGCAACTAGTGCTCTAGTTCTGAGAGGAACATAGGAAGATTCTTTAGCTCAGTTCAGAGTCAGACTATCTGCCCACCCAGTCCAGTATTGTCCATTCTGACTCCCTACCCGCTCCAGTGGTTTGGAATCAAGCCCAGGCATGTTGCTGGAGGCTGGAGTTGGAAGAGCAGAGGCAAGGGAGGTGTCATCTCAAGGGGTATAGTAGGGCTGGGCGAGATATAGATATATCGTCCCAAACCAAGTTGAAGTCCATGTTATTATATCACTTTCCATAATTTTTGACCTGGCAATGTATTTCAAATCATGATGTGTGTCAGTGTTCTACGCAAAAAATCACAATGTGGGAATAATGACGAAGCCAGCCAATGCTTCTCTGGACTTTTGTAGCCTCTGTTAACTCTGCTGGCTCAGCTCTCGCCTGCCTCCTGCAGGGAGCAGCAAATCACAAGAGCGGGAGCTGGCAAAAATCACGTTGCAGGAAAAACCATGAAGTCAGCCAGTGTCTCTACATAGGTAAAGGTAAAGGGACCCCTCACCATTAGTTCCATTCGTGACCGACTCTGGGGTTGCTGCACTCATCTCGCTTTATTGGCCGAGGGAGCCGGCGTGCAGCTTCTAGGTCATGTGGCCAGCATGACTAAGCCGCTTCTGGCGAACCAGAGCAGTGCACGGAAACGCCATTTACCTTCCTGCCGGAGCGGTACCTATTTATCTACTTGCACTTTGACGGGCTTTCAAACTGCTAGGCTGGCAGGAGCAGGGACCGAGCAACGGAAGCTCACCCCGTCGTGGGGATTCGAACCGCCAACCTTCTGATCGGCAAGTCCTAGACTCTGTGGTTTAACCGACAGCGCCTCCCGTCTCTACATAGCTCCATCCTTATTTCAGACATCATGATATATCAGTACAGTGGTACCTCAGGTTAAGGACTTAATTCGTTCTGGAGGTCTGTTCTTAACCTGAGGTACCACTTTAGCTAATGGGGCCTCCTGTTGGCGCCGTGCCGCACGGCGCGATTTCTGTTCTCATCCTGAAGCAAAGTTCTTAACCTGAGGTACTATTTCTGGGTTAGCGGAGTCTGTAACCGGAAGCGTCTGTAACCCGAGGTACCACTGTATATCACTGTGTTTAGCTGGAGATATCTGGTTTTCAACATCATGATATATCGCCCATTTGTAGGAGGGAGTTGCTGTCCTGAATCCTATGTTATGATGAGCTTTGGGCTCCTAGGTCTACAGTCAGGAACCAAGAGTGGCTCTAAGCTCTGACCTTTGGTGGTGAGACTGCTATGAGAGTTGTGGAGAATATCACATGCTGCCTGCTAGTGTTTTATGACAGAAGCAACCTTGGGGAGAGTCTTTACCCTTAATAGAGGCACATGTATGCTTTAAAGAAATAAAGCTGTCGTACACTGAAAGCCCAAAAGAATTAAGCACACACACCCCAGCTCTCTTCCCGTTTAGAAGTGTTTCGTTGCCCGATCACCTGAGGGCAATTTTTACTCAACCCAAATAGTAATTGGCTGTTTAGATGACATGACTCAACCTGCAGTTGCCCCTTAAGAATGAGAACTTGCTGAGGAAGGTTAAGGAATTAGCTCTGTGTGTGTGGAACCAACTGGTAGTTTTGTTTCTTTTAGGGGAGTGAAGCCATCGTGCTTTGTTTTCTATTGATATTTTGTTACAAATCTCAGCAGGCACAATGTGTGTATCTCTCTGAGCTAATAAACTAACGTGAGTAATTTATATTGCTAACAATGCCGATACTTGGAGCTTCTTAGCATTATTACTTTTTCTAACCACTTCTACTGAACACTATCGAAAATCTGCCATGATAACATATTTGTGATTTGGAAACAAGTTCAAGGGAAAGACTTATTTTAAAAACAAAGGTAGGAAAAACCTATCTTTTATAACTGACACAGTGAGCACTGAAAATTACTCTAATTTTCTTTTCTGTGTTCCATTCATTTTAATAACAGAATAGCGAGAGTCCTATAATTGGAAGGTGCTTATTCAGACCTGAGCCCCTTTCTGTTTAATGCAGTTTTCTCTCTGGTTGGTGTGTGTAGAATGGATTGCAGCCAAAAAGTTCAATAGCCTCATGTTATACCAGTCTAGTGTCATAGAGTAATAGAATCAGTGTGGTGGAGCAGACTTGAGAGATCTGGGTTCAAATCCGAAATAATCCATGAAGTTTGTTAGGCCAGTCACGCACTCACTCTCTCACTCTGAGGATAAAATGAAGGAGAGAAAAAAGCATGTCACCTTCAGCTCTTTGAAGGAAAGGTGGGCTAAAAATGCAATGAGTCACTCATAAATAAGAGATTTTTAGTTTGGCATCTACCAAGTTTGAAAGAGAAAGATCTCTTAAAACTCCTCAGTATTTGGCAAGTAATCTCTGTATTCATGGATTTCACATTGCTAGATCTTTCGTATCTCTCGAGTATTGCTGGGGTGGGAGAAGGGGAATATCTCAATGCTGAAGAATTCCTAATCAGTTTGCTTTAGAACCACTTCTTCATAAGTAAACATCAGGAGAAGCTGAGCTATTTTGAAATCATTATTTTGAAGTGAGAAAATATATGGCTGCGATCCAGTCATACTTAAATCCCTTTGATTTTAGTGGGAGAGTTGGCCATAGGCCTCCCTCTCTCCCACTGAAATTCATAAAACTTTAAAGTTATTATTTTTGGCTGGATAGCGCCATACATTTTTTAAATGAATGCTGAAGTTGTCTGAATTGCAAAGGAATGGAAGGCATTCCATGCTCAAAAGCTAGATAAAGCAATGTGCATCACTGTTGGATATGATAAAGCTGAAGAGTTTTGTTTTGGGTGACAGTTTATATATTGTTTTTGTTTGTCATGATAGCAGGAATGCCTATGCCAGCGGTCTCCTTTCTGCCTATGCTAGGTGTCTTTTTCAAATATTTTCACCCCATCTCACTCTCCCCATCACATTTAGAGATGGTGCTGCTATAATATATCACAGCCTTATGTGTTTTCCATACATTAAGCTGGCTTGCGTAGACTAATGGACCACACAGTGCTTTGCGTTATTCAGGTGTGGATGATTTTGGGGAGGAAATATATTGGGTTGGAATTTATTATTATACCCCAAAAGCAATATTTTGTTTGCTTAAATTGAACATCTTCATATCTTTCAAGGTAAGTGAGGTCTGGCCCTGAGTGAAATGAGGCACTAAACATGATCTAGTATAAATCAAGAGACTGGAAAAGAACAAATAAGAGTGAACCAAGGCTGAGGAAATGTGCTTGAACACATAGCTGGGTATATATATATATATTTGTATTCTTCTAACCATAAAAGAGATGTATGGGAAGTAAATTCCTTTAAATTGCAATCTTGATGGGTTTATTCCACGTTGGGATGGATATCGTAAAAATGTTACAAACAATTAGGGGTTAAATAACTGATACCCCAGATTATAAATATTACAGGATTTATTTATTTTTTAAATACTGCCCACTTTACCTTGGGTATTACTGGTCCAGTAAATCTGACTCCTGCTCTTCAAATATTGAAATCTGCCATGCTTCTGTTGAATTTGCACAAACCCATTGTGGACTTGGAGTAGTCATTGCTGTCACACTTAATCTATGTGTACTGTACTGTATGCATTAGTGTCCATTGTCTTTGTCCAAACTTCTCTCCCCAAGGTGTGCTCTGATGCTAAAAGTCAGCTTTCCTGGAACAAAAGGAAGGTGGCGTCGCATGGAGAAATAAGTCCCACACTCATTACCTAGTTCTAGCTAAGAGTATATGCTATTCACCTTTCCTTGGGTGGCGACTCAAGCAGGGCATAAAATGGCTATTGATGCATTTTATGTTGTCAAAAGCAAAACACGGAGGTGTTTGGTTTCCCACCTGTCACCCCCATGCTCGTTCACTTGGCCTGGAATAATGCTGTTGTTGCTGCCCTTGTCTTCTGCTATATGAGTGCTGCATTTTGGACATGCCACGTCACTGTGTTTGCAGCAACAGCAGTTCATTTATGCTGCCTGAGCTGAATGTGTGAGCCACAACCACATATTGAAATTCTTGCATAGGCAAAGTCAGCAAGAGTCTTCCTACCTGGGAAAATAACCCAAACACCTCACTGGCATAAGACGTTCCCAAGGATTTATCACCAGCACAAACGTATCGGAGGTATTTCTCGTGGAACGGAGCCTCCTTAATTAGAACAAGTTGCATGTGTGCCAATAATAAATTGGAAACAATTTGGATTTTGTTCATAAATCATGTGTAAATATTATCTTTTTTATTTCAAGGTGTTAATTAGGCAAATGGAATCCTTATGTCACGCTTGCAAATTTTCATAAAAAGATAACTCTGGTTATTACCTTATTTCTGCAAATAGTTCTGACAGGAGGTGATAAAGAGGCTGGATTTTCTAATTAATTTCAAAACTCATTTAAGATAGTCCAGAATATGCTTTAATTAAAAAAACAGTTCTGACAGAAGTTTGTTACTGATGAATAATGCAAGAAATGTGACCAAAAAGTCATTTTCAACAGGCATTTTTTATTTAAGCTTGCATATCATTGCAACAGTTTCCCCAAACCAGAGTGTTTCAATAGCACAGCATTATCTTTGTTCAAAATAAGTTTTCAAAATCAGTATGCAGTATGTAGTATCCAGCCAGAGTAAACAAGATGGTCTGCATTCAGGCACACTCATGAAGAAATTGCAGGTCCAGCTCTTTCATTAGACAGACTGAGGAAGTTGCCTCAGGCGTCAGATACTTGGAGTATGTGATGGAGCAGTGGCATCCGGACCATCTTTCTGTTAGAATTCCTGCTCCATGATTGCAGTCATGGGATTGTTGTCTTTCACATGACGGTGTATGTTTTGACTCCACAAAGTGGGAAGTGATGGAGACAGGTTGTTTGTGTTACTGTGTTCCGAGAAGTGGGACTATTGTCCTTTGTTCTTATTATTTCTTGTCTGATGCTAGAGAGAGAGGGAGCCATGTTGCAGTGTTCCGTGTGTGTTTATTTGTAAATAAAGTAGATTAGCCAAACTGCTGAGTTGCTGAGGTCTGTCATGAAAACTGCGCAGACTCTGCAGATCCCTAAGTGTGCCAGTGTCTGTTGGCATCAGTTGCTGTGATGTTCAAGCTGAATAAAGCTTTTGAAGCTCCTGAACGATTGACCAGGAGGGAGAGAACATGCCAGTTGGGCATGTGTCTCTGCCAGGGTCCTACTCGAGTGTAGGACGAGCTCCTGACACTTCCTGTTTCCGCCTTCAGCTGTTCCCCTCTGTTGGAGTTGTGTTCACCATGTGGCCTACCCTGTGCCCCCTAAGTCTGTATTAGAATTGTTTTTAGGTGTTTTATCATTTGTGTGTTTGCCAGCTTGGGCTTTTTGGGGAGAAAAGCGGGGATATAAATGATAGTGATGGTGGTGTGAACCTGCACTCTTCAGGTGTGGTGAAGGATGCTGTCCTGTTTCCAGCACTGAATTCAGCTTCAGCTTCTACTTTAGTCTGCTTCTGTATATGGATTGTGTGTCATCTTGACTTGCTCATCAGGCAGCAAAATGTCTTAGGCCAGCCCCGAGTAATGGAAACATCAATGGCTGTCCACTTTATTCCCAGGGAACAGAACAAAACTCTTGTTCCTTTCCAATAGAGAGGCTATTGGCAAATAACAGGTCTGTTGTAGGAAAAAAAATGTTTGGTCCCTCCCCCCCAGCAAGTGCCACTTTTCTTCCTCTGGCATGACAGGCAACACCTGTTACCATCCCCTTTTCTGTTTGTTGAGCAATAATTCTGATTTGTTTATGGGGAGGTTATACAATGTCATGTACAGCAATTATTACCCTACACCTTCCAGTGAGTTTTCCTGCCACTGTCCTTACAGCAAAAAGTCTTGTGCAACAAATCTGCTTTTTAAAAAATAAAAAACACCAGAGTGCCAAGTTCACTTTAAATATGCAAGGTCAATTTGCTAGTGTACAATTCACCCTGCACACAAAATACCAAGTCTGTAAGCAGCCTTTGTGGCATCTAATACTCATTATCAATGTCTCTGTTGCTATTTAAAGAGGCAAGTTGACTGACATGAAGACTAAATATCAACTTTACAATCCTATCTCCTTTCTCCCTGGTGAACAATCCTTTTATATTCACAATTCTGGCCCTTTCAAGACTCACCCAAGGACAGATTTTTGGCAGCTACAGAGTCAACATCACGGCAGTTCTTCCGAAAAGACAGATGTAACCTTCTGCAATCAATAGTGTGTCATCATTTTGGCAGATGAGTTAACACTGTTGTTTCAGAAGTACCAGAATATTTTTCAGAAATCTAGTGAATAAATGTGCCAGAAACCAGCTGGTATTTAAGAATCAGCCTGTGTCAGCACCTTCCCCTTTTGCAGCATTGATACAATAGGAAGTTAGAGGACAGAAGTTGATTCATGTATATACATGAACCTTGGATCCTGAACGCCTTGCGAGTTGAACGTTTTGGCTCCCGAACGCTGCAAACGTGGAAGTGAGTGTTCTGGTTTGCGAACGTTCTTCGGAACCCGAATGTCCTACGCGGCTTCCAATTGGCTGCAGGAGCTTCCTGCAGCCAATCGGAAGCCGCGCCTTGGTTTCTGAATGTTTTGGAAATCGAACGGACTTCCAGAACGGATTCCATTTGACTTCCGAGGTACCACTGTACTTCTACTGTGCCTTTGCCACCAAAATATGCATCATAAAGCATGCAAGCTTTCATAAAATCAGCAACATGTAACCTTTCAATTTCACTGGATAAGTTCACATCCTCCTCAGTGTTGGCCTTATGCTGTGATAGTCACCAGCATCACTAACAAAAATAATTTCAATAGGGACAAATGGAAGGTCCTACAATTGGGCAGAAGGAACCAGCTGCGCAAATATAAGATGGGGGACACTTTGATTGCCAGTAGTAGATGTGAAAAGGATCTAGGGGTCTTAGTAGACCACAAGCTTAACATGAGTCAACAGAATGATGCAGCAGCAAAAAATAAAATAAAATAAATGCTAATGCTGTTCTAGACTGCATTTACAGTGTTCTGATCAAGGGAAGTAATAGCCCCACTCTATTCTGCCTTGTTCAGACCATACCTGGAGAAGGGTGACCGATATGATCAAGGATCTGGAAAGCAAGCCTTATGAAGAATGGATGAGGGAGTTGGGTATGTTTGGCCTGGAAAAGAGGAGAGTGAGAGGAGATGTGATAGCCATCTTCAGATATGGAAAGGGCTATCCCGTGGTAGGTGGAGCAAGCTTGCTTCTTCCTGCTCCAGAGGGTAGGACTTGAGCCAATGGATTCAAGTCACAAGAAAGGAGATTCCAACCAAGCATCAGGAAGGACTTCTGACAGTAAGGGCTGTTCGATAGTGGAACAGACACCCATAAGATATGGTGGACTCTCCTTCCTTGGAGGTTTTTAAACAGAGGTTGGATCACCATCTATCATGCAGGGGGTTGGACTAGATGACACTCAGGACCACTTCCAACTCTGCAAGGATTCTATGGTCACAAGGTAAAGATAGCATTTGGAAGCACCTAGTGCAGAAATGAGGAAGTTGTGGCCCACCAGATGTTGCCAGACTCCCAACTCCCATCATCCTTGATCTTTGGCATGATGGGAGTCTAACAATATGTGGAGGGTCATGGGTCCCTATCCTAATGCAAACTGACCAATTGATTTAGAACTCAACTGCATGTACTTGTATTGCCGCAGTGCTGTGGGCTGAGCCCATGTAACCTGGAGTCGCTATGGTTCAAGTCAGAATGGAATCCTTCTCAGGGAGTTGATCACTGTCAAAGGTGCTTCTTTGTGTTCCAGGGGAAAGAAAACTAGCGTTGAATTTAGAACATCCCACCTTGTTTCTAAGGTGCTTTTGGCCACAGCTTGCCTTCCCTCTTATTTAAAAGACTGACTCAGCTACTTTCTCCACATGTGTGCTGTGAAGCAGGCGTCATGCTGGAAGGCATCCATTATTTTTCTCTTAAATACATGTACTCTGCTCTATTAATTGAGCAGCAAGCTGGCTAGAACTGGAAGCCTCTTTCTAATAGC
This sequence comes from Podarcis bocagei, assembly GCF_964188305.1. NCBI lineage: Eukaryota > Metazoa > Chordata > Lepidosauria > Squamata > Lacertidae > Podarcis > Podarcis bocagei. Next base: position 113,591,472 of record NC_138125.1, read on the forward strand.
TTTGCCTCCATTTACAAAGCGAATGAGTAATACATCCACAGGGTTTCAGGTAATTTGTCCCCCCACCCACCCACATTTACATAAAAATATGACAAGGGAACTGAAACTCAAACTAGACAGGTGCTGATACTTACCTGCAAATCTCAACACAGGATGGGGTTTGCATACTTAAAGGTGCACAAAGCTACGTACCCCTCCCTTGTATCTGGAGAGGAGGGTGCTGATAGCCCCATGCACAAGGTTGCAAAGAACTGGTGGATGCAAGGAGTAAATTACTCAGGAACTTGCCTGTCTCCAACCTTGCAGACCTTTCAGGTGCTCCAACCTTGCAGACCTTTCAGGTGCCCTGGTCCTCTTGGCTGAAAAGATTAGTAGATCGGGATGGAGCCTTTCTGGTGCATGCAGGAAGCAGAACGCAGAATGCTACTATTTGGATGGTGGTCATGTAGTTGGGCTCAGTAGTTGACATCCCCAGTGGGAATACTATAGCCCTCCAGTGGCTTATCACATATAATGAATCGTCCCACCCCAATGTGTAAGAATGAAGCACTGCAAAAGAAGATAGTGGCCTAGGGAGGGCAAAGTCTGCTCCCCCATCCCTAATACTCAGACCCTCATTGGTAAGACTTCTGAAGTAGTTTGTAAAACACAGCAGGGAGTGTTGATCCTTCAACCACCCAGATGTTGCAGGTCCAGCTCCAATGACCAATGTGGTCAATAGTCAGGGATGATGAGAGTTGGAGTCTAGCAATACCTGGTAGGACACAGGTTCACCATCACTACCCCAAAGGCCATTGTAGCATTTTTCTTCGCACACACTCTGCACTCTCTCTCTCTCTCTCTCTCTCTCTCTCTCTCTCTCTCACACACACACACACACACACACACACACACACTCACACCCCTCTCACTATGTTGGGCAATTTGCTATAAGAAATACATGGGTAAATAAGAGTATCAAAGGACAGGATTATTGATGGATGAACTGAAAGGATATAAAGATAGGAGTAACTCATTAGAATATCAGTGATAACAAACTGATGTGATGGGAAGGTATGCTTGGTGCATTGCACGCTTAATCCCCGTCTTTTGGTGGGCAGTAAAGAATCTTACTCCAGCAAGCATTTTCTAAATTTGGCCTATGGTGTTTCAATTGCTGCCGCTTCTTACTGTTTCATTGTTGTGCTTATACTTCTTCTTTTAAGAAATGAATTGTGGCTTTATTGCCTTGAGGATGCTTCATTGTAGGGAATCAGCGTAGAAATAATTTCAAGGAATAAGCACACATATTATAAGGTATTTTGTATAATGGGTAAATTTGATTGATTTTTTTTTAATGATAAAAAAACAGCCTTGTGACCAAGCTAGTTGTAGTTGAGTATTTTTGAAGGTGAAACCAACTCTTAAGATGAGTCTTCCCAACACACGGCAAGTCTTTCCTCCCTACGGCAAGTTTAGTAAACACAAAAGGAAGGGAAACAGTGATGAGCTCCACCCCTCCATTGCCATTCTTGTTGCCCTCGCAAATGGAAAAATGGATTTCTGAAGTCCCCCTCCTCCCCATGGTACTCATGGAAGCTCCCAACATGTTATAGAGCCCTAGAAAATCTAGGTTCTAGAATGTGTGGCGAGACAGGGGCGTCATGCTTCAAAAGATCATACTCTATGAGGTGGAGGGTGGCTAAAAACTGATGGCAGTTTTCTAAACTCACAGTAATGATGCTCGAAGATGGCCGTAGTAAAGAACCAGAGCAAGAGCTGCAGGATTTTACCTCATTAGATGGAATGTCAGTGCAAAGCAAAAGCTTTTGTCTGTTGTGCAGTACCGTCTCCCCCCAGAATTATGCTGCATATTGAAAGTGGCGACAGTGGGTGAACCTTGACAATAAAGCAAAGCAATGGATGCTTGAAAGAAAAGGGGAGACACTATAATCAGGCTTGGAATAATAGCAGGAAAAGTAGTGTCCAGGGGAAAATGCAAGAGTAATTCCATAATTGATTGCTATCATTTAATCTCTATTATAAATTACTAGACCGTGTTATGGAAAATAATGCCACCAGACGAGCATGTCTAACAAAATATAATTGAGTGCATTACAAATTCGACTGCGGCGACTACTGCAGCAGGGTTATTAGAACCATTTGTCAATGCTCCCTTTTTAACTAGTCATCTGCTCCTCCCTGAAAGCATCCAGGTTTTTAGGAGATCTCCTGGCTGCTAAAGACTGGTCCCCCTTGATCTTCAGGCTGTGTGTAGATTTGGTTACCACCACCTTAGTAGATTTACCCTAGCAGAAAGTGCCACTTAATAAAATGCCCAAATGAGAGCCATGTGGAAACAGATTATCGTATATGAAGTAGAATGATTCTCTCTAGTATTCTGAGGATTATGTGAATTAAGAACATAATAAACTAACTCTATGGGAAAAGCACAGCAATTAAAAGTGTATTATGTCTGCAATCTCAGCCTCTTCCTCTACCGAATTGACATTCTGACTCATAAGAGAGCATTAATGTACTTAGTTTAAACTTTATTACAATTTATGTATGAGCTTGAGTTCCCCTTCACCCCCGCATAATCTGACTTTTGAAAAGTACAAACCTTCATTGGTGGGAGTCACCAGCCTCAGAGCTGGTAGCTACTGAACCAATTCTGAATTGAGCTGAAGGTAGTCGCTAATTAGAGATGCCCATTGCTCAAGAAGATGATGGTTATGATGCTTGGAAGAACCACTGAATGCAAAAAATCTGTTACCAAAGAACTATTGTATGCAAAAATCCCTGATACTCTGTTCATTGGTGTGAGCTACACACACACCCTTACATACACACACACACACATACACACACACAAATACACACATCTATTCAGCTTTCTAAACCTTTAGCAGAGCTTCCAACAAGGTTTGGGGTTTCCCCCACCAATGAAGATAAGAAAATATCATAGAATCACAGAATTGGAAGAGACCACAAGGGTCGTTTAGTCCAGCCCCCTGCAGTGCAATACATCCCCATTTCACAAGCAAAAGCACGTTTCTTTCCAAGTCACTAATTTTAAAATAAAATAAAAACAACGTCTGCTATGCAACAGCAGCTAGGCGACTAACAAGATTCCAGGCTTAGTTGTTGACTCTGATCATTCCCTTGCATTCTCTTGAAGGCTTCAGCACCGCTCCCTCAAAGCATTGGGATTGGAGAGCTAGACCTGTCAGTAACCATGACGGGCTTCTTCTCTGCTCTGCTCTGCTGTCCTTGGTATTTTGCTTTTACTCTAAGCTTTAAAACATTAGTTCTGCTTGTATGGACATTGACTTTTTATGTCAGATTTGCTAAGGTGCCACAAAGCGCTTCAGAGGTCCTCACTTTGGTTCAGGGTGAATTGGGCGGATGCCACTCAGACAAGCCCAGAATGCCTGCAAAGCATCTTGCTTTGGTTTGACATTCATTTGAACCTATCTCACATCCCAGTATGTAATTTGCAGTGTGGTCCTATGCGTACTTACTCAGAGGTATGTCTCACTTTATTCAAAGAGCTTACTCACAGGTAAGTGTATGACTGCAGTCAGCTACAGTTCTATGCATACTTACTTGGGTGTACGCCCCATTGAACACAGTGTGTCTTCCATGTGCATTTACAGGAATAGGATCACACTGTCAGTCACTCATGACTCTAGTAAGTCTTTCCATGTCATTCCACTGCTGTTTGATCTCATAACGGTTCGCACAAAGAATTTTAAGAAATTGTTCCCCAAGTATGCAGTACCACACCATCTAGATCAAAGCAATTTCACATTAGTAGATTCTGCCCCCTGCCCCACACTTACAAATTCTCCACTTTCCTAACCTTTCTGTTACTGAATTGCCACGACACTTCTTTTCCCCCTCTTTCAGTTGCCCTAGACAACTGCGGTGTGTTTGATTCTCTCACCCACTTTTCACCCATTTAATTCAAAGGACTCTGAATAACAGTCCTGATCCAATGACAAAATTCCCATTAACTTCAGGAGAACTGGACTCAGTGGGTTAATGTAAGCCAGCCAAAGAGGAAAAACAATTGCTGTCGCCTTGATGTGTGCTAAGTTCCCCTTCGCTCCTTTTGCACATTAAAACACAGCCTAGTTGGAATTCAAACAGCTGAACAGGCAGTTGGCTGAAAGGTTACCCTTTGGAACTTAGATCCTTCTAATAACTTTTTTTGTTTAACGAGGAAGGTTTAGATACAGGAGATTGGTGGTAGAAAGAAGAGCTTTGCCAAGACCTATGTCAGTGAGTTCATTCCATTACAGCAAGCTGTGGTCAGCTGCTACCAAGTGTGACTTTTCTTTGCTAGACTGGGAAAAAAAGAGGAAATGCCTTTGAGTTGTATTGGTGGCGGCAGAGAAAGCATGACTGAGGAGCCTGGGAGCAGAATTTATCAGGCAGTCTTTGGTTAGCATTGCAACACCTCTCTATGACGCAGCTGGAGTGGCAGTGTGCATTTCAGATCATAAAAAAGAAATTGGAGAAGAGGCAATTAAGGGCCCTGACATACTCTGCAACATTTCATAATGCCGTGGAATGGTTGTAAGCAGGCTAGCAGCAAACTAGAAGCGGTTATCCAACTGGAATTATTTTACACACATGCTCTCGCTCACTAATGAGACTGAAGTGTAAAATGTAGTCTAGGGGAAGGTGAGCAAGTAATTGTTGATAGATGTAATTTATTCTTCAGGCAGAGCTGAATTAATATGAATGTCAAATGGGGAAAGTATTTGCCTCTCCAGATTGCAAAGAGAGAGAATAATGGAGAGAGTGAGCGAGCCGTATTTTGTAGTTAGAAATAAGTAGAGAACAAAGGCCACTGATTGCTCTCGGTCCAGCAAGTTAAGAAAGAATAGGAACTGCAGAAGGGCATACAAGACAGGCAGATCACCTCACTTGGAAACACTCTTTTTTTATATAGCTCTTAGTTTAACAGAGATCCTTCCACAAAGAATCCGCTTATGATCTCTGCCATTGCAGTTCCCATGAGTAGGCCACTGTCTTGTCTCCTTCGTTTAGGTGGTTGCATTCGGTGAGATGGTGAAAACAATGTAAAAGTGATCCTGGCAAGGACACACACACAATTACCATCACTTTCAAACAACTTTCAGCTCTCTCTCTCAAAAAAAAACCACTGCCTACTCTGGCCTTAAGGTACTTTCCTAGGCATCCCAAGTTACCCTGGAATCAATAGGACTTAAGTGTGACTAAAGCTGTGCACGTAGGCAGCCAAACAGTGCTCAAGGATTTCTGCAACTCCATTTTGTGGTAGCAATTTGCACATTGTTTTTGCAAATGTTTTTGCTTTTATAGGACCTCTGGGATTCTGGAAGGACCACATCCATGCAGTAGTGCAATTGCTGTGAACCATTGGTGCCTCCATTTCGGAACTGTAGATATGCCCTTGTTATGCCCAAATTGCAAACAATTTTATATTTCTTTTATAGGATCACTTATATAGTTTAGATAGGATCACTGGGATTCATTTCAGCAGCCGTTTTAAGTAAGTTTCCTTATGTTACAGATGCAGTCATACCTTGGGTTGAATGTGCTTCGGGATGAGTGCGTTCAGGTTGCGCTCCGTGGCAACCCGGAAGTAACGGAGCGCGTTACTTCCGGGTTTCGCTGCTTGCGCACGCGCGGATGCTCAAAATGACATCACGCGCATGCGCAGAAGCGGCAAAAAGTGGCACGTGTGTGCGCGCAGACGTGCCATCGCTAGTTACGTTTGCTTCTAGATGCGAACGGGGCTCCGGAACGGATCCCGTTCGCATCTAAAGGTACCACTGTAGTTTCAACTGGTTTTATTTTCACTGTCTCTTTTTTATCTTTACACTGCTTAGAGACTAAGGTGTTAAGCAGTATAAAATGATAAAGAAATAGGACTGTTTGCACTGTGGAAATGAAATGATAAGCAAATATGGCTGCTGCACCAAGATTTTTGTGAGCTGGAAGCTCTCTGCCTCCCCACCGTTGGCGTTTGATGGGCTGCTTCTTCGTTTCATGCACCCCCCTTTACGCAGGACAGAATTTTGAGGCATTGACTAGCTATCATTCCATCCTCATAATAGATTTCCTCTTTCATGTTTCTCTCACTGTTTCTGTGATGCAAGCAAACCAATTTTCAGAAATCTCGGATCTGTAGGACTTTGGTTTTTGTGTGTGTTTTTTAATGGATTATCTATGGCAAAGCGATTGCCTTCTTGGGGAGGAAGATGTAGGATTGCTGGTGATAAAAGAAACCCTGTTGGATTTAATTTATTACTAAGAGGAAAGTGCCAGGCTCAGCCCATCCTAGTGCACTGAGAGCTACTTTGTAATAACAGGCTTAAAAGACAGAGTAGTTCAGTAGCTTCTCAGTGTTGGTATAATTGGCACATTTGACAACGTGGGAGAGAGTTTAAATTGATACACCTATCTGCAGATCTGAAAGCACTAGGAGTGGTACTTGCAAATGGATATTTTTGACACACAAATTAGAGCCTTGTTTTTTAAAAGGGGCGAACAACGGGTTTCTGCCTCGTAAAGTCTGTGCGAAGCAGGCCGCTCAGCGTGGAGGTAGAAGGAGGAGTTACCACCTTGGTTTTCTCCCCTCTGTTGCCTAAGCTAGAAACACAGCCATCCCACCTTTTGTCAGATTGGCCTGGAGGGAGATCAGGCTTGTAATGAACATTCTCTGTAACAGGGCATGGGAGTAGCTTTGGGGTGCTTGCAGGTGGTTATTTATGTATTGGAGTACTTGAAGGTTACATTTTGCTATAAAGAGCCAGGAACCAAAGATTTCATTTTGCAGGCAAGGAGACATGAGGACTGTTGTGCATGTGTTTGTTTTTTAATGTTTTGGTCTTGTCTACAACTTTGAGCAGGTGTATAAATCATAATATTAGAGACCTCAAGGACAGGCTTTGGCAAAATCTATTTACATTCTTATTAAACAGACCTTCCTTCATACAATAAGGATAGACACACCCACTTTTAAATACAGTCATACCTCATGTTACGTCCGCTTCATGTTACGTTCTTTCATGTTACGTCCCGCAGCGACCCAGAAGTACCGGAAAGGGTTACTTCTGGGTTTCGCCGCTCGCACATGCGCAGATGCGCAAAATGACGTCACACACATGCGCAGAAGTGGCGAATTGCAACCCGCGTGTGCGCAGACGCACTGCTGCGGGTTGCATTCTTTTCATGTTGTGAACGGTCCTCCGGAACGGATCCCGTTCGCATCCAGAGGTACCACTGTATAGACATGTCCCACAATTATTCTTGTTAATTTGCAGAGCAAATTGAATTGCGCTTCAAAAAAATAATAATTTAAAAATTGATGTGGGGTGAGAGTCATGCTTCAACCTCTCAAGAACACTGCAACATATTTGGGAAGATTTCCTCTAGTTCCTTTCCTTTCTTGTTCCATGGGTCTTGTGTTCCATTCCTCCCAGGTTCACACAGACTAGCTCCACTTCTGATGTCACACATTCTCACTATCCCTACATCTGGCGATGTCTCCAGGGAACCATTTCTGTCAGACTTAGCACACAAGTGTTAAGAACAGACATAGGAGACTTCCGGTTCCGGACGCGAGCAGTGAGGAAGCGCAGAAAGCTAGCTCTGAGCTTTCTGGGCGCTGTGGAAACGTGGGGGAGACGCAAGGGCGCAGCGTACCCCGAAACCTCAGGGGGGGAACCCTTGGGGGAGAGGCCGCCTGCAGCGCGGACGCGGTTGTTTCTACCTTCTCTGGAAGGACAGAGAGAACGCGAGAGAACGACGACCGCCAGCGCAAATTGGGAAGTGCCGACTCCACAGCGAAACGCCCGGAGCTTCAACTGCGAAAGCGTCGGAATTCCTTGGATATAAGAACGGGGTCTCCGGCGTATGGAAAGGTTTTTTTTTTTTGCCTGAAGTGCTTACTAGTTAAGTGCGCAGTTGATGTGAAGCCAGGAGACGCCTAGGTATTTTTTTACTTTCTGTTGGCCTTTTTGGGATTTTCCTCGGCAGTGGAGGCAAGATGGCGCAGAAAGAGAGTCGCAGGAGTGAGAAGGTTAGTAAACAGTCTGACTGAGTAAACTAGAGCCGAACTGACAATAAATACGGGCCATAACGATTCTTTTTATTGACTTTATTAAACTTTATTATATAAGCAAAACGCCAAACCTGGGACATAGACTGTGACTAACGCCTTTTCCAAGTCCTTCGGAGAGGCTCCATTTTGATTATGTTACTGAACCTCTTTGATTTTTATTTCCAACGCTACCCACTTCCTTGAGGATATATATACAGACAACGCGAGCTGAATTAATCTGTATAGAGCCCTCTCTCACGTTTGAGTCTAAGTTGCGACGGGAATGAGAAGAGAGTAGGTAACTCTGAGAGGGAGCCTAAATCGCAATTAGGATTGCTACGGTGACTACCACAGTGACTGCAATTGCATGGCGAGAAGAATATATGGAATGTAAAGTGCTTAAGGTGCTTGAAGATCCTGAAATGCCGGGAGTAAATTAACCAGGACTATATCTGACTGTATTGGGTAAGAAGCGGGGCAGGACAATCACGTGCTCAAGAGTTACCCTCCCCCCCTCTGCTTTTGATTTTTTTTTTCTTCCCTCCCCCCCTCCTACTGGGTGCTGGGCGCGTCGCAGGTGAGGGTGGGTAAAGGACTTGGAAAGGACTGAGAGAAGCAAAAGAAAAGGTGAAGACCTGGAGCGGATTAATTGATACTTTTGGACTGATATCTTCCCAGCGGCTTTCCTTTTCCTCCTACCCAAGAAAGCATATTGAGAGACTGTGGTCATCGGCGGTCACCGAGGGTTTATACGAGTTTATACGTGTTTATACGTGTCTTTGTGTTCATGAGTTTATATGAAGGGATATAAGATATAGTAAGATCGGACATAATATATACTGCCCCCGGTGGACGCTCTTTGAAAGGAAAGGAGGAAAGATTAGAAGATTAGAAGTACGGAAGATAATGATGGGGAAGGAAGGGAAGGACCTAAAAAAAACGGGTGGGACTCCAGGGGAAAGAAAGACATCGCGTCAGGAGGAGATTAAAGACCTAGATAGCTTATGGATTAAAATAAAGGAAGAATTTAAACAAAACGAAACATATATGGAAAATAAGCTAGGGGACATGCAAGACTTGATTGATAAAAAAATAGAGGAAGCAGTAGGAGAGCTCTCATCAAAAATTCAAGATTTGTCAGTAAAATCTAAGATGATTGAAGAGTCTAATAAGAAACTTCAGAAAGAACTGAGAGAACAGAAAAGAGAAACAGGGAGGATGAGGGAAGAGTTGGGGGAATTAAATAAAGCACAGGACAGGATCTGGGACAACCTTGCCATGGCCGACATGCGACAAAAGCAGCTCCATTTGAAATTTAGAGGCGTGGCAGAAGAGAGAAATGAGGATGTTAGAAAGAAAATGATTAAAGAGCTCTCTAAATGGCTGGGTTTAGAAGAGGAAGAGATAGCTTTAACGATTGACAGTGCATTTAGAATGTCTAGGCCACAGCATCTAAAAATTAACAAATTCTTGGGAGACTGTTTGGTGATATTTAATTCCTTAGAAATGAGAAATCTAATTTTAAGGACGAGTTACCGCAACAAACTCAGAATTGAAGGCAGGCCCATTATCATCTACAAAGAGATACCAATTAGATTATTAAGGAAAAGAGAGGGCTACAGGCAAGTGGTTGCCGCCTTAAAGAGAAATGGAATACAATTTAGATGGGAGTTCCCTGAGGGGGTTACTTTCTTCTATAAAGATAAGAAATTTAAATTAACGGACATACAAGAAACAGAGAAGTTTCTGAGAAGATATGAAAAAGAGTTAGGAAGGACTGAATATAGAGTGCGAAGTAAAGAAGAGGTGACAGGGAATGGGCGAGAAGGAAAGGAAGGGAGGGAGGGAAGCGTGAAAGACCAAGGAGAAAGGGGGTTAAACTCAGGAGACGAAGATGAAGAAACCGCAGTGGGAGGAGAGGCGGTTGAAGAGGAGGGGCTCTTCAACCGCAGCCTCAAAGGCTTCTGTTGGTGGCTTGTTTCCAGCAAGAGTCACTTTTGCGGAGACATCTGTTGACATCTTACTTCTTCATTAGAAAGGGAAACAAAATGGGGAGGCAGACTAAAGCGATTTGGTTTCCTTGGGTAGACCTGACCCTAGGACAATGGCTCTCTGCGGGCTGATTGTAAGTGTAACGTTCAGGCAACATCAGGCAACCATTCTGAAGATTTGTGAAGCTGTCATGTTTGAAGCTAGCAGTGCAGCTGTTACAGCGCATGACTTCTCTTCTGCTAGGTTCTTACAGAGCCCTCTACCTCTCAGGACTTGTGTCAAGTTAGTGACTCGCTCCTCTGCTTCTGCTGCTGCTGCTTCCTTGAAACCATGTGCAGCCTTTTTATAAAAGTGCCCGGGGTTAACACATGCGATTGTGGCACTTAATTTAATACAACTGGATGTGGTGGGACCTCTGGCTGTGGAGTTGATGACAAGACAGGGGTGTCTTGGGACCAAGGTAATGCATGATAGGAGAAAGAAACACACTGTTGCCCAATTTTGGGAACAGATCTCTGTGTGCGGAAACAAGCTCCAGCTGGGGAATCTGCTATGCCAAGGATGAAGCAGGATCCTATGCAGGAAGGTCATAAGAAGCTGTCTTGTACTTGTGCATCTGTCTATCTACCTCAGTACTATCTAGCCTGACTGGCAGTGCCTCTCCACAGTTCCAGGAAGGAGTCTTTCTTAGCCTTATCTGGAGAGGCCAGGGGCTGAACCTCGGACCGTCTTCATGCAGAAGAGATGTTTTACCCCTGAGCTGCATTCCTTACTCTGCAGCATCCTTCCCAAACACCCAGCACAGACAATCATAGAATTGCAGAGTTGGAGGGGACTCTGAGGGTCATCTATATTTAATTTTTAACTTTTTCCAAACATTTACACAGTTCCTTTCAAATTACAGGGAAGTCAAATCATAAATTGACTTCCTACATTCACCTCCACCATTTTTTTCCTCAAACCTTTCCTACTGCCTTAAATCTTTATCTAATACAAAAAGTTTCTCTGTTGCAATTATTCTGTCATTTTTTAATCTCTAATCCTGCCCGCAATTTCATTTGACTGTATTTTTTTAAAAAAAAATAGTCCACAAAAGGCCTCCATTCTTCTACAAAAAGTTCCTCATTTTGATCTCTTAATTTCGCTGTCGGTTTTGCCATTTCTGCATAGTCCATTACTTTCAGAAGCCATTCCCCTTCCTTGGAACCTTCTCTTCTTTCAATTTCTGCGCATATAATATTCTAGCTGCTGTTGTCAGCGGAACCGAGGGTCATCTAGTCCAATCCCCTGCAATGCAGGAATCTCAACTCGCAGCCCCCCATCCAATTTGAAACCATACTGGACCCTGCTTAGCTTTGTGCATGTTCTAGCAGTTATATTGCTGCACCTCTTCTCTCTTATGGACCTTCCTGTTCAAGTGCTGCCATTGCTATTTCTTCAACCCCATATGAGACTTCATAAAGGATGTGAGAGGCTTCTCATCTCCAGTCCTGTTCAGGACTGGAAGAGCACCTCCCATCCCCAACAAATACTCTACATCCTGCTATAACTGAACATCCTCAGTCCTCATTGGGCTTGGGGGGGTGTCCCACTTTAAAAAAAGATTTCTATAACTTTTTTCAAAACTTGGGTTTCCCTTGAGTGTGTTACCACCTCCCTCTTATTTCTCAATGATAGGGACGCAGGTGGTGCTGTGGTCTAAACCTCTGAGCCTCTTGGGCTTGCCAATTGGAAGGTAGGCGGCTCCAATTCCCGCGACGGGGTGAGCTCCCATTGCTTTGTCCCAGCTCCTGCCAACCTAGCAGTTCCAAAGCATGCCAATGCAAGTAGATAAATAGGTACCGCTCTGGCGGGAAGGTAAAAGGCATTTCTGTGCTCTCTGGCTTCCGTCACAGTGTCCCATTGCACCAGAAGCGGTTTAGTCCTGCTGGGCACATGACCCGGAAAGCTGTCTATGGACAAACACCAGCTCCCTCAACCTGAAAGCGAGATGAGAGCCGCAACCCCATAGTCACCTTTGACACTGACTTAACCATCCAGGGGTGCTTTACTTTTACCTTGTTTCTCAATGACCCCATTTTGGAGTCCTTCCTGTTGGCATTCACCAGCTGAATTTCTAATAGAGAGGGTGATGAAAGCAACAGGGGTGTGTGCACCTTTCCTGTTGGCTGCCTTCTGAAGACCATTAGCTTTTAATTCTCTTAACTGAGAAGTGGAACTCATCAGATATTTTCTCCAGGAGAAGCCAAGGTTCCCGGGTATAGCTTAACAGCTAAATCTGTAATGTTCAATTAAATTTCAAATGTTAATATTTTGCATTAATTTGGAGACTAAAACATAAAAGCAAAACAAATACAATACATAAAGCAGGGTCAAAGATTGTTAAAAATAAACTATTTACACTTACGTTGCAAGAACTGAACAGGCAAACACATCCTAGCTTGTTGACAATTTCAAATTAATACAGTGGTACCTCGGGTTACAGATGCTTCAGGTTACAGATGCTTCAGGTTACAGACTCCCCTAGCCCAGAAATAGTACCTCAGGTTAAGAACTTTGCTTCAGGATGAGAACAAAAATCGTGCAGCGGCAGTGGGAGGCCCCATTAGCTAAAGTGGTACCTCAGGATAAGGACAGTTTCAGATTAAGAACAGACCTCCAGAACGAATTAATTTCTTAACACGAGGTACCACTGTATTCATCTTCCTAACAGATTCCAGGTTACCTGTTACCCCCCTCACAAACAAACAAATAAAAATACTGTAATGACAAACAAGAATATGCTGCATCTGTACTCGTTTTTTTAAAAACCCAAATTAAACTGTGGTCATCATTATGCATATATTCAGTCACTCAGCAAAATGCAAAATCTTTTAAAGTTAATTAAAATGATAGAAAACTAAAATACATTTAAACAGGTTGGTTTTTTTTAAGTGACTTGCAAAGAAAACTGGAGCAACTACCATAAAAATTTAAGAAAGCCGCAAACAAAATTCAATTCCAAGAAACAGATGTGCAGTATCAATATTTCCCTAAACTCAAAAACCATTTGTTTTCTTTTGTGTTAATTTTGTTCCTCTCCACTTAATTGTCTGAATTATAATGAATGTTTGTAGGTGGTGCTAAGAGGAGAACCTAAGAAACATTCAAAACAAAACTTTGCTGAATAGGCACACTAAATATTTTTTCAAATGCACATTTTCTTGCTGTCATCTTTCATTTGCCTTCAGGTCCAAACATCTCCTTGTTAATTTTGAAATGCCTTTTCTGCCATTGCGCAAGTAGAGGTGGAATACCTAAGGCTGTTTCTGACTTCCATCATACTAACAAAGGCCAAGTGATTCCCATAGAAACTCTGTACATAGCACACAAATTTCTCCTGCCCGTGTAGAAGTGTGGAGGGCAAAGGACTTGCCGCAACCAGAATGTCTTTCTTCCTGTTACATATTTAATACATACAGCAGAGGTGGAGAAAAGCAACCGCTTTTCAAGCTGCAGATTGGATAATATTAATCCCATTACCCTCACATTTTGCACAGCTTTCAGGCAGCAACTATATACAAGAAAACAAACCTTGTTGAACTCAATGGGTGTTACTTTTGAGTAGACATGTGTAAGGTTGCATCGTCAAGCAGTTATACAGAGCAAACCTGTGGGTCTAATGAGACGAACTCCTAGGTAGGTATGCATAAGATGGAAGCCTTGAAGATAGAACACATGACAGTCTTTCAACTGGAGACAACAAAAGAAAAAGATTCTAAAGCATAGCTGAACATCTGTTAAACCCCTATGTTGGGTGATATATTCTTATGCTGACTTGTACTGAACCAGACCTTTGGGGCTCATCTAGCCCTACGTTCACCCAGACTGTAGTCTATTCCTCCCGCATTTCTTAAGTGGAGCTCTTCCCCATTCTTCACCATCCAAGGTTTAGTGCTGTCCTTTTTTAAAAATAAAAAAAAGCTAGATATGGTGGGAATTGCACCAAGGACCTTGTGTTAACCAAGTAGGGATGGGCAAGTTCCCTTGGGCTTGTGTCTGATTGCATTGGATTGGAAAAATAAGCCAGGCTGCTTCTCAAAAATGTGGAAATGACTTGGCTTATTTTCTAAGACAATAGGAACTGCCCACCCTGCATTACATCTCCCTACCCAGTTCCGTTCTTTTCTTTGAGAAAGGTCTTACCCTCCTTCCCTTGCACTTCCGCTGACCCTTGAGAATTATTCCATCCAAAACAGTTCCCAAAGGGCTCCCTTCCTTCCTCTCCACATATTGACAGGAGGACCACAGCCACTGATTCTTCACTGGAACTTTTTAACAAGGAAGAGGGTTGGCGATTGGTGTATGGAAGAAGGCTTGAGGGCTCTGGCGGGAGTAAGGTTGGAGTAGTTCTTTGGTTCAGATTTGAATCCAAGCTGAAGAAGAATATGGTGGCTCCCTTGTTTCTTCTATAATATGAAAATTTATGATCACAAATTTTGTATCTGAGTCCGAAGCTTGTGTACATCGCCTCCATCTTTAATGTGAAGTATTAACACTTGCCCTTCCCTTCCCTACATCACCAGAAATTGCATCATTTGCAGTTCAACATATTGAGATATTTTAGCACACTCAGCTGCAATCACGTTCCTTCCCTTCTGGTTTTCTTTCAGACGCTGTCTGACAATAAACGTAAATTAGATACACTGCAATTCTTTTTAGTTTTTCCTACACTTGAAAGCCAAGAGCTCTCCTGACACTTGAATGGAGAATCCAAAATGTGCAGTACAACTAAAACCCCGAGTCCATTCTTGCAGCCCTTTGAAGTTTAAAAAAGGAGAGAGAAATGATATGAAACACTATGTTTTTAAGTAATGAAAACACATGTTAGTTTTTCCATAAGGGACCATAGAGGTTTCTTTCTTTCTTTCTTTCTTTCTTTCTTTCTTTCTTTCTTTCTCTCTCTCTCTCTCTTTCTTTCTTTCTTTCTTTCTTTCTGTTAGCAGTGCAGATAAGACCTGCTAGGAATAACTAGGGTCCATTTCGAACACAAGCCTCAAAGTCACATTTATTTGTATAATGCAGTTTCCACAAATACATTGTGCTTGGAGCAGTTCACAGGATAAACAGTTTTAATAGCATAACCATAATTTAATTAAATTAAAATATAATATGATATGAACTTAACAGTTCAACAGTTATATTAGTACTGTTATAATAACAGTAATGTAGTAATAATAATTTCAGGTCCTTAGCCATTTTTCATCATAAAATCCTAGAGCAGGTTACAACAATATATAAATACAATATTAATTGTGGCCAACTGTGGGATGTGACCAGGGATCAAGTCCTCACACTATCATGTCTCTGCTTCACCTTTTTTTCTTGAGCAGTTAAAACATCCCCCAGAGAGGAACTGAATTATCATAGCCTTGGATGGCCAATTCCCATAGACCAGGGTTTCCCAAACTTGGGTCTCCAGCTGATATTGGACTACAGTTCCCATTATCCCTGACCACTAGTCCTGCTGGCTAGGGATGATAGGAGTTGTAGTCCAAAAACAGGTGGAGACCCGAGTTTGGGAAATGGTGCCTTTGACCAATCCTGTCTAGACAGTTTAGAACATTTTCAGCGCGCCTATCTTTTCATTTTTTATTATTATTTATTATTCATTCTGATTTTTTTGCCTCAGGGAAGTTTGCAGTAGTGCTGCTGTTTTTAAAAGCGATGACATTTGTAATACCAACTAGAATAAAAAAATATAGTACAAAACTGTTTCATCTTTGCAGTCAGGATTTTGTGGCAATCTGCCAGGCAGCTTCGGCTCCATGCCAAGTTATCCAAAGCAATAAAAATATGGATCCTCATGATGCATGATAGTGAAATTACTACTGTTTTTGAAATTGGTTTCCAAAGGAAACCAGCTCTGCAAACCTTTAAAAAAGGGTTGTTTGGAGCTGATATAAGGAAGGCCAAAGAAACCCACCACCACCACTTCAGCTTAGAAGCTTTTCAAGTCATTTCTGCAATACGCATTAAGAGAAGGCAGCAGGGATACTTTCCATTTTGCAGACAACCGCATCCGGCAGGCAGAGGATCATAGGAACATCTATTCTTGGAACAGCTCAGTGTAATTCTCCATGCCAGACAATTCTCATCATCATCAGGGAGTGAAAACAACTTCTCCCCCTCTCTCTGTTCATTGTTTACCTATAGCTTGTCACCATAGCGAAGCCTGGTTTTGCAAGAATGTATAAATCTTAAGTGGCAGAAAAGAGTGTTTCTTGTTTTGCAGATGGCAGCTGCTGAAAAAGCTATAAACATTGACAGATTGAACGAGGTATAAATCCAGGTTCATGAATGCTGAAGTCTAATGTTGTCTCTCTCTTTTGAATGGCAATTGTAGAGCTGGAAAAGGGCAAGTGAAATGATGTGGGGGCTGGAAAGACTCCCTGCATGACGGAAGATGGCAACAATTGGAGTGTTTATTTTTTATTTTTTTTAAAATGATATTTATTGAAACTTTACTGACTATAAAAGATTACAAAATTAAAAATTTGAAATAAAAAAGAATAACAATAATAAAAGAAAAAGAGATACAAAAATACAAAGACAAAATACATAAAAAATAAAAAATAAAAAGAAGTTAAAAAGAAATCAATATTTTCATGTCTTATATTTCATTTACTTGTTTCCTCACCTCCTCACACCCCCCTTTTTTGTATTCCAGTTCACATGGTTAATTCAGCAAATCCTTACCCTCTATCATTTATCTTTACTCAATATCTTAACCTAAAATAACTATATATTTTCACCCATTGTCAATCCTTATTTACATATTCTTGTTAATCTTTTTACCAATACCGCTTATTTTCAATCCAACATCCCTTTAACATTCGTTAATTTTACAGTATTTCTGCAAGTAGTCTTTAAATTTCTTCCAGTCTTCTTCCACCACCTCTTCTCCCTGATCTCGGATTCTGCCAGTCATTTCTGCCAGTTCCATGTAGAAGAAGAAGAAGAGTTTGGATTTGATATCCCGCCTTTCACTCCCCTTAAGGAGTCTCAAAGCGGCTAACATTCTCCTTTCCCTTCCTCCCCCACAACAAACACTCTGTGGGGTGAGTGGGGCTGAGAGACTTCAGAGAAGTGTGACTAGCCCAAGGTCACCCAGCACCTGCATGTGGAAGAGCGGAGACGCGAACCCGGTTCCCCAGATTACAAGACTACCGCTCTCAACCACTACACCACACTGGCTCTCACCTTCACCTTCATCTGCCATTCTTCCAGTGTGGGTAAATCTTGTGTCTTCCAATACTTTGCAATCAGTAGTCTTGCTGCTGTTGTTGCATACATAAAAAAAGTTCTGTCCTTCTTTGGCACCAATTGGCCGACTATGCCCAAGAGAAAGGCCTCTGGTTTCTTCAGGAAGGTATATTTAAATACCTTTTTCATTTCATTATAGATCATCTCCCAGAAAGCCTTAATCTTTGGGCACGTCCACCAAAGGTGAAAGAATGTACCTTCAGTTTCTTTACATTTCCAACATTTATTATCGGGCAAATGATAGATTTTTGCAAGCTTGACTGGTGTCATGTACCACCTATATATCATTTTCATAATATTCTCTCTTAAGGCATTACATGCTGTAAATTTCATACCAGTGTTCCACAACTGTTCCCAGTCAGCAAACATAATGTTATGCCCAACATCTTGTGCCCATTTAATCATAGCAGATTTAACCGTTTCATCCTGAGTGTTCCATTTTAACAGCAAGTTATACATTCTTGAAAGTATCTTAGTTTTGGGATCTAACAATTCTGTTTCCAACTTTGATTTTTCCACCTGGAAGCCAATTTTTTTATCCAAATTATATACCTCTCTTATTTGGTAATAATGAAGCCAATCTCGCACTCTATCTTTTAGTTTCTCAAAGCTCTGCAATTTCAATTTGTCTCCTTCTTGCTCCAAAATCTCCCACTATTTTGGCCAGTTGCCCTCCATATTGGGCCTTTTCTGGGCCTTTGCCTCCATTGGTGACAACCACCTTGGGGTTTTATTTTCAAGTAAGTCTTTATACCTTGTCCAGACATTAAACAGTGCTTTCCTGACAATATGGTAACAATTGGAGTGTTTAGAAGGGGGGGGGAGATGTACAAACAAGGGACACGATGGAGGTGTATATGGAATTATGCACGGTTCAGAGAAAAAGAATAGATAAAAGATTTTTTTCCTCCCTCTCTCCTAGTACTAGAACCTAGGGGGTCATTCAGTGAAGCTGAACAGTGTGAGATTCAGCGCAGACAAAAAGAATCAATACTTCTCACAGTGCATAGTCAAACTGTGGAAATTGGTTCCACGGGATGTAGCAACGGCCACCAACTTGGACAGTCTTAAAGGGGAGTTCATGGAGAATCAGTCTATCAGTGGCTCCTAAGCATGATGGTTTCATTCTGTCTCCGGGATCCAAGGCAGCTTGCCAGTTGCTGCGAAACATTAGGAGATGCTTATCACTCTCTGTGCAAAACCCTAGCTGTTAGCCAATCGGAAGCTGCACCTCGGAACTCGAATGTTTTGGAAGTTGAACAGTCTTCTGGAATGGATTATGTTTGAGTTCCAAGGTACCACTGTATTTGAAGAATGATTTTTTTCTGAAAACAACACAGAAGTGAGCACTAAACTGACACTATATACCACTATAGTTCCAGAAGTGGCTTTCACATCACCTGAAAGCTGAAATATAACACAGAAGTTAGCAGTTAGGGGGAAGTCATGAAAATGGAATGAACAGTCTTGTGAATGCCACCTAGGTTGAACCTGGTACTGCTGGCTCCAACCAGCAACAGTTCCTGGGGTCTTGGCTAGGCCTGGGCAATGTAATGTACCAAAACTGGTTTCAAAAGCTACACCATGGTCACGATTTCACCATTTTAAGCCAGGCAATATACTGCCAATTCCAGCAGGTGTCACCATTGCTTCTCCGGCCGAGGAAGTTGGCTGCCTCCTTCCTCCTTTCCGCCAGGCACCGGGAAGCGGAAACATGACTGTGTCCTGCGAGTCCCTGTGGTGGGAGCACATGGGGATCAGTATCAGTTCTGGCTCCTCTACCTCATCTCCAGGCTGAACCATGTTGGATTGGCGGTGTTGGTAGCTTGTTTCCCCTCAAGCCCCTGCCCAAAAGATGGAGGTAGCGGGATTGACCATGTAGTGGGAGGTAGTGGGTGTACCATGAGGCAGCAAAGGCCATGGGGGTAAGTCAGGGAGTTGGTGTGTCTGCTTGGGGGTGGCAAGAGGTACCAAGGTGAAGCAATGCTGTTGGTGTATGCTGTCCCATTGGTACAGTTGCTTCTTCTTCTTCTTCTTTGGCAATCACTTGTAGCCGAGTAAATTTGTCTTCCACGAATATGGTCTTAACAGTGTGCCCATAGGTGACTGTGGAGGCCAATTCTGGATCTGCACATCCTTCCAAAGTGGGGACATAGGTTTCTGGGCAGGAGCTGATCATGGTGAGGATTTGCCAAACGTGCCTTCCTCTTAGCTTGTTACTCCTTTTTGTCCTGAGTTAGTGCTTCTTCAAAGCTCTTGGTAGAGACTATTTTCTAACTGGAGCGCTCGCAAGCCAGTGTTTCCTAGTTGTCAGTGTTTACACTACATTTTTTTTAGCTTTGCCTTGCAAGTGTCTTTAAAGCTCTTTTGTTGTCCACCGGCATTATGCCTTCCATTGTTAAGTTGGGAATAGAGTAGTCGCTTTGGAAGACGATTATCAGGCATTCAAACAACATGAACAGTCCAAGAAAGCTGATGTTGAAGAACCATTGTTTCAACACTGGTGATATTTGCTTCTTCCAGTACACCAACATTAGTTCACCTGTCTTCCCAAGTGATATGTAAAAATTTCCGCAGATGCAGTCTTTCAAGGATTTGGAGATGGCGTTTATAAGTGGTCCTTGGTTCACAAGAGTACAGTACGGCTGGTAGTAGAATAGCTTTGTAAACAAGCATTTGGTTTCCCTGCGAATTTCCCGGTTTTCCTCCAAAGGAGGAATGGCTATGGAGGGCTTGCTGGCTACTGTACCGAGCCAGTTCAAATGGCTTTGAAGTCCTCCTTTCTCCTCATTTTCAGACATCAAGATATAGCCCTTCATTGTGATGTTTCGTTGGTGATGCATAACAATGTTGAAAAGCAGCCCTAGTCTTGGCCAACCCTGCTCTCCTCATCCTTCCACAACCACACGGCCTTTGACTATATAGAGAGGCACATCCCTTCAGACTTTGTGTATTTCCCCACAGCAAGCAATGTTGCAAGGGCAGCAGATAATATGCCAGCACAGTAAAGTGTGAGATGGCCCTGACAGGATGGTGGTAGCTGACTCTGAGCCATATGGCTGAGGGGGGCAGAAAGGGGAAAGGCTGGAGCTTCAGCTCTGGAAGGAAGCCTGCAGCGTTCCTGCTGGCTATGGCTGACTTGACACTGAGGTGAGCCTGGTTGGCTCGTGGGAAGGAGATGCAGCTGGCATGGCTGGTGTGGCATCCCTGGCCATTTGGAGACTGCTCTAATTTGCAGAGCGCTTCAAAATCCTTCATGTCGAGCGCTGCTTTATAAATTGTAACGAGGAACGATGATTGACAGCATAAAATGTCAGGTGGCATAACCTATTAAACCTTCCCGGAAAATAGTTTCACAGGGTGTGCTGGAAGATGTGCAGAGGACCCTCCCGGGAACATATAATTTATATTAGGTGGTTTTTTTTTGCCAACACGGCCAAGATTCGGGAATTAGCTGGATACCAAGGCACCGAGCGTAACACTTTGGCTTACGGGCACAAACAACCAAGCATCCAGAACATCATGTCTGCCGAATTAAATGAAGGCTTCTCATTTCCTGGGCCGATTTGAAAGCTTTCAAGTAACTAGTAAAACTGGTGGATTGCTGTAAGGAGTAAATTCAGATTGAGGCAGCGTCCTTGCTGATGCTTGTGTGGAAGCTGTAACTAATGTATACCTTTTTTTTAAAAAAAGGGGGTTTTAACAAGACTTAAACTCAACCCCTGGCCACGGTGTACATTCAAGTGGGGAGCCATATAGGATCATAAAATTTTAGAGTTGGAAGAGATCCCAAGGATCATCTAGTCCAACCCATAGCTGTCAACTTAGATTTGAAAATAAGGGACCAGCAGCCTTGAAAATAAGGGACCAGCAGCCAAAATAAGGGACCTGCAGCCTCACCTGTTCCAGGCACTCCAGTCTTCCTGTCCTCCTGCAGTCTGGTCAAACTCAGGCTGGGTAGCTTCGAGAACACTGTCCAACCAACTTTGTAACCAGAGGTTCAACTGAATAGAATCTGAATCACATGCACCACAAGGCCTATGCAGCCTCAACTTAAGATGGCTCCCCGGCCTGGCTTTGCACTGCAAAGTTTGCAGCAGCACGTGCAACAAAATGGCGTCCAGCATTCAAAACCCCCCTCAGCTTGCATTAACTAGCCACACAGAAGGCATGCAAGCTCCACCCCAGTCGTTTAAGAACCTCTTATGGGGTTAGCAACACAGCCAAGCAACACAGTTGGAGCCTCCCTCCTCCCTGGCCAGCAGGGAGGGAGGGAAGAGGAGCTGCTTCCTTTGAAATTTAAGGGACATCATTTAAGGGACATTTAAGGGACATCTATCAATAAGGGACAGCAGCAGGACATGGCGCTGGAATAAGGGACTGTCCCTTCAAATAAGGGACACTTGACAGCTATGGCCCAACCCCCTGCAATGCAGAAGTCTTTTGCCCAATTTGGGTCTTGACCCTGAGATTAAAAGTCTCATGATCTACTGACTGAGCCATCCTCCAGTCAACCTCCACAGCATCCAAGTTTGTGATGGGGAAGACTATAATTTTCTATAGTTTTCTATTTTTACCCCACCCTTCCTCCAAAGGAGGCCAGGGATAAAAAAAAACCTGAGCCTGAGTCACTCTTCCTCACAGGCTCAAGCAAGTGTGCTTTTAACTGGTGGTGAGAAAAATGCCACTCTAGAAGACAAATGCACCTCTATGGATTTGGAGTTCAATAACTGAGGGGCCACCATAGAGGAGAATAACTGCTTTGAACCGAGATACCAAGCCCAGGATCTGAGGTGCTGGAATTTCATAGACATTGACTTGAGGCCAGAGAGAGAAGGCAGAAGTACACAGGTGGGGCAAAATGTCACCAGAAAACATGGATACAGCTTGAGAGTAAACCTGGTTTGAGTAGACCTTTCCTTCTAGCAGCTGTAAGAGACACTTAAGACCTCCTATTGCTCCCTCCCCTGCTGCGTTCAGCATGTGGTAAGAAGAGGGATAATGCTGGCTGGGAATTATGCAAATAAGGCAAGCTAATTTAGCACACCCAAATTGTGTAATTAGCTCTCTTAATTTGCATATTATGTAAATTACGCCGACTGGGTTGGGGTGGGGGGTAAAGCTATGGTAGCCTCAAATTCAGTCATGTCCTTATATAACATTTTTAGAAGCTGGAGCGCGGCAAAGATTTCTTGGCCAATTTTGCTACTGGTGACCAACCTTCCCCAACCCAGCATCCTTCAAGTACAGCTCCCGTCAGCCCCAGCCAGCATGGCCAATGGTCAGGAATCCTGAGAGCCATAGTCCAAAACAGATTGGGAAAAGTTGCCATTGACCGTGGCTCCCTTCTGAATCACTTGGCTAGGTTTGACATTTAGACAGCGCTTCCCATCCTGACTAAAAGCAGGTTCCAAACTCTAGTGTTGATGCTGGGAGGTGCCTGCTCCACCCCATGGAATTTGTCCTGTGGGGCTCCTGTGCGTTTCCATTTTTTCATTCCTGGGACAGAGTCCTCTGAGTATGGTGCTGTCAGAATACTGAAGGAGCGTCTCCACCCCCATCATCCAGCCCGGACACTGAGGTCCAGCTCCGAGGGCCTTCTGGCGGTTCCCTCGCTGCGAGATGTGAGGTTACAGGGAACCAGGCAGAGGGCCTTCTCGGTAGTGGCACCTGCCCTGTGGAATGCCCTCCCAGAAGATGTCAAGGCACTAAACAACTATTTCACTGTTAAAAGGCAACTGAAGGCGGCCCTGTTTAGGGAAGTTTTTAATGTCTGATGCTGTATTGTTTTTAATATTCGGTTGGAAGCCACCCAGAGTGGCTTGGGAAACCCAGCTAGATGGGCGAGGTATAAATAATAAATTATTATTATTATTATTAACACCAAGTTCCCTTTCTCTTTTACATCAGATCCAGGTGAATTCTTTAAGGTGAATTGCTTAAATAAGTACTTCAAGACATTGCAAGGGGTTGGACTAGATGACCCTTGGGTCCCTACCAACTCTATGATTCTATGATAAGGCAGTTGTGTGTGTGTGCAGGGGACGGGAAGTAAATAAACTGAGGTGTCAATCCAGATAAGTCAGAAATGTGATTGGGAGGTCTAGTTCACCTGGAAGTTTGTTGCATGTCCTGCGAGATGAAATTCTCTTGAAGGTTCATGTATGTACAGTAGCATAGGAAGTATCATTCACACATTGGCAGACCATGTGTGTGTGTAAATATTGGCACACCGGGCGCTTAGGATGAAACCCAACATTCAACTCTTCCACAGGAAGATTTTCCATGAGACTGGCAAACAAATTCAGTGTCGATATCTTAAACCACCACCAATCTGCAGGTCTACATCTCAGTGAAGCCAACACTTCCATGTTTTATTCATGTGGTTTGCATCCTGTGGCAGACACCTTGCAGGGGGAAATTATATAGATAAAAAGCCTATTATGCGGGCTCAGAACAGCTTATACATTCAATCAATTTGTTGATGGCGGTGTAGTTGTTAAACAAAAGACCGAGAAAGGATTTTAAAAGTGTATAAAACTTAAGTTATGAAAATGTGTGACAGCAAGATCCACGTTGAGGTTATGATTATTTATTGTTCAGAATAAGTTATATATTTTTAACTGCATAAGAAGAGCGCTTCTGGATCAGACTACAGGCCCATCTAATCCAGCAACCAGATGCTGATGAGAAACCTGGAAACAGGACCTGAGTACAATAGCCCATTGCAGTTGGGCTCTTCTAACTTTCTTAGTATTAATGAACTGGACTCAGGATAATGTAACACCGAGTGCTATTTTTCCATTACTGCAGCTGCATAAACGAACATTAAATGAGAGAGCTCGTTTCAAACGAGTGCAGACACAGCTCATTTTTTTACAGTCCCAGAAATACGTAAATAAAAAGCCAGCCACGTGCAACTAAGATAAAGTCAAGTATTCCGAATATAGGTGTCACTCAAATGTCACCCAAACACCATGCAGAGTTTGGTGGCTTTTAACAATCCTCTACATCATATGTATTTATACTGATACCTTCCAGTCCAATTGAACAATGGTCATGCTTTGTTTTCCCTGTGCCTGAGAATGCACTTTCACTTCCTCTTCAGAAAGCCTACTTATTTTTCATTGATTTCCATTAAAGTAAGAGAAGCAATGATCCAGAAACAGCTCATGAATTTCTTTATCCAGTTTAATTAGAGTGAACAGAAAATTTCTTTGCAGACTGAATAGTCAGCATTCAGCCACCGATGCAACTTTATATCAGGTTGGCAGTGGACTGACATTTGTGCCAGTACCAATTATTACAGATATCAGCTCCGTTTAGGTGGCTTCCACTCCACTTTTGTGTCATTATATTTATAATACCAGTCATCTCAGGCAATCTTGTAACAGGAGTGGGATGCAACCCATTCAGTCTCGCAACATACTTGATTCAATATTTTTGCTAATGATGGCAGTGGAGGCGTGTTGATCAAAACTGATGGTGGAAAACATTCATTTTATCCTGTGCTACCTTCAGGTTCTCATCAGTAAATAATCCAGGATGAAATGGGTGACTATGTGTTCTAGAGTGAAAGGAGCATTGTGACATCTAGTAGCACAAAGAGCCAGGTCATGCATTCAGGAACAAGCAATCAATAAGTGGTTTTCTTTCCTGGCTGCTGGAGTCTTGCCAAGTGGAAAAAGGCAAAGAGGATACAAGACTCTGAATGATCAATATGATGCCGCCTTAAAAGAAAGTAACAAAAGTACATGACACATATTTAGTGTAATAGTCAGCTAAGTTTTACTCAAAGTAGACCCACTGGAATTGATTGGCATGACTCAGTTGGATCTATTAACGTCAACGGGACAACACTGAGTAAAACGTGGTTGAATACCATCCAATATTTCCTGCATGGATAGCAAAGCATTAACTGGGCTTGCAAGCAAGATCTTCTGGACTCAGTATGCCATTTGCAAAAAGAAGAGAGGTTTGCGTCACTCAAACACTAATAACTGTGCCGTACAAAAATTTAGGATTAGGTTTGTTAAATTAATGTATTGCTTCCCAGTACGTAAAGTCTGGAAGCAATTTACACCCACAGTAAAAATGCAATAATAAAAACAAATAGGCATGTTAGAAACATAAAGGTAAAGGGACCCCTGACCATTAGGTCCAGTCATAACTGACTCTGGGGTTGCGACGCTCATCTCGCTTCATTGGCTGAGGGAGCCGGCGTACAGCTTCCGGGTCATGTGGCCAGCATGACTAAGCCGCTTCTGGCGAACCAGAGCAGCGCATGGAAACGCCATTTACCTTTTTGCCAGAGTGGTTCCTATTTATCTACTTGCTAGGTTGGCAGGAGCAGGGACCAAGCACCGGGAGCTCACCCTGGCGTGGGGATTCGAACCGCCAACCTTCTGATCGGCAAGCCCTAGACTCTGTGGTTTAACCCACAGCGCCACCCGCATCCCTTGTTAGAAACATAGTTGGATTATAATCCTTCAACTATTGGTGCTGCTCAGATGCCCAGGAAAACAAATAGATATTCACCTAGTGCTGAAATTATGACAAAGTTGGCAGCAGGTAGACCTCCCGGGAAGAGCATTGAAGTGCTACAAAGGTCTTAAGTGCTTGTGCCTCCTAATTAGAGATGTCAAAAGGTACGCTTTAGCTGAGATTCCTTCATTGCAGGGGGTTGGATTAGGTGACGCTTGGGGTCCCTTCCAACTCTACAATTCTACAATTCTGTGATTCTATGAACTGGGATCTTCTTCATGCAAAACATGTGCTTTGCTTCTGAGCTATGCACTTCAACTTTTCTGTTTTAGAAGCACTTCAGAGGACTGTCTTATAAAAATCTAGAACAGTTAAACTCTTAAAGTGCATGTTCTGCTGGTCTTTGGAAATAAAAGCCATGGTTTCAGCCCCCCCAAAAAGGGGGGGGGGCAGAGAGAGAAAAGCATGTGAACACTGTCCCAGGTGGGAGAAACGTAGTTGTGCTTGCTTTCAGGGTAAAGGGTCACCGTTTCACTGTTTTAATGGCATAGGGTAACTTGGGAGTGGGGCGGTGAGATGACTTGCACAAGCAGTACATTTGTAATGCTACAGGGTAATATGACAAGATATTACTTTGAACCTGTCCTGAGCACTTTGCTTTAGTTCTCCCCAAGGGTTGGAAGCAAACAGCAAGGTACTGAGGCTGCCGTATGATAGAATGCCTGCAAAGGCAGAAATATAAAAAAGAAGAGGAAGAGAAGGGAAAGAATGCAAACGGGGGAACAAAAAGAGTTACAATAATAATAAGAAAAACCCAGGCAAATGAAAATGAGTAATATGCTACAGTTAAGACTGGAAGTATTAAGATGCTTTTAAGGAGTGATGTGTCATAAAATGCATACATCTTTTAGAATGCAGATTAAGTGCCACTGAATTGTCTAGCTGTGCTTCAAATGATCTGTGTAAGTGGAGTCTTAAACCTATTTTTTTGTTTGTGTGTGCCTCATCTGAAATAGATGGGGGGGAGCATTACACAGGGACCATGTATTCTTTGTTATAAACAGGACTAAAGCTGAATAAACTCAGTTATACCCTTGCAGCACAATGGACAAGACTATGAGGTCACTTCATCCCATTGAAGTTAATAGGATAAATTAATTAATAGGGAAGCAGTCCTGCTCTGTGATAATACATTGATGGTGCTTCGGGGGGGGGGCATTTTCTGAAGGCCGGAATCTTATTTTGAGACCATACCTGATTGTGAAGAAATCAGGAAATGGCACACGTAACCAAATGGTTAGGAACGGTGGATCACCCAATAGCCTCAGGAGTGAATGGTGTGCTATCTTCGAGGATAACCTTGCTGCTTATCATGCATTCACTCTTTCAGAAGAAATGGAAGTGCACAAGAAGAGCACCTGGGTTAGCTCAGCACAGTGCCGGAGCAAAAAGACTAGATAGGAGCAAAACAGCTGTGAGGTCATCTTCAAAGTCCTACACATTTACATGGTTCCAGTAAGCCCTAGTTTGGCTTGCTGTGTCGTGCAAACCAGGCCACACTCTACCTGAAAAACAAATGCTTTGAAATTCAATGAATATATGTCAAAGCCAAAGCCACTTAGACCACATCTTACTTTCTTCTATTTTTATTTGAACTGCTGCAAAGTCTTCTCAGTTCAATTTTTCAATATTGCAAGAAATATTTTTCTTCTATTATTATTATTATTATTATTATTATTATTATTATTATTATTATTACTACTACTACTACTACTACTACTTATTTGCTCTCCACTTCCTGCAAAGTTCTGATTTATTGCAGGGGAGGGGAACCTCCAGATGCTGAACCACAATCCTCGGCATCCCTCATCATTGACTATAGTTTTGGGGGCTTATGGGAGCCAGAGTTTAACGGCATGGTTTACTCTTTGTCTCTTTTCTCAGTTGATCAATTCTCTTCTCCCTAGTTAGCCTTTTTTTCAGCTTCATCCTATCCTTCTGTGATAGCCAATGTGGTACCCTCCAGAAGTTGTTGGACTCCATTTCCCATCAGCCCCATCCAGCATAGCAAATGGTCAGGCATAATGGGAATTGTAGTCCAACAACCTGCCTGTCTGATTTCAGTTGGGAGGAAGTGTCCCAGAAAGTACTGAATACATGACTCAGGGTGGATAATTTTTGTACAAATGCAATACGTTTCTCTCATAGGTAGAACATGAGCGTTCTCTGTTCAGGTTGGTCCTTTTGTCTTGGGAGAAGTTTCCCTTTTGGGGCCCTTTCTTCCTTATCTTTTCTTCTTTCTCTTTATTTGCCCTCTTATCATCTTCACACACAGCCTCTCCAGACAGGTGTTTTATTGCGGGTGTCTTCAGCAGCATGGTGTTGACAACAATCACAGTGCCTTAATGGTGGATTAATTCTGATTCAGCTTGTTCTGAGATGCTTTCCCCAATGCCAAAATCACATTATTGCGTGCCGGAGAGGCTACAGCACAGCCAAAGCGAGGCAAAAACAAGCCCCCGGAACATTTGCGGTATAAAAAGTTATGGAGATTCATCAGGAAGTTACAGGCTGTGCACTGACTGGAAAGGAAGCCATGTGACCGCCCCCAACATTTTCGCGGGTGCAAGCAGCCTGGATAGCGGGATTGCCCTCATGAACACAAATCATGAGGCCACACTAAAAAAATGATGGCTGAAGGGTCACTAATATTTCCTTCTCTTCTCTTCTGCCTATTTCTGTGGTGCTCATCGTCCCTGTTATTTACACCACTCCCTCTCCTTGCTGATTTTTAGATGGTTTTTAGATGATTTTTAGATGTGGCTCCCCTCTCCCAAGGTTTTAACCTCTGATCTCCTCTTTTCCTTCCTCTCCCTGTCCCCATTTCATCTCGTTTCCCTGCTCCTCCCCTTGTTGCATTTGTCTGTTAAGGTCGCAGAGCCCGTAGGCAGAGTTTCTTCTTTTAAAACTTAATTATGGCACAGCACCTCAGATCTCTGAGGCGCTTCATAAATAATAAACCCAGATTGATATTGTTGTTTCTAGAAGAGAGCCTGTTATTGGATCGCTATTAAAGGCAATAAAATGCAAATTTAATAGAAGTAAGGAGCACACCGACAAACATCATTTGAAGAAAGTTATTTTGGGTCTAGTCTCACCTGTGGCTGAGCATGCCTGTCAACATGATTGCTTCCTCTCTGATCTCCCATCTCTTGCGCTAAAAAGGGAGATTGTTTAACACCTGTACAAAGATGTGCTCAGGAATGAAAATGTGCTAGATCCTCGCAGGGTGAAGTTTTGGCTGGGGATTTCAATTTGATGGGGGAAGTTGTTGTTTTTTTCACATTGCACCTTGGCCACTCAACTCTCTCTCTCTTTCTCTCTTTCTTCCCAGATCAAAATACTAACCAATTATTTTGAATTTCACTCCTGCCTCTTCTTTGCACCTCTTCTCGTCAACGGAATAGCGCTTCTCTTACATTTGCATAGCGATGGTGTAGATAATCTAGGACAAACATACCTGGGTTGGGTGCTTGAATCCCACCTCTTTCCATACAGGTACATTGGATAAAGGCTAATGCCTCATTAGGACCTGTGCTGCTTCAGCTCCTTGTCCTACAGCCTTCCTGTTTCCCCTGCCAAAGTTTTGGAGGGTTTAGCTTTGCAGTTTCCTTTCACTAGCAAATGGTCTATAAGTGGGATGATTTACCTGGTACCTTCCAGATGTTTTGGTTTCCAACTCCCACCAGCCCACATGGGTCAAGAGTCAAGGATAGAATGGTCACGGATAGAATTACAGAGTTGGAAGGGATCTCCAGGGGTCCTTACCTCTGAAGCAGCAGAAAACAAGCTTGCTCCATCTTCCAAGGTTATTGTGGGTTGTGGGAGTTGTGGTCCATGTCGGCTTCCCCTGAGCTCCATCATGTTCTCAATCTGCCAGGGATACTCATTCCTCACTCTCCTGCCTAGTTCTTGGTGCAGTCCAGTGGGCTGAAGACTGGAAGTGATTCCTTGAAAGCTGGATTCAAATTCCAGTTCACTTAAGTAGTCATTGGGCATGTTCTCCATTCTAGTCTATAGCTTGGTTATTTACATGTTTGGCACTGATTTTTTTGGATCCAGACTGCAGCTTACCTGGGAGTAAGCCTCATGGGGTTCAGCAGGTATTATTTCACAAGCAGAGTATCTGAAAAGTTGCATAAGGTTTTTATAAATGACTTTGATGATGCCTCAGAAAGGATGCCAGTCAGATTCACAGATGGCATGAAGCTAGGAAGACTAGCTAACACCATCACCGAAGACATGATCAAAACCATCTTGACAGGTTGGAGCACTGAACCACACCAACAAGATAAAATTAAAGGGAGATAAATGTAAAATCCTGTACTGAGGCACCCCATATAGTGTGTGTGTGTGTGTGTGTGTGTGTGTGTGTGTGTGTTTCAGTGGATGGTGGAGGTGTGTCTTGGAAGCATATGAAAAGGATATAGGCATCTCAGTTGATCACATGCCCAGCATGAGCCAGTAGTGCATTGCAGCTGCTAAAAAGCTAACTCAGTTCTAGGCTGCATTGTGTCCAGATTTAAAGGAATCCTGGGAAGCTGCCTTATGCTGAATCAGACCAATGGCCCATCTAGGTCAGTATTGTCTAAACTGACTGGCAGCAGCTGTCCAGGATTTCTGGCAATGCAAGGGATTTGCTTGCAGAGCTAGTGCTCTAACCCACAGCCTCTCTGTAAATCGTGGGAAGTAATAGGTCCACTCTTATTTTGCACAGGCCAGGCCATCTCTGTTGTGCACCCCATGATCCCAACCGGCTGGAGTGGCAGCTGTTGTTAGATTAGCTATCAGAGAAGGAGGATGACATGGAGGGTGCCCTTGGCAGGGGTTGGCCCAGGAGGGGGGACAGAGGTTTCGCCCTTTTGCCTGTAGAGGCTGGGGAGGCAGTGCCACTGGCAACTTGTCCTGCTCCATCCTTAGCAACGGACAAGGACATCAGTCAGGAAAGGAGAGTGGACAAGCTGAAGCAGGAGGATCCCATGGGACTGACCTCCACCTGTCAGGCAAGGAGTGTCCAGAGTGAGGATTTGGATCTTTAGTGTCAAAAGTACACTTAACAAATTAGGAAAAGGCATGTCCACCAGTTCTTTGTTTCTCAGCTACTCCTGGGTGTACACCCGATGAGGCAGTTGCCACAACAGAGAGGGGCCCCCACCTCTGACCTTGGCTTATGTATCTCCCCTCTCTGCCATAGCTGTCAACCTTCCCTTTTTTTGCGGGAAATTCCCTTATTCCAGCGCTGCTTCCCACTGCTATCCCGGATTGTTAGATATCCCGTAGACTGTCCCCGGGACAGGTGAGGTTGCTGATCCCTTATTTTCAAGGCTCCCCGAGATAGGTGAGGCTGCTGATCCCTTATTTTCGAGGCTGTTGATCCCTTATTTTCAAATCTGAAAGTTGACAGCTATGCTCTCCGCGCTGCACACAAGCAGGCAGAGGGTCTACCTGTTTGTAACCTGTTTCTGCTTCTCCCACTTCAATCCTATCCTGGTCCTGGGAGACAGTGGAGCGCAGGAGAGGTGGGAGCAGGAGCAGGAGGAAGAGGAGGAAAAGGTGTGGGAGCCCTTGCCTTTGCACTAGCCTGACTGAATCATAGAATCATAGAATCATAGAGTTGGAAGAGACCACAAGGGCCATCGAGTCCAACCCCCTGCCAAGCAGGAAATACCATATAGAATCATAGAACTGATCTCTCTCTTTCCTCCTGCATCTGTTCTTCGATCTCCAATCCTGCAGCTTCTCTTGCCTCTGACTCTCATCTCACAGCTGCTACAGGTTCCTCCAGATCACTGATCCCTTCTCCCAAGTCAGTCTCCAAACCCCCTGCCTCCCTGCTCAGGATCCAGCCACCATTTCTCAGTGTCTAGTCGTCCCTGACACCACACCACCCCCAAGAATGGGCCGCTAGCTCCACATTTGGAAACAGACCTACGCCCCTCAGTCAGAACGTTCTCTGGCAACACAGCAATGCACGTATCGGGTAGCAGGGAGCTTGGGCAAGCGGTCACTCGAAATATTTTTCAGTAGATGCTCAGAGGCAAGTGGTGCCCAGAATAAGTACACCAGAGTATCAACAATTTGGCAATAACTTTAGGAAAAGGGATGCTGCTTTGTTATCCGCTTGTATTTCTCGTTCCCTAGGACCAACGCGCAGCAACTTTCTGAACCGGAACAGTCTAGCATTTCTCATGAATACCTTACCGTTCCTTTGTTCCCAACAAAATTCCACACAAGGCTATTTATATGCATTATGTATAGTAATTCTTCCTTGCTGGAAAGAAGTAATAATTCACGATGGGGATATAGTATTATAGTTGAGTAGGCACACAGGCTTTCAATCTTTCCAAATCACAATGCACGACTGATCAACACGCTCAAGGTCCCCCACCCCATCCCCCAAAATATACGCTCCACCCCACTAGGAATTGTATAAAATAGAATGCCAGAGTAAAGCAGGAGAGAAGCATTGTGTCAACTCTTTTATGCAAAGAGATATCTTCCTGCGGTTTATAATTTTAAATCCTCAAAGGCTACTACTAAGCAGCCTGCATTATTATGTAGCTAAAACGGGGGTGTGGGGTGAAAGAAGGTTTCCGCTGTCAGATAAGGTGCAAGTTAGTGTCCACCAGGGCCTGCAGGAAGATTAGGGCAGTCGCATTGTGGGGGCCATTTGCTTGGAAATGAGGGGTATAATTAATTAACTGGTGCATAGAGACACTGCAAAGAACAAGAGTGTGTGAAAAGTTGCATGCATGGAAGACAGCTTGCACAACTGATCTTTGTTTTCTTTCCCTCCTCACTTCTTGCAGCCCCCTATATCCTACTAGCCATGGGTGAATCCGCCAACTTTGGTTTCTCTCAGTTTTCTAGGCTTGGGTTCATTTCTCCACATTGCCACATCTATCTGCATTCTTATAAAAAAACCCTCATGAAAATTCATCCGCATTTTAGTGCAAATTTCTCCTTGTGTACACACGTTTCTATTCTATTTTGCTCACTACTCACTTTTTCTGCAAAGCAATTTCCACTAATACAATGCATGGTGCATGTTATTTCACACACACACACACACACACACACACACACACTTTTTCACAGTTTACCCCTGTGTGTATATTTTTGCACCCATTATGTGGCTGGGGAATGACAATACACAGTTTTATGTATTGTTTTTAGAAGTGCAGCTTAGGTTTAGTTTGCCTGTATA
Source organism: Podarcis bocagei (assembly GCF_964188305.1). Lineage (NCBI taxonomy): Eukaryota > Metazoa > Chordata > Lepidosauria > Squamata > Lacertidae > Podarcis > Podarcis bocagei. Next base: position 113,624,600 of record NC_138125.1, read on the forward strand.
TTTGAACTGAATCTAATTTCTCTCCCAGCACTAATTCCATTTCACATCCCTCTCTGGGTGGTTAAGAAGGCCTGAAGGCTACTATTTGCAGAGGGATTACCTGTAAATTGGGGGGAGGGGAAAGATCCAGTGGCAGTTCTGGTGGTTCAAGATTCCTCTGTTTGCTTTCTGGTGTTTTCCCCTCCCCCCCCCCTTCCCATTTATGGCTCCCATTGTTTGGGCAGCTGATCAGGGTGTGTGCAAAATATTGGTTGCACAGTTGACATTCTGCTGATGCAACCACTGGGTCTTTTTTCCAGCATTTGCACAAAAATACAACAGTATCAGTGAGAAAGACCCAACTTGCCCTGGACAAAGCCAAGACTCCTTACAACAGTTGTAAAGATGGCACAACTTTCTTTTCCATGGCGCAACAGACCCATCATTGCCATTGGCCTCACTCTAAGGGGCCTCATTTACACCTTGATTTCAGCTATGATATAAACATGGCATGCTTCCAAACTAATCATGTACCACATTAAGCAATCTATCATCTCCTAACAAAGAATTTATGGCCCTTTAGTTCTTTTAACCGCTCCAGTCGTTTTTTTGTCAATTATTCATTTAAAGCTTGGCTGCACAAGGAGTGGACCGAGGCCGTTTTACAGTCTATTACAAGGCAGACCACAAACTTTTGTGAACTTCTTACTTATCCAAACCAAATTCTAGTACTTTAAGAAAAAGAAGACCCCCTTCCTCTCTTCCCTTTGTCACTGCAGTCCTGGTGGAAAAAATATAGCTATAAAGAATTCCCTGGGATCAATTGCTAAGCCACTCTGAGAATTGTAGCTGTGTGAGGGGCAGCAGTGCCTTGCAGAGGAATAAGGAAGCCCAGGGAAACAGAGACCCACAACCCAAGAGCCTTCCAAAAGCTGGATACAGCATTGTATCAGGAGAAAGCAGATACTAGGTGAATAGAGAACTCTAACTCAACAAGGCATATATTGTAACCATGGCAATGGTGCAGGCATAGCATATTTTCAGTTATCAGGAGATTTTTGGTGGAACTGCACTGTTCAGCCAAATATCCCAGGGAAAGGGTATTGTTTTGATGGTGGTAGCAAGTTCAACTATTCTCTTGCACGTTCAGTTATAACCAACAGCATGTTCAGTGCTACAGAATACAAGCATCCTAGGAAGATGGGGAGCTGCCTTGTAGTGAGCCAGACCATTGTTCCATTCAATACTGTCTACATTAACTGCTAGTGATTGAGCCTGGGACTTTCTGCATGCAGAGCTGGTACTTTGCAACTGCGCTTTGGCCCTTGACCAATTTACAAGTTTCCGCCGGAGGTTTCAGAATCTAAACAAGAGTCAAAATTCAAAACCCACATCTGTTTTCCATTATTTGATATGCATGACTGACTGTAGTTTATTTACACTGTCAGCATACCTGAATGGTCATTCCAAATATAGTGAACATTTGAAAAATCTAAGTTCAAGTCAAATTTTTGTGTACATGCTCAAAAAAAGGTGAAATATATACCTATTTCCAGACACTCACAAAAATTAATCCGAAATCCTTTTGAGTGGAGGGGGACCTTGCATTTTATTATGCCGGCAAGTATTTTAATTGTCCTTATATTTACTTTTTTGCATTATCAAAATCTTAAGCTTAAAGTCCCATCTCAGTCCCCTTTTAATTTTTAATGAGAATGGAGCTGAGCTGTTTCTCATCAGCGGAGATGTTGCAATATCAATTTATTACTTTGCTTCATATGCCAAGGATTATCGTCAGGTTTCCTTTACAAAGCAAAAGGCTCATAACTGAGAAATGAATTATAAATCAGATCTGCCATAAGAGAGAGCTAAAACCCTTTAGAATATATTCTGCTTTTGTCTGGGTTTCCATTAGATGATCATAAACTAAATATGCCATTTTTTAAAATCTTTGTGTCCACATGAGGGACTAATCATAAGAATGGGTACATTTGGTGTGAATGTGCCCTGGCCTACCACACCTGAGGAAGGCCTACGTTTGATAGTTAAATCTTTATTGACAAAAAAAGCTACTGACCCATCTGTCGGCAGAACAGCCTTTTATTTTCGGCCACATCCTAGATACCTTCCTCCTTCTTGGACTGCCCTGACTCTTCCTCCTCCCCCTGCACTGGCTCCTGCCTCATGGGCGACACCAAACTCTAATCGCTGGTCTCCTCTCCTCTCCTGGGTCACTCCCCTGGTCCCCTGCATTTGCCCCACACTTTTCAGAGCCCTTCCGGTCCCTGCCAATATAGTAGTTAGCGTTTCTTATAGAAAAGCTATATAAAAACACTAATAGAGCTTGAAGTCACCAAAATTTGATTAGCCATTAATAACTCTACCTCCAACAAACTGCAGACAAGAAATACAGATATAACTACAAAGCTGGGCAGCATCCGTCTGTCGCTGTGTTAGCAGCAGCAAAGTGCACAAGTTGGGAGATCCTGGGCTGTATGGAAATCTTGGGCTGCCCAGATGGCAGTATCTCCCTCCTGACCTTGCTGGTGTGGTCCAAAGGAAGGCCGAGCAATAAATATGGCACCAGCTTGGCTTCCAGAGGTGCCGGAAGGAGGCGTACAAAGCACTATCCAATCATCTTAAGGACTGCACTCCAAATTTGTGTAGGGTTTAGCCTTTTCTTCTCCTGAAGATATCCTGCAAAGCAGTGGAGGTTTAGGATCAGAGTTTTCCTTCTCCTAGGTGGGCTACCTTCCCAGGTTAACGAGACCCACCTGCCTCTCACTTTTCTCTAGAGCAGTGTTTCTCAACCTGTGGGTCCCCGGATGTTGTTGGACTACAACTCCCGTCATTCCTAGCCAGAACACCCAGTGGTCAGGGATGATGGGAGTTGTAGTCCAACAACATCTGGGGACCCACAGGTTGAGAACCACTGCTCTAGAGCACATGCAGAAACCAGCTTCTTGACCATTGGACCCACTCTTGCTCTCATCTGCTCAATCTGCCAAAGCCTGTCTTTGCATGCAGAGGAAGTTCTTAACTCACTGAGGGTTTGAGGACCCATCAGCTACCCTCACCTGATTTTGCCAGGCAGTCAAAGCCATTCCTCAGAGTGTGGCTGCTGTCACATGCTGACAGCTTCTAGGAGCTTCTAGGTGAGAGCTGAGTGCAGGGTGGGGACCAAAAGTGGACAAACTACCCCAAAAAGTGTGCAACATGTCCCCCACCCTTCCCCTAACACCCCATCATACACCCTTAACGACAAATAAATTAACACCTGTTTAGGAGCTACTCCTTGGTTGGATCAATCTGTGTAGCATGCGGTGCAGCGATAAAACAGCTAGCATAATCACAAGGCTAAGCAGGTTCCAGTATGGTTTCAAGTTGGATGGGGGACTTTGTGTTCAGATTCCTGCATTGCAAGTGGTCAAACTAGATGGTTCTTGGGGACTCTTCCAGCTGTATAATTCTATATATGAAAAAAGCAACACCGCATATGAATATATACATCAAGCAAACATAAAGATTCTTTTAATAATAATAATAATAATAATAATAATAATAATAATAATAATAATAATAATAATTTATTTATACCCCACCCTCCCCAGCCAGAGCCGGGCTCAGGGTGGCTAACACCAGTAAAATTACAATAAAATAAAATAAACAATTTAAAATACAGGTTAAAATATAATTTAAAATGCAGCCTCATTTTAAAAGTAGCCCATAGATCAAAACCATAAGGGGAGGGAAACATAAGGGTCAGAATGAGTCCAAACCAAAGGCCAGGTGGAACAGCTGTCTTGCAGGCCCTGCGGAAAGATGTCAAGTCCCGCTGGGCCCTGGTCTCTTGTGATAGAGCATTCCACCAAGTCGGGGCCATTACTGAAAAGGCCCTGGCCCTAGTTGAGACCAATCTAACCACCTTGCGACTTGGGACCTCCAAGGTGTTGTCATTTGTGGACCTTAAGGTCCTCCGCGGGGCATACCAGGAGAGGCGGTCCCGTAGGTACGAGGGTCCTAGGCCGCATAGAGTTTTAAAGATAAAAACCAGCACCTTAAACCTGACCCCGTACTCCACCGTGAGCCAGTGCAGCTGGTACAGCACTGGATGAATGTGATCCCGCTGCAAGAACCCCGTAAAGATCCTCGCCACGGCATTCTGCACCCGCTGGAGTTTCTAGGGCAGCCTCAAGGGCAGCCCTGCGTAGAGCGAGTTACAATAATCAAGCCTGGAAGTGACCGCCACATGGATCACTGTGGCCAGATCAGGGCCAGATCCATCCTTCCTTCCTTCCTTCCTCCCTCCCTCCCTCCCTCCCTCCCTCCCTCCCTCCCTCCCTCATCCTAGGCACAACCCAGAGCTCTGTGGAGCTCTGATCTGCATACAAAATGCTGCCAGTGAAGGAACTACCCAGGGATAGCCAACATGGTATCCTATAGGTGCTGCTAGACTACAACTTCCAACATTCCTGACTATTCGCTTTGCTAGCTAGGGCTGGGAGCTAAGAGCTAGTGGCCAATGACCTCTGCGCTACCCTGTAGTCTTTGCCCCAGGAGCACCATACAGAATTTCTAACATGCCAAGAAGGAATTGGTCCAACTTTTCGACAAGAATAGGACATTTTCCCATGCTAAATGTAGTCTGAGCGTGCACTGGAAACCCTTCCATTTATGCTGCAGCACGGTGGCTGCCTGATTTGAAACAGAATGAAAATAGTTTCCATTCCACTTAGGCCACCCTGTGTAGGTAACACTCCAGGGTAAGTGTCATTTCCCATATATTAGTTATCAGTAGATTAGAAAGATTTAAGGACATAAAGATAGGTTTTGGACAGGGCCGGGGGAAATCCCTGTCTGGCTGTGAAGCTGAATGGGGGCGAAGACCCATTTGCTGCTCATATCCACACCTACTCCTTAAACATGAATGTTAACAGAAGACTTAACAGCAAGGAAGATGTAGCTCATCAGTCAAAGTCACTGGATCCACAATTATGCGTTTTGCTTGCTAACTGAACTTCCAGGACTTGACATATGAAATATCCTGTTGGAAATGTGAACAGAAAACAGTGCTTAGCTTCATATTCTAAATATAGCAAGCAGATAAACACTGATTTTGCCTAATTGTTAAAGAAACTGCGGTAAAAAATTAATGATTAACTGAATGCAATGTAGCAAGAGCAATGTAAAGTAGGTTAATCGTCTCCAAGCTCATGCCTGCAATCTTAGCCTCTGGCCTTTTCCCTGAGGTATAAACATGATTTGAATTTCACAAAAGGGATTAACAAAACATAGTTTCCCCTTTTTTCTGTTTAATAAGGATTTGGGCTCGAAAGATGCCAACTTCAGAATTTGCCCTCAATTTCTTATGTAATTGCACTCCTGCCGTTACAAAGTTACTAAAGTAGATATGGATAAATAGATATTTATAAATTGTTTTTTCCCCAAGTAGTGGTCACAAAGAGCATAAAACCAATGTTGAACAGTAAATACAACTAACAAGTATAAGAAAAAAAAATCATCCAAAGTTTCATCATTGTCTCAGAGCGAACATTTCAAAGTTCAGGAGCCGCTTCCATAAAGGCCTAGTTTCCAGCTGAGCCATGCTAGCAAGCCAGATCTCAATTATAGAATCAAGTGATATATAAATTTTGTTAAATAAATTCAATAAAGGACCATTCCTAGAAACAAAGAACAAGGGGCAAGCCTTGCCATGAGCGACATATTCGGGTTTTGCTAAGTGTTCAGAGTAGAGTCTCTATTGGATTCCCTTGAAATGTTTAGGGTTTGTACCTGGCTTCAGACTGCCTTTATAAAATAGCGTTATCAAGAAGGAAGGCAAAATTGAGAGGACGAGTTTAATGGAAGCTTTTGTTTAGTTTTTCTTATTTTTCTATTACTCATCTCCTTGGTGATTTGATGAAGGCAAAACCTCATTTTAACCATTCTTAGCAAGGAGCTTAGAAGGAGGAGTGGAAGTTTTGCAGGGAATAATGGGCTATATTAAATTTAATTGATCTAGGAAATTGATGCCAGCGGGAAGAATGGACTATTTTCGAGGTGACCTCAGAAGACCAAGCTTTAGCTCCATACTGAAAAGCGGGATGAAGGTTTAATATTCAGCTCGCTTTCCTCCCCTACATATTTCTACTTTGAAAAATCTAATTACTGAGCTATATTGCTAACTCATTGTGTAACGCCACATCATAAAGAGGAGGGGGGGATTGATCCAGAGAAGTGAGATCTTTTTAGTTGGCTCAAACTGGGAAAACAACCAACTTTGCTTAATTTCATAAAATTGCTATATATACACACACACACACACACACACACACACACACACACATATATTCATTTCATTTTGGCATTTCTCATGTGCTTGCTCAATACTTGTCACAGGAAATGGGATTGCTTGTGTGTAAACCTCCAGCTGTTCCAAACTGCTTAGAAGTTTGTGGTGTCTTTCCCTGACTGAGCAGCCTAGGTGCTGCTGCTGCTCAGTCGCTGGACGAATCCGTGAGTGGGCGGCTTCTAAATTTCCTCCAGCATAGAAGCTCCTTGACGGATAGTCTCCGCCTCCCCTCTCTGCGCGAAACCCTTCTGCGCAGAGTGGGCGTGCCTAGGGGTGGCCCTCCACTCTCTCCACTGTCTTCAGTGCCAGAGTCTCGGAGCCTCTCCTCCCAAGATGCTTTCCCCCTCTTCCTTCTTCCTGGTGTCACCTGGACATTCTTCCCCAGATGACGCTCTCTCTCTACCCTTACTAGTTCCTTCTTCTGCAGAATCGGGAAGTACCGCCTCTCCCCTCTGCTCCGATGTCAGTTCCCTGACATCACTGGTAACTTCAAAGCCTGGTTCGTTGTATTTCCACATGACTTCTTTTGAAGATCATTCTCCCTTGCCCCCTACTGAAAAGCTCTTTTGATTCAACAGTGAATACAAAGTCATGATGAACAGCTCACTCAATGTCCTTGATATGGCACAAGGTAGCAACAACCGGACTGTAACCTCCGTATTGTTTTCCTCTTGGAAAAGCAGAGGGAATAGAGATGCATGATGTGGGATTTCATGACCAGGTACTCTGTAATGCCTTCCGTTTCTTAGTAAAAGGTAACGGTGATGAAAGCACTGGCAAGGTAAAGAATGGAAAAAATAGCCTACATCTTTTTCTGAGCGGTTCTCTCTACTAGGGAGACCATTTTCCAGTATTTAATGTTTAGCATTCAGGTGGTTGTGATACCTCACAGTACCTTGCTCTCAGCCTTTTGCATAACGTAGCACCCCATCTTTTGTTCCATTACCTGCATAATCAAAGGTAGCTTTAGCTTTGAAGGTGTAAGTCAAAAATTCATACCTGACCCCATGTTCCCATCCAGTCTTTCTCATTTGTCCTACACACACACACCCAACACAAATTTTGCTTTCACCTTTCTGAAACAGATGTTCCTGGCTCCGGCCATACTGCAGCTTCCACATCCCAGCTACCACCACAATCTTTTCTATGCTGGTGGTGCCAAATTAAACACAATGCTCATATATACAGTGGGCAGGATTCAACAAACAAGCCCCACCAGCAGAAGCAAGAACAAAGACTTCCACAAGTGCAGTCCTGCTTCTTCCACACATTCACTCAGGAGGTTGAGAAAATCTCAGAGGGGTGAGAGAGCAGCAGACTGTGATACCAGGCAATCAAAAATGCATGCTGTGATGGTGCAATCAGCTTAATGCAATGTTGATTCCCTCCCAGTACCTTTAAAATGGCTGCTGCACAGAGAGGAACAGTGCCTTCAAGGCGTGTTTGTTTCTGCCCTGTTCTGGGCCTCACATAGGAGCCCATAGACAAGGGTGGTTGGTTGCTACAGCACCATGGAGAGCTCCTAGTGAGCAACTTGTGGGGAATCATGTGGCATCTGGTTCAGTGAGATTCCGCCATAGGTTTCCCTGATCTCCAACAGGGGAGATCAGGAATGGAGTCTGGCTCCTTAACTGATGGCACTATAGGCTTTGACTCAGTGTCCCCTGCTAGACTCTGAAGTCATTTGAGTTTCTGTTAGTTTCCATAAACTAACATCCATTAGTTTCCATGCATCCTAACATTGGAAGAATCATATAGAAATGGAGAGGCAGGAGGAAGGGAATTCTGAACCCCCAAATCTGTTTTGAAACCATTTTCACTTAAAGACATTTGTATGGTTGTATAACTCCTTGTGTTATTTTTTTCAAAATTTGGTGCGATCAACCTGCACAATTTCAACTTTGAAAGCTGGACAGTTGAACTCCTGCAAATTAATTGCACGCAAGCTGGAGATCTTAAAAGCTCCTTTTGTGCTGGGTTTTCCTGGTGCAGAAAGAACATGTAAGCTTTCAAGCTTGCTTCCTAGGCCTTGGGAGGCTTTTGTGGGAACTTGGATGGCACCACAAGATCTCACAAGAGTGTCCCAGAACCCAATAAGCAGGGCATACAGCTTAAAAGCCCTCTTCCTTTGCTTGGATGGTAGGGATAATTGTACAAGACAATTCCAATGGGGACAGTTCAGGTGTACACCTTTGGGGACATGCACGCCATACCTGAAACATAACCTCTGCTCAAGATGCAATTGTATGCTATATCTAAATGTTTTCTGTTTTACAGATCGTTGGGGTTTCAAAAAATGTAGCCACCTTCTTTCCTTCCTTCCTTCCTTTTTTGCCTGCTCCAAAATGTTTTGTCATTTCATAAGTATTTGAATAACTTCCACCAGAGAAATTTCATATTCTGATTTAAAGTGCATTCACTCATTTTACGATTCAGGCATAAAACATTTAGGCACTTTCTACGGCAAATGCAATAGCTGTCCTGAAAGCTTGTCAAGTGGTGACTCACTTATACATGGCCACAATGAATAAGGGCCTAGGACCTGCCATCGCTTTTCACTCAGGTCACCACGCAATCTTGGCACCCCACTACTGGTGATTTTCTAGTTCATTAATCACCTCATTATTATTTGTTTTTGTTGTGCATTTCCTAGGTTGACTGTTAACATTCCAAAGGTTCTCAGATATATAATGCATATTTCAGACACATGCCTCCAGCTGACTTAATTTTCACACCTGTAATTTGGAAAAATGTTAATACTTTTTCCCCCTTTGCAAAGAGAAAAGATGTGAATGTCAAATATTCTCTAGAGCCAGCACAGACTTCCCTTTGGCTGATTCTGTCCTTTTTTCAACTTTTGCTTTTCTAAAGAGTTTCTCTGAGGGAGGTAAAATGGAACAAGGTGGGCTCTGAGATTTATGAATAATAAAAAGCAAAGAGCTGCATTTTAAGTGCACACATATCACTTTTGACAGTTTTTTTTCACTATTAACTATTTGCGTAACGTTTCTACGGGCTTCTCACGGTGATTAAATTTCACTCTGGCATATGAGGAATGCCTTTCTGTGTAAAGCTTCCCTTAAACACTATCTGAGGAGGAATTTGATGCAGCAATAAGGAGATGGCTCCACCAGTGCAAGCATTTCTGCTTGCCCTATAGAGCACTTGTCCCTCTCCCTGCTATGCTATTCTAGAGGGTCTCCTGACACACTGCGCTAGCAAAAGTCCTTGCATTGACTTCCACTAGCAGGTCCTGTGGCTGAACCTAGCCCTTCATTGTTTTGAACAACGTCTGATGATACGACCTCCCAGAATTCCTCAGCCCGTTGCAAGTGATGGGATTGTTGAAGGCAATTTTTTGTACAGCCCCACTCCTCCGGGGGAAAAAACCAATGTTGGCAGTAGGGGGTGAAAGTGAAAAGGACCTTCTAAAGACCCACCTCAAATATGGTTTTAGACTTCTTTTTAAAAATTGCTTACCACGTCATGCCTAAACTATGACTGCATTAAAAATCAGTGGAACAGAAATTCCAGTAACAGAGGGAAGGGGGGATTTCAGGACCCTAGAATTTTTGAATAGTTTTGTCAGTATTGGCCACTTACGGTGGTGGTAGAAATAATTCCAGGAGTGGGGAACTGTCATGACCCTTGAATCCAGCAGCAATGCAGACACCAAATCGGAGGGTGCAGAGGCACCAGATAGGGAGCTGGGTCAAGTTCAGCCCCTAGAAGAACCTCCCAGAATCACTGGCACCTGTAGGGCTAGAGGAGGGTTTCCCAAACTTTGGTCTCCAGCTGTTTTGGACCACAGTTCCCATCATCCCTGACCACTGGTCCTGCTAGCTAGGGGTGATAGGAGTTGTGGCCCAAGTTTGGGAAACCCTTGGGCTAGAGCCTGGACCCTCACAGGCACCTTCTCCTGGACCAGGTACCTCCCACTGCATGTCATCAATTTAGTGGCTCATGGAGCACACCGGGAGGGAGGCAATGAAAGAGAGGAGGGGTTCCTGTCTACAGGCCAGAGGACTGGCCCTTTAAAGCTCTGAAGTTCTCTACAAGAGGGTGAAGCCTAGAAAAGATAGTCTGGAGACAGAGACTTAAAAGGGCTTAGTCTGCTCCCAACTTTTGCCAGAGTAAGTTACTTATTTAGAGTTATCCATGGTCCAGCAACTTCTGCCTTGCCACTTTGCTGACTCTGTGAGATCCAACATTGGACCAAAACACAACAGGGACATTGGAATGGTAGCTGCCAGTTGTTCATTGCAAATAAATTCAGATGCCACCACAAACAACTGCAAAACTATTTAAAAAAACAAAAAACACTTCAGCAATAGAAGAACAGGAGATCACTGTTCTCTTCCCACCATCATTGAAACCATTTTTTAAAAGTCTGAATCCTGTTTCTGAAATCTCCCAGTTCAAGGGCTTCAAATAACACACACAATGTTGGAAGTTTGGTTCTGGAAGTTTTCTGTTCACTCCGAGTGTGGGTATAACACAGCTATAATTATCATCAAATTTTGCCTACGGCAAGATTTGAAGTGAGCTATTGAAGAGTCATAGTCAAGCTAAACATGTGTAGGAATTGGGAGGTAAAGTAAAATTATTCTGAGATTTGTGGAATTTTTTCCAGGGCTTTTTGTGTGTCTATAGAAATTTCACCTAGTGGTAAAAAAAATTGGGGGGGGGGGGAATTCCCCTGCTCAGGGGAAATGTGGAAGGTGGTTAAAATAATTTTGATAAGTGATGGGGTGAGGAAAAGAGCTTACACATCTAACTGATAGCTAATTTGCATGTTTACATGCATCACTAGATATTTCAGCTTTCACTCCAGGAATTATCTCTGGATGACTACCAGATTAACAGGTGAACTGCCACTACTGAAAAGTATTAAGTTTGACAGAATCCAGGTGATGTGAAAGCTTTGACTGAGGTGTTTGATCTGTGGCAACCGTTTTATGTTTGGAAGTATGAGATTTCATTTCAGACATAGCCATATAAAAGGCAGAGGCTAAGATTTTTTAAAAATAAATAAATAAATAAAAACACACACATTGGGAAACGTTTCTTTCTAAGTCCTATCCTAATTCAGCCATTTCTTTTCAGTTGAAGTGAATAGCATAGGCCCATCATCCTTGCACTTCACAAACTTCACGTACCACTTTCTTTTCTCAAAAAGCTCCTTCCCAGAGAAGCCCAGCAAAAGGTGGGTCATCATAAATCACCATGCCTAACCACCAGTTTTAGGCAACCCTGTAGATTAACTCACACAATATGTACAGGTTCAATCAAGTGCTACTTGTGTAAATTGACTGCTTAGTGAAATGGCTTGTGATTTTGTCCCTCAAATCAGCCTTCCCCTAACTTCGTATCCTCCAGATGATGACTGGCAATGTTGGCTAGGGCTGGTGATAGTTGGTGGCCCAAATGTCTAGAACACACCAGGATGGGGAAGGCTGCCTTTTGCTTTTGTTGTTGTGTTTCTAATAATCCTAAACTGATGGGTTCCATAGTTCTGCCCACAATATGCTGTGCTTTTCCCTTGTGGTCTGTCAACCTCTCAGGCAATGACTGCAACAAAATTGCTCACCACTTTCAGCCCAGCGTTTCCCACAGCTTCTCTAATTCTGACAAATTGCAGTTATTATATTCCTTCCCCTGTTGCAAAGGGAAGTTTGGCTGGTGCTGATCTGTGCCATGGACTGGAAGCAAGGAAGCAAATGTCGTCATACTTTTGTGTGTGTGCATTTATATATTGCCATATATTTGGCTTTTGTCTTGGATCCTTGCTCCATATTCCTTCTAGATTTCAGAGGCATTTGAAATGACATTCAGATTCCCTTGTCTTTACATGATCCAATTCGAAGGGAAAGATTGCAGCAGCTGTTTGTGGCCTGCAGTGTTTGTTGCACCTTCTACAGCATCACAGAACAAAGCTTCATTAGTGAGGGACACTGTAGAGTGAGGTGAGAACTATTGTTTCTTTTCTTTTTTGGTACAATTTTTATTAAGTTTTTCTATTTTACATTTTAGAATATTCATTTAAACAACCTCAAAATATCAGTGACTCTTCTTCTCTTTCCATGGTTCAGTTTTCATGCCATAGATCCCTGCGTGTTTTACATAAACTAAATCATTTATTGCATTTTTACATCCACCAAAACTTATTTACACTGTTGAATTTATCTTAAAGCTGCTAATGTTTTCAATGTACACAATTTTCAACCATATATTCAATAAACATTTTCCAATCTTCTTTAAACGTATATTCGTCTTGTTCTCTTATTCTATAAGTTAAGTCTGCAAGCTGTGCATATTCCATCAGTTTAAGTTGCCATTCTTCTTTAGTTGGGACCTCACTCATTTTCCATTTTGGGACTAACAAAACACGGGCCACAGTAGTGGCATACATAAATAGATTTTTTTGACACCTGGGAATTCCCATCTGAATTATCCCCGACAAAAAGGACTCTGTTTATTGTTTTGTTTTGTTTTTGGAAAAGTACTCTTAAACACTTTTTTCAATTCATTATAAATTATCTCCCAGTACTCTTTCACTCTCTTTCAACCCAAGAGCTACATCTCCTTCTAAACAAGCATCCAAGAGCTGCTTGTCAGTGGTGTGCAGAGCCAGAGATGCACATGGCTGTTAACAGCAAATGTAAACATTTACCTTTGTACAGCACGCTAGTTTCTAGACACTCACACACCCGTCTCCATCCTCCATTCAAGAAGTCAAAAAGCATCCTCAGAGTTCAAGGACACATCCCAGCTTGGTAAAAACACAGAGGCAGCAAGGATGTGGCCTGGGGAGAATTGGTATGAGCTAGGGAGCATTCTAAGGACAAGATAGACACTTGGAGGGCTGCATTTCACCCTGAGGCCTCAGGTTCCCCACCCTTGCTGTTGATCTATGGTCTCTGAAATACGGGATGCCTTCTGAGTTCTAACCCACTCTGTCCTATGGAACTGTGTGATTCTTAAATCCAAGCTGTCCCGCAAAATAAAGGCAGCTGGCAACACTAATGTTTCCCCATTTCTGCTGCAATTGCTAATTAGATTCCAGATGTTGTTTTAAAGGTGTTAAACTTCTACAGCCCAACATGGAGTCATCCTTATGATCGGAAACTACATTTCTAGCCCTGTGCTATAATGACACAGGACACAATCTGTTGGCAGGTTCTCCTGAGTAAGCTTTACCGAAATGAAGGAGAGCACTTGAAGGAGGGTTTTTACACCTGAAATTATATTAGGTTTCATCAGCATATTTCAATGTAGTAATTTCCTCACCCAGATCCTTTGACTTATTTGTGCCTCCTTCATTTTTCCAGGCTTTAGAAAAAGTACTCAAAGAGTGCAAATGAACGTTTCTGTGACTTCTCACTGGAAAAAATCACTAATGCCTTAGCACTGTTGAGCCTTGCAAGTAAAAGTGAGAAAATAAATCCCAAACCCTTAAAAAACAAAAACCTGTCTCCTGCTTTGGTTTAAAACTGCCTTCTCCAAATTGGTTCCTTCCAGATGATTTTAATCCAAAACTCCCACCATCCCAGATCACTGGCTGGGACTCTTTGGAGTTGTTGTCCAAAATATCTTTAGGCCCCAGGTCTGGGAAGGCTAGTCAGCAGGGTTAAATGATCCTGTCTTTTCTCCAACACATTATTCTATCTCTTTTAAAGATGATGGAGGCAGTTCTTCATTATTTGTTGAATGTTGCTTTGATTCTTTGCAAGACCTTGCTCTGTGATTTCATAATTCAATACAAGCTGAGCAGTTACAGTCGCAAAGGTCAACCATCCGTTCAATCACTTACTTGCTGGTGTGCTTTCATTTGTTTTCTGTCTTTGGGGAGCTCCAGGCAGCACATATGAGGTTGTCCTACTTTGTTCTCACAATAGCCTTCTGAAGTGCATGATTTATTTCTCTATGACCAATCAAGGAGCTTCATGGCTGAAACTTGGGTGTCCACAATCTCTCTTAATCTGCTGTACATTGTAGAAACTGGGATAACAAAAGACTGGCCTGTGAATTCAAGGTGGTTCTTGCTAACTGGGCCCTGTCTTGATTCACATGCATTGATCGGACCTTTTACATGCAACCAGCATGTGGAGGCTCTGGATCCTGTACCCAAAAGTCTGCAGACTTTTGGCAGGACACCAATCCTGCATATGAAGCCTCTGATGCACAATGACTGATCCATGCAGAGAGAACGAAGGAGGGCTGGCATTGTTATCCCAATCACCCTCTCCATGCAGTGAGTGCACCCACTTTAAGAATATCTGCACAAATTACTTCACTCTCATTGTCTTCATTTTTAATTCATAGCTATCTATCTGTCTATTTCTCTCCCACCCTCTTAATGAACGTGCACCACACAGGGCAGCTTGTGGCAATCTAAAATCAAAATAAAATCAAAACGCATTGAAATACAAATAATACAATGATAGCATTACATAAAATCCTTGGCATTTAACATCCTTTTTAAAAGTAGCAAGAGCCAAGATCGCAGGTGAAAAATAACCTCCACTGTTTATACTCAGCAGTCAAAATTCTGCTGGAATAGAACTGTACTTTTCAGCCAGCAAACAAAATCTCGAGGGGTTACTGGAGGTCGGATGAAGTATTTGACCCCATGACCCCCACAAATTAAGAAATTTATCCCAACTCCACAAAAGTCCCCAAGCCGTTCCCACTTTTGTGGGAGATGACCACAAAGGCATTGGGGATAGGATTTTGGCACAGAGAATTACAGAAATACACCCTGAATGTCAAATCAAGTTTGCCATGGGCTTGTGTTTATTTAAGCACACACATTTATTTAGAAGTTGAACAAGCAACAGTGGCTACTGAACTATGTAATGCAAAAGAATAAAGAGTCAATCTGATCCATTTACTCATTTATGCAAACTTGTTTGTTCTATAATCACAATATCCCCCGCTTTGAAATGATGATAAATACCGCTTCAAAGGATAGAGAGCACGAAATAAGCTGACGTTGTAGAAAAGGCAAATGAAATAAAAAAAAGAGGCATGGGACTAGAGGAAAGAAATACACAAAGAAATGGGGGGGGGGAGCCCACCATAATTTAAATAGAATAATTGGAAATACCCACAATAGAGTTGAATAAACTTATCTTCAAGACCGTGATTTCTTATTGTAATCTAGGCAGACCCATAATGTTTTGCTGTTATTGCATTAAACTTCTTAAAATATGAGTTTATATGCTGAATTTTGAGTTGTTGCAGAAAAAGAAAAAGAAAAATGAAACAAGGGGAACAATGCATACCCAGAGTTCTGTGCAAAACATCACTGTTTTACTCTTAAGAATCGGCTTCACGCCACAGAAATTATCAGTTTTCAGATGTGACTCTGCTGATCCCCTGTTGGGGGAGAAGGGAGAAGGAATAGGGCACCGTATTTTTCACTCCCTAAGACGCACCTGACCATAAGACGCACCTAGATTTTAGAAGAGGAAAACAAGAAAAAAATATTCTGAACGAAACAGTGGGTGTATGATTTTTGTGGTTCATGCTGTAGACACAAATATGATATGTGATTTGTCGGTGAGTTTGGGGTACCCCAATGCTAAAATCCTGAGGATCCATGTGGACTCGTGCTTTGTAACCACATTTTTGCACCATTACGGCCCCACGAAACAGTGGATGTGTGTGTGTTTTGGTGCAGGCTGTAGCCACGGACATGCTATGTAATCTGATGGAGAATTTGGGGTGACCCAATGCAAAAATCCTGAGGATACAGGTGCTTTTACCTCCCCCTCCCAGGCAGCCTCCTTTATCTCTAGAGTCCCTTATCTCCCTCTCGATCCCTTGCCGATCAGCTGTTCAGCGGCTTTGTTTCAATACCCCCTTCCCTCTTGTTTGCCTTAGTGTCTTTTCCTTAGCTGGAGCAGTTTTTTGCTCCTCCTTTTCTTCTAATTTCTCTCCTCATTGCTTTAATCTTCCAGTCTCCTCTCCTTGCAAGTTCGCTGTCTTTCCCTCCCCCCTCCACGATCTGTTTTTTGCCTCTGGGCAATTCGGCTCCAGGGACCACACATTTGCTTCATAAGACGCAAAGACATTTCCCCTTACTTTTTAGGAGGAAAAAAGTGTCTTATGGAGCGAAAAATACAGTACCTTCACATCATCCTTACCCTCACAGGATGAGCATGACCAAAGCAACCTGCATTGTTCAGGTGTTCAGTTGTGTATATGCAGTGCCTGAAAAGTGGACCACCATCACCACCTCTCCCTCTGTTCTGGCCAGTATATTGTGTATTGTTTATATTGCATTGATATTTAAGTTTTATTTGCACCTCTCTTACCCCACCTATCTAGGAAGTGTTTTAAGTGTATGCATACATAAATCTTAATATTGAGTAATCATTCCCTAAATAGCCATCATTTTTGGTACACAATGCGATTGGCAAGGAGAACCTGCAGAAATGACGCAAAACCCCAAACATACATTAAGTAAAAGAGAAACATCGTCACCCATCCCCATCCCCACCCACCATTGCCCCCTCCACCTCCCCCCCCCTTTTCTTCCTAATGTAACACTAACGTCTCAACAAATGAAATTGACCTGTAGAAAATGTAACTTGGAAAAAGAGACATTGCACATACTTTTGTAAACCAAGAAATCTTTATAAATTATTAAAAAAGCAATAAAAAGAAGATAAATTTTCAAGAGCTCAGACAACAATGTAGGAAATTTTCTTGTTAGAATACCATCAGACCAATGTCTCAGTCCCATGCGCACTTACCTGAAATAGAAGTAAATCCAGCTGAGCTTACTGAATGAGGCTTACTTCTGAGTAGACATGCCTAGGATTGTGCCGAAAAAAAACTGGTCGTCACCCAGAAGCTGTGGAAAGAAAATAGGTTTTTTTAAGTAGACGCTTTCAGCGAACACCTGGAAATGAAGACTTTGATTAAGAGTCACTTCTATAGATTCAGGCAGAGAAGGTCATGCTTTGCTAACACATAGGAGTCATCTGAAGAATATTATTACCGTGATGGATGAGAGGAAGGCCGTAGATTTAGTATACTGTTAATTTGACAAGCGTCTGCCATTAGAAATTAATGGTTAAAGCAAGCAAGCAAGGAGTAGCAGGTATATTAAAATCCCAGTTAGAATATCTTTCCTAATGAGACATACTAAGAGCCGACTTCACCATTATGCGATAATTCAGTTATTTTAGTTATTTTTGGGAGCAGATTTGCAGCCGGGTTTGAAATACAGATTCACTCTGGGTTGCAGCCAATGTTAGTTCTACTCAGTGTAGGCTCACTGAAATGAATGAGCACAGCTTTGTTGTTGTTGCTTAGTCGTGTCTGACTCTTCATGACCCCATGGACCAGAGCACGCCAGGCACTCCTGTCTTCCACTGCCTTCTGCAGTTTGGTCAAACTCATGTTTGTAGCTTCGAGAACACTGTCCAAACCATCTCGTCCTCTGTCGTCCCCTTCTCCTTCTGCCCTCCATCTTTCCCAACATCTGGGTCTTTTCCAGGGAGCCTTCTCTTCTCATGAGGTGGCCAAAGTATTGGAGCCTCGGCTTCAGGATCTGTCCTTCCAGTGAGCACTCAGGGCTGATTTCCTTAAGAATGGATAGGTTTGATCTTCTTGCAATCCATGAGACTCTCAAGAGTCTCCTCCAGCACCATAATTCAAAAGCATCAATTCTTTGGCAATCAGCCTTCTTTATGGTCCAGCTCTCACTTCCATACATCACCACTGGGAAAACCATACCTTTAACTATACAGATCTTTGTCGGCAAGGTGATGTCTCTGCTTTTTAAGCTGCTGTCTAGGTTTGTCATTGCTTTTCTCCCAAGAAGCGTCTTTTATTTTCGTGACTGCTGTCACCATCTGCAGTGATTATGGAGCCCAAGAAAGTGAAATCTCTCACTGCCTCCATTTCTTCCCCTTCTATTTGCCAGGAGGTGATGGGAACAGTGGCCATGATCTTAGTTTTTTTGATGTTGAGCTTCAGACCATATTTTGCGCTCTCCTCTTTCACCCTCATTAAAAGGTTCTTCACAGCTTACTTTGGTCTATTCATTTAAATGGGTTTCGTCTGAGTAGATTTAGTTGGATAGAACCCCTTGTTGCAAGCCAGCACCTTTGAATTCAGTTCTGGCTTAAGATGGAGAATGCCACTTCTGTTAGCCAGCCCTCTGTGGCAGCTCTTCCCCTTTCCAGGCAAAACAAAGAAACTTGCCTTTCGTCCTCTGGCACCAAAAAAGGAAGGGTGTGTTTTGGGTACATAAGCACATCCCTTATGAGAACAGCAGAATGCCTATTGTTGGCTCCCCTACTTTTCATCTCTGAGACTGGAAATTTCAATAGATTATTAGCAGGAACCACCAAAGGCTGTGCTCCAGAAATAAAATACAAACTTTAGTAGGCAAGGCAAGGATTGTTATGTGGCTGTTGGAAAACAGGGAGCTTTCTGACTACAGAACACTGTTCAGTGGCAAGGCACATGCTGTGCCCTGGGTTCAAACCATGGGATCCCAAGGTGGGCTTAGAAAGACGCCTGCCTGAAACTCTGGGGTTAGGCTCTTCATATTTCCCCTTGGCCTCCGCTGCCATTTTCTCTGGCATTTCTGAATATTGCGGGGGAGGGGCAGTTTTATGCAAAAAATATATAGGCGTTATATCTTTATTTACTCCAGTTTTTATATTGCGCTTCCCACAGCAAGCTTAGAGCAACATACATCGTCCACTCCCTCTCCCATAATCCTCCCAACAATCCTGCAAGAAAAGTTAGGCTGTCAAATAGGGATTGGCCCAAGGTCACTCAGTGGGTGAGCGGGGATTTGAACCTTGATCTCCCTGATTCTTGCCTGACACTCTGACCCAGTGGTATAGATTACAGAACTTCAAACCCAGGGATTCAAACCTAGTCCTCTAAGCCTCTCTGCCTGGCCTTCAGAGAAAAAGGTTCCCTACCCATGCTCTAACCACTACACTATGTTTGTTGCAGTAAGACTTGAGAATCCCAGGACAATACCAGCTCAGCAAACCTTTGCTGCTCACTGCTTGATTGCTGTTCACCCCTCCTCTTTGCTTGTGACAGCGACATGCATCCAACCTGTTTCCCATTTCCCCTCTTTGGCCCCCAAACTCTGAAGATTGGTATCCACTATTCTTTGTTTGGCTTTGTTCGCTAAACCTACATATTTTGGGGCATAAATAGGAAAGATTTTTCCCCACCTGCAGCGTTTAATTTCGAAATGAGTATTCTCATTACAGGCAAATGATTTGCTCTCTCAGGAAAGGATGCTGAAAAGACACATTCCCTGATATACCCAACCTCATCAAGCATCTCGGTTCTTGCTTCCAGCTGTAAATAGACTCAATGCGCACCTGCCTGCCGTGAACTTCGCACACACATTTCTTCAAGATGTTAAAAGCCTGCTGGTCTGGACTAGGCAGGCCTCTCCTCTTGTAAATTAGAATCCACATCCTTTCCCTCCAACACATTTTCCTCCAAGCTGGATAACCATAGCAAAAAAGGAAGCTGGTAGATTCCATTGTCAAAAGTAAATATACTTTTCTCTCCCAGTTCCTCTGTCATCCTTGGTTTGGTTGAGTGCAAGGCGGTGTGTGCGTGTGTGCGCAGAGATGACAGATGGCTTCTGCAAACTAATCACAGATAACATTGTGTGTGTTTTTCGTGTAGTACATGCATTTCCAGGCAAATTACGAGCTGCTTTCATTTAATATTCTCCCTGCAAGAAGCCGGACGCTTTAATAGAATGTGGCATGCTCCAAGGAAATGCACAGTGGACCCACACAAATGCAAATTGCATTAAGACATGATTAAACCCGGTGCTCTGTAAGAAGCAACATTACAGATAACAGTGGCTTGCTGATTTGGGAATCTGGGTATGCGTGTGCTTTGTGGAGCATTTGAGGTGGTGCAGGCAATGATGAGCTTTCTTCCCGAGGCACAAATTCCAAAAAGAGGTTTAAGAAGTCGGGTCCTGAAACTTGTATATTGGAGCTCATTTGTTCTGCGCATGCCTGGGAGTGGCTTGCTTACTACTGCATTCTGCTTGGCAGGCTAAGCCGGCATTTCCCAAGCTATGTGCCAAGGGAGCAAACTAGCATGCCGCAAGAGGGGATGGCAAGTTCCTTGGGAATCAGCTCAACAGTAGTGTCCACTACTATGTGTCCATGCGTGAGAGAAGGCCCCTCTGATCCAGCCAGTGTGGTGTAGTGGTTAAGAGCGGTAGTCTCGTAATCTGGGGAACCGGGTTCACGTCTCCGCTCCTCCACATGCAGCTGCTGGGTGACCTTGGGCTAGTCACACTTCTTTGAAGTCTCTCAGCCTCACTCACCTCACAGAGTGTTTGTTGTGGGGGAGGAAGGGAAAGGAGAATGTTAGCCACTTTGAGACTCCTTAAAGGGAGTGAAAGGCGGGATATCAAATCCAAACTCCTCCTCCTCTTCTTCTTCTTCCTCCTCCTCCTCCTCCTTCTACTGATGTCAGGATGGAGATACCATCTCCATTGGAGGCTTTATAACAGAGGCTGGCTGGCCGTCTGTCAAGGGTCCTTTAGCTGTGATTCCTGCATTGCAGGGATTGGAGTGGATGGCCTTTGACACCCCTTCCAACTCTACAATTCCTTGATTCTGTCTTAAGGGAGACAATCCCAAAGTGTGCTTAACTCTCCAGAGAGCAGGTCCCATCCCTTAGCTTTGTCTAACTTGGCAAAGGGGAAGATAATTAGGCAAATTTTGAGAAATGCAGAGCTAAGGCAATTCAAAATAATAATTTATTATTTGTACCCCGTCCATCTGACTGGGTTGCCCCCAGCCACTCTGAGCAGCTTCCAGCATATATAAAAACATAGTAATACATTTAAGCCTTAGAAACCTTCCCTATACAGGGCTGCCTTCAGATGTTTCCTAAATGTTATATAATTACTCATTATATAGGGACGCGGGTGGTGCTGTTGTCTAAACCACTGAGTCTAGAGCTTGCTGATAGGAAGGTCAGCGGTTTGAATCCCCACGACGGTGTGAGCTCCCGTTGCTCGGTCCCTGCTCCTGCCAACCTAGCAGTTCGAAAACACGCCCAAAAAATGCAAGTAGATAAATGGGTACCTCTCCAGTGGGAAGGTAAACGGTGTTTCCGTGTGCTGCTCTGGTTTCACCAGAAGCAGCTTGTCATGCTGCCCACATGACCCGGAAAAACTGTCTGCGGACAAACATCGGCTCCCTTGGCCAGTAAAGCGAGATGAGCGCCACAACCCCAGAGTCATTTGTGACTGGACTTAACTTTCAGGGGTCCTTTACCTTTACCTTTACTCATTGTATACCATCTGATGGGCATTCCACAGGGTGGGTGCCACAACCAAGAAGCCCTCTGCCTGGTTCCCTGTAGCTTCACTTCTCTCAGTGAGGGAACTGCCAGAAGGCCCTCAGTGCTGGATCCCAGTGTCCAGGCTAAACAATGGGGGTGGAGAAAGATGCTCCTTCAGTACTGCTTGCCACAGAGCAAAAGCCATTCATTACTCTCTTCTGTTTGAACATTAATAGAAATCCTATAGAACTTGCCCCACTGCAGAATTTCTTGCCCCGTCTCCATTCCCCTTAACTAATGAGTGGCTAACATGGTGTCATCCAGATGTTATTACACTCCAACTCCCATCAGCTTCAGCCAGCCTGGACAATGGTCAGGGAGAATGAGAATTGTAGTCCAGCAATATCTTGAGGAGTAAGCTACCCTGCCCTAAATCTTCCAGAAGGATGCCTGCTAGTCTCAAGTGCCCAACACACAGGCATGTTCAGTAAGGGAAAACTGCAAGCTTATTCCCTATTGCAACTTCAACAGACTGTGAGCTGTGGCTGACCATTAGCACCACTGCTGAGCTAATAACCAATAAACAGCAGCTTGTCTTCTCAGCCACTCCTCCCATTCCACCAAAAGATAATCAGCTGACCAGCCCATCAGTTAAAGGCAACCCCCTCACAGGCAGGTTCCACTGGATTTTATTTTCTCCTTCATTCATGCTGGGATTATCTTAATGTCTGCTCTCTAAACAGGTCATTAAGAGCTTTTCTGATATAAACTGTAATTCTCTTGGTTTGTTTCTTGGGTTTTTTTTGTTTTTTAAAAAACAGGTTCAGCATCAGGCAGCCCTATTCTCTTTGATGTCAAGTGGGGTGGACGCAGTCAAGTATGGCAGAGAATGAAGAACTATTGACAAGATGGGTGTGGCGATGCAATGGCAAGAATGTCAGATTTTTAAACAGAAGCAGAAAAAACAGGACGTCTTGAGAAGTTAGGTGAGTAATTCAGAAAGCTGTATTGAAAAATGTAATTATGCGGAAACAGTGTAACATGTCTCTAATGTTGAAAAAACAACAGCAACAACAACATCCTCAAGAGATTAATTTATTATGTGTCTCCTATCTATCTATCATCTATCTATCTATCTATCTATCTATCTATTGCTATTCAGGTCTTCTCCTCTATGTATTTCCCAATGCACCTCCATATTCCCATTGGCACTGCCCCTCATGCTACGGAAAGGGCTCTCTTTAAAGGCAAACCTAGTATATGTGTGCAAGCTCCTTCTGTGCTGTAGAATCCTAATCTTGCAGGATTCCAAATTATGGGAGAAGCCTTCATGTGCCAAGACCAAAACATGGATGGTGAGAACAAGGCCTGAGGCCAACAGTTAACAAGAGACGGGTGTGTTAAAGAGGTTGTGTGTTAAATGTGCTTGGACTTATTTCAGACTGGGGGATTTGAACAAAAAGAGAGAGAGAGAGGTGGGACCATGTTATGAGAAGGGTTTGCGGTATGAGTGACAGAAAAGAGGACTAGATCAGGTTGTTATACAACACAATCCTAAGCGTCAACATAAGAAATGCCTACTGGCTTAGGCCAATGGCCCATCTACTCCAGAATTTTATTCTCACAGTGAACAGCCAGATACCGAAAGAAAGCGCACAAGGAGGACTTTGTTTCCTGCTTGGCAGGGGGTTGGACTCGATGGCCCTTGTGGTCTCTTCCAACTCTATGATTCTATGATTCTATGATTCTACAATGGCACTCTCTCCACTTCTGATTCCCAGCAACTGGCCTTCAGAGGCAGAACAGAGCCATTGTGGCTGGGAGCCATTGACAGCTTCCCATTGGTAGCAATCACTACCTCTTCTGAGAGTAAATTCCATGATTTAGGCATGTGAAGAAGTACTTTCTTTGGTCTGTCCTGAATCTTGGGTAAATAATAATTTAAAAATTATTATTTATACCCCACCCATCTGTCTGGCTTGCCCCAGCCACTCTGAAGAAGAAGAAGAAGAAGAGTTTGGATTTGATATCCTGCTTTATCACTACCCGAAGGAGTCTCAAAGTGGCTAACATTCTCCTTTCCCTTCCTCCCCCACAACAAACACTCTGTGAGGTGAGTGGGGCTGAGAGACTTCAGAGAAGTGTGACTAGCCCAAGGTCACCCAGCAGCTGCATGTGGAGGAGCAAGGAAGCGAACCCAGTTCACCAGATTACGAGACTACCGCTCTTAACCACTACACCACACTGGCTCTCTGGGCAGCTTCCAGCACATATAAAAACATAATAGAACATCAAACATTAAAAACTTCCCAGTATAGGGCTGCCTTCAGATGTCTTCTAAAAGCTGTGTAGTTCTTTATTTCTTTGTAATCCGCTGGGAGGGTGTTCCACAGGGAGGACATCACTGCTGAGAAGACCCTCTGCCTGGTTCCCTGTAACGTCTCGCAGTGAGGGAACCACCAGAAGGCCCTCAGAGCTGGACCTCAGTATCTGGACAGTATCTGTTGAGAGATGCTCCTTTGGGTATACAAGGCCGAGGCCGTTTAGGACTTTAAAGGTCAGCACCGACACTTTGAATTGTGTTCAGAAACATACTGGGAGCCTGTGTAGATCCTTAAGGCTGGTATTATATGGTCCCGGCAGCCACTCCCAGTCACCAGCCTAGCTGCCACATTCTGAATTAGTTGTAAATGTCACTGACGAAAATGGAAATTATTCTATTGTTGATGTCCATAGGTTTGCTCACCTAGAGAGGAGGTTGACTGAGGGTTGGTTCAGTTGGAGGAGAGTAGGTTATGGACTGAGCCATAATGGGAAGGAACAGTAGAAAGTTCTGCCTGACTTTGTGTACAGAGATCTGGTTCGCCCAGTTCTTTGTCTTCTACTGAGAATTCAGGAGCAGGTTTTATATGCCAGCTATGGCTGTGTTACAAGAGGCAGTACTCCTCAGCTACAAGCTGCATGGAGTTGCAGCTGATCCCATTTGCCATATGGCATGATATTATTTATTATTTCCTCTGGGAATGTGCTAAGGATTAAAAGAGAAGTGAACATTTCAAGGTGAATAGAATGATAATCAGAAGTTAACCTACTGTAGTCCTTGATAACACCAGTGTGTTATCTAATTGAGATACGGCAGAGGGGAGGAGTGAAATACCACAGAGAGCTTGGTGGACGATTTTCAAGGCCCTAGTGCTGAACAGACAATGTAATCCTATTAGGAACATCTGAACAGGAAGAAATCTCCCAACTATTTTATTTAAAAGCCCCTCAGACAAATCAAAAGTAATCAAAGCTGAGAAATCCCAAGCTTTTCAACAATTGCAACGCAACTATGCATCAGATTTTCTAGGGTAATCTCCAAAAAATGTTAATCCAATAATCTCCAAAAGAGATTCTCCATATGCGTAGCTGTAGCAAATATGTCCACAGGCTGAGTGGTATTAACATTAACAAAAATTCATTTACTGAAAGGGATTAAAGAAAAATATTCTTAAATTATTTCAAAATTGGGACAAGTGAGAAGGATTTAGCAAGGAGGAAGAGTGGAAAAACCCACAGATTCTTTTTTAAAACAAAGTGTCAGGTTAATCCACTGTGAAAATAATGCAAATCTAATTTAAAAATGCAAGTGGCTTTTAATAAATGAAACAGTTGCCTGAAGGAAAGCTGCTAGCTAAAGATCCTAGTTATTTTTGTTTTGGTTTTGACTGTGCATTGTTGTTGTTCGGTCGTTTAGTCATGTCTGACTCTTCATGACCCCATGGACCAGAGCACGCCAGGCACTCCTATCTTCTCCTGCAGTTCAGTCAAACTCATGCTGGTAGCTTCGAGAACACTGTCCAACCACCTCATCCTCTGTTGTTCCCTTCTCCTTGTGCCCTCAATCTTTCCCAACATCAGGGTCTTTTCCAGGGAGTCTTCTCTTCTCATGAGGTGGCCAAAGTATTGGAGCCTCGGTTTCAGGATCCTGTCCTTCCAGTGAGCACTCAGGGCTGATTTCCTTAAGAATGGATAGGTTTGATCTTCTTGCAGTCCATGGGACTCTCAAGAGTCTCATCCAGCACCATAATTCAAAAGTATCAATTCTTTGGCGATCAGCTTTCTTTATGGTCCAGCTCTCACTTCCATACAACACTACTGGGAAAACCATAGCTTTAACTATACAGACCTTTGTCGGCAAGGTGATGTCTCTGCTTTTTAAGATGCTGTCTAGGTTTGTCATCACTTTTCTCCCAAGAAGTAGGTGTCTTTTAATTTCATGACTGCTGTCACTATCTGCAGTGATCATGGAGCCCAAGAAAGTAAAATCTCTCACTGCCTCCATTTCTTCCCCTTCAATTTGCCAGAAGGTGATGGGACCAGTGGCCATGATCTTAGTTTTTTTGATGTTGAGCTTCAGGCCATATTTTGCACTCTCCTCTTTCACCGTCATTAAAAAGTTCTTTAATTCCTCCTCACTTTTTGCCATCAAGGTTGTGTCATCTGCATATCTGAGGTTGATGGTATTTCTTCCGGCAGTCTTAATTCCAGTTTGGGATTCATCCCGCCCAGCCTTTCGCATGATGAATTCTGCATATAAGTTAAATAAGCAGGGAGACTATGCATTATCCTGGTGTTAAAAAAAGGCAAATAGTTTGTCCACATCCATTCTTGGTTCACTTTCAGACTGTGCCTTTAAACAGTGGGTTCCATCTTCATGCAGCTTCATTCCATCTCATTATCCCACTTGTGACCTTCTGCAGCAGTGACAGAACCGAAGCACTCACTGTGCCACTGTGTCACAGAGCTCAAGGGACAGCGAGCTTCTTTGCCTGCAAATACCCACAGAAAGGAGCATAGTGAGCTGCCATATACCAAATCAGACCACTGGTCCACCAAATTCAGTATTGTCAACACTGACTTGCAGCATCTCCTCAGGATTCCAGACAGGGGTCTTTCCCAGTTGTGTCTAGACATTCCAGGAGTTGAACTTGAGGATTTTTGCATGCAAAGCATGCGCTCTGCCCATGAGCCATGGCCTTCCAATGTGTTGTTGTTGTTGTTTTATTTGAAACCCCATGGCCTTCCTTAAATCTCAGTACTCCATACCTGGAAATGAATCTAGGACTCTTATGCATGTAAGCAGAGCTTTCCAAACTTCAGGTTAGTGACTCACTTTGTAGACATGCATCATTTTGTGACACTGTAATTCAGCATTACTAGCAAACCAGAGGTTAAACTAGCCCCTTTCCATCCCCAGGAGGAGCGCGGAGAGCATTCAAGTGACACACTGCAGCTGGCACACTGTGTGTATCGCGACACACAGTTTGGAAAGCTGTGATGTAAGGCATGTGCATAACGGTGGTCATAGTAACATTATACAGAACCAAAGACAGAACCTACCTGGTCAGAGCTATTTCAGTTTTTGCCTGTGTATTCTCCTGGAGTAAAAACAAAAAAACAAAAGGGCAGATGCTTTATCCACATCCACTAATTGATATCAGAATATGTCAGGGTATTTTGACATTGATTTCCAGATGCAGCAAATGCCAACAGTTAAAACGTAAAGGGTCACACACTTTAAATAACAGCTTG
Organism: Podarcis bocagei; assembly: GCF_964188305.1. NCBI lineage: Eukaryota > Metazoa > Chordata > Lepidosauria > Squamata > Lacertidae > Podarcis > Podarcis bocagei. The sequence continues at coordinate 113,651,826 of NC_138125.1, forward strand.
AAGTTAATTGGTGTCCAAAACGTGTTTTGGAAGCCAGTGGCATTCAGTAGGACAAGCTGGTGTTGCTCACCTGCCTTCCGAACACCGAGCATCACTGCTGGCTCCCGAGAGGCAGAGGAGTGAAACTCAAGATTTAACAAAGAGCCCCCGGCAAAGTAAAGATTCTCCTTGTTTGTTGTCGCTGCTGTGTTTTTCATATGCGCCATAGGTTTTGTAGTCTTAAGGCTGTATTTTACCTATTGCAAAAATCAGCTCAGAGCCTGACCTGTCCTCATTCCATCTGCTGGAGTTAGGCTGAAGGCTTATAAAATATTTGGGAATAAAGCACTGGAACAACTGTATTTGATTTGCTCCGCATCTTCTGCCGCGTTTACTTCTTGGACGGTGAACTATTTAGTCAAGTTTCTGTGTTTTGCATTAAAATAATCCTGTTGCAATGTAAGAAACTGGCAGGCTATGGCAAAAAGAGAAATTGCCCTCACTACCAAATTGAATTCTGTGGGTTTGGACTTTAAATACTGCAGCACATTCCAAAGGCATCTCACGGCATGAAAGATTTAAGTGGGTTCTTTTAGCAATGAAGAAAGTTGCTGTGTATTCAGTGGAAAACTTTGGCTATGAACCATCGGATGATGCGCATGCATGGCCAGCTGTGGAAAAGGACACCATGTGCCCCGTGTTCTCAGAGCATGTAGCCTATGAGGGACACTTCATGTGGAGCTCAGCACGGCAGTTTCTTTTACCATACTATTGGTTTATTTAGAAAGGCTAAGTTCTCCAGGGGTTATCTTTTATTGCTACAGATTCTAGAGGAGTAACCCTGTTGGCCTTTTGCCACAAAAACAGCAGTGAGTCATGTGCCATCCTAAAAACTTATTTTGCTGTAAGCTTTCATGGGCTAGCGCTCACCTTATCAGCTCCTGAATTGATCACTTAAGCAGTATGTAGGGCTATGCATTGGGCCCTGCAATCCAATTTTGGACCCGAATCAGGTGTTTTGGAGCAGCCCCAGACTGACCCACGAGGATCTCTGACTGACCTGACCCAATTCAGGGGCATTGCACAGTGTTTAATTGGGGCTTAAACCCCTAATTAAATGTCGTTGGAAGGTGGGGGTGCATGCAGGTTGCTTGTATATCTGCTCCCCCTCCCCTCAATGCCAGTCCATCAATCCTTTTGACAGCCCTGGTGGGTGGGTGATCTGGGGCTGCCTCTACCTGTTCTGGACAAATTATGGGTTGAGCTGAATCACTTCATTTATGGTTGCCATATTTCAAAGAGTAAAAACCTGGAGACCCCAAAAGTTGTTGAACTTTTTTTAGGAAGACCCCCAAAATATGAGCTTTTTTGGGGTAAACCCTAAAATTATTGAGCGTGGGGGTTTGTTTTTTGTTTTTACAAAAACACCAAAAACACCGCGATTTTTCGATTGACTTGCTTAAGATCCAAGGCAAAGCGCCGCCTTTCAGAAATCCCCCCTGGACATCAATTCCGCCTTTGAAATCCTGGTAATGTCCGGGAAAATCCATACTTGTGGCAGCCCTACTTTATTAGGTTCTGAATCAGGGATGTAAAAAAATCTGATGCAAAGCCTGTCTGTGTGTCCTGGTTGTGAGTTGAACACATATAGAACCCCTCTTGTTACAGATGTTCCCCCTCACAAGACAGCATAAGAGAAAATGGCAACACATGTCATATATGAGAAATACCTTATGTATGGTTCATATTTAGTTGTTATAATGTGCATATATGTAATAACCTTAGTATCAGAAATCTAAATATCACTGTTCCCGTTCCCATAGCAATCAATCATGTAGCTCGTTTCCCTTTGCACAATGCTACAATATGGTGCTTGCATGGAAGTAACTCGTAGGACAGCCGCACCAACACATACCAATGACTTTTACATTTATTTATAAAAAGAACCTTTTTCTGAGACTCTAGAGAGCCATTGGCAGTCAAAACAGACAATACTGACCCACATGGGCAAATAGTCTGACATGGTATAAGGCAGTTTCTTAGAATAGTATCACCCAATCTCATAGGAAGTGAGTTAATAGCCCTTATACCCACTGTGCTTCTACATGACACCAATAGTCTCCAATAATCATCAGAAGATACAACTCGTGTGTGTGTGTGTGTGTGTGTGTGTGTGTGTGTGTGTTTTACAACAGGATAGCCCTAATTTTTAAACTGCTGCCCTCTATTGTTGAAATCTATGGCCATCCTGATTGCTTTCTTTACATTAGCAGCCACTAGAATTTGAACAACTTTAAATAATTTCTGGAATGAGAACCCCCTTTCTTTAAAATGTCATAAGCAATTGTTGCCGGAGCGTGAACTTTTCAGAATCATCCCACTAAAATTAATTTGTCTGCCAGTTAAGAGAAGAGCACAATGATTTCTTTTAAAGCTCTGGGGTTTTGTTGCATTTGGCATATCTGCATTTGCATCCCTATTATTTTTCAGTGAATGTGAGAAAAAATGATGTTTGACAGACCAGACATTTCTTTGAAAGCTGCACATTGAATATTTCCTTTGTGGTGCGCCCCCCTCCCCAGTATTAAAATTTTCCAAGTGTTTGGCAAAAGTCAGTTACCCTGATAATAAAACTGTCTTTGCTAAAATGTAAAAAAGATGAAAATGCTGGAAATGGCTTTTGCTGTTTTTCGGTGTGGACAGCCAAAGTTGGCCTTTGAACAAGAGAAACTCAATTTTTAAATCATATATATATGGAATGGAACTACTATGTTAAAGTTGCTGAAAATATTGACTCTTGTTTGGAAGCAGCTCAAAAGAACTCACTCCTTTGATTATAGCCTGTTGGCTGTCTTGTAATGATCCCAAATTATATCAAAACATCTAAGTAGTAAAGCCACAAGAGTCTTTAACTCCCAGCCAAGAGAGAGACTTTTCTCCCTCTCAGATGCTTGGAAGCATCTGAGGTCAAATGGGAAGTCTGCTTAATTTAATCGCTGACAAAACCATTGTCATTACGTACTGCATATTAGTTGTGTGATGGGTTCTCCTCCTCTTAAAGGTCTTTCAATTCATTTGAAGTCATAGTAAAGGGAAAGAAAGGTGCCTTGAATTATAGCCAAAAAAAACCCAAGCGTTTTTTGGGGGGTGGGATGATGTAGAATCTCAGCAGTGGCGTAGCGTGGGTTGTCAGCACCCGGGGCAAGGCAAGTAATTTGCACCCCCTAACCAGTGGATTTGCGCCCCCTAACCCGTGGATTTGCGCCCCCTAACCCTAACCCCCAGATGTTGCGCCCGGTGCAGCCGCACCCCCCTGCACCCCCCACGCTACGCCACTGAATCTCAGTACTGTTTTGTCTAATATTGGAAAGACTGTGAGCTGTAGGGACGATTATGATGTCTTGATAATGGAATTTTAAACAGTGTGAGATCCAGTGGCTTGACCTATTTACATATATCGCAAGCTATTAAAGGATTCCTTTGGGCTTAGCTACTCTTATTCTTTAGAGGAAGGACAGGAAGTGGGTGATAGAATTACCGGTAGGTTTCCTCCCCAGGAGGATCCAGCTGGGTGACTGGAAGAGCTGGAGCAGGAATGAGCAAGCAGACACACAAACAGAGGCTGCTTCCAGACTGTCGCTGTTTTAAGGCAGGAGTGAATCACGCACTGGCAAATTCAGGTAGCACAATTAAAGTTGATTTGGAGGTCTTGCACAGCAAACCTCCTTCTCCTAATGCTTCATGGAAAGCCATGGGGAGGTGCTTTGGGAAGTATGGGGTGACCTTTGCTTGACGCAATGTAATATATCCTTCCCGCAAGCAAAGGAGGATGAAAGCTCAGTAGATAGCTGACGTCTTCTAACCTCCCCACAACAAATCAAGATAAATGCTCAATTAGCAGGTCACCTGGAAGTGACCTGAGTATCATGACACTGAGGAGAACCTCAAGAGCACAGGAGAATCTGGAGACAAGATAAAGAGTTTTCTTGGTGGCCAGCACAAGGCAGGAAGTTGCTCTAGGAAGAATTTATGGATTGAATTTATGGACTTAGAAGGTCCCGGCGCACCTGTTTCCTTACCCCATCTATAGTAGAAAAGACAATTCTGGAAATATGTTGCAGAAATTGATTTAGGCTCATATAATAATTTGGCCTTCGTTGATAATGCTAATGTGTTTATTGCTGGAATAATTGTGTGGGCTAGATACCAGACAGGACAAAGTGTTCCATCTGTCTTTGGCTGGCTAGGAAAAATCCAAGATATTGTTGAAAGGGAGAGTTAAAAAGAAAAGAAAAGACGTAGAGATGAAATGAAGGATGTTTGTTACTGGAAATGTTCTTTTCTTAATTATTGGAGGTGGCAAAAGATATATGGCATCATAAGATATTTTATTGTTTGCATTTTGTAGTTGTGTTTTAAAGCATTTCTCGTTCTGCAATGCTGTCGTCCTCAGGCGGGCATCCCAAGGTCATAAGAAACAACGCAAAGACATCAAAGCAAGAGAGGTCTGGTGTCAGGTGCCTCTTTTCCATAGAAGCACCTGCATTCTTGTCCTACTAATGTCAGAGCTCTGGTGTCGACAGAAGTACTAAGGGGTCATGCTATGGGTGGCTTGGAAGGTGGCCTGGGACTGACCTGGATCTGAAGGATCTGATGCCTTCTGAATCTCCAAGCAGGCCTGGCAAGGTGTTGGATGAGATGGTTCAACTGCTTTTGAATCATAGAATCATAGAATCATAGAGTTGGAAGAGACCACAAGGGCCATCGAGTCCAACCCCCTGCCAAGCAGGAAACACCATCAGAGCACTCCTGACATATGGTTGTCAAGCCTCTGCTTAAAGACCTCCAAAGAAGGAGACTCCACCACACTCCTTGGCAGCAAATTCCACTGTCAAACAGCTCTTACTGTCAGGAAGTTCTTCCTAATGTTTAGGTGGAATCTTCTTTCTTGTAGTTTGGATCCATTGCTCCGTGTCCGCTTCTCTGGAGCAGTTTTGGTTTTCCCTCAACCCCTCCTTAAGCACCTGTGTTATTAAGCTATGTTGGAATTGTACAGTACATTTTTGTCAGTTTTGAAAACTATGAAAGAGGGTTGGCCCTAGCTTCTTGAGGAAAGGCTTTTGGGGAACTTGGTGCAGAATAGCCCTTTACCTATCCAGGGAGGGGGAGGGGTTGATGAATTGCAAACATCTAGTGAAGATGGAAAGGAATGGGATAGGTCAGTGGAGAAAATGCTCCAGAGCCATTGGCAACATCAAAGGAGGCACATGCAAATATTCCACCAGCAAGTTGAAGCTAGCTAATTTGTGCTTTCTGAAACAGCACACAAGCACAGCCATTCTTCAAAATTTGTTCAGTGCAGTTCTCCAGCCAAGCAATGTGCAAGCGAATGCATGTACCAGGGTTATAAAAAAGAAGCATTTGAAAATGCACCTATGAGTGAAAAGAATGCACAAAAGTGAATCCTACTGGGGGAGACTGTATACAAAAATGTGTACATTAGCTGAAATTTGCACTACTCTGTGTGTTTCAGGAGAAATTTGTACTAAAATGCCTATTTTTTAAAGGATTTCCCCCAAAAAATCATAAGGATCTTAAAAAAAAAAAAGCAACCACAAACTGATATGGAAATGGCTCCATGGAGAAATAACTGGGGGAGCCACCTGCAGGGGAGAGTTGGAAGGTGCAGAAAGGATTTGACACTGCCATTCCCCGCTCCCATCCAACAGTTCTCCCCAACAAATCTTCACTCTGCCTCCCACTCCACAATTCAGGTTGACAGATGTAGGTTTCTCTGCATAATGGGTGGTTTTGCCCTGAGCGCATTTTCCTGGCCGTGTGGGTAGTCTCTTGGATCAATACTGTGTTATTCTGTAATCCGTTTGATGTACCTTTCTTCTCCCCTCTGAAGGCCAGAGTACAAGTTGTGAATATTTTCATATATTTTAACTTGGCAATTGTTCTGGCTGGAAGCAACCAACAGCATACTGAGCAGATTCAGTCATATTTGAAATGGGAGTTTAACAGAAGCCTCATTCTGGAATGGCAACTAAAGGTATATCCTACCCCTCTGCAAGAAAATGAACCCAAGGCACGTTACAAAATCTAATATCCTTGGTGCCTGGGTTTTTTTTGCTTTATATTAATATAGGTACTGATTGGGCTGCTATCAGCTAGTCATCTTTATACGGAAGAGTCCTGAAGAGTGTGAGTAACTGATGGCCCCACTTGCCTAATGGCTCACAACATTTCTCTTTTTCTGACCCACTGCAAAGTTGACTGTCTTGTGGCCTTCAAAGAGTTGCATATAGTGGTTAATGGTTTCATGGAAGTGCCTCTCAGTTTGGTGCTTGACTCTTGCAAAGGATGAATTGTAGGCAATAGTCAGAACCAACGGGCTGAGCTAGAAGAGAAAGCTAAGGAAACAGATACACAGAAACTTGCCAGAGCCAAGAAGCCCATTGTTGATGTTGGTTGTAAATTCCAAACTCAAACAGGAAGTCTCTTATAGACCTAGAGTGATGGGTGGGGGCAGTCCAGTTCCCCAGTTTAGTTCATTACAAACAAGATGTTCCAAGCAACAGTTCTAATGCTTCAACACACAGGGAAACTGTAACAGTACCAAAAATTCTCATTTCAAGCCCTGGCAGCTCCTGACAGCCATATTCATTAGAGACTATGCCAACCCTGGCCCCAAAACTAAGTCATGGACAGCATTAGAATCTTAGAACTGCAATTAGAATCTTAGAAATGACTTAGTTGGATTCCATAGATTATTTTTTGTTAATGATTTATCTGCCACAAACCCATGCTTGTTGTTAATTATGCCATGACAATGTCAGCTGCTTCAGAACAAACCCTTATTATGGCAAGTCTAAATCAGATGGAAATTTAATCTTGGGGAATACAACAGAAAGTCAAATGTCCTATTACTTCTGCAAAAATAACATGTTTGAACTGACATGATTTCCCTCAACAAAAGGCTATCTGATTTGCTTGAATTGCATTCATCCACAAGAGGTATGCATTTCTCTCTCTCTTTTTTTTCTTACTGTTTAGAACTTTATTGAATTTTGTTTGACACCACAGATGACAGTAAAAGTGATTAATTGCCTCTCATAATTGGAGTTTCATTCCAGTGGTTATTGCTTGTCAGTATCAATTAATAGCTCCACGAAAACCTCATTCATTTCACAATATTAAAGAATGATGGCTTGTGGGAATTATGCTAAACTAGCATTTTCAATTAGGCTTTGAATTTTATAGTGTACTGAATAATAGTTTACGGTTTTATAATAGTTAGCAGTGATGGGTTATTGTTGTATTGTAATCACACTAATCACACATATACGTTTCTCTGCAGAAATGCCATTATTGTAGGCATCATCTTTTAAAAGAAAACAACAAAAACAGACAATTGTATGTAATTGTTGCTTTTAAAGTAAAGCTTCTTTGGGGTACATAAGAGGACAAATTTGACTGTCTCAATTATATAGCTTTGTTTCGTTAATTAGGAAATGAGCACTGTTTTGAAGAAATGAAACAGAACTTGTCTACAGTTGTCTAACCATACAATGGAAAACGTTCTTCTGCTTTAATGTCTCCTAGAGTCATGCCAGGGCTAAGTGGCTTCAGAATGCCAGTTTAACCTTGTAAAATGTGGAAACACAAAGCCATTCTCTCCAAAATGGTCTTAGTTGTCGGTAATGTTAAACTCTGCATTAAGCTTGAAGACTAGAAGACAACTAACAAAAGGCTCTTTTATTTGTTAGATTCCGTAGCCTATTTTTGGTGACCACTTTCCCAGTCAATTAGACATTTATTTTTCTTTTGCTCCTAACCATATACATATATATATCCCTACGAATCTCCCTGTGTCCCTTTCTTCCGTTGATTTTTGCTTAATTAATGTTAGTGGAATGTGTATATGCATTCTTTTCCTGTGACTATTTTTCTCAAACCCACAAGTGTCCTCACCCAGTAGGAACGATACATATGCAGAACAGGTTTCCATTTGCAGACTGGCACACCCACACACCCCAAAAAGTTCACATTCCTACTCTCTAAAAGAAGGCATATATGAATCCATCCATTTCGGCCCATGTCACCTTTGCACATATTCCACTTCTGTGTTAATCTCAAAATATGCATTTAAAAGTGTGTCTTCTCTCAGAATAAATATTCAGACATATGCTTTGATAGGTCCTCTGTTGAGCTGCAATGTACCATTCAAGCAAGTGCTGATTCCGCTGGATAGTGAAGCTCTGATCTGAAGCTTAGTCTCAAATGGGAAGTTTTTAATGTTTGAAGTTTTATTCACTTTTTAATGTTCTGTTGAAAGCTGCCCAGAGTGGCTGGGGAAACGAAGCCAGATGGGCAGGGTAGAAATAATAAATTATTATTATTATTATTATTATTATTATTATTATTATTATTATTATTATTATGGTGCAGAACCACAAGTTTTGTATGGGACTTCTCAGCAGTTGAATTCCTCCAGGCTTCCCAACAGAGAGGGGTAGATTTGTATCCTGCAACACTGGCTCTGATCCAGAGGTCTTCAAGTTGCACAGCCCTTACTGCACTCATAAAGCCCATTTCCACATTCCCTGAGGAGTGGGTACAGCCTTCCCTCCTTTTCACAGAGAGTACATTCTTCCCCTCTTCCACTAACCAGTCAGAAGAAACTCCTCAAGTGCTTTTGGGAGTGCTGCTCCTTCAGCCTCCTGCAGAGCTGAACAGTCAGACAGACTGTTCTCCAAAATATTGGTACTTCAGGAAGAAATGGACCCCCTTGAAGCAATAAAAAGAAAGTTGCACCCCTGAAGCCTAGAAAATCATTGGGATTTTATTTCAATGGAAACCTTTTAATATTATTTATGGGACAATGGTCAAGCTACAGTTTTTAAGCAAACTAAAAGTAATGTACTAATCAAGTACTTCTGTGTACTTGAATATGATAAAGTAAGTTTTTTAGGACATGTTTTAACTAGCAAAACTGAAAACGTTAGCTATTGACCAATATAAGCTGCCTTTTGAGAACATATACAGTGGTACCTCAGTTCCCGAACACCTCTGTTTCGGTTCCTGAATGCCAAAAACCTGGAAGTAAATGCTTCCGTTTGTGAACTTTGTTGGGACCTGAATGACGCGGCTTCCACTGAGTGCAAGAAGCTCTTGCAACCAATAGGAAGCCACGCCTCCGTTTTTGAATGTTTCGGAAGCTTCTGGAACGGATTCCATTCAAAAACCAAGGTACCACTGTATTTAATTAAGGCTCGTTTGAAGGGTTAGCCAAAGGGCTGATATTATAATTTCAGGATCACAGGTGCATTATTTCATGGATTTAATTGAGGTATCAATTCATGTTTCTGAGCAGGGAGTTCACTTTTGACACTTTGAAACCCTTTGTTATTTTTCAGAAATGACTTAATGTGAGACACTGCAGTGTGTAGCCTTCTGTCGTTCAGATGTGGTGGAATATTTCATTTTTGTTTTCATTGAGATTTGGATACTGACTATATAGAAACCTTTAATACTACTACTTTTCAAAATTGCCAGCGGCAAGCACCATCCTAAATGAAGTATTTGACATACCCTCTTGAAGGTGATATCTGCTACAAAACAGGCCTGCATCTAATAATAAATGCTTTCTACTTCAAAACTATTTTGTGTGTTATCTGCGCATTCATCTTAATTATCTGATTAACTGAGTAGTCAACTTGATCAACTGATCACATGATCACTCAACTAGGATTTGTTTAACTGGGTGGCAGCTCTGCTTGTGTCTTCGAGTGAGTGCACAGAGGATTTTTTTAAAAAAATATGAATTTGGTAAATTTGTCTTGTCAGCTTATAAAATAAGCATTGAGGTTGCCATTTGTAGTCTTGCAGTATTAATGTTAATATCAGGAAGGTGGTTTCTGAATGAGGGAAGCGAGGGGCAGAGGGGCTCATCAACCTGGGAAGGTAGCCCATCTAAGTCAAGGAACACTCTGGTCCTGAACCTCTGCTGCCTTGCGGGATATTTTTGGGAGGAGAAAAGGCTGAGGAGTAAACCTTTCACAAATATGGAGATGAGTCCACAATACAATTGGATGGCGCCTTGTACGCCTCCTTCCAGCAACTCCTGCAGCCAAGCTGGTGCCAAGTGTATTGCTCTGCTTTCCTTTGGACCACATCAGTGAGACCAAAAGGGGGTCTGGTCATCTGGGCAGCCCAGGACCTCCATACACACTGCCCAGGTTTGACACACACACACACCCCGACGGAGTCATACTCCATTGTCTCTCAAGACAGACGGGTGCCACCAATAATATAAGAACACAAACACATCTGTATGTGAATAAGAAGCTTCAACAGATGGCTTTGACATTGCATCATGCTGGCAAACCATATCATCTGGAGTGGCCAGTGATCCAAAGCAGCACACCCTTAAGAATATATTGAGAGCACAACTGGATCAGATCCTGTTCAGCATCCTACCTGCCATTTCCCACAGTGACCAACCAGATGCCTATAAGAAGCCATTGGACCCTTCTTGCATGTCTGCTGCCTGCTGCCCACTATTTCCTTTTGAGAAGCTAGCCCTGCAGAGCCAGATCAACTCTGGCCTTGAGTATTTGATACAAAAACGTTTTTTCAAAGGGAAATTGCTACCAGATCCCATCTGCTAATTTTTGCTCAGGTTTTTCAGGCCCTGATCTATCATGCAAGCAGGTGGGCGAAATGTACGAAGGATTACTTATATTTAATTTTCTTCATATTAAATTTCTTAATACGCATCCATTCTTAAGGAAATCAGCCCTGAGTGCTCACTGGAAGGACAGATCGTGAAGCTGAGGCTCCAGTACTTTGGCCACCTCATGAGAAGAAAAGACTCCCTGGAGAAGACACTGATGCTGGGAAAGATGGAGGGCACAAGGAGAAGGGGGCGACAGAGGACAAGATGGTTGGATAGTGTTTTCGAGGTTACCAGCATGGGTTTGACCAAACTGCGGGAGGTAGTGGAGGACAGGGGTGCCTGGCGTGTTCTGGTCCATGGGGTCACGAAGAGTCGGACACGACTAAACGACTAAACAACAACAACAACAATTTTCTTCACTAATGAATGAAAATGAAATATTTATATGCTGTTGAGGGAGACAGAGATGTTCATCTCTGTGTTCAACTGGATCTGGCAACTCTCTCTCTCTCTCTCTCTCTCTCTCTCTCTCTCTCTCTCTCCATTTTTACCAGGTGCATTCTAATTAATGGAACTAGTCCCTAAGAAACCACTGGCCTTGGAAATGTGACAGGTGTTTTTCCTGAGTGTTAAGAAAAGGTAAATTTCTTGCCATTAGGGACTTTGGTGCTCTTGCAGGAAGGTAACAAATGCCTCTGCTCCTTTTCTATCATCTTCTGCTAATGCTTCTGAGGGAGAAGGAGATGCATTAAAAGAGCAAAGCAAGAGTTATGCCATATGCAGCATATATTCAGGAATTCATGTGCACCACTTAATGCTATACTGGTGAGGAGCCACACAATATAGAGGAGAGAACAAAGGAAGTCATCCATATTGGTGGTTCCTGTCAGCATTTGGTTGGTCACTGTGGGGACATAATGCTGGACTTAGATGAGCCTTTGCCCCAATCCAGGTGGGCTCTTTTACATTCACAGTGACAAAGCATAGATCTGGATCCACTCCCAGAGGCAATGTGCGTCTGAATACCAGCCGTTGGGCTCCACAAGTGAGGAGAGTGTTGTTGCTCTCGTGACTTGCTTGCAGGCACCCCATCTGCTTGGCTTTTAGGAGAAGAGGATGCTCACCTATGTCGGAATCTCTGTTCAACCAAGCTGATAAGGCTCATCTTCAGAATCGCCTCCCGACGATTAATTGACAACCTGATCCTTTGATAAGGCCTCAGGCATGTCGTCCCAGCAGAGCATCAAAACAACATGCGGAAGGATGAGATAGTATGAGCTACATTGCTATGCTTTATTTTCCAGCTACACAGAGAGCAAAGAAATATACATCCTCTCCCTGTGAGAGCAGAGAGCAACTGAACAAAGGAACAAAGGAAACAGGAAACCCACTAACGTCACATCCCGTCTCCTTTCCCGTGAGACTGGAAGGTCTCTGGAATGTAAACAGAGTCCAGTGACTCCAAGCAGCTGCTCAATGGGAAACAGAAACTAACAACCTAGAGGGGCCTTTGGTCTGATCCAGCAGCTCTTCTTCTTTGATTCATATTTTTATATCCCACTCTGCTTCCAACCTGGAGTCAGTGGCAGAGCTTCATGCTCCAGCACCAGGGGGTGAAGAGCAGGCGGGGGCAGGGCTGGCATGCCACCCGTAGGGGCATGGCACCCAGCGCGGGTGGTGGGTCAGCCACGATGGCACCCCACCAGAACCATACTGCCACAGGCAGTACGTCCCCCCCCCACACTCCTCTTCCTCTGCCAGGGCCTGGAGTGCAGCGCAGCAAACAACACAAGGACTGCAACGATAAGAACCAGCATTAAAACCATAAAATGCAATACATACCACAGCCTCAAATTCATAGAACCATAGAATTGGAAAGGTCCCAACTCCCAAAGGGTTATCTAGCCCAACTCCCTAAAACACAGAAATCTCATCTAAAGCATCCCTGACCATCCAGCCTCTGTTGAAAACCCTCCAGCGAAAGAGAGCCTGCCATCTTTCGAGGGAGTCCATTCCACTGCTCTTACTCTTCGAAAGTTCTTCCTGATGTTTAGCCAGAATCTCTTTTCCTGTAATTTGAATCCGTTCCTTGTTTTAGTTGCTGCTTGTTTCTGTGCCACTTAGTTCTGAAGCGAGTTGCACAAGTAGGCTCTCTATTATTCCTGTGTTCATTCTTGACACTGTGAGGAAAGAAGTGACAGGATGGGGACCCCATCAGCGATGCCTCATCAAAAGCAAAAGAAACAACACAAAAGTAAAGATAATGTTGCCTCATTTTTTTTCTGCATCACAAACTCTCTCATTTTTCATATGTAACTCAGGACTCAGCTATATTGGTAAAGAAAAAGCGCCCTGTATGTGTTGTTTATGCATTCTAACTCTGTGACACCGGATGGCGCTGTGGAGTTCCGTTTTTGCCAACCCGATTTCTCATACAAAATTTAAAATGCATTTAACTGAAACACTTCTTAGATGTGTCTACATCCAGCCTGAGGTAAATTCTTCCAGAATGTTTTTCTTTGTGGAAAAATGTTCATGGTGGAATAAACATGGAGAATGTTACTGCAGAATCTGTATGGATTTTGGAGTACAGTGGTGCCTCGCAAGACGAAATTAATTCGTTCCGCGAGTTTTGCCGTCTAGCGAATTTTTCGTCTTGCGAAGCATGGTTTAAACGGCTTAACAAAGTCGCAAGACGTTTTCGTCTTGCGAAGCAAGCCCATAGGGAAATTCGTCTTGCGAGGCAAATCGCGGACGAAAAAACCTTTCGTCTAGCGAGTTTTTTGTCTTGCGAGGCATTCGTCTTGCGAGGTACCACTGTATGGATCAATGCAAACTAGGCAGTCTTCTGCCTGTGATTTTATTATTAATATTAGTATTATGCTGCAAAATTGGCTCTTAAGGATGCTTCAAGGTGGAGTGAGCACTGCCCACTCATTGCTTTTCCACTGTAAGGTACATAACTTTCCACACTTTCCTCATCCTGCTATCTTCTGTCATGCCAGTGTTCTCACACTTTTTACAGAGCAAAGAGTGGCAAATTAAAACATCCAGTGTGGAAGTACTATAGAGCTGCAACCCTGTATCCTGGGTTTACTTACGAGCAGAGACAAATAGAATTGCATGACCAATATGCCTTCTGATGAAATGTTTACCCTTGATGGTTCCTCCACAGATATTACATCCAAATATAATTTAGCAAACCTCATACCAGCAGCCTCATGCAGTGGCCTGTTTTGCACATCATTTATAAATTATGCTTCATTGGGATTGGGAAGAATAAACTTTGGCTACCGTTTGTGGTTAGCCAAGGGAGAGCAGAACCACAAGCCTAAATTTGGATGGCACACTTAGCCAAACCTTGGTTTAGCTCAGCATGGCACAACAATAGGAAAGACCAAAGAGGAGCAAAGTGACTATGTGCTTATCTCTTGGAACTGGTAAATCTGTGCAGTCCCAATAAGCCACCATGTGCAAACCAGACCATTATTTCTGTGATTCCCTCTTTCTAATCTGACCATGAGTTTGCCTCCTTGGTAGTTGAACCTGCAGTGTGTGTGTGTGTGTGTGTGTGTGTGTGTGTGTGTGTGTGTTTCATGTGTATCCTGTGTCATAACTCATGAGTTATGACAAGTAATAATAATAATAATAAATCAAGTAATTAACAAGTAATAATAAATCACTGCATTGGGTCACAGCCAAAAATGAACATTGTGAGCACTAGAAGTCCTAATGAGTTCTTCAGATATAAGTTGGGACAAATGGTGTATCTGGCAAGATATTAGTATTCTGTGCCGAGCTGCAATTAAAGTGTCTTAAGAATCCAGAGGTCCCTAACTAGCCTTGTTTCCTAACGTGGCTGCCTTGCTTTCTCATGTTGCGGTAATTGTATTTAGACCTCTCTCTATTTTTCCTTGCTCTCCTTCCACCTGTTTGGCATCTGGAGTTCAACATGCTAATCCTGTGAAAATATAAACAGGTTTACTTCAGCAACAACTTATGGGATGTCCCTTATCTTTAGGTAGTTCATCATTGTGCCAATTAAGCATTCAGGCTGACCATATGGATACAGACTCTGTGACATTCCACCAAAAGCCACGATGGGAATTATGGATGGCTAAGTAGCTTTCGTGTTAGAAAACTGGCTTCAAGAATGCTCAACTTTTTCACTGGGTTGTTAGAAGTTTTCAAAGCAATCCAGCAAAGGCACCTTATGGATTTCTTCCAGCTTCTTGACAGTTCCTTCCCAGGAACATCAGAATTTATCTTTCTTCTAGGAGCTTCGAGAAAATAATTTTACAGCCTTCCTTAATTTTCCCCTGACAAGATCCCCTTAACCCTGCAAGTCCTCCTCCTATGACAGCCTTCAGTCTACAAGAGCCAACTCTCTGGTATATTCATAACTAGCCAGAAAAGGACTGACAATGGCACCAGCTTATTATCCTTTTATACAAAGGTAATTACTGCACTGTTGGAAAGGGTTGTTAGCTCACCAATGAATATCTACTCTTGGGGACAGATAATTGCTGTCACACTCATCTGTTGGGCCCAGCAGAAATAGAAAACTCAGAATAATGTAATGGGAATGAACATTCAAAAACTACATCAGTGTAAAGTACTGCTAATCAACAGAAGTGGAAGTGGCACGCACACACACACACACACACACACACACACCACCTCTCCATGTCGTATCTCCAGGTTTTTGAGATCAGATGGATATTCCTTGCAATAGAGAGAGAAACCAATTCTAGTCCTGGTCCTTCACCATCACCATTGCTGCACTTGTGCAGATACTGACCAAGAGAGGTCAGTATCTTCTTCAGCTGAGCCAGGGAATAATGAGTGAAACAAACTGTTGTCCTGAGCCCATTGTCGCTTGGAGCTTGTTAATAATAATAATAATAATAATAATAATAATAATAATAATAATTTATTATTTGTACCCCGCCCATCTGGCTGGGTCTCCCCAGCCACGCTCGGTAGCTTCCAACAAAGATTAAAAATACATTAAAATGCCACACATTAAAAACTTCTCTGAACAGGGACTTTTGTTCCTGGAGTTCTCGTTCACCTCCTGTGAGCTCAGGCAAATGATTGGCAGCCTAGCTGAAATGTCATAGAGCAGGGATGGCCCTCCAGATGTTGATGGACTGCTACTCTTATAATCCCTGAACATCAGGTGATTGCAGCTGAAGTTCCAAAATTATCCAGAGGTTGCCCATCTCTGCCAGAGAGAATATAAAACACTGTGGCTTTATGGAGAAAGTAGGTAAATGTGCAGCTCCACAAATCTAGATACAAGCTCCATGTATGCCACAGTTGATAATTCAGTTTTATAAAATACTACTGCTCTTTGCTTTAGCATAATTGTGGCAGATGTGCACCCCACCGCAACGTCTCTAGATGGGGTGATGCTGATGTTGCTTATAGAGAAAGGAGCCAGAGCCTTTCCTGATGCTTGCATACAGCTGGTCAGTAAAATTTCAGGATGCAGAGTTTTTGAACTTTCTCCTTTCCAGTTCCTGTTGTAGCTTACAGTGGAAAAGGAGGGGAGGCTCCTGGGAGCTTTACAAGGAGGAGATAATTGTCTCACACTCTTTGCAGTACCTTCTCCAATGCTGGAAACATGCATCAGTTGGTGATGGTTAATTACTTGGTGCACTTGCACTTGGTTCAGTCTCCTGAGGAGCAAAATTAAATTTCCTCCTCTTAGCCTGGGAGAAAATAGATGTTTTGTGACCATGTAAAAGAGTGCCAGCGGCAGTGGTGTCTTCTAGCAAGAGGTGGGGGAAGAGCAGAAGGCACTGACCTGAGTTTCAGTGAAACATACTCTTATTTTTATAGCTGCGTTCGGAATCCGTGTCTCTTTTTCTTTCCCAGGCAATTTATGTCCAGCGCTGTTTTCACATCCATTTCACAGAGCTTGAAAATGCCCCCAGCTCGTTCCATTGCTCACACACAGTCACTGTGAACAAAAATGTCTTAGCACTGTGGAGATTAGGGGCTGGGGGTACGAGGGGCACAGCAAAAACAACAATAATCTGGAGCCTGTGCTTGCCTTTAAAAATGGAAGAAAAGCACTCCATAAACACAGGAGAGAGATTGTGCTGCCTTCACGCCTCTGCCTCTCCCACTGGGGTCTCTATGTATCAACCATTAGTGGGGTTGCAAGACCATGCAAGTGTGCAGAAGCAGGAACTGCACTGCTCTGGTCTCAGAATACCTCTGTCCATCATGCTTACATCAGAGACATTTTACAACAGAGGTGAGGAACCTCCAGCTCACAGGTCAGCTCTGGCCCAGCATGCATCCTAGTTTGACCCATGAAGCTGTTTCCCTCCCAAAACACCCACCGGCTCCACTCGTGAGATCATATGTGACATCAGGTTTGGGGATGTTTGAGACGTGGCTGCAAGACCAAGTTCAGTGTGGAGCTCAACCAGCCCTAGTAATCAGTAGGGTTGACGTTCCTGTGGGAACTTCATCATGCCAGTGATCCCTGCAAAACAAAAACAAAAAATCAAACCCTAAATCTTAGCATGCCACATATGCTTGACACTAAAACTAGACAAACTACAGTCATACCTTGGGTTACAGACGGTTCGGGTTGCGTTTTTTCAGGTTATGGACTGCAGAAACCCGGAAGTACTGGAACGGGTTACTTCTGGGTTTTGGCAGCCGTGCATGCGCAGAAGCACTAAATCTCTGCGCATGCGCAGAAGCGCCAAATCACAACCTGTACGTGCGCAGACGTGGGTTGCAAATGCTGTGAGTTGCGAACATGCATCGTGCACTGATCATGTTTGCAACCCGAGCGTCCACTGTATAGGCTGGTTTACAAATTGCAATCAGTTGGCCAGGATAGGGGTGGGGTTCCATTTATTGATTTACTTGACTTTCCAGATGAAGAAACTATGAGACGAATAGAATCTGCCATTTCTGCACACATCCCAAGAAACATTCTTTCGAGCTTACAAGAAGGGCTGTAGCTATTTCCCTCCTGCTCACCAAGCAGGAGTGTACTCTTCTGCAAGAATTGTTGCATAATTCCCTGGGGATGATCACCTCTTCTTCTGCGATTCTCCAGGCGTCTCAGTTTTTATAGACTCCGCTCACGCTTGGCTACGCTCCGGTATTCAGGATGACAGATACCTTTTTGCTGATATTGCATAGGGTTGTCACAAATGGATTGACAGGTTTCACTTGACAACAGCAGCCTGTGGGCGTCAGAAGGGTGCTTGCCTCCCCCACCAAGACATTCACAGCCGCCTCCTTCCTCCCAGACATCGAATGCTGTAAACCAAACTGGGAGGTACAAAATAGGCAAGGTGAAACCTTTTGCCAGTCATGCAGTTAGATAAACTAGGATCATAGGAATACAGGGAGTTGCCTTATACCAAGTCAGACTATTGGTCCATCTAACTCAGTATTGTCCACACTGACTGGCAGCAGATGCCAAGGATTTCAGACAGAGCTTTCTCACAGCGCTACCTGGAGATGTCAGGAATTGAAGCAGTGTTCTTCTGCAGGCAAAGCAAATTCTCTAACACTGAGAAATGCCCCTTTCTCAAATAATATACTAGAACAGGCTATCTGGTGCGCCATGGGCAGAATCCATAGAGCTGCAGGCCTTCCTCCTCCATTCCACTGGAGCCCATCATTGAACCCCCTTCAAAAATAAGCCATTCCTGAGAGCTGAGCCCACCTCAGAGCAATAGGAATGGAGGAGAAATTTGGTTCAGTTTGCATTTTAGCGGGAACCTAATCAATACATCCTGGAACAATACGCAAAACAAAACGCAGCTATCCTACAAAAAATTCACTTCTCTGAATTTTGCGGTGCAGTTTTTTGGAAGCAAATGATGCACGCAAAAATAAATAAATGTGTAGATCAGGGGAGGGGTGTGCATAAAGAGCCATATATTTGAGAGAATGAACATATAAAGTGCATTACGTTAGGGAACGTTGCTTGCCAGAATGTTCATTTCAGGCAAAAGGCGCATGCAAAGATGTATTGGGAGAAATGCACAATAAAATGCTGGTGAATTTTCACGAGGACTTATTTTTTTTTTTTAAGGAAGCACGAACTGATGCAAAAATGTGAAGAACTGAGCTTAGGACTGGGAAAAAAATGATAAATTGAAATGGACAGATTTGCCCCTCCCTGGTCCTGCATGGAACTGCACCTGTAGTGGAATATTGACATAAATTGTGCACTCTTTCTATCTCCTCAATCAAAAGTGCCTTCCATTCTGTCTTGCCATTTAATAGCATAGGGCATGCCCCCCCCCAAAAAAATCTTAGGAACCTAGGATGCTGCCTAACGTTGCTCCATCTAGCTCAATATTCCAAATGAAGTGGCTGAGGATTTCTCCCTTTCCCTACCTCTCTGCTACTTAAAATACACAAAGATACTTGCAGGTGCTGAAGACCCCAGTGGGAATTTCATCCTGACACAGACAGCCTCAGGCAGCTGATTGGGGTTGTGATGAAAAGGCAGCAAATGGTTAGTTGTTTAATTTATTTCCATTGTGTTTTCCTCCAAGCAGCAGGCGGTTGTGGGATTTTTCTGCCTCTGGTGAGAAAATACCGGCAACTTGGCTGGCTTTGGGTACTATGCACCTTGACTGGATTGCCCCACATGTTGTTCCTGCTGAGGGAACAAAACGACTTGGACCCATTATAATACCACGTACAAAGTGGATATGTTTGCAATGCACATAGAGATTTTAAGCTTGTATTACAGGTATACTTTAGCATTTTGAGGGAAATCGGTAAACCCTGCACAAGGACTACCGCTTGTGCAGTGGGGCTTCCCCCCTCCTTTCCCTGTGCACTCCCTGCACCCCACAAATTCTTTCTTGGGAGGACAGAAGACCCCCCCCCCAGAGCAACGCAGGGGAGACTAGGGGGATTGTTTCTTCTGGCAAGCCGAAATACTTGCAGTGATCAGAACAGTGAGGTGCTGAATTCCTCCCAAAGGCCACATTTAAAGCAGTATTATACCATTTTTACAGTCATGGCTCCCCGCAACGTATTATGGGAACTGTGGTTTGTTAAGGGTGCTGAGAGTTGTTAAGAGATTTCCCTCACCGAGCTACAGTTCCCAGAATTGTCTGGGAAGAGGGATTGATTTGTTAAACCACTCTGGAAATTGTAGCTCTGTGAGGGGGATTTGAGTTTCCTAAGAACTCTCAGCACCTTTAACCAATTCCCAAGATTCTTTGGGAGTTCCCATGACTGCTAAAGTGCTTTAAATGCACAGTGCAGATGTGACCACAGTCTAAATCTTTATTTGGTCTCAGGAAAGAATTTCTCTCACGTCAAAACATGCTATAGATTTGCCTTCTGACTGGATAGGAATTTCCCCTCAGGGTCAAAGTTTGTTGGTGTCTCTGGGGATTATTTTAAATTATGGTAAATGGCAGGGATTATTTGCTTGAGCCATCTGGCTTTATGTAAGTGTTATTCATTTTTTTTCCTACAGAAGTTCTAGTATGGTACATTTTGCCCAATCCCTGATCTTTGATCCTTTCCTTATGGATCACTATAATCCAACAAATCTGAAGAGGTCACATTTAATTATATGGAACAAACTCTAATGGACATTTTGGCTATGAAGACAAGTTCATATTTCCCCCTTCTTATGGGTGGTGAATAAAGAAAATTAACAGTAGCAAAGGTAGATTTGTGTTCTACACTTCCCTCATATTCTAACAAATGAAAAAAGAGAGAAATAAATTAAGGGTTAGAGATATACCTTTCATATCTATACTAAATTGTGCCTCTGGCATTGATTGGCTTAGCTAGCAGGTTGGTTTTGAATGTTCAGGTGCTGAGGAAGAGTTTTGCTGCCCAGCCTGTATGAGAGAAGGAAGTATTTGTCTGTTGATTAAAGTTTTATACACCAGGCCGGCCCAGCCATTAGACAGCGTGAAGAAACTGCCTTAGGCAGGAGATGCTGGGGACTGGAGAGTGGGAGCAAATGGTTGGTGGACTGGACAGTGTGTGCTATGCAGCTTCTCAGCTAACTTGGTATCCACAGGTACAGTGGAGGATGCTATCCTGTCAGCAAGAGTTCAGATCCTATGTATAGCAAATTGTGTGGAATGCGGTTTCACTTCCTGGCCCCAACCTCACCCCTCACCATCCACATTGTGCCTACGATATTTTAGTTATTATTACATAATTATCTTTATATCCCACCTCTCTCCCAAGGAGTTCAAAGTGGAATCCATGGTTTTCCTCCTCCCCCTTTTGTCTTCGTAACAAACTTCATAACAACCTGCTGTAAAGGGTAAGACTCGAACCAATGGCTTCAAGTTACAAGAAAGGAGATTACGACTTAACATTAGGAAGTACTTTCTGACCACAAGAGCTATTCAACAGTGGAACAGTTTCCCTCGGGAGGTTGTGGACGGTCCTTCCTTTTGAAGGTGTTTAAGCAGAGGTTGGCTGGACATCTGCCATGGATTCTTTAGCTGAGATTCCTGCATTGCAAGCGGGTTGGACTAGATGACCCTTGGGGTCCCTTCCAACTCTACAGTTCACATCACATTCTATGTGAAGTGAAAGACTGGGTGTCTCAAGGTTCCCCAGTGTGCTCATCTTTCTTTCTCATAGGGGATAGATAGAGAGGGTGTCCAATTTTGATTCTCAGTAGCTGAAAATACCATACAGTGGTGCCCCGCAAGATGAAATTAATTCGTTCCGCAATTTTTGCCGTCTAGCGAATTTTCCGTCTTGCGAAGCACGGTTTAAACGGCTTAACAAAGTCGCAAGACGTTTTCGTCTTGCGAAGCAAGCCCATAGGGAAATTCGTCTTGCGAGGCAAATCGCGGACGAAAAAACCTTTCGTCTAGCGAGTTTTTTGTCTTGCGAGGCATTCGTCTTGCGAGGTACCACTGTATTGGCCCGAATATAAGCTGCACCCGAATATAAGCCGCACCTTTAAAATTAGGGGGGGGGAGAAAAAATGGGGAAATGCCCAAATATAAGCCGCCTCTTTCCTCACTGCTCCTGGCTGCATACTGGGGGGGTTGCCACACTGCGTCGCCAAAGGCCTTTCCCCTTCCTCGCTCTCTCCCTTCCCGATCTTGGGGGAGAGAATGGGGGGCTACACACTGCCCTGTGCTCCTGGCTGCATACCGTAAGGTCACGAATATAAGCTGCACTTCAACTTTTCACAGTCGGAATTTGGGGGAAAGTGAGGCTTATATTCAGGCCAATACGGTATATTCAAATGCATGCAAACATATATCAGATTGAAAAGCATCTACTGTTTTTCAATCAGGCCGTCTTTTGAGAGATTTGCTACCGCAGCTCAATACACTGGCTAGGAATTAAGTGCTTGTGAAAGGAAGCTTCTGTGTGTATAATTCTCATCTGGTTGGGTATGGAGAGATCCATCAGCTGCCCTCCTTGATCCAAGAGCAAGGGCTGTGAACACAGTGGTGGTGGTTGATAATAGTGGTAGAAATAATAATAATGATGATGATGATGATGATGATGATGATGATGTACTCTGCTGACTGGCTGCTCAGGAGAAAAAGCAGGGTGCAAGACTCAACTTCATACATGATGTTTGGGGGTTTAAAGTTTGCTTGCTTTTCCCCAAAGGGCTTTTCACAATCAGCTGCTGCTAGCACATGCAAGTGATCTGTTGGTCTTCATATATACCTTCCAAGAGACTGCGATCTACTCCCACTATAAAAAAAAAAACTGGCATTCATCTACCCATCAAATTTGTTGAGCTTTTTTTGCAGGACACCTCACGATCGACACCAGTAGATCACAATTGACCTGCTGGTGGACACCCCTGATATATACAAATGGAAGGGATAGCAACTGCATTTGTGGAGGTGACTCATCTGTCTCCCTGGCTCTTATTATACCATTCAGAACTTGGGATGGGGGGAACTATATAACCCAGGTGGCCCTGCATTCTTTGTATTTACTCAGAAGTCTATCCTATTAAAGGCAGTGATGGTTCCCGCTCTCAGGGACAAATGTGCAGAATTGCAGCCTGAGACTCCATTCCTATACAGTATTCAGTGAGACATATTCCTAAGATGCCATTAATGTGTTATTTACTCATTATGCAATGCCTATTGGGAATACCTGTGATATGTTTACACCTGGGAATATGCCCCACGGAATACGGCCTGCTTCTAAATATGTTAGCTTTTAATTGATACTCTTAGGCTAAGCACTCTTGGGCAATAGGGACATAGGAAGCTCCACCTAGCTCAATATTATTACATTGCGTGGCAGCAGCTTTCCGGGGTTTCAGGCTGGGGACATTCCCTGCGCTGTCTTGTTTGAACCTGGGACTTCAGCATGAAAATCAGATGCTCCACCACTGAGCTGTGGCCCTTCCTTTTCGTTCTGGGCCACCCGTGGGAACCAGCTCCCCATGCAGCCTGGGAGCTTTCACGTCACAGCCACAAAGTGCCACTTACAAACTCTCCAAGGTCCAGATGCAGCACTCCAGATTGCCGATGTCGTCTGGCTGGAAACACAGAGCTCTGCTGGCTTGTATAAGTAAAGGATTTCCATGAATGAATGGAAGGAAGAAGCCGAAAGTTTAAAGGAAGGGGGGTGTTCAGCGTGATGCACACCAGACAACAAAGCTGTCTTGGGAAAGCAAGTGGGGAAAAACATAGTTGAATAAATGCACTGAGAAGAAAGGGCGACGTGGGATTAATTGAAGCGAAGCCCTAACTTGAAACCCTTGCGGAAGCAAAAATGTTATCAAGCCCCTTGTCTCTTCCCAAATTCCAAAAGAGAGATGGAAGCCCTGTAAAATACGCTCAGATCTTACCTGATGAATTTTTCATGGAAAGCACTCAAACACTTTGGTGATGGCTGGCAATAAGAACCCTGAGAGAAAGATGAATGGATGCATTTAATTGCAAACAGTACTCCGAGTAATACATTATGTCATTTGGTTCTGTACAGTTCTGGGTGAGAATTCCCCCCTTCCCCGCCCCCTCAACCTCTGTCTCATGTTTTTATACATGAAGGTAGATAGAAAATGAGAAGGGGGGGAGGAGAGAGAATAGAAGCTTTGTGTTGAAACCTTTTCTCGAGCTTATTCCGCAGTGACTGCCTTGACACCAAGATATTATAGATCAAGCATATGGGCATTTTATATCCTGAAAATCATATGCTTGACGAATAAATGCCTACTTCTGTCGCAGGCCCCCTCCTGTTTGACGTTCCACTTGCAAATCAAATTTCTCTGCAAATTCTTCATGTCTGGGCTTCAGAGTGAAATGCTGTAATTTCTCCTCCCACCCCCCTCACAGCTGCCAACCATTTCTGAGAGACTTGGGCCTTTCCGTAATATATTTCAATTCTCCTGCCGATTAATAACGTGGTTGTGGGAAAAGACATGTTGAGCTGAGTTCAATTATCCTTCCATCCCAATTATACTATGACATTAAATCTTGTGACATTTAATAAGAAAGGGCATTTCACCCATGGCTACCTTGAGTGCTGACAAGAATGTCCCTCAGAAGATTTTTTTAAAAGACATCATTAAAAAAAAAAAAGACATTCTGACACACCACTATGTCTACTTCCTTCTGTAAATTAAAAAAAGATGCAGCAAAGTTGTTAATATTGTGGTTACCTGGTATCTTGGACAAGGGGGAAATGGATTAGCTGAATGGATGGGGCTTGGCAAAGGTTTGAACTTCAATATGGGAGGAGCATAAATGGAAAAGAAATTGATTCAGTTCACATTTAAAGGGAAACCTACCTAATTCACATACCCCGAAACAATTTGCAAACCAAAACATCCATCCTTCTCTTGTCATCTCCCTGAATTTTGCAAAGTGATTTTCCAACGTAATATACAAAATTCTGTATCTTTGGAGAAATTGTGCCCCTGTGTGCATTTATTTTCTCCAACCAACTCATGTGCACAGAGAATGCATCCATTAGGGCAAAGTGTTCATGTAAATGCATATATTGATTAAAAGAGCATAACAAAAATGCATTATGTTAGGGGAAACTAGTTAGCAAAAAAATTAGGGGAAACTGTGTAAGGAGAAATTTGCATGCCAATGCTAATGACTTTTTAAAGAAACTTACAATGATGTCAACGGGCCTTCTCTGCAGTGGCTCCCTGTCTGTGGAATGCTCACCCCAGGGAAGTTCACCTGGCACCTTCATTGTACACCTTTAGGTGGCAGGCAAAAACACTCCTTTTTAACCAGGCCTTTGGTTGATTTGATTGACTTCCTATACCCTTTCAAAATGTGGTTTGGTGGGGTTATTGGGTTGTTGTTTTTATTTTGATTATATATTTGTGGTTTTGTATTCTGATTTTGTTCTGTGAAACACCCTGAGACCTCCAGGTATAGGGCAGTATATAAACCCAATAGATAGATAGATAGATAGATAGATAGATAGATAGATAGATAAATAGATAGATAGATAGAATTGAATATAACGTGTAGGCCACATTCACCCACACTTTTAAGGCACATTTAAACCAACAGTAGTTCCCAGGATTCCCAGGAGTCATGGAGAAAGCCATGACTGTTTAAAGAGGGCCAGATTTGATGAAGTGAACATGCGTGAGGGTCGACCAAAGTTGTTGAGCTTTTTAAAGGATTTGATGCCAATAAACAAACTGCCACAGGGGCAGATAACACAGACTTTGGACATGCCTGGTTTAAAGTAATAGCATAGTGTTTTAAATGACTGGCATGAATATGGCCTTGATTTATTTAACACGTGCACTGTGCTTTTCTATTAAGACAATAATGTTTCTGCCATTATTTTGTGTGATTGTTTTAAACTGTGAGTGTGGCAAACGCTTCTTTTCTTACTGCTGCCCTTCTCAGGGAACAATACTTTGGCCGACCCCAACCCCTCTGGCAAGTGTACTATTGCAATGTGTGAAATGGCCTCTTAGATAAACAGTGCTACATCTTCGGGGGGGGGGATATGTCACTGCCTGGTGACAAGCAATTGGCTGGATACTCTTAGGTAAGTGTGGGACCCAGATTTAACTGCCAAGTTGCACTGAGGCACGCCTACTGTACCAGGTATGCATCCCACACAGAGGTTTTTGCAGAGAAGGTAAGAGCTGCAGCAGATCTCGATGTGAGCTACTTCGTGCCCTGCTCTCTGTGTCCACAGTGTGAAGGACTGCAGCCTAAATGCGCAGAAATGATAAATAATAGTAAAACGGAAAAGAGTCTGCGATCAAATTTTGAATAGCAAACAAGCGTTTCTGAACTGATGGGCAAACATTTGGAGAGCGTTAACATTTGGGGAGTAAATACCTGAGGACTGCAAAATACGCAGGCAGCCTTTGAGGGATGCACATTTTGAGGTGCCAGGTGTATATTCAGAAAAGAATCCACAAGGCCAATGTCGAATTTTTCACATAGGGAGAAGGACCAAAGCTCTATGGTAGAACATCTGTTTTGCATGCAGAAGTTCAATTCTCGGCATGTCTAGGTAGGGCTTGGAATATCTGAAAATTCTGGAGAGCCACTGCTGGTTTGTCTAGGCATACAAAGCTGGGTGGACCAATGGTCTGATTCTGTTAAATGCAACTGGTTGCTATGCTCTTATGTACACCTATAAAATTGATTTTGCCCCTGGAAGAAGAGACTTGAACAGACAGTTTCCACTGCATACTCTTGGTAGTACAACGTCCTGGCAAAATGGAAATGTAGTGCTGATCCAAACAAGCAGACTCTGCTTTCCTGATGCCAGCTGTGCAGTGCAGTGGGATGCCCTTTTGTTCCATGATAAGGCTAGTTGGTAATCAATTGCCTGCTCCAGCTTTGGCAGCAGAATCTGCCCTTGTAACAGAGAGGCAGTGGGGGAGGAAGGAAGGAAGCCATGCAGACTTCAGTGGTTTGGCTCAAAAAGTGATTGGAATCAGAACATACATAAAGTGATGAGGAAGGGCTGCATCACTTGGCTTAAGTGAAGGAGGACCAGACCGATCAGTGCAGGGGATGAATAGCTTGATCAAAACCTGGAGCCTACCCAAAAGGGAAGTTCTGTTTGCCCCGAGCATTCTTGTCTTTTGGATAAGATTTCTCTCAGAACTCTGGGCTATTTTGGTCTCTCCCCACCCACCCACCCACCCATACTGCACCTCGGTGTCTAAATGAAATCAACCACACATACACCCTTTCTTTTTCAAAGAAAAAAACCCCATACTTAGGAAAGTTTGTGCTATCAAAGTTCACTTTGCGAAGCTGACTTACAGTCCAAGTTAAACCTATTTACTTGGAAGCTTTACTTGTTTCAATGATATTTGCTTCCAATTAAAAAAGTAAGTTCAGGATGTGATGGATTTCTGTTCCAAAATTTCTGTTCCAATAAAGTACATGCACTTTAAGGTAAGGAACGAAGAGTGACAGAGATACATGCTAGAATATTATCAGCCCTCCTGGAGTATCTATCAGCCTCTCCCCATAACTCACTTAAATGGCTCATCAAGTGTGATGTGTGACACACGTCCATTTCCTGTGTGAGTTAGATAAATAACTCTATTGGGATTTTTGAAAATTTTCTGGCTCCTATTATATTATGTGAAAAGCTGGGTAACAAATACACTCTAGCATTTGACTGGCAAGGGGGAGAGGGATTCTGGTCCTGGTGATCTCATAATGAATGCCACCCAAATATCTGAGAAAATGGGTTGTTGTCCAATTAAACTGAACACCTAACATAATTCTCAGCAATTTATAATGGCCAGCCTTCCAACTTGATACAACCAAGCATCATGTGCAATTTTGACAAAGAATCGGAGCATCTGTCTCCATGCTGATGGGCCTACTTTTCTGACAGGGTCAGTCTACACTTGCTTCTGCACTGTTCCACACTGGTTGATTTTCAACTGTGTGTGTGAACTGACTCCACTGAACAGCACCGCTGCAGTGGTGATAGGCAGTGTGGAAGGGCCACCAATGATCAACCTGTCCATTCACACATGGAGATTACCATTTGATGCTGCCGTCATGATGTGATGAATGCAAAGCAGCCTTAAATGTGATCTGTATTTCAATTGTTATCCATTTTTTTTTCTTTTCATGTTGTGGGTAGCAAATAGTCAATGCAAGAGAAGGAACAAGGGGTAGTCATTTTCCCGCTCCCCTTCCCTGTTTTCCTGTCAGTGGTGCCACTCTCATGTTGGTATTCGCATCGCATCCAGAAACGCAAGAAGGGCTTTCACTCTTGCTAGAAGCTCGGCCTTGCCCTCACCGGTTCTGGAAGGCTCCTCTAGAAGAGTCCCGTACACACAGAGACTTTGCGCCTAGGGGAAATAGGAAGCCCCGAACATATATTTTTTAGATGTCCTTTTTATGTTGAGATTTGCAGAGACACCATTGATCCTTTGCTGAAGAGGCTCGCCGATCTTTCAGACAAGTCTAATCTTAATTCTCTCCTCTTAGGCAAAGATCACGAGAAAAAAACCTGGCTGGTAGCCAGATTCTGCGCCCAGATTTTTAGGCACAGATCATCCTCTAGAATAAAATAGCTTACTAGGGAAATGTTGAAGTCTCCCTTTGGGGCGCCTCAGGGTCAATTTTTATGGTAGCCCAAATCTCAGTTGTACGGGTGCATGTATATATCTCAATTTTAACTCATGAGCTATTGCTGCAATCTGCTCTGATGGTATATTTTATCTTTATGAATGCTGTTTTTATTGTGAGCTGGTCTTTGACCGTAATAAATTATCTTTTTTAAAAAAGTTGGTATTTGCATCTAGGGTGGTGATCAGACCACATCTGGAATATTGTGTCCAGTTCTGGGTGCCACAATTTAAGGAGGATATTGGCAAGCTGGAATGTGTGCAGCGGGGGCTGACCAAGCCTTATGAGAGAGTTGGGTATGTTTAGCCTGGAAAAGAGGAGACTGAGAGAAGATACGATAGTCCCCTTCAAATATCTAAAGGGGCATCACAAAGAAAATAGAACAAACTTGTTTTCTCCTCTTCTAGACAGTAAGAGCCAAACCAAGGGCTTCAAGTTACAAGAAGGGAGATTCTGACTAAATATCTGGAAGAACTTTTTGACAATGTAAAGGCAAGTGTTCATGGCTGTCTTTTCTACCATGGCACCTTATCAGGGGAGCTGCTTCAGACCACTGTAGTGTTTTAGGCAGCTGGTGAAAACCTGGTTGTTTAAAGAGGCCTTCAACTGAGATTCCTGTGTTAGTTTTCTAAAAAGAAAACTGAACTGTTTTTCTTTTTCTGGTTTTTCTATGATGAGATAGTTCTAGTGGCTATTTTGAAATTCCTCGTTCTAGTTTTGTTCTCACTATTAATAATTTTGATTTATGGTGGGGTTTGGAATGGTGATTATGATGTATGTGAATGTCATAGTGATGTTTGTATTTGTTTGCTGCCTTGAGGTTCTTTTTGAAAACGGGCCGTGTTACGCATTTGCAGTAGCAGCTTCTCAGAATACCTGATCAGTCCTCTCACTCAGCTTCTGCTTGGTGAGAATGCCCCAAAGGAATAGAGTCCCACAGATGCCTTGGGGAGGCTTGCCACAGATGCAAAGTCAAAACCAATTTCCTAACTCCACTGAGCTGCTTAATTTATAACTCAGTACCCAACATTTTAACTCTCAGCCTTTATTCTTCAGGCTCTCTCAGACATGAAACTCAATCCCCTTGAGCAAAGTTTTATCCTCTCCCTACTTCCTAATTTAACACATCTTTTGTCGAAGTTCTATTAGTCTATTGACTTCTGTCCTTTACATGCTCTCTCTCTCTCTCTCTCTCTCTCTCTCTCACACACACACACACACACACACATCGCTCATGCTCTCCTAATTTCTTGCTTTGTTTCTAGATCTGCCCTCCTATCAATTCCAAGTAGGGCTACAAGTCACCATCCTACCTCCAGGTTTTATCATGGCACCTTGATTAGTTCAGTGCCCTCCCAGGCACACCCATTTTTAGAGCTGAGCTTTCTGCGAGTAAGGTGAAAAGGTAAAGGACCCCTGGACGGTTAAGTCCAGTCAAAGGCGACTATGGGGTTGCAGTGCTCCTCTCGCTTTCAGGCCGAGGGAGCCGGCGTTTGTCCACAGACAGCTTTCCGGGTCATGTGGCCAGCATGACTAAACTGCTTCTGGCACAATGGAACACCATGATGGAAACCAGAGTGCACGGAAACACAGTTTACCTTCCCACCGCAGCTGTACCCATTTACTTGCACTTGTGTACTTTTGAACTGCTAGGTTGGCAGGAGCTGGGACAGAGCAACGGGAGCTCACTCCATCACAGGGATTCGAACCGCCAACCTTCTGATTGGCAAGCCCAAGTGGCTCAGTGGTTTAGACCACAGTGCCACCTGCACCCCTTTCTGCAAGTAGGATCAAATGGAGACATCTGTGCCCTTCCACTACAGTTTATCCCCCTTCATGGTAATGTAGTGACAAATTCAGAAGAGTCCCTTCATGATAGTCACTGCCACACCCCTTCTAAGATGATACAACTTTCTAAGATTATTCAGAAATCTTACAATTATGCAAGAATAATAATTAGGGATATGTTGCCATGATCAGTACAGATGGCCATGTGTTGCCTTTCAGCTAGATCTATTCTTTTCTGTGCATGGGCAAATGATTTTGAGGGTTCCAATACCTTTTTTTGGAGTGACTTAAGTTGTGTTTTCCATGAAGTTCCATGGTATGTAACAGAAGCTGTACATAATTCTTTTGACACTGAAGCATATTCTGTTTTTCAGTGTTCCTAAAAGCTTAGCGTTGGAGCATGCAACCCTAACCCTAACCCCTTCCATGCTGATTGGGCAGCTCTAAAACACTGGAGACAGGCCTGCTGTAGAAAAAGCAATAGGTCTTTGACCCCCGCTTCCCATCGATCGACCAAAAACTTTGGCTCACCCTTCCCAAAAAAGCTCAACAACTTTGGCCAATCCAATGGGTAGATCATTGCCAGTTTATTTATAGTGGGAGTAGATTGCAGTCTCTTGGAAGTTGGACACCCCTGGTCTAAGGCTTCTCCTTTCCAGGTAGCGTATACATTTTTTAGCTAAACTTATTTTTTTAAAAAATAGTGTCAGAAACAGGCCGAGAAGCAGCCTCTTCCATAACATCTATATCTGGCCTTAGTACATCTGGGAGAGTGCTTTGTTGTCTTCTCTTTCAAAACAATCCGGGGGTTGGCGGGGGAGAGAAATCTGAATTGCCCTTAGGACAGACTATTAAAGTGTTAGCTGCTGAGTGGTACTCCCATCGTGGTGAAACTCTGGAGTTTACATTATTAAAATATTTGCCTTGCCATTTCACAGTTATTGCTGCATCTGCCGTCACGAATGCTCCAGATTGGGAGCCTCTGAAGTCATTTGCAGTCCTCGGAAATAATAAAATCCACCCTACTCTGCATGGAAATGGCTGCTTAACAGATTGCTTAATGTGAAAGATAGCGCAAGTGGAGTGCTGATGGATTGCCTTCTCTTGCCACGTTACTCGAAGACAGCTGATAAAAATGTCTTCATATATAATCATTAACAGCAGAACTTTCCAAAGCGCTGAGGGACCCGCATATGTACTGAGAGGGATTGAGGGGAGAAAACAAACAAAAAATGAATATGTGTCAATCAGCGCACACATAAATACAACCTCATAGGTCAGGCTGCACATAAACCAAATTATGGAAAAAGGTTATTTTGTTATTTAAAACAGGCAGTAAAAATGCAAGTATTCGGTGTATGCTTCTTGCTGCACAGGAAACTGGGGCCAATTCCCCCATTCCCCCATGAAGCCTATTGCAAAGAACGGATTACCTGCTTCCAGGTATGTAGAATCGCTGTGCTTGAGGTGCAGCATGGCAGCATATTCCATTATATTTCTGGAAGTGACTTTCACATTGTGTGAAAGCTCAAATATAGGGCCAAAATTAACAGGGGAATGGAGTCAACTGCCATGTAAATTCAGCCTGGTGCTCTACGTGGATGTGTGCCCACTGGGATAAGTTACCATTTGTTAGCAGTCAACATAAACCTCTGTGGCACAGTTGCTTTCCCCATTGGCATTGTGATGACTTCAGCTTGCTGTGAAGTTGGGAGCAGGACCAGCATGGGGCGGGTGGGGGGGGGAGATAAGGGTGGAGGAGCAATCTGTTTTCACCTCATAATAAGCTGCATGCACAACATACATTTAAAATGTGTGTGTGTGCGCACGCACACACAAACACACAGAATCTTGGGAACTGTGTGTTTTTAAGCATGTTGGGAATTTTAGCTCTGTGATGGGATAAACTGCACATTCTTTTGCAGGGGAATGTGCCTTAAATGCATGCAACTTTTTGCACAGAATTTGGTGGTTCTGACCAATCCCTGGATCGGACTACATCTTGCTTCAAAGACCTGCTTATGTCCAAATTGCTTATGCTTTGTCAAGCTTTTTTTTAAAAAACACACACATAAAAACCAGTCCAACTAAGTATATGCAACAAAAAAGTATGTTGTATATATAATACATAAAAAGAGTCTAGTCCCATGTAGTACTATACTTCTGCAGCATAAAATTACAAGTATTCATGCATAGATATTTCAATGTGTTAATATGTGTTGTAATATGTATCTGATAATGCATTGGTTACTGTAGGAAACCTAGAGTGTGTATGTGTACAACATGCATATAATATTATAGTCATAATCAGGGCTTTTTTCCCAGCCCAAACTCAGGTTGGGCACCATTGCCATTCTAAGAGAACAAGGGAGGCCTTCATGGTGAGTATCTAGGAAAAATAGCACTGGATATAATAATGTTTGTAATCATGCAAATCATGTGCAATAATTGTACATGTTTTTAGTGGAGCAGGTAAAATGAAAAGTTGCTTCTCGTCAAGCTCAAGGAGTGATCAGCTTCCACACAGTGGGTCAGACACACCACAGACGGCCACTTCTGCCTGTTTTTCTGTGGAGTTGAAAAGAAAAGAAAAAACTACGGTCGCTAAGGATTACCTTTACTTCTAAGACTTTGTGATGTGGGAAATGGCAATCATTCAGCACGGTGCCACGCTGTGTCATTTCAGGATGCTGCACATGGTGTTCCTAGTAGCCTTCCTGTGGCATCACACTCCTAGTAGCTGTCATGTGAGTCTCTTTGAAGAGTCTTGAGGCAGATTGTGGGAGGAGGTGCAGACATTCAAATGAGGCTCTGTCTGATTCTTGGATAGGTGGAAAACTGGGGAGGGCAGAGAGAGAAAGAGAGAGAACTATGCAGTTTTTATATTTTAAAAGTTGCAGATTTATTTCAGAAGCTGTGCTAGGGGGGGAATCATCATCTTCAAGAGATGCTAAATTGGAAAACTTTACCTAGCCATGTATACAACAGTCCTTGTTGCTTAACCTCGCAGAGAGATCTGTATCACCTCAAAAACCAATACTTTTCCATGGAGGTCAGTACTTTTCACATTGTCCAAATGTGAGTCATTTGTTGCAGGGACAGCTCACAGCGGGTTTCTCCTGATGCCAACTGCCAAGCCTTTGAAGAAGACCTATTATTATTCCTCTAATGGTTTGAAGTACAACATTTGTTCGTTGAATCGCTGCACTGCTCCCTTTTCATATAAGCTGGGATTACCTCTTATCAGAAAGAAGCCTTGAACTATCAGTGACATGATTGTTAGACACTCTCTGACTTTCGGCTGATGATACACCCTCATGCAGCCTGTGTATGAAATATATATTTCAAATGCATGCTGCTGCCTTGAATGCTTAGATGCTCCAGGGTACCTTCTTGAGGAGATTCTTAAGAAGTCATTTCAGCTGCCTGAGTCTCCTGCCAATGTTTTGTTGTGGTGTTATAATTGCAAAGCTTCCTCTTCCGCATCGCTGTGTGAACACCCACAAACAAAGAAATGAGGAGCTGTTTGATAACACCGAGGGAACAGAGCTGATGGGCGAAGCACAGAGGAAATGCAACAAGGAGGCAAGGTATTTTGCTTTGTGACCTCTTACAGCTTAATTTCCCTTACTCCAGTGGTAAATGCATACAAGATCAGTATAAAGATAGAGAAGCAAAGCATTCTGAAATGAAGGAAATGCTGTCCCAGTGCTATTTATTCTCAGTAATATAGAAACCATTATTTAGCAAGGAGAGAGAGAACAAATGCCCAGTATAGTAAACAGATTTTCTAGAAATGGACAAAATAAGCAAGCTTAAAATCACCCACAGCCAGGTCAGTAAGGGGTTGCACATTTTTGGACTCCTTTGTGCAATATCACACACAGACACACACCAAGAGGCTTTGGTACTTCAAGTTCTACATAAAGCCAGAATGAATATTAGCAAATCAAATGCTGCAGCATGCCAGAAATGTGTCAAAGGAAATGGTGGTTTAAAGGATTGTAGGGGCATCTGCTGAGGGGCATAGTTGCTGAATCCTCAGGTCTCGGTAATCAGAGCTGACCCTGTGGTTTAGGTAGAAGATGGTAGCTTTTGAGGGTACAGTCATACCTCATGTGACGTTTGCTTCATGTTACGTCCCATGGCGAGCCGGAAAAGGTTACTTTCAGGTTTCGCCGCTCACACATGTGCAGTAGCGTTAAATCGTGCTTCGCGCATGCGCACAAGCACCAAATCGCGCCTCGCACCTGCGCAGATACGGCACTTCAGGTTGTGGGCTTTTCACGTTGCGAATGGGCCTCCGGAATGGATCCCATTCACAACCAGAGGCACCACTGTACTAAGAAAGGACAGCAAACTGTCAAATCTTTAGTTACATTTTTACCATTTGGTGGTGGAGAGTTCAGGTGGCCTTCAGCTAATTTGAGCAGACCCGCTGAAATTAATTAACCTAAATGAGTCGTATTGATGGGTCTACTCTGAATAAAACTTGCATTGAATGCCACCCTCCATTTGTCATACTCTTACTTCAGATCCCCCATATCTTAGGCCTTCTGTGGCTGTGTTCTGTGTGGCGTTCAGAGCAATGCGTGGAATGGTGGAAAGAATAATGTGGAACTGTGGTGTTTAAGTGCTACAAGATTGCACAACAGAGGAACTTCCTATGGTATTTTCACCTTCCATGAAACTTCCCCGTTTTCCAGTACTGGCCTAGGTGGAGGGACAAAACCTTGGAGTTGTCCTGCCAACAATGGCATTGCCGTACCTTACCTGAGCAGGGCTGGGGCAGGGCAGGGTGGTGGTGATGCCAGGACTGGGCAGGTGCGCTGATGAGAATGCTAGATTGGCTCTACTGGTGCACATACTGCCACCTGCCCCATCCCAAACACAGCAATGCAGGAAGCTACCTTAGACCATTCTTCCATGGTCAGTATCAACAACAACAACAACAAACAACAACAACAATCTTTATTACGGTCCAGAGACCCAACAAATTGTTACAAAGCAATGCACAGTTCATACAGCCTACCTCCAGGTTAAACAAGCATTTTGTACAGCATACAGTGGTACCTCAGGTTACATACACTTCAGGTTACATATGCTTCATACCTGACAGACTCTGCTAACCCAGAAATAGTGCTTCAGGTTAAGAACTATGCTTCAGGATGAGAACAGAAATTGAGCTCCAGCAGCAGCGGGAGGCCCCATTAGCTAAAGTGGTGCTTCAGGTTAAGAACAGTTTCAGGTTAAGAACGGACCTCCGGAACGAATTAAGTATTTAACCCGAGGTACCACTGTATAGGGATCATTGGTTCTTGCAACCACCGATAAAAACTTTGCCACTGCTAATGTTCTAGCATTTGTCCGGTCTTCCAATAGGAACCTGACATAGTGAGCCTCTGATTTTCCCGGGGAAGGTACCAGCAAGGGTAGTATCAGTTCAGCCCTGGCTTACTCATATTTTGCACAGTGCAACAAAATATGTTTTATGGAATCAATGTCTTGAGCACACGAGCAAAGTCTGTCCTGATAGGGAACTCCTCTCACCATGGTCGGTATCATCCGCATTGGCTGGCGGTGGCTTTCCAAGGTTTCAGACAGGAGTCCTGCCCTGCCCTGCCTGGAGTTGCCAGGAATTGAACCTGGGATCCTCTGCATGCGAAGCAGATGCTCTCTCCCTGAGCTTCAGACCTTTCCTAGGCCTGTCCAGGTTCCTCAACCATGTTGCTGCTAGGAGCTTGGCTCCATCCCACTCCACAAGCTGCTAATGCTGTTTTATACATTATTAGAGTGGTATAAAATGCAGTTATTGTGAGACAGCAGCTGTGTTGCATGGATGGTGTATGAATCAAGCTTGTATGCTTAGAAGTTCAAGGCACTGCTGCATCGCTTTGGGGCAGCAAAAAGAGAAGTTGTGTGTATGTCAATCTCTAGTTCCGCAATGAATTCAAGGGAAGTTTCATAAACCTGTTTCTCAAATGCTTGATTTATTTCTGAATCTCTAAAAGAACTTGTGACCTGCAATGCTCCCCACTACATTTCACAACTTCTGGATCTAAGAAAACGCCTTTGAGTTCCAAGAAAGACTGTAATGGAAAGAAATGGACTATTAATATTTTGATAACATATTACATGTGTCTGAGGGGCAATGAGAATTTGGGATTAAGAAATGCCAAGGAAATTGTGAATGATGAGAGATATAGGTATAAAAATTTAAACCCATAAAAGTGCTATACTTGGCCACAGCTCTATAATGTTTAATATTGCATGATCGTACTGAATATTGCATATTTCTTCTTTCATTCTCCTTCTTAGGAAAAAGATCTATGTACTGCTAATGCTTACATTTGACAGTATAAGTAAGAGATTCTCCACTCCTTACTCAATTTGTCAGTTTCCTGCTTGGTGAAATTACTTATGGACACATTTCTGTAGACAGGCTGCCTAGTTATGGTATAGAGCAGAAATGAGGGACCTGGGACTGACCTTTAAAGCCCTAAATGACCCCAGCCCTGTATACCTGAAAGAGCATCTCCACCCCCATCATTCAGCCCAGACACTGAGGGTCCAGCTGTGAGGGCTTTCTGGCAGTTCACTCACTGCAAAACGTGAAGTTATGGGGAACCAGGCAGAGGGCCTTCTCGGTAGTGGCATCCCCCCATGAAAGATGTCAAGGAGATAAATAACTAGACAACTTTTAGAAGATATCTGAAGGCAGCCCTGTATAGCTGTTGTTGTTCTTGTTGACGACTCCCAACTCCCATCAGACCCAGCCAACATGGATAGCAGTCCTGGATGATGAGAAGTTTGTTCAATAACATTTGGAGGATAGCAGTTTCCCCATTCCTGGTGCAAAAATTATCCTGGGATAAAAAAACAATATTGAGAAAGAATAATCAGCAACTTGTACCTGGCCCAACCACCAACAGCTCCATTGCTCTTTGGAAAGGAGAGCAGAGGTGGGAAGAAGGTAGATCAGGATCTACTTGTAGATCTCTGGGTAATAGATAATCAAGGGGTTCTGACTCCCAATTGTTGTACAATAGCAACAACAAACAGACTTTTCCCACCTAAACTGGGCTGCTGAAATGAAGAAAGCTAGCCATGGGTGGGCTTTGGGCTGTGAGCTCAGCTCAGTTCTGGTACTGATGATGAATTCCTAGGCTAAGAATGTGTTCAGAGGCCCCCTGTTCTTAAATTCTACCTGTGTGTTGTTTGCACATGGCTCCCAAGAACCTTGCAATTTAGGTTTGGGCAGTGAAGGAGAGAGGTGTCACAACTGGAAAAGGAATGAAAAACGCCAGGCTAAGTAAGGAATGAGCATTAGCAAAAGTTGGCCCTGCTTTAATAGTCGGCATTTTCTGTACACTGAAAGGTCATGTTTGTAGCATCACATTCTTTGCAGATGTATGTTTGATGTAAACAGATGCAAAGACGTACCATATTACTCTCCCAGCCTCATATAATTAGAACAGCTATGTACAGCATATGCATGCATCTCTTTATGTTGAAATATTCTTTAAAATATTTCCTGGCTCAGAAATGTGCTTCCCCCTTCCCCACCAATAAATATGCAGTGTATGTAAACATGGGAACTCTAAACGCAAAACGTAATAAATAACTTAAGTGCGCCTCATACTCTATGGCTATATACCTTAATCCAGTGGATCTTAGAGCACTGCATGATATAAAACCACATTCCTCAAACATTAGGAGATGTAAATGGACTATTACAGCATATGCTGCTCTTCCCAGTAATATTATGTGTTAAAGGAGCTTTCTGTCAGACAAGAATGTTCAGACTCAAAAAGCTGCATCAGAATATTGATGATATATAGCATTCAGTAATGGTTGCCTACTAAAAATAAACAAGGAGAAGGGGACGACAGAGGACGAGATGGTTGGACAGTGTTCTCGAAGCTACCAGCATGAGTTTGACCAAACTGCGGGAGGCAGTGGAAGACAGGAGTGCCTGGCGTGCTCTGGTCCATGGGGTCACAAAGAGTCAGAGACGACTAAACAACTAAGCAACAACAACAACTAAAAATAAAACTTGGGCTTATTTAAATTCTCCATGAAAGACAGACTGAACATTACAGAGAAACTGAGAATGTCATGATGTTGTTGTTGTTGTCTAGTAGATGTCTTATCTGTCCTTCACCATGAAGTCCCAGAGCGGGTTACAATATAAAAAAGAGTTAACGTAAAATGGATTCCAGTCAAAAGAATGTTTGTGTGTGCATAAGGCCTTGGTAAAGTTGTGCACCTTCAGCCTAATTCAAAAATGACATGATGAATGTACCAGATGCACCTCTGTGGGGAGGGAATTCCATAACAGAGAATGCCTTCTCCCAGGCTGCTACCCACAAGCTTCTGAGGGTGGTAGAACTACCAAGAGGGTCCAGCTCCTAACAACTGGAGCTCCACCATCTCCACTTTTGATGAAATTGCCCTTGGCTTATTACTTGAGCATATAAGAACATTATGGAATGGAAGCCAACTTCACGTGATTAACAATATATAAGCAGGGGAAGGGACATGTGTGTGTGTGTGTGTGTGTGTGTGTGTGTGTGTGTGTGTGTGTGACAATTAAGCCAAATTGACTTCCTGTAGCTATTGTAGCTCGTATCCTAGATTTAATGTGTTATCAGTGTTTATCCATTCTCAAGGTTTCAATATCAGCCGATCCTGAGCAGAATCATAGCTGGCAATTCTCTGTGAAAGGCATAGTTAGAATTCCCACTGCTATGGGAAAGAGAGAGTGCATTTGAAAGACTGGTGTCCTCTGGATATCCTTCAAAACAAGGGGAAGTTACAAAAATCTGGTGATCCCAGGTATGCATCAGTCATGCCTCCTCTTCTTCCATCTCCTAAGCCTTTTTGCAGCTAAGCACAATATTTGCATCCTCTTTCAAGATAGCTGTAGCTCCCAGCAAGAAAGAACAATGGATTGGATCCAAGCTATATACGAACAGAAGGCATGCCTTTGCATGAGAGTTGCCAATACTCCACCACCATGTTTGCAGTCCTTCACACTCCCTTAAAGCTGCTCTGGATAGGCTTTTTGGGGGAGGGCTGTTGCCAAAAGGGGTAGCAGAAAAGCCCCCTGTGTAACTTCATAATACTTTGGATCCCAGCCAGTATCCGGCATCACCACTGCTGTAATAAATCTATTGTGCTGTGACACAAGGAAGTAATCATTTTGGCTGCTTTCCAAATCAGGATTAGCAAAAGCACGTTTTGCGGGGGGGTGGGGGGAGAGACATATTTGAACCTCAATGCCAAGCCAGGAATCATCGTTTTAAATAATATACAAGAAGGCCTCTTCAATCTTTTCCAGCATTTGTCCACTGCCACACAGTTTATGAATGTTTCTTCCCCCCACCAATGTCTGTCATTTCCTTATAATGATATTGATATTCAATAGAACAGTATAAGCGGCAAACATCTATGGCCTACAGGGATATATTAATGGAAATGGCCTATAATTGTTCCTCTTTTTTTCTACTATTTAATAATAAATCTGCCTAAGTCATTGTCTTACAGATTGGACAATCCCACCTGATCAGCCAGCTAGTGATTTCCTATCACGTCAAAGGATTTACTGTCCCCTGGGCCAGATTGTGTTCTGTAAAGGAAAAGAAGGCAGGAGAATAAAGCAGGGAGCAATTCCCCAAATATGAATCATGATAGCTTGTTTCCCCCTCATTCCTAGGAAGAAAATTATCTTAATTTTAGAAGGTTTTTGGTTGGTTGAAAAATAAGAACACATAAAGTGCTTCTTTCCAAAGTCCAAGTCTAACTGGGTTTTTGTTTTGTTTTGTTTCGTTTCCCCCTCCTGCAACACAAAAGCCCATCATTGCTTGGGAAAGGCCACAAAATACCACTGAAGTAAAAGGAATAGACAAATTAACCTTTCAAGCTGTATTAAACTGCGCTGCCATGATTCTGACCTGAGCAATCCTTGAATGGGTCTATTTGTTCATTTAGCACCACAGTTTTTGTGTCATTTTTAATAATTCTTTGAAGAACCCATCAAAACATTTCTTTCGCCAATACATAAATATATGTATATAAAATAACACTTGGCACTGGAAGGCTGGTTTGTGCAGGATAATTTAACTAATTTGCCATGCCAGAGGGGAGAAGAGGGAAATGTGTGAAGGAGAAAGTGTGCAAGCTCAATGTACTGGGGAAGCAGCGGCGGAGCAAGCCGATTGGATGCCTGGA
Source organism: Podarcis bocagei (assembly GCF_964188305.1). NCBI lineage: Eukaryota > Metazoa > Chordata > Lepidosauria > Squamata > Lacertidae > Podarcis > Podarcis bocagei. The sequence goes on from NC_138125.1 coordinate 113,692,089, forward strand.
GCAGCCGCATGCCCTGTGCCCAGGGGCAGGGCCAGCCGGGGCAGGACACTCCGCAGGACCTCTGAGGAGTCTGCCTGCCTCCTCCCACTCAGCCGCCCTACAGCTGGGGGGAGGAGGCAGTGAGCAGACTCTTTGGGGCAGCGCGGAGCCTGGGGCAGCCAAGCCACCACGTCACTCCCAGGAGAGACGCATGGCACAGGTGTGCTGCAGGCCCCACGGTGAGTGCCGCCCTGCATTTTGTCACACACCCCTTCAGTGGTGACACTCAGGGCGGCCCACCCCCCTGTTAGTTTCTGTTTGCCACTGAGCAGTGCTTTGGAGTCACAAGACTCTGTTTACATTCCACACAGTCCAGGCTGTTGGAAGTCTCACGGGAGACGGATGTGACGTTAGTGGTTTCCTGTTCCTGTTCCTGTTCCTTTGTTGTTCAGTTGCTCTCTGCTCTCACAGAGAGTTTTTTGTCTGCGTAGTTAGGAAAATAAAACTCTTTGCAATGTAGCCATAAATCTCATCACTTCCGTGTGCTGCTTTGATTCTCTGCTGGATGGGAATGTGCCTGAGGCCTCATCAAAGGCTCAGGTCGTTAATCACGTCGGAGGCGATTCTGAAGGACTCGGCCAGAGGAAGATGAGCTTTATCAGCTTGGCTGAGCAGAGATCCCGACACCCCCCACCTCACCCCCCCTTCCTCTGCCCCTGCTGGGAAGAGTAGATGGTTGGTTCACATGGCTGTGGTCACACCCACACCATACATGGCTTCCCCCAAAGAATCCTGGGATGTGTAGTTTTTAAAGGGTCTGAGAGTTGTTAAGAGACCCCTATACCCCTCACAAAGCTATAAGTCCCAGAGTTCCCAGTGAAGAAGGGTTGGTTGTTAAACCGCTCTGGGAAATTATGCTAGTGTAACTTTCCTGTGTTCCAAACTCTATTCAGGAACAGGCAGAGCCTGGCAGAGAAAAAGCAAGCCTTTAAGGTAGTGTTTGATTTAACACCACCCTCTCTTCCAGTGTAGCGTCCCCTGGGTTGTTAAGATCCTGTGACTGAGCTGAAGGGAGTTTGGAACAGGAGTCTCTCTCTACGACACAACTCCTTTGCCACTCCTCCAGAATGCTACTCTCTGGGACTTATCCTGTCTTCAGCTCAGCTGGCTTTGCTTGTGGTGGCTGAGCCTGGGTGGAGCACCTGTGCCCGTGTATCTTTGGCTGAGCCAGGATGAGGGATTTTGGCTGACATAACTCTGCTTGAGCCCAGGATCAGTCAGTTCAGCTGGAGACCCACCTGTCCCCAAACTCCACTCATCCCAGTGGATTTTGTGTTTGGATTGCCCCCTCAACTAATTAAACTCAAGTTCCATTGATTTCAGTGGGAACTAACAGTGCAATCCTAACCATATTTACTGAGTAGTCCTATTGCAGTGGCTCCCAAATGTTTTTCCTCCCTGTAGAGCACTTGAAAATTGCTAAGGGTCTTGGCAGACCACTTAATGACTTTTATGCCAGTTGCAGCAATTTTAATGCACAATGCTGTATAATTTTTAATTGTATTTTATTGCTTTTTATTTCCTGTGTACTGTATTTTATTGCAGTTTGAATGATAAGAAATAAAATAAGCAATAAAAATACAGTTAAAATCACACTGCTGAATGCAATGGATATGCAATCTCCTATCTTCAACCACAAATCCACAGACACACCATCGATCACCTGAATGAAGCTCATAGATCAGCGTTTGGGAACCCCCTCCCTACTGGATTCAGTGGGACTTACTACCAAGTAAATGAGGTTCGAATGGCAACCTAAGCCAATTTATAATATTTTTTTCCATTGATTTCAAGGAAACTTAAGTTTGACTAATTTAGTCTGGATGTTGTCGTCGTCGTTTTTCGGTTGTTGATGATGATGTATTCCTTTCCTCAAGTCATGCAATTTTCTATATTCTCTTTAGTTTCTGCCAAAAGATAGAATTCTCTTTCCTGCAGAAGACAATCACTGATGATGGTGAAGTTGATTAACACTGGGTGTTGTGCAATAATATATAGAACAAACATTACCTGCAGTCTCCCTAGCTGGAGAAGGCAGAAAACCTATGTCTGGGTAAAGGAGGGCAGCCCAAAATATATACCTGAAGATATCATGGAACATTTTGTTGTTATTATTATTTTAAAAAACAAAAACAAAACACCACCTCATTTTTATGTGTGTTAATGCCAGCTCTTCCAGTCTGAAACTATTGGAACATCAGTTGTTTCGGCCATTTTAATTGTGTTTCTGATTTTACTGTGACCCTTAATTGAAGCTGCCTGTCAGTAGAAAAAGTTAAAACAGAAACAGAAAGCAGCTGTCAGTTATCTCTGCGGAATTGGGAACAGCTGCAGTCCAAGGCACAGTGACTTCAAAGGCCCCCTCATCATATACTATAACGTGCAGGCAGGATCTGCTTCCACTGAAGAAGTGCTTTGGTAAAAAATGTTGTTCAGGATCTTAAGGGTCCTGGGGCCTCTGTTTTGACTTGATTTAAATTATTTAAAATAGCAGGAGGCATCAATCTTCAAAGAATATTTTGTCTGCAGCATTTTCTTTCCTTTCTTCCTTTTATTCCGTATTCTTTAGGTGTATGTTGTTTTGTTTCGTTTTGCTTTGCTTTTCTTGAGGGGGGAATATTCTAAATCAAACTAAAGTCACTGGGGCCAATAAATCCTACACAGCTTGAAGAGTATTTCCTAATTGATTGTCTGGGATCTGCAACATTTTCCTCCTGTTTTCTGCACCACTGTGGCAATCAAACTTGGAATGCTGCTAATGTTATTCACCAAAGCTGAAATGATCTACCCTATCTCCTGCATTCAAGCCCACTCACTCGCTCATGCTGGACACATTAGGAATTGCTTCTTTGCTGCCCATTAATACAACCCCTGAATTGCAAACGAGAGTGCAAAGGGTCCTCAGTTTTTGGTAAATATATGGGAATTCTCACACATCGTCCACAACACAGGCTGGCTGGGGTAGGCTTCAGCACCATGGACAGTTCAAACAACACCAGCAAAGAATCTTAAAGAAAATCTATTACAGAGATGTTTTGTTGACTGGAATCCACTAAATCTAGCAAAGTGGAGTCTAGTCCACAAAAGCTTATGCCATAATAAAACTGCTCATCTTTAAGGTGCTTTATAGTGTTGGTTTTGCTGGAATAGACTAAAATGATCAGTTCAGCAGTTCCAGATTGAAGCTTGAAGCCTGAGCTCCTGGCCTTTCATTTCTAGGCATGAGGATCCTGGCCACACCTCCTTTTCCAAGACATCTAATTTTATGAGACCTCATAGTCCATGTGTTTTAGGATACTCCCATTGTTTTCTCATAGTTGTTTTTTTTTAAGGTGATTACTCACACAGAAATTGCTCCCAACTGATCCAAAATATGCTGAAGTGAAAAAGTTAACTACGGTAATTCAGGCTCGGCTGAAGCCAGGCAAGGGGCAGTTGTTCAAACGTAATTCTTTTTTTAACATAATCCAACCTAGTTGCAGGCTGTTTACTGACCTATCTGTCAGGAAAATTCTCTATTAAAGGAGGCACTGCTTGATCTGAATGAGGCTGAGGTGTGCCAGGCCAGTTTTCCCTCACGATACACTCTTTGATTCCAGGACAACAGAAAGCCATAATACAGAGTGTCTGACATCTAGTGCCGCATAATTATCAGACCCTTTCACCTCCGTGTATACACAGCTATCAGACCATAGAAATACATGCATAATTAGATCATCTTTTTTTAAAAAAAAGAACATATCTACTCATGCATTAAATAGGAAGAAATTACAGCACAATACAGCTTTAGAGCACATATTCCTTTGAGAAGTTTGGGGAACTAATACAGAATAGCTCATTTGAGGAAACTGATTTCCCCCCCTCCTTTGGTGCATACAGTTGGTAAATCATCAGTCACGGCTCTCTTGAAAAGTGGTTCTTACATCTTCTTTTCATTAAATGTACACATTGGTCTCTTCTGTGATGTATGCATTTCAAAAGCTCTCCATAGACTTCTGTGATCTTTGTAGACTATCTAATCTTTGCAAAGGTTTTGTGTTTCCTTTGACTTTTAAATATGAAAAAAAAATCCTCTTTATACACCATTGAAAAAGTTGATTGCTTTGCTGTTGAACAGAAGCTAAATCTCACATTTTGTAAATGAGAAAGCATTGAGTATTCTTCTAAAGCCATGGCATCTATTTGCTTCTTTATGTGACAAGGCCATTTGAATTGCAAGTTAAGCTCGGGATTTAGGAAATATGAGACGCATTTCTACTATGTACTGTATCATAGTTGCAGCAAGAAAGTTAATGAAGACTGGGAACATGCTATGTTAGAAATACTTCAAACACTCAGTGGTTCTCCCCATTACATGCTGTTTTAGTGTATCAGTGCAGATAAATGAACATGCAAGAAAATAAATCTACAATTGATTGAAAGTAGGTTTGAAACATCCATTCATTTGATGACTAAGGATCCATGTTGTTGTAAGGTCATCAGTGCAATACCATCAAGCATTTTCAGTCCAAGTTCAAAATCATGGAGAATTTTATAAGAGAGTGAGTTGAGAAAGTTGATGGTTTGGATCCTTGTTTCCCTTATGCCAAAAGACTGCAATTAATCTGGATGTTTTGACTCATTTTCTAACATCCAGAAACCTCATAAGCAGGGCCAGTCATATGGTTCTTTACTAATCAAAACACACAGTCTTCCCTCCAAAAGGTGGCTTTTGGATAACATAGGGGAAAATGTTACATCATTGGTGCTGCTGACATGGTTCCTGAATTCTTCATAGGATAGCAAGGAAAGAAATCACAGCAAATCATGTCCCATACCATTGCCATGAACCAGGCTTCAGTGCCACTGTTTTGCTGAAGCTTAGTCTCTTAACAGTTTTGTGATGTGCTCAGCTTCAGCACTCTCCACTTGAAGGCCATTGGATTACACATATGAACAAACATGCATACATGTATTTCAGTTCAGGAAATATGCATGCATATTGTCAATATTTGTTGGAATTTGCAGTATTTCAGTAGTGCAAGGTCTGCTGTCAGAACTCAGTTAAGGCAAAAAAAAGGTGAAAGGTCAATCCATGCCCACCATGGGATTATTTTTGTGTTCATCCCAACTACGATAGTCACATGAATTTCCATCATGAAAGGATTCTAAATCCATATATATTATTCTCAGGCACTGTGTAAACAGCAATGTGAAACACTGGTTCATATGACAACTAAGGATCCATTTGGGGTTGTTTTTAATTGACAACTCTAAATATTGCATGAATCTCATCCATAGAATAATTACAAAATTGCTGGGAGGGAGATAGACAGTAGTTGTGTGAGTCAAGCTGAAACAATGTAAAATCTTTGTGGTAGACATTTCAGTCTTTTAAAGATATGCTCAACAGCAAATGTTACAGATGAACAAGTTTATAAATAATCTATTTCACATTTTCCCCTCTTTCTGTTTTAATGAACAGTGCCTAAGCAAATAGTGATTTCTCTGTATTTATTGATAATTTGGAAAATAAATCTTGGCTCAAAACTCACTAAGCAGTTTATTCTGAATGTTTAGAATTATGGTGTCCATGTGTTTTCCAGTAGCTATTAGGTAAATGGCATGTTTACCCCCATGTTCCTGGCATGTTCGGAAGAGTGATGTGAAATGTCCTATTAGTCATGAAAAAGGCCAGCAAATGTTTGCCATATTTTCTTTTATGCTTTTGCCAGTATTACTGTGGCCAGTTAGTAGCTGCACATAGCTCTTAAAAAATATTGTTTGATCTCACACCCTAAATATATTGTTATTTGTATCCAGCTTTTTAAAATAAGGAATTAAACCCAAAACAGCTTGTAAATGGCAGTAATAAATTTGAACAGTTAAAACCAAAATACCATTGCTGTTAAAATTATAAGAGATTGGACTAATTGACATTGGACTAATACAGTCTTTAAATCAGCAGATAATTAAAGTGTGTTCAAAAATCAAGGGCAGTAATAAATGAAGTTGTTTAATTAGTGCAATTCCATTTGTGCAATGGAACTATCAACATCCTCCCCAAATCTGCTATGGAGGGGTGGGGGAATACCTAGAACAGATTTTGGGAGTGCCCAAGGAGAGAGGGAGGAGAAATTCCATTGTGAAGCTACAAGTTCTTGTTCTAACGGAATTACTTTGTTGGATACACACACAAACATATATAGGCATATGAACATTTGCGTTAAAGCCTGAATTTTAAATAGGTGAGTTTTCAAATCCCATGTGAATGAAGGAAGAGAGGGAGCCTGACAGATCTCACAAGGTAGAACCTTCCAAATCTTTGGTGCCACCACTGAAAAGGCCATGTCTCCATTGAATCTCTTAAGAATGACAGGCCAGAGAACAGGGCATCTAAGGGCAAACTTAGGACATAGGCAATTTCATGATGGATTAACTAGGACAGGTCTTGAACTACACCACCCATCATCCCTGACCGCTTGCCATTCTGGCCAAAGCTGATGGGGTTTGAAGTCCAGCAACATCTGGAGGGCCCTAGGCTCCCCACCCCTGAAGTAATGAATAAATGGGTGATATCAAAAAGCTACCATGTTTCTTCCAGGATTTTACTTTTTTATACACACAATGGGCTGCAACCCTTTGCAGTAGTTGCCATTTTGAGATGCTAGGAAAATCCTCCTGAGCTAGGCTTAGAAATGAATTTGGTAGGTTTGTTGAACCTGCCTCAGGGAAGATGTCAACTCTTCAAATCACATAATGCTTCCCTTTGAATTAAAATCCACGGGGGAGCAGCATTGATGCTTCCTCCCTCCATTACATGTAACTGGTGAAGATTAAGACCCTGCAGGTAGAGGGGAACCAAAGGTGGGGTTGGAGACCATCCCTCATGGAGGGCTTGTGGCATGTGCTTCCCTGTCTGCTGTCAGGTTTAGTCCCTGCTCCTCTTTATTCTAACCTCATTCAATGTATTTTGGCATTTAAGGAGTTCAGAGTAAAGAGCTGCAGGGATCAGAACTAAGAATGGGGGAGGGAATCCACTCTCACAAGTTGTCCATGGTGGTGGTGGGCTTTCCTCCTCCCCACAGGCCACTCTTAGATTTTGCCCCTGAACCTCAGTATGTTTCAGAGCACAATCCAAAGTATTGGTGCTGACCTTTAAAGCCCCAAATGGCCTTGGCCCCGTCTACCTGAAAGAGTGTCTCCACCCCCATCGCTCAGCCCAGACACTGAGATCCAGCTCCAAGGGCCTTCTAGTGGTTCCCTCATAGTGAGAAGTGAGGTTGCAGGGAACCAGGCAGAGGACCTTCTTAGTAGTGGCACCCATCTTGTGGAACACCCTCCCATTAGATGTCAAGGAGCTAAGTCACTATATAAGCTTTAGAAGGCATCTAGAGGCAGCTCTGAATAGGGAAGTTCTTAATGTTTAATGTTTTATTATGTCTTTGTATATGCTGGAAGCCACCCAGAGTGGCTGGGGCATCCCAGTCAGATGGGCAGGAGTATAAATAATAAAATTATTATTATTATTATTATTATTATTATTATTATTATTAATTCCAGCTCTGTTTAGTATAAGGAACATCATTACTGTAATCAATTCAGCCGTTCACTTCAATGGCAGAAAATAAAGGGTTGCACTCAGGTATACCATTGGAGGGGGTCCAAACTTGCCCCCACCCATGTCAACTCCAATGACTGGGGCAGGTGGTATGCCCTCCATCCCAAATAACAGTCTGTTGACTGGAACTCAGCGAGACCCACTGAGCCCAGTGCCATATGTCCATTTATATAACATCTGCATAACCACAAACTTATGTTTGTGGTCATGGCTAGGCTGTGAGAGGACACAGGAAGTGGCTTTTAGATAAAGATAAAAAACCGTTACTTCTCAAAGTACTTTTTCATTTTTGTCCTTTTTTTCTGGGACCATTTTTCTTCCCTTTGAAGGGCCTGGCTTTTTGATGAAAAGAAATTGCTAAAATAAATAAATAAATAAATAAATAAATAAATAACAGTGGTTATATCATTCTTCTCATGCTGCTATTGTTTTCTTCACACTGTAATTTAGAAATGGTTGGGATTCTATACAACAAAATTGGTGGTGGAGCACAATAGAGAAACAAGCAGGCAACAAAAAAAGAAGCATGTCTCTTCTTCATCTGAAAAGCATTATAAGTATGAGTTTGGCTGAAAACAGTGTGTTTCACCTTTTCTCTCAGAGCTGCTTCTGCTGCTGCTGTACATTAAGAGTTTTAGGTTTAAATGCAACTTGTTCAATGAAAAAGAAAAAGGAGAGAAAAACCACCAGGCTTTCATTTTTTGACAAGGAGCCATTTGGGAGAAGGCTTAGTTGCTGAAATTGTACCAAATTAAATCTTGCAAGCTGTTTACAAACAAATCACTTTTTAAATGTTTTCCTCCTGGTGTTGCCTGTCTCCGTGTCTTATACTTCTTACCCTGAGGCATTCAAGCATTTATTCGACTCTCGCCATTCTTCCCACGGTTCCACAGCTGCCCAGCTGCCCTCACACCTGTCAGTGTCTCCTCCATCTGGGAATGTTCCCTCAGGTTGCCCTTAATGAATTTCATTAAGAGCGCATTTGTTATTTGCTGGGCGGGGGGCGGGGAATATGTGTAGGCAGAAGACTTCATTTTAATATCTTCATTTTAATACCATGATTGGAAACATGGATATTCAGCCTGATGAGGAAGAGCTATAAGGCGTGTAGGCCGCAAAGACACTTTAAAACACACACACTTGCAGGGCAGTACAGTCATACCTTGGTTTTCGAACAGCTTATTTCACAAACAACTTGGAACTCAAAGTCCGCAAACCCGGAAGTAGGTATTCTGGTTTGCGAATTTTGCCTCAGAAGCCGAATGTCCGGCGCAGCTTCCGATTGGCTTCACTCCTGCAGCCAATCAGAAGCCGCGCCTTGGTTTCAGGACGTTTCGGAAGTCATTTTAAATGGAAAAAAACCTTTATATTTATTGTTTAATCTATTTTTGCCACTGCACATGGCCCCTGGAAGGTTCACCAGAAGGAAATGTGGCCCTCAGCCTGGTGGAAAATGGTTCCCCATCCTTGGATTAAAGCATCATGGTGTGCTAAGGTCCAGAATAATACATTTAGCTTTTTGGGAAGCCTCAGCCACACCTCAAGAGACTTCCTTCTTCTTATGCCCTCTCACCAAGACATTTTGCTGTCCTCCTTCTTCAGTGACTTCCAAGTCATGACAGTGATTAAAAGGGTGGAATTTGTCACAGAGATGGTGTCGCCAATGTCTCAATGGCTGCTATTTATTGACAGCATGAATGCTGAGGGATGTTATGTAGAACCAGCCTGCTGACCTGCATTCTAAGAAACCGTGCTCTGCTTTGCAGCGTGAGCAGCAGTTAATTTTGCTAGGTTCAGAGATGAGGCCAAAGGAAATTCTTCTCGGGATACACACATATATTCTCCTGCAGTGCCAGTAGGCATAAGTGGGAAATGGTCTTCTCCATGTGTGCATGGCAGTTCTGAAACCTGGTACTTGATCCTAGACTTATTGTACTTATTATAGGCGTGTGCTTTTAGAAAGTGATGGGCAACACTGGAGTGACTTTGTCCAAATCATTTGATCAGGATGGAGAATCTCTGGCCCTGCGGATGTTGCTCAACATATATGACCAATGGTCAGGGATAAGAGTGCAACAACATCTGGTGGGCCACACCTGCATTGGTGCTCTTTGACACTCACTATTTTCATATACACGTTCCCTGCCCCCTTTGTGCTGCATATGGTGTAGTTTTGTCTGGTTTTGCCCCTAGTTTACTGAGCTGGAGGGCTGGAGGGGAAAGGTTGGCTCTATCCCACTGTGAGGCCCAGAAACTGTCCCCTTTCTTTCCCTTTATCTAAATATTATCTACAAAGCCTGAGAGCATCTTCCCAGGGATTCAGGATACTCAGAGGGATAGCTCAGTCAATAGAACATGAGACTTTTCATCTCAGGGTTGTGGGTTCGAGCCCCACGTTGGGGAAAAGATTCCTGTATTACAGGGGATTGAACTAGATGACTCTTGTGGTCTCTCTTCCAACTTTACAATTCTATGGAAGTCTCAAATTAGGCAGGATTCCTTCCTCGCCCTACTTAGAAATGAACCAGAGCCTTTCTGCATGCAAAGCAGGTGTTTGACCACTGAGCTACAGCCCTTTCCCTTATGGTCCTTATCACATTTGAATAGCTAGCCTTTCTCTCTCTCATTTGTGGTCTTTTTATCACCAGCTGAGCACCTTCGTTTTCCTTCCAGTTACAAAGACAGTTGTAAATTAGAGACCATAATTCCAGGGTGTGTTTTTTCCTCTCTCTCTCTCTCTCTCTCTCTCTCCAGACATCATTGTATGTTTCCATTCTGTAACACCCTTCAACAAGGGCTAACCAGCTTACAAAACTTCTGTTGCTGCAATGTACTACACGGTGCTATTTAAATGCTAATTTCTTTCCTTTTTTCAATCAGGTGTGGGGAGGCAGGGGGAGACTATGAAAACATTTCAGGTGCAGAATAATGCCTGCATATTTATTTATTTATTTAAAAAAATAAGATGTCACACGTTGGAAGGAAAAACACCATCTTAAAATAAGGTCTAGCTTCCCCCGCAAACACAGCATGCTAATTGACAAGCATCTTGTTGGCACCTGTTCATCAACACGGAAATTCACATCGGAATTGATTTTCAAAACATTGCGGAAGACAGGCAGCTATATTAAACTTTTTCAGCAGAGACTGGTTGATTCACGTGGTTGCTAAGTGACTGCTGCTTCATGGCAGAGATCTGCATGGAATTCATTCTTGCAAACTGATTCATGCTGTAGCTCGTGATCCCATAGGTGACTTGGGCTCTGAGGGGAAATGGAGCATTGCCACTATAGCTTCCCCATTGCTGTCAAGATGCCGTCACCCCTGAGCCCTCTCCAGTACCAGAATTACTACATAAATATAATATAGGAGAGGGAAGTCCATCTTCCAAAGGCCCAAAAAGCCTAGGTGTGGGAGAGGGGGTAACCAGACCTTTTTTTTTTTTTTACATTTGAACTTAGAGGGGAAGGCACTCTGCTCAATGGGAAATAGGTATTTAGAAGTAAGATGAAGGATTTGAAATAGCAGGATTGCTTGGACGGATAAATGCACCCTTCGGTTGTTTGGTTGTTTGGTTGGTTGGTTGGTTGTTGTTTATTTTTAAGAACCATGTTTCAGGTGCTGAGAGTGTTAGGAAACCCTATATTTCCTCACAGAGCTACACTTTCCAGAGTTCCCTAGGAAAAGGGATTGGCTATTAAAAGCCACAGAATTTGTAGCTCTGTGACCCAGAGTTGCAGGAGGTGGAGAATCCTCTGCTTCCTAAGAGTACAAGTCTATATCCGCTTACCTGGGGATGAACCCCACTGAACTAGGAAAAAAACTTATTTCTGAGAAACATGCACACAAGGGATGAACAGTGTTGTCTCATCTGAATTGGCAGTCCACCAATTTTTGAAGATGCATCTGTTTTCACAGGCATTCCCCTTGATCTCTTGACCTTAGTCTCCTGCTTCAGTTTTAATGGGGTTGTTCTATTGCATATTTTAATCATGAGTGGCTATGTTCTGATGGGGTCATTCTATTGTGTGGTTTATTGAGGGTGTGTTTTTTCATTCCATATTTTAACAACATTGTGCAAATTGGTTTTTATGTTTTGTAAACCACTTAGCCATGTTGCCATTAATCTGTATTAGTTAATACTGTTGACCAATGACTTCCATCATCTCTGAGCACTGGCCAGAGATGGCTGGGACTGATGGAAGTTGGTGTCCAACAATATCTAGAGTGTTCCACTTTGGTTGCCCCTGCTGTACAGAATTACACTGTAATACACACATTCCTACTGCAGCTTTTTTTCCCCATTACTGAGGGGGTTTTTTTGAGCAGCTCTTACTAACATCAAGTCAAATTGAGGCCATTCTGTAATCAGGTCACTGGTATTTGACAAAGTGGGAAAGAGGGCAACTGTTTGTTATATATAACCATAGAGAGAGAGAGAGAGAGAGAGAGAGAGAGAGAGAGAGAGAGAGAGAGAGTTAGCTGTAGAAGCTATGGTTAATAAAAATAACAACAGGGAATAAACAATATCCTTTTGAAGAACTTGGTGATATGTTCGCTCAGGAAAGGTACAACATTTTATACATCAAAATACTAGAAGGTAGGAGCTGTAGAGCTTAACTGCAGACACGATCTGCATATTTTTTCATAATATTATACCAAAAGCTACCCCCATCTGCAGCAGTTTCATTAAGTATCCAGCATTTTTAAGGACACTACAACTTGTTGGATAATTTAGGTTTAGATAAAAGAGGTAATTAGTGTGCTGTTGGCGCTAACGAGCCAATTAGCAGTGACAACATTATAAAGAACTCGTAACACAGGTAGCACTAATCAGCTTTGGAGAACTATCGGTGCTCCAGACTCGATAGCCAGTTAAAAAAAACAGCAGCAACAAAAACTCACATGCCTGTGAGATATTAGAACAGTGAGAGACTCGCAACATTTAACTAGCTCATGTCTGCGTCATTGAAAGGTATATTTGCTCTTGCGATTAAGGGTGGGGAAGAGAGCCTACACCAAAAAGGTAAGGAAACCTAACTGAAAACAGATTGGTAGAAGAAATCCCTTAAGGACTGCTGGTGTCCACATGTCCCTGTGTATAAACTTAGATCAGGGCTGGGGAACCTGTTGCCATCTAGGAGTCCAGAAGTGGTTGGACTCCAACTTCCATTAGCCCAGCCACTGGTCAGGGATTTGTACTGCAGCAACATCCAGAGGTCCACAGCTTCTCCAACTCTGATGTATATCTACAGGAGAGACAATTCTATGATTCATCCCTCTTATATATTGTTGCACTATGCTGGCAAGGCTGTTTGGTGTGTTCATCACATCCACCTAGGCTACATGCATTTCTTCGGGAAAGGGAGGTCTGCTGTAGATATTCTCATGGTTTTAAGCTAAACCAGTTTCAGCTTTTGAGCCACCCAGTTAGTGCATTGTTTGTCAGCCAAGTGACATCCTACTATTTTCTACGGAGTAACTGCTAAATATACAGATTCATACTAGCACCCTACAAGCATAGGTTTCAGAGAGCAAGCAATGTTAAATCCTTCTCCTGATGCACCAAGGGAAATGGTAGTATCGCACAATTTCCTTGTGGTGCAATTCTCTTCTGTGATGGGACGCCACAGTTGTTACACTAGTGGCCAAAATTGTGGAAACCTTTTGGAAAATGTCCTCCTCTCAGCTCCAGTAGCTGAATTCTACTGTGACCTGATTGAATCATTGCCAAAACAAGATGACATCTGATTGGCTCTCATTGGCTACATTCAAATGAAGGAAAACTACTGCAAATCAACCTAAGCAAGTTGTGCTTCCTTTTTCTGGTTATTTGGCTTATAACTTTTGATAGAATACAGATAATTGAACAAACTTTTTTACATTCTTTATTATCATTCCATTGATATATAATTCTATGGCATTACTCCAAAAAAGGGAGTTTTATGAGCCATCAAACCTCAGAAATACACTTTTTCCAAAAGGTTTCCACAGTTTTGGTCACTAGTGTACACTACAACTCCCACCAGTCCCAGCCAGTATGGGCAATGATCACAGATGATGGGAGCTGTGGTTTAAAACATCTAGGAAACACTGGGTTGGAGAATAAATTTCCCCTTCTACGCAGCTCTTGCATGTACAGAAGCCATCTCAGTATCTGGATCTGAAAGCCCAGGCCTCGTTCTCTAACGTCCTTGCCTCAGGGCCAATGCAAACATTCATCAGATGTGGAGAAGAGGTTGCTGAATTATGAATGACTTGCAGTTTGGATTTCCTGTGCCCAACATAATTTCTAAAATGGGACACACAGATCTCACCGGTAGCAATTGATCAGATCAATCAGATAGGGAGAGAGCAAGGCCAGCTGATTTATCAGCCCCAGAGGAGGAATCCCAAAGATACAAATAGCCTGCCAGAAATAAGCACATTGTCTGCTGCCTGTCCCTTGTCAGCACCATAAACCACACACTACAGAGCACATAACACTATGCACTTGGGACGGAAGGAAAGAGAAATGTTTGCACACCTCCTTTGGCTACTGGCTACAAAGCTTATAAAACTGTCATGTTTATGGATGCTTTAGTTGAGATTCCTGCGTTACAGGGGGTTGGACTAGATGACCCTCAGAGCCCTTTCCAATCTATAATTCTTTGAAGCAGCCTTGTAGCAAGTCACACCAAGCTCAGTATTACCAACAGTGACTGCAAAAGCTCTCCAGGGTTTTAAGAGAGGAGCAATTCCCAGCCCTACCTACAGATGCCAGGGATTGCAACCTGGGACTTCCTGCATGCCAAACATGTGGAACCCTGGAGACCTCCAGATGTTTTGGGTTTGCTGGGGCCAGCAGAGGTGTAGTTCAAAACATCTGGGGGCAGCAGGTTGGCAATGCCAATCCTAAGGGCACCCAGCTGCCCAGGGTCAGAAACCAGGTGCTGCACTTGTTGGGTCTCTGGTCTGTTCCAGACAGACAATTGATAGCCAAAAATGACTCTCATCACTCTCCTCCGTGCTAAATGGAGTAAAGGAGCAAGAGGTGCAATATCAGTGTACAGGCTGGAATAGTCTAATCAGATGTATATTCTCCAGAGTGTTGGATGCAATCATTTTTTGGAATATTTTCACTTGTTACTCTTTTTTTGGTGGGGAGACGACTGTGTTTTAATCAGACATGTGGAAGATTTATCTACAAGGTATTAGGCATTCTAATCATGGTTAGGTTTTATGCCTCCCTCTGGCATTATTCTTGTTTATGTAAACTAAGTGTAATATAAATCCTGCTTCATGACTCTGGTGTGATTGTTGCAGAGATTAATTATAATCTCACAAACACCACACATATTTTTTAATTATTATTTTAAGAAAAGTCATCCTTGTACTTCTAACTCCTAGACTGGATTTCTCTTTAACCGATAGCAATTTACACATTCATAAATTCCCTAAGCTCTTAAATATTTATGGGAAGAATGAAATTATATTGCCAATATTTTACATTACATTATATCAGTGCCCTCAGGATAAGTGTCTTGTTAGTTGCCTTATTTTAAATTACATCATAACAAGTTGACTTTATACAATGAGATTGCTTGTTTATCTTCAAAGAACGCCGATTACATAATGGGGGCCTAGGAGGAAACACCCAGCCAGCTCTTTAAGGTTATGTTCCATCAATAATACTAATGCACAGACTTTTGCTCTGAGACAGAGGCTCCATAGATTTTGGGGCAGCTGTGAGGAACCTGTGGCCCTCCGCGTATTGTTAGACTTCCTGCCATCCCTGACTCTTGACCATGCTGGCCGGGACTGATAGGAGTCCCCATCCCTTCTCTAAGGATTATCCTGTCTTCGGCCCGAGAGGACATCCACAAGGCAGCAAGACAAGTTAGGGCACCATGAACAATTCTGAGTGAACAAGTCCTCTCCCCCCCCCCCAGGCTAAAAGTGAACTTAGATCTTCTGAGCATTGGTCTCCAGTTCACCCCTCCTAAGCTCTAACCCAGGGTTTCCCAAACTTGGGTCTCCAGCTGTTTTTGGACTACAACCCCCATCATCCATAGCTAGCAGGGCCAGTGGTCAGGGATGATGGGATTTGTAGTTCCAAAACAGCTGGAGACCCAAGTTTGGGAAACCCTGCTCTAAACCATTTCTCAGGAAAAAAGACCAACCACCTGATCTGGAGATGGGTGCTGCCTCATCTTTCTGTGGCTTCCCACAGTTTCTCTCTTCATTCCTGAGTAGGCATGGAAATAGAGACTCTAGGGAAGGGTCTTGTGAAGGCCAGCTCTGGTTCAGCAAGCCGTGAGCCAGGTCTAGCTCTTCAGCCAGTGACACAGCAGTCCTTGTGACGGTAAGCTTGAGACCAGGGCATTACACACCTAATTGAAACTGCCTTTCCATAAAATGTGTTGCCCCAGTGGAAGGCAGGCAAGGTATTTTCCAGGAGATTCAACCCCTCACAGAAAAAAGGTTGTAGTGGGGTGGGATCTTCAGTTATACAGGGCCACGGTCATTTAGGGCTTTAAAGGTCAGCACCAACACTTTGAATTGTGCTCGGAAATGTACTGGGAGCCAATGTAGATCCCTTAGGAGTAATACTATATGGCTCCAGTAGCCGCTTCCAGTCTGGCAGCCACATTCTGGATTAGTTGTTGTTTCTGAGTCACCTTCGGAGGTAGCCTCACATAGAGCACACTGCAGCAATCCAAGCAGGAGATAACAACGCTGCCCCCAGAACTCCCCAAAAATTCAACATGTGCCCACTGGTCCTCAAAGGTCTTGTGATCCCTGGTGCAAACAACACTTCAGTTTGATGGACCAGCAGGCACCTTCCTGTGTTCCTTTCCTTGCCTACCTCAAAGTGCCGTTGTACAGAATGACTGAAATAAGTGCGGGAAGGGAGAAAGAGCAGCGTAAAGCAGAGCAGCATAAATACTCGGAATAAGTAGCTTATTTGGCATATCTGAATGAAGTCCATAGCAGATGGGATGACATTTGTGTTCGTTAGAGTCGAACAGAACAGAAGGTAAGGCTGGGCTGCCCTTTACTTACAGGAGTTTTTCTCTTCAGGTCCGCTGGTCCAGAAATTGTGTTTTAATTTCGGCGCTCATTGGCTAGTTTGTTCTTTCGCAATCAGAAAGCCAGTGAGCAATGCAGTTCAATTACACCTCTTGCAAAGCTTCATTGCATCACCAGTTTGAAACGCACAGGACCATAAAAATACATGGCCGGTGAAAAAGCCAAAGAAGTTTCCTTGGAAGTTTCTAAGCGGAATGTCTGCAGGGGGTCAGGCAGTATCCAAGACCAGAAACAATTGCAGGGAAGCAATATGGCAACAAAAGTTTGTTTAGTATATCTGGCTTCACGATCTACTATCGTAATATGCAACTAAAGAAAAATCACGGTAAATCTAAATAAAACATATACTGGAACCTCACAGTTAATAAAAAGCTATAGAATTGGCATTGCCACCTCCCTTTTTCGTTACTCTTTCCTGCTTTATCCTGTTCCATTTTTATTTTGTCTTCATTGTTTCCTTCTTTACATTTAACGCAATGCAAACTATGTTAGCCACTTCAGGCCAGGGCCCGCCCACCCATGGGGCAAAGTGAGGTGACTGCCTCAGGTGGCAGGATCCATGGGGCAGCAGATCCAGATGTAGATCTTTATTCCCACCTTGTTCATGATGTAGTTTTTCACTCATCCCTTCTTCCCTGGCAAGGAGGCGACGCCATTTTGTGTATCACCTCAGGTGCCAAAATGTTTTGAGCCAGCCCTGCTTAAGGCTTAGGGCCCTCGTATTTACGGGACCGCCTCTCCTGGTATGCCCCGCAGAGGACCTTAAGGTCCATGAATAATCATAGTTTAGAGGTCACGGGCCCTAAGGAAGTCAGATTATCCTCCGCCAGGGCCTTTTCAGTGATGGCTTCAACCTGGTGGAATGTTCTGTCCCTGAGACCAGGGCCCTGCAGGATTTAACTTCCTTCTGCAGGGCCTGTAAGGCAGAGCTATTCCACCTGGCTTTCAATTTGAACTTAACCTGATCTTTTATTGCCCTTCCTTCCCTCCCCCTCCCCTTTTATGAAGATTACCCTCTCTGATATCCCACGGCTAATTTTCTCCTGGCCTCCTCGCTGGCCCAAGTAGGACTAATTTAGCCAGCTAGCCCTGGTGATCATCTAATGTTTATTGGGTGGATTTTCCCCTAAATTGATTTTAGAACTTTGAATTTATTGTTATTCATGCTTTTATACTGTATTTTATGCTGGTTTTTGTTTTGTTTTTTTGGTATCACAATTAAGTGTTTTAAGTTTGTTGTTAGCCACCTTGAGCCCAGTTTTCTGAACTGGGAAGGGCAGGGTATAAATAAAAATGTATTATTATTATTATTATTATTATTATTATTATTATTATTATTATTTATTATTAATGAATTAAGGCTTTGATCCTATGCTCCTTTAAGTGGGAGTAACCCCCACTGATCTCAACAGGACTTACCTCTGCATATATTTGAACAGGATTTCCAATTTCAACCACAGAATTAAGAAGCTGCTCAATTCTTTCCCACTTGAATAAATGAAAATTAGCATCCTTAATTTTCAAGATACACTGCCACTATGTTTTCCCTCATTACTCAGAGGGTGATCTGAGACAGTTAAGCACTTTTAGATGCTATAGATACCCGTTAGATGTTATAGATATGAGCATGACCTCTCTCCTTTGAAACCTGTGAGACTTGAAATGCAATGCAATCCTATGCATGTCTACTCACAAGTAAGCCCCATTGAGTTCAATGGGACTTACTGCCATCTAAGTGTGCACTCCACTTCAGATGTCCTATAAAGTGTTAATAAACTCTCTGGTGGAGATCTGAGGGCTGCAGTCCTGTGCACATTTGCTTAATAGTTTAAGTCCAATTGAACCCAGTGAGGCTTACACCTGGGGTAGACATACGAAGAATTGCACTGTTAACAGTCAGGGGAAACTGCCCTTTGGTCTTTACCTCTAGCGCCATCACATCTGGCATGCTTTGGAGATAGCAGCTTGGAATAATTATAGTGCAACTGAAGTGTATAATTACATGCTTTGTTTAAAAGATGCGTACCTAGATGTTTAGCACATCCCACTGAAGCAAATGGATTGTGTTGGGAGTTTGTAAATGCATGCAAAATGATTTGGATGCTTAGGTGCATAATTTCCAGTGAGACTTTCTGGTTAGTTTATTAATACCTTGGGGTGACTAATGTTTTTGTAAAAGGCAATGGATGCCTCTTCTCTTGTGATTATTAAATTCTGGTTTCAGATCAAGTGTGCACGAGGCTCACAATATGTGCTTCTGTGGGTGATTTGCTTTATTTGCCAGATTGCATATACATAACTATGGACAATTTATTTTATGTGACGGGGAAGCCTAAATGCCCAGTGATAAGTGTCCAAATCACATCAAAATACAGAGAAGGAAATAAGGCATCATTGGGGGAAAGATTGTGGCATGTAAAATAGCACGAACTAATGGCACAATTCCGTGGATGTTTACTGCGAAAGGAAGTCCCACTGTGTACAATGGGCTTGCTTTCAGGTAAGTGTCTTGATGGCAGCTTTAGGGGCTTACTTTTGAGTAAGCATGCATAGGGTGGCACAGGAAGGCTGCAGTCTTCTGTACCCTTCCTTGTAAGTAAGGTCCCATTGAACTCAGTGGGAAGCATCTCTGAGTACATAGGAAAGACTGGGACAGCATGTTTCTTATCAGTCCTTACACCAGAGGATGGAAATAAAAATAATGGGTAGGTGACTGCAATGCATTTATGGTAATTAAAAAGAAAAACCTTCATCAATTGGACAGTAGATTTTTTACCTAAATAAAAATCATTGTATTTAATACAACTGCTTGTTTTATTTTTTTATTTTTATAAACTGCAAAAGTCATCTTAGGATGTTCTCCTGTGAGAGAATGAAGAATGAACCATACTTCTAAAAATGATGCCAAGCGTCCCCCACTCCCACTCCCACCCCTTTGGACTCAACATTGGACTCGCTCCTCAATAGACATGTTTAGGATTGCACTATTAACCATGCTTTGAGTTAGGCCCATTGAAATCAATGTGATTTAAGATTTCAGTGGGCCTACTGTAGGCATGACTAAGTCTGAAAACCAACCTGTATTGTTTCCTTTAAATGCAAAATGTATTCAGGGGTAATCAATTAATTAATTGAACAATTGATGAAAGCTCAGTCAATGAAGGCTTTTTTATACAGTATATAGTTTTGATGATAACCCCTTCTGCAAGAAAAAAAACAACAGCATTGCTTGTTTGGTGGGGTGGCGGACCTCCAGATCTCTGAATTTGGGAAAGAGTGCTGATGGGATTTTTTATTGGACAGGTCATTGATCATAATTATGTTTGTTAAAGTAAGAAGTTAACTGATCTTGAAAAGAGAGATATGAACAGCCTAGCTGTGGTCATGGAAACCAGCAGGAGCCAACTGCCTTAAACAGAAGAGGAAAATCAAATACTTAAAACAGGCACAGAGGCTGGTGTTATCTGATATGGAGGAAAACCAAGGTTGTGCCTAGTCCATCCTTTGAATAGAAGCCTCCCCGTGCACTCGTTCTTGTGCATCCTTTGTGTTTGGAAAATCTTAGCGGTTTCAAAGGTCTGATGAGCAAAGAACATGTCCTTTTACTCTGGAAATACATTTTAGTGAGATTTGTTCCTTCTTGTAGCATGGTGTCAATTAGCTCCTTAAGAGGGACATAATTGTTTCCCTTTTTAAATTACCTTTTTATGACTTAAAATTTTGATTTTCCGGGTGAGGTGAAGGTATTCTATTTTTAAGCTTGAGGAGTACAAGAGAGTTAGAGCTGATTCACGGAACCATATCAAAATGTTGGTGCTGCAGGTCTGGGAAGCGTTGTGTCTACAGTGGTTACTCACCTGACTCAGTCAAAGTACTTCTTTGATGAAAGGCTGTAGCTTGGTGGAAGAGTATCTGTTTTTCCTGCAAAAGGCCCCCAAAAGTTGTCCACGACTGGACCTAGCGGTCAGGGGTACCTTTACCTTTATACCGAAGTTTGGGAAATAAGGAAACTGAAGGAAAACAAAATTGACAGGTGCATCCATCTCTATTTTGGAGCCCTTCTGGTTTCCTGGACAGCCTTCTATTCTTCCTTTAATTCTTTACCAGCTTCAACAGCTGCTAAAAAGCTCTCATAGAATAGGAAAAAAACAGGCTTCTTTGATCAAATGACTGTTCTCATAAGATGGCTGAAACTCTGTTCAGGTTCCCCCCACCCCAGCAAGCTAGCCTGCCAATGGATACCATTCACCCCATGGGGGCAGGTCATCCTCTGGGAAGTATGAGACCCCCACGTGACCACCAGTAACATCTGAATTGGTCTTGAGTCTCTGGTGTTGCATTCTGTGAAGTTACTCACAATTAAGTAGATTCAGTTCTTACCATCTGGCTGAACATAAAGGCACAGTGCATTATTCTATGATTACCTTTTTAACTAGCAAATGCTCATATTCTCTCTCTCTCTCTTTCACTACACCACTGCATGGAAATGTCTTTTGTTGGAAGGAAATATGTTCAGTGAAGATAGTGTAATGGAATCAACCTAATTAGTCTTCTGTAAAGTTAATTGTAGCTCTATTACTTGTTTACTTGGTTTTCTGTACAATGAGTGCATGGCTTGAAACAGGGGAAAGGATAAATGCATTGTACTGTAAATATGCATTTCATTTGCAGAGTATACAAGTCACTGTAGCAATACTTTGAAGTTAATGAACCTTCTCGGTTCATTACAGATAAAAATATTACAAACCCCCCACTCTTCTCAGTGTGGTATGAATGAAATGTCAGTTATGTAAACAACTCCTGAATTCCATGGTAGAATTTTATTTTTTTTAAGTGTGTGTTGAAAGCATCAGTGACTTTGCTTTATTCCTTTGGTATGCTGCTGAGTTTTCTTCTCAAATTTGTGGGATATATTGAATAACCAGTGAACTCTGACTCCGGCAAAAAATCCCCAAATGCTTTTTAATTAGGTCTCCGGATTTCCTTTAATGAAGATTTAAGTACTTTCTTTTTCATCATACCACTGCAGTTCGCTCTCCTTCGCAGCAACTGTGGAATTATAATGATTTATTAATTAAAAACTCAATATCGGGCTAAGTGTTGTTGTTGTATCAGTAAATTAGGTTGGACTTTCAAAGAGCCTTCCGTGCCATATCAGATTGCAACAAAATGGTTTTGGACTTGGACCTAGGAAGGAATCGAGGACTTGGATAAAACAGCCAGCCATGAATACTACCAAGAGCTGTTTTCCTGTAATGGTCGAGAAGCAGAATGAACTGCGGAGGGATCATCTAGTTACTTTGAGGCTTCCTTTCCGTACCCCCTGCCTGGAGTGTGCAATAGCTGCAAATTGCATTTTAACTTGGGAATCGGCGCTCGCCACAAAACCGAATGACATGCACAGTACGCACCGTGCGTAATGATAAAACAAATACGAAGTGACTGCAGGAGAAGCAGAAGCGAGCCTTTTTATGAGGCGTGCTGGCCTCTAAATTCAGTCTGTGCAGGCAATATCTAGGAAATGGGAACACGTTAGAAAAGAGAGAGATGAAATTGCAGGCTAGACGTTTGAGGAAGTTTTAATGAGACTGTAAAATATTATGATAAGCTATTGTTTAAAATATACTCAGCACCGGTCATTGCAGTATCAAAGGAGATAAAAAGTTACAGAGACAAAGAGTGGCACAATTAGAAATCAGAGAGGGAGTAAGTGGTGCCTTGATCAAAAGCAGCGGCAACGACCGAGGCTGCTGGAAAGGGACCATAGTTGGCACATTCTGCACAGGGATAGCAAAGCAGGAGGCGGATTGACCTGAGGAGGGAGGAACTGGACCCCTTCAAACACTGAAACCCTTAGAACAGTGTTTCTCAACCTGTGGGTCCCCAGATGTTGTTGGACTACAACTCCCATCATTCCTAGCCAGCACGACCAGTGGTCAGGGATGATGGGAGTTGTAGTCCAACAACATCTGGGGAGCCACAGGTTGAGAACCGCTGCCTTAGAGGGTGCGGTCATGACCATTGGTGTTATATGTTCCAACCATCCTGCCCTAATCAACAGTTGGGCTGCTGAATTTTGTGTCATCTGCCCTTTCCGAATAGTCTCCATAGGCAGCCCAATGTATAATGTATTACAGTAGTCCAACCTACTAAGTCACTAGTCCTTTTCTCTCTCTCTCTCTCTCAAGAAGAGCTCACGACTCAACGCTGAGAACTCAGTACATGTGAGGCTTCGTTTAGAAGACTTCTGTGTGAACTGGTTCATAGGCTAAGTCAAGAATGGGCATCATGTGACCCTCCAGATATTGTTGGTTGCCTACTCTCACCAGCCCCAATCACTGTGGCTAAGGAATGGGCAGAGGTCAATAGGACCAATGCTGAGGGGTGATAGGAGCTGTGGCCTAACAACATCAAGGAGGCCAAAGGGAGATCTAAGGGTTGTATCTAATGTCATGTGTGCAAAATTCTAACAGGACTTCCCCTGTCCCCCAACCCTCTGGAGCACATTTTGAGGGGGCAAGGGAGGGGAGAGGAGAGGTAAGTTTCATTGCACAAGTGGAAGTCTTTTGGGCTAGCAGAGCAGCAATGTCTACAACCCAATGCATTTTCTCTAGCTCTGATTATGTCAAAAGAAGTGAAGGAATGTGTGCTATCTAGCCTGAGGATTGGGTGCTATTGATGCTTATTTCATCCAATCATTATTATATTCCTCCATGTTGATCCTGGTAGATCATTTAGTTTTGAGAGCCATCTCAAAATCTGAATTTAAAAGTCCAGTCATCCTTCCTTAAGGTATTTCCTTCAGAGTCAACGCAGACATTCACCTAATAGGGAAAAGAGATTGCCTTCATTACAAATGACTTGCCGTTTGGAATTCCTGGGGCCAACCGTCTTCGGCAGGGCACAGAAGTATGGGGGTGAATCCAGAATAGGCATCCCTGTTCACTTCATTCCAACAGTGGGTGCTGTTTGCATTACATAGGTAGTTAAGTGGAGCAGGAGGGCTGACCCAATATGGGTAAACAATTTCTCTTCCAAAATATCGACAGTGAAGGGCTCTGTCACATTTTCAGCCTCCAGCTATCTGACATTGCGTGCATGAGATGAAATTCATCCTTATCTCTAAAAACCTGCCACCCTTCCCTGTGAATGATACATTGTTTATTGCACATACAACAGAGAAGAAGCCTTGTTCTTAGAAGAAAAATGGCTCCCTGAAAAGTGAATTAATATTTCCCCCTCTTCCCACTTCTGTCCTCTACTTCTTTCGTCTACATTTTTGTCATTCTGCATCTTGTTGCCCTGCTCTTTTCTCCCTTACCTCTTTGCCTGCCCTCCTTGTTTAGGAGCATAGATGCCTGCCTTGTAGGATTTGTCCATCAAGCTCTGTGTTGTCTACACTGACTGGCAGCAGCTCTCCAGGGTTTCAGACAGCTGGCATATCCCCTACCCTCCTTGGAGATGCCGGGGATTGAACCTGCCACCTTCTGCATGCAAGGCACAAGCTCTACAGCTGTGCTAGGGCTCTTCCTCAATTCTCTGTTTTGCCTTTAGATTCTTTCTTTAGTGAGCTCTCCTCTCTCCACCACTTGGTCTGTCTTTATTTACTTGTCCTTCTTCCTCCACCCTTTGCTATTACCATATTTCTCGCTCTATAAGACGCACTTTCCCCCTCCTAAAAAGTAAGGGGAAATTTGTGTGCATCTTATGGAGCAAATGCAGGCTCCATGGCTTCAGCGAAAGCAACGCAAAGCCTCCGGAGCTCAACGGGAGCTCCCGCTGTGCTCCAGAGGCTTTGCGTTGCTTTCACTGAAGTCAGGAAAGCAAGAGGGATTGGTGCGTACCGATCCCTCTTGCTCTCCTGGCTTTGCTTCACTGGAGAGCCGCTGCGCAGCTTTCCCTCTCTGCGCCAGCGCCCCTTCAGCGAAGTGGGAGGAGAAACGGAAGGGGCTACATTTCTCCTGTCACTTCACAGAAGGGGCGCTGCACAGAGAGGGAGAGAATATTTTTTTTCTTGTTCTCCTCCTCTAAAACTAGGTGTGTCTTATAGAGCGGAAAATCTGGTATTTCAAGTATCGGAGAGGTCGGGTCATACTTCTTGTCATTTTTCTCACCTGTCTTAATAATCTCTTTGTTAAATCCATTTCCCTCGCCCCCTCAAACTTCCCCAACTGATCTGAATTGCTTTGAGACATCATTGTAAATTCTGTTAAATACAGCCACAGGCATTTGTCCTTTCTTTTATCCCTGGGGCAGGGGAGAATGATTTTTTTCCCCAAATGAAATTTTTAAAAATCCACAAAAAGCTTTTCGTCCTGCTCTCTGGCCCTCTCTTTATCTTCCATTGATGCCACAACCAAGGAGACAGGAAGGAGAATGAAGTGTGATGAGGTAAAGGTAAAGGGACCCCTGACCATTAGGTCCAGTCGTGACCGACTCTGGGGTTGCAGCACTCATCTCGCTTTATTGGCCGAGGGAGCCAGTGTACAGTTTCCGGGTCATGTGGCCAGCATGACTAAGCTGCTTCTGGCGAACCAGAAACACTTGGAAAAGCAAGCAAGAAAACCTGACAGACAAGAAAACCTCTCAGTCCACAGGACAAGAGTAGCCTTTTCTTTTGTAAAGATCACAAACACGTGAGCCAGGTATAAGCCCTGCGGGTGAATGTGAAAAGCCACAACGTTGTTCTGTAAATTACATCCCCATTTTTCCCCCAGGAAAGTTCAGGTCAATTAAAACTTCAGCAGTGAATGGCCAACGAAACGCCAACATAGCAGCTGTGTTTTTGAGTGCCTAGTCTGTGAATGGCAGATGGTTTTGAATGTGTTTTCCAGCTCTGTAAAGGTTTGCGGAAGCTCCCATAGATCCCAGCGAATGGTAGACCCAGTGTTGCAGCATTTGCAATGTGGAAGCAAAGCAATACAGGCTGGATCAGACCTGGAAGGAAGACCACTGGGATATAAGCCATTAATAAAGGAATAATAAGATGGATATACATCTAATAAGTAGATCTCAAAGCTTCTTTTTTTAAAAAAAGAAAAAGAAATCCATTGTAAAATATGCAACAACCTTGCACATAATGTAAAATTCCAGAGTGGGTACCTGGTTGTAGCGAGTTCAGTTAAAGACGAAGGAACACATTGTGTAGTATAAACTTTTGCATCAGAAAAGCATGGGGTTTTTTTGCTTTTACACATTGCTGCTTTTGGATTGTGAGCCATAAATACCACTGTTCCCTAAAGTACAGTAGAATGCACAGGTGAAGGTGATGACTTTTAAACACCAAGACTTCTTTATGAGCACTAATGATTGCAAAAGGTTTTCAGTGATACCTCCCTCCCCGCTCCATTTTGACTTGGGTTTGGGTTTAGTAAACCAAGTAATTTTACCAATATATTGGGCAGGGTGCAAGATATATATACAGTATATATAGTTTGGTTTTGTATTTGACAACCCTGCCATGCTTCTGTCGTCGTCATCATCATCATCATCATCAGGAGCTCATTAGGTTTTCCAAATGTCTTGCAAGATTCCCTGTCCCCTTTTCCCAGGGCGTCCGCAAATACTGCCCAAATACTCTACTCCTTCAGTTACCTGGCTTAGCCTAGTGGCAGCCATTCGAGCAACAAAAATGAGGGTAGTGGAGAGAGAGATCTGAAGACCTTGGAGGCCTCCCTCCCCTCCCCTTCCTTTCCTCCCTGGCATGTAGAAAACTATGTTCCCAAGAGTCTCTTGCACTTAAATTGCCCAATCACTTCAGTCTCCCAATCTCCTTCTTTCATACCACTGTCCTCATTGATGCAGCAACTGAATGGAATGAGGGCAACAGGACGGGGCTGATGGGTCCCGTGGCTCAGAGTATTATCCAGCCTAGAAAAGAACTCTTGGAGGGCACTCAGTATGTCTGAGCAGTGCAAGCTGAGCAAGTTCGAATCCCATCCATCAACTCCACATTCAGGAGTTATCTCTTGTTCCATCGCTCTGACTCTCAAAAACTCTTGATGTAATAGATGGAACCAGCAGCATTCATTATTTACAGACCTGGAGCCTTTATCCACACACCTCCCTTGCTGTTTGTTTCTCCCTGCCATTTCCCTCCTCTTTCTCGACAATTAAGAACTTTTTTAAAAAATGGATTATCTGCTTTGCTAAAGTTACTAATGGCTAAAGTAACGCCATTCCTGGCAATCAGGCAATCTCTGATGGGTTTGATTGTAAACACTGGCCACATTTGGGAGCAAATTTTTAGATGCTCCTCGAGTCCTTATAGATCAGCTTATTTCAAGTTAATCAGTCGATACCCAATTAAGGAAGAGAGAAAGATGGGAGAGGAAAGAAATCAGCGAAGACTGTTTCAGTCTGGTAATTACAATTTGAATCTGATATTAAGTTTCATAATGAGTCTTTGCAAACTATGGTAGAAGCTTACCTTCCCAAGAATGCCTCATTTCAGAATACAGCAAGAACAGGTGGTGACGTCTGACAGTCCTTTTTATGGCTAAAGTTAGAATATAGGTAAGGTTTTTGTTTTATATTTTTAAAATATTTGGGACATGAAGCAGATACATTTCTGTATTGAAGTAGCTCAAAATAGCTTGGAAGGAGAGAGGAAATAAAGTCTAGGCTTCAATTGGTGCATCCATTTCTATTATGACGCTCTACTGCAATAGTGATCTGATGAAGGGATATCCCAAGGTTAAGCCACCCAAAAGTTAAAATCATTAATCAAACCTTAAAATGTAGAACTTAGATAAGAAGATGAGAAGTGAGCAGCTCACTAAGAAAGTACTTGTCCCTCTAGGTGTTTATTTGCATCAAAGGTAGCCAGCATGACAACCTACAAATGTTGTTGGACTACAGTTTCAATGAGCCCTGACTATTGACAATGCTGCCTGGGGTTGATGAGAATTTTAGTCCACAACATATGGAAGACATCAGGCTTGGCTGTTCCTGGTTTACATTGTACATCAAGCTATGCCCATTTACTACCAGCAGCTGCTACCCACACTAATTGGACCTACTAGTCTTAGTATTCAGTTGTTTGGGTCTAATATTCACTTTATGGCACACCTACCTGATACCTGTGGCATTCCTTGGTCTTTGGGGCGCACTGTGGTTGGGAGTGGGGATCTGTCCTCTGTTTATAATTGTAGGTATTCATACCTTCCCACTTCATATATTTGACATAATGGGATATGGCCCACAAAATCTTGTGCAACATTATGGGTTGCATCCAACTAATAATAATAGTAATAGTAATTTCTTATATCCTGCTCATCTGACTGGGCTACCCCGACTACTCTGGACTTCCAACAAAAATACAGGAAAATAATAGCAGCAGCAACAACAACAAACATTAAAAGCTTGACAAAAGTGCTGCCTTCAGATGTCTACAAAAAATTATATAGTTGTTGAACTCTCTGACATCTGCCAGGAGGGCATTTCACAGGGTGGGTGCCACTACTGAGAAAGCGTTCTACCTGGTTCCCTGTAACTTCACATCTCACAATGAGGGAACCACCAGAAGGCCCTTGGAGCTGGACCTCAGTATCTGGGCTGAATGATGAGGGTGGAAATGGTCCTTCAGGTATACAGGTATAAGTTGTATTCAAAGCAGACCCACTGAAATCAATGGACTTAAACTTAGGCATGTCCATTAATTTAATGGGTCTACTCTGAGTAGAAGTGAAATTGAATGCAACCCTTTCTATGTATTATATTAACACAAGATTCATCATTGCTTTCTTCATGCAGAAAAGGTGTATGGACTCCAGCACACCCACAACAATTGTAGGAATGCTTCTCTTGATTTGAATTAGTAAAAATTAACCAATGCTCTCTTCCCATGCAAATCTGATTTCACTATTGCTGTATGGCAGAGATCTAAGAGCCACACAGTGATGCAGTGATAACAGCTACCTTTCAGAAAATACATTTAACTCGGGCACAGAGAAAGCAATTGGGTACTGTCTGGTTTGTCCTTTAAAGACAATCTTACAGGGATTTCTTTTCTTTTTTAAAAAGCAGAATTACAAGACTAACGCATTCTATAATTAAGTTACAAATAACTGCAAAAACTTTACCAGTCTTTACCAGTGTTTTGGAAAGACCTCATTGGGTTGCTGTTTTCAAAATTCAGTTTGCTGTCTGAAGGAAGGAATAGGATGCCTTCATTCTCCTATTGAATATATGGGCTACTTCATCTCTTTCCGCTTCAGATGCATAAATGGGAAAGGCTGGAGATTTGGAGGTTGGGAGGGGAGCAGTAAGAAGGGTTTTGCAGAGATAGAGAGTTCTGCGAAGAAATCCCCAGCGGAAGGGATTAGGTGTCATTATGCCTGAGGAATAGTAGCATTCACAGCCGAAACAAAATCAAATCAATGACGGTTCATTTTGCAAAGTACTCTGCTCCCCAGTCCATCTCTAGACCTGACTCAGTGGTGTACTCTTGAAGGCAAGTCATCAAAGCCGCAGTGTTTTTCTTGATCCCAGCACATGGGAATAGTGACCTTCTGACGTAGCTCCGAAAGCAAAAGCAGATTGTTTCATCTCTCCAGTATCTGGAGTCTTCGGTTTGCTTTTGTTTCCAAGTGCCACTCTCATTCAATACATAATGCTTTCCTTTGAGGAAGCCTTGGAGGAGGGGGTTCGAGAACCACCTTACAAAGCTGTGTTTAATCAAACGGGGTGCTTTACACATGAAAGAAACAACGTGCTTTCTTGGCCCCTTCCTCCTCCCCCACCCCCCACCCCCAAACAGTCAAGCAACACTGTCAAGAGTCTCTTACAATGCAGCTGTTGCTGAGCTAGACAATTTCAAACTTCATGTTGGGGGGCACGTCTGAATGTTTTCACATCTGAAAAAGACCTTACAGAGAGAGAAAGCTGGCATATCAAGGAGAAGGCTAGGACAGAAACTTCTGCCTGACGTATGCTTTCTGCCAGTGTGGTGTAGTGGTTAAGTGCGGTAGACTCGTAATCTGGGGAACCGGGTTCGCGTCTCCGCTCCTCCACATGCAGCTGCTGGGTGACCTTGGGCTAGTCACACTTCTCTGAAGTCTCTCAGCCCCACTCACCTCACAGAGTGTTTGTTGTGGGGGAGGAAGGGAAAGGAGAATGTTAGCCGCTTTGAGACTCCCTCGGGTAGTGATAAAGCGGGATAGCAAATCCAAACTACTATTCCTCCACTACTACTACTTCTTCTTCTTCTTCTTCTTCTTCTTCTTCTTCTTCTTCTTCTTCTTCTTCTTCTTCTGGGATATCTTTGGGAGAAGAAGAGGCTAAGGAGTAAACCCTACACACGACTGAATGGTGCCTTGTATGCCTCCAACCAGCAACTCCTGCAACCAAACTGTGCCAAAATATTGTTCTGCTTTCCTTTGGACCACAACAGTGAGGCCAAGAGGAGGGTCTTGTTGTCTGGGCAGCCCAGTAGTCCCATATACAGCGCCCAGGCTTACACCCTGGGGAGGTCACTTTGGTGCTGCTAATGCAGTGGTTTGACTTCACCCCCCAAGATCTACTCCATTGTCTGATGAGACTGGCAGATGCCAACAACACACCATCACATACTGAGAGCAAACTTTAACTGAGACCTACCTGAGAACTCTGGGTATAGGGCGGTATATAAATTCTAATAATAATAATTGACAGCATGTGCACATGGGGAGAGCAGCAGTTGTCCATGTGTGTCTACAGCATGTCTGTGCAATGAAACAAACGTGTCAGAACCCATAAGGCATGACGAGTGTATACACAGCGAATACATGCCAGTTTCCACTCAGTGATACTTGTGTGTCTTGTGCGAAGACTGAATGAATGTGTGAAGAATGAATACAAAGCAAAACTAATTCTTCCCTCTCTGTAGGGTAAAAATGGATGTAAGGGAAGGTGAGAAAGTCAGCAAGCAATATAGTAGCTGAATAGCTTTTCAAAACTTCCAAATGATTGCTTTATTGCACAATAAATGTACAGTTGTTGTTTGTGGCAGAACTGTTTCAAGGAAACCTTTTCACTGCACTCAAAAACACAATGTTTTATTGCCAAGGAAAAGCAAATTTTCCCCCAGCTAGTACTTACATTGAGCTGGTGTGGGAGGTGGAATGAGTGAGGGTGTCACAAGCACCAGTTGGACAACTCATGTGCCATCGCCCTTGACAACATTACACCTTTCCTTCTACCTGTGCTATTATCCAGCAGGAATGCTTTGCCATTTTATGAACTACTTTTTCCCCTTTTATTAATGCAGTTCTTGAAAGCCATTCACTTTTCATTTTAAGAGGAAAAAAGGAGAAGAAAGCTGACTTATACCTCTCCCCCCACCGGCCATTGCTCCTTAAGGGATGCGGGTGGCGTTGTGGTCTAAACTACTGAGCCTCTTGGGCTTGCTGATCAGAAGGTCAGCAGTTTGAATCCGTGTGACAGGGTGAGCTCCCATTGCTCTGTCCCAGCTCCTGCCAACCTAGCAGTTCAAAAGCACACCAGTGCAAGTAGATAAATAGGTACCGCTGCGGTGGGAAGGTAAATGGCATTTCCGTGCACTCTGGCTTTGTGTTGCACCTGAAGCATTTTAGTCATGCTGGCCATGTGACCCAGAAAGCTGTCTGTGGACAAACGCCGGCTCCCTCGGCCTAAAGTGAGTTGAGTGCCACACCCCATAGTCACCTTTGACTGGACTTAACCATCCAGGGGTCTTTTACCTTTACCATGTGGCTCATATAAACAATTAAAACCATAAAATGCTGCTAAAACGTTGTAATTACAAAGCTAAGAAAAAAGAAGCAGTCTATAAACACTAGCCCAGTAATTCAGGGGAGTCTCATCCCTGCACATTAGAACAAAGCAATCCAGCTGATACCCAGATATCTCTGTGAGGTAAACATAGATATGAATTGGCAGAAACGACTTGGGAAAGTGTTTTGCTGAGACGGAGCATTAAGGAGAGCTGGTGTTTACCAGCCCATATATTCTGTCACTTGGGGTGGGGGAGCCAAGATTGGGATTATTCAGCAGACGTCAGGAAAACAAAAGTTCCCAGACGACCTCTGTAAACTGACAGTTTTCATTTTAAGTCATTCCTATCCTTTTATGGCTACAAGAATGTATTACAACACCATAATGTACTGTACTTTGAAAATATCTGTGAGTCTGAGCAGGGAATTTAAGTTGATAGACCTTTGCTACAACCTGAGAAGTATGACAGTTTGGGGCTGGGAATCCACAGCAAGTCTCAGTCTCACCTCTGGCCTACAATATTCATGCTTGACTGTATTGCAGGGCTGCTTTAAGTTACTCTGTGTCAGCACAGCCCTCCAACCTGTAATAGGGATATGGAGGGTTGCTGCAGATGCCTCTCCCAGCACAATGTTGTTGTTTTCATTTATTAAATTTGTATAACGCCCTATACCTGCAGGTCTCAGGGAAGGTCACAGGATAATGACTGCACTCCTATCTCTGTGTATCTCTTGCCTGCCTCCCTCCCTCCACCATTCTGTACTTCCCTAATCTTCACATCTGGTTGTCAGTCATCCTCCTGCCGTCAGTCTCAGTATCTCAACATTACGTTCGGAGTGGAGAAAGGTTCCCCCATTCCAGGGGTTTTTCACTATTAATTCTCCAAAACTGAAGAGTTTCCCCAAATCCCTGTTGTATGTGGGCGCTACACAAAGGCGGGCACTCTCTGCTGAAGTTCATAAATAGAATATAAGTTTGGAAGTGAAACATAAACCATCTTGTAGAAATCCCACAGAGAGGTAATAACGGTAACAAGAAGAATATGAAAACAGAGGGGGGCGGAATAACGTTAAGTGGAAATTTTCAGGAGAGGACGTCCTAAGAACAGCACTGGAAACACTTTTTTTTCATACACACACATATATTATGAGAAGTCTTGGGAAATATATGTATATATATTTCCCGCCACTTTAAGCAGTTGTGGAGCTGCAGCCAGTGGCCCAGCAGCCACCATATTTTGCCATAATGCTTCACAATGTGACATTTTTACAAAAACAAAGATGGCAGACCCCACCATTGGCCAGCGGAAGCGGCCATCTTTTTCTCAACAATATCCCTACATTTAGCGTTGTTCCTAGTAACAAAGCATTGTGGGATAACGAGTCTGCTGCCAGGCTGCGAGTTGGAACTGTGCTGCCACTTGAAGCTTCTAGAAATTTTTTACAAGAAGATGCCAAGAGGAGGTTGCTTTCACTACTTTTTTTCTAGTGAACCCAATGCCCCTAAAAATCTGCTGATTTTCTTCTGCACCGCTGGGGAAATTTTTTTTTCTTAAAGTGCCTCTCATTTGTGGCCTAAAGATGGGGAAAGGAAAAGGGGGGAACCCTTCAGTATAATATTCAATCATCCAAGAGTCGCTTTCATGAGGTAATGTTTGAAAAGCATCTGTTAAGCAGTTAAAACCCTGTTCTCAGAGAATAAAAAGCTAAGTATAACAATGCAATCCTATACATGTCCACTCAGAAGAAATCCTCTTTTGAGTTCACTGGCACTTGTTTCCAGGCAAATGGATATAGGATTGCAGCCTAATTGGATTGGGAAAAAGTTTTATGGATAAAAGAGTATTGATGAATGAAATTCATCAATTCAGAGATGGAAATAGGATGAAATGAGCAATTCAACAGGGTCATCATAATGAAATGCTCCCTATAATTTGAAATATACGTTCAGAAGATGAGGAAATGAAGAAGGGGGCCAAACTCAGAAAAGCTTTAAAAGTACCAACTTCACAAACCCCCACCACTGTCCATTTAGATTAAAAGCACAGTAAATTCAGGATTCTGAGGTCACCAAGAGAGGAGTTGGAGACTTGAAGTACCTGGACCTAATGGTCAGGGGTCCCTTTACCCTTTACCTTTACCTAGCTGCAGGAGTTGCTGAAAGAAGGCATACAAGACGCCATCCAACCACCTTAGGGACTCCATTCCAGATTTGTGTAGGGTTTACTCCTTAGCCTTTTCTTCCCCCAAAGATGTCCCACAAGGCAGCAGGTTTTTTAAAAGATAATAATAATATCCAGATGAATGTATTGCAGATAATTTCTTTTCCTCATCATTGATAATCCTGCTTTAAGTTAGCCGACTTCTCAGTAACTTCCAGTTCAGGGACTTTGCACTTTTTATCACTTAATAATTGGATCAATTCATCTACCTCCTCTAGCACAAAAAAAGGTTGATTTTAAATCAATTAGACACAGATCAATTCACCCTTGCTCATTCTCCTGAGGCCCTGAAAAACACATTTATTGTAAGTCATCCATCAGATTCATTCCATCCATTCTCTTGCTCCCAGTACGGCTTACACTTCCCCCCTGCCTCCTCAACTTTGGATTCACTTTAAGAGACATTTAAACATATGACCTCCTGACATTCGGCTGTCTCCCTTGTGCCTTCTGGTTCATGAGAAAGGCCACGTGTCATCCTTGGAAGGAGGGTGTCAATGAACAGGGCCCTGTCACTATCCCTGGGACAGCGCTCTGACCAGTACCATCATTGGAGACCTGCTTCTGAACTGAAAATGGAAGTGAGCACCATTGTTGCCATTTGCACACACACCATGTATGTAGTTCTGCAGGAGGCTCAATATACATGCATACACAAAAGTGAACATTACAGACCAAAGCAGTGGTTGTTCATGTGTCAGCTTGCTGAAGCAGGGTGATCTCTGTTGCAGGATTGAGGGAGGGAGGGAGGGTGGCAGAGCACCCACTGCCCCTTACAACAGAGAATCCATTGTTGTTGTTGTTGTTGCTGTTTAGTCGTGTCCAACTCTTCGTGACCCCGTGGACCTGAACATACCAGGTACTCCTGTCTTCCACTGTCTCCCGCAGTTTGGTCAAACTCATGCTGGTAGCTTCGAGAACACAGTCCAACCATCTCATCCTCTTTCGTCCCCTTCTCCTTGTGCCCTCCATCTTTCCCAACATCAGGGTCTTTTCCAGGGAGTCTTCTCTTCTCATGAGGAGGCCAAAGTATTGGAGCCTCAGCTTCAGGATCTGTCCTTCCAGTGAGCACTCAGGGCTGATAGCTGCTACCATGAAGCACTGTGCAGATTAAAACAAAATACAATAGGAACAAATTAGGAAGGGTGCTTGAATTTCCAGGAGGGTGCAGGGTAAGGATGGATGAGCCTCTCAATTTTCATTTCTTTCAGTTTCTCTTTTCTTGCTTTCTTGCTTTCTTTCGAGTGTTAAGTTCAGCTCTCCACATTTCTGCATTAAGTTTGTGAATGTATTTTTTAAAAAAGTGGGCATTTCTCCCCATGTTTTGATACACATTTCTTTCCAGACATACATATTTTTGCAAGCAAGTTCCCAATACTGAATATATTTGTGAATGTTGTTTTATGCTAATGTACACGTTTATGCACACTTTCTCCTCCTCTGAGCATTTCTCTAAGCAACGCTATTTTGTTGGCAAACAGCACTGCAAAATTCATAAAAGTGCAAATTTCAAGGGATGGCTGTATTTTGGTTCACATACTGTTTAGGGAAGTGTGAATTAGGTAGATTCGCCTTTGAATGCAAACTTCTTTTCGTAAAGACTTTTGTTGACATTTTTTCATAAGAATAGTTTTACAGACTTGCATAAAGGCATAATACGGTAGTAATACCAGTGGTTGAACGTAAGGTGATGGGGGACAGCAAGGAAACAGGAAAATTACGAAATGTGCAATGCAAGCTTAATACAGCAATTGTTAATAAAATATGCAAAGGAAGGGAAGAAAGGCAGTTTAATTTTCTATAAAGACCTCTCCATATGTTTACCTGGGAAACTGGGGATTTAGTGGGCTTTGCATCTGAGCTAACATAGGAGAAGAATTTATGCCATGCTGAATAACAGTGATCTATTATTGTCTAACCTCTAAGGATTCTGCTTTGATGCATTAAGTGTCCCAAAGCAAACTTAACTTCATGAGGGTTAAGACCTTTGGCAAATGTGGACTCAAGCTGCAAAGCACCATGGTGGATGCCAATGAAACATTGAGTCACAGCCATGATGACTTTCATGATGACTGTTGTTTCAGTTGAAATTAGCTGCATTCTTGGTGAGGGGAAGGTTCTAATTTTGCTAAGGGAGTGTCTCAGAAGCAGTGTGGTCCAGTGGTTAGTTTATCAGACTATGCCCTGGGAAGCCGGGGTTCAAATCCCCACCCAGCTATGAAGTTCACTTCAGCTGGTCATTGTCCCTCAGCCTAACCTACCTTACAAAGCTGTTGGGAGGATAAAATGTGGCCATTGGAGAACCATGTATGCCATTTTGAGTTCTTTGGAGAAATATAACCAATAAAATTGCAAGACAGGCACCTCCCCACTCACGCACAATCAGCACGCGTTCGACCCCTGACCTGTGTGCTGTTTTTGGCACCAAAAGGGGGCAGAACGGGGGCAGAATGGGACAGGGGCAGAGCAGGGGGTGGAACAGGGCTGAACGGACTTGTGCGCATCCCTCTGATTCCCCTGTACATTCATTTTCAGTTGCTTCAGGAACACTCCGTAGCTGCAACCATTCAAATGTAGAGCAATCGTGAGGAAGTCTAGGGTGTGTGGTGAAGTAGCTTTCTAAGCTCAAGCGAGGAGGTGGCAGGAATGGCTTTCCCCCTCTTCCATTGAACTTAATATATATATATATATAACTCACGTTGCTTTCAGCTGGAGGAGAAATATTTCAGATTTGCTACTGGTGTAGTTCATCTCCCTTATCTGTGGTATGCTGTGATTGAATGTGGGGGCGCCTTTAGATCCTACAGATCCAAAGTCCCTCCCCCATATGCCTCTGGCACACACCTTCTCAAGGGCCTCATTTTGTTGCATTTTCATTTGAAAGACTTGTGTCCCACCCTTTGTTGTGCAGCCGTTTGATGGGAACCACTGGAGTGGAGAGTCGTGTTGTGCTCAGATCCTGCCTGTGGGTTTCCCATAGGCATCTGTGATAAGAGAGGGGCTACTGGTCTATCCGAGCAGGGCTGTCCTTACGTTCTCGTGAGCCCAGGGCCAGTTACAGCAATAAGGCACATGAAACAATCGGCAACATTAAAACACAATAAGCAACTCGGTGCAATTAGATAAAACCTCTGCCATCTGTCAGCCAATTCCTTCACATTCAAAGGCCTGAAGGGAAAGGCAGGTCTTTAGCTGGCACCTAAAGATGGATAGCATTGCTTAGATCCGGCATAGATGTCAAATGAGTACAAAACACCTGCTGGTGTTTTATTTCATTAGGAAGGGGGGGGTGAAACCCAGAATATGTAAACAAAACTGGTGACTGTGCTGTGTGCACCGTTCAATAATCATGCCCAGAAATTGGTTTTGAGGACTTCAGTATCATTTCTGTAACTTGAATGAAAAGTACTGCCAAGTGCCAGTAAGCACCTCCTAAAATGGAATCTCCCATAAAGCAGAGCTGCTTTGTAACTCCGATATTTTCTCCCCCATTTCAATAAACCAAATGCTGGTTGTTCCATAATCGCAAAACACACAGGTAATGAAAACAGTTTCAGCCTCGGTCCTTTTGCTTGCTTTCTCTCCACCACCCCCCTTCCACCCCCCATCTGTCCTGCTCTTCCTCCCATCTGTTTCTTTAACTCAGTCTGCTGGAATCCTGCTTCATGAAATGGAATCTAAATTCCTAACACAAGCCCTGTATCAGTCACCTACGTACGTACGCACACACACACACACACACATGGAGAAGCCTTCTGAAGAAGAAGCACCGGCCTCACATTCGGTGGCCGTTTGTCAAGCCTGATTATTTCATGGACAAGCAGTCCTTTTTAAAACGACAACAGGGCAGGATAGGTTTAAGTATGAACAAAATGTGCTCTGATTCCAGATGATGCGCTTCTGATGAAAAGAAGGGGAGAAAGAAGAACCCCAGGTCATCCTTTAATCAGCTGTTGGCAATGTTTTCGGGACCTTTGGGCAAACTTCACTTGATGATGCCAAGTATATGGTAAGTGCTTTGCCACTTAACTCATTTATCTGTCGGTCTTAAATTCTGTACAGCAATCTACTTGGTTGAATGCATTCTGACACAAGTTTTGGGGTTTATTTGTTTTTTGCTGAATGGAAAACAATTGGATTACGTCTTTGATTGTGCTTAATGGCTTGTGTGTCTTATGTAATCACATGTGATAGTGTTGGGTTCTCCCCCCCCCCCCCCCGGTCTACACTGTTGTGATCTTGGGAATTGGGAATACTTGGTATAGCTATGTGCAGCTTGCAAATGCAATGGATGTGTTCCTCCTGCAGGTGAATTTGTCTAGGTGAATGCTTCAAGTTGGGGGGAAAGAGGGAATGAACTTTCATAAAAGTCTAGAAGCTGACATTGTGATCTAGCCAAAGTGAAGCACTTTCGAATCCCATTGATTTAAGTGTATGGCCAATTCTCCCTGTAAAATCAATGGAACTTATAAAAGCACTTAACTTTGGAATGAATATGCCATGAGAAATTAATTGTAAGCCTTTTGGGTTTTTCTCCCAGTTGTGTATATTTCCACAATATAAATGTGACGTGTTTAGATTAAAATGTAGTCTTTGTTAATTGGTAGTATGCTCTCCATCACGAGGTGCTTTATTAAGAAACATTATTTAATCAGTGAAATCCTAGAGTGTGGCATCTCACTTAGCCAGTTATTTAAAGTGTGTGTTAATTCTTTGGAAACTGAAGTTTCGCTTAGAATGTCCTTGGAATTAGACGTCTGTCTCTTTTGATTTACTAGGACTTGACTCAACCATATTCTCTCTTATGCATTGTGTTTAAGAGCCTCATGCGGCCACCACAAAGGTACAATTACCATTCCTGTCTACAATTAGGCATTTTACAGTGCTAGAGCAAACAGGATCAAATTTTAATTTATTCCTAATTATTACCAAGGTATTTTCCGAAACGTGATGGCATTAATTAATTTAGCACACAGCTGGGGTTATCCTCACAGTCCTTCCCTTTGTCAACTGATTATTTCTGCCACTGTAAAATGAGACACAAAATCAAACACTTCTGCAGTGCATTCTCTTCTGTGATTCTTGTCAATTGAAAGTAATGAATCGCCTCCCCCTTTGACACACAAATAAGCTTTTATGCTGTAAGAAGAGTTACAAATATGCAATGAGTTTAACTTAGACATCAAAGCACTTTCCCAAGATGAAAACGGGACCAAGGGAAGAAAAGTTGCAGTAATACCATTAAATATAGTAATAGTTCCATCAGGAGATTAATGCTAGTGACATGGACGACTTTTAAAAGGTATGGATAGTGCTTTTGAAGATCTTTACGTGCGCATTTCAATAGGTACAACCCATTTATCGATTTTATAACAAAAGCCTGAACTACTTAAAAATGAAAGTCAACGTTGAATGGCTTATATTAATCATTCCTCCTAATCTCAAGATGTAAAGCAACAATTAAGTTGCATTAAAGCCAATGAAAGTTTTAATACTGATCTCCGTGACAGGTGAATAGGGTGAGTATCTCAAAAATTTGCACACACATAGGCTTCTATCCAACACAGTGGCAGGAAATGTCACATCAACCCGTGGATTTACATTTGTGCCACAGGACATTTCCCCATATGCACCCCAAATTATGTGTGTTCCCCCCCAACCCTCTGGAGCAGATTTTGGGAGGATATAATGTACCTACAGCAGAGGAGGAGGAAATTCCCATTGGGCAAGTGTAAATCCTTGCACAGTTACTTGGTGCTGCCTTGGATACAAGCCCAAGCTCCCAATGTAAATCAGACAATTTGCCTCCATGATGCTATGTGAAGGTCACCAATGTGATGCCCACAGGTGTGCTCATGAAGCCTGACACTGCTGTGCAGATCTTGTTTTTGCTAATAAAGAGTTAACTCCAACTTACTTGGTTTAATTTGCTGCTGGCTCGCTCCTGTCACCTGTATCCAACCTGTCCATTGCAGCTATTTAAAATGGCCTGTGCATGCCTGTCTCCAGCCTTTATTATCCACTATGAAAATGGCCTTAGGCCCCTTTGCTCCAGTAGCTCCACAGTTCTCAGCAGAATGAAGCTATCAGTGTAGCAGCACTTTGGTCGTGTATTAGCATGCATTTTGTTCAGCGACGTACTGTGGAGTTCTTGACAAGACTAAAACAGTAATGGCAATGAAGGTATTATGTGATGTGATAAAGTTACTACAAAGTAGCAGTACCATATCAGTTTCACGTGGGGAATGTTTTGTGTAAATGTGCCCTCCTGTGTTGAGCGCTGGTATTTATCACACCATGGCAAGCTACTGAAACGAAGGCCTCTCTTTGATGTGGAAGATAGTAGCTCTTGCCATGGGACAAATGCATTCAAACAAAATATTGGCCACACCGAAGTAACACAGTCAAATCAACTTGTGGTATTATTAGTTTGAGGATATTTTGTTCACGTGGCAAGAGTGAGGGCTTACAACACTAA
Source organism: Podarcis bocagei (assembly GCF_964188305.1). NCBI lineage: Eukaryota > Metazoa > Chordata > Lepidosauria > Squamata > Lacertidae > Podarcis > Podarcis bocagei. The sequence continues at coordinate 113,732,232 of NC_138125.1, forward strand.
GGCAGCATATGGTACCTTGTGGCCCAGTGGAGATAAAGGCAAAGTATAATTAAATAGTATATGGATCATAATCAGATCTTCCTGTGTTTAACTATGAGGCTACGATTTCTGTGGCTTTTGCTTCTTCTTTTAATGGAAAGGCAAGTTATAATAAATGAACGTGAAGGAGAAGGATTGTAGCTCAGAGGCAGAGAGTCTGCTTTGCATGTAGAAGGTATTGGGTTCAAATCCCTGGCATCTCTTGGTGGGGCTGAAATGCCCTCTGCCTGAGGATCTACAAGTCAGTGTAGATAATAATGATCTAGGTGGAGCAATGGTCAGATTCGAGATAAGGCAGCTTCCTACGTGTTCCTATGTATTTCTAACCTGGGAGCATTTTTTGCTGCTATAGAAAGCATGAGAATGAACTTTGTGAGAGAGCATTGTAGAGTTTCACTGGAATTTTTATTCGAATCTTGCCAAGTACTTGATACGTTGCCAAGTAAACATAGTGATGCCAGCAGTCACGCTTGGGCTCTCCACTTTTCGTTTGGCACAGAAGTGCTGAGCGTCCTCTGTGACCAAAGACAGTCACTCCGCTGCCTGTGCTATCGCATAGCTTCTGCTGAGTTAACTATAGAGTGAAACGGCAGAAGGAGTCCTCTAAAATCAGCACATGCATCTCTGAGCACTGGGGAAGGGGTGTAAAGAAGGGGGTAGCAACAGTTTGAGCGGCTTTTGAAGATAGACAGTTTGCAAAAACAGGAAGTATGCAGTAAAATGTGCAATGGAAGAAGAAAAAAAGAGTGAATAAGACTTGGAATGCTAGAAGGATAAGGGTACACAAAGCAGTTGAGATGACTTGTAAAGAACTGGCTGATTCCTGTTGGGTGGGAGCAAAAGTCCCACAAAGTCCTCAGCAGGAAGAAAGTTGTTCACTGTTGATTTGATTCCCAGGGGATGGGGGAGATGTACCACTACAGTTCTCTTTGCCTCCCTTTCAGATACTTAGCATATTCCTTCCTCTTTTTTTATCTGAGGCTACAGAGGGAATCGATGCTTGTGTCGTCTGTGCAATCAAGTTTGCTTTGAATTTGACTTTCATACAAAATCAAACGTCTTCTTCGAGAAGTGTGCGCAAAATAAATGCCGAGCCAATGGCTTAACAGTCAAGTAAATTTAGAAAAGAATAAAGCACTGTTGGTTTAAATATAGACGAGGGACTGTGACAGGCAGGTGTTTTATTAGGTCTGGGATTACAATGGTCTCTGCATACTTGGAGACCACGATCCTTCTGCACATTTTCCAAATCACAAAAGCAGCAATTTTCAGCTGCCACATTTTGTGTTGCATACCTCTATTTGTAAGCAGGGTGTTTTTTTCAGCCGGAACTAAGTTCCGGGTCCTCTCAGGTGGGCACGTTTGCCTTTATAAGCGAACAAAGGAGGCATTTGTGGTGAGGTCCAGCACCTCTTTTTCTCAAAAAATAGCACTGTTTGTAACCACTGTTAAGAGTAATGTTCCTCTGTTATACCACTGCCAGTTATTCTTAACACAGAAGAGGAATCTGGTGGTAGCAGATTTATTCATTTAATTATTGTATTTATACCCCCCCCTTTCCTCCAAGTGGTCTCTGGCTCTCCATGTCATCACTGTCCTGTCAGGTAGGTGAGGTTGAGCATTGGTGATAGGCCCCAGGGTACCATGTGAACTTCATGGATAGGAGGGGATTTGGACCCAGGTCACAATACAGGCCTCTAACCACTGCCCTGCACTGGAAGATCTCCCGCACATACCCACCAACGGAAGTGGTTTGCCAGTGTGTGGATTTGAAAGCAAATGCTGCAACCATGTATTTATTACGATGGAAATAAGAAGCAGTTGCCAACATTTGACAAGCGCAATCCTCCCACTATATGAATGGGAGCACTTCAGGTTAATGTCCTCTTGGCTTTAATGTGCCCTGCTTTCTCATGGTGTTCAAGCTACTTACCGGTCCCTTATGACAAGACTGCTACCTAACATTGCAACAGGCCCTATAGAAAGTCCAATTTTGATGCAGGTGAGTGCCCAAGGGGTCTTACACTTTATGAAACAAACAGATACCTGGATGAGAAGGAAGGCAGGGTTATCGATTACAGACCCTGCAAGTGTTTTTCCAGGGACAGTTCTGGATTTACAGAAGCAGTCCTGGTTTTTTATTTGATCATAGAATGTCCTACTTTTTTCTTAGGATTTCCCTGTTTCCACCAGATAAGTGTTGGAGTCTATGATGTTATGTAACCCTTGAACCAAAGAAATCAGTAACCATACAACCTCTAGAACAGGGGTCAGCAACCCGCGGCTCCGGAGCCGCATGTGGCTCTTTTACACCTTTGCCGCGGCTCCGGGGCAGATACTAGCGAGGGGAGGAGGCGCATTGTGTGCCCCGACACTCCCCACTGTGGCAGGCGCTGTACTGGCTGTGACGTCGCATGGGGGCGGTGCATGCATTAGTCACACACCGTCCCGACGTCACCTTCCCGCCCGCTGTCAGATCGGAGGGCAGCGGCGCGCATGCTTTAAATGTCACAATGGTTTTGCGGCTCCCAGGGTTTTTTTCTTCGGAAACGGGTCCAAGTGGCTCTTTTTGTCTTAAAGGTTGCAGACCCCTGCTCTAGAACACATCTGAAGGGAGCCCTGTACAGGATTTTTTTAAATGTATAATGTTTTATTATGTTTTTATACATGTTGGAAGTCGCCCAGAGTGGCTGGGACAACTCAGTCAGATGGGCAGGTTATAAAAATGATGGTGATAGAATAGGATGTCTTTGCTAGTTCAGTGTTGGCTTATGGGCAGCTTTGCTCTCCTCCTGGCTGTTAAAGACATGTTACTCCCTAGTAAGCATAATTAGCACTGTGGCCTCAGTTCTGTAGGCAAAATCTCCACTGATTTCCAATAGAGTTCACACTTTGGCATGGCTTGTACAGATCTTCTCTCTTGTGCTTTTTTGCTCTCTTTTTAAAAACTGCATGGACCTTCAGCCAAAGGGTTGGGTTTTAATTGCTCCTGTTGATGAGCATTGATTTAGTGCTTGTGAATTCCCATTAATTTTCCTATCCTGATTTATTAGCAACATTTCAAGAGAGCTTTGTTTACCATGTTCAGAATTGTTAGATTTAAATAACAACAACTCCAAAATGCTTCGGGTCTTGGTTTTCATCAGATCACGTTTGTTAACCTTTGCACAGAATTAGAACGAGGGGTATAATTGCAAGTACGAAATGAGGGTAGTGGCTTGGAAAATGCGGTTTCGTTGCCATGTGATGTTTACCTGAAGGGTACAGTGCTCTACATTCAGTCACTGAGACGCTAAAACCACCCAACCATATGTTCTCCCATCATTCTTAACAGGGAAACACTTAAAAGCTTTAACCCAGCAATGGTTGCAAACAACTAGTTGCGCATCGCAGCAGCGTTTGGTCCCAAGTGGTGCTATACATATCCGTCCATATGAGAAGATGCAGCTAGGCCACACTGACACCATACATTTAAAGCACTATCATCCCAATTGACACAGTCATGGCTGCCCTCAAAGAATTCAGGGAGCTGTAATTTGTTAAGGTTGGCGAGAGTTGTTAAGGCGCCCAGAGTGGCTGGGGGAACCCAGCCAGATGGGCAGGGTATAAACAATAAATTATTATTGTTATAAAGAGCCCCCTGTTCCCCCCCCCTCAGCCCAATGTGGTTTAACTATCAATCCCTCTTCATGGGGAACTCTGGGAACTGTAGATAGGTGACAAGAACAGGGGCCTCCTAACAAACTATAGCTCCCCATTAACAAACTACAGCTCCTGGAATTACTTGGGGGAAGCCATTCCTGTTTAAAGTGGTACCATTGTTCTTTAAATGTATGATATGATTGCAGTTCCAGTCAGGACCACATGGTATTGCCCTGCAGATGAGGAAGGCACATGCAGATGTTTGTGTTCATCTGCATCAGTTATATGCTGGCCCTTCCATTAGACAGAGTGAAATGGCTACCTCCATCAGCGAAGTTTTGGTGATATGAAAGGACAGCCATTTATTTAAAGCATTGTATTGTATTTTTGCATGGATGCAGGTGGCGCTGTGGTCTAAACCACAGAGCCTAGGGCTTGCCGATCAGAAGGTCGGCGGTTCGAATCCCTGTAACGGGGTGAGCTCCCGTTGCTCGGTCCCTGCTCCTGCCAACCTAGCAGTTCGAAAACACGTCAAAGTGCAAGTAGATAAATAGGTACCGCTCTGGCGGGAAGGTAAACGGCGTTTCCATGCGCTGCTCTGGTTTGCCAGACGTGGCTTAATCATGCTGGCCACATGACCCAGAAGCTGTACGCCGGCTCCCTCGGCCAGTAAAGCGAGATGAGCGCCGCAACCCCAGAGTCGGCCACGACTGGACCTAATGGTCAGGGGCCCCTTTATTGTATTTTTACTGCCAGGGAGTCGAGAGAAAGGCTTGTGGAATGTTCTGCCTTAGGTACCAAAATAACTTGACCTGCCTTGGGTCCATCTTGATTCATTTTTTTGGGAAAAGGGAGGATTTGCTGCTCCACCTCAGGGAGCAAAATGCCTTGCTGATGGCTGTGTTGACATTGCTGCTTTCTCAGAGCAATGGTATTGTCTTTGGTGCTCCCTGACAGAATAGACTTGGAGCTAGCACTCAGCCAGGCCTAAGCTCTGAAGCCAGTTTTAAATGTCACTTCTCGTGTGAGGGATCCTTATTTGTGGTAGGATCTAATATGGCCAGTAGTTTTAAGGTTTAAGGAATTTATTCAAGCTTACAGTGTGTTGAAAACCAGGTTGACTTTTCCTTTTCCCTTAAACCGAAATAAGAAAGTGGTTGTTTAATTAATAGTTGCCATGTGTCCTACTTTACAGACTACAGTCCTCTGTTTGGAGGACTGTCTGTTTTCAAGATATCAATGTTTATTATTACGGCTAAACAGCCAGCATATTAAAATCAGAAATTCAGCATCATTTTTCCGTAAACATTAAAACGGTCAAAGTGGAATTTAACAATCAATATACTAATTCAATAGATTTAAAATATGCATCCAAGGAAATATAAACTCCATTAAAAGTTTAAAAAAATATATAGAAGAATTTTACTGTGAGCTGTGTCAGATTATGACTGTTTGTGGAGCCATGTAGTCTTTTGGTTTCTTTGATTTATGGCTGTTGCACCAAAACTAGCTACATTTCTGGTGACATAGGGATTCCAGTCAGACAAGAAGTAACTTTAAAAATATTCCTCCATCCTCCCTGGTACTTTTCATACAAGCGGGATTATGAAGGAGGCTCTGATACCTGAATAAAATCTGCACTGGGAAAAGAACATTACCTACGGTTTTAATTTGACCTCTCTTCCATGGGCAGATCCACTTGCCATGAAGAATCTAGTTCTGTATCTGCCTTCCAATAGTGCAGATAGCAAGATGATAAATTTGGCTTACGCAGGTGCCTTTCTAAATGCGGGGGTAGTCAAGTTTGGTTTTAAAGATGAATAATCCTGAGAAGGGAGAGGTGGAGCCTAGAAGTTGCAGACCAAACAGGAACCCAAGTTTCCTGCTACACTAGGATGAGGTATGTTTTGTTCAAAAAATCTTTACATTATGGCAACTATTTCTAAAATTGTATACATATTCTATACATATAAATTGCCATATGCATATACAGTGGTACCTCGGGTTACAGGTGCTTAAGGTTACAGACGGTTCAGGTTACAGACTCCGCTAACCCAGAAATAATACCTTGGGTTAAGAACTTTGCTTCAGGATGAGAACAGAAATCGCACAGTGGCGGCAGCAGGAGGCCCCATTAGCTAAAGTGGTGCTTCAGGTTAAGAACAGTTTCAGGTTAAGAACGGACCTCCAGAACTGTACACATACCTTATTTGCCCACTTTTTTGGTGATACATTTCCTCTTTGCTTGGGATGAACTTGATTGGAATTTTCCAAACCACATTCAGACGTAGCTCCCATTATTGTTGAATGAATTAAAGATGAATTAAGTTCATTGGGGGGGTAGAACTTGAACTAAACTAGAACGAAACTAGTTAATTTTGTGAAAGGATGGAGTTGAACTGGAACTGGTTCCTTTTTTAAAATGTACTTTCTAAGCACTGGTCCAAAGTGTAAATATCGGATACTTGTCTCTCCTTGACATGGGCTGCTGTGGAACAGCTGCAATATCAAAGATCAAAATCAATATGCCAAAAGAAACCTCAAAGCATTGGCCAAGAAAAGGTACCTGAAGAAATAAATAAATAAATTTAAATTATTAAAGGAAGCATTGGAGGGAATCAAAGAAAGCAATCAAAATGAGCAAGCAGCATTGTAAAAGATTTATATTCCATCCAACATTTAGCGACACCTTGTTTCAGTAGGAGGCTTTCCTCTAAAAATAGGATTTTTAGGAAGGAAAGAAAGGTTCCTACTATTGCTTAGCTTCCTTGCTTTTTACTATATGTGGGGCTTAGGCATAAGAAGGATTTTGCTAAATTAAGGCTGCGCTGATAAGATCCTGGAGGCAGAAATTCTTTTCTTCTGCAGAAACCGATCTTTTTTTCCTTTTCTCCTTCTTCTTTTTTTTAAAAAAAAGCTTACTTCACAGCACAAATAACGACTTTTATTTCTAAATCTGTTTCTATAATTTCATCCCAGAGGGTGTATAAACTAGGAGCTTTATCTGGTGTGTACTTCATTCTTGCCTGATAGTCGGTCACGAGCCTTCCCTGTGGATAATGCTCCTATTTTCATTCAAAAAGCAAACTTGGGTTTAAACATAAATTAAAATACGGTTTTCAATTGTCCACAGACAAAGAACAACAAATACAGGCTTCCAGGATGTAAGAAGATCTCTACTTAGCCTCACAAGCAGAGAGAGAGTGCAGATAAACAAATAATAAAGGCTTGTTTATCCATTCAGCCCTACAAGTTGCCCATTGGGAAGAGAGCTATCAAAAGACAAGTAGAGTAACTACTGAATTTGCGTGAACTTTTTTGAAAAGAGACATTCAGGTGAACTTTCCAACCAGGCAGTGTCCCAAAACAACAACGCCAAGCCATTACATTGCAACAAAAATTGAATTGTTTGGAAATATGTACCTTAAGGGTGGAGGTAGAAGTACCTGTGGAGTATTCAGAGCAGAAATTATCAGGACAGGTGACTAATATCCTAAACATAAGCCAAATTTCAGCACCGTCAAGTTCCATTAACTTCGATACATGGAGAGAAGCACATACTTAAATCTCTCCTGTTGGCATCAAATTGACTTATTGTTAAACAGTGCTTGGTTGTGGTCAGATCCTGCTCAGATCTTCAAGGGGTCCTTTGCAAAATCACCATACAAATCTCTGGAGAAGTATAGACTGAACCCATTAAGTTAAGAAGTTATGTTTCCCTCTCTTTTTTAATAGATGAATGACTATTGCAATGAATAAAAATGAACACAATATTAGAGGTTTTTATTAAGTAAGAAGTTGGATATCACGCATGTGGGTGAAGGAAGTCACACGGGCATTTGGGTATAAGGGGAAGTGGTTGCAGGGTTAGATGTGGGAAATTTGCAGAAATAATATACAGTGGTACCTCGGGTTACAGACGCTTCAGGTTACAGACTCCACTAACGCAGAAATAGTACCTCAGGTTAAGAACTTTACCTCAGGATGAGAACAGAAATCGCATGACGGCAGAGCGGCAGCAGCGGGAGGCCTCATTAAGCTAAAGTGGTACCTCAGGTTAAGAACAGTTTCAGGTTAAGAATGGACCTCCAGAACGAATTAAGTTCTTAACCCGAGGTACCACTGTATTCATGTTACGTATAATGATGAAGGTGTATGGCAATTAACATGCAATGTGAATTAACTGAAAATAAGGGGGGGATGAAAACAAAATGAGAGTAGTGAGAAGTGGTTTCGTAGGGGGGAATCCTTTCACTGCTGCGAGTAAGGAGCAGAGTGAAAAGAACTTCCCACAGGACTCTGCTGTCATCCTCTTTACTCCTTCCCCAGCCCCGTGCCCAGTCACAAGGCACATCAGGGACATGTCAGGCCCAGAGGAGCACCTCAGGCCCTTCAGAGGAAGCTGAGGCCTCCCACTCCTCATGCTGCAACACCCAGTGGCTATCAGGAGCTCAGCCTACACTCAAGTAGGACCCTGACAGAGACACATGCCCAACTGGCATGTTCTCTCCCTCCTTGTTTTCATTCAGAAGCTTCAAAAGCTTTCTTCTGCACGAACATCACAGCAACTGGTGCCAACAGACACCGGCACACTTAGGGATCCACAGAGTTTGCACATCATGCGTAACAGACCTCAGCAACTCAGCATTTTGGCTAATCTACTTTTTTACATATAAACACACACGGAGCACTGCAACATGGCTCCCTCTCTCTCTAGCATCAAGCAGCAAAGGGGGGGAGGACAATAGTCCCACTTCATGGAACACAGTAACACAAACATCCTGTCTCCGTCACTTCCCACTCTGCGGAGTCAAAACATATACCATCATGTGATAGACAAAAATCCCATGACTGCAATCACGGAGCAGGAATTCTAACAGTGGCCTGCATCTTCATAGGCACTCTCAGTAAATAAGCTACTTGATGCACTTGGAGAGATGTTGCCCTCACAGGTGGAGGAGGTATACTGGAAAGGGCCATAGCATCTTCTCTACTTGGATCAGGTCTCTCTGGTTGAATCCTCAGTGTCTCTAGGTAGGAATGCCTCCAGCCACAGAGAGCTGCCACCAATCAGTGCAGACATCGATGGACCAATGGCCTTGCTCAATGCATACTGCATAGGATACCAGCAGAATGCCCTGTGTCAGTAGGGCTTGGCAAGGAAGGAAAGCATTATAATGCAGTTTCGGGGGGCAGGAAGGTCTTTTCACTCATACAGATGCACTCACTAGTGAGATATACTAATATTATAAATACAGTGGTACCTCGGGTTACAGACGCTTCAGGTTACAGACGGTTCAGGTTACAGACTCCACTAACCCAGAAATAATACCTCTGGTTAAGAACTTTGCTTCAGGATGAGAACAGAAATCGCGTGGTGGCAGCGGGAGGCCCCATTAGCTAAAGTGGTACCTCAGGTTAAGAACAGTTTCAGGTTAAGAACGGACCTCCAGAACGAATTAAGTTCTTAACCTGAGGTACCACTGTATAGGTATCGACTAAACATTTGGAAAAGCTTTCTGACAGTGAGAGTTGTTTGGCAGTGGAATGGACTCCCACAAGAGGTGGTGGACTCTCTTTTATGGAAAGTTTTTAAGCAGAGGTTGGATGGCCATCTGTCATGGATGCTTTAGCTGAGATTCCTGCATCACTAGACTGCCAGCTCTTAAGATTCATTGATTCTGTGAAATCACAGGACGTTAGCATGCATCCCTTGTGTGTTGCTTTGGGGAAGTCTGGCCCATTATAGCAAGTTTTCAGGGGAAGAGTTCGTTTTCAGCACCCTCAAAAATGCCAATCAGAGAGATAACTGGCTTTCCCCCCATTTTGAAGCGTATCTACTAGGCAGTTACCGTATTTTTCGCCCTATAAGACGCACCGGCCCATAGGACGCACCTAGTTTTCAGGGGGGGGAAATCAAGGAAAAAAATATGATTTCCCCCCCGCAGCTCTGGGAGCAGCGGACAGGCTGCACGCAGCCTGTGCGCTACTCCAAGACCTTCTCCCTGCTTTTGCGGGAGGTGGCGGAATTCCCCCACCTCCCGCAAAAGCCCACAGGAGCCCCACTTGACTCCTGCGGGCTTTTCGACTAGGAGGGAGAAGGGACTGAAAGGGCCAGTCAGTCCCTTCTCCCTCCTCGGGGAAAAGCCCCCAAGAGCGGCGCGCTCTTTAAAAGGTGCACGGCTCCTGCAGGCTTTTCTAGGAGGTTGGGGAATTCCTCCACCTCCTAGAAAAGCCGGGGAGCCCCTTTAAAGAGCACACGGCTTTTGCGGGCTTTTGCGGGAGGTGGGGGAATTCCCCCATCTCCCGCAAAAGCCCAAAGGAGGGAGAAGGGACTGAAAGGGCCAGTCAGTCCCTTCTCCCTCCTTGGGGAAAAGCCCCCAAGAGCGGCGCGCTCTTTAAAGGGTGCACGGCTCCTGCAGGCTTTTCTAGGAGGTGGGGGAATTCCCCCCCCCCCTCGTAGAAAAGCCAGCAGAAGCCGCGGAGCCCCTTTAAAGAGCGCGCGGCTTTTGCCTGCTTTTGCGGGAGGTGGGGGAATTTCCCCATCTCCCGCAAAAGCCCAAAGGAGGGTTGGAGAGCAGCGGCAAGGCGTCGCGCGCCTTCCTGCTGCCCCCCATCCTCTGGGGCTGGCGATGGGGGAAGTGCTGCTTTCCCCACCGCCAGCCTCAAACCCGGGTTGGAGAGCAGCGGCAAGGCGTCGCGCGCCTTCCTGCTGCCCCCCATCCTCTGGGGCTGGCGATGGGGGAAGCGCTGCTTTCCCCACCGCCAGCCTCAAACCCGGGTTGGAGAGCAGCGGCAAGGCGTCGCGCGCCTTCCTGCTGCCCCCCATCCTCTGGGGCTGGCGATGGGGGAAGCGCTGCTTTCCCCACCGCCAGCCTCAAACCCGGGTTGGAGAGCAGCGGCAAGGCGTCGCGCGCCTTCCTGCTGCCCCCCATCCTCTGGGGCTGGCGATGGGGGAAGTGCTGCTTTCCCCACCGCCAGCCTCAAACCCGGGTTGGAGAGCAGCGGCAAGGCGTCGCGCGCCTTCCTGCTGCCCCCCATCCTCTGGGGCTGGCGATGGGGGAAGTGCTGCTTTCCCCACCGCCAGCCTCAAACCCGGGTTGGAGAGCAGCGGCAAGGCGTCGCGCGCCTTCCTGCTGCCCCACATCCTCTGGGGCTGGCGATGGGGGAAGCGCTGCTTTCCCCACCGCCAGCCTCAAACCCGGGTTGGAGAGTAGCGGCAAGGCGTCGCGCGCCTTCCTGCTGCCCCCCATCCTCTGGGGCTGGCGATGGGGGAAGTGCTGCTTTCCCCACCGCCAGCCTCAAACCCGGGTTGGAGAGCAGCGGCAAGGCGTCGCGCGCCTTCCTGCTGCCCCCCATCCTCTGGGGCTGGCGATGGGGGAAGCGCTGCTTTCCCCACCGCCAGCCTCAAACCCGGGTTGGAGAGCAGCGGCAAGGCGTCGCGCGCCTTCCTGCTGCCCCCCATCCTCTGGGGCTGGCGATGGGGGAAGCGCTGCTTTCCCCACCGCCAGCCTCAAACCCGGGTTGGAGAGCAGCGGCAAGGCGTCGCGCGCCTTCCTGCTGCCCCCCATCCTCTGGGGCTGGCGATGGGGGAAGTGCTGCTTTCCCCACCGCCAGCCTCAAACCCGGGTTGGAGAGCAGCGGCAAGGCGTCGCGCGCCTTCCTGCTGCCCCCCATCCTCTGGGGCTGGCGATGGGGGAAGTGCTGCTTTCCCCACCGCCAGCCTCAAACCCGGGTTGGAGAGCAGCGGCAAGGCGTCGCGCGCCTTCCTGCTGCCCCACATCCTCTGGGGCTGGCGATGGGGGAAGCGCTGCTTTCCCCACCGCCAGCCTCAAACCCGGGTTGGAGAGTAGCGGCAAGGCGTCGCGCGCCTTCCTGCTGCCCCCCATCCTCTGGGGCTGGCGATGGGGGAAGCGCTGCTTTCCCCACCGCCAGCCTCAAACCCGGGTTGGAGAGTAGCGGCAAGGCGTTGCGCGCCTTCCTGCTGCCCCCCCATCCTCTGGGGCTGGCGATGGGGGAAGCGCTGCTTTCCCCACCGCCAGCCTCAAACCCGGGTTGGAGAGTAGCAGCAAGGCGTTGCGCGCCTTCCTGCTGCCCCCCATCCTCTGGGGCTGGCGATGGGGGAAGCGCTGCTTTCCCCACCGCCAGCCTCAAACCCGGGTTGGAGAGTAGCAGCAAGGCGTCACGCGCCTTCCTGCTGCCCCCCATCCTCTGGGGCTGGCGATGGGGGAAGCGCTGCTTTCCTCCACCGCCAGCCTCAAACAGCAGACTCTCCTGGCTTCAGCGGAAGCAACGCGAAGCCTCCGGAGCGCAGGCTTCGGAGGCTTCGTGTTGCTATCGCTGAAGCCAAGGAGTCTGCATTCGCCCCATAAGACGCACCCACATTTCCCCTTCATTTTTGGAGGGGAAAAAGTGCGTCTTATAGGGCGAAAAATACGGTATGCCTTTCCTGAGATTGCAACGTTCGAGACACATCTAAGGAGACAGTAATTCTGGGGTTGATTTAATCAATTGCTGTAGGAATATGCAATTGTTCCTGTCCTGCCAGCTCTGCTTATTTCATCTATGTTATTATTTGGGGTGGGGTGAAGAGACATTTTTCTATCTCTTGACAAGGTGTCATGCAGCAAAAAGGCACACACCGCATACTAATGGATTGCCAGGGAATGGTATCACCGCATCAGCATTTCTCCAGAAATACCTTCTTCGCTTGGAGTTGCCTGGCTGCTTCTTTTCAAAATATTGACAGTGTTTGTGAAAGTGATGAGGGACTGGGGGGTTTACAGCAAGAAGAGTGTTTGTACGTAATGCAAAACGCCAAGGAACAATCTTCGTAAGCTTTAGCACGCCTCGGTATTCTTCTGAAGAAACACTGGGTGGTAGTCAACTAAGTTTTATTCAAGAGTTACACTCATTGAAATTAATGAACATGACTAAGTTAGGTCCATTCATTTCAATGAGTCTACTCTGAGTAATACTTTGCTAAACCCACCAACTGTTGACTGTGGGCCAATTCAGCAGACATTCCAGATTTTCAGTAATGAAAACAGGGACCTGCTTACAAACACTGGAAACTACCAGCTCAGGCTAATGTCCACCTTGGTCAATATTATCTACTGGTGGCATCTCTGTGGAGTCTCAAAAATGAGGTCTTCTGCATCACCTGGTATCTGATGGAATATCTTCGACCATCAAGATCTAGAAACTTATACATCAACGGTCCTGGATTATATTAGATTCTGCACAGCAAATGTCACCAGGGGAAAGTATGTTAAGTTGTATCCGAATAGGAAGCCCTGGATGACAGGAGAGGTTAGGAGATTATTGAAGGCCAGAAATTCTGCCTTTAAAACTGGGGACCAGGTATTGTATGGCATAGAAAGAGCGAACTTGAAGAGGGGTATCTGGAAAGCAAAAGCGGAGTACAGAGGAAAACTTGAGGACCATCTGAGAAATTATGATACTAGACAAATGTGGCAGGGAGTCCAACATCTGACTGGTTATAAATCAAGGAATTCATCAGTGGTAGAGAGTACTGCTTCCTTGGTGGGAGAGTTGAATACCTTCTTTGCCCGATTTGAGGTGACACCAACAGTGACTCCAACAGGGATGCCAGAGGTATTGGCGTCACTACCTACAGGAAATGCTGCCAGGGTGGAAGAGGGAGAAGTGAGGCGAATATTAAAGGAGGTAAACACAAGGAAGGCTATGGGCCCGGATGGGGTGGCTGGCAGGGTGCTAAGAGATTGTTCGGACCAACTGGCAGGAATCTTTACAAAGATTTTTAACCAGTCTCTGGCCCAAGCCACTGTTCCACCCTGTCTGAAATCTGCTACCATTATACCCCTGCCAAAAACATCAAAGATAGACAGTCTGAATGATTTTCGCCCTGTGGCGCTGACACCCATTATAATGAAATGTTTTGAAAAACTGGTTAGGAAGCGCATCTTATCTTGTCTGCCAGTGAGACTTGACCCTTACCAGTTTGCGTACAAGGCAAAGAGATCCACAGAGGATGCTGTGGCAATGGCTTTACATGCTGTCCTGACTCATTTGGAGAAGCAAGGGAGCTACGCAAGACTGTTATTTGTAGACTTTAGTTCTGCATTTAATACTATTCTTCCGCATAGATTATTAGACCTGGGACTTCCACCATGTTTGTGCAGGTGGATATTAGACTTTCTATCAAACTGTTCCCAAAGGGTCAGGTTGGGTTCCCACGTCTCTGCGGATCTCATCACGAATACGGGGACGCCGCAGGGGTGCGTGTTGAGCCTGCTTTTATACACGCTCTATACAGCTGACTGTGCCCCCAAATACCCCAGTAATAAGATCATTAAGTTCGCAGATGATACAACGGTGGTTGGTTTAATTACGGCTGGAGAGGGGGAGACGGCCTATAGGAAGGAAGTTGAGCAGTTGGGGGAGTGGTGCAGGAAAAACAACTTACCGCTTAACTTAAAGAAAACAAAAGAGATCATTGTGGACTTTAGGAAATGTAAATTGAATATTCAGCCACTTATTATTGAGGGGAAGTGCATGGAACAGGTCTCAGTGTTTCGATTTCTGGGAATGGAGTTGAGAGACAACCTAACCTGGGGAGAGAACAGCAAAGACCTGGTGAAGAGAGCACAGCAGAGGTTGTATTTTCTGAGAATCCTCTGGAAAAACAATCTCTCAAAGGACCTGTTGATGGCATTCTACCATTGCACTGTGGAGAGCGTACTAACTTATGGTCTGTGCGTGTGGTTTGGGAGCTGCACGGCCAGGGGAAAAACAATGCTATCCAGGGTTGTAAAGACTGCAGAGAGAATTATTGGGTGCACTCTTCCCACCTTAGATCAAATCTATGCTGCCAGGTGCCATAAGAAAGCGGCAGAGATAGCACATGATAGTACATACCCCGGAAATGATCTCTTTCAGCTTCTGCCTTCTGGAAGAAGGTATAGGGTTATAAAGGCCAGGACTAGCCGCCTGAAAAACAGTTTCTACGCTAATGCAATTCTGGTTCTAAACGCAGCATAAGGGGTCTCTGTAGTATAGTGTATTTTAAAATGGGGTTTTAGAGTTTTTAGGCGTTTTTGAATGTTTTATGTATTTTTTATGTAGTTTTATGTAGTTTTTATGTAGTTTTATGTAGTTTTGTGGTAGTTTTATGTAGTTTTTATGTAGTTTTCAATTTCATTGTTCCGCAAGGGACAATGACAATAAAGATGTCGTATCGTAACGATATTACCTGAATCTTTTCATAAAATAGTTTGAAACTGTTTTAGTTGTTTTTAGAACATATGGTTCTATTATTGTGACCTGCCCTGGGACCTTATGGTAACAGGCGAGTACAAACTCTTATAAATAAACAAACAAATGGAAAGATTTGACTGGAAACGTAAGAAAACTGATCCCTATGTAAAGCATGTGCTCTGGCACTCTTCCCCTTGTGATCTGCTCATTGCCATCAACATATCTCTGATGCAGGGGGAAATAAACACAACACAAATGTTATATCATTCAAGGAAAGAGCAAGGTTTGTGCATTGTCTGTTCCTCTGAAGTGCTTATTTAAGGAATTTACATTCGGAGACCAGTCCTGTGCTTTCAGAAGAATGGCAGAGAGGCTGTTGTCAAGGAGGGTGGGGGTATGTCAGGGGCAGTCTAATCCATAGAACTGTTCTGCCCATTATTATTATTAGCAGCAGTCAACATTTACAGTACATTTATGGAGTAGAAACTTCCAAAGGTTCTTAGCCCCACATGCACGTCACAATATTATGGCTTTAAGACTGTAGCCCATGTCTCTCCTGACCCCAATCCCCCCCCCAAAAAATCACTTCAGTATTGAAGGTCATTTCTGCTTATCATATTTGTATAACGTATAGCAGTAGTGTTTTTTAAAAAAATTAAAACACACACACCAGAAAGCTAAGTGGGGCAGGGGGAAGGACAGATGAGAAATGAATATAGCTGCTTCGATCACAAACTTTTGCTAAGTATTCATTTTAATGTGCCTCCGACGATCCATCTTGGTTAGATTTCAGCCCTCTAAATCACAGCATAATGTTTCTGCTGTACCACCAGATAACAGGATCTGCTTAAGTATCTGCACATTTCGACCACAAATAGGCAAAAATCGTTCTTTGAATGTCAGCATGGGCATTTTGCATGAAAAACAGCTATTCAGTCTCATTTGAGGAGCAAGAATCTTATTCAGACGCATGTCAAGCAAAAGGTAATAACTCAGATAGGTACTGCATCAAACCGCTATCCAAAATTGACAAAAACATTGGGAAATAATAATTTCCCTGCTATTTGTCAGGTTTTAGAGGAGGAGGAGACGACAACTGGGAAACCTTTCTCCTCTCTCTGCTATCTTGTACAATGGTACTGCCATTTCCGATCACCACCCTCTCTCGTGCCATGTGGATGGCATGGCCAGACATTTAACAAGATTCTGCACACTGATAGCCAATTAACAGCTGACATAGTAGGAGTGTTTGCCATATGTAGGTGGACATTCACTACAGTGAACTTTGTACTGCAGAGACGTGCAACTTAGGGGCAGATTTAGGGTTGGGCAAGCATGCACTGGGCACAGGGCCAAGGGGGCACTGTCTCAAAACCTGGTAAGTGAGGCACTGGAGTTCTGAGAAGGAGGTGTGAGGCTCCGACAGGGTCCTAAAGTCCTCTCATCTCCTTCCCAAAGCCTAGTTAGCGCTTTCTAAGATTTGGGGAGGAGGTGAGACAGCTCTAGGACTCTGTCCCAGAGCCCTCGTGTCTCCTTCCCAAAGCCGGTCACCTCTTTACCCTCCTTTCAGAAGGCAGCATGAGGGCTGGGGCGGCACCAAATTTTGGCTTTGCACAGGGTGCCATAATACCCAAGTCCACCACTGAATTTAGGTCACATTCACACCATGCATTAAAAGCACTATGATGCCACTCAGTAGTATTTTTTCTAGAAAAAGAGGTGCCAGAACTCACCATGAACACCTCCCTCATTCTCTTAGAATGCCAACAGTGCCCACCTGAGAGGTGGCAGAGTTCTGGAGAGTTCTGGCTAGGGGGGAAAGCCCTCATACCACTGTAAACAATCATGGCTTCCCACAAAGAATTCTGGGTTGATTAATAGTTCTGAGAGTTGTTAGGAAGCCCCTATTGCCCTCCCACAGCTAGAATTCTCAGAGTTCCCTTGGAAGAGGGGTAGATTGTTAAACCACTCTGGGAATTGTCTCTCTGCAAGGGGGATAGGAGACAGATTTGACAATAAAATGTCAAGGACATGAGGACATAAAGTGTTGAGGAGCCATCCACGGGACATCAACCAGTGTTTCCCTGGCTCCTTATAAATACGATTCCCACCTCACATGCACATAGAAAAATATGCTCAGCGCATTAAAATTTGAGCCATCTTTTAGTTCCTTTGTCCTTAGGGAGCTCTTAGCTCACCAATTTACAGGCAAGACCCATCAGGTTCAAAACTCAAAAGCCCCTTCCCACTTCACAGTGCAGCTATTGGGATCCACAGAGTGTGGGATCTCTGACACAACTACAGAAGAGACTGGATAATAGTAGCTTAGAAGACTGTATGTCAGGAATGGGGGAGGGGGGACAGAGCTTCAGTAGAAAGCTGGGTAACAAAAATATGGGATATAGTTTATATGATTAAATTAACAAACATAATAAGAGGATCAGAGAGGGCAAGAACAGGGTAAGAAATGATAGAATGTTGACTGTGGCATTTTTGCATGAGAATTCATGTGATTCGGTCTCATATTCTCGATACTCCTGATTAATGTTTTAAATCCGAAGTCACTTATTTTTAAACGCTTGTTTATTATGAAACATATGAAAGTATTAAGTGTCATCAGGATTGTAAATCAGATTAATGGGTGATTAACTCAATGTATGTCCTACTCAGAACAACCCCATGGAAATCGGTTCACTTATTTCACTGGTGTACTCTGAGTATGCCTGGGATAGGACTCAGTTTATTTAATATGAAATGAGAGGTGCTAGAAATAACCTATGTTTTTAAGTGCTTGTTACTTTTATTGTGTTTCAAGTTTGGATTTCAGGAGGGGGGATGTTGTATATTTTGTATGAATCCTCCCCCCCCCTTTTTTTTGAATCTTCTATGTGCTATTTTACATGGCTCATTGCCTTCAGATGTCATCGTAAATGGTGAGTTGTATATGAAATAAATACATAAATGATACAGTGGAAAACATTATTGAAATTTAGAGTAGAGGTATGATTTATATCTGAATGGTAATTATTATGTTAAGCATTTTTGGAAATTCACAAAATGTTCTGCACATTATTTCGCCAATAAAAAACGACTGGCTAGAAGAGACTGGCTGGAGAAGACACAGAAGTGGTTAATGAAGATTGATCTGTTTGTGCTACTGCCACTTTTGGCGGGAGGGGGATATTTACTTATTTATTTCATATAGATTCCTCCAGGGAGTTCATTTATGTATACATGCTCACCCTGCCCCCCATTTTATTCTCACAACAACCCTGAAAAGGTAGTCTAGGCTAGTTAAGTAGGAATGTGAACCTGAGCTGCCTTGATGCCAACCTGACACTCTTAATACAGTGGTACCTCGGGTTACAGACACTTCAGGTTACATATGCTTAAGGTTACAGACTCCGCCAACCCAGAAATAGTACCTCAGGTTAAGAACTTTGCTTCAGGATGAGAACAGAAATCGTGCTCCGGCGGCACGGCGGCAGCAGGAGGCCCCATTAGCTAAAGTGGTGCTTCAGGTTAAGAACAGTTTCAGGTTAAGAACAGACCTCCGGAACAAATTAAGTACTTAACCCGAGGTACCACTGTATGTCAAGTGAGAACCTGTGGCCCTACAAATATTGCTGGAATCTAGCTCCCATCAGCTCCAGCCAGGATGGCCAATGGTCTGGATTGATGGGAATTGTTGTCTGACACTTTATAGGGGGCCACAACTCCCTGCCCCTTGCTATAGTCACTACACAACACCGCACTGGATGTAGAATGAATAGCATGGTTCTGTTAATAATTGTGATTAAATAGAATTGTTTCAGGCTGCGGGGGTGAGGATGAATGAATCGTTTCTGAATAAACTAGGAAGCTGGTGGCTAGGGAGGAGAAGACAGAGCTGCTGATTAAATTACTAGTAATAGTGGGAGATCTCAACACAATCCAGCCAAAACTGAGTACATTTATATGTCCTGTTGTTTTAAATGGGAGAGAGTTGAATAGCTGACATCAACAGGACTTTGGCTCATACCCCATATTTGAATTCTGCAAGGTTATTATTAGCAGATTTAAGCCACAAAAAAGTTTATTGTTGTTATGGCTGCACAGTAATTTGTAACGCTTATTCCCTCACTGTAGTTTTAATAGACCTTTTTAAACTTAACGGCATGCACATTATTTTTGTTATATAGACAAATATAGCGTCTCATACGGAATACTTTGGTAATAATGTATCCCAATAAATTACCCAATTCAAAACCATGTTTCTTAGACACATTATTAAACTTAGCCTTTCAGGCTAATTTGATCCAAAAACTTAATTACTCTTAACAATGTAAGATTATTCTGCAATTCAGCAGTTTTTGGTGGGTACAGAGGATGCTAGGCAGAAAAGGTGGCTACTGTTTAAAAGGGTTGGTCTTCTGTGCATGCCACATGTGTAAGAACGCCCTGGGTTGTGCTCAGACAGCGCCTTATGGGACAGAAAGTCTCCTTTTGTCCACAAGGCTGTTGGTTTAACCAAAATGATTCCCATCCCCACAGTAACCCCCAGTGCCACTTACCACACTGTTTGAGAGGAGAGTCCCCCAAACCTCTGGAATGGTGTAGAAGGGGATAACGGATGCTGCAGAGAAGAGGGACTGGCAAGACTCCTCCCCAACACCACTGGAGATGGAGGAGGAGGAGGAGAAGCAGAGGACAGAGAGTGAAGAAAGTGGGGTGGAGGGAACCCCTCTTCCCTTCCTTTGAACCACCTGGGAAACTCCAACTTGCTGCATCTGGAACTGGGTGACACTTGAGGAAGTGCCATACACCTTGGAAAAGCAAGTCTAGAGTGTGATGCTAGGGTGATGTCCACTGTTTCTAGGAATTGTTGTGAGACTTTTGGGATTTTTGCTGAAAGCTTGTTTGGGCACTGGGTGAGAACCCAAACCAGGGAAATGAGAAACTGAGAAGGGACAGATCTGTCTATCTCTACCCCATTCCCAACCTTCGTTCTCCAAATTATTTCATTGGGTCTTAAGCAGCTGCAGGGCGTGCTTTAATAATGCCCAGAGTGTGCACACACACTGTGGGGGCTGGCCTGTGGGTTGGGGCCAGGTGCAGAGGGCGAAAGGATCCCACCGTGCACCAGCCCAGCCCTCGACGGCAACAGTGATGATGGAGTGTTGCCAACCCCAAGCCGCTTTGCAAGGCTGGAATGATCCCAGCCTCACAAAGTGACACAGGGTTGGCTCAGGGAAGGTGGCGTGACCAGCACCCCTCCCCCAAAAAATGCACCCAGGGCGATCACTCTGGTAGGCCCCCCTCCATGTTACACCCTGGTCTTAAGAGCACTCACTTGGGAGTAAGTCCCACTGAACTTATGGGACTTTCTTCTGATAAAGCATGCATAAGACTGTCCTGTTAATACTGAATTCCACTTGCTCCCCATAAAACAAAACAAAATGGCAGGGAAGGCCTTCTTAAGCCATGAAACAAAGCGTTTATGAGTATTTTCCATAGCAGTAATACATGGGACTTAAAACTGCATAGGATCAAGCTGTCAATCATACTGGAGTGTGACAGAATGTTAGGAAGTGACTATGGCGGTGGCATGGAATAGTTTTCCCATAACATGATTTCTGGGGAAACATGGGAAATAGCATCACTAAACAAATTAGTGATAGCGATAGTCATAAACATTTCACAAGATTCAGGGGATAGATAGATTATAGAGATGGATGTAACATATTATTGGGCTGGAAGAGGACATTTTAGAGTCTGGTTCAGTGAAGCCCATGGGAAAATGTGTTAAGAATATGTACGGTAATTTATTTTATTTATTTTTTTGTAATGTGCTTGTTTTCTTTATTGCCCCGGTCTTAGTTTCTGTTCTTAATTAAAGCCATGTGCAAAATGGGTATAATGCAGTCACTGAAACTCTCTTGACGATGCCATTCTTTAGAGCTCAGCTCTTTAATGTTGTAATTATGCTCTTGGTATAAATGTAACTCTTTATTATGTGGGGTGTAGCATACTTGTGGGAAGATGAAAAAGCAGCTTTTCTGTATATCTCCATCTCCGTTTTCAAAAAAATTCTTATAGAGAGACTGTATTTTATTTCATCCCTCTGAACATGTTAAGTATTTAATGTGGCTTAAATTCTCTGAACAGAGAATGCCAAGTTCTACAACACTACGTTTTCTCATTTATTTCATACTCTCCTTGGCATCTTACATCAGGAAGAATAATGTTAAGTCAAGCTTCAACACTTTCTGTTGGTTAAGTAAATATCTGTTCTGACATTGATATATACTGAATTTTCTAAGCATCTCTAGTGCTCAGCAAAACTGCCCGATTTGACTGTCTTTTGAAAAGGTTGCAGGGTGTTTAAGATAAGCAAGAAACACTATGGGAAATCAGGTTAGTTCTAGGTAAGCAGTTGCACAATGATCAAAGGCAACATAAAACTATTACTCTATGCAAATATATTTTATAAAATAACAATATTACTATATTGCTGGATGTGGTACATAATTGTATGGGAGGTGCATCAGACCAGTGGGGAGAGAGCTCTCCTTTGAAGCAATGATTCAATAACCTGTCACATTTCAACTCTTGCAACAGGTTTTGATGACAATGAAGATTGCATCTTAAATACTTTAAAATTCAAGGGATGTGTATTATGATTGAGAATGCAGAGTGACATGTTCAGAGAGCTTATATCCAAGGCTCTGGGGGTACCATCCTAAACCCTCCCCCCTCCTCATGGTGGCAGGTCATGAAATTCAAGGGCCAGCTATAAGGGCCATTGGTTTATTTAAATAGAACACAAAAATCTCCCAAAATTTAGCTAGTTAAAGTTATTGCTGAGGCACTTGTTTGTTATGATCAAACTGTTAACAGAGACCCTGACAAACAGCTGACCTTAATCATCTGAAATGGATCCATGAATTCGCCTGCCTCCATGTAGCTTTCAGAAATGTGACAAGCCATCTCTCAGCCTGACATACCATTTCCTTCCTTCCTTCCTCCTTCTCCTTGTAGCAGGAGCACGCAGAAATTTAGCATCGAGAAAAATGATAATAAACCCCTTACTGAGGCAAAAGGAGGTCTCAGATATGTGGATGAATACCAATATGTTGAGTAAATTTTCATTGAGCAGGATGGTTGCAGAAGTTTGCTTGTCAAGAGTTGACCTCGTTGTTGCTTTCCAAAGAGTAACACAATTAATTAAATGATGAGGTACCCAGCATATTTCTCAAAGACATAGTCGCTTCCTGTCAAATAAAATGGGGAGGGGGTTGCAGTTATTTGACATCTCAGTGAGAAACATGTCAGGAATCTTTAACGCCCTGGATTTACACAAATGTCACCCACATATATGGCAGTGCTGTTACTCAAGTCTAAAACTGTTCTTGTTTATCTGTGGATATCAGATCACCAGAAGCTAGCGTTTTTCCCATCTGTTGAGAGTAACATCATTTTATTCGACTATCTGCTAAATGTATAGTTAGTCTTGCCCATTTAATAATGCTTACTATAAAAACAAGAAAATGCTTAAGGTACCACATAAAAAAGGTAAAGGGCCCGTGAACGGTTAAGTCCAGTCAAAGGCGACTATGGGGTTGTGGTGCTTATCTAGTTTTCAGGCCAAGGGAGCTGGTTATTGTCCACAGACAGCTTTCCAGGTCATGTGGCCAGCATGACTAAACCACTTCTGGTGCAATGGGAAACTATGGCGGAAGCCAGAGCACACAGAAACGTCATTTACCTTCCCGCCGGAGTGGTACCTATTTATCTACTTGCACTAGCGTGCTTTCAAACTGCTAGGTAGGCAGGAGCTGGGACAGAGCAATGGGAGCTAACCCCATTGTGGGGATTCAAACCGCCAGCCTTCTGATCAGCAAGCCCAAGAGGCTCAGTGATTTAGACCACAGCATCACCCGCATCCCTCTATGGTATCACATAGGCTCATGTTGGTATTTGTTGTTGTTTAGTCATTTAGTCATGTCCAACTCTTCGTGACCCCATGGACCAGAGCACGCCAGGCCCTCCTGTCTTCCACTGCCTCCTGCAGTTTGGTCAAACTCATGCTGGTAGCTTCAAGAACACTATCCAACCATCTCATCCTCTGTCGTCCCCTTCTCCTTCTGCCCTCAATCTTTCCCAACATCAGGGTCTTTTCCAGGGAGTCTTCTCTTCTCATGAGGTGGCCAAAGTACTGGCGCCTCAGCTTCACGATCTGTCCTTCCAGTGAGCACTCAGGGCTGATTTCCTTAAAAATGGATAGGTTTGATCTTCTTGCAGTCCATGGGACTCTCAAGAGTCTCCTCCAGCACCATAATTCAAAAGCATCAATTCTTCAGCGATCAGCCTTCTTTATGGTCCAGCTCTCACTTCCATACATCACTACTGGGAAAACCATGTTGGTATATAGAGCCCTAAACAACTTGGGACCAGCCTATTTGAGCCCCAAGCCCAGGAAAGGAGCTTTTGACTATGCCACACACTTCTGAGGTACAGTTTGTGACCACCTAGGGCACGGCTTTTACCATTGCCACAACTATTTTGTGGAAATCCCTCCCTTAGGTATCCAGCAAGCATCTGTGGTGCTATGGGTAGGACTAGGGGTAGGAACCTGTTGGCTGTCCTGATGTTGATATACTCCCATCATCCCTGACGCAGCATGAAGAAGCTGAAGCCCATCAATATCTAGAGAGCCAAAGGTTCCCCATCCATGCTTTGGGTGTTTAAAACATTGACACAGACTTTCCCAGTCGTGTGACACAACCATGCTATCTGTGTTACCTTAATGTTGTTGGTTTTCCCCCTGTATTTTATTTTGCAGATGCTTTCAAGTCTTAAAATGCACAAGATTCTGGTATCTTATAAGTTGAGCGGGTCAGAAAGCCCTACAAACAAAACAAAACAAATAGATAAGCTAATGCACAGTTCTGTGTTAGGGGAGCCCTTTGTGAAGTTTTGCCATTTGAGAATTCAAGGCGCATTGGCACATTTATCATCTTCTTGTACAACCTCCACTTAACACAATCTATAATAATGGTAAATCAAGTGTTGGCAGGTGCTGGACGTCAAGGCTGTGGTTCCCAAGACATAGAGAAACAAAAAAGATTGAAGGAACGCATAAATTGTGTAAACTTAGCCCGTGAACTGACTAATTAGCAGAGTGTCTTCATTAATCTAGAACGAGCCTTTAACATCATGGGGCCTTACCAATTGTAAACGCTGCTACAACACAAGAATAGGTATTTTTAATAAAATTGAAAAATCCGCAAGCAAAACTTCTGGGCAAAACCATTCAGAAAGAGGGTTATCTGTTAACATAGAAACATGCAGCAAGTCCTGTAGGTATATTAGTCATACATCTAGATTTATTGTGAATTATATCTAAGATTATATACATTAATATCAATAGCATACCCTCCACCATTTCTCTGATGAAAATAGAGACATTCCAACATTTCTCCAATGAAAATAGGACGTCCTAAGGAAAAGTGGGACATTCTGGGATCAAATCAGAAACCAGGACGGCTTCTGTAAATCCGGGACTAAAGTTGGGGAGCTGATTATTGATGGTAGATTCTTGGCTAGGGAAGTGGTTGTACAGGAAACAGGAGAGGTGGGTTTCAGTATTTTCAAGTACTGAAATTATTTTAGCTGAACTTGGTCCTTTTCTTTCACTTAGAAAAATTAACTCAATGGAAAAAATGTTGATTATATATTCTGAAGATGTACTGGTGTGTCAAGAATGCCTGTGGGAATGATGTTAAGTCATGACATAGCATGGTTCCTGTGGGGCATTTATCAAGGCTGCTGCTTTTAATTGCAGCTCCACCGCTGCTTGCAGCAACAGCAAAATTAGCAACAATGTGGGGGGCAGAGACTAATTGCAAACTTCTGCCACCTTATATCTTTCAAATAAGCCAGGCCGCCACCAAATCTCAAAGCTCCGAAAAAATCACAATAAACTTTGGGGGCCATTGTCACACACCCATCCCCTGATGACTATGAACATGGCCGGGCTGAATACTTCTAGCAGGCATTAATAAACATGATACAAAGGGGGTCAGATTCTGCATTTGTGCGGCGATAGCATAAACGCATGAAGTACATTTGGCATTAGACATACAGTGGTACCTCGGGTTAAGTACCGTATTTTTCGCCCCATAGGACGCACCTAGTTTTTTGGGGGGGATAAAGAAAAAAAAATATTTTCCCCCCCCCCCGGCGCAGGGCTGGGGCAGGGGAAGCCCGAGCTTCCCCCGACCTCAGCCCCCAGAACAGGCTGCTATCCACAAGCCTAGGGAGCCCGGCGGGAAGTCGCGCCGGTCTCCCCAGGCTTGCGGATATCTGCCCGAAGCCCGGGGCGCGCGCCCCTGGCTTCAGGATGCAGGCAGCTCTCCGCAAGCCGTGGGAGCCCGGCGGGAACTCCCGTGGGCTCCCAAGGCTTGCAGATAGCTTCCTGAAGCCTGGAGAGCGAGAGGGGTCAGTGCGCACTGACCCCTTTCGCTCTCTAGGCTTCAGCGAAAGCCTGCATTCGCCCCATAGGACGCACACACATTTCCCTTTCATTTTTGGAGGGGGAAAAGTGCGTCCTATAGGGCGAAAAATGCGGTACTGATTTGTTCTGGAGGTCTGTACTTAACCTGAAACTGTTCTTAACCTGAAGCACCACTTTAGCTAATGGGGCCTCCTGCTGCTGCCACGCCGCCGGAGCACGATTTCTGTTCTCATCCTGAAGCAAATTTCTTAACCTGAAGCACTATTTCTGGGTTAGCGGAGTCTGTAACCTGAAGGGTATGTAACCCGAGGTACCACTGTAGAGCACAATGTTCTTCTCCTGGAAATGTCTGGCCCAAGTTCCTAAGCAGAAACAGTGTCTTATTTAGCATGGAAATTCAGTTGACTGGGTGGCCACCTTAACTGGGTCAGCGGAATATACAGAGATGAATGCATAAAAATCACATATGTAGTCTAAACCCCTAAAATATTGAGAATTATTACTAATACTTTTTAATTAATTCTCATTAAAATACACATTGTTTTTTGCATTATGTGTAGCTGTTTTATTCCTTACCTTGGCATACCAGGTTTTAGAAAGTTTCAGAGTTAGCATATGTCAGGGGTTCAGGAGCAGAGGCAAGGGCAAGGGAGGAAACAGAGAGCGAGGGGGAGGAGGCAGAAGAAAAGATGAGTGATGACGACGACCCGAGATCTCCGAGTCTTTCCAGTGAATCAGAAGATTCACAGAAAGGAGCACCAGTGGCCAGGGCAAGGGGGGAGCCTAGGGGGACACCCCA
Organism: Podarcis bocagei; assembly: GCF_964188305.1. Classification (NCBI taxonomy): domain Eukaryota; kingdom Metazoa; phylum Chordata; class Lepidosauria; order Squamata; family Lacertidae; genus Podarcis; species Podarcis bocagei. The sequence goes on from NC_138125.1 coordinate 113,758,451, forward strand.
GGAAGATCGAGCCAGAGGGGACTCAGAGGGGAGCAGTTGGAAATCGGGACCAGCGTCACCGCCAGAGAGCAGGGAAGAGGAAGGGCGCCAGGGATCAAGCGCTGGCAGCTCACAACAGGAGGGAGGGCACGAGTCAGGAGTGGCCACACCTCCATCGGGGAGCGAAGAAACGGTCAGGCGGAAAGTGGAAGGTTGGGCGCGCGCGCCAAGTTCAAATGCACAGGAAAGTGACGCAGTAGGCAGCCCGGAGAGGGAGCCAGGTCCTAAAGCCCGGCGCAAGGAGACAGGAGGGTCCGGGGGGTCGGCGTCAGAGGAATCCCGGAGGGAAGAGACCCCGGGGGGCAGAGGGACCCAGAGGAGAACAGTCAGGCGGAAAAGGTGGAGCAGGGCTAGGATATTAAGTTGGTGCACAAGGGGCGGAGACTCAGACGGAGCTTCGCCGATCTAACCATAAGAAGTAGAGTTGCACGCAGCAGCTTGAGAATGGAAACTGTAACTCAATAAAGACTTTTACTTAATGATCGCTGGCTAGCGTGATCCTCTGTGAGCTAGGATCGGGGAGCAGCTCTGACAGCATATTTATAACATACATATATTTATAGTATATGTTCTTGTTCTTAATATAAGAAGAAGCTATTAAGATAAGGTCATAATATACAATAAAAAAAAATCCAGTGCTATATATTTTGCAACTTGAATGTATATATCTGTTCTATAGCAACTTCCCTGTTTTGTTTTGTTTTAAATCCTCAACATATGCATTTAGAACTGTAGATTATTTAGCTCATTCAAGAATTAGCAAGTGCTTTACAATTTATAGCATTAAGTAGACCAGGCTTTAACAGCAAATGCTTAAGAGATAAACTTGTGTTTTTTGGGTAACTTCCTCCCACGCTTTCTTTTCTCCTAATAGGGTTAAAACAAACTCTATAGATACATTAAGTTAATCAATATATCTGCACACATCAAATTATATCAAACACTTAAGATAAATAAATAGACCAGGGATGCTAATTAGGTTTATACCAGCAATATCTCTGGAGAACTGAGCAATCATAGAACAGATAAGGAAAAGGGTCTATCAAGTAGATTAGATTAAAAGAGGCTTGTGTGTTTTCCTTGCTATGCTTCAAGCGCTCTCACTAGTATTTTAATATATTGCATATAGTTTTAAGTGACATGCAGGGCTTGCAGTCCTCCATTAAAACCAATGGTGGCTTTACTATTGACCTTGGTAGAAGCAGATTGCCCTCAGGTTTTATATGGATAGCGCACTTGGGTTACTGGTGCTGACGTTATTCACCCCAGCCTTGGCCTAAACTTCATATTTGCTGTACTGCACTGTAGGATCAGATTTACTCATTCACTTCTCAAGCCTGTGAATGGAAAGAACTTTGCACACTTTGTATAGTGGGCAAGTGTCACAGGAAGCTTAGAAGACACACAGTGAGGAAGCTTGCCAAGAATCTTCTTATCTCCCGGAAACATGGACAGAAAAACAACAGAAAACTCCTTTCTCAGCCCTAGGCAAACTCCGGCCCTCCAGATGTTTGGAACTACAATTCCCATCATCCCTGACCACTGGTCCTGTTAGCTAGGGATGATGGGAATTGTAGTCCCAAACATCTGGAGGGCCGGAGTTTGCCTATGCCTGTCCTATCTCCATCCTGACACAACTAAACTCCAGTGCCACCTAGTGGCAAAACCATACAATGGCATTATCCACCCAAGAGGTAACTTGGCTTTCTGCATCAGAGTCCTCATCCTGGTAGGGTATAAAGAATTTATGTTGTGTTCATTTATAGTTTCCTTCACACAAATTCCATTTTTTCAAAAAGGAGGAGAAGGCACAAGCATGATAGGATGAAGGCCACTTAATCAGCCAAGCAGAATTTATTTAGCCAAGATATAAATCAGCCATAATATCCTAGCAGTGCATCATATGTTACATGACCAACTTGCAGTTGATCCATGGGCCATCATTTCAAAGGGGAAGAATCTGAGATGAATCCCCAACACTGCACAAATAAGTATGTCAGAGTGGAGTTATTACATAGAGAAGAGAGGGAGGAGATGTGAATTTGGGAAACCATTTCTCACAGGATTGGGTATGCGCGCAAATGGCAGCTTTTTGAGTAGAAAGAAAGAAAGAAAAACCAGGTTGTTTGTAGGTTTATTGTTTCCAAACTGCCTTTTCAAGGCTTTCTAACAAAAGTAGGAAAACAAGGTAAGATTGATTACTGAATTTTTTTATGCATTTCTTGTTGGAAGTTCAACAGCAGGGATCATTCACTTTGTTATTTAAGAGATTAGTTCAGCAGGATCTTTGCTGAAGGAGCATGAGTTCTGATTGGCTGTGTAGTTCTGAGGGGTTTTCCTCTGTATGTTTGGTTGAATGTTGTCCTGCTACGTGCAAAGCCTGAAATAAGAAAGACAAAAACTATGCTTATTTCTCCTCATGTTATATACAGTTTTGTTCTGGTTCCACAATAAAGTGCAATCAGGACTTTTCTCTCTGGATACCATCTGCATTATCTAAGTGAATTTGCTAGCGTTTCTTTGCCCAGAATAGGGAGGCATTGTTCTGCTTTTTATAAGTTTTGAAAAGCCCAAGTGATTTTCATTCTAGATTTCCTAAACGTATTTGTGATGGGAGTAGATAAAGATATATCTACTTCATTACAGAGTTGTATGAATATAGGTGTTGGAATTTTCAATGGATAAAGGTACAATTCATCCCTGTCCTACAAGGGATGAGCTCTGCTCATGCAAGAACAGCACACACAACAAACATCTCATATATCCAATGGAGCAGAGCATTTTAGTCACAGCTTGGATGGCCATTTTTCCAAGTATGGAGGGTGAGACTTTTCCAGTTGCTAAGCAACCTCATCACTTGCTTTCTGCTGAAGGTAATTAAAGAGAGTGTCCTGTGGTGGTTAAGAAAGCAGAACCTGATTAATTTTTGAATCTCCAGAATCACATTTTTAAAAATAAATATATATATCCTGCTTGGGTAAAGGCTACAGCAAAACATATAGAGCTGATGAGGAAGAAGAATAAGCCTAACCTTAGAAAGCTGTTGTTATTGCTATAGAAATGTATATGAGGACATATTGTGGTTGCATGGTTACTTCAGGAAAAACTCCCATCACTATGAGGAGCCACCACTGGGGCTAGAATTGGGGGGTCTTTCGTTCTAGGTGCAACTATTCTGTACTGGCCATTTTTTTAAAAAAATGTAGCCTTGAAGTATCCTCTCAAGGTTCTGGACAGGTCCTGCCCACCCATGCAAGCTGCAGGCCTCATATCCAAAATCTGGCAAACTGACTGTGCTGGCTGGGGAAGGGGTTGCAACATGGAACTATGTGGAAAAAATAAGGGGAAATACAGATCTGGCTTAATTCTGGGACGAAGACCCACTCTCTCAGCATTAGCATTTCTCTTTTCCCTTCCCATCTCAAATTCTTCAGCACAGCCAAAACTCACTAATATCTTCTGGACCAGGAATTTATTCCGCTGCAAAAAAAAAAGGGCAGAAGAAGAGTTGGAAGAGCTTTCGTTGTTTCTGACCATAAAATTGCCTCGCATGAACTTGGTTCTTGGTCTTTCAAGTGCAGAGCACTGTCATTTTCCAACATCTCCTTTGAAGCGGAGAGGAGGCAAGCCAAGGTCTTTGCTACTAATCTGCTTATACTCGTCAAGGCTGTCCTTGCAGGTGCACTTTTTAAAAATTTTACTACATAGTCACCTGCCTGAATGCAGTAATGGTAAAAGCTACATGCCTCTCTGCATCGAGCTTTATTGTACACTACAAAACCTGCCGATTAAACAAGCAAGGCTCATGGAGTGTGTAATCTTCAACTCCTGCTTGTGATTATCCCTTTTTTATTAGATGAAGAGCATCCTACTCTCCTCTGCTAGATTATTAAACTCTTGACTCGATGGAATCGGAGAAGATGTCATTGTGGTGTGTGTGGATTGACTGCCATGGGAGGATGAGAGCCAGAAGGCACAAAGGAAGCTGCCTTGTACCATGTCAGACCATTGGTCCATGTGGCTCAGTATTGTCCACACTGACTGGCAGCATCTCTCCAGGATTTTCAGGCAGGAGTGCAGGGAACGGACCTGGCACCTTCTGCACGCAAAGCAGATGCTGTACCATTGAGCTAACTGCACTCAGTACAGCGGCAGAACAATTCTCAAGCAACTTTCAGCAGAAGCTCTGTGGGTATGTGGTTCCCATATCCTCGCAATAAAACAAGAAAGCACCCAGTGCCTGTTAAGTTAGCTCTTTGTTCAAAGAAACCAAAACAGTGCAGGCAACTCTTCTCAGTAGGTCTTGCCCCAACGAGGCAGTTGTGAGCACTGAAGGTCCTCACCTTCCCACAGCTACCTAAGTCCCCTCCTCTCCAAGGTTCCCCCCCAAGCAATTAGAGGCTGTGTCTGCTCGCAACCACTCTCTCCTCTGCTCTTTTCACTTCTCTGCATGTTCTGGGAGACCAGCCAAGAGGGGAGCTGGTCACAGCAGGAGGAGACTCCCTGGATTCTTCAGCAACCTACGTCATCTCGGTCTCCTGGCCCCCTTCCTCTCCTACCTCTGAAACAGGGCTGCTGTCTGCCCAAGCTTCTTCCTGCTCACTAAACCCTGTTGCCTCTTCTGACACCTCCTCCTCCCAGTCTCCTCCCTCTTCTCCCTCTGACCACTCACCATCGTCCCACCATCAGTCCCCTGGCTCTGAGCCTTCATCCAGAGCTGATGTCTCGCACCACTCACCTGCATCCAAACAGTCTGTAACATATTGCTGACCTGCTCCTGACTCCACCTCCTGACAGGTACACACATACATGTGCATCACTTGATTTCTCATAAAGTGAAAAACTAGACCTTCACCCTATGTGCCTATGTGGGTTTTACCTCTTCTGCTGAGCAGGGGAGAGGCCTGTACATTGCCACCCCTCTCTCTTGTACTTTTAAGGATCTTATGAAAGCCTCTCTTCTCTAATCCACCAAGGTTCAATTGGCCTACTCGTTAAAAAAATACATATATACCCAATCCTGGTAGTGAAGCCACATCTTCTAACTGGAAAATAACAGCAGCAGCAGCAGCAACAGCAACTAATTATAATAAATTAAGGAGATGGTCTGACAAAACAGCCAGAACTTGCACTGGAACCCAGAAGGGGACATGACGATAAAAACCACACACAGTAAGTCATTTAAAAGAGATTGGCACGTTTCCCCTACTCTTCATTTCCAGTCCCAATCATCTAACTAAATGAAGTGTGAAATAAAGCTCTGCCTAAATCATTAGACAATGCCAAAGCCCTTCCTTCGGAAGTCCCCGGAGTCTTTGTTGTTTTCAAACCAAGCCTGGTTCCCAGCAAAGCAGTTCTGGAAAAGTCTGTTGCTCAAGGGGAACTTGTGGGGTTGTCTAAGCCCTGTGCATTTATCTACCTCAGTCCAGCGACTGGAAGATCCGCACATGTAATCGACGTGGATGCCGACGCATGCCGAAATGGAGGCACACATCCACAGCAGGTTGGTCATCCAATTGTTGTGCCTTAACAAAAGTGCAGGCTCCTCTGCCCTTTCCTCTTCTCCCTCTTCCCTTCTACAGCTGTCTCTGCTGCTGTAACTTTGTGTTGTCTGGTACCTCTGACATGGAGCGAGGTGGGCTTCAGAAGAGGGAGCAAAGCTCCTTGACCCAAGATAAATATGCCAGCAGATAGCTGTGACATCGATGTGTTGAAATGTTTCTTCAGTACAGCAGAAAGATATCTGTAGGGCTGTCTCAAGTTGAGAGTAATGATGCCTCTGGTTTTCTCTTCCTTACACAAAAGCTGGTAGCTACCCCTGATGAGAAACAGAAACTTCTTGCTTAAAATAGTAAATAAAAACAAACAGTGAGTAACGAGAGCATTTGCAACAGTGTGCCCATCTGCATTGTAACGAACTGTGCTAAATTTACAATGGGCTTCTGGAATAAGGGCCTCTGTATGATATCAACCGTTCGCACTGAGAACATTGATCAAATTGCTAATTGGATTCACACACCACGGACATCAGCCTTTAATGTTAGGCTTCATTGAGCAGCAAACAGTGGCATTTGTTTTCTTCCTAATGGCCCTGAGTGTCTTCAGGAATGCAAAAGTCCATCAAAGCTCTTGGCGCAGAGAGGAATGGTCCTGACACAGGCGTACGAAACAGAGGCTGCCGCTAAGCCCATCATTTTGCTTCATCGCCAGTGTCCCCTTTTATGTACCTGGGGGGCACTTCTCCAGGCATGTGGCACTTGCTTTGTGCATTAAGATAAAGTGTGTCGCCACCAAACATTCCTACCAGCAGCTTGCAGCAGTCTAAACACAAAGCAGTGCTGTGAATGTTGTGACCCAGTGTAGTATACCCACTGTGAATGTCAGCCTAGGGAGACCTGGGACCTCCATTCAGCCATGAAGCCCATTGGGTGGTCATCATAGAATCATAGAATCATAGAGTTGGAAGAGACCACAAGGGCCATCGAGTCCAACCCCCTGCCAAGCAGGAAACACCATCAGAGCACTCCTGACATATGGTTGTCAAGCCTCTGCTTAAAGACCTCCAAAGAAGGAGACTCCACCACACTCCTTGGCAGCAAATTCCACTGTCAAACAGCTCTTACTGTCAGGAAGTTCTTCCTAATGTTTAGGTGGAATCTTGGATGAGCTACTGTCTCACAACCTAAGCCAGTGGTGGTGTTACAGTTGAACTTTGGAGCCCAAGCCCAAAGTGCCTGGGGGCCCAAATGTTTGTGGTTTGTTTGTTTGTTTCATTTTTCTTCCAAGGATCTCAAAGTGTTGTACGTGGTTCTCCTCCTCCCCATTTCATCCTCACAACAACCCTCTGAGGTAGGTTAAGGTAAGAGATGGTGACTGGCCAAAGGTCACCTATTGAGCTTCATGGTTGAGTGGGGATTCAAACCCTTGTCTCCCAGATCCTAGTCCAACACTCTAACCATTACACCAGGGGCAGCAACAGATGATGGGGTGCAACAGTACAGCAGGAAAGATACCTTGGGTGTTGACAATAGTCGCTGAAACGTACCTCTTTTTTTATTTAAAAAAATGCATTTGGAAACGTGTTGGGTGGTTTGGGGCATTGTGTAGCAAAGTAACAAGGCTTCATTTCCCCAGAAACCTTCTGGGCATAAGATAGAATCACAGAATTGTAGAGTTTGAACGGACAACGAGGATCATCTACTCCAATCTCCTAAAATGCAGGAATCTTTTGCCCAGCGTGGGGCTCAAACCCACAACCCTGAGATTAAGTCTCCTGCTTTACCAACTAAGCTATCCGTCATGTACAAAGATTTGATTTCCCACACACACACACACCTATTCTTATGCACATCTGGCATTGTAAAGCAGTTCTGTATGCTTATTAAAATGGCATCTGAATATGCTGGTTCATATATCATGAACGCTGCTTCTCGTTTTGCACTATAACATTTCATTAATACTGCAAGAAATCCCTTACTTCTGACTGATTCCTGAAATATTTCCCTCTAACTGTTCCCAAGGGAATTATTTGGGCATTTTGGTGAACACAAAAGCCAACACCTGGGAGAAATGTTTCAGAAAAGGACATGGAACCTGCTGTGTGTCAGTTTGCATGAAAACAGAATACTAAATTGAGCCTAACAGTATGTATCTGACAGCTGCCAATTTGGCCAACACTGCCGAACATGCCAAGGGATTTCAGAGCTATTGTATCCTCTGCTGCTCATTGCTGGATAAAACAGATAGATTTTTTCTGAAGGATTATGTAACCTATCGAGGTGCATGACAACCTACAAAGCTGACATTAAAGCAGAAGTTGCTGTTTAAAAACTATTTAAAATGAGTAAACAGAAGTAGATATTTAAAAAAAACAGTTAAAGAGGAAAATAACGATTGAGAACAGAATCGTTAAGAGTTGCAAGAGAGCTTGGAAGTCAGTCAGTCTCACCCTTGCTCGGTGCAAGATGGCAATCCAGTCTTAGCTGATTACATCTCCAATGAGGGAGAGCCCACCACCTCCTGAAGCAGACAGGTCTTCCCATTAGGAAGTTTCTCTTACTGTTTAACCAAAATCTGCTTCTCTGCAGTTTTCACCCAGTGGATCCAATCCTGCCTTCTGGAACAGCTGAGAACAACAGCCCGCTCCCTGTTTTGAATGGCAGCACTTCAGTTACTTGGAGACTGTTCTTGTGTCCTTCCTTAACCTCCCCCTTTTTCCAGATTAAACATACAGTGGTACCTCGGGTTACAGACACTTTAGGTTACAGACGCTTCAGGTTACAGACTCTGCTAACCCAGAAATTTCTTAACCCAGAAAGTTCTTAACCTTGGGTTAAGAACTTTGCTTCAGGATGAGAACAGAAATCATGCAGCAGTGGCACAGCAGCAGTGGAAGGACCCATTAGCTAAAGTGGTACCTCAGGTCAAGAACAGTTTCAGATTAAGAACAGACCTCCAGAACGAATGAAGTTCTTAACCCGAGGTACCACTGTACTCAACTCTTTCAACTTTCCTCATGGGGCTTGGTTTTTAGACCCTTTGGGATCCTGGTCACCCTCCTCTGGTCATACGCCAGTTGGTCATTGTCCAAGGGTTGCACACAGGATGCGGCAGGGATCTGTTGATGCAGCCCAGAGGCGCCATCTTCTCAGTTTGATTGAGGGAACTGATGTGATGTCCTGATGTGGTGAAGAGCCAGGGGGCATTGCCAAACATCCTCTGAACATTGAGGGGGCCCACTCCCCTCAAAAAATAAATAAATCGGGGGGGGGGGTGGACTGCCTTGGCCCCTGGTTGCTGGTGCATATGATGCAGTCTAAGATAGCAGGAGCACTTCATCAGCCACAGTTAATTACAACCTGTGCAGGGCAGTTCCACCCAAGTTGAAGAGAGGCCTGCACAAACTGTTGCCCTTGAAAAAGTAATAATAAATGTGGAGGGAATAGAGTTTGACAAGGATGTCCAATTGTGCCTTAAAAGGTAAAGGGACCCCTGACCATTAGGTCCAGTCATGGCCAACTCTGGGATTGCGGCGCTCATCTCGCTTTATTGGCTGAGGGAGCCGGCGTACAGCTTCCGGGTCATGTGGCCAGCATGACTAAGCCGCTTCTGGCGAACCAGAGCAGCACACGGAAACGGCGTTTACCTTCCCGCCAGAACGGTACCTATTTATCTACTTGCACTTTGACGTGCTTTTGAACTGCTAGGTTGGCAGGAGCTGGGACTGAGCAACGGGAGCTCGCCCCGTCATGGGGATTCGAACCGCCGACCTTCTGATCGGCAAGGCCAAGGCTCTGTGGTTTAACCCACAGCACCACCCGTGTGCCTTACTTTTACATTATTCACAGAGTTTTTTCTAAGCTGGTGTCAAATGTTAGCTTTTGTATTTCATGAGGTCATATTCTCTTACTGCACTGTAGTAGTTTGTGTCTTTTTGTTTCCTTGCATTTTGCACTTGAGAATCAACACCATAAACTCTGGTGCCTTAGACCAGATTTTTAAAAAAGCGGGGGCAGGGATTTGAAGTTTCCAGTTAAAAGGAAGGTGTGGAGGGGAGTCATCCCAGCACAGATGTCCGCAGCAATCATTTTAGTCAAGGACCTGGTACAACGGATTTGCAATTAAGTGAAGTGAGCTGCTATAGTCAAGCTCTGTGAGATGTGTTTTCCTCTAACTGCCATCAATCCATAACAAAAAAGTCAAATAAATTTGAATGATGTTGGGAAATCACAGGCTAATTACTAGTATTACAGCAGCAGAGAAATAGGGGCTAAATTCATCAGATAAATTATTCATTGTGAATTATATCATTATTAGTATGATATACTTTGATGAAGTCCTGGTTTAGCTGCTTTTTTGGCACATTGTAATAATGTCAATTTTCATTATTTATGGAGTCATTTCTCACATTTGTCCTGTTCATGCCTTGTATAATGTATTGCAGATGCAGTTCTCCACCATTAATGAACTAAGCATTTGGCAGAGACAAACAAAGGAAGCACAGTTACCTAAGGAAAGGGGAATGAGGAAACAACAGCAGTGAAACTCAGTTGCAGTTGCAGTTGCTTGAGTGTGTGTGTGTCTTTAAGTCACCCTACCATTTTAGATTAGAGTTTAGCGCAGCTGCCTCTGAATGGGGGTTCCCGTGGTCTGCAATACCTATTAAAATCCCCGAACTGAATAAGTAGGGCTTTGGGAACGCATATGAGGTGGTTCAGTTTGGGTTCTTGAATACTCATTCTAAATGCCTCATATATATTGATCAGAGTAACTGGAGAATGAAGACATAGTCAAAGGGTTGGATTTACAACGGGAAGGCTGTAATATAAACTTTTAGAGAAAGGAGGGAAAGGATATTAGAAGCTGTGCTGCTTTTATGGCTGCAAGGTGGCTTTTAACTTAAGTAGCGTGAAATGAGATCACCTCGATGGCTTTGAGTCTTTCCTGAACCTGTCTTCATCTGAACACAGAATGATTCTTTGCCCTGCTAATCATTCTATCGTAAAGATCTATAAGGTAGGGGCACATTTTGGTGGCCTTCTTGACTGGGCCCCGGAAGACACAGCCAAGGGCTTCTCCACATCACCTATTTATTGAGCATTCATCCTGATTTGCTGGCGCAAAGCTTCTGCAGCATAGCAGCCTTTATTGTCCATTTGTTCTGATTTGTTTGCAGGGCAGTTGTGAAACAATGAGCATTCACCCAGATTTACTTGAGGGGTGTTCACCCATGCCCCACCCCCCACATCACTTTTCAAACTGCAAAAGTCTGGGTTTGTTTGCTTTTTAAGTGAATTTCTTGCACTCGAACCACAGGGCACTTTAATCCGCTTTTATGTGCTCGGTTTCTTTCCTCAAAATAGTGACAGTCTGGTGGCACCCCAAGAGAGGAGAAAATACAGCAGGGATGGCAAGAAACCCCACACAAAATTCCATCTCTAGACACATCAAATGTGACAAACCAGTGTCACAAAGCAGTTCAGTCTGAAAGAATCGTTTCCAGAGCCTAACAGGAAAATTTCCTTCTAAGCAGGCCAGACTGGTACCATTTCTTTACACGGTTTTCACAGTACCTAAGATACCAACAAAGCAGTATTCAAGAGCCTCTCCTCAGGTTTTGCAATACACCTTGAATACCATCACCTTGAATAGCCTTGAATACCATTGCCTTCATAGCCAAATCTCTTCCACCACCGTCTCCCTCATCAACTTGCACCATTTCCTTCAGCGCAATTTCACCTTTTCCTCCTCTGTCCTGCCTTCCTTCAGTTCAAATTCACTAAATTACCTTCGCCTTCTCCACCTCCTTCATGCTTCATGGCTTATTGGTTGAACATACTCATTTATTTGTTTATATATTTGTTAAATATATCCTTCCAAAGGAACCCAGAGCAGCAGAATGAGATTGATCAGATCAAAAGTATTTGTAGATACGGCAACAAACTAATAATGCTTGGTAATGCACAAGCAAAAGGAAACCATTCTACAAGATCTCAAAAAGGATGCACAGTTGTAGCGTTTTCTGCTAACTGGGTATATAACGTATTGAATGCTTTTCATAACTCAGGTGGAAGTATCAGATGGATTTAGAACTTTGAATTTGTTCCTCCTGCTCTTATTTTGCCAACAGCCTGACCTATAAATGATTCCTACATCTGCTTCCCTTGAAAAAAGGGGTGAGGAGCCTGTGGCCTCCCTCCAGATGTTGTTCAGCTACAACTCCCATCTACTGGACATGCAGGCTGGGAATTATGGGAGTTGGGGGTCCAACAACCTCTGGTGAGCCACTCCTGCTAAACTGGTCTGAAAACTGGCTCGTCCGGAGGGGGGAAAACTTGCCTCCCACAACTTCCAGCCAACAGTGCCAAAAGGCAAAAATAAATAAAACAATCAAAATGAAATGACTACCCTACAAGATGCCTTGTAGAAACCTGAAAAAGCCACAAAATTTTATGCTGCATTATGAAGTAAAGAGAAAGTTACAGGAACACTCATCAGCTTCAAAATGTTACAGCTTTCTGTATGAACAACGATCTTCCATAAATAATAAAGAGCTGTTCTGTCTTATTTCATAACTTATGCAGAAGACTGAATAACGTGTCATGGGGAGTTACAAATGCATCATGTCTTAATTTGCGGCTGTCTCACTTGGAAACCTGTGTGAGCTGCACAACAGATATCTTAAGAGAACAGCGAGATAATCTGCTAGTCCACAACTGTGCAAATATGTTCCATGAGTTCCTATAAGACTTCAAGGAATGTGACTGTCTTCAGCCTTGTAGCATAGTGCTCAGCGCAAATGTCTCTGATATGTAGTGGCTTTCCTCTGTTTCTGGTGTCCTACCATGAGGTCTGTTGCTTCAGTGACCAAAATAGCACAATGCACATAAAGCAGGAAGATATCAGCATGCTTGAGGTATACGCTTGTACTATGAAAAAGGGGGAGGAAGCCCCCAAACCAGCCCAATGAAGTTATAGTATCACAACATGCTAACAATTGACAGGCGGTTTTACAATTGCACATTAAAATGAGCATAAAGCTTAGCAATGGTCCAAGTAACAGTATTCAATGCTTCCCATCCAAAATAGCCCCAACGCTGATGGCATTGTTGTTGTTGTTTAGTCATTTGGTCATGTCCGACTCTTCGTGACCCCATGGACCAGAGCACACCAGGCACTCTTGTCTTCCACTGCCTTCCGCAGTTTGGTCAAACTCATGCTGGTAGCTTTGAGAACACTGTCCAACCATCTCGTCCTCTGTCGTCCCCTTCTCCTTGTGCCCTCCATATTCCCCAACATCAGGGTCTTTTCCAGGGAGCCTTCTCTTCTCATGAGGTGGCCAAAGTATTGGAGTCTCAGCTTCAGGATCTGTCCTTCCAGTGAGCACTTAGGGCTGATTTCCTTAAGAATGGATAGGTTTGATCTTCTTGCAGTCCATGGGATTCTCAAGAGTCTCCTCCAGCACCATAATTCAAAAGCATCAATTCTTCAGCGATCGGCCTTCTTTATGGTCCAGCTCTGAGTAACCTAAAAGGGAAGCGGGTGGCACTGTGGTCTAAACCACTGAGCCTCTTGGGCTTGAAGATCGGAAGGTTGGCGGTTCGAATCCCCACGACAGAGTGAGCTCCCATTGCTCTGTCCCAGCTCCTGCCAACCTAGCAGTTCGAAAGCATGCCAATGCAAGTAGATAAATAGGTACTGCTGTGGCGGGAAGGTAAGCAGTGTTTCCGTGTGCTCTGATTTCCGTCACAGTGTTTCATTGTGCCAGAAGCGGTTTAGTCATGCTGGCCACATGACCCAGAAAGCTGTCTGTGGACAAACACCGGCTCCCTCGGCCTGAAAGCAAGATGAGTGCCGCAACCCCATAGTTGGCTTTGACTGGACTTAACCATCCAGGGGACCTTTACCTTAACCCTCAAAATGCCCCCCACCCAACACTTCTTCTGGAGGCAGTTCCCTAATGAAGACGGCAAGGACCAGAAAACAAGGGTGGAGACCAAGTAGAAGCAGCCACCAGAACTAGGCAACTCAACTATAGGCGAATTATACACCCCCCCCCCGTCAAAGTGAGCAGGAGAACAGGACATTCCACAGTTAGAAAAGTTCAGATTTGCGCATTGCGGCATCTGCTAAGCTTTGAACGGGGCTGCATAACCCTTCTTTTCTTTTTCTTAAAGGGAGAACTTTGGGTCGTGACATCTTTATGCCTTCTTCCCTCTCTTCCCCCCACCCAACGTCAACTTTCACTTCTCACATCTGAAACTTGTTCCTGAAACATGGCTCTAGTTCTCTTGTGTTTAATACCAGCTTGGTTCAATTATTTCTCAGCTTTATTACCACAAAGTAAACTGAAGTCTTGCAGTGAACATAATGAATTCATACTCTATTCAAACAAATCCAATTTAACGTAACATTTAAAGAACAGCTTTATTTGGAATATTTATAATGCATACGCTGAACATCCTTATTTTCTTCCACAAAGGCAAAGGGGGGGGACTGTTCTTCCAGCAGCTAACTGCTATATTTCAGATGAGAAATAGGCTTTAACTGTTAATTTCTTTCTAGTACTTTGCATATCATTATTATTCAGTAACAATAGTGCCTGAACAGTTCAGCTTCAACTCCTAAGTACTGTGGGGGCAGACGGTGGCTTTTGCCTAACTTACATTATTATTTTGCTATTGTTTTATAAGTTGACTTGAGGAATGCATCCAAAATAATTGTCCAAATTTCAGTAATATTACTATTACCATTATTTATTACATTTCTTGCCAGCCATTCACCATGAGGTTCAAGGGCGTGCAACAATTTCAAAATACAATATTAAAAAAAGTTAAAACAGATTTTGATCAAGGGAATGGGGTGGGTCCTAAATATATTTATCAGGTGTCAAAGGCCAGGATAGCAAGATACATTTTCAGCACATGTCAAAAACTATGTAATATAGGCTTGCCATAATTCAAAAAGTAAAAAGCAGGACACCCTGAAAGCTGTTGAGCCTTTTTTTACAAATACACACACAAAAAGCAATTTTTCAATTAACTTGTCTAAGATCCAGGACAAACCGCTGCCTTTCAGAACCACCCCCCCATCAATTCCGCCTTTGAAATACCAGTAATGACTGGGGGAAATCTGGCCCAGTCCTAAGTAATGTAAGTGCCTGGCACACCTTTGTAGAAATGGAACTCTAGAAGTTATCACAAATAATTCCCTCTCCCAAGCTGCCACCGCCACCCCAAACTCGTGAGTGCATTGGAATTCAAATGGCAAAACAATAAAATACAATATAAGAAATAAAAGAAGCAATCAAACGACAATTGAAAATCAGTATGACTATTTAATGCAGACATGAGCCGCAATTTGGGAACCCCGTTTTAGCAAATAGGATTAATTGTAAATTTAATCACAATTCTTGTGAGCACTGAAAGTGCGATAGGATGCTGAAGTTCCCTCTCCCTCCTCTCCGCCCAATTAGAAACGGGTCTTTTCAAATGGGCTCCACAAAACTTCCCACATGACACCAGATTGTATTGTTGCAACAATTGGTGGGAGGGTAACTCTTTCCCGCTGAAAAGCAAGTTTGCAGTGGCACTGGGGCACCATCTTGCCACACAGATCTGCACTCATATGGTTCCACTTCAAGCAGTCACCTTTGTGGCAGAACGTATATATAGATTGAGCCTGAGAATAATTCAGTTGTGGGATAAGGTTCCAGGCAGAGCTGGCCCTACCATTAGGTGGAGTCAGGCAACTGCCTCAGGTGGCTAATCCTGGACCTCAGGTGTGGTAGTAGCAGCCAGCATTGATGTCCAACTATCTTCTGTATGTGGGATTTTGTGGAAGAGTGGCATCTTGTCCTTTGCCTCAGGCAGCAAACCTCTTGGACCTTCACTGGTTCAAGGAGAATTTTCCCAAAGCCTTTCAAGGAACTGTTAATTATGTGCTTGGTTTGGAAATGAAATTCCAAACAAGAAACACAAATAAAAACTGTCATTTTATATACATACCAGTGACTGGCTTAATTTCTCCTTATCCAAGGACACACAATTGATCATAACATAATAGCTAGGAGCTAATATTGATTAATTATTACACACACAAACACATTCACAGACTCATTATTCAAAGCATTCATATTTCAGTAGGACTCATCAGACATAAGCTCTCTCAGGACCAAGACACAAACATCTAGGAAATTATTTACCGACAGAACTTATCCATATGTACCAGGGGATCCAATTCTGCTCTCATTATACTACTGGGAATTGTATACTTGCATGTGAAATCAATTATATTCTAATCCCCAAATCTTTCTCTTGATGGTAATGGGCTGATTTAGATGAAATGTGATTCAGTGTGGATTGTGAGGAAGTGAGACTTGTTTGGCAGTGCATGAAAGTTGTGTGATGCAGCAATTATGTGTTGCTTTTTTTCTATGTGCTTTTAGTAAGCAACTTTTGCAAAGCTTTGCACTCACATCCTGATGCAATGAGACACGGACACAACAGAGTAAATTGGGGAATTGGTGCACAGTAGGCAAAGAACTCACAAACCACAATTCACCAGATTCACTTGAATGAATTTCTTTCTTTTTTTAATTTAAAAATAATTTTATTCACACAGCATTTTGTTATTTAAAACTTGACTCATGTTAGAATTATGCACAAGAATTATCGGAATCACATGGGATCCTTTATAAAACAATATAAAAAGTAAAACACACAATACTTTTGGATACCGCCAGCGAGTATTCTTGCTAGGATTTACACTGCAAGAAGTTGGGCATGACATAGATGCACAAAGTGCTGCATAAAGTTTTTGAAGCATGCATTTATCTCCAACTTGGATGAATTTCTACATAGAAAACAGGGACAGAAGAAGCTGCCTTATGCAGAGTGAGACCATTTTCTACCCTGACTAGGAGGGGCGACTCTCCATGATTTCAGATAGGAAACATTCCCAGCTGTATTTGATGATGCTGGGGATCTAATATAGGACCTTCTGCATTTGGAGCAAATCTTCTACCCTTCTTCAGGGAAAAGAATGTTGGCTTACGGGGAAGGGATAGAAAAACAGCCAGAAGCTATTTGAATTTTCAGAGTATGGGAAAGAGCTGTGAGTTTAGGTTAGCTACAAGACTTCAGGCTTGTGAATGGTCCAGATTATTGCCTTGAGAATCTGAAGTAGGATTGGTGGTAGTGCTGCATGCTGTAGGATTCTGTTTGCTTGCACTATTCCCTGCTTGTCTCTTTGTACATACAGTGGTACCTCGGGTTACAGATGCTGTAGGTTACAGATGCTTCAGGTTACAGACTCCGCCAACAGAGAAACAGTACCTTGGGTTATGAACTTTGCTTTAGGATGAGAACAGAAATCATGCTCCCTCGGCGTGGCGGCAGCAGGAGGCCCCATTAGCTAAAGTGGTACCTCAGGTGAAGAACAGTTCCAGGTTAAGAACGGACCTCCGGAACAAATTAAGTTCTTAACCAGAGGTATCACTGTAATCAAACGTTACAAAGATACCATGAGTTTTTTCTCTGAGCCAAAGGGATATTTAACCTATTGGCGCTGTTGTAGGGCTTCTGTTTCTTTGGGGAGTATGTAGTGTTCATCTAAACTTTTTTTAAAAAATAATGCTAATTGAAATTGGAAATTTGTTAAAATAGCAAATGATTGCAAAATGGCATGAGTTCACATATGTAAACCTCCTTAAATTCAATGGGACCTCCCCTCTAGTAAGTACATTTAGGGATTGCAGCCTTAGAAGTGCAGGCTGTGACAGTTGTGTTAATAGCAAACACCCAAAGGCTGGGTGCATTTTGGATTAATCACATCAAGAAAATAATGTATGATGTAGGGAAAGTATCTCAGAATGAACATTTTCTCTCTTTTCATAAGATAAAGCATATATATTCAACCATATAATTAGTCAATTAATGTTTGTAAAAGCTTTCCAGTCTTAGAAGACATCTTACTGGGGGGGGGGGGAATAGTAGGATTTTTATTTTATTTTATATTGTTTTGTGATGGTGGATTTCCAACAAAGGACCGACATATCTGGCTGCAGAACTCCTATAGTTACTAGTCAACTGGGATATACGGTAATCCTGTCAATGCAAAGAAGGATGTTGCAAACTACATTCGCAGCCAAAAGCACACTGGGGGCTCAAAGCTAAGCTCAGAACAGCCTGCAGTGGTGTTGTGCTGGGCTAGAATTTAGATGTCTTCTGATTCTACCTTCTGTGGATTGGACTATGTGAAGCAGAGCTTTCCCTATGCGGCCCCAATGCTTTGGATTAACCTCTGGCAAGAAACAGTCCTGCAGCCATTTCAAAGCAAGTTAAGACCTTTCTCTCCACCCACCCCCTTTCCCCCTTTTACCATGGAGTCACTGGTCTCCCCCCCCCCACTGCTGCTTCTACATGCAGTTACTGGTTTATACATGTGCTTATGTCATCTTAGATGCTGTCAGAGGTTGGTCAGCGCTTTGTGATTTCTTTGAAAAGTGGGGTGGATTTTAAAAAAATTCTTCTAAATATAAAATACATGAATAAACCAGTCACTTTCAGAAGTTTCACGAACCTAAAGAAAGAAAGAGAAAGAGAAAGAGAAAAAAGAAAAGGCACTACTCATAAAGTTTTGTACCTACATTCTGGCAACAGATGACAAAACATAGGAGGAGAAGGAAGGGTGGCTTGTGTAATATGAGAGAATGTAGATGCTAGTACTTGATATATAAAGCCAAATAAGACTTAAGTTTTGCTTCTTTTTTCCATATATCCCTGGTGATGCGTACACAGCTCTGCTCTCAGAAGCATCCTCTTCCCACCATCCTTGAGGTAGTGTAAAAATGTCTCCATTTTAAATAATTCACCCAGTAAAGTTTATTGTAGGCAGTGTTTTGCCCCACCTCACATTACAATTTTATGCCTGCTGAGAAACTGGCCTTCTAGAAATATCCCCAGTTTACTTCAACAAGGAATGTGGAAAGTCAGTGACCCTTAGCAATGTTTTGCCTCTCATCCCTTCTCTTTGAAGAAAAAAAATAATCAGTTCGGCTCTGCTTTCTCTCACTGCCTGTTTTTCATTTTATTTTTTTGTTGGGGTGTGTGTGTGTGTGTGTGTGTGTGTGTGTGTGTGTGTGTTGTTCTAGGAGATAAACACCTTTTGCTAGCTACACATTTCAAACCATTTACTCTGGCTTAATCCCTTCAAGGTCAATGGGATTACTGCCGTGTAAACACTTTGAGAATGGGGGGGAGGGTCACTATCTGTTTATTGTGTGGAGAATAAAGCAGTAATTAAACAGTAGCCATTACAGATAACAGCAGTGCAAAATGGCAATAGTCCCCAAATTGGTTTGTGAGTGAGAACTCAGAATTATTATTTTTTTAAGTCTGGTTCTGTGGCATTTTGCAGAACTGTAGGGTCTTGAAAGGAGGACATTTATGTTCCATCCAATTCTGATACACAGGAACAAAGTAAAATGTGGAATCCTATCTGAGATCATTTGGAAGCAACCCTCTTTTCCATCTGTCTGGTTTGCTTCCTTAGGTATAAAGTTTCTCAAACATTTTAATCTTGGGCATGTCAACACAAAAGCAGGCTAGTCGATCAATGGGAGTCTTTCTCCAATAGCTCACAATGAACAGGAACATTCCCTGTGTTATATTCCTAGTTTGTGCCATTCAGGTGGTTGGGTGAGTGTCTGTCTATCTATCTGTCTGTCTGTCCATCTACCATGAGCTCTGCAGTGCTCTCAGGACTATTCTTGGTTCAACCCACTTTCCATTCTTCCTTCATGTTACAGAACCCTCTGGAATGGCGTGAAATATGGTGCAGGGAGACTTTGCTGAAAATGAAGAACCCTTTTGCACCTGGAAGTCTTTTTTGCTCAGGAACTTTTGATTCAAGATATGCGAAGTATTCTTTTACTTAGCTCACCTTCCTCACCAACCCTGCCTTCCTGGCAACTCAAACACACCCCTCCTTGCCAGACCCTTCCTTTAATACCTGGCCAACTAAGTCCAGTTGAACTCAACAGAACATCTGAGTGAACATGCACAGGACTGGGCTGTTAGAATTCCACATGCAAATTTTGTGGTTGACCAGCTGAACATAAGGACATTTTAATGGGAACATAGGAAGCTGAGTCAGACTACTGGTCCATTTAGCTTAGGATTTTCTACATTGACTGGAAGAAACTCCCCAGGTTTTTCTGACAGGAGTCTTGCTCAGCCCTGCCCAGACAAGCAAGGGGTTCACCCCAGGACCTTCTGCCCCCATAGCAAATGTTCTGGCACTGAGCTACAGCTGTTCCACATCTTCACTGTAAAGTTTGCAGGGGAGTGTAAAGTTTCTTGTAGCACTCCATGTAGAACAGCATAAAAAGAATGAATTGCATGCAAGACTGCTATGGCAGATGGATATTTTGCTTCGCGGTGCATCATTTCTCCTTCATTACAATAGTCCAGTTTTTAAAGTCCTGGAATCTTCAATTATACTTTGCCACAGATATTTATGTGGCCTCTTTAACAGGTCACTGAAGTATTGTGTGTGCTTATAAAGATTCTTAAGGATTTCAAACTACATGGTGTAGTGGTTAAGAGCGGTAGTCTCATAATCTGGTGAACCGGGTTCGCTTCCCCGCTCCTCCACATGCAGCTGCTGGGTGACCTTGGGCCAGTCACACTTCTTTGAAGTCTCTCAGCCCCACTCACCTCACAGAGTGTTTGTTGTGGGGGAGGAAGGGAAAGGAGAATGTTAGCCGCTTTGTGACTCCTTTGGGTAGTTATAAAGCAGGATATCAAATCCAAACACTTCTTCTTCTTTATGTGTCTGAGTTTGGGACACAAATGGTGATTGGCAGTAAGTGATGCCCGCATTTGGATCACACGACAAAAAGGCATACAAGACTTGGAACTCAATACAACTATTCCCTTGCTTCCGTCTTAAGTGTACATCCATCCCCTTGGTAGCCAGTAGCAAACTGATCATCTTGACCTTTAGTCGGAAGTGTAGCTCATGCTGATTCTTCAGCAGCAGTGAAACTCTAGATGTTTAGTTTCTGGGATTCCAGTTCCCACAGCAGAGGAGTTGAATAAATAAATGTGAGATTATACTCCTTCAGCTCAGATTCTCACTGAAAACCTGTAGGCAGTATTTTCTGAGCAGTATGTATTGATCTAAAATTATTCATCATTGCAATTAAGGAACAAAATGAAATATTTCAGCCATGAAATGCATAACAGAGAAAGATTCCAACATATAACTTAACAAATGGTTCCCATCTCAGCTGAAAATCATTACTCATTATCCTCCTTAGCCTAACAAAATAGTTAATTTGAACATTTCAGCCACAAACCAAAGACTTGACAAAAACATTTGGGGGGTTTTCTTACCCACTTCCCAACTCTATTCAAACCAGAATTAATAGATTTAGTACCAATTCCAAACCTCTTTTATATTCCAGTTCTATAGCCAAGTGGCCCATTCATAATAACCAGCCCATTATATCTAGGATCATTTTTGGACATTTTCTCCAAAAAAAACCCCAACAACCCTCTGTATTGTAAGATATAACCACCAACTGAAATAATCCACATTTCTTGTCCCACAGTTCCAGTAACAGATATTTGCATTACTGATTCACCCTAACCTTCCAGGGGCTAGGAATCATCTAAGCCAAGCCTTGGAAAAATTATCCTTAAAAACTGTTGCATAAAAATGCTTTTCAAACCATCTGTTCAAAATCTTACATTCACACATATTCTCCAAATCTTACATTCACACAGAGCTGGAATCAAGGAAGAAAAGCCCAAGGTGTCACTTTTATATATTATTATCGCTATCATCATCTCACCCTTTCGTATTTCCCAGGGTGGTTTTCTTATTAAAGTAAGAAAACAAGCATATCACAGCAAAAATTACATACACATTAAAATACCCAAAGCAGTATAAAGCATGTCAGCACCATGATAAATCCAATTCAGATGCTATCTTAAAAGGCCCAGGGAAATAAAATGGTCTTTGCATGGCACTTACAAGATGATAGGCAGGAAGAAAGCATCTCTGGGGGAAGTGTGCCAAAGGGATATTGCAACAACTGAAAAGGTCCTCTCTCCAGTCCCCATCCATCTAACCTCAGAAGGCAGAGATACCCAGCTAAAAGGTCTCCAAAGACTAACTCAGTGTACAGGAAGGTTTGTGTGGGAGAAGGTGGCCCTGTTGGTGATACAGAATATCCTCAAACATTCTAACTTCAAACGGGAACTGGTCTATCAGTTGCTGAAAATACAATTGAGAGAAGCAGAAAATAATTTTATTGTTCCACCCTGCAAGGGAGGAATCATGTAGGGACTAAGTGAAGAAGGACCGATAACAAGGGGGATTTGAGAAGCAGGGATGTCAGGTAGAGGGGGCTGAGGAAAAAATTTATACGGGGCCAAGGCACTAAAGGAACAGTATATACTCAGTAGGATCTGATGAAGGCAGGAGATGAAAGCTGTTCAAATATTGGTTCAGGTTCAGAATAACTACCCAAATCTTTGGAAGCAGCCTCCTAGCATATGTACATAATCAAAATATTTGCCTATGTTTATCAGTTGTGTTTCATTAATAGTCAGTAGCACTTGTAAGAATGGGGTTCTGGCACAGTATGGGCTGCAGGAAAGAAAGAAATTAGGGCGAAAAGAAATGCATTTCAAAGGAGCAATCTTTTAAGAGAGTATGTGACGGTGGGAGGTTGAGAGTTAATGCAGGGTTTTATTATACATGTACATTGTAAAGAGAGGGAGAGAAAGTACATCTAGGAGTGGTAAAATTCATTGCATTCGGGTAGAGAGAGAAAACAGAAAATAATAGATCTAGTCTGATTAAAAATACTCATAGTCATATATCATGAGCCACATTTCAGGATCAAGGAGGAATGTGTTTTAGAGTTTCAGAGGAGAAATATCTCCCAAAGAATAAACATACATTAACTCAGATTTGCAGCTGTTGTCTCTCTCCTCTCCCCCCCCCAAACCCCCACCAGCCGCTCCAGTAGCAATGGCATTATTCAGACCAAAGGAGGCAAACTAGACAATTCATTTTATGAGACAGGAAGACAGAGTGTGAGAGGGATGGGAACAGCTAGCAGGGCTCTGGTATTTTTGTATTGTGAGCAGTGGGCCTAGAATGAATAAGGCAGCTCAAATAACACAGCAACATCATATATCCACGTCCAGTTTTTTTCAGTGCAGAATTAGTTGCATCCCACAGGCTCTTTTGAACTTCAGGTTTTGTTTAACAGTGAACACCCGGATAAAAAAAAGCAATGGATCAATAATTCACACATGCCATTGGCTCCCATTCAATTCCTCTTGACCATGTTCAGATGCACAATTGCACAGAGAACAGCGTTATCAGCAGGGGCAGGTATGAATTGCTCCAGGGATGGGCAAGGATGAACTGCCACCATTGATTTCAGTGCAGAGACAATGATGTCATCCCCATGTGTGCTTGTTGCTAGTCCCCTGCATGCCAAATCTCTCTCTCTCTCTCTCTCTCTCTCTCTCTCTCTCTCTCTCTCTCTCTCTCTGTGTGTGTGTGTGTGTGTGTGTGTGTTATGTGTTTACAGAGTAAATTCATCAAATAAACTCATCAGAGGAATAAGTAGCTTGGTTCAGGGTCAAAGTGCCATAATAAAGCATGTTTATTATGGACAACCAAACTGTCACTAATTAGTGAGCAACGTAGCCAATGAACACGCTGGGATGGAAAGTCAAATAGTTTATTTAGTCATGGCAGACTTACAGGCCCTCTAAGTGTCCCTATTTTCCAGGGACATCCCAGATTTACAGAAACCATCCCAGTTTTTTATTTGATCCTGGAATGTCCTGCTTTTCCTTAGGATGTCCATGTTTTCATCAGATAAATGTTGGAGGGAATGGAACAAGTCCCCATTTTCATCAGAGAAATGTTGGAGGTATGGAGTTATACGAACCCCGAGCCAAGGAGATAAGTAACCATACAACCTTTAGAAGACATCTGTATAGTTTTACTATTTTTTTATATGTGTTGGAAGCCACCCAGAGTGCCTGGAGCAACCCAGTCAGATGAGTGGGGTTTAAATAATAAAATTATCATCATCATCATCATCATCATCGGAGAAATGTTGAAGGGTATGAGATTAGGTTAACACCCAAAGAATTTGCACGACTCAAAGGAGCGCATGACTGTCCCAAAACAGTTACATGTGAACAACCCAAGATCATAGGCATGCTTTGCTAAAGTCAAGGAGGCAGACATTGATAGCAAAGGAGAAACCTTGTGGTCAGTCCTCCATGAGACTTGAGGGGCTTAGTTCCTCAAAAAGCAGGTTCTAGCAGGTTCAGTGGTTGTTTCTGTCACTCCCCCCTCCCTCCTGGACATTGCCTTTTCAACAATGGCATCACGTGGCATTCCCTTTAGGCTGGAGCAGCAATTTACCTGCCACCCTACCTTCCCCCTTGTTGGCATGAGCAGCAAGGCTGTGGATGTGGCTTTTCATCTGCAGGCAATGACTAGGTTTTGGATTGCACAGGATCCCTAATCAAAGTAGGCCAGATATGTAAATTGGTGTTTCCAAGAGTAGATTCCCCCCCCAAAAAAAAACAACAACAACACATGGTAATCCACAAGCTTAAAGCTGCAATCCTGTATCGCTTACCTGTGAGTAATCCCCATTGAGTACACTGAGAGTGAAGACATCTCAGTAAACATAGGATAGGGGGTGAATATTAGATAGAGACAAACTAGTAGGTTTCAAGCTTATCACAGTTAAGATTAGCTGTTGTGTTGTGGCCAATATGTGTTTCTGTTTTATACCCACAATTACTGTAACGGGAATCGAGGAACAGCGTCATGTTGCTAAGCCTCCAAATGGAAAGGGCATGGATTGATCTTCGTGGGCCTTTGCTTCCCATGGAAGCAAGCTTAGCCCATCGCTCTCTCCTCAATGGCTGAGCGAATGAGCCCTTGGAGTGTTTACAGATTCAAGTGCAAGGTTAGCAGGGCAAGAGAAGAATTAAAAGAGCTATGCCAGCCTGTCTGGTCTCCCCACTGTGCATTTAAAAGATTTTAATATTAGAGTGGAAAGGATGTTATGGATTAAAAATGTAACTAACTGGCTTGGGGCGGGGAATTGTGTTGGGTAGTTACTCTGAAAGTTCCCACCACCTCACCCCAAGACAGAAAAGGAATTCATTGCTGATGATACTGCTTATGTGACCTGGAATTTAAAAGCAAAAAAAATAAGCACCAAGACTGATGCATTAGCTTGCAGACAAAATCAATTATCCAGGTTTGGGATAAGTATCTTGATCTCAGGGGCTTGCAGTATCCATCAGAAAAGTTTATGAGACTATCCTGAAAGTTTCTAAACAGTTTCTTTTCTGTGAGCTAAACTACATTTGGAAATAATTATGCATTTGGTTTGCTTTCCAACTAAACAAGAGCACAGGTTTATGGTTAAGAAATAAGATGTATTTTCTTCCACATATATTGGCTTTTCCCATAAGCTGTTCAAGCATAGCCAAGTGTAATGTGAACATGATAAAAGGGATATTGGGGTCATGCCCCTTGATCCTTCCACCAACATTTATGACAACTACGGGGGGACTTTAGCCTCCCAGATGTTTTGCTGAACTACAGTTCTTGGCAAGCCCCAGTAAGCATGGTCAGTGGCCAGGGATTGGTGAGCGTTGTAGACCTGCAACATCTGGATGTCCCCACATCTGCTTTATGAGTTGAAGGCCTATAAATTGCACAGAACTTGTATGTGTGCGCTCCCAGGAAAGACTGGGAGAGGGGAAATGTTGTGTGCGCACCAGCAAGAACACTCTTATCTCAAGTGTCATTGGTGGGGTGTTGGCTTCTGTCCCCCACACCACAGATTTATGGCAATACAGCCTCTTCTCCCAATTGACTTACCCAGGGAAAGAAATGAGGTTAGAAAAAAGACGAAGCATCCCTGTGGAAGACAAATGCTGTTCTTTTTTACTAGGGGAAAAGGTGGAGATTTGCATAGGTAAGGGGGAAGGGAAGGTTATGGCTCACGTCTGATCTAATCATTGTTTGAGATCAGTAGTGTTGCATCTGCACTGCATGCGAGAGAGTTTGTGCATATTCACATGGCCCTCGGTAATCTTAAAGTGCTGGTTTTTCATTGTTCTGGAAGTAAATGTATCTTTACTACCACTTTGCAGGCATGTAGTACTTGAGCCATGCATTACTACCAACATTACATTGCTGTCAATTTACAAACCACCTGACGAGATTATATCTCTATATTGCAGGGACTGGACCACAGCTAAGAGTTGATGAGGCACTTTTGCTGGTCTCCCATGCCTAAGGGTTCATGGCATAGAGTAGAGTGAAATACTTCGTCTTTTGCAGCTCAGTTTCTTAACCACTATGCTACCACCATCTACTAGAACCATAAATACTGAGGGGGGAAGTCACGGTGATTCATTATTACCATATATCGTGGGGATGCTTGGTCATCAAAAAATACTGGTTGGAAGCCAACTCCTGGGGGCCAAGATCCCTTCAGCCCCACCAATAAAATATTTGAGTGGCCAACACACACACACCCAAGTCAATGGGTATTGCCATTCAAATTGTGTGTGTGCCATATCTTGTAATCACTTATGTGAGGCGGGGCTTACCTGACGCTCCCAATATTTTATTCAAGTTGACACCCCTGGAAGGTGACAACTTTTGCTGTCTTACATCATGTAGGTAGGTCCCTTTAAGTCCGTTGATTGGTTGGCTGGCATTGCTGAAGGAAACACTCAAGCGTAAGCAACAGTGTAAGTAACAGGATTTCATAGTCAATTTAATCATTGTAGCAAGAGTGGAACTAGCACACAACTGGAAAAAATAAAGGACTTCAGACAGGTTAGAATGAATTTGGAAAGTGCTGACGGGTTGAAATGAATTTGGAATGCATTGATTATAATTATGCATGCACATTTGATAAGGTTTAGGGAAGAAAATGAGGAAACTAAGAAGGCTAATATTAGGTTAGAATCCATTGGTATCACCTAATGCAACAAGGGAAATCTCAACTTTCTGAGTTACTGTTTCGTATTTTTTTTTCATTTCATTTTTAATTTGTATGCCAGCTTTATACAGTGGTACCTCGGGTTAAGAACTTAATTCGTTCTGGAGGTCCGTTCTTAACCTGGAACTGTTCTTAACCTGAGGTACCACTTTAGCTAATGGGGCCTCGTGCTGCAACCGCATGATTTCTGTTATCATCCTAAAGCACAGTTCTTAATTTGAAGTACTATTTCTGGGTTAGCAGAGTCTGTAACCTGAAGCGCCTGTAACCTGAAGCGTCTGTAACCCGAGGTACCACTGTACACTGCTATGTACAAGGCATTTTGCAAGCCATGGAAACAACAAAATAAACAACAAAGCCCACACATCCTGTAAACATCCATGACTATCAAAATAAACAACTGAAATAAATTACATATTTAATGATCTACTTGAAATATAATATTCTGGGGGGGAATCAACTCAAAATATCAGCAAAGCATTACTGAACAGAAAATCAGTCCCAGCAATTATAACAAATCATTAATAAATTATAATCAATAAAAATAACAGCGAAGTCACAATAAATTAATTACTGCAAAGCATTTTTTTTAAAAAAAAATCAACTGAGCAGGTGATGCAGCTTACAAATTTACAAAATGCACAAACATAGCTGGTTCCCTAGTGCAGGTTCAATACATAATCCACAACCACTTGGTAGTAGGGAGAAATCAGTCTCAGTATTGAAGTGGCAGCGCTAAAACCCTCAAAATGAAAAGACATCATAAAAGATGGTTCTGGTTTCATGTATGCTAACGAAGTGCAGATGGACATACATTGGCTGTGGGACAGCAAGAGTCCTGGGTCAGGTTTGTTAGCTATAGTAAAGGAGGGAAATGGGGATAGAATCACTTGTTGCCTTTACAAATACAATGCACTGCGCATTTGTGTAACTCCGGAAACATCAACTGCATGCTGTAGTCTGCAAGCGCTGAACAAAATGCCCTCTGCCAAACAGTTCAATGTAGAAATAGGAGAAATGGAATCAGCTGTTCTACCTAGGAGTTGGCTCCATCAAACTCAATTGGGATTGCTTCAGAGTATCATAGAATCATAGAGTTGGAAGAGACCACAAGGGCCATCGAGTCCAACCCCCTGCCAAGCAGGAAACACCATCAGAGCACTCCTGACATATGGTTGTCAAGCCTCTGCTTAAAGACCTCCAAAGTAGGAGACTCCACCACACTCCTTGGCAGCAAATTCCACTGTCAAACAGCTCTTACTGTCAGGAAGTTCTTCCTAATGTTTAGGTGGAATCTTCTTTCTTGCAGTTTGGATCCATTGCTCCGTGTCCGCTTCTCTGGAACAGCAGAAAACAACCTTCCTCCCTCCTCTATATGACATCCTTTTATATATTTGAACATGGCTATCATATCACCCCTTAACCTCCTCTTCTCCAGGCTAAACATGCCCAGCTCCCTTAGCCGTTCCTCATAAGGCATCGTTTCCAGGCCTTTGACCATTTTGGTTGCCCTCCTCTGGACACGTTCCAGTTTGTCAGTGTCCTTCTTGAATTGTGGTGCCCAGAACTGGACACAGTACTCCAGGTGAGGTCTGACCAGAGCAGAATACAGTGGCACTATTACTTCCCTTGATCTAGATGCTATACTCCTATTGATGCGGCCCAGAATTGCATTGGCTTTTTTAGCTGCCGTGTCACAGAGTAGACTTGCATAGGATTGTATGTCACTTTGGGTTGTCATGGGCAAGATAAAGTGACTAACAAATTAATTAAATAAATAGATAGGATTGCACAGTAACGGTTTCAAAAACAAAGCTCATGGGGTGTTAGGATAGAACACCAAATACAAGAATCTCCTACAAAATGTAATGTTTTGTTGTCTTCAAACATTTGAATGCTAGAGCTTTGCTGTTCCTGCTGTTGTGATCTTTTTAAACTCTCCCTGCAATTATCTTGTAGTCTTTAAATAGTTAACCTTCCACCCACTAATGCAATGACGATATCATATGGCATTTCATTGAAAGTATTTCTTTTAGCGCTTTTTGTCAAGTTACTCTATGTATTTATTTTATGTATTTATACCCAGCTTTTTAGAAACTTCCATAAAATGGCGCTACACACACACACACACACACACACACACACACACACACAATTTATTTAACAAAATGTACATACCATGTAATTGATGACGACAACCTCTAAGGAGTTTACATGGAGCAATCTACAATACTCATTTTAAAAAAAATATTAATGAATGCAAATATTAAAAAGAAGTTGATCTAAAAAATTACCAAAAAATAATAATCAAACAACTGTGTGTATTAAAATAAAACATTGACATTGACATGTTAATGTCACATTTCTGGGTAGGCTTGCTGAAACAAAAACAAAAAAATTATTTAGCAGGCACCGAAATAAATGAATTACTACTGGGAATCTATAGTAATTCTATAGGAAATGAAACTGAGGCAATCTGCACCTTTCTTCCCACACTGTTCTGATCACATGCATTGCGCATTTTTATAAATAATAACCAAGAAGGAAGAAGGAAGAAAATAAAGGGCTGGAGTTGTCTTATATAAACTTTACGCATCCGGATAACACATTTTGTTCTAGGGCCCGAACATAAATACTCTGGAAACCAAAGATCTCTTAATACTAGTGTAGTTATTTTCCCTGTGAGATTAGTTGGATCATCCCATTCAGCGTGGGAGAATCCGAGATGATACTTGACATGCAAGCCGATTTGGGTGGGGGAAGGGGGAGATTGGAACCATTTATAGATTTAAATGTCAAAACTGTAATCTAAAACGGTTGCTACTTGTGGTACCAGCTCCTGGGGGGCATGGAGGGATAAAGCAGGCATGAAGTCTCTCCTGAGCTGACCCCTAATGACAGATGACTGCTGTGTCGCCATCTGCAGTAACTGTGCAGGCCTTGGATCAGCTTTTTGTTCCCCCAACATAGAACGTGCTGCAAGTAATCAAACACATATGGCGCCCAATGCCCACGGCTGCTGCTGCTGCTACCAGGCCAGGGCACTCGAGACAAGCCACATTTTCAGCTGGTATCTGTGAAGACAGTGCCAAGCATTCAGACATCCTGTGACAGGCTGCTTCCCGGCTGAAAACTGGGCATGAGCTAAAATTTGGGGTTTCATTTTGGGGTGTAATATTGCTTTCTTCTAGGAGGATTACCAGGAATGTGTCTCATCATAGCTAGGCGTGTTTGCATCTCTCAGCCATCGACGCAATGATGTTTTTAAAATGAACACTAAATACCACAAGGGTGTGATCGAAAGTTACATGTGCAAGCCGCACTCTGTCAAAGGCACTGCCTGGTTTATTTCATCTTCTCCTGCTGCTGGCTTTCCGGACAACAGCTTCCAGATGTTACCGCTGAAGCATTAAACTAGAAGTACCAGAAGGTACCTCAAACAGGCTCAACCAACATATCACCTCTGTGTGACAGACACTGCCCCAAGCTGTGCCACTCCTGAGCCTCACAATTTGGGAAAGCAGCCTAGAGAGCACTGTTTTTTTCCACATGGTTGCCAGGTATGTGGAATCAGCACACCTGTCGTCTCCAAAAGTGCAGCTTGTCTGAAAGCAGCTTTGGCATCAACCAACTTTGCACTGGGATAAAGTTACACAATTTAGAACATGGGTAGGGAACTGGATCCAGCCAACAGGCCTGATCCTGATCTCCCCCCAACCCCATACCCTCCAACATTTCTCTGGTGAAAATAGAGATGTCCTATTCCATAATACAGTCATACCTTGGGTTGAATACGCTTCAGGTTGAGCGCTTTCGGGTTGCATTCCATGGTGACCCAGAAGTAACGAGACGCGTTACTTCTGGGTTTTGCCACTCGCTCATGCGCAGATGCTCAAAATGACGTCAAGCGCATGCGCGGAAGCGGCAAATCGTGACCCATGCAGGCGCACAGGCGCTGGTTGCGTTCGCTTCAGGATGCGAATGGGGCTCTGGAATGGATCCCGTTCACATCCTGAGGTACCACTGTAATAATAATAGTAAAAAAATTATTATTTGTACCCCGCACATCTGACTTGGTTGCCCCAGCCACTCTGGATGGCTTCCAACATATATAAAAACATTTTTTTAAAAAACCCTTCCCTATCCAGGGCTGCTTTCAGATGTCTTCTAAAGGCTGTATGGTTACTTATCTCCTTAGCTCAGGGGGTCACATAACTCCATAGCCTCCAACATTTCTCTGATAAAAATAGGGATGTCCTAAGGAAAAGCCGCACATTCCAGGTTCAAATCAGAAACTGCCATGGTGTCTGTAATTCCAGGACTGTCCCTGGAAAATAGGGACACTTGGAGGGTCTGCAACCCGTGTGGGCCAAATTGATAGGTGTCTGGGGCTACTGACCTGTCAAACACCTGACTTTGACCATGATTTCAAGTGAAGCATTTTCCTTTGCCTGCACAGTTTGAAATTGAGCCACACAGGCAAAGGCACAGGGGTTGCAGGTGCTGCCAGTGAAACCTGGTTGGCAGCATCTGCAAGCCCCACTTTCGGCTGCGAGCTTTGTCTTCACCTGCCCCACATGCAATGTCATGTGTGATGTCACGTGTAGGACAGGGGTGTGCAGCTTGGGGGAAATGGCCTCATGGGCCAAATTGGGACTCCTGCTGGACCGCCCTCCTCATGCTCGACTCTAATCTCATTCTTTATCCTCTTTCCTTTTTCCTGTTATTTTACAATCTTTTCAAAAGGTTCTCATTTCCAGTGCTCTTCCATCTGAAGAAGTCAGCCTCAATTTGCTTCTTTTTTCCCCCCTTGCCACCCTCTGAGCTTTAATTTGTGCCAGGACTCGCCAGGGCTAGAATCTATTTTCAGTGCCAGGCCTCATCCTTGTAAGGAATTAATGAGGTATTAATTCCCATTAGAACTCTAATTTAAGGGCCATGTACAGGCAAGATTAAAACCACTTCATTTCCCAGAGTTGACTAAGAACAGGTTTATTATACTGATTCAACCATATATTTTCATACACGCAGTGCACATCGCTATTAATTCGTTGAGGATGGGGAACAGGGCAAAAGTTCAAGCTGGATACAAATGAAGTATGGGCTTTAAAGAGGTGTCGAAGGAAAACTCGGCAGCCTGTCCTTCAGGATGTGGAATTTCACCGCAGTGTGGCTGTTTTCGGCCATTTTCTGTGTACAAACTACATTTCGGGGCACCGACTGTTTTTTAATTATTTGGGAGAAAGTGAGATGCTTTTTTAAGAATATACAGTGGTACCTCAGGTTAAGTACTTAATTCGTCCCAGAGGTCCGTACTTAACCTGAAACTGTTCTTAACCTGAAGCACCACTTTAGCTAATGGGGCCTCCCGCTGCCGCCGCGCCGCTGGAGCACGATTTCTGTTCTCATCCTGAAGCAAAGTTCTTAACCTGAAGCACTATTTCTGAGTTAGCGGAGTCTGTAACCTGAAGCGTATGTAACCTGAAGCGTATGTAACCCGAGGTACCACTGTATATAAAAAAATCTAAGTTTAAAACTTTCCTATTCACCAAGGCAAACTGGGGCAGTAGTTCAGGAGTTCTAATGGCCACCTCACCCAAAATGCCAGACTCTGAGAAGAAGGAGTTCCTTGAATTTTACTCAGAGCTCAGGCAAAGAAGGGATGTAGAGGATGGAGCCAACTGTCTGACAAGCTGGCTGTGGTGGGTGGGAACTAGGCCCGATGGGGTGGGGATGGACGACAAGCTGGACCAGTGAGGGATGGGGCTTCTTTTTCCGTATCCCTCTAACTGAGCAAGCAAGGCCCCCTCCTCAGTCTTGATTCCCTGGGCAGTGCTCAACCTGACTGTTCACACCAGTCCTGGTCTTGCTCCACATCTTCCTATGTCCCAGACCGTCCAAGTGTCCCTGTTTTCCAGGGACAGTCTCAGATTTACAGAAGCTGCCCCAGTTTCTGATTTGATCCCAGAATGTCCCAGTTTTCCTCAGGACATCCCTATTTTCGTTGGAGAAATGTTGGAGCATATGCAGTTATGCAACCCCGAGCCCAGGAGATAAATAGCTGTACAACCTTTAGAGGACATCTGAAGGCAGCCCTGCATAGGGAAGATTTTTGATGCTTAATGTTTTATTATGTTTTTATATACGTTGAAAGCCTGCCAGAGTGGCTGGGGCAACCCAGTCAGATGGGTGGGGAATAATCATAATCACAATCATAAAAGAATAGGTAAAGGTAAAGGGACCCCTGACCATTAGGTCCGGTTGTGGCCAACTCTGGGATTGTGGCGCTCATCTCGCTTTATTGGCCGTGGGAGCCGGCGTACAGCTTCCAGGTCATGTGGCCAGCATGACTAAGCCGCTTCTGGCGAACCAGAGCAGCACACGGAAACGCCGTTTACCTTCCCGCCGGAGCGGTACCTATTTATCTACTTGCACTTTGACGTGCTTTCAAACTGCTAGGTTGGCAGGAGATGGGACTGAACAACGGGAGCTCACACCGTCGCAGGGATTCGAACCACCAACCTTCTGATCGGCAAGTCCTAGGCTCTGTGGTTTAACCCACAGCGCCACCCGCGTCCCTTCATAATAGAATAGGATGTCCCTATTTTTCATTGTTGAAATGTTGGAGGGTATGGTCTTCTCATTCCCAAAGGCCTTCCCATACATTCAGCAAACTCACCTTCTTTCTTCTTTACAATCCTGTTCCTCTTCCACATCCATTTGTGTGGCTTTTGTTATGTTGTGGGTGAACATATCAGACGACACAGCGATTCTTCAAACAGCTCTTCTTTATTCAGATGCCAGAACAGAACTAACTGAGGAGCTCAGTCAGCCTGCTTATATAAAGCTCCAGAACAATTGTAACTGTTGCAACTTTCTAAAACTATCCAATCACTGAACATCACTTTCGATCCTTCATTTGCATACAAACTATCCAATCACAGAACGTCACTTTCGATCCTTCATTTGCATAACTATCTACAGTATCCCCCTGCTGGCCCAGGGTGAGAACATCAGTACATAACAGCTTTTAAAAAAAAATCTCCTTAAATCTCCAGCTTATGCAGCACACTTCGAGTTCACTGAGTAAGATCTTCAGTCTATGACTTTCATAGTGCTTAGGAATTATGAGCCAATAACTGAACAAGATAGAGAAGAGAGTCCTAAGTAGAAGGAGAAACCTCACAGAAGTAGCTTTCGAACACTGTCACAAACAATGCTGTTGTCGAAAATTAAGCTCTTTCCACTTATAACCCAAGGCCCCTAGACAATCGCAGAGAAAAGCTGCAAAGCTTGGCTTTTAATATCTTTTTCTCCCCCCACCCCACAAATCAATACGCAACTTCCTACACTATGTTATACATTCTAGTACATTGTTTTCCATGCCCCGTGAAAATTGAAACTGGGTGATTAAAAGCTATGTGGTCTGTAAAATTACTAGATTCATCTGGTTGCCAGAAGAAGAAGAAAAACCGAAACAAACAAAAAACAAATGTTATTTAAAACTATTAGAAATCATACAGGGGGACTAACAAAGAAAATTATATAGACATGTAGGCCCAGATCTGCCTGCAAGGTTCGTTATTATCATGCCACTGTTCAGTAGCCATTAAATGTTCCCGTGTGTGTTCTGAAGACACATGAGGCCACCCAAAATTATGCAGGGACTCAGCTATGCAGCTGCAATTATAACGTTTTCAGTGCATTTTAAGTGCAATATAGAAATGTGACATTAGATGGCACCTGTGAGCTAATGACAAATTCAATATATTCAATATATATATATATATATATATATATATATATATATATATATATGCTTTCGTAGATTTTCACGGGTACAGGAATGCAGGTTTTGGTGTCTTCGGGTGTCTTCCCGTGTAAGAGTTGGGGTGTCTAGGCGACGTTTCGACGAGGTCTCACTCGTCATCTTCAGGCTGGTGCTTTCGGCTTCTTGTTACTGGAACACTGGCTCTGTTCCAGTAACAAGAAGCCGAAAGCACCAGCCTGAAGATGACGAGTGAGACCTCGTCGAAACGTCGCCTAGACACCCCAACTCTTACACGGGAAGACACCCGAAGACACCAAAACCTGCATATATATATATATATATATATATATATATATATATATATATATATGTAGATTCCACCCAGGTTTGCGTTTTACCAGCGTTCCCACAGGTGTGTCACCTTGGGGGTTCATGCGGCAGAGGGGGCTGCTTCACGCTGCCTTGTGGGGGTCTGATATGTATGGAAGAAAGCTAGCATGTAAAAGTAATAAAACAGAAAGATCAATTGTCTAAACACTTAAACTGCAGATTTATTTCCTTCCCTGATCGTTTTACTGTGTGAGTGTCACAGATACTGCTGTTGTATATTACGGATCCATATCAAAGTCTAACAGCCAGTGTGGTACAGTGGCTAAAGCGCCCATCTTGGACCCAGGAGACCCGGGTTCAAATCCTCCCTCAAGTCACGCTCACAGGCTGACTTGGGGCCAGTTATTCAGCCTAATCTACTGTTGGAGAACAGTGCAAGTGTAATATCCCATTGGCCTCACTAGTGTCACTCTTCTTTGGACCCTGGCCAAAATATCTGAAGAATTGTCTCCATCCGCATTGAAACGTGTTCTGCAGGCTCGGTGGTATCAAATCCAGCCTTCCAGCAATGCATGAAATCTGCCCTAGACAGTGTTCCTTCCTGGAGATTCAAAATATTGAAAAGGGATAGGCTCCCGGCTAGACATAAATTGCAAGAGCCTGGACAGGAAATTCCAGCTATAATTAATGTATGATGAATTCCATTAACTTCTTTCGGCAAGTCTCCTTCTGCCACACCCGGTGGCTGACACCTGTCTCACTACCCTATTGGTCCACGTATAAGACACTATTTTTTCCTTAGAAATAATAGACAAAAATTGCAGGTCATCTTATACACGGATAGCAGAGGGCGGACAGGCAATTGGTGGCAGCAGCCAGCAGGAGATTGGCAGCACTGATTGGGCGTGTGATTGTTTGCTGCGGCAAGGCCTGTTGATGATTGGCTGCAGCTGTGGCAATTGGGCGGTTGATTTACGGCAGTAACGAGGTGTGTGTGCAATTAGCTGTGGTTGTGTTTAGTGGGCAGGTGGTCTTTTGGCGGCGAGCTGTACAGATATTGTTAGCTGTGGCTATCTGTGTCCCCCCCAATTTTGGGCAATCCCCCCCCCAAAAAAATAATTTTTTTTTGTTGCGGTCCAAGGTATAAGGTTGTCTTATACATGGGGGCCTGTTATACATGAAAAAATATGGTAATTGTGTGCAAAAACATTCAATAGTAGCATTATACAGTGGACGTTCAGGTTGCAAACGTGATCCGTGCGGGATGCAGCATTCGCAACCCACATCTGCACATGCATGCACGATCCCTGAAACCCGGAAGTAACCCAGTCCGGTACTTCCGGGTTTCAGTGGTCTGCAACCTGAAAAAACGCAACCTGAAGCGGCTGTAATTGTAACCCGAGGTATGACTGTATAACACTAGCCGATTTCATACGCCTCCAAGACATAATATTCAGAGCCCTGTGGAGGGACAGGGAAGAAGAAGAGTTTGGATTTGATATCCCGCTTTATCACTACCCGAAGGAGTCTCAAAGCGGCTAACAATCTCCTTTCCCTTCCTCCCCCACAACAAACACTCTGTGAGGTGAGTGGGGCTGAGAGACTTCAAAGAAGTGTGACTGGCCCAAGGTCACCCAGCAGCTGCATGCGGGGAAGCGAACCCGGTTCACCAGATTACGAGACTACCGCTCTTAACCACTACACCACACTGGAACCCAGCTTCCAGGTAAAAATTCCAACACATGAAGAGCACATTGACTCTGGCCCATGTTGACCCTGCCTCTGTCCCCCACCACATCATACCACTAGGCTGCCAGACTCTGCCTCTTGTCCCACCGACTCCTGCACAGGAGGGCCCCTATCCTTTTTCAACCATGGAATATTGCAGCTTGCGTCTGTTCTTCTCAAATACACAAGCGCCTCAAAAAAAGGGGGGAGCATCCATTTGGAGCAAGGTCAACCAAGAGTTAATTGTATCCTGCATTCAGCCTGTGTTTCTATTTTGTTTTTCCTTGTGTTTTTTGGAGGCTCAGCTGCTCTGGATTTAAACCCATAACTATATTAAATCAATGTATTATAATTTGCATATTTGGTGCTACCTTTCTGCCTCCGTTCATTATAGATATGGGCTTCAGGCCTGGAAGGCTTTGGGGTGGGGGGGTGTTTCATTTTTCTCCTTGAGTACCACTTAATTTGTGCAATTATTTTTCCACAGTGCACATGCTACATATTGACATGTGCCTTTTAAAGAGAATGCAGTTGCTTCTGATTAAGCCACTGTTCCTAAGAATAGAATGGATTCCCACCCCCACCCCCAGGTCATCTCCACTGTGGAATGCCAATGATACTTTGCATACAAATCTATTTAGCTTCTCCAATAAAGAGACTGACAGATGAACCCAAGTCCTTCTTCAGGAAATTTGCTTTCAGGATGTAGCGTAGAAGCTGCAGTTAGTTCCCTCCTACCACAAATTAAATGATGGTGCACCGTTAGCCATCGTGCTTTCCAAAGCAAATCAAGCCCCATGATTCAGAAATATGGGCATTCAAAAGTGATCTCCCTTTGTGCTGTCTGTCTGTCTGTCTGTCTGTCTGTAGTTAGTTAGTTAGTTAGTTAGTTAGTTAGTTAGTTAGTTATTCATTCATTCATTCATACCCTGCCCATCTGGCTGGGTTTCCCCAGCCACTCTGGATGGCTCCCAACAGAATATTAAAAACATGATAAAACCTCAAACATTAAAAACTTCCATAGACAGGGCTGCCTTCAGATGTCTTCTAAAAGTCAAATAGTTGTTTATTTCCTTGACATCTGATGGGAGGGCATTCCACGGGGCGGGTGCCGCTACCGAGAAGGCCCTCTGCTTGGTTCCTTGTAACCTCACTTCTCACAGGGAAGAAACCACCAGAAGGCCCTCGGAGCTGGACCTCAGTGTCTGGGCTGAATGATGGTATAGTAAAGGTAAAGGGACCCCTGACCATTAGGTCCAGTCGTGGCCAACTCTGGGGTTGCGGTGCTCATCTCGCTTTATCGGCCGTGGGAGCCGGCGTACAGCTTCCGGGTCATGTGGCCAGCATGACTAAGCCGCTTCTGGCGAACCAGAGCAGCGCATGGAAACACCGTTAACCTTCCCGCTGGAGCGGTATCTATTTATCTACTTGCACTTTGATGTGCTTTTGAACTGTTAGGTTGGCAGGAGCTGGGACCGAGCAATGGGAGCTCACCTTGTCGCAGGGATTCAAACTGCCGACCTTCTGATCGGCAAGTCCTAGGTTCTGTGGTTTAACCCACAGCCCCGCATCCCCTCCTTCAGGTATACTGGGCCGTATATACCATGTGCAGGTATATATGGGTTTCTGGCTGCATTTCTCAGCCTCATGGCTATGTGGAACTGCCAGCTCTGCTGGTGATGGTCACCTGAATCAGAGGAAAAAGTGAGTCCAACCTGATGCACTGATGGGAAGGGAAATTGAGTCAATCATGTTAGTGCTGTGCACACAGTTCCAAATCTAGCGTGAGGAGGCACATGCCACCTCTGAGTGCTGGATACAAGCATTCTTCCATTTCAAAGAACTGCCTACGCAGCATCCTGAGTGGACGCCTGCTTTTTTGTTCACAGTGGGTCACAGCACACAGAGATAAATGTTATTTGTCTGGATTTGTCTGGTGGGTTTTCTTTCACACTTGCCAGGGGTTACTATTCAGCATTATTTCTCGATTGCTGGGTTTATATATACTTCGGAGCTCTGCAGGGGACTGACTTTTTTTGCGGGGAAACCAAAGGTATCATTACACACAACATGGTTTTAAGAGGGCAGCATTATGAAAACAATCGAGCCGTCTGTCATTTGAGATATCTGCCAGTTATTTATATACAATACTAATCTATAAAATGCAACAAGTCCAATTGTCAGTCGAGATGTCTGCCAATAATAAATGACAAGTTTTAATGTTTAGTTATTAGAATGGTTCCTAATGCTAATTAAAGGCAGGTCCTTTCTGCGTAGGCTGATTTGTGTGATTGATTGCCTTCCCTGAAAGAAATGTCTAGTCTGACTGTCTGCAGCTGGGTGCTGCCTAGATGCTGTTGGACTCCAGTTCCAACCAGGAATGTCATGGAATGGTTGGATGAAGAGGAATGATGGGAAGAACATGCAGAAACTGCCCTCTTGACAGTTTGACCCACTATTGATCTCATCTGCTCAATCTGCCAGTTCCTGTCCAGCCAAGGGTTTGAGACCCATTGGCTACCCTCACCTGCCTTAGCGTTTTCACAACAGCTCTCCAGAGTAAGATGCCCATCACATTTTTATAAATAAATGAAGCAGAACCAGCCACTTGTCCCAGGCCACTCCAATGAAACTTGAAACCATTGTCAACCTTAGACCTTAGACCTTTCTTTTCTTTACCGTGAAAACCTTTTGTGGTAAATCTATTCTGTGAGTATTATATTGTTACAGATTTGGGAGAGGGGACCCCCAAAACTCTATAAAATAATAAATGCTAGGATTCTGATTATTTGGGATGTGAAGGGAGAAATACCAGCTGCAGAGGAATCCCTGGGCTGGCTTATGCAAACCAGCCTGGCTGGTTTAGTGAAGAGCAAGTCTATTAACATGACAAAAGGTATTAATGGGCCATCCGAGAATCCTTTGGCCTAGGGAGTCAGATGTTCCCAGTATGATGGGTGTGTGTTTGA
This sequence comes from Podarcis bocagei, assembly GCF_964188305.1. Classification (NCBI taxonomy): domain Eukaryota; kingdom Metazoa; phylum Chordata; class Lepidosauria; order Squamata; family Lacertidae; genus Podarcis; species Podarcis bocagei. The sequence continues at coordinate 113,797,875 of NC_138125.1, forward strand.
GGTGACAGGAAAAGGGAGTCTCAAGCAAAGGTTGCTGGGAAGTAGAAGGAAGAAGGTCTGGGATTCATATTTAGGGAGGTTGGTTGCAGGCTGGCTGGGAGAGAGGCCTTGGACTCCATGGCTGCACTTCTGTGAGGGTACAAGCCCCTCTTGAAAGGACCATGCCGTAAGATCTGGACTCGCTCCATGCATATTTCTTAAAGCCACAACAGTCTCTGCTGTGTCTTCCATTCTCCAAAGGATACAGACCCTGGGTGAGTGCCGGAAACCCCATGGGCTCTTGCCACTGCTCAGCAGAGAGAGAGGCAGGCACCCAACTTTTGTAAGAATATATTACTGTGTTTTCCATGTTTCCTTTCTCTGCTAAAAAAGAAAAAGGAGTAGTCCTGGATCTTCATCTGGCAAGTTTTCTTCCCAATATAACTTAGCTTCTCGTGTTATATTTGATTTACAGCATGACATTGCAGGAGAAAACTTTGTGTGGCTGGGTAGCAATTTGGAGGAGCATTAATAACTTTTCAAGTACATTTTCCTCGAGCCCTTTCAGAACAAGAGCTACTGAACCCCCGAGAAACACAACCAGGCAGGACTGCTGAGTACAGCTTCATACTGCCCTAGGAGCGGTTTTCTTTAACAATTGGTTGCACTGTACTTTCTTTTCTTTTCTTTTCACTTGGCCATTCAGAAGGCAGACCAAATTATTCTGCTCGCTGGGTCCTGAGCCAAAGGTTGTTGCTTTCTGCTACCGAGATTCTAAAGGTGTGTGTGCCTTCCATGACGCCAAGAGAGCCAGAGGAACCAATGTAATCACAGTGGCTTGTTATATGATGGAAGGCGTTCATACATCACTGTAAATACTATCATAGCAGATTGGCACTTTATGATGTACAAATAGAACCATCCGATGCTCCATCCACAGCCTCTGTTCAGGCGTTCACATTATCCACATATTAAGCAAGCGCACAAGAGACAGGAGAGGTATGTGGCCAAGTCCCTCTCCTTCCAGCATGTCCTCTTTGTCCTGTTATCAGCCCTCCATGGGCTAGAGGTCTGAAGCAAGGACCGTAATGGAGGCTCCCCACACATTTTAGAACCCCAGAAGATTGGGGTTCCAAAATGCACAGGAAGCCTCCATGAGTACAAGGGGCTTTCCACTTCCAACAGTCATCCTCCGCAAATTGGTGAAAGATGTGAATCCCAGTCTAATTCCGCCTCTCGCCATATTCTTGTCCTTGTGGGCAACAGAGGGGTCATGCGGTGGTCGAGCCTCTTCTAGATCCAGCCCTCAGCCATCAGGGTATTCCGGTTGCTTTAGAAAGCGTGAGAGCTCAAAATGCCAGATGTACACACACTTTGGCCAAGAAGCCTGGTCCTCTAACTCCAAGGTGCATGACTGAAGGTATTTATGTACCACACACCTGCCAGGACTAAGTGCATACCCCGCAAGTGTTCTGGAAAAAAATAGGAACATCCTGTTTTTTCCCATGAGAGCATGGTGGTCATTTTTGTCATTGAGCTCACGTGATTTCGTGCTGAGATGTTGCCCAGAAAACCCCCCTGCTTTTTCAGGGTTGTGATCTGACATGGCACCCTAAAACATGTGTTTTGGGGCACCATGAAAGCACAGCCCTGAAAAAAGTGTGTCTTTTGGGCTCTCTGATCTCATACAAGTCACAAACAGGTGTCTCACGATTTTGGGATTCAACGTGTTAGAGGGTATGTCAGTGCTAACACCCAAAAGACTATCTCAAGGTAAGAGAACCTTGGTTTAGCCCATTGTTCCAGTCACTACTAGGTGGGCATCTGTTTTGGGCTTCAGGGCGAAAGCTGCGTTTTCAATGAGATGTCTCCTAGAAACTCCCTTACTTCTGAGAATGTTGCCTCCTTTGAGTTGTCTTTCATTCTATTTCTCCATCTAGTGCCTTTTTACTCTTTCGCAGAGCTTTGCTCTCTTCCACTAAATGACCTCAGTTCAAATGTTGAATATGATGGCTACATGATGATGTCACTGTAAGGCAACACTTCTTGCATTGGCTGAGTCACATGGGTCATCTCAGCCAATCAGATCCTCATTATCTTCATCTCTGTCATCATAGTACCGCCCACTGTTGAAAGGAACTGTGCTTTTTGGTCATGGACACAGCTCTTGCTGTTCCAGGTCAGCCCTTATGGTCATATGTTCTATTGCTTTAGGGATTCGCACAAAACCAACTATGAGGCCAATCATCACATAGCAAAAAAAATGGGGCTTTTCTTTTCTAGGAAGAAGCAAACCTTAAGCTAAAAAAACAACAACCACAAAGCAACCACACAAACATTGTTTTCTGAGTGGGTGGAAGTAGAGTTGCGAACTAGTTACAAAACTCCAATGTTCCAAGATGTGCAACTGTTTCAAAAGAACTAAATTAGCAGCTTATATAAGAAGATTGCAATTGGCACTTACATGACTCTTCCTGAGTGGCTATGGAATCGCTCCCACTGCTGAACATAGAAAATAAAAATAAGCTCCTTTTACTTTTCTTTCTGTGCTGTGAACTCACTCACTCTTGTCCTGCCTCCCTAGATGTTAAACAAAGTAGCAGATGGTGTGTTCCTACAAAGTGCATATGCACTGCACTGCCACAAACGGAAAAACATAAATTTGTTTACAACAAAAAATACAGAATGCCAGAAATTGCATTTTTGGGAACAGAGAGAAAGAAGGAAATGAATGCTGCAGTATCTGGTTTGCTCAGTAGTAGGTAAGAGGGAGTGGAGAAAGGAGCAGGATTGTGATGCTTGCCTCACCCGCACCATTGCCAGGCACCATTTGGCATGTTCACTGACTTCTCTGCGCATAGGGTTGAAAGGATGCCCAAACTTCAAAATAGGTACACAGAATAAAATCAAGCAGAGCACAACTATTATTCTGTTCTTTACTTAATATGCTGTGGAGAATGGCAGGTTGCTCACCACACTTTCTTCCATCAGTTTACCTGGCATATCCTAGTTGTGGCTGTCAAAGCTTAGTCAACATTGCCACCACTTTCTAAGTTATTAAGGTTCACATCCAAACCAGCTGGTAACCTTAATAGCCATGGCAGCTGCATAAGGCTCTCCAGTTCTTGCTTTTGTATTACTTGCCAACTTTCCTCCAGGAACTGGAATAAGGCGATCCTGTTATTTTAGCAGAACAGCAGACTTTTGGGCAAAGTCAGTGTGTTGCAATTCAAATCCAACAAGAAACATTCTTGTTGATTGTACAGGATCAGAAAGGAAGGTATCATATAAGAAAAGAAAATAGTAGCTGTTTGACAGTGGGATGGAATAATAGAACAGTCGTGATGGAAGGGACCCCGGGGGTCATCTAATCCAAACCCCTGCAGTTGCAGGAATATTCAGCCATCCCATGCAGGGACCAAACCTGCAACCTTGGCAATATCGGCAGCACGCTCTAACCAAGGACTCAGCTGTACATCTGCAAATACAATGTTTTGCGTGCATTATACAATTGTGACACTAGATGGCGATGGTGAGTTTATGGCAAATTCAATATATTTTTCAAAACGTTTTTTTAACCATTATCACAGTTTTTTTATATGTGTCTAGATTCCACCCAACTGTGCTATCCTTGGGAGGTCGTGGACTCTTCTTCGTGGGAGGTTTTTAAGCAGAGGTTGGGTGGCCATCTGTCATGGGTGCTTTAGTTGTGATTCCTGCATTGCAGGGGTTGGGATGGATGACCTTCAGGGTCCCTTCCAACTCTATGATTCTAACAAACTTCTCTTACAATGAGAATGGGTTTGCATAATCAGCTTGGTTGCAGCACCAGGCTACATTGTCCAGTTCTAGGTGTTTTCTTACGCATCGTATATATTTAGTGAGACCACAGAGCACTACCACTTGAACATTAAGCATAGCAGAGAGTTGGTGGTAAGCCATAATAGCTTTCCCACACACACTGTTGGAACTTGTGCCAGGGGGATGTGTGGAAAGAGATTTGGATTATGCCCTTTAAAGTATGTTCATTTTCCAAGCTGCAATCCTGTGTGTGTGTGTGCGTGCGTGCGCGCGCGCGCACACACACACACACGTGAGTGAGGTTTGGAAGAAGGGTGGTATATGAATGCCTTAACCCACACTCAGGCCCACACAATTTCCAACAGTGCGAAAAGGCTTAATGTTACCATACATGTGGGGCATATCATAACATTCAACAGACCGCACTGAAAATTATTATTTGTTTATGTAAAGCAATCTTACCCCACTTTTTCGGGGGGGGGGGGACCCAAACAAAACAGAGAAACCAAAAAGCTCCCAGGGTTAGGGGTGGGGGTGAATTTTGTTTTCCTTTGCCGTTTAATGAGAATTCACACTTTTCAAACCAATCCTCAAAGCAAAACACATTAATCTTACCAGTTTTGGCACATCTCTGAATTTTGCAGTGCAGTTCTGCAGCTGAACAGTGTGTACAAAATTATATATATTAGGGGGAAATTCTGTTTCATGAGTGAGTGTGGTAGCAGAACAGGAACGCTGGATCCCACCCACTGTGGAAAGAGAGAGTGCGTTTCCTTCTGTAATTATAATTATATTCTGTAATTATATTGTTCATATTTCCTCCAATATGAATGAAACAGACACTCTCTGACACATACAAACAAACAAACAAACAAACAAACAAACACATATTCACTTTCCTGCCTGAACTCAGAAGTGCTACTCTGAATAATGTCTCCCAACACCACCCCAGCTTCAATATGAACTGCCATACCAGTTGGCTTTAGCAGCTGCTGTGCCGAATTGTGTGTCGCTTTTGCCTCAGGCTGCTCTTCATGTCAGAGAAATGAATAGTTAGAAAGAACAGGTTCAAGGGACACAAGAGGTGCAGGGGAGGGTGGGCAGACAGACCTTTTGTTCCAAGACAGCTCTCAGATTAAAATTGTGATGGAAGCTTCCTAGGCATGACAGAAAGAGGCCAAAGAATAGCGGAGGTGAGATGTTCAGAGTTCAAGAGCCCACGCACGGGGGGCTTCTTTCTGAGCAGCTCCGGGTTCGAGATCATTAGAGCCAAGCCACTGCTGTTTGAGCGGATGTACTTGCTTGTCCTCACAGCTTAGTAAATTACTCAGGAAAGGCTACTCCATCCCAGAATGGAGTATGAATGCATTGTCTCGATACATTTCCTCGAGAATGGCTCTCGAGGAAAAACACTCTGCTGAATTTCCCCACCTCTAAGGGAGGTATTTTGGTCTAGTAGATTTTATTACTTTCCTGCCAGCCTCAGAGATGCTCAGCGAGCGAATATTTTTAAAGCCCTTGCCATTTCCCCCAAAGGAAGGCACTATTAAAGTATTAAGCGAGAGATGCAAATTGCATTGGCAGCTCTGCGCCTCGTCTCTAAAGGACCAGCTCTGAATGTGGACACAACACGCCAGCGTCGTTCCCCCCCTCTTGTCGTGGATGCAATGTATGCATTGATTTAATTTATCCCCCATCTTTCGGCAAATTCCCAGAGCAGCTTACAGGAAGTTAGCATTAACAGTAAAACAAATTAAAATAAAAACAAGACCGTCAGGGCACTGTAATGTTAGAGAGCAGTACAAAAGCAGTCCATGGAATTTAAAAAAAAACAAAACAGCAAGCTGGGTAAGAAGGTAAGAGCCCTGGTCTCCAACCAGGTGCCCGTGAGAAACCCTCAAGCAGGACCTGAGTTCAAGAGCACTCTCCTCACCTGCACAAAGGACTGAAAAGCCTTGGAAGAGAAAAGACAATACAAATTTGCATTGATAAAAGACAACTGTCAAAGTTGTTTCTCACCTTCCTAGGCCATTAAAATATGGGCCAGTACATAAAGATTCCCTGCTTTTCTCCAGGGAAGGTAATTCCCCAAGCGACTTATGAATATAAAAGCAAACATAAAGGCGACAGCGATCTAACCATTAGAAACACAAATGACCAAACCAAGAATAGCAGCAAACAAACCCTGAACACAAAGAGTAGCATCACAATCCTAGAATCATAAAGTTGGAAAGGGACCATTGGGATCGTCTCGTCCAACCCCCTGCAATGCAGGAATCTTTTGCCCAACGTGGGACTTGAACCCACAACCCTGAGATTAAGAGACTTGTGCTCTGCCAACTGAGCTATCCCGATTAAACAGCATTTGTTGTCCAAACTTGGACCTGTGGCACCACCACTGTTTTGTGGGAGAGATTCCATCACATATCAGAACTTTTAGGTTTTCACATTTGAAGCAGATCAAAGGGCCCTGCCTCCCTAGCAAAACAAATCCATTAAAAAAAAAAAGCATTCTGTGGTTGGGAAGTGTTGGGGAAATGCATTGAAAAGTTTGGGTTGAATGACTCCACACTTTATCTTTTCCCCTTGCTTTCCCCCAGGGGGAACCACTCTTTAGCACTCATAGAATCATAGAGTTGGAAGAGACCACAAGGGCCATCGAGTCCAACCCCCTGCCAAGCAGGAAACACCATCAGAGCACTCCTGACATATGGTTGTCAAGCCTCTGCTTAAAGACCTCCAAAGAAGGAGACTCCACCACACTCCTTGGCAGCAAATTCCACTGTTGGAGCAATTGGAGCAAACAGCAGTTCAGGTTTCCCCCAAATTGCCATTTGTTCCTATCTATTGCTAAAGAGCGCAATTTCCTTTGGAAAGGAGTGGGGCAAGGTGGAAACAACTTGGCCCCTTTCCTAGAAAGTGCGGGTCAAGTGGGAAATTTGCTATTTCTAAGGACAGCACAAGCAGAAGTGTGGGCAAGCCCTAAAGAAAAGATGTATAAACACCCCACAAGCAGATCAGAATGAATGTGGGAGAAATGCTTATTCACCTATAACTGTCCCGCAAGCAAATCAGAATGGATACTCAATAAAGACTGGATAGAGTATAACCTCCGTTTAAACCTTGTGCAAGCAAATCAGGATGAATGCTCAGTAATGGACAGAGCTGCCACCAGATTTCATCTAAAAAACACCCCCAAAGGTAAAGTCAGCAACTGCTGCTCAGAAAAGACAATTACGGAATCCTGAGGGAACCAAATTACATTAGAGGAAATTCCCATTGGAGGTACCGCACATTGCTTGCTGGGAATCATGGCAAGTATACAGGTTGTTAGTCAACGTGGCTCCATGCTAACATTGGGTCCCACTGTAAGTCTATCGCTGGTGGTGAGGTCTCTCTTGGTTCAATTTGCATAGCTGATAGGACCAGCCAAGACTAGCCTTGCCACCACAAGTCACCTGACACCAGGGGAGGCTGGTCCGTCAGGGCAAATGGAGCATTGCCTCACCAACCACAGTCTGCCCTTAGCCTTCCTGCCTTATTACTTACACCCAGTCCAGCAGCTGGCACAGACTTTCAATACCCTCCTTTTTAGTCTCAGTGTTGCCATTTTGGAACTTAGCAGTGGGGAGGATGGGGGTGAAAGAAGAGATTAGCTGATTCTGCCTGTGATGGGCTCTGGCTCTGCCACCTGTTGGCCTCCCTGCCCTTCCATTCCACCAGTTTTAGCCACTGCTGTTTTTCTAGGAAAAGATGATGAAACTCACCATGGACACCTCCCTTGTTCTCTTAGAATAGCAATGGTGCCCACCTGAGAGGGGGCGGAACTGAGTTCTGGCGAGTTCCAGCTGAAAAAAGCCTTTGTTCCACCAAGCATCACAGCCTTATACAAGTGTCTGGAATTAGTTTGCAGTTTCCCGCTTTGAAAATCCTAAGAATTTGGGGGAAACCCAAAAGTGGTTGCTGGGGCTGAGGGGGGTAAGACCTAGACATGAACGTGCTGGGATCAAATCTCAGGGCAGTCATGCCTTCGTTGGTAGCCTTGGCCAGTTTAGGGGAGTTTCACACATGTGCTTTAGTGAGTGTGCATGTGGGTGAAGGAGAAGAATAGGACGTTAACGGTAACACCTCCATATTATAAGGAATGTACTCTGCATACTTCCCTGGTGTTCCAGCACAAGCAAACTCTGAGATATACACAATTTATCCCTCTTCTGTTGAAGCCTGCAGTTCCATTAGTCCATAGTTACTCTGCTTTGTATGGGGAAAGGCACTAAGCCCAACTGCACCTGCCTCATCCCACTAGGGATCTAAAAGGTTATGTGCAGAATATTCTGAAACCTCCAATTAGATTGGGATGCAGGGATTGCCTGGCTCATGCTCCACTAGCGAGAGTGTGATGGGGGAGAAAATGCAAGTATAATGTGCAGGCTGCCTAATGAGGATGTGGGAGAGAAACCCCACTTTCATACCTTGCCAAAGAAACAATTCACAGTATGGAAAGGCAGAGCACATGGGATTACCCAGGGGATTTTGTTCAACAGGGAGCAACAATTGCAATAAATCAAACGATGCAGATGCAAAGGAAGGAAGGAAGGAAGGAAGGAAGGAAGGAAGGAAGGAAGGAAGGAAGGAAGGAAGGAAGGAAGGAAGGAAGGAAGATGATAGATTAGATAGATGATAGATAGATAGATGATAGATAGATGATAGATAGATAGATAGATAGATAGATAGATAGATAGATAGATAGATGATAGATAGATAGATAGATAGATGATAGATAGATGATAGATAGAAGATAGATAGATGATAGATAGATGATAGATAGAAGATAGATAGATAGATAGATAGATAGATAGATAGATAGATGATAGATAGATAGATAGATAGATAGATAGATAGATAGATAGATAGATGATAGATAGATAGATGATAGATATAGATAGATGATGATAGATAGATAGATAGATGATAGATAGATAGATAGATGATAGATAGATAAATGATAGATAGATAGATAGATAGATAGATAGATAGATATAGATAGATAGATAGATAGATAGATAGATAGATAGATAAGATTAGATTAAAGGTCTGGACTAGCATGTTTGACCAGAGGTTCCAGCACTCCAGGAACTTTATGCACCTCAAATAAAAACACAAGAACATCTACTAGAGGTAATTCTAATGGTGCTGAGAAAGAAATAAGAGACTGAGCAAGAAGTCTGAATCCTCTCATTGTTGCATTTAGGTTAGCAGCAGCACCCTGGTTAAACACAAGGGGTCGTGGCCTCTGTGGTATCTAATGCAGTGTTTCCCAACCGGTGTTCCGCGGCACACTAGTGTGCCGCGAGACGTTGCCTGGTGTGCCGTGGGAGGGAGGCGGGCGAGTCGGGCAGCGAGAAGCGGGGCGGCGGCAGCGAGGAGAGGCCGCCCAGCGCGGGGCTCTCGCTGTCTGCCTGCCTGGCTGCCTGCGTGGCGCTGACGTCATGGGGCTGTAACGTGCCCCACATAGGCACACACGGGGTGGTGAGCGAGCTCTCTCCCACATCCCATCGCCGCTCGCTTCGGCCGGCCTACTGGGCTGTCGCAGGCGGAAGGCCTGCGCATGCGCGAGGTTTTCGCGCCTTCAGGATTCCCTTCACGCCTTCCTCCTCCCGGGTCCTTGAGAGCGCGGGAAGCGGCAGCGCGAGACCGGCGTTGAGCCTGGTAGGTATTGCGCTTGCCAAGGCAGTCATTTGGGAAATGAAAACTTGCAAAGCAAGCAACCAGTTCAATCTGAAGTACGTGTATGCTTAATATCCTGTATCTGAAACCTGTTCTGCCCCCTCCCCCACACTTGGTGCCATTTTCATCTACACATGCAGCAGAGTAAGTTGACCCAGAATAGTACCAATTCAGATGGCAGATGGGAGAATGACAGTGCTGAATGCTTTCCCATGTAGAACAGTCCCTGCAAATAAAAACCTAGCATATTTGGAAGAGGGATGCTAGCCTAACCATTACCTTCTATGCTGTTACTATTTTTTTATTTTTTTTTACATAAGTAAAAAGTGACCTTTCCCCATCTGGCATGGTGGTGTGCCTCGAGATTTTTTTCATGAAACAAGTGTGCCTTTGCCCAAAAAAGGTTGGGAAACACTGATCTAATGGGTGGAGGAAGAGTCAGAACACTCAGGTTGTTTATCTTCACATAAACTTACAGAGCAATTCCCGCTCTTTGACTGGACTTTCAAAAGAAGAATGTGGTAGTGGCTGGAGCTAAAACTCCACCCGTTAGTTTGTTCTTGTGGTTCCTTTCATCTCCTCTGCAGCTGCATGTTGGGCTGTTCATCAACAAACAGCCTCTTGCTCCAGGCCTACCAAAGTGAGCAGCTCTGCCTTATTTTCAATAAGAACTTAACAAAGATGTCAGAACTTCCCCATTCAAAGTAATAAGTGGACCCATCAAGCTCGTTCTTGCATAGCTGTTCCTCTTAAACACATCTGAACCTAGTTTCCGTCTTCTGTTCCTAGATTTAACAGCTACCCTGACAGCGGTTGTAAATTTCGTTAATCAGCCAGCTGTGCATTTAAGTAGATGCATATTTTTGCCTAAAGCGTGTCATTTTTAACTAGCATACCATATTTCCTGCACACAGATCTAGGAACAAAATTCTGCAATGAATGAGAATTACGATTTGGAGTTTTCTGTTGGGAAAAAAAGAACCTTTTTTCTGGAGTGGCTTGCAGGACTTTTTTAATATCGCTGCTATGGAAACAGGAGACAGAAATACTCACGTAGCACTTTCTTCCTTAGACCCCTTGGTAACTTCTATTTTACGCTTTACATTTTAAACACTTACAATTTAAAGACATGTGCCCTGATCCAACAGGCGAGAACCTGCATACACAAGGGTGCCGTGCATACATTTTCCCAAACTGAGAAACTTGCTCCAGATGTTGGGACCTAATGCATGCAGGCCTACTGTTAGAGGTGGTTCAATATGGTCAGTCATCTTCTTATGGGAGGAGAGGGGGAGGACAAAATCCAGACCTCTGTTACCCACCCACCCCAGCCAATTTCAAAATGGGGGTGAACTATATAGGTGTTTCACCTACCACCACCCTCTTGAGTGTAACTGAAACAGGCTGGGACTGGGAAATGGCTGGAACTGAAGAGGCAGAAGACTCCAAGAGACTCTCCTCTGAATGTCCTGAGGCAGATGGCAACTGGAGACGGCGGCCATCTTGTGGCAGCCAGCCTGAGGAATGTTCTCCCCATCTGCCCTTGATAACATAACATCCAAAAATACCATTTCTGTTTTCTACCAACCTTTAAATAATTTCAAGCTGCTTTCAAAACAACAACAATCATCTTTTACCTGCTGTTTTTGTAGTTTTCTGATCTTCTGTGCCAGGAGTAGGGACCCTGGGGCCTTCCAGATGTTGTTGGACTACAGCTCCCATCATCCTTGACCACCAGCCATGCTAGCTGGTGCTGATGGGAGGTGGAATACTCCAACATCTGGGGGATCCACAGGATCCCCATCACTGTTCTATGCTGACCATATTCTCTTTTCTTTTTTGAAATTGGGAGTCAAACCGAGGACACTTAGGTGACAGAGGGCAGAACAAAGACCAAATAATGAAGCAAACTTTCAGGTTACCTCAAATGTGCAATGTTTTCACTGGAGTCAATGTTGGCTGTTTGCTCCCCATCAAAGGTTAAGGAAAGTGATGAGAATGTTGTGCATCTCAGGGGAGTGAGTGATGCCTTGTGGACCCTTCTGCATATAGAGCTCACTTAAGAAGATCCTGCAGGATCAGGCCAGTGGCCCATCTAGTCCAGCATTCTGTTCACACTGTGGCTGAACATTTGCTGCAGCGAAACCAGCAAGCAGAATTCACACATATAGTCGGCCTGACTAAGTTCATGTTCATGATAAAGGAACACAGCTTGCAGGTTAGAAATCGTTTCCAGGTAGGAATCAGCATATTAAAATTTTATTTAGAAATTCGGGTGGGGTGGAGAGAGAGCACTCAGTCGTGTTGTGATTGGCATGTTCCCTGCGTAGCTTATGTCTGCTTTTATTTGTGGTGGGTAACTGGAAGTTTAGAGACCTTGCGTTATATATCTTCAGTAGGTTCCAGAATTATGTCGATAAAAAGCTATAATTACACGTCACAATTTTAAACATTATAAAATATTTTGCTGCTTCGTATCTGTTGGCACTTAAAATGTTTACATCTATAACACATCATTTCTTTTAAAAAGCATTTTTTTTAAAACAATCTCTTTTTTGTTACAAAAAAGGTAGAATTTCAGGTTCCCTTCCTGTTTAGATTATTACACATTCTTGCTGCACATTCATATTGCTGTCCAATTTCCCCTTTATAAATCTAAAACTCAGATGTTTCATTTTCATAAAAAGTCAAAGAGTTCAGTTCCTTCTGCACAATGTCTGGACTGAAAATCCTAATGGGTTGTGAAATGATGGATTAATCACATATTTTAGAATATGAGTCTGTTGATTGAACAGAGTTTAATCAAAGATGTCTCCTGTAGAAAAGGATCAGTGCTGATGACCTTTATTCTAAGCAATTTTGTCACGTATGTTGCTTCAAACAGAATTCATTGAAGATTATGATATTCAAAACGGTACATGATTTTTCTATTGTCCCTGAGTCTAGAGAGCCAATTAACATCATTAAATGCCCTCCATGACATCTGCATTGAGATATTATGATTTCCATGATCAATTATTTTCAAAGAATAGAAGTTAATGGGTAAAAAAATTAAGGTGTCTGATTCTTCTACTCATTGCCATTGTTGCATTCATCATACTGAATACAACTGAAATTCTATTAATAATGAAAATAGTTATTATGGTTTTCTGATTGCTGTTTCTTTATATATAGTAGATTCCTTAGTCCTAAACCAGAATGGACCATTGGCATAAGGGACTTCCATGCACACGATAGAACTTCTTTTCCTGTCCCCTCCAGTTCCCTGTGCACCCTCAAAAGAAGATTTTGGGGGCACACAGTGGAAGGAGAACCCCATTGCACTAGTGGAACCATGCTAGCAGAGTATTAGATGCAAAACATTTCTTCTAGGTGTGGGTGCCTGGGCCTGTGGGTGCCATGAAGTGGCCCAGGCACCAAAATGTCTGGGTGCCCGGCCACTTCATGGGGAATTTTGTGGGTGCTCAGGCACCCAGGTCCGCAGGGAGCCAGCACCTATGTGTGGCTTGGAAGGACATCATGGGTGTGTGTTTTTCTGTCTCAGATTTCAAAATAATTAAGTAAAATATTCATGAAGCGGGGCATTGCTCTTGGGAGAAGTGGTGTTGACCACTTTTTATTTTATTTTTACAAACAAGGGGGCCTCCTGCAGATGTTATTTGTAGTGGTATAGTTGCATACCCTCCAACATTTCTCTGATGAAAATAGGATCGTCCTAAGGAAAAGCAGGACATTCCAGAATCAAACCAGAAACCAGGGTGGCTTCTGAAAATCTGGGACTGCCCCTGGAAAATAGGGACACTTAAAGTATCTGTAGTTGATTTTGGACCCAAAGTTTTTGAAAGGCCTGTCTGCACTTACCAGTCATTGTGATACAGTGGTACCTCGAGTTAAGAACTTAATTCCTTCTGGAGGTCCATTCTTAACCTGAAACTGTTCTTAACTTGAGGTACCACTTTAGCTAATGGGGCCTCCCGCTGCCACCGTGCAATTTCTGTTCTCATCCTGAAGCAAAGTTCTTAACCCGAGGTACTATTTCTGGGTTAGCGGAGTCTGTAACCTGAAGCGTCTGTAAACCGAGGTACTGCTGTATAACTGCTGTCTGTTGTGATGTTTTGAGGAGTGAAATTGTATCTGCAGCTTTGGTCAGCCCCTGTTATCAGAGAGCGAGTGTGGGGTTTTACTTTCCACACAATTGACAAGTTGTGCCCAAGCTGGAAAAAGTTCCAAAGCCGAAGTCCCACCCTTTACATACCCTCATGTTCCTTCAGCCAGTAAATGCTGTAGTTATGAGTTTGCACTTGTGGACAGCCATTTTATTGGGGTTTGTTTGTTTGTTTGTTTGTTTGTTTGTTTGTTTGTTTTTCGTATTTAATGCCTAGCATTCAGGAATTCTAATCATGTGGGTGTGCAGTATATGAGATTAAAAGAGGAAAATGTGTCTGCCTTAGGTATGGCAAACCTGGTTGTTCTGATGAAAGTTTGTCTGCACCAAAGAATTGATGTCACGGGCAGTACTTTGACTCCCACCACTCTCCTCGGAATTGAACTCTCAGACTGACAACTCACACCAGTCAAATAGAAGTGGCATGAAACAGGCGTCCCCCAAACCACATCCACCAACCCCCATCCCCTCCACACCAAAAACCAGAATAATGCCACCCACAGAGCCATTCCAGATCTTTCTCGAAGTATCAGATTTTTTTGTGGTAGAGAAGGAAAAGCAGGGCTGTGTTGTTTTTTAAGAACACTATTCTGGAATACTTGCTGAATAATGACATCACATGGCAGCATGCAAAAAATAAATAAAATACCAACTCCAAAACAGTTAGTGTGCCACTATAAATAGTAAGTGAAGCAAGATCAAAAGTGAGTGATTTTAATAAGATGACAATTAATAAGATGGCACAAATGGCATGGCCAAGAGTAAGAAAGCTGGGATTTGTCAAAATTATTGCCGCGGGTAATTAGCGCTAAAATGCTAATGAATTTTCTTGATGACTTAAAAAAAGAAATGTGGAGAACTGAATTTGGAGTGAAAGGCACTAGGAATACCTGGATAATTTTGTGTGGATAATCTGACGTGTAAGCTCTCCTAGAAATTTGCCCAGTAAATGCCAAAGTTTTAAATTGTTTGTCATGATAACTTGTTGAGTTATAGGAGGCCAATTCATTATTCAGTTCAGTGAGCTAACACCCCGGACATCGTAAGTATGCTTTCAGATGTTTGAGCCATCATATTAGTATTAGCTCCTCTCATCCTGACACAGATTAATTGAAAGCTGCGCTGCTCCGCCAAGAGGCTTCTATATCACCAAGGCCATTGTCACCCCTTCTGAAAGTCACAACCCAGGCTGCCACGCCACAAGCATCTTTATGAACACTACAGGAAAGAATAGGCTTAAGATTAAGACAAGGAGCAGAGAAACAGCTCCTTACTACGATATAATTTAACAGGCTCCGGTGGCAATTATTGTCAGTAGCATTATTGCAGAGATAATGAAGAATTCATTAAATAGCATTGAAAGACATCCCTGCCCAAAAAAGAAAGGCGCCGAGGGCTCGTATGGGGGTGGGGGTCCCTGTCTGTTGCTGTGGTAAAGTTTCCATCAAACGAAAAACACTATAGTTGATTTAATAGAGGGAAGGAGGCTCGCTGAGAAAGCTTGGAGGAGAGCATGGCACATACGTGATGAGGAATAATCACAGTGGCTATGGCAACTGAAGGTGAAATGTGTTATTTGCATCAGTTTATAATCTCTCCAGGATGCAATTTCCACGTTACTGCCATAGCGGAATGTGATCGATGTAATCACGGGTGACCTATCGCGCAACACGGAATCCGAGGAAGTTCCAAGAACAATTTCTTAAAGGCAATGAGAGGGGAAATACAAGAGTTAGATGCCTCTGGAACAAATTTCCAAAAAAAACATTCCACCCTGAAAGTACGGCACAGAATCGGGGGGGAGGGGATGTACTAACCTAAATATATATGCAAAGGCTTATAAGCTCAGTGGTAGAGTAGAAGGTCCATGGGTTCAGTACCTGGCATGCCTAGTTGAACTGCGGAGGATCATGGGAGATCTGAGTGGAAATGTAGAGGTGTTAAAACACCTTTAAGCCTCCACGAGTTCAGTGAGAAAAAGTTCAACAGAAGCTTAATTAACCAAGTTAGGTGGGATCAGATATGGTTTGGGTCTAACATAAGGCAGCAGTGATTAACTGGTTCCATTGTATTCTGTGGGAGATACTATAACTTGTATTCAGGGGGAAACTGAAAAAGAAGAAGCCAAAAAGTCATCCAAACTTTGGATTTTCCAAAGTTTTCTACAAGCCTAGGGAATTCCCAAACTCTTTTCTGGTGCCAATGATCCTATTTTTATGCAAGTATATTTAGTAGTAAAAAGAATTAAGGGTTTTTTTTAAAAAAAACCATCAACAACATCCTATATAATCAGATTTATTTCTGTTCAGAATGTTTTTGAACGTTTCCTGAAAGGCCTTCAAATCTCTTTAAAGCAAAATGTCTTGTGCTAAATGGTAAGTGCATCAACCATAAAGAAGAGTCTTATGTTCTAGGATAAATATGGTTGGGAATCATATTTCCCCATTCATTACAGTGGCTCTTGATTTACTATAAAGGGAAATTTTAAACATTAAGACTATTTAAAAGTTCCCCAAAGTAATTCCCTAGCCTCTAGTATTTCACAACAGAGAAATCTCGTTTCTGTCATCATAATAAAAAATGCACCAACAACTTTTTCACAGTGTAAAAAGAAGAGTGGCTTTTTATTCAAAAGCAGATATTTATTGTCCCTTTTGTTTAATTTGCATGCATGAAAGCATAAGCCACAATTTTCCATTTTTTAACAACTCAAATAAAAACAAACGCAGCAAACCACATTATATATATATTTTAAAAATCTGAACTGTAGGGGATTTGAAGTACCACATAAATTTATTACCAGCATTTTTTAGTTGCATTTATTGCATTTTGAAAATTAAAAAAGATGATTCAATTTTTTAACCGGGGGGGGGGGGGGGGAATACTGGAGAAATCCCCGTCTAGGAACACTTGTAGCTTCCTACCAGGTTCAGCTAGTAAAGGGGACTTCTAGCGACCGAGGTTATCTGGACCTCCACTGAGAAAAGTGGGGTCCAGAAGCACTATTAGACTGTGTACCAATCCCATTCAGGGCTGGCAATTGTCATTTTTTTTGATACAGAAACCACTGTCCCCACAGTGCTTCCATCTTGCCAGGATTCAAGCTAAGCTTATTTCCCCTCAAACCATTCCAACCAGGCACTAGTCCAGGGCCCAGACAGCTTCTCCTCACTCAGATATAATGGAGAAATAGAGCTAAACATCATTGATGTACGAGTAGCACCTTGCCCCAGATCTCCTACTGGCTCTTTCTAGCAGCTTCATATAGATATTAAATAGCATTTAATAGTGGCCTGAGGTACCCCACAGCAGAACCATCAGAATCAAATGTAGCAAATGGTACTCCATTTCTTTATTTCAAACACTTTTACCCCGCCATTCTTCAGTGAACGCAAGGCAGCAACTCACATACGTTAAAACAGGAACTGAGTTTGAGGGTCAGGTTTTGACCACAATAGAGTAAAGCAGCCATAAAGTACAAAAGCAGCAGAGAGAGCAAAGGTTTAAGTATAGCAAAGTTAAATACAAAAATATGAACCTTTGAAAACAACTGGCAAGAAACAATTAACAGGGGGCAACCATTTATTATTCAAAAGGCTGCCAAGGAAGAAAGCTTTTGACCAGCCTAAAGCAGGTCCTTAGAGAGGAGGCAGGATGAAGCCTCCCTTATATGCCCTGCTTAGTGGTCTCTGTATTTTAATGCTATTGAAGCCCTTATCTGTACAGTTTGCACCAAGTTTTTTTGGGAGAACCTAGACTAAATGCTTTGACCAGGCATTGCTTGTAACTGGGTATCATCAGTTCTCAGACTGCTGAACCATGTTCTTGTTGTTTCTTTTTATATTTATTCAGTGTTGATTATTTTAGTGTTTGCTACCTTGAACTCTGAGGAAAGGACAAATATAAATATATGCAATACAGGCAGCCCCCTATTTATGTGAGTACAATATGTGCATGACTACATGTGCATTGCACTGAACCCAGAAGTGACCCGGAAATGTCATAAGGTCGTCATTGAAACATCACTAAACGGGCAGAGTGGGGTTCTTGCAGGCTTTTTCAAAGGGTTTCAATTATATGCAATTTCCAATACATACGATGCCTCGGAACGTAACCCCTGGGTAAGTGAGGGGCTGCCTGAACTTCAGAAGGCAGCTGATATTTTGTGCTATATGAGCCTACAATAAATGGTTCTTTTCATATGGTTCAGATGAATGTTAGGTCAGCCAATTACGGGACGGGGCGGGTTGCCAAAACTAGTTGTAAGAGAAAGACATCGGTATGGATATTTGTGACCTGTTGCTGAAGATCTTAGATGGGTTACCATAATTGCTAGGCAATATTGAAAATATCAAAGTACCCAAGTGAACTGCATTGCTTTGCCATGTTAAGTTAATGATGCTTTATTTGCTTCCTTACAGTCGTGACCTGTTGATAATAGTTACCATTCATTTATCTCTGCACAAAACCTTAAAACACCTTCAACTGGTATCATTTAGCATTTCAAATGTTTTGCTGCTAGCATCAACATAAACCAGCCCCTGTCAAAAAAAATCATTTTCTGTTCATGTTTTTCAGAAATAGCACGTTGCCACAAGGAATGGGGACTACACAGGAGAAGGAACACCCCTCAAGACGTTAAAGCTTTTCTCCAAGCTCCATGAATGCGTTCCAAGTTGCTTCTCTGCGTCGAACTTTACGGCTTGGAAAGTAACATGCTGCCCTTGTGGGAGATGCCAGAGGTAGCGAGGCTATTCATTTGTTCTGCTGAATAGGAGAGCTCCAGGAACAATGGCTTCAAAAGTCTCCTGTTTGTATGTCTTGACGGTCGTTTGCTGGGCAAGTGCTCTGTGGTACTTAAGTATAACACGACCCACTTCGTCCTACACAGTCCACAAAAGTTTCCGCACCATCTCAATAGCTAGAAAGAATGTCTCCTTCGGCAATATAAGGACTCGGCCAATCAATCCTCACTCGTTTGATTTCCTCATAAACGAGCCGGAGAAATGCGAAAAGAATGCCCCCTTCCTGGTCATTCTCATCAGCACCACACACAAAGAATTTGATGCCAGGCAAGCCATTCGGGAGACATGGGGAGACGAGAACAACTTCAAAGGTATTAAGATTTCCACTCTCTTTCTCCTGGGGAAAAACACAGACCCCGTGTTAAATCAGATGGTGGAGCAGGAAAGTCAAATCTTCCATGACATCATCGTGGAGGATTTCATCGACTCCTATCACAACCTGACTCTGAAGACGTTGATGGGAATGAGGTGGGTGGCGACATTTTGTTCGAAAGCCAAGTACATCATGAAAACGGACAGTGACATCTTCGTGAATATGGACAACCTCATTTACAAATTGCTAAAACCCAATACCAAGCCGAGGCGGAGGTACTTCACTGGCTACGTCATCAACGGAGGCCCGATAAGGGATGTCCGTAGCAAGTGGTACATGCCTAGGGACTTGTACCCTGACAGTAACTACCCGCCATTTTGCTCGGGCACTGGCTACATCTTTTCAGCGGATGTAGCGGAGATGATTTACAAAACCTCCCTCCACACAAGACTTCTTCATCTTGAAGATGTGTACGTGGGACTTTGCCTGCGGAAGCTGGGCATCCACCCTTTTCAAAACAGTGGCTTTAATCACTGGAAGATGGCCTACAGCCTATGTAGATACCGGCGCGTTATCACAGTGCATCAGATATCACCTGAGGAAATGCACAGAATTTGGAATGACATGTCAAGCAAGAAGCACCTCAGGTGTTAGGACACTTTGCAGATGTAAATGCTTTTTGTAAAAAAAACACACACAAAAAATTAATTGAGTAGAGAGTAAATGGATGTCTTTTGATTGGAAAATGGGGTGCTAACTTTCAGGAGGGGAAGATCTTCTGTATTTTTTGTTTTGTTTTTGTTCTTCTTTATGGCTTTGATTTCTGGTTTACAGACCACATAACGCAGTGGTCAAAAAAGGTAGGGTCACATCTGTCTTGGCCAGTCTCATAACTGCATAAAGGGGACAAATGACTGCTAGATGCTGTGTAATCTATTCCTATTACACCTCCAGAATAGGAACCCTCCTCTAAGGCAAGCGTAAGCAGTCTGAAAGATCAAGAATCCTAGCTCTTTCTTTCTTGAGCTCATGCTCACTGAGATGGATTTGAATGGGGAAAGCTAAGCAGTTTTATTATGGTCTTCTATTTCAAATTAGCCTCTCCTTCCCCTAAATACTAGTGGCCTCCTGATCTGAAGCAGAACATGGGGCTGTGGTTGGAAGAAGAAGAAAAATCAGGAGTCTCTCTCCATGCAGAGGATTCTTTGGAAGCAAGTGTTTAATCTCACCTACCTGGGAGTAAGCCTTACTGGATTCCACTGGACTTACTTCTGAGTAGGCATGCATTGTTAGAGATTAAAACACAGACCCCAAAATGGGATGGTGCAGGGTTTTTATTTAAAAAAATCACTATGCACAATTTCTTCACTGAGATGCAACATAAGGCCTCAAAATACACTAACAATAATGATGATGATGTTAAAATACAGAACAAAAAGAGTGTGACAATATACATTACATTACACTACATTACATTACATTACATTATATTATATTCTTTACAAAAGGCAAATTTCTCCAGTATGTAAACTGCAAAAAAGGAACCTTTTAGAACTTTGCAGTTTTCATACAGATGGTGACATGCCCGTTTATCAAAGTAAGATTTTCCATTTTATTATTATATTTTTAGACACAGAATTAAAGATCACATGATTATTAAGGATATGCAGTAATGTTAACTGGAAAACATCTGTAACTGCTGTGGGAGGGAAGCAAATCCTCAGCCGACACTTTCACTAGTTCAGTGTTAAAAACCGTTTGTTACGGCACTTTGCTTTTCGAAGAGCCTAAGTGCTTTTTCAATTATAAAAGGCTGCCCATAGGAATTATAGCACTGTATTCTGTAGATATAAGCATAATTAGTTTTTTCCCCATAATTAAAAGGCCTAAGAGCTACATAGAGAACCAATAGAAAGGGGAGGGCTTTCTGTTTATTACTCCCTGCATGCCTTTCCCAGTGACACTAGTAGTAATTAGATTTGAAGCCAGCAGTTATCATCATTTGACAGACACATTGACAACTTCGTAATAATAAGCCACACACATCGCTAGGTCAATTAAAAGCAGCGATACCCAATATTAAAAAAACAAAGAGATTGCTGTTACAAAATCAAGCAGTGGACTCAACTCAAAATCTTTCCTAAATTTACCAGCAACTCAAGCTGGGTGGCAAGGAAACTGGGTTCCTCAAGGTGTCATTGGATACCAGCTCGTGGTTAAGGATGCCAAAACCTTCCCACTCCTGAACTAAAGCAACTTTGTGGACCATTCCCAGTATTTTTTATGGGCCATCTCATACATCTCATAACTATTTGATTTATTTTTTTCTGGACAGCAGAACCACAGGGCACTCTGGAAGGAGTAGTTCAGGAATAGCCAATGTGGTGCCCTTCAGCTGCTGTGGACCATAACTCCCATCATCCCTGACCATTGGGCCCTGCTGGCTGGCAACTGATGGGAGCTGGAGTCCACAACATCTGAAAGCCACCAGTTTAGTACCCCTGGAATGGGCGATAATTTCTTTCCACTTAGAAGAGTAGCAGATAAATCCTCAGCTTGTTTTGCTCTGTATACACAACACATAGTTTGAATGGAATATTGTTAACAGCCTCCTTTCCCCGCCCCCTTGCTGCTTCCTATGTGCCACAAGTGAATTCAGAAGTTACGATTGAGCAGGGGCAGGGTCCGTTAAAACACTAATGAGCATGCTCTCCTTTAGTTGAGGGGATTGGAACGTTTTTGATGCATATTTAATAGTCTGGACTCCAGAGATGTTTTCTGAAATAAAGGGTGGAAGAAAAATATTACAAAGCCCCCTACACAGCACAGGTTCCATTTCATTTTTTTCTTTGCTTCTTTTACTAAGGAAAGTGTTTATGCTGGAAATGCTACTCAAAGATTTAGAGCAAATCTATTACAGATGCTCAGTCATTTGTTGTTTTCACCTGCCATTGATGCTTCAATCTGTGGTAGAAGTTCTGCATGGGAGGAGAAGCTTCCTCTGTGGAGGTTGTGGTCTCCCTCAAGAGGATGTGGACTCTCTTTCCTTGGAGGTTTTAGAGCAGAGATTGTCATAGATGCTTTAGTTGAGATTCCTGCATTGCAGGGGTTGGACTAGATGGCCCTTAGGGTCCCTTCCAGCTCTACCATTCCATGATTCTATCCCTGTTGCATTCAATGCCTTTCCCTAAAAATCAACAATCCCCTGTTGCTTTTCCCATGGCAGTGGAAGAAGCAGCTGGGGGTCATTTCCCCACCTTAAGCTTAAAATACTATTCGAGGGGGAAAGGTTCATGCCACACACAAACACATCTCCCACCCTAGTAAACAATGCATGTGGCTCAGTGTCATGTAAAATTTGACCCTTGCATTTGCCAAAAAGCAAAAGGGCAGTGGCATTATGATTGCCTTGTGATTTGAAATTAACAAAAGTGTCTCAAGTTGAACATTCAAAAACCACCTATTCCTTTCCCTCCTTCTCTTGAACGCTAGTGTCATTTGTGTGATGCCACAGAGTACAGCAGTTCTGTCAAGAGATTCCAGGAAGATGTCCACTTCCAGCCCAACCCCACATACCTGCTTCCTTAGCCCAAGCAGAGAGAAAAGTTTCATATCCATCTAATTCATGCTGGTGATAATCCACATTAAAAAGTATAACAGCACAGAACACCTGCTATGCAAATAAGGAATTTTGAAAATAGCAGCAAAGAAAAATAAGCCCACTTCTGATCACACATAACTATATTAAATTTGAAAAATAATTTGGGGAATAAATCTGAATTTTAAAACTGCTGAACAAACAGCAAATAAAAGCAGGCCAAGTAATTAACAATTTCCATTTAACTTAGATGGCGTTACTGGCAAAGAGAATATGTGCAGGCAATGGACAGAGCACATCTCAGCATATCAATAGAGTTTAAATTCTAAATATCTAATATCAGAGATGTAAAGGTGTTTTGTTCTAATATCACATGGTAGCTGCGCATATCGGTTTGGTAGAGACTTCCCATATCAGTCCTAGAAAATGCAAGCAAGTCCACACACGCTTGTGGCTGCTTGGTGGACATCAGCTGGATCTACACACATCAAAAAAATTGTTTCAGAAAAACGCATTGTACACTTCAAAGGGGGAAATCGCATTGGTGAAAGATGGAACTCCACAGTGCCATCTGGTGTCAGTGTTATAACACATACAAGGCGCTTTTTCTTTACTCATGTAGCTGAGTAACTGGCAGAAGTTAGTCATCACTTAGGCTGCAACCTTATATACAGTTGCCTGGGAGTAGGTCCCATTGAACTCAGATGGGGCTTTCTTCAGAATTGATATGCTCAAAGCAATGGATCTGGATTTTGCTGCAGCCAACAAGCTCAGGACTAGTTGGGCATCCGAGAAACATGGGAGGGAGACAGCATTTAGGAGGTGCATAGGCTTGCTCACTCAGTGCTTCCATCCCACATACATCACCTCAACTTTCCCACATTGAGTGGGCAAATAAATGCATAGAAATCTCCACTTGATAGGGAATCTGAACAATGCAGGATTTCTCATCATGCAGATATTTCTAAGCATGCTCAGCTGAATGTACTTGCAAGTCTCGTTCTGAACTTCACACTCAATGTGCAAAGGTTTCCTGTGGGGATGAGGACATTAAGGGCAGGGATTGTGCCTGTGCCCACTTTAATTCATTCATGGTGAATGCTTGGAAAGGGCTTCTCTTTAACTTGCCCCCAAATGACTGCAATAGCAAATGATAGCTCAGTGTGTGAAATGCCTATCGTATGTCACAGGTCAAACATTGCAGAGAAGAAGTTTTTATATCAGACACTGATATGTGTTCACATGATGCATACATCAGCTTTAGGATGTAGTAGGGAAAGTAGCATTTCACTAGACCAGCATCATCCGATGAAAGCTGCTCTCTAGCCAGGAAGAGAGACATTCAGATACATTTTTATCATACCTACAGAACAAAGACACCAGTGTAAAATCTGTTCTATCTTTTAAGATAGTTTGACTTCTTTTAGAAATTATGTTTTAAGTATGCCGCATGCATTTAATGTGCTGTGCAAATAATCTGTAAGAACTGATACCTTTGCTCAATATTTTGTAAAGGAACTACTGGATGTCGGTGTGCCTACTGGTTGTGTAACACAACCCAAACTAGGATAAAAAATTGTGACAGTG
Source organism: Podarcis bocagei (assembly GCF_964188305.1). Classification (NCBI taxonomy): domain Eukaryota; kingdom Metazoa; phylum Chordata; class Lepidosauria; order Squamata; family Lacertidae; genus Podarcis; species Podarcis bocagei. Next base: position 113,821,850 of record NC_138125.1, read on the forward strand.
ATGGTGAGCGTTAGTTATAAGCAATGACCAGTTGCACTGATGCCCAAGAATGTCTCAGGAAAGAAGTGGAACTCATTACAGATCACAAAGAAGTTACGGCTTCAATAAATCACTTCATCTTTGGGTACTTCGGGTAGATTGACTAACATTTTACTACCAACATGCTGGAAGGCATTCTGTAGTGGCTGTTAAAGGGTTCCTGTATTTCGGCTTGATTAACAGCTTATGCAGAACCTCAGCATTTTTCTGACACTGCTTATTCGTTTTCTTATATGAGAGCTGCTTTCTCATTAGCACACAGGCACTAAGTGGTGGCCAGCAATTTGCAATCCAGCATTACACAGGACTGAAAACTCACAGTGACTGAGATGTTACTGAACCTGTGCCTGAGACATTCTTGGACCGTAATGTCAACAAAACATTCACTGTGAGATGTGACGCAGTGTTGTCACATGGTGAGTTAAAACTCACCATATGACAACAATGTCACATGGAGAATGTTTGCAGATATTAAAGTGCACAGATGGAAACTCATCATTCGGAAATAGCAGGGGATGTATACAGTGGCGTAGCGTGGGGAGTGCAGGGGGGGCCGGCCGCACCGGGCGCAACATCTGGGGGTTAGGGTTAGGGGGTGCAAATCCACGGGTTAGGGGGCGCAAATTACTTGCCTTGCCCCGGGTGCTGACAACCCACGCTACGCCACTGGATGTATAGACTGAGTAACATATAAACCGGTTCCCTGCTGGTCTGTGGCCACATCATGAATCCCTCCAGTAACAAACTCAGTACGTTTCAACAGAATTGGTGGCAAAACTGATAAATAAGGAGGAGGTATCATATCTCAAGGAACTCTCAAGCTTTTAAAAATATTTAAGACACCCACAAACAGGGCAAAAAAGGGAGTCCAGTGAGCATCCTCAGTAGCCACAGATGATTGAATGTCTGTTGGCAAGAAAAATGGAAAACCAGGGGCATGGAGAAACGAATGAAATGCTCAGCTTGAGGGAATGGCTGGATGAAACCCTCCACGGGAGTGCTTTCATTAGGAGGAAGGACAAACTGCACATTTCACATCATAGGATCCTACATTACATTCTTAGAGAAGCTGGCAGGCTCTGTAAAATATCTAAGTATGTATGTTGGCTTACCGTATGAATTATTCTTGGAATATAGATGAGAGATATGGTTTCAATGCAGTATTGAATCACAATTAGCAATACATCAAGATGTAATCAGTGTTTTAAAAGAGTACAAGGCAATCTAAGTTCAAATCCAGCAGCTATTTAAAGGAAAAATCTAAAAATAGCAAGATTACTATGGGAAAAACACATTTTCAACAGTGAAGAAATAAGATCTTCCTAAGTCAAGAGATTTTGAAATTTCCCTCAGTGTTGCATTTATGCTTAGCATTCTCTCCTCTCTCTCTCTCTTTTTTCTTTGACAGATTTGTAAATATTCATCACGGAAAGTGTTGTATATATTTTAAATCAATTTATTCTCTTTCCCACTGCATATGTCTGTAGAGTCAGCTTGCAATGTAACATTTTGTTCTGCATGGAGCTGCGACAGGCTTTTTATCTCTTAGTGTTTCAAAAGCCTTAAGCATGAGTGCCCTAATTTTTGAATGTACAAGAAGTTTTTAAAAATAACTGGTTTTTTATACTTTTCTTAATTATTTTGAGCAAATTTGGGAGGGGGTTAAATCAGCAAAGGGAGACCAATTTTGGAACCTGAAACCTGCATACAAGTTCTGTTACTTGGAAGTATTTGGTCACAGAGAGATTGTAAAGAACCAACAACTACTGGGGTTTTTTAAAAAAAAAAATCTTTGAGGAAAATAAGTGCTTACGTTACTTTTGAACAAACCACTCTTTTTTTTACAATTACAACCAACATCCGAATCAAAGTCATGTTTGATTTTTGTTGAAATTTGAATGGACAAAGCACATGTTGCCAATAAGCTTTCAGAAGTCTTATCTTCTGAAGAATTATATAATAATAGATTTCCTTAGTGGGCGACTTTGGAGGATTCCAGAGTCATTAAGATTTGGTGGATTAGATGACCCCTTATTGGGATTAAACCTTTATAGAGTCATGTAGAGAAGTACAATTTAGGAAGGAAAAAAGGTAATGAACTAAGAAAACTTGTTGACATTATCTGAAGTTTAAATGTACCATTATATACAGATGGCTGTATTTATGTATTTATTTGTCAAAACTGTATATATTGTTTTATCTAGTGTAATTGTCTAAAAGTGCATTTCTTCTAGTTGAAAAGTATTATCTAGGGGGTTGTGGGGGTGCCAGCCAAGCTGCTAATCAAGTTTTTATAAACATATATATAAATGTTCAAAAAAAGATGAAGGGGGAAAATGAAAGTGTCCTGTACAGTTTTCTTTTTTTGTCATTCCTTACTGAAATGTAAACTAGACTCAGACAGCACGAAGCCAAGCTATAACCACATCTGAGGAGGACAGAGTGTTGTTTTGCTGATTGTTTTTAAAAATTGCGGGGGGGGGGGTGAGGAAATAAATTAAGGAAAAATAAAGTTGTATCAAGTCGTCATTTCTACAATGCTTTCCTCAAACATGTTGTCTCATGTTTCTTGAATAAGTTATGTATCCTATGGAACTGTAGCTAGATATATTGCAAGCATACAGATAAGACTCCTAGTAGTAAGCCATGCTAAATTCGGATCAAAATCAGTTAAATTGCAGGGTTAACACTTCTCATAGTAACTTAGCAGGTCTCTTCAAGAGTGAAATCTGCTCTTTAGGAAGTTGAAATATATTGACTCACAGTACGAATAGGATGCCAGGGCAAAAGAGACGCATGAAGAGATAGGTCAGAATTTGGCCAAGACTCAAACACCATCTATTGGTCATGCTTCCACAGCTGCACTATATGAAGCAAGTTTACATGAATGGGAGACAAGTTCATCATAAGAAGGGAGGACGTCGTAAGAGCATCTTAGCTAGCTGCTCTGACTCTTCTTCTTTGGAGAATTTCCTGTTGGAGCTGGGAGTAGCATAGCCCTGTACTATGTTAGCTCACCCTCAAACAAGTGAGGGGAAGAAGAGTTTGGATTTGGATTTGATATCCTGCTTTATCACTACCCGAAGGAGTCTCAAAGCGGCTAACATTCTCCTTTCCCTTCCTCCCCCAAAACAAACACTGTGAGGTGAGTGGGGCTGAGAAACTTCAAAGAAGTATGACTAGCCCAAGGTCACCCAGCAGCTGCATGTGGAGGAGCGGAGACGCGAACCCGGTTCACCAGATTACAAGCCTACCGCTCTTAACCACTACACCACACAGGTTCTACTTGCTGGTTATACCTTGCCCCTTCTGTTTCAGCCCCATCACCTGGCCCTCACCATCTTGCATGCATTGGTGGGGAAAGGTGTGAGACGGAGAGCCTGCTCCACATGTGTGGGGTCCCTGCACTGTCAGAGCTTTAAATTGCAAGAGGAGTCAACATACTTAAAGCAGGCTCTCTGCCTCAGACCTTCTTCCTCCAATGCATAAATCCCAAACTGTGGCCCATGAGCTTCATTCAGGTGTTCTGCAGGGTGTCTGTGGATTTGTGGTTAAAGGTGGGAGATGGCACATCCATTGCACTGAATATGTATATTGATTTTCAATTCTATTTTATTACTCCTTTCAATTCCTGTTCTGCTTTTTACTGTTTTACATTTTAGATTCTATGAAATTAGAATTTCTACAAGTGGCAGAATAAGCGTTAAGTGGTCCACCAAGATCTGCAGCAATCTTCAAGTGGTCCATGCTGGGAGGTGGGGGGAGTTTGGGAACCACTGGTATAGATGACAGGGGGAAGACACAATGTTGGGGGCAGGGCCAGCCAATCTGGCCTGACTCTTCCCTTTGCACCATGATAACTGCATTGAGAGTAGAGGGTAAATGTGCTAACCTGCACATTTTGTGTATGGGATATTCTGTATGAGGTTGAACAGAATAAAATACTTTATCAATATGGATATCTGCCCCCATCAACAGTACTTTATCTTTGTTTGGTCTCATTTTGTGGACAAGAAGTCTTTCTATACCTACTCCTTTTGTTTCATTCTGGTCTGCTCCCATTGGCTCAAGAGAAAAAATGGAAGACAAACCAAGGAGCGTTATTCTTTTCCCATCAACAAAACACTATCTCCTCCGGTATACCACTGCATTTTAAGTATCCACAAGTTTCTGTTTCCTCACAGTGTGGCATAATTGCTGCAGGTAAACAAAAGAAGTGCACATATAGCTTTGATCAGAACTTCCTGACATCCTCGGCCTCCCATTGCTAGCAAGCTCAACAGCAACCACAAAAGGCCTGCCATTTATAAGCATCCCATATAAATCCTTCATTGGTATTCATTCATTGACTTTCATTTATTCATTCATCATCCACACAATGAGTATTCCAGCGCTTCCCATATCAGGACAACCAGGATGTCAGAACTGTTGTCAAGGGAGTGGGACCTCATTCAAAACAGCAATATTCTGCAGGGCGGGGTGAATTTATGCCACATCTAAGTTTGGTGATATATGTAATCATCTGATCAGTTGCATAAAACCATTCTAAAACTTCCATACAGTGCTACCTCAGGTTACATACGCTTCAGGTTACATACGCTTCAGGTTACAGGCTCCGCTAACCCAGAAATAGTACCTCGGGTTAATAACTTTGCTTCAGGATAAGAACAGAAATCGTGCTCTGGCGGCGCGGCGGCAGCAGGAGGCCCCATTAGCTAAAGTGGTGCTTCAGGTTAAGAACAGTTTTAGGTTAAGTGCGGACCTCCGGAACAAATTAAGTACTTCTTGACAAATCTTCGATGTCAAGATTTATCCCAAATTTCCACCCCTGTACCGATTTCCTGTCATCATTTTTGCCCTAATATACCAAAGCTTTGATAGCTCTAGGTAACACCTACTGAGGCAAGAAAATAGATTAGGTGTTACAGTACAGCAGCACCTCTTGCACCATATACTTGATCACAGTGGTGCAAAACTGATGTTTCTTCGCTCCTGTTAGTTACATGACACATACAATCACTGCACACTTGGACACTGAAACTCTAGCATCGCACCTTCCAGTCTGAGCGGCACACTGCCTTTTGACACTCACTCCATGGATCACCTATTTCTAACCCACTCAGCAGAACTCATTACCCAAGTGGCATCCTTGGTCTCATGATAATCTCTTCCCATGAACTTTAGACCTGGAGAAAAGTAATCCACATTTCCTTTGGTCAGCATCTTTTGAATTATTTTCTTCTTTTTATTTCATAAGAGAAACCAAAAAGATCCATCTTCCTTCATTTTTTTTCCATCTTTTTCTTTTTTCTCCAGTAATAAACTCACTGCTTGAGGGGCTTCTTTTAACAATGGATAATGCAATTGCTTCATATTTAAATAACTGTCAAGGCTTCCTGTTTACCCCTTTATTGCACTGCCTGCTGGCTACCTGCACATCTTTGTTAGAATTTGGAGCTTGCTGTACCCATTAAATATACTCTGCTGATCACTATGTTTATCTTACATGTTTCTTTTACATGTGGTCCTGGAGTAGCCGCTGGGACCATATAACACAGGTCCTAAAGGATCTTCACTGATTCCCAGTTGTTTCCAAGCACAATTCAAAGTGTTGGTGCTGATCTTTAGCCCTAAATGGCCTTGGCCCAGTATACCTGAAGGAGCGTCTCCACCCCCATCATTCAGCCCAGACACTGAGGTCCAGCTCCAAGGGCCTTCTGGCGGTTCCCTCACTGTGAGAAGTGAAGTTACAGGGAACCAGGCAGAGGGCCTTCTCGGCAGTGGTGCCCTCTCTGAAGAATGACCTCCCATCAGATGTCAAAGAGATAAAGAACTACACAACTTTTAGAAGACATCCAAAGGTAGCCCTGTATTGGGAAGTTTTTAATGTCTGACATTTTAATATATTTTTTATATTTTTCTGGAAGCAGCCCAGAATAGCTGGGGAAACCCTGCCAGATGGGTGAGGTATAAATAATAAAATTTATTATTATTATTCCCTGTATTTTTTACAGTTATTCTGTTTCTTAGTCCTCCTAAAGTGATGAATTTCATCTGACGCACTGGGAACTTTCCAGTGCTGCAAAATACTCAAACAAATGTAGCTTCACCCATGCTCACTACCATATATATCCAGAGCCCTGTGATCCAATTACTTCATAGGAGAGGACATCTCTATGCAGCACAGACACATTTTTGTCCTTTGACATGGATGGAGATGCCATTGCAGGTTGGGGCAAGTACTGCCATGTTTTAGCATGATCAGATGCAACAGAGAAATGGGCTCTCCCTTGGGATGAGCAGATTCAAAAGAGCAGAGATCATACACCATTCACACAAATCTCTTGTTGTATTTTATCATCATATCAAGAGCAGATCAGAGCCTCTAGATCAACGAGGAGCTGCTGGGATTGTGCCACATATATAGGCTTCAAAACAGAATTGCAGATCAGAAACAGATGTTGGGCACATTCATTGCTCTTGCAGGAAGATGACCTTAAGCAAAAAGCACATTAAATCATCCTGGCAACTGCTTAAAATGGACAAATAACCTTTGCAGATAAAGTCAGGGGCAGTGTGTCATGGGCTTTGAAGACAGACTCAGGACGCAAGGGAGAAATGTGCTAAGAGGAAGGCACGCTTGGCAAATCCACACTGTGGTCAACTCCCACCCAGAAACCAATGTCCCCATTGTGGAAGGACATGTGGATCCAGAACTGGCCTCCACAGTCACTTACAGACTCATTGTTAAAACCGTGTTTATATCTTACTCAGCTACGAGTGATCGTCAAAGAAGAAGTAGACGTGTTTTAGCAGCAGTTTTGTCTCCATGCCACAGATCTTGCGTATTTTTTTCTCTCCCCCAAATTGCCTGTGAGTGACTGTAACTGTTATCCAGGGTTTAATTAATGTACAGCTTAAAGCTGCATGGCTATTAGTATTAGGAGGGTGGGTTTTTCCTGAGCTTGATTATCTTAATTACAAGCACTCTATTTTCTCATTTGGTTAATTGTCACAGATCTCCCAATGTATCCACAGTACTGCACAAGAAGCCAATATAATTCTTTAAAGTACTGAAACGAGCCCTCTCAGGAGAGTATGTCTGCCTCGAAAGAATATGCATGCAATGAAAAACTTTGCCCTGAACAATACCTGCCAACCTTTGGACTTAAAAATAGACATTTGTGAAATTGAAGAAAAGACTACTCAGAAAGGTGGTGGAGGCAGTCGGCACAGCTGCCGCTTCTGCTTGTGCAGAAGGTTAAAAAACACATTTAGCTTCCTTACAACAAAAAGTCTGTTTATTCGATATTATACCAGCTATGTAACTGCCATGCTGCTTGCAGTGACCTGAGCCTTCCTGTAGCTCACTGGATTGTTTTAAAAGAGGATTAGGCCAGGGGTCAGCAAACTTTTTCAGCAGGGGGCTGGTCCACTGTCCCTCAGACCTTGTGGGGGGCCAGACTATATTTTTTGGGGGGGAGGATTAACGAATTCCTATGCCCCACAAATAACCCAGAGATGCATTTTAAAGAAAAAATCTGTGTATCTGAAGAAGTGTGCATGCACACGAAAGCTCATACCAAGAACTAACTTAGTTGGTCTTTAAGGTGCTACTGGAAGGAATTTTTTTATTTTGACTATGGCAGACCAACATGGCTACCTATCTGCTGCTAAAGAAAAAGACACATTCTTCTCATGTAAAAACATGCTGATTCCCGGACCGTCCATGGGACGGACTGAGAAGGCAATTGGGCCACATCCAGCCCCCGGGCCTTAGTTTGCCTACCCATGGATTAGGCTATCAACGCCTACTAGCCATGATAGCTATATACAACTTCCAATACAGAGGCAGAATACCTCTGAACGCCAGTTGCTAGGAATCACATGCGGGAAAAGTGTTGTTGTACTCAGATCCTGCTTGTCTGATTCCCCATGGCATCTAATTGGCCACTGTGAGAAACAGGATGCCGGGCCAGATGGCCTGCTTCAGGAGGGTTCATATTTTGTGGAAACAACAGCAGAGGATTCGTGAAGGTTTCCTCTGCGGATTTAAATCAGCAAGCAGAGGCAACCTTGGATAAAAGCTTTGTGTGAGTCTGCAACATGCTTTGATAAGCATGGTGGATGTGCCACGATTGGCAGGAAGTATGAGCCTGGGATTCCTTTGCCTTCAGGCACTGTGTCGTAGAAGGGAATTGTGGGGTGTATAATTTTTCTAACTCTCCCCCTTACAGGAAAAGGTGGGTTCTTATCCATTTATACACACACCCACACCCACTCATTCCAACACACAGAATCCACAGAATTCATAAGAATCCACACATAACACATACATATATCCATTCCCACACATAATGCACACCCATTCATTCATTCATTCACACACAACATTACAAAGCAACAACAGCATTATCCAACAGCATTGAACCAAGGGAACTTGCATCCATGCCCGTAATTAGTAGAGTTACAGATTTATCCCCTCAGCAGAAAGCTAGGCCTCCCTCATCCCACCCCCTGCTATATATAAAATAAGAAAAAGGTCCAAAACCTGCTGGGAGTAATATTACCACACTCAGACTTGCCACTGGAAAGGAAAGAGGAAGCAGAAATGGCTTCTTGGCTGTTGCCCTCTGAGCTGTGTCCAGTTTGTTAATGGGCTTCTGACACAGAGGCCAGTCCTGACCTGAGCTAACAAGCACAAATAGAGTTTTGTGCAGGTCAGTTCAGAGGGCAGGCTATTATCTCCCTGTCTGGTACACCTTCTTTGAGTTGTCCACTTTCCCCATGGATTTTTTTGTTTCTTTATTTCGCTGCCACAGCAGCTTGAAATCCAGCTGTGATCCCCTCTCGATCATCCCAGCGTCACTGTTCTCTGACTGGCTCTCTGAGGAGTTGCAGCTGATTAAATTACCACACTCATATCTTTTACTCTATATGCTGCCTTGGAAGTACAATGGGTCATCAGTCAGTCAGCATGAGCAACACAGGACCAAGGGATGGAAAACCTGTCCATTTCACTTCCCCTCCATTTCTCATTTTCCCAGTCTTGAATTCAGTTCTCCACATTTCTATGTCGGTTATGAATTTATTTTTTAAGTTCTCTTGGAAATTTTGGTGCAAACTTCTTCCAAAATATACCTTTTTAATGAAATTTTGCCCAATATACAATTTTTAAAAGCAATTTTCACCAACATATGCATTTAAATGCAGTTTACCCTAGACTGTGCATTTCTGAAAACATTGCTTGGCTGGAGAACTGCATTGCAAAATTCAGAAAAGTGCCTGTTGTGGATGGCTGTTCTTTCAATTTGTGTATTGTTTCAGAGAGAGTGAATTAGGTAGGTTCACCTTCAGATGAGAACTAAATCTAAGTTCTCCCTGTACCTCTTCACTGCCCACTCAATCCAGATGCAGCGGAAGCTGAGATATACCTTGCTGAGAACGCAGCAAACCTGTGCTGTTGCTATGTAGGAAAACAGATTTTTCCATCGAAATCCCAATACTGGCCTTGAACAAGGAGGGAATATTGGCAGGTGTCAAGGTATACAGTGGTACCTCGGGTTAAGTACTTAATTCATTCCAGAGGTCCGTTCTTAACCTGAAACTGTTCTCAGCCTGAAGCACCACTTTATCTAATGGGGCCTCCTGCTGCCGCCGTGCCGCCGGAGCACGATTTCTGTTCTCATCCTGAAGCAAAGTTCTTAACCCGAGGTACTATTTCTGGGTTAGCGGAGTCTGTAACCTGAAGTGTATGTAACCTGAAGCGTATGTAACCCGAGGTACCACTGTATTTCAAGGTTTAGTGACATTGTTGAATCTGGACACCATGCCCCATCTTTTTCGTTTTCATGATCCTCATCTTCCAAAGCTCTTATTTTTCCAGCCTGAAATGCTTTCTTATATTTTTGAGACCATTCTGAAGTACAAACAGGGTGTGTGTTTTCAGCCAGAGCTCACAACTCGGACATCCCTCTGGTGGGCATCATTGCCATTCTAAGAGAAGAAGGGAGAGTTCTCATGGTGAGTTCTGGCACCTCTTTTTCTAGAAAAATAGCAACGAGTACAACTGTTTATAAGCTTCCATTTTGTTTTAAGATGGACGGACAACCTTGCTTTGGGGGAGGCCAGAACACAAACATAGTGGATAGATACTTGACTGAACGACTAAACAACAACAACTTGACATTTGAGTGCCCTCTACACTGAGAGAGAAATCCACCAAATGTACTATTCCCTAAATGTTATTCTGAATGGGCAGTGAAACTGGCATGACTCCATGGTACTTTAATGATAGATATTAATCTTCTTCAGTAACGGCTAAATTTTCCAAAGTTCATCTGACAATTTACGAGTAGTTTGATGAGACCAGCTTAGTGATGCTTTTCAAAACAATATAGAGGGCAAATGTGAGGTGCATATAATCAGGAGGATCAATGGGCAGTTGCACCTTTAAAAGGCGACAGTAATCCATGAGCTACAGTTCAACAGATGTCAAGGTGGAGGTTAGGCTGGTTTAAATGGTCCTTAAGCTCTATTGTTTACCGCCATATTCCTTGGAATCAGCATTTCTACAGTCAGGAATAAAACTAATGGGCCCCAATAAGGAATATATATACTGCGAGGCATTTCAATAGCATAATTTATATGTAAATAGACACATAGTCAAAAATGGTATATAGTCACACATGGAAGACATACACTATGTGTTTTAATTTGTACTGCAATTTAGCTGTTGCTTCCAACAGATGGGAGAGTCGTGCAACACTTTCAACTCATTTAATTACTTATGTAAAATATTGGCTTGTGTTAATTAAGTTCAATAAATTACATAATGGTTCAGAGATTCTACTAAGAGACTTTTTGCAGATGATACACCAGACGTAATTTATTTGATGTCTACAGATTGAAAGGCACAATGAAAACTAAAAAGCAATCTAAACTTTGAGGAGGGGTTTTTCAGTTTCCTCTTTTTTTAAAAGAACAAGGATAAAACGTATAATAAAACTTTATTAAAAACAGAATTACCTACTCGACAATCAGAGAAAGGGGATCACAGAAAGTGAGAAGAAAAGGAGTAGCCCCATCCACACTTGGCTTTGACTCTTCCCACACATGTCATGCAGTCCCTGACAAATTTTCCCCAAGGGGATGCAGTCCTCCACAGACAAAAAGTTGCCCAACCTTATGTTGGATTTTGGTTAAAGAAAAATATAGGTACAATTAAAGGAGACTTCCTGGATGCCTAAGATCCAGGTCTGGTGCATGTACTCTTTGATGGGAGAACACCAGCAGATATTTTAAATCACAAAATATGCAGCAAAGTAGCACATGGAAATTAGGCTATTGGACCTTTCAAATACAGTCATACCTCATGTTACATTTGCTTCATGATATGTTTTTTCAGGTTGCGTCCTGCGGCGACCCGGAAGTACTGGAAAGGGTTACTTCCGGGTTATGCAGCTCGCACAGACACGCAAAATGATGTCACGCGCATGTGCAGAAGCGACGAATCGCAACCCGCGCATGCGCAGACGCGCTGCTGCGGGTTACATTCTATTCATGTTGCGAACGGGCCTCCGGAACAGATCCCGTTCGCAACCAGAGGTACCACTGTACCCCCTTCTGAGTTGCTTCCAAGATTCCCCTCTACCACACATTTGGTAAATTTAAAAAAAGGTTTTGCTTACAAACTCTTCAAAGGTCAGATTTGTGTGCTTTTCCACACAGCAGTCAGAAAACACAGGCAGTAAAACTTAGGTTCCAAAGTGGTTAGAGTTTCTAAATCATTTGTATAGAATCACAAAGATGGCTTCCGTCAGCCGCGCACTCTAAACTTGAAGCAACCATCTCAGACCTTCTTATTCATAGGCGTTCACATAATGGAATGAAAGAACAAAGAGCTTGATAGCCGTTCCTCCCAAGGTGAGCGGGGGTGGGGTGACATTGGCTAAGCCTGGCAGGACGGCTTATTCTATGGTCTTAACCCCTTCATGCATTAATTAGACTTAAGCATGTTGGTTATAAGTGGCTAGTTATCCCAAATCATGCTCTGGAGCAAGGTTTCCCAGCATTATGTGGAGAGAGAGAGAGATACAGATAGATATCTACCTCTCCCTTTCTCGTAATTCAAAAGGCATTTAGTCAGTCAGTCAGTTAGCTGGAGACGCTTTTTTGAAAACATCTTAATGTGGTTTTCAATAAAAGCCATTCCAATAAAACAGCCTGAGTATACACCATACACTGAAAGCCCAATTAAGGTGCATGGCTTCCCCCCAAAATAATCCTGGTCACTGTAGTTGTGGCGCTCATCTCGCTTTATTGGCCAAGGGAACTGGCGTACAGCTTCTGGGTCATGTGGCCAGCATGACTAAGCCGCTTCTGGCGAACAAGAGCAGCACACGGAAACGCCGTTTACCTTCCCGCTGGAAGTGCTTTCAAACTGCAAGGTTGGCAGGAGCAGGGACTGAGCAACGGGAGCTCACCCCGTCGCGGGGAATCGAACTGCCGACCTTCTGATCGGCAAGCCCTAGGCTCTGTGGTTTAACCCACAGCGCCACCCACATCCCTTTGCTGCAAAATGAACTTTTGCAGAGTGTGGCAGAGTCAGGAGTGCTTCAACTGATGACTTTAATCAGTGCAATTTTTCTAGAAAAAGAGGTGCTGGAGCTCACCATGAACACCTCCCTCATTCTCTTAGAATGGCAATGGCGCCTACTGGAGGTGCCAGAACTGAGTTCCAGTGAGTTCTGGCTGTAAAAAAGCCCTGACTTCAATGAATGGACAGATTCTATGTGGCAGAAGGTGTTCCTTCACATAAGCTAGTCCCAAATTGTTAAGGGCTTTCTATGTTAATACCAAAAGGTTAAACGTGGCCTGGTAGCAAACTGGCAGGCAGTGCAGTTCTTTTAATAATGGTGTAATTGTTGGCATGTGTATAGATGGTAGGAGAGAATGTATTTGTTAGAAATTATCCTTCCTTCCTCATGTTTGTGAGTTGAGCAGAGTGCAACCCTTTGCAGCTTAAAAGGGAAGCTTAGATAGGCTAGTTTTAGCCTTTTAGTTTAAGTAATCCAGGATGCTTTAAGGCAGACGATTCTCCTGGTATTTCTCCCCCCCCCCCTAAAGCAGTCATCACACAGTCTTTTCAAAGGTAAAAATAGCATTTACTCACTCAGAATACTTGTTGAAGAGTAATCGATAACAGCAGCTTTGTACAGGCAGGCTTAAAATGGTAATCCAGTTACAAAGACATGCTTTAGTCCAATTTAAAATGGTGTCTGAGCTGTGGAGCTCAGACATGCAGGTGTTCTACATTAATGCAATGAGGTCAAAGAGGAAAGAGCCTAGCCAGGTGAGGAGACTATATATGGCTACATACTCCCCCTATCAGAGCACAGTGGCAATGGCTCTCAGAGTTCTCTCTAGCAACTTAGAGGGAAACTCTTTGAGCTTCCACTCCTATCATGTGCCTATCTAGCAAACATGCATTGCTGGTTTGACTATTGAAAATATTCCACAGTTACACGGCCAGCCAATGCCTTTAGCCCTTCATTCTGCCCTAGCTGCAGCTTCCAGAAAAAACCCAGCATTGTCATGGCAAGGCTATGAATGAGAAGTGCCAATGGCATGTTTGAAATTCTACCTAGTGGTAAGAGAGACAGGAGAGAATTTTCCCAGCACAGATCCATTTGAACTACATCACTGATTGCGCATTACTTTCAAATGCAGGGCTCTGCTTAGATAGTTGGCAGCTCCTTGACAATTATTTGTGATTCATATTGCAATTCTTCTCAAGCACTTGTCTGGATAATCACGTACGGCGACAGGCGTCTAAGTAAACATTTGTACCTAGTAGTTCTCAAGTAGCTTTTCCAAAACACACCACAATAAACTCACGCAGAAATCTATTTTATTTGAATTTATGCACACCAGCAAAGTTTGTCATTCATTGAATTGCTCCTATGGGTTACAGTGCATTTTATAAACAGAAGCCCCTGAGTTGTGTACTCACATTTCATCTTATTTTCCCTTATTTTAATGGTATGCTTCCCATTTGGGGCTTTTGCTTCTCCTTGATACCTCAGCAGCTTTTGATATCACCCATCACAGCATTTTGCTGGACCAGCTGTGAATAAGCCTGGATACTGAGATCCAGTACAAAGGGCCTTCTGGCCGTTCCCTCACCATGCGAAGTGAGGTTACAGGGAACCAGAGAGGGGGCCTTCTCAGTAGTACCACCCACTCTATGAAACACCGTCCCATCAGATGTCAAGGAGATGAGTAACTGTATAACCTTTAGAAGACATCTGAAGGCAGCTCTGTATAGGGAAGCTTTTTCATGTGTAATTTTTGTTATGTTTTTATATATGTTGGAAGCCACTCATAAGTAAGCCTCACTGTCTTGAGTGGGACTCATTCCCATTCAAGGGAAAACACCCGTTGTCCAGGCTTAAACTGGAGACATCCAAAGAAGGGGAGTCCATAGTCCTTCTTTCCAACCTAGAAGTGGTGATGAGAACCATAGGGCGCATACTTCCAAGGAGCAGAGGAATATTTTGAAAAAGAACACAAACAACACAGTGGTTGCAACTGAATCTCAGCCATGGAAACTTTCAAAGGAAGAAGAAGAATTCAGTCACACAGGAGTGCAAGGAATCTCTGGGGATCTGTGTAGAGATTGTTATCGAGATGTGGGTAGTTTTAATTTTGAGAGGGAATCCATACTGATTGTTTGTGTCTCCACAGGCGCTAGTAAATGAAATGCTGGGGAGTGCTAATAAAATACAATGGCTCTAATGAGAAAATTAAATTGGTCATTACGGAGAATAAGGTAGCAGAAAAAAGGAGAAAAAATTGTCAGAGATTAAAGTTAGGTAAGTTTCATCTCTCACAGATAAACAAAGTTAAGTACCACCAAGTGAGTATAGATGCTCTGTAATTCAGAGCAAGGGGGAAATGGAAGTAAGAAATTATTGCTGAGATACTCACAAAGTGTCACAAATACATATAGGACTAACAACTGAAAATGCCCTGGAGAGGAAAATGAGATGACTGCTGGAATCCAGCAAATCACATTTAATTTACTTGGTTATTGCATTTGTGCATACCACCAAATTTAATAGTTCACAGAAGGGGCCAAAATGCTGATGTGTTTGTCCAAGCATGCATCACATCAAAATACTCTCCCATCAGTTTTATAATGTACCCAATTTATTTATTTAGTGTACAATGTGTGGGGTGTGCGTGTTCTGAAATAAGTACACAGGTACGGCCATCATTTTGGAAAGACAATGGCAGGGGGTAAGATACTTGCTATTTGCTGTTCTTCAGACCACAGTTTGGAGAGCCTACTGGTTCTAAACACTGAATAGCTGGCTATTGGGAAACTTGCAAATGGAACTATACATCAGATAGGAATTGTAAAGGCACAAATCCCTTCACAAAAGTTACAATTGTGTTGTTAATGCTGTTGTAACTGTAAGGTATTAAAATAAGAAAAAGAAAAAGACACCTACTCTTAAAACACACTAATAATTCAGTCTTGAATGTACCCAAGAGCAGAAGATGTCTTTGGGCCTTGGCTTTTCTCCCCATTGAAGTCTCTTAATGACGTCCAAATTACTTGAGCTCTATAGGTCTTCATGTTTACCTGAACAGATGAACATATTCTGATCTGGATGAAGTTAACAGATTCAAACCCTCCCGTGTATATTCTGAGGTTGACAGGAGTAAGAATGACTGATACTCAGAAAAATTTGGGTTCCACTTTTAAATACATTGGAGCAACTGTCTAGAAGCTTCCAGAACTTTGTAAGAGTACCATGTATGGTGACTGGATACTTAACTTCTCAACATTAAAGTGATGCAGAGTGAAACTAGTTCACATTTTACTGTTGACATTGTTAGGCTAAAAGCAAAAAGTGCTACTGATGCTTGGTTCTTTTCTGTAGGTCACAGTATGGAGTGTTAGGGGAGGGTTAGTATCATTGGTGGGGAACACATTGCGCTTCTTCTAGGGTAGTTTGTCCACCTTTAGTCCCCTCCCTGCGCTCAGCTGTCACCTGTAGCTCCTCAAATGGCTTCGACTGGGTGACTAAACCAGGTGAGGGTAGCCAATGGGTTTTAAACCCTTGGTAAGTTAGGGACTTCCCCTGCATGTGAAGAATGGCTCCAGCGGATTGAGTAGATAAGACCAATAGTGGGTCCAACAGTCTAGAAGGAGGTTTCTGAATGTGCTGTAGAAGGAAGTAAGGTGCAGAAGGGGCTCATCAACCTGGGAAGATAGTCCATCCAAAACTCAGATCCTAAACTTCCACTGCCTTGCAGGACATCTTCAGGAGAAGAAAGACTAAGGAGTAAACCCTACACAAATCCAGGGTGGAGTCCCTAAGATGGTTGGATGGCATCTTGTACTCCTTCTTCCAGCAACTCCTGCAGCCAAGCTGGTGCCAAATGTATTGCTTTGCTTTCCTTTGGACCTCATCAGTGAGACCAAGAGAGGGGGTCTTGTCATCTAAGCAGCCCAGGGCCTCCATACACACTGCCCAGGCTTGTTTGTGCCCCAGGGAGGTCACTTCGGTGCTCCTAACACAGAGGTTTGGCTTCACCCCCAGAGATGCACTGTCTTCCAAGAAAGACAAATTCCAACAACAATACGGAGTGGCAGGATGGGATAGGAATAATATAAAGAAGTTCTGGAATGGAAGAAAGGGGTGATTTTAGGCACACCTTTATCTATGCTTCCCTGCCTCATTTCAATTTGTCATTAATATCACTCAGCTGATGTCACTTTTGTGCTACAAGCAGTTGCTTTAACATATGCAGGCATTTGTGTGTGTGTATATATATATATATATATATATATATATATATATATATATTTGCGCGCACACACACACACATATGCTAAAAATTCATATTGCAACCAAATGGCTGTGAAAACGTTATCATGATCTTAATGGCTGAAATCTAGTGGACATATTTTGTAAGCCTGGGTGCTTACAGCAAAGACATAAGAAAACAGGAGGAAATCTCACCCTCTGGCTGTAAAACTAGAGAGCAGACAGCCTATTTGTCAATGCCTAATGTTGTTCTGACCCAGGCAAAATTGTGGATTTCTTTCCATTTATATTCAGAAAAACAGGGCTGCTGTTTAATGATCCTCCCTATGGTCACACATTTGGGGATGTGGTAGATAAGACATGAGCAGAACTTTCTAGAAAACTCAAGGAATAAGAAAAGATTGGCTCCCTTCTCTTTCCTGATGGACTTGGCTGCTCTGAAATGAATGGGCCTTATTTTATGGACTGTTGTGTATTTTATGGGAATACATATAATTCTTGTTGGGTCTTTGGGGATCATTGGGGTAGCTAGCTATACCCTGAGACATGTCTAAAAAGGCAGTAGAACACCATTGTGAAAGTTTAGCAGGGGGCAAGCAGACAAAGACTATAGCCAAAGGTAACTAGTCTGGAGATGGATAGATCAAGGTGGAACTCAACGTGGCTCATAACTACCAGAAGCCATGTTGTTTTTTTAAGTTTCACATAGGGTTTTAGTATGTTTGATGTTTTCTTTCTTACTGAGCAACCAAACCATGATCTGATTTCTAATTCCTGTGACCACTGCTTCTGTTCATTGGCAAAGGATATGATGTGGAGGCTGGCTACATTGGAGCCAGATAGAAAGTTCCACAATGGTATGGACATGATTTCATTTCACATCAGAAAGTAAGCTTGCAATCATAAAATACTTGCTTCCTAATAAGTCCCGTTGGGACTTCCCCCAAGCCTTTAGGATATGCTTATAAATGGAGTAAGAGACAGGTTTATATATTGCATAGCTTATAAATGGATTTTTTCAAAAGCCTTGATGACCTAAACTCAACTCAAGGATATCAGGAGTCAGTTGTTTGCTTGGGAGTCAAGCTTTTTATTTGCAAATTCATTTATATTGCCCTCACTTCCATCATCGTGTAACCCCTTGTAGCCAAATGTGCTTAGTTATGTAATATAATACTGTGCTGTTGTGTTTACAGTTTGAAGATCCATAACTGGGTGGGATTACGCATGTCACTAATTCAGAAAGGTGAAAACAGTTGAGCAGGGGCCACCAAGGGGAGCAAACAGGCTGAGAAAGGTGAAGTGCATATTTGCTCAGCAGTAAGCTCTATTGAATGCATTTATTTATTTATCTATCATCATTATGTAAATGTATTCATAGCTTTTCGCAAGAGTCTTAAGAGTGACTTACAAAGATGTAAAATGCAAGAATGCCAGGAAAATAAAAAACAGACATACTATGAGTGTTCATCCATGAACAACACAACATAGAACAGATGTGCGTGCGTAGATATAGATAATTGATATACCTCGGGTTACAGACACTTCAGGTTATAGACTCCGCTAACCCAGAAATAGTACCTCGGGTTAAGAACTTTGCTTCAGGATGAGAACAGAAATCGTGCAGTGGCGCAGCGGCAGCGGGAGGCCCCATTAGCTAAAGTGGTACCTCAGGTTAAGAACAGTTTCAGGTTAAGAACGGACCTCCAGAACTAATTAAGTTCTTAACCTAAGGTACCACTGTATGCACATTTCCCCACACTACCGAAAGATGGAACACCAGGCTAAAAAATCAGACTTAAAAAAACCAAACAGCCTGGAAGAACAAGAATGTCTTTGCCTGGTGTTAAAAAGCTGATAATGTCAGCACCAGGCAAGTCTCCTTGGGGAGAGCATACCACAATTAGGGGCCACCACTGAAAAAGCCCAAGCTGTCATAGCCATCATCCATACCTGCCTTGGAGGGGGCCTTCAGGTTCTGTTTGGTTCCATTCCACTCTATTTTGTTTTGTTCTGTTCTGTGGGTACATGTGTGCCTGAGGGTGGCACATTGGCAACCCCTGACGTAAGACTATGGCTTCCACTCCCCTGGAAGAATGAGTTCTTCCAGGTTGATTTGGCAGTCAGTCAAGCCTGTTACACGGGTGGCGCTGTGGGTTAAACCACAGAGACTAGGACTTGCTGATCAGAAGGCTGGCGGTTCGAATCCCCGCAACGGGGTGAGCTCCCGTTGCTCGGTCCCTGCTCCTGCCCACCTAGCAGTTCGAAAACACATCAAAGTGCAAGTAGATAAATAGGTACCGCTCCAGCAGGAAGGTAAATGGCGTTTCTGTGTGCTGCTCTGGTTCGCCAGAAACAGCTTAGTCATGCTGACCACATGACCCGGAAGCTGTATGCCGGCTCCCTTGGCCAATAAAGCGAGATGAGCGCCGCAACCCCAGAGTCAGTCATGACTGGACCTAATGGTCAGGGGTCCCTTTACCTTTACCATGCCTGTTACTAACCAGGCCATTTCCCCATTCCAAGTACACACACACATCCAGTTTAGAAGCCCAGCACCCTCATTTTTAAAAATGTGTATGTAATTCATCTTAGCAGTAGTCTGAGGAAGTAAACAGAAACAGAAGAGTTTTCTGCCTTTGTTATTATTACGGGACTGATACGTGGCTTTTAGCATCAAAGCAAAAGCATATCAACTGAAAGCCAGGAAAGTGGCTACAAAGCTTTCCTTTAGCAAAGCATCCCAAATTGCTGTGCCCAGCATGAGCTCTCTCTCTCAATTTCCCCCCCAGTCACATGAGCATACAAACACAAGACACTTCAGTTTCTCCTCGAACCATTAATTTGTCCCAACTCCCACACAGTGCTTTTGCAAGTGGGAATGATGATTTATAGTTTGTTTCCTATTAATCTTTAAAATAACTTAAAATCCCTCCTATAAATCATGGCTTAGCCCACTTCATTACCTCTGGATTATCTTTTAATATTTCAGATGGAAACCAAGGCTGCAGGATGTTTCCCCTACTTACCTTAATTCCATTTAACTCTGAAGAGGACATGGTTTTCCCGCCAATGAAGGCTGAAAAACAAACCCAGGAATTCAGAAAGAAAGAACTCTCTTTGGGGGAGGAGGGAGGGGAACAGATATAACAGACTTGCATTCTGGAGCCATTTAACCATAGACACAGGAAATGAGCAAAATATATAAACGGGGGTAGGGAGCCATGAATAGCTTGTATGAAACTGCCAAGTGGTGAGGGGCATTCAACTACTGACCAGGTGCAGAGGTGTGGTAGACTGCATGATAAAATATTATCTACATTGTTTAATACAAATCTCAGTAATACCGACTCCCTAACATACCCCAGTGAAAGCTCAATGGATTTAATAACTGTAGAACAAAAGGAGATAAAGGGGAAATGTTGGTTTGAACAGTAAGGCAGACAGGGAAACAGGTGGAGGGGAGGAATGAGCAGAAAATAGTCTAGGAGTATCTAATTGCCTCATAACTCCATATCTTCACATAAGCTGCCATAATGGCCTTCTGTGTACCCTACTGAGATAACAGAATGATGCCATTTCCAAAGGCATGTTTGTATAATGGGTGGCAAGAATTCACCCACACGTGGCCTTTTTTTTGTACAAAAAACCCCTCCTGTCAGCAGTTTAGAAGACTTTGGGCATAAGCTTTTCTGAATGAACCTCTTCAGTGTCTCATCTGCATGATGATCCAGCATTGCCCCGGCCTTCCATAATTGGGGAGTTCTCACTTAACTTGGTTTCATTGAGCAGGTCTGATTGCCTTGGCTATGCATATAAGCTTGACAAGTAGCAATCCAGCAATCATAAAAACAGCCATAAAACCTCGGTTTTTATGTACCCTGTAAGGTTGAGTTTATTCACAGTGGCAAAATGAATTACAGAGTGTCGCAGTGCTCAGCCATTAAATCTGGATATCTAATCAGTTGGGCCATCATGTAAATGAAAGACAAGTAAAAACAAAGGACATTTTCTAGCAGTGGAAAAAAGCAGGGTTGCAAGGGGGGGGGTCCGTTCCTGCTTAGGCGGGCAAATCCTGCAGTTCATTAGCAGAGAACTAATGATGCATGAAAATAAAGCTACTTTCATGGACACAAATTCAAGAACAAGTAGCTCTTACATGTCTACAGAATGAAGAATGAAGATATAGTGCTGAATATCTGTCCTTACCCTGGTTTGCCGGGTTAAGTTCTCTAACTGGGTGGCATTGTTCATGTGGCTATAATCCAGGGAGGAGAAAGCAGAGATCACAGAAAGCAAAGATGGCAAAAAGATTTTAAAAAGTGGCTATTATAAGCACACACAACAGGTGGGTAGGGTCTAATCTAAGGAGGGTCACAACTGCATCATTCACAACCACCAATCTGATTGAAAAATTAGAAAGGGTCCCCAAATCCATGTTTGGATTAAAGGTAGTTCACAGGAATGGCTCTGAGAAGGTGAAGACTGCACACCTAGAGAACAATGATGGGCAGCCATGTGGTGGGAGCCAACATTAACACAATTAAATGTTTCACAAGCAGAAAATAAAAAAGCATGCATAACAGATAATGCAAGAAGGTGAGTCAGTTAGCAGGCATTAGGTATATGTGTAACCTAATCTGACGTCCATCAGTCGCTTCACCTTCACATTAAGCAGATGGAAGGCATTCTGGAAAATATATGCCACTTTTCACTCTCAGAATGGACCTCCAAAGCAGCTCACATTTAAAAAGAAACCAATTTAAATACCGTAAAACTAACAACAAAACACAAAGCAGCAAGTTTTCTATATAGACTTGTCATTATACAACTGTTCTTCAACTCGCCCAGAGGAAATAAAAATTAGACAGAAGTTAAGGACTTAAGGATATGAAGGATATTATGTGAGAGTCAGTAAATGTAGAGAATGGAAGTATAGAAAAACAGATTCCTTGCCAAAGCTCCCTGCTCTTTCAAGAGCATCCCTGAAATTCCAGCTGAAATTGGATATGTGATCTAAGAGTCCATGCGTGGGCAGCTGTAGCTTTTTCAGAATCCCAGTACCTTTTGACACAGATCTCCTCAGAAGGGATCGGGCTCTACATATGAAACTGCCTTTTCCTGAGTCAGACCAATGGTCTCTCTAGCTCAACATTATCTACTCCAAATGGCTGTCAATCCCCAGGGTTTTTAGGCAGGGGACATTCCCAGCCCAACCTGGAGATGCTGAGGACTGAAACTGGGACATTCACAGATGCTATTTGAGAACCGGTATAGCAGAGCTTTCCAATCTTTTCATGTTGGTGACACACTTTTTTAGACATGCATCATTTCTTAACACAGCAATTCAGTTTTACTAGCAAACTGGAGGTTAAACTAACCCCTTATAAGACTGGGAGGAGCGTTTGTGTGGCACACATACACACTGCAGCCGACACACTAACGTGTCGTGACACACAGTTTGGAAAGCTCAGCGGTATAGGGTAGCAGTTAGAGGACTCGATTTGGATTTAAGGAGTCCTGCATATGAATCCCTGCCCAGCTGCAAAACTCACAGGTTATCTAGGGGCAGTGCTATTTTTCTAGAAAAAGAAGTGATGGAACTCACCGTGAAAGAAAAACAAGTGTTGGAACTCACCCATGAACGCCTCTCCTAGTTCTCTTAGAATGGCAATGGCACCCACCTGAGAGGTTCTGGAACTGAGTTCCAGAAAGTTCCGTCTGGGGAAAAAGTGCCCTTTCTAGGGCTATTCACACAGTGTAATATCCTTCACACTGAGGGAATATGGGCTGCATGCAGAGCTGCGGATGCCTCCAAAAAAAGGCAAAATAGACACAGAAGAAGTATTATTTAGGGCAAAAATGAGGCCTTCTCGTAGTGCTTCCACTCGCCATCAGATCCAGCCAGCACGGCCAACAATCAGGGATGATGAGAGCACTAATCCAAAGATCCCTGCAGTTAGGAGTTAAAATAAAAGGTTGGGAAGCAGGTCAGAGCTATTGCGCTTTTCATTTATTCCCCCCAAATGGAGTTAGTTTCCTACATAAAATTTATTACACAGCCTGACACTTTGTGAGGAGGTCAGGTCAGTCTGTGCAGCAGCAGATACCGGGCATGAAAAAGGCATAAACAGGCAGCCCCGTGCAGATTATTTGACCACATAATGCAATTTTGGCAAAGGTTTTCAAAATCTGAGGCACTTTGTGTGCCCTCAGGGGAATTGGGAGCCCTGACAAGAAAGACCACAACCAAGGAAAGGCTAATGCATTCACAGCAGTACAAGTGTTTGGCTGTTTCCTTTTGACCTTTTATCCCATTCTTGACTGATTAAATTCTTATGCTAAGCAGCAGGGCCAAATTTTACGCTAATTGCACTACAGGCTCATTAGACCCAGCTGAACTAGAGAGGCAGGCTTGCGATGAACCAGCCGAGCCGCTGTCCACATTTTCGGTTTTGATTGTCACTCAGAGTGATCTCACCGATATTCCCCTTCACAGTGTGAGATATGTAAATTTGGCCTTTGAAAGGCCTTCTCGCCTTGGAATGCCAGCTTACTAATGTTGCTCTTTTCCTCCTGTGTATTGCCGTTCTCGTACAGCTGCCTGTCATGCTCTCAACTTCATGCCTCTGAGGCAAGTCGCTGTATACTTTACTATCACCAGCTATGTGGGTTTCGGTTTCTGCTTCATGAATTACCACAGACCCACTTGAATCGCTGAATTCCACACACAAAAAAACACTGTGCTCAGTGGGACACACCCCCAGCAACTGGAAAAGAGCAGAGAAAAACAACGGCTCGAGTTTAATTGAGATCATCTCTGGTGACAATCGTGTGGTCCAGAATCAGAGCTTCACAGAATGTACAAACAGCAAAACAGACACACGTGCAGTTTGCCAAATGGAAGGGGGACCAACCTCTGAATTCTCAGCGGTTGCGCTCTAAGTCAATGGCTGGAAGCACATTTTCCCACAGAAACTGACGTCCTAACCACACCTAACATATCACTACCAGGAGTGCAAATAACATATCATGTAGAACATCAGGATAAATTTAAGAGAGGACGGGTTTGTGCAGCCTTCAATACTGCTTTATACATGCAGGAACTGCAATGCGATGTTGTACTATATCCTCCTCACCCTGAAACAGGATCAGTCCCACTCAGGGTTCCAGTCACACCTTCCTCCAGGATACTTGAAGCTATTAGCAGTTCAAGCAAACCAATTTTCATTCTCCCCACTGTGGCTCCTGGTGAGGACTATCTGCCAATAACTCCGAGACTGGACGACAACAACAACAACAACAACAACAACAACAACAACAACAACAACAACAACTTCTATACAGTCCTTCCTCCAAGGATCACAAAGTAGTTAACAATATAAAAACACAAAAATATATAGCATAGTAAGAAACAAAAGCAACAACCCCACAAACAGAGTTTAAAAGGCCATATATTGTTCAATTCGTCATATGTGGTTTCCCATGATCACTTGCAAAGAGTTAGGTCCATGACAGCTGCTTTCCCACAAAAGCCTTCTTCAGCCACTGGGTTTTTGCTATAGCATCAAGTCGATAACATAGGAAAGCATGGCTTACACAAGCACTTGCTACCTGTTGACAAGTCAAAGAAAAACACACCTTGTGTGCTTCAGTGTACACTTGTGATGTTCAGTAAACTCCAATGGACTTCAAATGTTGCTCCTGGCTGATGAAGGCTGATATGTGAAAATTAGGTGAGCTGTCTTAACTGAGCAGAAACATTGTCTGTGAACACAAAATCACCACTGCATCTGACTCAAAATCAACAAGATGCAACATTGTGAAATGTTTCTGTTTCTTACAATTGTGGGGCCGGGTGGGGTGGGGGGTATTCTTCCCCTGACAAATGAAACTGAGCAAACTTTCTGCTGTAGCTCAATTTAAATTCAGTAAAGACACTGAGCATTAGATAAAATGGCTTCAGGTGTTGCATTCTGGGAAGTGAACCATCTTGCCACCTCAAGGTTTCACATTCCCACCACCTGCAGTTTAAGCAATCTTCACTTCCAACCTCAGCGTCAGTTTCCCTTAGTTATATAAATCTTGTAAATTAATGTTAACACAACTTTACTGGTTATTTTTCCTCTTTTTTAGTATTCAAGTGAACAGCTTTTAACAATACCAATGCTTCATTCTATGTATTCAGAAAACCTTTGAAAGCTTTTGCGCCTCTACATTGATCATTAATGCATGAATGAGCATTAGCTGCTGTAGTTTACTTTTCCAAGATGGTGTTGACTTTTCACTTCATATTACAGGCGCTCGCTCTCTGGGTATTAGCGTGGCCTCTACTTCTGTCAATAGTAACTATGTAAGGAGTTCAGGTGACTACCACTGTTATTTCTGCAGGAATGCTGCATAGAAAGAGGCTCGGGGAGAAAAAATGTATTAGTGATGCACTGTGAACTCTTCCACGGGCTAACAAAGTCTTCTTATAGCACAGTGCTGCAAAGCATTGTGGGATAATTGTTTCAGGGACTGCCAACATGGCACCCACAAGCACCACCAGGCTATCTACCAAAACCTCACAGGATGCTTGCATAAGGTAAATATCTCACCTGAAATCCATACTACACAAGAGATTGCTCTTCCCACTTGGTTCCCATCTATACTGCCTTGGCCTCTCCTGTTTTGAATGTGCCCCCTTACACATGCCCACGTTTCAATGGATGCCAAGACCGGACACCCTCGTTTACTTCCTTTCTGAAATAAGAGGTGCAAATAGCTGTTCTCTCTGAGTGGTTGCTCAATTTGTTTCTCCTACCCCCAATGAACGCGGGTGGCGCTGTGGGTAAAACCTCAGTGCCTAGGACTTGCCGATCGTATGGTCGGCGGTTCAAATCCCCGCGGCGGGGTGAGCTCCCATCGTTCGGTCCCAGCTCCTGCCCACCTAGCAGTTCAAAAGCACCCCTAAGTGCAAGTAGATAAATAGGTACCGCTTTATAGCGGGAAGGTAAACGGCGTTTCCGTGTGCTGCGCTGGTGCTGGCTCGCCAGCTGCAGCTTCGTCACGCTGGCCACGTGACCCGGAAGTGTCTGCGGACAGCGCTGGCTCCCGGCCTCTTAAGTGAGATGAGAGCACAACCCTAGAGTCGGACACGACTGGCTCGTACGGGCAGGGTTACCTTTACCTTTACCTTACCCCCAATGAAAGAAATGGCGGGGGGGGGGCGTGTCAACTCTTTTATGGTCCTGTCTCTTTTTCTGCTTTTTTCACATGGCAGCCATTTTGTGTTACACCATGGCCCCAGAAGAAAGTTGGGCATTTAGTGTTGCCAGTCCCATGCTTTGGAGAACTCTTCTAGCAGAAATTCAGCAGGAATCTTTACTTCTGACTGTCAGGAAACCCTTGGAAGACTTCCTTATGCCAACATAAATAGGCAACTGTTTAAAAAATGTCTTGGGCAGCCAGTCATTTTAACAATTGTGCTGTATTCCTTTTAAAGGTTTTTTTTATGCTGCTGTACACTGCTCTGTTTTCTTAGAGGATGGTATATAAATACATGAATTAAATAAATAAATAGAGTTGCAGTGAAGAGGCTTCTTATGCAATGTTTATGGTGCTTTGTCACTGCTTACATATCTAAACTATTCTGATTTTTACTTTAAAAGGGGGGGGAGAGACTGAACAGCAGAAAGCTGTCAACTGGTTCATTAAAAAGCCATAGGTGTTTGATTTCCTATGTGTGCTCTTACTTCAGCTGAGCTTATTGTGTTCTTCCTTGATCATTTGTCTGTGCCAGGTAACAGCTTTTCCTCTTATTTCAAGGTAGTCGGCAGTAACCCTGTTTTCATTCATAGCAATGTTTAAATAGCTTTAGCATTTTGTCTCTGCACCATTACTCTCGAATACTGCCTGTTACCTACTCTATAGTGGTGGTATACAGGCTCTGGCATAAATTCCCATAGAGGAACACCCCCATTTTTCTGGTCTTCCTTGCCCACAGGAATGGATTTTTAGAATTCCTTGCCTCCTCCCCGCAAAAAAACTTTTGAAAAAGAAAACTAAGTACTTATTAACACAACAGCTTTAAACAATTGTTCTGTGATGACAAGTGGTTTTTGTTTTTGAAAAACTAAAACTCAAAAAAGAAAAGAAAAAATGGAAGTAAAGAGGCTTCTCACCAGTTAAACATGTGCAGGGGTTGACTGCTAATTACTAAAAAACTAGAAATGATATGAACTCAAGGAAAGCGGGAAATGGAAAGAAAATGGAGTTAACTTCCAGAGTTAAGTCTGCTGCAGCAAAAACAATGAAGGTGGCGCCATAAAGATGAAGAAAAGCAGACTGCTTCTGGTTGGTAAGAAGTGTTAGGATGCTAGACTGACTCATTCTTGAACTGAGCATGTGCAACACGTGGGGCGCATTTTGAAGTGCCCCATATATACACTGAACCAACAGCAATTGGAGACAGTAACCAGTCACCTGGGGTAGGTGAATTTTTTATTCCTCTCTCACGGTTACTTGGAATTCTGACTTAATACAACACAGCTTCACCCTTAAAGGAAAGTCAACAACTTATTTGTGCAATACACTTTTATTTTCCTTTTACCTCTGCAGTCAGTCTTTGAGTAATCATTGTGTAAACAATAAAATGGAATGGAATTACAATGAGTTGTATGCAAATGGTTCTAGAACACCTCAAACATTTATGACAAGGCATTATAAATAACTCTTAAATAACACATTTGCCATTCCCCCCAGTATGTTAAGAGAGCTGCCATTTATCTAAGTTTAGCAAGGAAGTTGTTTAACATGATAACATCCAAGAAACCCACTTCTCTGAAAATACGCTTCAGATTAGAGAATCATTCTAACATTTACTAGCTCCAAAATATCTATGCCACAGGTTAAGCGTATGACTACTTCGGTCTGAAGTATTTAAAAAGGTTTTGTAACAGAATTTTGTATCTTTTACCTTTTAAGTCATTGCACAAAGCCCTTTCTTATTATTTGCACTCCACCTGGGTGTTCTGCAGAATTTCAAGTAAAGCTCAGATTCTCTTCAAGTTTTATCATTATAAAACAATTCCTATCCCTTAAAGATAAGCCAAATCAGAGATGGGCAAAGTAAAGGCATTTTTAGCTTAATGGCAACTGTTTATAAGGTCTCAGCTTGTAGACTCCCCCAACAAAGCAGAACGTAGGCCATATTTGTCTCAAGTCTCTGCTACAATAAATCTTCCTCATTACTCAGCAATCTAGACATGGCAGGCCTAGAGATGAGATGAGCTCAGATTCACCCAGCTTCAGGCACAGTCTTAGAACATTTAATATCTGCAAGGCACCTCCCACACTCTTGACAATCCACTTGCGGATTTTAAAAGGACACACAAACCAAACAAAACCAAAACTAAATGCCTACAACAGTTCAAAACGGGGGAAACCAGAGATAGTGACAAGTACTTCAAAGATAAACCTGAAACTCTTTAAAACAAACATGTTTAACTGCAATAAGCACATAAATCAAGAAATGGAGAGGAAGAAATCAATTTCTTACACCTAGGATGTATAATGCATAAATATAGGGGGAAATAAAATTCACAGTTGGGTTTTAAAACTAGAATTCAAGTTTGGCTAATAAACTCTAGCATTTACCATTATGTTCATTTCTACATACAACAAAAGAGAGTTGGTATCATCCACTAAAATAGTTATTACTGCATTATTATTTTAATTTAAGAATAGCTCTGATAGAAAATTCCTTTTGTAACCAATGGATACATAGCCACCTGAGCACATTTCCAATCTGTCTGTTTATTATTATTTTTTTACTCAGGGAAATCCAAACTGATTGCTAGAGACACATTTAGTAGCTTTTGGAATGTTAGCAGAAGCAGTGTAGCTGTGGACTTTTGCTTGGGTTCCAACTTGGTGAATTGCTAGAGAATGAAGCAGAAATTCAGTGTGTGGTGCTTGAAATTTTTCCTTTGCAATGTAAAGCTGGCCTCTTCGCAATCTCACCGTTTCGCCGGGGGTCAAGTGATTGGCATCAGCTGACACTTAACTGAGCAAACCCAATCAGTTTTACTTCATCAGGGATCTCGGTACCATCACAGCCAGAAGCCTGGAGGGAAAAAAGGAGGAGGGATACCCCACAAAAATGTCAATATGTGTAAGGAGAACTATGGTTTGTTTGTTTTGCAAGCATTTTTAAAGCCCTTTATTATGTTACATCTAACAGATACACAGCATATCGTATAGGCATCAAGCCATAATGTGTTGAGGCATACCTATCTATATGCTTGCATAATATCTTCATAACCTCTTTAATTTAATGCACATTATACTTTTTTAAAAAAAACTGTGCATTTTCCATTTTTCTATTTATGCACATTTTACCATTGTACAGAAATTTTGCGCAGACTTCCCAACCTTACATTCCATGGCATTCTTAACAAACCTAGCTCTTGCTGCATATCAGTTTGTTACTCCACCCTAGTTTTCTCCCCCTATTCCTTCATTGTGTTTAACTGTTGTTTATAGAATTACCCTTACTTGTAGATTGATTTTAGTATCGAATTTTTTAAAAATATTCCCCAAAGCTGTACCATTCACCCTTCTTGTTTTTCCATCTTGATTTCTTATTTTGGCTGTGAGATTTGCAAGTTCTGCAAATTATTTTAGTTTATACCGTCATTGTTCTTTAGTTGTATATTTCCCCCTTTCCAACTTCTGGCATATACTAGTCTGGCTGCTGCCGTCACATAGAGAAATAGGTTATGAGCCTTTGTGGGGATCTCACCTCCAATGATCGTTAATTGGAAATCTTCCGCTTTTTGTTTCTGTTTTGGAAATGTGATCTGGAGAATTTTTTTGAGCTCGTCATAAACTATCCCCCAGAATTTTGGGGCAAGTTTACACTGCCATCATGTATGGATAAAGGATCACTCAACCTCTGAGCATTTCCAGCATATATTAGACCCTTGTCTGTACATCTTAACAAGTTTACTGGGGGGGGGGGGGTTGAGAACTATGTTTTTTTACACCTTCTAATACAGACAAGGAGCAAAATATCTCTCTTGTCTTAAGTTCAACCAAGCAGCCTTTGGTCTCTATCGCAGCAAGGATTTATTCATGGTATATCCAGTGCTATTTTTCTAGAAAAAGAGGTGCTGGAACTCACCATGAATGCCTCCCTTGTTCTCTTAGAATGGCAATGGTGCCCACCTGAGAGGGGCCGGAATTGAGTTCCAGCTGAAAAAAAGCTCTGGATATATCCTACTCCTATTCCTACTTTCTAACACCAATAAGTGTTAAGAAAACCCTTGCATGCTAATATTCACTGCCAAAGGGGTATCTACAAGAGTGGGGGATGTAGATTGAATCATGACACCTGAATGGGTAGCAGGCAGCGGCTACCTGTTAAAAGGGGGTTGGACCTGTGTGTTTATGAGAAAAAGTTTAGTAGTTAATCCAGGAATAGCCAACATACATCCCATAGCATCTGAAAGGCACCAGCTCCCAACAGCTTCAGCTAATGTGACTGAAGCTCCCTCGGTCCAGTATACCTGAAGGAGCGTCTCCACCTCCATCGTTCTGCCCAGACACTGAGGTCCAGTGCCGAGGGCCTTCTGGCAGTTCCCTCACTGCGAAAAGCCAAGTTACAGGGAACCAGGCAGAGGGCCTTCTCGATAGTGGCACCCTCCCTGTGGAACGCCCTCCCACCAGATGTCAAAGAGAAAAATAACTACCAAACTTTTAGAAGACATCTAAAGGCAGCCCTGTTTAGGGGATCTTTTAATTTTTAATAGGTTATTGTATTTTGGTGTTTTGTTGGAAGGCGCCCAGAGAGGCTGGGGGGACCCAGCCAGATGGGCGGGGTATAAATAATAAATTGTTGTTGTTGTTGTTGTCAGGGACAATAGGCATTGTAGACTAACGACAGCTTGAGGGTACTATGTTGGCTACTCCTTGCTGCAAACCATTTTCTTTATGTTTCAAATTGCAAGACCTTTCAATATGCAGCGTTGGACTTCTCCCCTGTTCCAAGCCTGCCCTAGCCAATTTCCTGGAAAATGCAACAGGGCTAATGTAGCTGACCTTCATTAACTCAAGTTCGCGTTTATTTTATCAAGATGCGATAGATCTTTGAATCAATATTACTAATTAAAACAACAGCTTGGAGACACACACTCCCCTCTCCCTATTGAGGGCAAGCTGAAAAATAAGCCACAGTTGTCCGACATTTTAAATCAGCAGAGACTGATACGTTTGTCAAGAACATAAATTTAGCACTTCTGCAATTAACTACCCTGTGTCAATGATCCCAAGTGTTAACATGTCCTAATCGTTCTGTGAATATATCCATTTTAAGCCACTCTTGAATAGGCTTCATCTATTGCAGGCAGAATATAATTTTGTTGTTGTCTTTAAAAAAAGCAAAACTTTTTTTTGTTAATATCTCATTGAAATATCATTAAAAAGATAAAAGAAGCAAGAGCATATATTGTATAAATTTAAGAAGTTTTTAAAAAGCACCTCACAACTAAAAAAAGAATCCGGGAACAATTGAGATTTTATACCAGCTATTTCAATAAGCCTGCCTAAAGAAACAAATGTCTCTTATTGGATGCCTAAAAGAGAGGGAGAATTGCAAGGCAGGTTCTGAGAGCCCTGCAGTTCACATTAAACTCCCAACCATCAGGGCTTCAAAGGGACACATCACCTGGCATCACTATGACATCAGGTGACTATCAGGAGTGGCTCCGCCCAACTGTCAACTTTAACTTTCCAGGGGTAGGAGGAGATAAAAGATCTGGCCCTCCAACCAGAAAAAGTTTCCCATCCTTGGTCTATGTCAGTCTTTTTCAACTTTGGGGTCCCAGATGTCGTTGGACTACAAATCCCATCATCCCTGACTGCTGGGTCCTGCTAGCTAGGGATGATGGGAGTTGTAGTCCAACATCATCTGGGGACCTAAAGTTGAGAGACTGATCTAGATAGACAATCAACTACATTCAGGTACAACCAGAGTCGACCAGCCCTCACACACATTCTCAATTATCTTATGAACACACTCCTGTTATCTAATACCTCTGCATCTGTGGAGGGACTCTTGAGAAGATGCCTTACAGCCGTCTCAATCAGGCCAGGCCTTCCCTACAGAAGCATTAATTGCTCCCTGGACCCACTTGCCAAGAGCCTTCCAGCTAGCTTTCGTTAGCGAAATGTGTGTGATTACAGCAGCCATGGTGCCTTAACATTTTGGCACTTGAATTCATGTTACGTGTAAAATTGCAATCATGGATTGCTTTATTTATTTATTTAATCCTTATTTGGGAACAGGCCATATAGTATAAGCATAGTAATTTCCTTGCTGCTTAGTGGCTCACCATTTTTAAAATAATAAATAACTGTAGAGTTTCCTCCCAAGCACTGTTTCCTAAATGAGGCCATACATTTCCCCATAAAGCCTTATAGAAATGAGGTAAGTTGTGTTTCTTTTGCATCTAAAATTGCAACCCACCATAGTGTCTGCAGCACTTATCTTCAGAGCCCAATGTAGACAATACCTTTTTTAAATGCAAAAGCACTGCATTTATGCAAATAAATGAAGTACATTATTGATTCCAAGCGCTGAAAGGAGGGGTTTTTTTTGTGCAGAATGTAATACAGAAGCACATCCAATAATAAACACTTTTTACTGAAATCTACTCATTGCAAGCTTTAACTGTGGCTGCTACTCCACCACAATCCCCCTTTCAACATCTAAGAATTGCACTAAATTCTGAACTGTATGTAATCGCTAAGACAACTGTTGCTACATCATGGCTTCATGTTTATCTTGAGTAACCTGACTGCCACCCATATTACATTATAGCCCCGACAAACCAATTACATCTATGGTTCAATGGCTCCCAAACACAGCCTTGGCATAAATGACCGTTATTGTGATTTGATGGCTTTGTATGACAGCCTCTCACCTGGGCCATTCTACAGTCGCTTCCTATCACATGTCGCAGTTATCTTTCACAACTAAACAGATCTTAGTCAATTGGCTCCACCAGAACGCTTCTTTAGAGCAACCACCGCTGCGATCCATTTTAAATTACTGGACATATACGTGTTAAAGCTACAATATTAGAAGATAGGAAAACAGTTTTCAGATCCATGTTTCCCAGTTTGGCTCCTACAAAATGTATCACTAAAAATGGTGGCTCCGCAGCAGGAACTTTTTACCTGCACAACGTTTTTCTGGCAAGTGATCCATGAATTCTCCAGTTTTGCTGATAAATCTCACTTGTTTCTTTCACTCTCCCTTAGCAAATAGAGCAGAGAACATTAGCTCCTCGGTATCGAATGGTGTGGTGGGGGTCTGGGAAAGGGGAGAATCGCTCACAAATGGAGAAACGCCCCACATCAGGTAGGAGCTATTTGCAACCCATTCCAAATTGTTCAGAAGGGTCCTCTGGGGAGGCTTTTTGAGGTGGCTGCAGAGGGACAGAGGGGAAGGCAAACTTTCCTTCTATGAACCTCTATGTTAACTTATCTTACTATCCAAGCCACTATGCACCAAGGAAAGAATTGACACATTTAGCTGCAAGTTTATGAACATGGAGAATTAGCAGCGCCCGTGCAACTAAGTGCATGCTGTGTAAGAAGTGCAAGCCACCATTTCATCTGACTAAACATGTGGTGCTGGCATGCTATTACTGCACTCTGGATCTCAGGAACAATGCAGTGCTTATTGCAATTCAAGCACAGCGCTTTTAACACAAAACAACAGAAAGTCCCCTCCACAAAGAATACTTCAGATTCTGCTCTCTTTATAGAAAATACTGTAGAGCCATTGGTTCAGCTGGTCCCAATCAGAAAGCCTTGGCTATTTTCCTAAGTAATAAACGTGAGACATCAATAGTCGCTTAACTTCAAGAGCAGCTGTTGAGTCTTTGGATACATATGCCAAGTTTGTTTTTTTCTCTTCGCAATTAAGTAGTGCTGTTTTCTGCAAATTATCCTTTCCAGTTAGTGAACTGTTTGTTTTTTCAAAAAAAGAGACCATTAAAACTGTTTTCTGCTTTCCTGTTTCAGTTTGTGTAGGGTAATAAAATGTTGAAAAGGTCAATGTTCAGTGCAGAAAGGCAGCTAATAAAGCGCTAGAAATTAAGAAGACCTGGCTCAAAAGATCAGTAATTGTTTTCTATTTATTACATTACTTTATTGACCACAGTACTGTACTTACCAGCTTAAAGGTTAATGTTTTCAAGGCCTTGGGATCATCTACTATTTTTTGTAAATTAGCAGCAACTGAGGAAAACAAAGCATAGAAAATGGAGTACACAGAAAGCAACATGGTATACAGTTAATCATTGAATACATTTATTCAGGAGAAGCAGAATAGTGCACTTGTAAGAAGCTGCACCCCAAATTACACAAATTTTCACTTGATTGCAACAGATGCATGGCAAGCACCTGCTCTGTTTCCTTGTGTCCTAATTTAATATTTGTCCTCTGTAGATGGATCCTCATGGGGGGGGGATACAAAATTTCATCTCGATATGGTTTCTGTTCAAACATTTTCGCAGAGCTTGTTTTGTAGGGACCAGGACTTAGAAAGACGGGAAAATATATATTGTATTAGTTGCACACTTGCACTCAACTTCTGAAGACTGTGATAATTTAATAGCCATTTCAACCAAGCATATTAAGTGGGTAAACAGAACATTATTTATAGCTTTAAAAAGAGAAACAACAGGGTAGTAATTAACACACAACCCACAAGACCATCATCTTCTGGAGGAACGCAAGTTTAAAAAAAGATCTATATGGCCTCGTTTTCTTGCTAAGTAGTAGAAGAAATAGATTTATTTTTTAAGGGGAAAGTGTGGGTTTTTCTCCCCACTAAGAAGAGGTATGAACTTTATATATTCTAAAAGCAGAAAAATAATAGTCAGCTGGCACCTTCTGACTCCTGAGTCTACAGCTTTTATCTATTCAATGCTAATCCCAGGAGGTAAACTTTCATTTTATCTCTTGTGACCCACCAAGTTGAATTTAGCTCACCTGTCACCTCTGGTGCCCCACCACCAACTTCATTACCCTTCTGTTGCTGTCAGCTGCCTGGTATAGTGAAGATGGGTGGTCTTGATACCATTTTCTAACACCTAAAATACATGGTCCATGGGCTGCACTTTTCTTGATCAGTTTGAAGAAATGTATATCTGCTCTAAGAGTAGTGGATAATATCACAAGTGGCATCCCAGTGGCAAGTTCACCATCACCACCACTGCCCTAACAGCATTTAAGAATATACTTATTTGAACATGCTTGTGAAAAGTATTTGCAAATGCGACAGCAGCAACATGGTGCAAACTTTGCAACCAGGATGCTTCAGGCAGCATGTCAAATAATAATAATAATTATAATAATTTATTATTTATACCCCGCCCATCTGGCTGGGCCTCCCCAGCCACTCTGGGCGGCTTCCATAGAAACAAAAAATACAGTAAAATATCACACGTTAAAAACTTCCCTGAACAGGGCTGCCTTAAGATGTCTTCTGAATGTCAGGTAGTTGTTTATCGGCATGAGCTCCACCCCAATCCAACCTGAGCTTGATCATATGCAGTCAAATACTCTTAAGTCACAAACACTGTTTGTTTTTAAGTGTCATTGCTCCCTTCCTGTCCCTTTTGTTTTCTTTTAACGCAAACAGTAATTTTGTTCTCTAGCTATTAGAAAAACATCAGTGTGTTGACAATAATTTCTTATTGTAATTCTGTTTCTCTTCTAGTTATGTGCTTACATAAGCAATCTTTCACTTTATTATGATAAAATGGGCAAATGATGTGCAACTACCATCATACCTGACCACTGGCCATGATGGTTGGTAATGATTGGAACTGGAGTCCAACAAAACCTGGTTAGTCCCACCCATGTCCTCCAGTGATAAATTCAAGCATCTATCAAAAAGTGAGTTGTGCCACATGGGTTTTATGATATGTAAATACAAATTATAATGATGAAACAAACAGAGATGCAACATTCCTGGTGTGAAGTCTCACAATTAACAGTCCCTAGACCTCATCCTCCCAAATCCTTGGGAAAATTAGCCACTCTGGAAAGAGGCAGTAGAGACAGACAATGGACAAAGACAAGATGGTAGCTCCTCCTCTCCTCTGAGTTTGATTGTGAGCAATCCCCACTCCTGTTATTTCTGCCCATTACTGGGAGTTATTTAAGAGTTCAACAGGCTAGGCTAGGCTGTTCATGTTTTCAGTGGTGAGCATAAGGTATAGCCCAGCTTTAGAAGTATGAAGAAACCATTGGAAATTACTTCATGTTCTTTGACAAGCATTTTAAGATACTTATTTCTGCATTGATCTGATGCCATTACTATGTTAATTTTGACATTTGAAAGTCGTTGGTTCATTAAACCTGCTGCACTGCAAGAGTGGAAGGAACTGAATTTGTGATTAACTAGGTTCCAGAATAACTCAATCAGTCAGCCTTTATCCAAAGTTTTCTTGAAAAGAAGGATCCCAGCTGAGGCAGCACTAGGTGAAGAAAAGCAGTACTCTCACCAAAGAACAGGGCCACAGTAGGCCCAGAATGAAAATGGCTTGGTTCAAGTTTCTTTGCTGAACTGGGGGGGCGGGGGGAACGAGCTTCACAACATTTCAGCTTGAGCACAATATGCAGAACTTGTAGTCAACCAAGTTTTACTCAAAGTAGGCATGCTGAACATGTCTCTTAGGGCCATTCATTTCAATGGGTCTATTCTGAGTAAAACCTACTTGAATATTACCCATGGATATTGATTAAGGAAGTTTCCATACAATACTGGAAGTGCCTTGTGCATTTTCCCATGCTCACAAAATCTTATGTCATAATAAATCTGCTAGTCATCAAAGGTGCCACAAAACACTCTTGTGCTGGCTACAGTTCAGACCAGTGGCGTAGTGTGGAGGGGCCACAGGGGTGGTTGCCCTGGGAGCAAAATTGTTAAAGGTAAAGGGACCCCTGACCATTAGGTCCAGTCGTGACAGACTCTGGGGTTGTGGCGCTCATCTCACTTTATTGGCTGAGGGAGCCAGCATACAGTATGACTAAGCCGCTTCTGGCGAACCAGAGCAGCGCACGGAAATGGGGTTTACCTTCCCACCGAAGCGGTACCTATTTATCTACTTGCACTTTGACGTGCTTCCGAACTGCTAGGTTGGCAGGAGCAGGGACCGAGCAACGGGAGCTCACCCCGTTGCGGGGATTCGAACCGCCGACCTTCTGATCGGCAAGTCCTAGGCTCTGTGATTTAACCCACAGCGCCACCCGCGTCCCTTGCAAAATTGTTAGGAGCACAAAATTTCAACACCCAGTGCTGCCTCAATACAGCTGTGGGTTCCACTGAAAACGGCTTCTGCATGTGAACCTGGAAGTGACCTCTCCAGACAAGGAAATCACTCTTCTTATCTCTAAGGCTGTGACCTCCTGGGTTACGCAGATGCCATTAGGCAGTTGAATGCACATGTGTACTCCATCCGTTACCCAGCCACCCAATGCTCCGACGGCACCGGGCTCTGGTAACCTACGCTACAACCCTGGTTCAGACTCTCCCACAGCCTACATTCCACGTCAATACACACAAGAGAGGCTCAAAAGGCAGGTTTGCAGTCATGGGAGAACACTTGAAAAATATACACAGTACAGCATAAAGTACTTGTGTGGGTTGTTAAAAATCAAGGTGTGCCACTTCATACTAGCCTGGCAGTTATCAATTAGTGCCTCCATTGTCAACATCTACCATCACTTTCATGAAACTGACTACTGAAGAAAGATCAAGCAGAAGCTCTTGACAAATTTCAGTCCTTATATTTTAATTAAAACAGGAAATGTTATTTGACAACCAATTCCTGTTAACTCAAGGTATCTCCCCTGAAGAAACTACTTTGAGTTTTGAGATAGGATGCAATGGCAGATAGAGGTGCAGATCAAGGGAACGCCTGCAAGTAATCCCTGCAAATTGCACTGTCAGCTAACTGTTAAGAAGAGAAGCCACACTTTGCTCAGAAACATCATAAGGTTAAAAATAACCTCTGATGTGCACAAGTGCAGACACACATTCCTGTATTTGAATCCTAGTTCTGAGCAGAAAAACTAAAAGGGTCAAATGGTTTCTCTCCCGCATTGATTCACTGCTCAAAATGGTCACCTGCTACAGCAGCTTTTCCTTAAAAAATACAAAATAAAAGCTGTGAGATTGTTACAGGGGGTCTGCTGTCCAAAATTTAGTTTAGCCCCCAGTTACATTATCAAATTCTCTCTGAGGAATACTAAAGTGAATCCTGGTGATTTGTGAACGAGGTTTTGAAGGACAGGAACACTCAATGTGGAGATCAAGAACAGGTGGGGAAATTAACATCACTATTTTATCCAAGAAGCAACCTGAAGAAAATACAAAAGAAAAAGAAAAAAAGACACAACCCAAAGCTTTCTGAAACAAGGATTGAGTCATGAAGTTTTAAGACAGAGAGTGCTTTGTGAAAAGGGTTTCTGTTGCGTTTTGTACCCCTGGCCATGCATGTTACTGTTCCATGGCTTTCCCGTATCTTAACGATTCACAGTGCATTAAGGAGCAGGATGGAAAGCTGCGCAAAAAGAAATCTAAATTCCATCTTCAGCTAGATGTATGTATCAAGAGACGGAGGTGTAGAAGACGGGGAAATAAATAGGCAGGGAAAATGATGAAAGCAGAAGTGGCAAGTCTTCAGAAGCTTTACAATATTCTCCTGTGCTTTAACTACAAATGCCATTGCAAATTAGGCAGAGACTGTATGCAGACACTTTGATCTCTCTTTTAATATAAAACTGAAGCAAGCGACTTTTACATTACGAAGGCAAACCATGCCATGGAGCAAGTCACTATGGGATTTTTCAAGAGAAAGAATACTGTTATTTTCATATCCTTAAGCAAATTCACTCTTATGTGTCTGACCAACCCGACTGAAGTATGGCGAGAAATTATGTTAAAGTGTGCTATTTCGGTTAACCTTTTATGCCTTTTCTTTTTAAACACATTGCGCAAAGACTAAACAAACAATTCTTCTTTACTCAAGTTTCACCAGAAGTCAATGTCATATAATATTTCAACCCCTCTTGGTTACCAAGGCATAAGCCCCCTATTATCTTAAATATATATATATATTCAGAGTAAATTCAAAATGCAAAGCTTGCTGTACAAACTTCATAGGATAAAGAGGGCACTGGAGAAAATTCCTTCAATGATATTTTACATTTATTTTACACCAGAGATTTCCCAGTCAGCTTGTCAAAGCCAGTTGCAGTTACCATCTTCGTTACCTATTTATATAGGCGGGGTGCTTAATCTGTAGCCTTCCAGATGTTTGTACGACTCCAGCTACCATCATCCCCGAAAACTGGGCCGTGCTGGCTAGGGCTGGTGGGAAGGACAGCCAGTCAACACCAAAAAGGTTTAAATTAGAACCAGAGGGCTCAATTTCTCACTTAAGTAATAAAACCTATGTCTAGACTGAACCACTTGACTACTGGTGGTGGGGGAGGGGGCTTCA
This sequence comes from Podarcis bocagei, assembly GCF_964188305.1. Classification (NCBI taxonomy): domain Eukaryota; kingdom Metazoa; phylum Chordata; class Lepidosauria; order Squamata; family Lacertidae; genus Podarcis; species Podarcis bocagei. The sequence continues at coordinate 113,861,304 of NC_138125.1, forward strand.
CCTGACCGGTTAGTTCTCTACACATGAACGTTTCACCCACGTACCAAAGTTAGGATCAGGAATAAAGGTTCTAACTTAAACAGCAAGCACACTCATGACCCAATGGCTTTGGAGGACAAACAGCAGGTCTGGTGTGTGCTATGGGACACTGTTCCAGATTCCCTCAATGAAGTTCTTGGCTGATGCAATAGGAAGAAAAAGGGGCAGAGGTAAATGCCACCTACCATCTTAAACCATTATCTTTCTGCTTCTGTAGCTTCAGGGGTGTGTGTGTGTGTGTGTGTGTGTGTGTGTGTGTGTTTATGCAGAGGTTGGATGGCCACCTGTCATGGATGCTTTAGTTGAGATTCCTGCCTTGCAGGGGGTTGGACCAGATGGCCCTCCGAGTCCCTTCCAACTCTACAATTCTATAAAGCCTACTGGAAGATCAAATCTCACAAGGCTTTCACAGAACTTGAGAGTTTTGTCTGCACTTTGATCTGGTACGCAGGCTGAGACCCTACCTGCCCGCAGACTGTCTCGCCAGAGTGGTGCATGCTCTGGTTATCTCCCACTTGGACTACTGCAACGCGCTCTACATGGGGCTACCATTGAAGGTGACCCGGAAACTACAACTAATCCAGAATGTAGCAGCTAGACTGGTGACTGGGAGTGGCCGTTGAGACCACATAACACCAGTCCTGAAAGACCTACACTGATTCCCAGTGCGTTTCCGGGCACAATTCAAAGCGTTGGTGCTGACCTTTAAAGCCCTAAACGGCCTCTGCCCAGTATACCTGAAGGAGCGTCTCCACCCCCATTGTTCAGCCCAGACACTGAGGTCCAGCTCCAAGGGCCTTCTGGTGCAAGAAGTGAGGTTACCGGGAACCAGGCAGAGGGCCTTCTCAGTAGTGGCGCCTGCCCTCCCATCAGATGTCAAAGAAATAAACAACTATCTGACTTTCAGAAGACATCTGAAGGCAGCCCTGTTTAGGGAAGTTTTTAATGCTTGATGTTTTATTGTGTTTTTAATATTGTGTTGGGAGTTGCCCAGAGTGGGCGGGGTATAAATAATAAATTATTATTATCTACAGGTTGCTTCTCTGCATGCTTCAGCTGAAAAGTGGAATTGCAACGTACCAGTTGCTTTCAATCAGGGTGCTTCGGGAACTGATGGAACCTGTTCCTTCCTAAAAAAAATAAATTTAGCTAAACTAAGCTTCTACAGCAATCCCTGTAGGAAAAACCCCCTGAGAAGATTGTTTTGGTGAGGAGAAATGTCAGTAAATCAAGAAGCACACACCAGTAAGCAAGGAGCTTATATGCATTTTTGGCAGACACTGGGAATCTTCCCCCTTTAATGAGTTCATCCAATAGGCCCTGTCTTTATATCAGAGGAAGTTGCACACTCTCTTCTCTTTCATTTGCTGGATCTCCTTCTCATGTCTATGGGAGATACTGGAAGGTTATGAGAACCATAAAGAAACCTCATTTTTCTTAGGGACAGGATGTTGGTGCCCAAAAGATATGTTGGAGCCTTTTGTAAGGCCTATTTCTGTGAAAATCTCAGCCTGAAATGCTGTGGAGTGTGGGGTGTTTTTTTTGGGGGGGGGGGTCAGAAGAGAAGAAAACCTCATACTTTTAGAAGCATACGCATAGATCCTAACACCACAGATAAAGAAGAGTTCCAAATGAAGCTGAACATTTTATGTTACCAAACAAGCAAGAATTCCACCAGGAGGCAGAGATAATCACTGAAGCTAAATAAAAATATCTTAGTTAAACCACACTGAAGTACCGTATTGCTTATTTATATTAGAAATCATGCTGAGGATTCCCTTGAGAATCGATGGTAGTCAATGAAGTTTTGATAACACGGGTCCTTTTTGTGCAAAACCAAAGAATAAGAGAGGTTGTGAATGGGCCCTTATCCATTTAACCACACTGAGTTACAGCAACAGTGTAATTTCAAAACGAAACATGATTTACCTATGACTACATCGTGGCCGTCAACCAGGCCTGCAGAGAACAGCTCTTGAGAAACGCCATCTGCTGTGTCTGTGTGGAACGTGAAATGAATATGTATTAGTCATAATTAAACTGGGGGGGGGGGACAAAACAAAACAAAAATCAATAAGCCAGGGAAATTTGTTTTAAAAGTAATTTTAATCTATGGACGTCCATTACCAAAGGGTGCTTAAAACCAAAACTTATTTTTGTTAGAGGCACCGTGTACTCCACCACTGATAGTTCTCTCATTTTCTACACACATTCAAAAGCACAGGGTTAATTGTTTAATTCTTCACCAATCCTATAAAGCTCCTTTGTTTAAGCCAGTGGAATTCCTCCTCAGCCATGTAATTAGGTATCCACATTGTAATGAATGTGGGAATGTTAAGGGAGCCTATGAAATAAACAGGGCCTGAGAGCCACACGGTCTTTCTCCATCCCTCACTTTTAATAAGAGCTTTCAGTTCAGGACACAAGGAGCAGCTAGACCCAAATTAATCAACAGCTTCGGAAGCAAGTGTTTGAACTGGCTCAACGTAAAAGTGTTGCGGGGGGAAAGACAACGCTCTAAACAACTTTCTCCCCCTGCAAAGGATGGATACGATCCTGCCTACAGGTACTGAGTAGCGTATAAGACTTCCAAGACTTTCATGATCTGTGTAACCCTTCAATGCTACGACATTTTAGTTATCTCAACTAAAAGTAACGTATTCCTGTATTGGGACCACAATGACATGGCAGCACTTGATGCCACAATAAATAAAAACCCTAAATGGATATGTAAGGAGAGAGACATGTGGACAGCTGGGTCTTTTAAAGAGTTTCCACCACAGAAGCTCTAGAAGCCATATAAACACATGCCGCTGCTGTATGTTTTCCCCCTAAGTGACTTATGTCTTCAGGCCTCAGATTTGCTGCAACTAAAACTTCAAAAAAGGAAAGCCCTGTTGAGTGCATCGTTCTCTTTCGTGCAGGCAATGAAGTCCAAGTTTACCGTTTACTCGGTGAAAAGGTTAAGCTTGAACAGCTTTGGATAAAGCCTTCCGTCGTAATATTTTGTATATTGAAAGTGTTTAAGTTCATCAAGATGGCTTTTGGAAGTGTGTACGCTGTTAAGGCAGGCCCACAGTTTATGCAGCAAACGCAAACTGGATAGCTCAGTTGGTTAGAGCGTGGTGCTGATCATGTCAAGGTTGCAGGTTCGATTCCAATATGGGACAACTGCTTATTCCTGCACTGCTGTGGGTTGGACTTAATGATACTCAGGGTCTCCTCCAACTCTATAATTCTAGGATTCTATGAGCTGCCATGTGCAAACTGCTACTTGATGACAAATGCAATGTTCCAGGGTTTCCGGACATTGGACAGCATTGCTGGCATACTAGCAGCAATTCTGTCTACCATTTAAAGGCAGATGCATGCTTTACATACTTGTTTCATCAGAACCAGGGTTTGTGATAAAGGACATGTGTTCTCTGTTCTTAAGTACTGCAAATGGCTTGACCATAGCAATAGGCATTAGGGGTGCTGTATGGACCTTTGTAACAAAAGGGGGTCAACCCCCGGCCAGTATCTATTTCAGTCTGAATTACTATATCATCACCAAATGCCATTATCACCCAAAGTTAGCAGCACTAGAAGCAAACATACTACAAAAAATACACCCGCTGTATCTTGGTGTCCCCAATAGAATTTTCTTACCAAAAACCTCAAAGGTTTCAGTGTAGTATATGCGACATTTTCCACATGAAAGGCAGCTTACAAAAATAACAGCCTAAATAAAATACTCCTAATAGGTAATCAAACTTGCAATCTCCCTACAGCGCTAACAGTTCTATAAGTAACAGTTCATTTTAAACATATTAAATAAAATTAAGTGAGCATAAAAACTTACCAGCAAGCCGATTAATATCCAAAACTAGTCCTAGAACTAGCGAACAGCAACTTGCAACCTCCCCACCCGACTTTTTCAGAAGATTCAAATGGCCAGAACCATCTTTGGCAGCCCCTCCCACTTTGAAGCAGTGGCCCAAAGAGACGTTGTTTGCACAATCTTATCACTACTGCCCAGGGCTTCATTGACCAGCTTAACCGGCAACCTGCAACTGTGGCATTGTGCAAGAGGCAGCATGGGGAAAGCTGTACGAGAAGATGACTCCCTTTTTAACAATCCAAGGAAGTGTAGATTCGTGCATCGCAATGCCAGAGCCATTTTCTTGCACGCAGACTTCCTCGAAGTAAGGAATCCTGATGACAGGAACAGTGCCATGCAGGCAAGTTGCCACAATGGCACTTGGGAGATGGCAGCCTGACACACAATGCAGCCATTTCTTCCCCACCCCCCTGGGTTGCAAATGTGCTCATAATGAGAAGTCAACTGTGCTGAAGCTTAGTACCCAAGATGGTCCCATGTGGTGCCTTTGGGGCACATCGATAAGGAGTCAGCACTAGGCGAAACATCCTGCAGAGATGAGAAGAGCTACAACACTGCAGTGTCTCCCTGCAATTGAAACTGCTAGATTGTACCCTAGGGGGTCGGTTAGTAGAATCTTCACTGCCAAGGCTCCCACACTCTTTATATTCTGCCCTGCAGTTAACAATTTTTACATAGCCATCACTTATTGGTATGCCACAGTAACTCATATGCTGTACAACTCTGAGGTCAGTTATCAGCAGGATTGCTTTGAACTGCGCACTTCATTACATTAATTTTCAGAGAGACTGATAGAGTGCTCTCTTTCTCGTTCTTTCCCTCTCTCCCTTTCTCTCTTTAGTATCCTCTACCTTGAACCAAAACATTCCGCAACTATGCCACTAAAAATTTACACACTTGGCACTAGTTTTGTTTCAGTTAAGTAGCGTAATATAAAACATTTGGTTAGTACAAGCGATTTCACAGAGCTAATTTATATTAAACTATAAAGCAGAAATCAATTTCTGAAATACCATTTGGAGCCATAAAAGCATAATTTCAATTAAAAGTCTTACCTCTGCCTGGAGTAAACTCAAATCGTATGTCATTAAGTTCCTTTCTGGAATTCCTGGAGGGAGAAAAAAAGGAGCCACGGTAAACACATCAAAATGTAATGAAGTGCAAGCCTTGTGCATTCCAAATGTATTCAAGCTTCATAAATAGGTTGCTATTAATATGTAGGCAGTATTTTGCAGTTTTATGGCCTTGTCTTTCCCCAAGTGCATCACAAATGCACAAGGGCATCAACACAAGGGAAAACCCTGGAAGGGGGGGGGGAGTTTAACCATATTGCATTTTTTTCAAATAAATCTAAAATTACACACTTTTACATTCAGTTTTATGAGCATCTGTTTTTTTTAAGAAAAAAGTATGAGAGAGAAGTAAGTTTTGTTCTGCACCAAAAGAAGTATAAATATAACTCAGCACTCTCTCCCTGAATAGTAAAGGGTTAGATTACAATCAGAAAACTCAATTCAAGTTCCTCCAAGTTTCTGTTTTGTATTTCTACCCTTATTTCTGAGTGCAACTGTGCTTATACATAAGCTTAAGGCACAGGTGGGAAACCTGTGACCCTCCAGATGTTGTTGCACTCCAAATCCCATCAGAATAGCCAATGGTCAGGAATGATGGGAGTTGTAGTCAAAGAACATCTAGAAAGCTGAAGGCTCCCTACTCATACATCGCGAATTCTATACTATGCCGCTGAAATATTGGGGCGGGGGCAACCATCATAAGGGGCTGAATCCCCTTATGTGCCGCCCCAAGAGCTTTCAGGCATTCTTTTGAGACTTTATTTTCACAGCATCACTAAGCTGAAGAGGAGTAAGGTTAAATGAGAAGGAAGAAAACAAACAAGCATTACAGAATCAAATTCACGAGAGAAGTGCTATCACTTGCCCAAACACTCAGTAGAGCACTTACAAGCACGCTAAAGTCAGCAGGTTAAGTTATATTTCTCTTTCAGTTTTATAAGCTGAGCTTGCAACAAAAAAGCTGACAAAATTAGTCTGCACATCTGTTTTGAAAAATGCTGCCCTTCTTTTATAAAGGGAACTTAATATGTAGGGCTACCTCTGAAGACAGTTTGGAAACTTCAGCTAGTACAGAATTCAGCAGCCAGGTTGCTCACCGGAGGAAGACGGTTTGAGTATATTACACCAATCTGTCTGACTGCACTGGCTACCGATTGGTTTCTGGGCCCAATTCAAAGTGCTGGTTTTGACCTATAAAGCCTTAAACGGCTCAGGACCGCAATACCTCAAGGACTATCTCTTACTATATAAACCTACCCGAACCCTGAGATAATCTCCTGAGGCCCTTCTTTGTGTGCCTCCTCCCCGTGGGGTCCAGAGGGTGGCAACATGAGAAAGGGCCTTCTCTGCAGTGGCTCCCCATTTGTGGAATGCTCACCCCAGGGAAGTTCGCCTGGCACCTTCATTGTACACCTTTAGGCACCAGGCAAAACTGTTCCTTTTTAACCAGACCTTTGGTTGATTTCACTGATGTCCTACGCCCTTTTGAAATGTTGGGGGTTTGGGGGGGGCGGGTTATTGGGTTGTTGTTTTTATTTTGATTATATATTTTGTGGTTTTATATTTTTATTTTGTTCTGTGAACTGCCCTGAGACCTCGGGTATAGGATGGAATATAAATTTAATAAATAAATTAAAAAACATTTTTAAAAAATTCAGGAATGGGCCGCAAGAAATCACTTGATTTCAGCCTTGAGGTCACATATGCAAAATTCAACTAATCAGCAGGACGATTCGGGGCATGGGGGAGTGAAAACCAGCTCACCTGGGCAAAAGTTGGATGACCGGGTTTAGCTACTTCCCAACAGTGTCCTTTACTATGCCTGCCCCTCACACCTGTGGGCACGTAGATTGCAGAAAGGCCACACAGTTAAGATTGAAAAGGCCATGGCTCAGCTGCAGACCACATACTTTGCATGTAAAAAATTCAAAGTTCAATCCACAGCATGTCCAGGTACACCTGAGACATACTCCCTGAACCCCGGGGGAACTGCTGCCAGTCAACTTTAGATAATAGTGAGGTAGATGGATTAAGGCAGCAACTTCCTGTGTTTCTGAAGTCCTGCTCCTGATGACACATTTCATTGAGAGAAAACCTCCTCTCCTCACCTTCCACTAAAAAAAGAAAAAGGTATTGTGCATATAGACAGCTCCAGAGCAGCACGAGACTAATTTCACTCCTAGATTCATAGTGATAGGTGTTTTGCTAGTACCATAAGAAAAAGTTCGGTAGCGCACGGATTTTGTGACAGCTTTGTATGTAAGAATGCATATAACATAAGGAGATATTAATCCTGGCAATCCCTTCTAGAATATGCCTGAAGGTGGGCAGGTAGTTAACATTAACATGTTTCTATTTAATTACATCATTTATTTTAACTTTTTTGCTGAGTTTGGGGTCAATCTGCCCATGCAGGATAGAGCATGTTTAACATGTGTGCCACACACAACATAAACAACTTTATGTTCTGATAATGCGGCTAATTCTGCACTTCCACTTTCATATTGATTGACACTTTCCCATTTGTCAATAAAACAATCTCCTTTGCCCGAGGACAGAAGTGGGGGCATAGGGAGAGGAAAAAAGAAGACAGCCATCTCATTTTGGAAACAGCAAGTGGGCAAAGACCAGATACAAACATAATTGCTGTAGCACACTTTTTTCCTCTCCTGGCGAATAGCTCAATCTGCTTGAAAAGCTAATAGCAGTGAAATGTGTTTTGCGGTCCATTATTCTTCTGTTCCTCAGCATGGAAACTGTAAGCAGACTCATATTTCAGTGTACCAGGCCATGAAGTCTTGCTGTGGGAAAACTAAATCCAACATCCAGGCACGCTCAGCCATGACTCAGAACTATTATCACTTGCTAAACACATATTAAGAAAATGTCACACAGTCACAAAAACACGATCACGCAAGAACAACAAAAATGGATTGGCAAGACAACAGATACAACTTTTGCAAAATGAGCGCAGCAAAAGAAGTATCCAGCTGCTAAGTATAGCAGGCGCGATTCAAAAGGTGAATTAATTTCTTGTTATCCCGTTCTTTAGTCAGACCAAATGGATATTGCATAGTGCAGTATTATGCAGCCAAACAACCATGCAGAACTGTTTCGATTAGTGAGAGGCAATGGTAAAGTTCATTTGCTGCCTTCAGTAGCTCCGACCATTAAACAGAAGGTTTCTTTTCTTTTGAAGGGTGGAAAGTAGGAACTTTTCAAGCCCACAGGAAGTATCAGATCTGCTCACAAGATGCTGGAGAGAGAGGGCTTTAGCTGAAAGCCCCATCTATTCACTTGCATCTGGACTCACACAGATGTCCCTATGAATATTAGGGGCGGAGAGAGAAGCAAATGGGGCTCCTTGAACCTCTCCTTATAATCTACGAGACAGATATAAAGCTACTGTTAGTATGAGCCAATGCCATATGCAAAAAGAAAAGAAAATATGACTTTGGATGCTGAAAGTGCAGCAGTCTACATGCAGCTGTATAACGTGAGTTACTGAGCTGTCCAAAAAGATACTGAGTTCGATTTACCTTAATAAATTGCATCAATCATTTATATGTGATTAAAAAAAAAAATAGAGAGGGAGAGGTACTCAGCTGTTGAAAAAAACGAAATTGATCATTCACACAGGTAAAAGCGGCAAGGTTAAAAACAAAAAAATTAAATGTCTTACAGCACAGAGTGCAATCCCACAATGCAAAAATAAAAAATTAAAAATGACCCTCAGTACTGTCCACCGAGAAGAGACTATTGACTGTAATTTGCTACTTAGGGCTTCAGGGAAATTAGGACCTCCTGCACAAACACTTGACTTATACTATCTGTGGTACCCCAAAGTTCTGTTTTCACAAACCTGGAAACAATAATCTCTGACCTTTGTGTTTCTACATGCATTCTGTATGCAAGGTGGACTTGCCAAGGCCCATAGTCAGGGTTTTGAGATCTTGCTTCCTAGGCTCTCCGTTCTCCAGCACAACCCCAAAGCTAAACTGTTTGTCCAACAGCAGAGACCCTCTGGTACAGTCCATAAACACTGTTTTAACACAAAACACCACACCCACCTACCCAATTGAGGAGGAATTGTGGCATCCCTACTCTCTCAAGACCAGGGAGAATATTGGTGGATGAGGATATCACAGTGTTTGTAGACCTCCAGATCTCTCCCTGTGTCCAGGAGGAGTTTTGTAAAGACGTTTGTTTCATCTGGATCTCAGTTCCTTTTTCGTTCTTTTTTGTACTCCTTGAGATAGCAGTTACAAGAAGTGACAAGAAGAGGCACCACTAATCAATGCACCGTGGCTAAGAAACTAACTGAAGAAACTGTGGCTAAGAAACTAATCAATGCACTGTGGCTAAGAAGACAGGCCATGTACAGCTTGCAAAGGATGTGATAAAGGCCACTAAAAGGGGCAGACTACAGAGTGGTCAAGACTCCTTTCAGGTTAGATGAAGCCGAATGCAGATTTTAAGACAGACAAGTTTGGGCTCTGTGCGCAGAACATGTTGGTACAAGCATTAGGAAGGGCAGTGAATGTGTGGCCCTATGAGGGAGTCAAATGCAGCCAATAAGCAATGGATGGCAGAGAGCTATCTTGACTAGATGCTACTGAGTGCCTTGTTGACACGACGATTGCTTAGCCAGTCGCACTTCTACCGGAACAGCAGAAGTTTCCACCAAAAGGTTACATGGCACAATGGTGTGTGCAAGATCCATTTCGGCAACTACACCCACCTCCAATAAACCCCATCCTTCTGTTTCCCAACAATCCTTCCATGGCCACAAATCTCAATATTGATTTTTTTACTGAAATTACTTACCATATTCACACCCATTTTTGTATTAATCTGATCCCTTGAGACAAGTTGATCATGGGATAAATGACATTTACAACAATGACTTTAAAAAAGGAGAGTGCCTGTAATTAGGAGGAAAATCTCTAGTGGACTAGATCAGAGGTGAGGGAGTGTGCCCGCCCCAAACATCCCTGGACACCCACATTCAGAGGGTGTGATGCTGGAATAGAGGCAATTCACCCAAAATTCATTGTATCTAGGTCCACATCATGCAGTCAATTGCCAGATTTTGTGTGGAAATTGACCATGTGGAACAAGCCTGAGTGGGCTGATTTTACTCCGGTGGATTCTGTTCAGTATTTATTCCCCTGCACAGACAGCTAGAGACCTCAGAGGTGAGACAAGCTGGCTCGCAATCCCCTCCAATGAGAGGTATCATTGGATCCGGTTGAATGCAGCTTAAATACATAGTGCAATTATTCTTTGAAAAACTCCAGGAAAACCCTAATAAATGATCCATTGTGTTCCCTGGTCTTTCCAAACATGATTTTCCTTCCCAGCTTCTAAAAATCCACTTGAAATGCAAGAGCAGCAAATAATATATTTCTTTTGATATGTCTCTGGCACTACAAAGCTGAATAAAATTGAGTGTAAAAATGGGATTTAAACCAAGGTACATAAAACCCATACATACTTAAGGTTAGCAGTGTTCTATAACAATTATTTGGGCAAAGTGCTTATATTAATCATTCATTATTTAGAGAAGAGCCCCATTCTAAAATAATTCACTCAACAAGGATATAGTAGGAAATTACTTGCATAGTTCTATATCTATATAGTAAAATATTGGCTGCCAGACCGCTGCATTATAATTCCTTATTCAAGTTTAATACCACGAGTCTTACTGATTTTTGGTCATTTCGCTTTTTATAGACAGCCTCATTCATTCCCATTTTTAAATGGACTGAGTCCTCACACATAAAAATACCTAGAACTCACATTCATACTTCAAACTGACAGGCTCCCATGTACATCAGCACTTTTACTCGGTTCCTTGTTATAAAGATTTAGAATGTAACATTTCTTACAGGGTAGTCCATTTTCCCAACCTCCATTTTATCTTGTCCCTTCCATAATTCCTTCCATACCCTGACCCTATGCACTCTGCACACTGCCTGTCCTTCCTCTATTCAGAGCATCTTTCCCTAGACACAAACTTCGTGGGACTGATAGTAGCTGGAATTACCACTCTTTCCTTCCAGAAAAATATTGGTTCCAACCATATTCCACACTATGCATCTGGAGCAAACATATGTGCCTTGGGTTGCATAGAATGTATGCAATCCAAGGCTGCAATCCTATGCACATCTACCTTAGGAGTAAGCTCCGGAGCAAAGCATGCATAGGATTGTGCTACATGGCCTCAATCCTAAACTTTAAAATGGCAAGTCTTGCTGAACTCAGTGTGACATACATCTGGACAAACACTCTGCAGATCAGACTGTATGGCTGAAGACATTTCACCCCGCAACCGAAGTGCAAGCTTATTCCAACTGTCATCTCCAGTCATGCAGATTTCTAGTATTTTGTAGTGGCAGTGCTTCAAAAATCCTCAAAGCCTGTTAAAGGCTGCAGACAAATGTTGCATAAAGGGATGAGCATGCACACCAGATTAAACTATCAGGCAGCATAGATGCTGTTTGTCTCCAATCTAAGACGTGCCGTAATCTAGCATAGAGTCTTCATGAAATAAAAGCACCCGGGCTAATGTCTGATGTGGCGTACTTTCATTTCACTTCCCCAGCTCCTCATAAAAAGGGGGAAAGGGGAGAATTTCAGCTAACAGTATAGCACAATGGCTGTGCTTGCCATTCACAACACTGACCTCTCTACAAGAGGAAAGTACTGTAAAATGCAAAAACAACATAGCCTCTAGCTGCTGAACACTACCAAACAGTACACAAACCAATAAACTTCTCCAGTGGGCTAATTCTACCTTTCTATGTGGAGGCAGCATTCGCAATTTGTGTTTTTATTATCCAAGAGCTCTGGGTAAAATAAGTTGGGGAAAGATCGCATGATCTCAACGGACAGAACCACCAATTAAATGTAAAGATATGCTTGCAGTTGCCATGAATCTCTACTCGTTAACTCTCACTCAGCTGGAAACGAATCACCGCTGGGATTGAACCCATCAACAATTGGAGCCACAACACCTCAGGCCCAACGCAAATTCCTCCCTGTGCACACAGCTCTCTGCAATGCTAATGTGAAGACACAGTTTTATACTTAACTCTAGTTAGACCTAGGAGGATGAACGGAATAGCCTTTACAATTGCACACCTAAGGAAAAGAAAATTCTTTTATAATCCCCACGCAACAGGGAACTGATGGTGTTCTCTAACAACATGCCTTTTGTGATGAATGTGAGACCATTACTACACATTGCGGATGAATCCACATGGCTACTTTACAATCACTGTGTTACCTGCTACACATATTAGGCAAGATCCCCTCACACCCCAAGCAGCAGCTAATGAAAATATCTGATGGGAACTTAAAGCATCTTTCTATGTATTCTAGCTACCCAGCATGTAGTATATAAAACAAATAAAACCACAAATCCAGAAGATAGGCTTTGCAATGCAAACATGTCCATGGGCTAGACCAGGCCCAAGAGACCAAACGGGGACCTCCATGCCTCCCTATCTGGCCCTCTGATGATGCAGGCTACAGTGGTACCTAGGGTTACATACGCTTCAAGTTACAGCCTCCACTAACCCAGAAACCTTGGGTTAAGAACTTACCTTGGGTTAAGAACTTTGCTTCAGGATGAGAACAGAAATCGTGCAGCGGCGGCAGCGGGAGGCCCCATTAGCTAAAGTGGTGCTTCAGGTTTAAGAACAGTTTCAGGTTAAGAACAGACCTCCAGAACGAATTACGTTCTTAACCCGAGGTACCACTGTACATCCCTTCTCCTCAGGCCACATCCTTCAATGGCCCTGTTTCACCCCACAAGTGGTTTTGCCTGGCTAGAATGTGCACACGAACTCTGATCATGCTTCTTCCCTGCCTGCCTGCTTGGATAATGGAGGGTTCTGTGAGTTTGTGTAAAAACTAGCCTGTTGCACAAAGATGAAATTTACATTGATTGCTCTGCCCACTTTGGCTGCTGACCCCCCACACAACGAGCACGCGGCCCTTGAAAGTCTTCTCAGAAGGGATGTGGGGCTTGGGGTGAAAAAGTTCACTGCAGCTCATAACACTAAACCATGGCTGCTTTTGCATATAGGTCCTGAACCAATACCTTGTTCCAGTAGACTATGATATCGTGACCTAAAATTTTAAAGGCCTAAACCTAAATGTATATTAACATACTACCAGTTCCACAACCCTTTGGAGATTTTTTTGGGTGGGTGGGGGGAACAGCGAGAAGCAAAAATCACTGCCCCCTCCCACCATTTCATATTTCTCCCAATTTGCAGAAGCTCTTGTAGAACACCAAAGGTTGAAATAATCTCACTCTTATTCTTCATCATCATTAGGCTCTTACAAAAATCCAGACTTTAATTTCTCTAAATTATCCACTTAAACTGATGGCTGTCCTCTGTGATTGAAGGTGGCAGATCGCCTGTAGATGTTATTGGCTTGCTCAACAGCGCTGAGATTCCATAACGCCTGGTTTCAATATCATTTAGTTCTGCTAATTTCAAAAATGTCATTTTAAATCCGGTCACCCCAATTTGGCACAGTCATTGCCTAAGTATTCTCAACACCAGCGACTGTTATGATGAAAGCTATCAGAACATACCACTATCTCAAGTATGTCCAAAGTCTGCTGAAGATCAGTGCCATTGTTCCAAGGGCTCTTTGACCATGTTTCAAGATTTGAAATCACTCTGCTTGGAAAATGTGTGCTTGCCTGTTCAAAGATGGTACAACTAAGTCAGTATTCAGCATTCCTCAGAACAATCGGCACAAGCATTGATAGGAGTTATGAAGTCAACTTGCTTCCAGTGTTTCAACCAGAGATTGCAGTCTTGCATCTCCTGAACCAGTGAGCTTCTTCGCACACGAAAACCCACAAAACATTAATGTGCATTGAATCTGGAGACTCACTGGGAAGATGATGGGCATATTCTAACCTTTAAGGAATTAGACCTTGTTTGGGCTGTAAGATGTGGCTTTACTTGGTGATGCTGTATGTCTCTTCAATAGAAGCGAAGAATTTGATAGAAGACATTGCCTTCTCCCTAATGAGGTTCAAATGAGAACTCCCAATTTGCAGTTGCTCAAAACTATTGGACTTTCCATCTCCTATGTGTGTACAGCCTGCATCTGTGGAAGAATTCTGACAGCAAGGAACTTCATACAAATTGGAATACATCCTGTCTTTCTCTCAGTTTGGGCAAAGAATATAAATCTTATGGAATGGCCAGACCAATCTTTATGAACAGGCTGTGATTTCTGCCCATTTCCTGGGAAGATAGATTGATTCCTAAACCACTCTGAGTAGCTTCATGAGGGGAATAGGGGCCACTGACCACGTCTCTGCATCCTAAACAAACAACACCTCCCAGAATTCTTTGGTATAATACCATTTTAAACATATAAATTTATCTCCTGAGAAGGTGATGTCAAACACATGTCAAGCACACGTGGTATTTGAAACCATGCCTCTGAATAAACGGCCCAGTTCCAAGGTGGATATGATTTAAATCAAATAAATTTAAATCACTAGTCAGTAAGACTTGATTTAATTTTTTTTTTTTTTTTACAGAAATACTCATTCTTGCTGGTATAATCTTAATATTTGCAACCAGAAGAAGATTTCATTTTTAGAATAATAAATTTTCAGAGTAGTTTTTACAGTTTTATCAAAAATTACTGATTTTGTTATCCTATTAGAAATACATAGATAATTGTGAAATTATTGTTAGGTTTAATAACTTAACTGTTTATATTTGGACAACTTTTCTGCTGTACTTTATTGGAAGGAGAAAAATAATCATTTACTTAATAAAAATTTGTTTAACCAAAACAATAACATTATAGCATATGTATTCATGCTTATTAACTAATGTACATAGTTAAATAATTTTTTAAAAAAACAAAAACCCTTAGACTGAGTTTTAGCACATATGAAAAACTTAAAACAAAACCTTATTTCCTGATGAATAGCCTTTGGACTATAATGTAACTTAAATAGAAATCTATCTTTAGAAAGATTTTTCCTCCAAAAGCATTTTATTTTAAAAATCTAATTTAAATTTTTAGAAATCCAATTAAAATTTTTAAAAATCTGATTTTTTTGATTTTTTTTTTAATCATTGATTTTTATCCACTCTGCCCAATTCTAATCCTCCTTCCCCTATATTTACATGGATATTTCCTTCACCAAAAGATTACTGACAAACCTTGGTTGCCCACCCTTCCACACACGGCATATCCTGGCACTGTGGTGTCCTTTGTCCACAGAGTAAATCCTGACCCTTCCCTCCTTGTCTGTCAAAATATATTCCATACTTAGTAACCTTATTCCTCTCACAATAAGGCTATTGAGCACCCGTCTGTCCACAATCCAACATAATTAGTCTGAAGGCAGATGAGTTGGCAAGTCTGCCAACTGTGAGTGCTAGGATGGATGCCACCCAATGGGTTCCATTAAGGAAGAAAGGCAGGACTTGCACACTGCAGGAGAGCAATCCTTATCAGTTATGAAAGCTGTTTGGCCTTCTCTGCATGTACCCATGGGTGGGAGCTATGCACAAAGTGTGTATGTAATGCCTAGGGCATCCGCACTGCCATGCACTTGGGTCAAATGGGAATGCAGCCATTTTTCCAATCATGGAAACGAGATGGTTATGTGCATGTGAAACACCCAGGGGCTCTGGCCCCAGCCTCAGCTCATGAGTAAGAAAATCAACTGAGGAAAAAAGCTCTCCACAAAAAAAAAAAATCCAGCCTTAAAGTAAAGGATTCATCTGACAGCTGCCTTAAATTAGAAGCAAGCAAGCAAGCAAGCTGAAGAAGGAGCTGAACACTCCAGCAGAAAGGAGCCGGCTCCAATTACCCATCCCTCCTGTTCAGCTCTTTCTTTCCTCCCCGCCCATCCCTCTCTCGCACTGCCAATCTGCCTCTAGCATCCCCTACTCTGACTGCATCAAAAATTTCTGTATTGTTATATACACACACAGCATTTCTGAGGGGCGGCGGTGGGGAAGGAACAGTAATTTGTCTATAAATTACTGCTCTTCTGAGCTCCAGCTCCTCTTTCAGTTTTTTTCCCCAAACCTCTTTTATAATTGCATTTACTTTACTTCTTTTCATTCTGGAAATAACTGACAAAAGTTAAGCACGGCCCTCATTATTAGGTAACGCTTGTGGGGGCAGGCTACTATATTAAGCCTCGGATGCTCAAAAAAGTTTTGCTCCCAAGAATGGAAGATGGGAAAATGCAAAATTAATCTTTTACAGTTCTCCCAACTTCTATTTCAAGGCTACTATAATGAGTTCACTGTCTCTCTGGATGGTGATTTACTGATAGAGTGTCACAAAGTCAATTTTACTATAAGATATGTTATCATGGTTTGATTTAAGTTTTACTGTTCAGGGAAACCTTGATAAAAATGATGCAATACACCTAAACGCAAGGTGGAGGGAAAGTCTTTGTAGAAGTAAAATCAAAGTGAACTGAAAATAACTTTGCATTAGAATTAACTTTCTAAAGTTTGCATTTTGACCATTTCGATTAAGCTGTAAAGAAGCAGTGTACATTTATGGTGCAAATTTCAACAGGAATGTTATGCTTACGTTTCATCATAAATGTCACTCGTTTCAGTTACTGCCAATAACTGCATCTCAGGGGCAGAGTTCAGAGGATCTTAACTTAGAATCACCATTATTATCTGAGATATGAATGAGCCTTTTGACTGTACACACAGGTGGTTCATGCATCAAGCAATAAAATCATAGTTGAATTAACCATATTTTCCAAGTTTATTCAAACTGGAAAACCACGGTGAACAGCTATTAGATCAGTTTAAAACCTTGGGGAAAATGCAGTTCAATTCCATCTCTTCATTATGGTCAATGACCAGTAATGGGGACAAGGGTATCACAGGTAAGTGAAACTACAGGGAGAATAGAGATGTTATTTTGGGCTACAATTCAGATTCTGCTGAAACACACAGTTTTGGCCCCTCAAAGATCTGTTCACAGATCTCTTATCTCTTAACTATTTCCATAGTTAAAAAGGCAGTATATAAATAAAGTAATGCATGCATGGGCCTGGATTATATTCATTTTATGTAAATAAGTCCAACTCAGATTACACCAGATACTTGGGGGATAATTAAAGCCATTAAAAAGGAACCTTGGAACTTGTCAACTGTACTCTAGGAATAGCTGTCTTAGTTCCTACAGCCAAAACAATCACTATATTCTAGCTGGAGTGTTCTGGATCTGTGAAAATACCAAACAAGCCTAGAATTTTAAAATGCTTTGAAAAATAGTAAAATGCATTGCACCAGCTCTTGGCACAGAGTCCTCCTCTGTGTTAAAAGGGACACAGGTGGCACTGTGGTCTAAACCATTGAGCCTCTTGGACTTGCCAATCAGAAGGTCAGCAGTTCGAATCCCCATGACGGGGTGAGGTCCTGTTGCTTTGTCCAAGCTTCTGCCAACCTAGCAAGTTCAAAAGCATACCAGTGCAAGTGGATAAATAGGGAATGCTGTGGTGGGAAGGTCAACGGCATTTCCGTGTGTTCTGGCTTCCATCACAGTTTTGTTGCGCCAGAAGCGGTTTAGTCATGCTGGCCACATGGCCCGGAAAGCTGTCTGTGGACAAACACTGGCTCCCTCAGCCTGAAAAGCGAGATGAGTGCCGCAACTCCATAGTCGCCTTTGACTGGACTTAACTGTCCAGGGAACCACCTCCTCTGGCACAAGCTATATATTACATTTTTGTCACAAAATGCCAAGAAACAAGTATAGGCAAGTCAAGCAATTAAAACTGGAGATCAAATATTTTAGAAATATTCCTGGATCCCAAGAAGAAAAGATATTTCCCCCCATTAACAGACATACTAGCTCTTGAAGATTGTAAAGTGTTTCAATTAATTACTGTATGCTGTGCAGCACTAAGTCATGTCTAAACCCAGAAGTATAGCAGCTACAATTCAATTTTCTCTAGCTACTAGTGTTTTTTGGTAGCAGGATGTGAACGTCTATATGGAGAAATGGTCAACATAGCCGCTTTAAGGGCACACCAGGCCCGTATAGATGGTTTAAAATCTGTGCCTTTTGCCAAATATCAGAATAATTCAGTTATCAAATTGTTAGTCCATGGCCACAAGCCAGAGCAGAGGAGAGAGTGTTTCTGCGTTTCACAACAGGACTCCTTACACATTACATGGAGTGCAAGTAGAGAGTGTGGCTGGGATTCTGCTCAGGAGCACTGCTTCTCATGTATACTTGGAAACCACAAAGTGTAGGCTTTATGGGTGCAATCAGGGTCCCTGCATGATCAGGAATACCAATCGCGGGTACAGGGACACCATTTGCAGTGGAACAGCACTAATTCTGCTAGCGTTTCCTTTCTGCAGCACCCAGCATGAATTCAACCAAACCCCTACAATTTTTGCAGCAATGACAGATGTAAGAGAAGCATTACTAATACTGAACTGCTTCGTGACGAGCCTAGGAAATGGCTTTAGAAAAGTTTGCCGCTCTTAAAAGGAAAACTAATGCTTTTAAGAAAAGATTTAGTCATTAAAGAATTTAAAGCAGTTTAAAAAAAGGGAAGCCAAAATGGGATTTGATCACCAAGACACTTCTCCACCCTTCGCCCTTGTGTGTACATGTGAAGATCGATCACAAAAGCATAGGAATTCCCAGGAGAATGTGTTTAACATGTAATGGTTCGATTACTCCTTGGCAAAAACTCATCAGACTACAGCCAGCTCTTAGTGGAAATTCTTCAATGTGCTTTTTAGGTCACATCAACGACTTGATTTAACTATCAGCTCAGCGGGTGGTGGCACAAAATTTCTCGGGAGGAAAGTAGTCAAGATGGGTAAAGCCAAAAACCCTAGATTTTAGCTGCTTGAACTCGTGTTAATACCAACTCAATGCAGCGCATTACAAAGCAAACCGTATAAAACCAAGAGATTGGGTTTGTGAGGGTACAAAATATAAGCGCTTTTCTCCATGCAGAAAGGGCTGATGAAACCAACAGATAGACTGAATACAATTTATAGAATAGTTATAGCTTATTGTGCTCTCACAGCTTTTGTTAATGGCAAATAGTTTTACGACAAAGGCTTTAAAAAGACGAGGAGGAAAAAAATCCCACCAAACCCCCATCTATGAATAGCAAAAACAGGTTGTGCCATTCCTACACTGGCTATAGCACTTTCCTTTAACATGTGAAATAGCAAAAATAAAACTCCTTATCTTGGACTGCCGTTGTAAATTTGGCAGGAATAGAAATATTGCCTGCCCTTTCCTTCTACAAGATGAATGCACACAGAGTTCTACAGAGTCTCACAATCTGTAATAGTCACAAAAGGAGTTACAATAAAATTAAATCTCTTTCGAGCACTGCTAAAATACTATTGCTATGGAGGCAGAGGAAAAGAGTAAATAAAGAGACCAACAAAGCAATCTTAAGCAGGTTTACTCAGAATCAAGTTTCTCTATATCTAATGGGTCTTACTCCCAGGTAAGCATACATAGAACTGCTTAAAGGGTATTTTTGTTTTATAATCAAGGGGAGTACATTTTGTATAACGTATACTACTGTGTCCCATCAGCACAAGGATTTTCACTTGCACAATGGGACTTCCTTCCCCTCTCCTCCTGCCACACCCTCCTCAAATTTGCTCCAAAGAGCTAAGGGAACCCTGAGAAAATGTTTCAGGGGACACGGGAGGGGACAAAATAGGGACAATATTCCACTGAGCAAGGAGAAATTCTTCTACTGACAAAGAAGAGACACAGAGCTACAATGGATTCTGCCCTACATTTATAGTGCATAATTGGAATGTCTAATGAAAGTTTTTTCATCATGACATCAGGATAGGCAAGCTACAGGAAAAATTTCAAAATGTGGTGACCTGTTGAGATCAGGGGAAAAGAGAATTTAAGTCAGGAGGAAGTGAGCACATGAACATGCAGCGTTTTCCCTATCTCCCAGGGCGTGGGAGCGCAAGGTTGACTAGGAAGAGAAAGCCCAAGTGACTTTTGCTTCCATTTTTAAATTCTCTTTCCCCCCTTTTTTTGCATTATTGACAAAATGAGGAGTTCATGTCATACATGTCAAAATACATGTCAAATACCGTCCTTCACAGAGTACATGGAAAATGCAAAAGAAGTCCTTATATTAGCAACTACCGACTGGGCTGGTTCCAGAAAACTTGCAAAGGACCACATCACATGTGAAACTAGAGGAAAGATCTTTGGACATGCAAAGAGGACGGGTGGTAGTGAGCTCTTCTGTATCATTGATTAATCTCATTGCTACAGCTAAGAGACCAGTACTCAATCTTTCCACAGTACATTAGAAATAACGACTTCCTTCCATTGAAAGAAGGAATAAGGCGTAGATCAACACGAAAGAAGTTTCAGTTTCCAAAGTTATTTTAGGTTAGCTAAAGAGAAAAACTAGGTTAGGTCTACATGAAAAGCATGTTAAGCTAGTTTTCTGGAAATTAATTAGGCCTCTGAAAAACTTGCTCGTTAAGAAGCAATTAATAGACTACAGACTCATTTTCTTAAAATGGAAATCAACTTTTGTCTACTGCCAAAAAAACTATAAAGCCTGACACCATATTTGTATCATTTCCTAAAAGGCTAAATGTTCTTTGAAAATATATCAGTCATTTTTTCCCCTGCAGCTGCAGATCAAACCTGCCCAGTAAAAATGTTCTGAGCAGGCGAGTTGTAATACAGCCATGGTTTATTTCCGTCAGAGGTTGACTGCTGAAGTGTGAAAGAAACTCATTAAAAATCTCTCACTGTGATCCTGCAATGGAATGAAAAAGGCAGGGGGGGGGGGAGAGAAAATACTTAATGAAGGGTACCCTTAGCCTGGAGCTACAGTCATATTCAGTTATTTCTCTCCCCACCCCCACCCCTTCTCTTTTAGTAAGCAATTAAAAGAGAGCAATTAGTCATGGGAATGCCATTCATATTGGTCATACTGAGAAAGGATTATGTGAACACTTAGTTTCTGCTAATGTTATTAAAGTTAACAACACTGACCCCCCACCCCACCAAGTCTATGAAGGCAAATAGATGAAACGTCTTACCTTAGTCTTAAAACAAGATTCACAGCACATGGAACTTCACCAAATTCATTACTAACAGCAGGCCGAGTCTAAGTTCCAACGAGAGAGAGAGAGAGAGAGAGAGAGAGAGAGAAAGAGAAAGTAGTACACACTTACTCTTTCAGAAGAAACAATTCACCTTACAAAAACAAACTTTAAAATGGATACAAGACAATAACAGAGCACTCACCTTAAATCTATTTCCCAGATTAATCCAATAAACTGCAAACCTGCACTTAAGAGGGCACAGTTTAACGCCATTGTATTAACTATGCCACCCCCTGGTTTAACGTAGAATTGAATTTAGTAAGAAACCAGGTAATGTGCATTTTGTTTATACAGTGGTACCTCACAAGACGAACGCCTCGCAAGACGGAAAACCCGCTAGACGAAAGGGTTTTCCGTTTTGGAGGCGCTTCGCAAGACGAATTTCCCTATGGGTTTGCTTCGCAAGACGACAGCCCATAGGGAAATATTCGGGACAGCGGGGAAGCGCAGCGCGTCTTCCCCACTGTCCTCGGACCTCCTCCGAAGCCGGGCGGCGGGGCGGGAACGCCTCCTCCCGCCGCCGCCGGGCTTGGGAACGATGCTCCGAAGCCGGGCGGCGGGGCGGGAACGCCTGCCCCCGCTGCCCGGCTTCGGAGCATCGTTCCGAAGCCGGGCGGCGGGGAGGGAACACCTTCTGAAGGCGGGCGGGGGGCGAAAGTCTTTGCTCCCCCCTGCCTGCCTGTCCCGGAGGGCTTTTGAAGGCAGGCGGGGGGGGGGAGCAAAGACTTTCGCCCCCCGCCCGCCTTCAGAAGAGGTCCAGGACCTCTTCTGAAGGCTGGCGGGGGGCAAAAGTCTTTGTCCCCCCTGCCTGCCTTCCCAGGGGCTTTTAAATCACCCCGGACAGCGGAGAAGTCCTCCGCTGTCCCGGGGCGATTTTAAAATGCCGCCCGCCAGCATTTTAAGATCGCCCGGACAGCGGAGAAGTCCTCCGCTGTCCCGGGGTTTTTTAAAATGCTGGGGGTGGGAAGAAAAGCCCTTGTCCCCCCCCCCCAGCCTTCAGAAGAGGTCCGGGGACAGACTGTCCCCGGACCTGGTCTGAAGGCGGTTTCCCTAGGAACGCATTAATTGATTTTCAATGCATTCCTATGGGAAACCGTGCATCGCAAGATGAAAAACTCGCAAGACGAAGAGACTTGCGGAACGAATTAATTTCGTCTCGCGAGGCACCACTGTATGTCCAACACATAAAATATGAGGTTAGGTAAAGGTAAAGGGACCCCTGACCATTAGGTCCAGTCGTGACTGACTCTGGGGTTGTGGCGCTCATCTCGCTTTATTGGCCAAGGGAGCCGGTGTACAGCTTCCGGGTCATGTAGCCAGCATGACTAAGCTGCTTCTGGTGAACCAGAACAGTGCACGGAAACGCCGTTTACCTTCCCGCCAGAGCGGTACCTATTTATCTACTTGCATTTTGACATGCTTTCGAACTGCTAGGTTGGCAGGAGCAAGGACCGATCAACGGGAGCTCACCCCGTCAAGGGGATTTGAACCGCCGACCTTCTGATTGGCAAGTCCTAGGCTCTGTGGTTTAACCCACAGTGGGACCCGCGTCCCAAATATGAGGTTAAGGGCCTCTAAACGAAGAATCACTGTGGCTAACTGAGAACAGGGAGAGGAAGGAAGGAAGACTCTGGACAGGGGCACAATTTCAACTCCTCTCACCACAAATGTCCATTTTGCTTAAGGCCAATACATTCAGCTAACTTTGCACAGTTAGTATGTGGACCGATCACTGTGGCGCATGGTAAAAAATATGTGTTATGGCATAACTTCTAATCTAGTTGGTAGCACAGTAAACCTGTAGCAAGTTGAAAACTGGCGTTGTGGAGAGCTATCATGAAACCACTTCACCGAATGCCAAACCCAGCCTTAGGCTGTTTACTCAGTGCTCTCTCGTACACCCCATGCTAGTTTGATTGTGCAAAACACCTCATAAAATCCACCCCATCAACCCAAACCGTAAGTAATGTTAATAGTGGTCGTACCTCAGAACCTTTAATAGATAGATTCTGTATTTGATCGGGGATATTGCTGGAATTCATGGAAATCTGTTTAAAAGAAAGCACGGTGAATTTCATTTGCTTGTTTTTGTATCCCAACATTGCACAAGTTCAATGAAGAATTTAAAGAAATGGAGAACATGCTGCCCTCCCATTCAAAGAAGGCTCAACGCAACAGCAGAAGCTTCTATAAGCAGAACAGAGAGGGAAGTGAATCTCAAATGCTCCCTTTCTCCTGCAGCTCCAGACCTCTGTGCCACCTCTCAAACTGTTGTGGGGCAGATTTGGGAGAGACACAGCAGGAGGGAGGAAATCAGTGCACATTCCCTCCTTTTCTGCTCTACTCATGGAAGCTTCTGCTGGATCAAAGAGCCTGCTGTGAATGGAAGGACAACACTGTCTGCAATTACTATAACCTAAGCACCTGCATGGAATTTCACACCACTGCTTGAACTTAGGGAACTAACAGACTAATCAGAATAGACAAAAGCAAAGTACTTCACACAACAAACTCGCAACAAGAGGTGGTGGACACCAGCCCAGGCAGCTTTTTTTTTTTTTTAAATAGTTTTTATTACATTTTTTCAGACATAAACAGAAGAAAGAGAAACAAAAAGATAAAGACAAAAGAAGAAAAAGAAAAAAGTATAACTTTCCAACAGCTTACTTCATCTTTCTATCGAACTTCCCCACATCTCCCGCACAATGCATTCTTAACAATAAATTTATCAGCAAATTATAATCTTGTTTCCTGTGTTTCTTTATACTTTCAATTGCAATTTAAGTTTAAATCCCTTATTATCCATTTACTCTAAAAATAAAACATATTGTTGTATTTAACATTTAAACTTTGGTTCTTTCAATATTATTATCCAATTTCATATATATTACGCTCTCATTGCTGGGGCTGGCATTTCAAATTATGCGTCTTTTTATAGTTCATATAACTTGTAAAATTTTTGCAAATAGTTCTTAAATTTTTTCCAGTCCTCCTCCATTGCTTCTTCTCCCAGGTCTCGGATTCTGGCAGTCATTTCGGCCAACTCCATATAGTCCATCAGTTGCGTTTGCCACTCTTCCAGTGTGGGCAAATCTTGAATCTTCCAATATTTGGCGATCAAAATTCTTGCTGCTGTGGTAGCATACATAAAAAACGTTCTATCCTTCTTTAGCACCTTTTGGCCAACAATACCCAAGAGGAAGGCTTCCGGTTTTTTAGGAAAGGTGTACTTAAACACCTTTTTTAATTCGTTGTAGATCATTTCCCAGAAAGCCTTCACTCTTGGGCAGGTCCACCAAAGGTGAAAGAATGTTCCTTCAGCCTCCTTACACTTCCAACATTTATTATCAGACAAATGATATATCTTAGCAAGCTTGACTGGGGTCATGTACCACCTGTATACCATTTTCATAATATTTTCTTTCAAGGCATTGCATGCCGTAAACTTCATACCGGTGGTCCATAACCTTTCCCAGTCCTCAGACATGATATTATAGCCAATGTCTTGAGCCCATTTTATCATGGCTGATTTAACTGTCTCATCCTGAGTGTTCCATTTAAGCAACAAGTTATACATTCTCGATAATACCTTAGTCTTTGGTTCTAACAGCTCTGTCTCAAGTTTCGATCTTTCCACCTGGAATCCTGTTTTTTTATCCAATTTAACAACCTCGTTAATTTGGGCATAGTGAAACCAATCTTGCACCTTATCCTTTAAATTTTCAAAGCTCCGCAACCTCCAATTGTCACCAATTTTTTCTACTAGTTCCCAATATTTCGGCCAGCCGGCCTCCATATTGGGTTTTTTCCGCGCCTTAGCCTCCACTGGTGATAACCACCTCGGAGTCTTACTTTCAAGTAAGTCTTTGTATTTCATCCAGACCATAAAGATTGCTTTCCTAACAATATGGTTTTTGAACATTCCATGTGTTTTTGCCTTGCCGTACCACAAATACGCATGCCATCCTAACGAATTGTTAAAACCTTCCAGGTCTAGGACATCTGTATTCTCTAATAAAATCCAATCTTTCAACCAGCAGAAGGCTGCCGCCTCATAGTATAACCTTAAGTCCGGCAGGGCAAACCCCCCTCTTTCTTTTGTATCAGTTAGTATTTTAAACTTTATTCGGGGCTTTTTGCCCTGCCAGACAAATTTTGAGATATCCCTCTGCCACTTTCCAAAACATTCCATTCTGTCCACGACCTGCAAGGTTTGAAATAAAAACAACATTTTTGGCAAAACATTCATCTTAACAGCAGCAATTCGGCCCAGCAAGGAAAGCTTCAGTCTCGACCAAGTTTCCAAGTCTTTCTTAACTTCTGACCAGCATTTCTCATAATTGTCCTTAAACAAATTCAAATTTTTAGGCGTCAAGTTTACCCCCAGGTATTTCACTTTCTTAACCACAGTTAACTCTGTTTCCTTCTGAAACCCCTCTATTTCTAAGGGCGTCAAGTTTTTCCCCAAAACTTTAGTTTTTTGTTTGTTCAACTTAAATCCTGCCACCCGACCAAATTCTTGTATCAGTTCCAGAACTCTTTTTGTACTAGATTCTGGCTCCTGTAATGTTATTACTAAGTCATCTGCAAATGCTTTCAATTTATATTGTTTCACTCCGACCGTGATCCCCTGTATTTGCCGGTCCCTCCTAATCATGTTCAGCAAAACCTCCAGGACTGATATAAATAATAGGGGGGATAGGGGGCACCCCTGTCGTGTTCCTTTTTCAATGTGAAACTCCTCTGTCACCACATTGTTCACTATCAACTTAGCTTTTTGTTCTGAATAAATTGCTTCTATGCCATTTTCAAACCCTCGTCCCACTCCCATCCCTTCCAAGTTTTTCTTCATAAATTTCCAAGAAATGTTGTCAAAGGCCTTCTCAGCATCAATAAAAATTAACACTGCTTTAGTGTTAATATTTGTTTGTAAAAGTTCCAGGATATCGATAATATTCCTAGTATTGTCAAACAAATGCCTACCAGGAAGAAAGCCTGCTTGGTCCTTATGAATTACTTCATTTAAAACCTTTTTCAATCTACTTGCCAAAATGTCTGCAAATATTTTGTAATCCACATTCAGGAGTGAGATGGGACGGTAGTTCCTAAGTTGAGTCTTTTCAGTTTCCACTTTGGGTATCAATGTGATGAAAGCTTCTTTCCACGTTTCCGGTGCCCTTCCTCCCCCCATAATCTGATTGCAAACCTCCATTAGTGGTAGAGTCAAGTAGTCTTTTAGTGTCTTATAGTACTTGGAGGTAAGCCCATCTGGGCCTGGAGATTTGCCCAGCTGCATATTCTGAATGGCATCTTCAATTTCCTGTTGAGTTATTTTACAGTTCAGGATTGATCTCTTATCCTGAGATAGTTCTGGTAAGCCGTTGAGTTTCAAAAATCGTTCCATCTCAGACACTTCCTCGGGCCCTTGTGTATACAACTTTTTGAAGTATTTCTGGAAACACTTTCTAATTTCACCTGGTTTCTGAATATTTTTCCCTTCCACCTCTAGATTGGTAACATAGTTAAGTTTCTGTCTTTTTTTCAACTGCCATGCCAGCAGTTTCCCACATTTATTTGCTGACTCAAAGGATCTTTGTCTCATTTGTTTAATTTTCCATTCCACTTCTTGATTTATCAATTTCAAATATTGTGCCTGGTGATATTTAATTTCTCGCAAGATCTCTTTGGATTTTGGTTTAGATCTCAATCTTTTCTCTCCATCTCTTATCTTCTCTAATATTTTATCCTTTTTCCCATTCCAGAGTTTTTTCTTAATTGCGTTTTGTTGTATCAGAAACCCCCAGGCAGCTTTTAAAGAGAATTAAGACAGATTCCTGGAAGAAGTCTAATTACTCATCATAGCTTGATGCATCCTACAGGTTCAGAGGCAGTCAGGCTCTAAGTATTAGTTGCTGAGGAACAACAACGGTAGCATCTCGTTGACCATTGCCAGAAACAGGAGACTCACTTAGATGGACCTAAACTATCCTGGGTTCATTAAGAGTATAAGGAGAGCTCCTTATAGTCTTAAACTTCTGTCCCGTTTTCCACCTATTCCTTTTTGAAGCTACACTAGTTGTGTGGAATTCCTTTGACCAGTGGCGTAGCGTGGGGGGTCAGGGGGGGCCGGCCGCACCAGGCGCAACATCTGGGGGTTAGGGTTAGGGGGCGCAAATCCACGGGTTAGGGGGCGCAAATCCACGGGTTAGGGGGCACAAATTACTTGCCTTGCCCCGGGTGCTGACAACCCACGCTACGCCACTGCCTTTGACACAATGCATTTCAGGTACCAGTGGCAAATAAAACCTATTGTTTTAGGTAGGCACTTGGTCTCCCTTGCTCCTTTTATTTAGAACCGAGCGACTTTTTTTTTTTTTTTAAAGGGCTTTGTATTGAGTCGATAGGTTTTAATTGGACAGATTGCAAACCACTTTGGCGACACGCAGAATTTAAGCAAGTAAAACCTTCTTTAAAATGCAACCGCAAAAGCTCTAGAGGTGTATAATTATGTGGATAACTCAGTTGGTTAGAGCGTGAGATTATGCTCCAAGTTCTTTATCTGCTGTGGTGCCTTTTCAAAATAGTTTAATAAATGCTGAGAGTTTTTAGCTGAAATCTACACCTCACCCATATATTATCTATTCTGAGGACAATACAAGCCTAAAGCTTCATATTTTAAGATGCCAACAATGCCTAGCGTGATCACAGACAAAAATATAAAAAGGGCCATTCACCTATTCAGAACATAAGAGATAAGAGCAGTTATTTACCTCAGCATCCTCCTCCTCTTTTACTCTTCGTGACTAGAAGAGAAGCATCCAGAGTTACTTGTTGCATGCTTTTAAGTGCCAAAATAATAATTATTTATGTGTATTTATTAGTCTTTTTTTCAGAAAGGTGAACCCAAAGCAACTCACAGAAACAAGCATTAAAAATGAATAAAAACAGGAGAAAAAATAACCTAATAATATATATATAATAATAATAATATGAATAAATGAATAAAAACAGGAGAAAAAAATAACCTAATAATATATATATAAGAACTGAGACACCTGAACCCCAACTCACTAAAAGATATGCAGGAAATTAAGGTCCAAAGGCCTGGGTGAATAAAAATATTTTTGGATCACATATAAAATCAGATAGTGATGGCATCAGGTGTGTCTCCTTTGGGAGAGCATTGCATAGAACAAGGAGCCACCACTGAGAAGGCCCATTCTCATGTCATCACCCTTTTCACAATCCCTTGGAGAGGACACATGGAAAAGGGCCTCAGAAAACGAGCAAAAGGTCCAAGTTCCACGTAAGTGTGTAACAGTGGGCAGTTTCCAAAAGTCACCTTTTCTTGGGAAAATGCAGCTTTGCCTTCTTCACTCTTCTCATCCATTTCATCATCGCTCCATTCCCAATCTCCATCTTCTGTCTTGTGGAGGTGGCCACTGGAACCTGGTACTCTTCTAACCTAACAAAAACAAAACATTATACCACTTATATATAAAAGCAACAACACCACAGCCTTTTCTTTCTGGTCCTCTTAGCCATTTTTTTTTAACATACTTTGGTCATCTTATAACATTAAAACATTTATTTTTAATACGCATACCTCACAACAGTAACTGCAAACCACCCTGTGATCCTTGGATGAAGGGCAGTATATTAATTTTAAAAATCATACGTTCAATAAATGATAATAATTTTAAAAAGAATGGTTTCCCCTCAGGCTCTCAAAGGGTTACAAAATTATTAGTAGAATAACCTCTATCAAAGTGCAATTTCATACAGTGTACTCAACCACGATGCCTGGCTTTTAAGAATACGGTAGAGATCATAAAGAAATAATACCCCTATAGAACATATTAACAATTCAAGAAGAAGAACCAAATTTGAACACACTTGTCTCCAGTGTGGTGTAGTGGTTAAGAGCGGTAGACTCGTAATCTGGGGAACCGGGTTCGCGTCTCGGCTCCTCCACATGCAGCTGCTGGGTGACCTTGGGCCAGTCACACTTCTCTGAAGTCTCTCAGCCCCACTCACCTCACAGAGTGTTTGTTGTGGGGGAGGAAGGGAAAGGAGATTGTGAGCCGCTTTGAGACTCCTTCGGGTAGTGATAAAGCGGGATATCAAATCCAAACTCTTCCTCTTCTCTTCTTCTTCGTAACAGTAAATGGTGACTAGCAAGCTTGAAAATAACCACAGGCCTGATCACTGGGTGGTAGTAGGAGCTGTCCTGCAAGATGAGCTGGTGCTCATTTGTATCACAGAATTATAGAATTGTAGAGTTGGACAGGATCGTGAAGGTCATCTTATTCAACCCCCTGCAATGCAGGAATCTTTTGCCCAATGTGGCCCTCAAACCCATGACCCCAAGATTAAGAGTCTCAGGTGCTCATTTGTATCATGTGCCCATTGACAGACTGGCCATTCAAAACAACAACAAAAAACCCCATGCATGGTCAGTATACCCTGCGGAGTGTTTTTACTTCCTTCCAGAAGCTTTCTTACTGTTTCGCACAAACAGCCTCGCTCTGTGTGAGGTCCACCTATTGCCACAGAGTCAGTCTGCATTCCCTTGATCAGTTTGCTTTCTCTTGCTCTAAGCTGAATAATTGAAAAAGTACAAGGCAAGCGTACTTCACACAGGGAAAAAAGTAGTGAATCGAATGAGTTTTATTAAGAAAAGACAACATGGGAAGCATTTTTGTAATGCAGGCTCATGCTTTTAAAGGCCTGCATTTGTGGGAAAGCAGGGTGATAGGGTGTGGTTGTTTTTTAGCAGAATCCGTGCAGTCCAGTATTGTGGGTTTTTTATGTAAGGCTGGTTGATATTTTAAAATTCCCAAACTATTAGGACTCTCACAATCACTACTTTAGAAATGCCAGTAAGTGCAGGTGAAAATCCAGGCTTTTACAACCAGGTTCCAACAGTGGGACGTTGACATTCACTTGCACTAGGTGCAAGAATATGGAGACACGTTTCACAAAGCGGCCATTTTGTCCAACTGATTTGGCCCTCTTCCTATCTTCCCCACTGAGAGGATAAGAAGATTCCTATACCAGAAGGTTCTTTTCCCCCCATCTCAGAGTTTGGACTTTCCAGACAAATATCAGGGAAGTTTTTAACGTGTGATATTTTATTGCATTTTTGGTTTCTATGGAAGCCGCCCAGAGTGGCTGGGGAGGCCCAGCCAGATGGGCGGGGTATAAATAATATATTATTATTATTATTATTATTATTATTATTATTATTATTATTATTATTATTATTATAGCAGTCTCAGCCTCTGTATTGAAGCGCAATCCTGCAGAAGGGTGGGAGAGGGAAGCCAGAAGCAAGCCTCACAAAGCAGAATTTACAATTTTGTGCTTCCAGGTTGCTGTACTGTCTCGCTTTCAAAGGACAGTCATTGCTCATGCAGGGACCCAATTCCAGGAAAGGATGCCGGTAGCCTTCAGGTATCACACCAAAGACATGGCATAGCTGGCATTGGTTTTTCTGCTTTCGGGTCACAGCCTGACCTAAGTGAGGAGATTTCACCCCTCCCATATCCAAGAATCTCCTGAGGAGTCTGCTGATTCTCCAGAGAGGAGGAGGTGTGTTCTGCTCTCTACTTATTCTGCTCCAGCACCACATCAAAGAGTCAGTCAGTGTGTCGGAGAGAGAGAGTGTTAGAGAGAGATTGTGTGTTTAGATAAGGTTGCTGCTAAGAGCAGCTGCAGACACTCAGTGCGGTTCAGCATTCATTTATGCTTAGACCTATTTAGCTCTGTATATAGTTGTATTATAGTTGTAGTTATAGAATAAAGAAGATATTCTACAGAGTTGCTCTCCGAGTTGTTTATATACTCTGCTAGACTCTGCTGTACTCTGCTGTGCGACGACTGTCTTCTTGTGGGAGTGAAACTCTAAGCTGTGAGTCCACAGCACTTTGACCTGCTCCTGTGCAGAAGGTGGTCTCTGGAAGTGCTACCCAGCTCGCCTAGCCCAGTCGGGGCTGAAGTGGATGAGTCCAGTTGGTGGCACTGGCTCAAGGGCGATGCTGACACTAAGGGCAGGTCACAGCAGCAAAACTACAGCTGTACAAAATCTATGGTGTAATATTAAAATGCAGGTCTCCAAATGCCTGTACAGATTGGTCTGCAAAAGCTGAGGACTTGCAGGTTGAGGGTGCTTGTTGGTTCCAGGTAGGTGAAATAAAACTGCAACGTTATCCTGAGAGAAAAATATCCATACTGTGGGACTTTCTGTGGAAAACAGCTCCATCGCACAAGGCAAGAAAAAGAGAAGGCGCCAACTTCCTCCCACTCTGGCCCATTATCTTTCTCCCCATCCCACCCCCAAAGCTTATGAACCTGTCAGCTTCTGTTTCCAGGACAGATTTCTGAGCCACCAGAATCTCAGTACGGGTCAAAACTGTGGTTTCCAACTAGAGGCAACTTGGATGATGCACTAAATGCATTGTCATATTTGCAGATCTTTAAATGTTTAATGTTTAAACACGGAGGGGAGCCAAAACCAGATTGTGACTATGATGCACGGGTTAACCCTTTAACTCTGCACCATGGTCCCAATGAAAATCCCCCCCCCCCTTCCTTTCAAATATGCCATTCACGCTCACAGTAGCGGATTCTTATCAGGAAGACTGTCACCCCACCACACCAAGGTCCTGAAACAGACTTGGAATTCTTTGGCTCTTAAACTGCTTTTCTTAAAAAGGAAAAACAAAAAAGTTTAAGTAGCATAATTAATTTATAGTATGTGGCCCTTACTCCCTTCCCCTAACCTTCCTTGCTGTGAGTGTGTGTGAAGGAATTAAGCACACAGAATTCTTCTCGCACAAGATTCAAGATGAAAAATTTCAAAGTGTCCTTGGGATTGTGCACATATTAAACTTATAGGCAGAAACAAAATTCCAAGCTGCTTTTTTCTGTTCGCCTCCCTTTTTCCACATTAGCATTTGTATCTCTAACAGATTCATTATAAAAGGAAGAGTGAAGGCAGAATACCACCGGCAACACAAGAGAGTGATAAAAAGGCTTTTCCATAGCATTCTGACCTTGCTGGTCAAGTTTCTATCATTATAAATGAATAGGTGCATATGACATGTAATATTTAAAATGGATTCATTCCTATTAAGAAATGTACTGCTGACAGGACATATGCCTGGCAATCAAGCGTACTAATATAATGTAAGCCACACATCAGAATTTAAAGTCGAGAGGCCTTCTGATGCTACAGTACATTTCCAGTATCCTCCTAGTTTATTGTGTGTTATGCCTCAGCCTGCTTGATCAAAATAATAGGTTGCCAGGCTGCTTGACGCTTCTTATTCTCAGAAATCACATGATGACTAAGAGCAATTCTCAGTAAATCAGCAGATGCACCAGGACATAATTATTAAAATTAAATTAGTTCACATTGCCCAAGGTTTACTGAGACACAGGAAGGGAGCAGGGGGCGAAGAATAAAGCACAGCATACAAAACAGCAAGGCTCAAAGTATTCATGAAAATGGCGGGATGAGGAAATGAGTGCCCTAATCTTAATTTCCAGGATTATGAACAGGAACTTAATTTTAGGGTTTATTGCCTGCCTTTTTTATTTTTATTTTTTTTTACAAACTTGGCAAGGTGGCTAAAGAACAACCATCAAGAATTAATCAGATATATAACTCGGATGGTCTCCCAAGAAAAACCTAAGTAAAAGGTGTTATGGACACTAGGACTGGGTGATGTCAAGCTTTTCAACATCGCGATGTATCACCTGCCAAACATCATGATACAGTGGGACCTCGGGGTGCGAACAGGATCCGTTCCGGAGCCCTGTTCACATCCTGAACAGAATGTAAGATGCAACAGCGCATCTGTGCAGGTCGCGTTTTGCTGCTTCTGCGCATGATGTCATTTTGACCGTCTGCACATGCACGAGCGGCGAAAACCGGAAGTAACACGCTCCGTTACTTCCGGGCCTCCGCGGAGCGCAACCCGAAAATACTTATCCTGAAGCGTATTTATCCTGAGGTATGACTGTACAGAGGGATGCGGGTCGCACTGTGGGTTAAACCACAGAGCCTAGGACCTGCCGATCAGAAGGTCGGCGGTTCGAATCCCCACAACGGGGTGAGCTCCTGTTGCTCGGTCCCTGCTCCTGCCAACCTAGCAGTTTGAAAGCATATCAAAGTGCAAGTAGATAAATACGTACCGCTCCTGTGGGAAGGTAAACGGCGTTTCCGTGCACTGCTCTGGTTCACCAGAAGCGGCTTAGTCATGCTGGCCACATGACCCGGAAGCTGTACGCCGGCTCCCTTGGCCAATAACGCGAGATGAGCGCCGCAACCCCAGAGTCGGTCACGACTGGACCTAATGGTCGGGGTCCCTTTACCTTTACCTATGACTGTACATCAAAATGTCAAAAAGTGGAGGGAGGAACGAGCTGCGTTGGCCCCAGGCCCGTGAGGCGTTGGGGTGAAACTGCCTCAGCTCCCTTGGTGAGAGTGGCAGCGGTTTCACTCCAGTGCCTCGCAGGGCGATGCATCTTGCTGCTCCCTCCATGCTCTGGGCACGGGAGGGAGTCAGGTGCAGGCAAGCCCCACCTGCGATACACTGCCAGGTGAAGGCGCCATCGTGCTGTGGCCCTCAAGCTGGTCCCGGGCGATGTAATAGCTAGTAATAGCTGCCACAGAGCGAAGCAGAAGGCACCAGTGGCTGCTGGGAGGTGGAGGAAAGGGGATATGGGCAAGATCCATCATGGGTTTGGTGTCGACACTCCAGTAAGAACTGTGGAACCACACTTGGGAAGTTGCCATCCTTTCTTTTGTTTTATTCACTTTTATTCATTTGAGGCACTGCTAGCCTGCTGTTCATTAAATACAATCCTAGAGCAGGGCACAGAGGGAGGAGTTCAACATGGTGCCATGTCAATTGTTCTGTCAGGACAGACATTTTGGCTTGCCGGAAGGGATGATCCTGCTCTCCTTCCTCCATGCACTGCTCCTGTGTCTTCTCCCAGCTCCTCCCCAGAGTGAATTTAAGGGGCACAAAGCAGGAGAGAGTGGGGAAAGCCCCACTGCACACATGGAAGTCTATGCACAGGGTTTCCACTGACAGGACTCATTCATTGAATCTCGTCCCCAATGCATAAAACATAGTAATTTAGTTTTATACCACTTGGAGAACCCCACCCCCCATCAAATACATTTTCTAAGTACAGTGGTACCTCAGGTTACATACGCTTCAGGTTATATACTGTCAGGGAACTGCCATCAGTGCCGGAGGGAGATAGCAAAATCCAGAGGGATTCCAGATGGGGAGAGGCAGCCCATCTTCTGGGGAAGAGAATCAGCGTAGCACCAGTGGAGAAGGGGGGGGCAGATGGGGGAAGCGGCGAGGCGGTCCCATGACTCCTTGCCGGGGACCAGCGGGGAGAGTAGAGGTCCTCCACTGCCTATGCCCTCCTTGCGCAGAAGGCTTTCGCGCAGAGAGAGTAGGAGGAGATTAGGCGTCAAAGAGCTTCTTTGCTGGAAGACGTTTAAGAAACGCCCACTGACGGATTCTGCCAGCAATTGAGACAGCCACGGGTGAGTGGCTGTCCGGACAGAAAAGGTTCACTCAGGCAACCCAGCCAGGTGTTTGCACCGGCTTACGCACGAGCAACCCCTACTACACATACGCTTCAGGTTACAGACTCCTCTAACCCAGAAATTGTGCTTCAGGTTAAGAACTTTGCTTCAGGATGAGAATAGAAATCGGGCTCCAGTGGCGCGGCGGCAGCGGGAGGCCCCATTAGCTAAAGTGGTACCTCAGGTTAAGAAAAGTTTCAGGTTAAGTACGGACCTCCGGAACGAATTAAGTACTTAACCCGAGGAACCGCTGTAATAAGACCACATTATAAACCACAAACTACTATCCCCTTAGACAGCAAGGGGGGAAATCAGCATGTCTAGCAACGGCAGGGCTCACCTTCAGCAATCAATATTCAAGATATGGGTGAATAAATAAGTTTTCAGCTGGTGACAAAAACCCACCAAGGTCAGCACTTGAGAGAAAAGGGCACTGCACAACTGGGTGCCAGTATCAAGAATTTTAGGGAATTTGGGGACTGGAAATAGCACAAGTTGCATCATACCATGTGCCACAATTAGCACTGCTTTGGCAGATGGAGGAGGAAAATAATAATAATAATAAAAAAGAGCTTCTAATTTGGGTCCTATTATCTCCCTGCAACAAAAGCGTTCCTTCCAGCAGGAAAGGCAAACTTATTTGTAACTTTCATAAAGAAAACAAAAAGGAACCATCACTCTCAGAAAGACAAATTAACACATATAGAGGGCACGGCGCACATGAATCAGACAAACATGCAGGTGATAAAAAAGAATGAAAGGAGCGGCTGACATTTAAAATGTAGGTAACACAACAGCAGTTCAGCACATGGTAATGTGCAACAGAAAGCTGTTCACGCAGGGAAGGAGGGGGAAATTCGTAAGCTGCTGCCAACACTGCCACAGCTGTGGAAGGAGACAATACGAACGTCAGCTGGAACATCAGAATGCAGGACAAATTAGAGGGTAGGCACACACAAACACACACACCACCACCAACACCACAATGACAGAAATGGCAAAAAAGCAAGCCACCCGCACAAAAAACACAAGCTTCTACTGAGGTGCGATGTGTTTGTGCTTTTTTTCTCTCTTCCCTTTTTCTGGCTACTACTCAAGCAATTTGTGTCAGAAGGTGCCAGAAATCTTCTAACAAAGGTCATTTCTAAGAACTCATTGTAGCTTAGTCCTGTGCTAATGAGAAAAGAGAAGACATTAATTTGGAGCAGGTAGTACAACTGCAGCTAGTGTCACCTGAAGGTGCATCTAAGATCCCGAAGGTCACCTTTAGGATTAGGTAGCCCGTCACGGACTGTCTCAAATGACAGCAGGCATTGCAAACCGCCAGGAATGAACAAGACACGTTTGTTTCGCAAACTCTCGGTCTAACTGTATGGGCTCTTTTCAGCCTTGCATGCAATTCATGAGCCGGTTGGAGAATGTCGTCTTTGGCAAGCCTTTCTTCACTTCTATTGCAGTACTTGTATACAATACCTTTGTCCTTCCTTACGTTCCTCATAGGAAGGGAGGGGGAGTCACCCTCTGAATTTGGTGCGTATATGATGCCTCAGTTCAGTAACGGATTGTGGAGATGCTAAATTCAGGCTAAGATATGAGCACAGTGGTGCCTCGGGTTACAGACGCTTCGGGTTACAGACGCTTCAGGTTACAGACTCCGCTAACCCAGAAATAGTACCTCAGGTTAAGAACTTTGCTTCAGGATGAGAACAGAAATCGCGCAGCGGCAGCAGGAGGCCCCATTAGCTAAAGTGGTACCTCAGGTTAAGAACAGTTTCAGGTTAAGAACGGACCTCCGGAACAAATTAAGTTCTTAACCCGAGGAACCACTGTACTCTACTGGCATCTCACTCTAAAGTAACAATCCAGATAGATGTAAACAATGGTTCTACACTTTGCTTTCCCCAAATTTAGTAGCTATGAATACAAAAAAAGAAGTTCTAAACATCTTTGGACCAGAATCAAAAACTGATAGGAGCTAAAATTACCTTTCCCATTAAAAACAAAAAATCTGGACAACTAGGATTTTTCGATCCCCATTAAAAGGATGTATATTGTCAACTCTGAAATAGCTGCTCAGTACCGCTAGTATATAAATTTTATTTTTAGTTGTTAAGGTTCCAAAAATGTGATTATTTGACAATAGTCCATGATTTAAAAGCAGTTTTGGATTATGAAACATGGTTCATTCAGTTTTAAGCCACTGCAACTCAATTTAAAGTATACGCAAATTGGAACCATTGTCGCACTACAAGCAACTCATCAAATATTCATTTGTTCAGTTATAATTAAATACGTTTAATTACCATAAAAGATGTTTATAAAAAATGAATATCATCTCATTTAATTAAGGCAATTAGGAGAATTTATAGAGAGAAAGGAGAGGTGCTTTAAAAGCGGTTCTTTCAACTTTTGCTGATGACATCACACTGCTTGTTAATAGCCGTAAAAAGGTATAGGCAAGGGAAAGTAATAAAAAAGAGAATAAATATGAATTGCCATTTTACTATCCTTGGCAATCCTGATTTGGGGAATGAATTTGAGATTTTAAACACTGGTCTTTTTTCCTGTTGGCAAGTGAAGAAGCTAAAATGTTTAAGGAAACAAAAAAAAGTCATTTCCTCTCTTGCCTTGTTTATGCTAGCCAATTATATCTTTATGGCCCCATTTTACAGACAGAGAATTAAAAATGTGTGACTTGCCACACAAGCAAGTCTGAGGGGAGGCAGAATTTGAACACTGATCTCCTGCAGTCAAAGTCTAGGCCCACTATACTATACACTGAACCACAATGTCTTTGAAATAACTAATTTAATACTAAGATGATAATCAGTATATTTATATCCTTCAATATTGACCTTCAAGTTTGCTAAAACATGACAACAGAATGGGATGAAAAATTGAACAAAAGCAATAGAAAAAATGTGCCTCAAAACCCCCCCAATGAAGTATAATTATTCCCCCCCCCCCACGCTGGGGAGCAACCAGAAACTCAGGGGTACAGCATAGACTTGTATGAAGGTGTCAGGTTCAGTGTCTCTGGTAAAGGTAAAGGTAAAGGACCCCTGACAGTTAAGTCCAGTCGCGAACAGCTCTGGGGTTGCAGCGCTCATCTCGCTTTATTGGCCGAGGGAGCCGGCGTTTCGTCTGCAGACAGCTTTTCCGGGTCATGGGGCCAGCATGACTAAGCCGCTTCTGGCGAAACCAGAGCAGTGCACGGAAACACTGTTTACCTTCCCGCCAGAGAGGTACCTATTTATCTACTTGCACTTTGATGTGCTTTCAAACAGCTAGGTGGGCAGGAGCAGGGACCGAGCAACGGGAGCTCACCCCATTGTGGGGATTCAAACCGCTGACCTTCTGATTGGCAAGCCCTAGGCTCAGTGATTTAGACCCCAGCGCCACCCGCATCCCAATGTTTCTGGTAGCCCCAGTTAAAGGGCTTCAGGTGATGGTGAATACCTCAGCTTGAGACCCTGGAGAACCTTGGAGAACCACAACCAGTCTGTGCAGATTATACTGGTCCAAATGGGTAGATATGGTGACTAATCTGATTACATACAGTTACATGCCTAGATAGGATCTAGTGAAGGCATTTTCAGCAAAAGTCTCACCACCTCAATCTCCTTTAAAGCTTCTGGTAGGACACCTTCTCTTAATAAGAAGATACTAATATCCTTTCACTCAGGCTACGTACAAACCATGTATTTAAAGCTCATGGTTCCCCCGCAAAGAATCCTGGAAACTTGCAACTCACAGAACTACAGGACCCAGGGGAATCCTTACCAAACTACAGGATTATTTGGGGGGGGGCAGCCATGTGCTTTAAATGTATGGTGGGTATGCAGTGTCATTTGGTGGAATTTGCCAGGTTGGGTAAGGGGGCAAGCGGGATATCTCACTCCTGCATCGAAGAATCCCGTCCATGACATCAGGCCCAAGCCAGCTGAAAAGTATCCATGATTAACAAATCCAGCAATTCGCTGCAGGCACACAGTAATCAGCACAAAACCAAGAGCCGTGGGGGGTTAGACTAGATGACCCTCAGGGACCCCCTTCCAACCTTCCAATTCTACAATTCTAAATGTGGTTGTCATGAAACAAGGACTGTTGGCTCAAGGTAACACCAGTTCAGCAGTGATTGAATTAATCTCTGCCAAGCCTGTGTTGTGTAAATACAGTATGTTTATCAATGGGCATGTTTTAATGTTTTTGAACGTTATGTTATTATATTGCTTTTAATTGTATCGCTCTGTCATTTTTGGTGATTTTCCCAACCGCCCCAGCTCCTTTGGGAAGTGGGGGGGGGGGATATAAATTTAAATAGATAAATAAACATTCCAGGGTTGAGTCGCCCGGAAAGTGAGTTGGTTTGCAACCCAATGTTTATGCACATATCTTTCCAGACCTGCCTGACTGGGAAGCCATCTATTTTACCACTCCCTTCCCAGACATTTCCCAACTATCAGGAAAAACCAGGTTTTACCAGCTGACTGACAAACTTTCAATATTCACAGCAGCAACCTAGCAAAGCTACAAAGGGGTGGGGGGCTGGGTTATTGAACAAGCCCAAAAAGGTTTAACTGAAAAAAATGAGCAATATGTACAGTGGTACCTTGGTTCGCAAATTTAACCGGTTCCGGGAGTCCGTTCCAACTCCCGAAATGGTTCGAAAACCAAGGCGTGGCTTCTGATTGGCTGCAGGAGCTTCCTGCACTCAGTCGGAAGCTGTGTCAGACATTTGGCTTCTGGAAAATGTTCACAAACCGGAACACTCACTTTCAGGATTGCAGCGTTCAGGAGCCGATTTGTTAGGGAGCCAATCTGTTCGACAACCAAGGTACCACTGTATTCTACTTTTCCACCTTAAATATTCACATGTCAGATGCCGCAAGGGTAATACATGCAAGTTTCATTTACAATGTTAATCTTTTAAGATAAGGGATCTAAAGAAATGGCTAACAGCAGGGACTTCCTCCTCCTGTTCTACATTAAGCCATAATCTGGAAGCCTGGTGCTTTGTATAGCACGGCTACAAGTATTTTGGGAGCCTAAGTGAATACCTGAATATAGATTTGTAACCAGAAGCCTTGTGAGTCTTCTTTCTCCACTTTTTTTAAAAAAATAATAATAATTAGGTCTTCAAGTACATTGCTGTGACATTATCAAGCTATGCAGATAAGAAGGCATGCATCATTCAGCAGGGAGTTTGCAGGTGAACCTCTCTCCTTCATCCCATTAAGATAAAATAAAAATGCCCCTTAAACATTTATCCACTTTATTCGCTTGCTAGCTCTATGCCTTACAGAGGTTGCTGTGAATGCATGATAAAATCAGCCCGAGAGTCTGAGTGGAACAGCCGAACCTGAAAGGGAAAACATGCAGGGAATCGAGTTTTCCCATCAAGTTTCGAAGAATGGGGGAAAGAAAATAAGATTACATATATGGTGTTCAAACCAGGCTCTGAAATGATCTGTTCTGGCTGCCCCCTCTAGTGGCGGACATAATCATGTCCCAGTAAATTTTCTCCAGCAGCAAAAGAGCACTATGGCAGATTTAGGATTGCATGCACAGGCATTTAAAGCAAGTATGCAAGATCAGGGGAACAGGAAAGATAAACCCATACAAATGTGCTACAATTCCTGCTCTTCATTTGCTTTCAGTTTTATATCAATGGTGATAAAATCACCATTTCTGATTTCAGAATTTTAACACCTAATCTAGGTGTATAAACCCAGAGCTACCCCATACAGATTAAATCTTTGAAGAACAGAGTTAAGTAACTGTGGGCAATGAAGAGCACTCTATTCTGCATCTCAAAATTATTTTTCTACTGCAATTAAGTAGTACATAGTTCTAGCCATAAGACTATACAGTAAATATGAACTGGGAAGGGAATGGTGAAACACACCATAATGGCCCTATGCTGAACTCTCAGCTCCCATCTGCCCTAGCCAGCAGGGACTCCAACTCCCATCAACCTTAGCCAGCATGGACTCCAACTCCCATCAGTCCCAGCTAGCATGGCCAACAGTCAGTGATGATGGGAGTTTGGAGTCCAGCAATATCTGGAGGGCCACAGGATGCCCCCCCTAAAAAAGAAACATGTATCAAGGCCAAAATGCAAAATCTGTCATAAAACTGTACTCGGGCATTTGACACATTGCACCTGGAAATACTCATGCACTACTTCCAAAGAGAACCTCTTTCTCCCTCAGAGCAGCCCTTTTCTCAGAAGTCAAGGACTGGTTTTATCAGAATGGTTCTTAATAATAAACAGCAGTGACTCCCCAACATTTATTTTTCATACCGATACAATGACAGCTTTGCTGCAGTACTGTGGAGCGCTCATTAAACGTATTGAGTGTATTGTAAATCTCCTATATAAATACTAAATAGCCTATATTGTTGCTGGTGCAATCGTCGGCAAAGGGCAAAAAATAAAAAGTAACGGGTAGAAATATTCTAACATGAATGGAATTATATTGGTACTACAAATTACTACATTTAAAAAAATGGAAAACGCCATTGTTTCCCCCCCCCTCCTTTTCATCTGAACCAATATTAAACACTTGCAAGTGCACTGCTGCCCTCTGCTGTATATTCCAGTACTAAAATACAGGACCAAAGTCACCCTGAAATATTGCTTCTCTATATAGATTGTAGATAAATCTTATGCATTTGTAATGGAAAAAAATATATCTCTGTGTGAGAGGAAATTGGCTTTCAATATCTAAGAATAATAGAGTAGTACAGTATCAGCTCCAGGCTTTAATCATATTAACATGTATTTGGTCAAGTAATGCAACAGAAGACACTCAGCTATAGACTCTGTTTTGCCAACTGCAGTTGAATATCCGGCATTAAATAATTACAGTGGACAGTCACTGCGCCTTGGAGGGCTGATACACATTAACTTGAAAGTGAAGAAGATCCCAGCAGGATTGAACCCTGAATGGACAGGTGGGCATGGTTTGGGGAGAAATTACCTTGCAGGCCAACTTGGGACCCCCAGCAGTCCAAAGCAATTACTGCCACACCCCAACAAAGAGGCTTACACTTTAGGGAATAAAAATTGTGAGAATCCTTACCTTTTTGGCTCTTTGTCCTATGTCAGGTGTCTTTGTAAGCAGTTTTTCAATCAAGTATTCTCTAGTCTGGAAAGCAAAACATGCTTATAATTAAGGCCAGGCAGCCCCGAGAAAGTAAAATTATAAATAAATAAGTAATCAACTGATATTAAGACAGGGTCAGTTTACTTGTGGCCTTAATTATTTTTACCTTTGCTTTCTGGAAGAATTTGCATTTTAAAAGTTCTGCTGCTGTAGGCCTGAAAGAGATTAAAAGTTAGGTTAGAGTATAAACACAAAACTATTTCCTAATATATACAGTTCAAAACGCTGCTCAGTACACATGGTTTAATGTATTCAGCAGTGATAGCTGTTGTTCAAAAATCCAACATTAAACTTCCAGTGATTAAACATATTTTTTGAGACCGGTATTCAGAATGGTATTGCATGTAACATTCTGGATACGTGCGTGCGCACACACACACACACACACACACACAGGTACATAAGCTTTCAAAATGTATGACTTTTTTAAAAAGTCAATTACAGTTGTGATCTACATGAGATTAAAAATGTAAAGATGCCACAGAGTTTAGAAACTCACATTTTCTAGTTCACCTCACAGCTTAAAAAGCTGCTTTCAACAAGTTCATTACAAAAGGATTGAGAATCTGTTCCAATTGTTTATTAAAACATGCATTATCAGTCCTTTGGTACCCAAATATTGCCTTGAATTTTAACCCAACTTACTGTTTTAGGTAGGGAAGAACAGATACTTTAAAAAGAGAGAGAGAGGGCAGTATAAACAGTCC
This sequence comes from Podarcis bocagei, assembly GCF_964188305.1. Lineage (NCBI taxonomy): Eukaryota > Metazoa > Chordata > Lepidosauria > Squamata > Lacertidae > Podarcis > Podarcis bocagei. The sequence goes on from NC_138125.1 coordinate 113,903,977, forward strand.
TTATTTTGCAAACTGAAGTTGGCTGACAATATTTATTTTTAAAAAAAAAAAATTAAAGGCAAATAGTTACTGGGGAAGTGCAAACATTGTGTCCTCAGCAGATCAACATAGGCAGCAAAACAAAAACCCCTAAGAAATGATACGTAAAAAGATAAGGCCTTCTAAACGTGCCTGAATAAACAGCAACATTCGAGGTGGTGGCCGAGGGCACTAATAAATCTCATTTGGCTCATCTCACCTTGAATACTTTAAAAATTACAGTGGTGCCTCGCAAGACGAAATTAATTCGTTCCGCAATTCTCTTCGTCTTGCGGTTTTTTCGTCTTGCGATGCACGGTTTCCCATAGGAATGCATTGAAAATCAATTAATGCGTTCCTAGGGAAACCGCCTTCAGACCAGGTCCAGGGACAGTCTGTCCCCGGACCTCTTCTGAAGGCTGGGGGGGGGACAAGGGCTTTTCTTCCCACCCCCAGCATTTTAAAAAACCCCGGGACAGCGGAGGACTTCTCCGCTGTCCGGGGCGATTTAAAAGCCCCTGGGAAGGCAGGCAGGGGGGACAAAGACTTTTGCCCCCCCGCCAGCCTTCAGAAGAGGTCCTGGACCTCTTCTGAAGGCTGGCGGGGGCGAAAGTCTTTGCTCCCCCCGCCTGCCTTCAAAAGCTGTCCGGCCCAGGCTTCCCGGACCTTTCCGCCAGCAGCGGCAGTGCTGCCGCTGCTGGCGGAGACTTGCCGGCATGTCGAAGCCTGCGCGCAGCGCGCCCAGGCTTCGCGGATCTCTCCGCCAGCAGCGGCAGCGCTGCCGCTGCTGGCGGAGACTTGCCGGCATGCAGAAGCTTGCGCGCAGCGCGCCCAGGCTTCGCGGATCTCTCCGCCAGCAGTGGCAGCGCTGCCGCTGCTGGCGGAGACTTGCCGGCATGTCGAAGCCTGCGCGCAGCGCGCCCAGGCTTCGCGGATCTCTCCGCCAGCAGCGGCAGCGCTGCCGCTGCTGGCGGAGACTTGCCGGCATGCAGAAGCTTGCGCGCAGCGCGCCCAGGCTTCGCGGATCTCTCCGCCAGCAGCGGCAGCGCTTCCGCTGCTGGCGGAGACTTGCTGGCATGCAGAAGCCTGCGCGCAGCGCGCCCAGGCTTCGCGGATCTCTCCGCCAGCAGCGGCAGCGCTGCCGCTGCTGGCGGAGACTTGCCGGCATGCAGAAGCTTGCGCGCAGTGCGCCCAGGCTTCGCGGATCTCTCCGCCAGCAGCGGCAGCGCTGCCGCTGCTGGCGGAGACTCTCCTGCCTTCAAAAGCCGTCCGGGATAGCAGGAAGCGCTTCCCTGCTATCCCGGACTGCTTTTAAAATGCTGGCGCTGGGGAGCAAAGCCTTTCGGCCCCCGCCAGCCTTCCTGGACCTCTTCTGAAGGCCGGGGGGGGGGGAAAGGCTTTGCTCCCCACCGCTAGCATTTAAAAGAGGTCCCCAGAGATTTCCCTATGGGCTTTCGTCTTGCGAAGCAAGCCCATAGGGAAATTCATTTTGCGAAGCGCCTCCAAAACGGAAAACCCTTTCGTCTAGCGGGTTTTCCGTCTTGCGAGGCGTTCGTCTTGCGGGGTACCACTGTATTAATTATAATCAAGAAACGGCCGACTAGAAATTCGAGACGCCTCTCACAAAGCAACCCAAAGAGATAAAAGCCACTTTGGTGGCTCAGCAACTACAGCCAGAAATAGTGAAAGCTCTCATGTGTAGTGATCTTGGCTGCTAATGGGAAAATGACACCACTGGCAACGTCTGGTAAGACCTAACCATGCTTGAGGTCTCCCATCACTGCACTCTCTGCCTCCTCTGGTCTACAGCGCAGCACCCGATGCAGTGATCCTCTGGAAAGTGGGGGAAAGAGGGCGGGAGCAGCTTTGAATAGGAATAACTGTTCTGCAAACACTGAGAAAACCAATAAAATGTGGGTTCAAAAAGCAGCAGTACTTCACTTTTGCACAAATCTGAAGTAAAAATAAAAAAAAATTAAGGAAAAAACCTTGATATGAAATCACCCATGAAACCTTGCATTTAGCCAATTCCTTTCACTGAACCGATACATATGACTCTCTTGATATACCCCTTATTTTGTGTGTGTATTCACTGCCCATAAGCACATATTGTTTGAAACAGGACTGGTTCTACCTTATACCAGTCCGGTTTCACATTTACTCTGTATCCACAGCAATATTCCACAGCTGCAGCAAACACTGTTTGCAATCAGGTATGGAAGGAAGTTCTTGATCAGTTCTCAATCTGCAGCCAGGGCTATAGGACTTTGATGGTGCCGTTAATAGAAATGAAAACAGGAACATTTTGCAGCAAGCGTTGGCATATTGTGGGATGCCAGATGCTAGATACAGTGGTACTTTGGGTTACAGATGCTTCAGGTTACATACGCTTCAGGTTACAGACTCCGCTAACCCAGAAATAGTACCTCAGGTTAAGAACTTTGCTTCAGGATGAGAACAGAAATAGTGCTCTGGTGGCGTGCGGGCAGCAGGAGGCCCCATTAGCTAAAGTGGTGCTTCAGGTTAAGAACAGTTTCATGTTAAGAACGGACCTCCAGAACGAATTAAGTACTTAACCTGAGGTACCACTGTATATCCATCAAGCTACTGTGAACTTAAAAGAAAAACCACAACTTGTGCAAAACAAAAATATTAAACTTGTATTATTATTATTATTATTATTATTATTATTATTATTATTATTATTATTATTATTTCAAATATGGATAGTCCTGATAACTGCTCATCTGCTTTATTTTATTCCAACAATGAAACAGTAGGCCATTTGTGCGCAGTTAGCAGCTTAGTAGAAATGAGTTGTCTAGAGCATTCCAGACTGAATAACTAAACATTTCTATCTGCTGCCAAGTGGCAAACCTTTGCTTTCAAAGCACATGCCCTGGAGATTGAGAATTAATAAGAAATTAATAAGAGAGACAGTGGAAGGCCAAAGAATTTGAAGACAGGATGCAGAAGAGAAGAAAATCAGGGAATCTTGGAGAATTCAAAAGGCTAACTTATAGCAGACATTCGCAACTCCAAATTTCTCAGTTATGATCACAACTGCTCCATTTGAAGAAGAAGAAGAAGAGTTTGGATTTGATATCCCGCCTTTCACTCCCCTTCAGGAGTCTCAAAGCGGCTAACAATCTCCTTTCCCTTCCTCCCCCACAACAAACACTCTGTGAGGTGAGTGGGGCTGAGAGACTTCAGAGAAGTGTGACTGGCCCAAGGTCACCCAGCAGCTGCTTGTGGAGGAGCGGAGACACGAACCCGGTTCCCCAGATTACGTGACTACCGCTCTTAACCACTACACCACACTGGCTGGAACAAACTGGAACAAACTGGAACAAACAAACAAACAGAATAGGCATGTGGCTTGTTTCACCGTTTTTATTTGCAATTAACCCAAGTAAGATCACTGGAAATGAACTACTGAAATTTCTTTTATGCCTTGATCTTAAGAAATGCAAACACATTATAGCTACATTCCTTACATAAGTTGAACTCCCTGGCAACCCTAAGATCACTGTATGAGAGAAGGTTTTTAGAACTGTTAATTGTTTTGCCTGTTTTTAACTGAAACTGTTTTCTGGAGCGCTTTAAACTGTTTTAGATTTTTTTAATTTTTTTTTTAAGAAACACATGCTTGTTGTGGATGTGTCTGCCACAAGATAAAGAGAGGGATACACGTTCAATTAATAACAAAAACGATGCTGGTGAATTTGTTCAAAGCCAGGTTCAGAACATATATACTGCCCTTCATCCAAAGAGCACAAGGAGGTTCACAACATAAAAATACAAAAAGTACCCAAAAAAGTAAGAGGGGGCTTTTAAAGCCCCCAAAACTTTTCTGGCTCAAATACTCTGGTTTCTCTTCAGATCGTATAAATCTTTCGCCTTTTACAAATATTAATTCCCAGCTTCCTCCACCCTGCTTGCCCCAATCACCTTCCCCCAACTAGACGGCCAAACAATCATAGCAACCTTTGTGAGAACTATATGGTACCAAGCCCTGAATGCTATTATCCAGCAGGTCAGGCAACTGTGAGGGATAGAGGTAAGGGAGGTATTTGTTCCCTCAAACCAGGCACCTTTGCTACTATCACTGCTACCTAAAAGAGAAGAAAAATATGTTTTTGAGGTGGGGGCTTGCTTCTGCGGACTGGGTAAGGTGACTGAAACAGGTGGGTTGTTATCTGAAGCCCTGGGTTGTTCAAAATCTGAGATTGCTCTCACGCATGCTCGGTCGCTCTCCCCTCTCTCTCTTTTTTCAGAATAACATCTCAAATAATTACTGAGTTTATCCAAAGCAAGACTCAGAAAGATGAAAAGAAAGAAAGAAAAGGAAACATGGCTTCCCAATGCAAAAATACTGCATATAGTCTTCATAGCCAATGTTCCTACAGCCTGAAGTTCTCAGAATCAAATTCTCAAGTGTGATGAAAATGGCATCTTTATAACCCAACACGGTGCCTAATATATTTCAGATGGACCTTTAAACAAAAGAAACCCTGTTAAACAAGGCAGTTTAAAGTTATTCTCTCCCTTACTCCAGAGAAGCTTTGCGTAACTTTCAGCAAACTCTAGCCTACCCAGCTCCCTTTTCTTTTGCTTTTAAAGAGACATACCTTTTAGAAGGGTCTTTCTGAAGACACAGCGAAATTAATTTTCTAAAGGACTTGCCGTACTTTTTTGTCATTTCTTTATCTTCCACACCCGTTTCCAACGTTGGGGGGTCATTTTGCAATGTCAACATTAATACCTATTTTAAAACCAAAGGCGACAAGAAAAACGGTATCAGACAAACAGGTTAAAACAAACACTATGTCACGATAGCAGTTAGAAACATATACGAAAGGCGAATCAAATTATGATGAGAGTCTTGTAGTTAGCATTAACTCTCCGAGGAGGCCTCGTTTGGCCAGAATCAAGTATACACTTCCGGAGTAACACTAAATACATTACTTCTGGAAAATGAGCCACCGTAGCCGCTGTACAGCCATGAAAATTTGTGTGCCAGGCTTTTTAGACTCATCTACCCATGTACTAGGGAAGCGGCTATCGCTGTGGGTTAAACCACAGAGCCTAGGACTTGCCAATCAGAAGGTCGGCGGTTCGAATCCCTGCAGCGGGGTGAGCTCCCGTTGCTCAGTCCCTGCTCCTGCCAACCTAGCAGTTCAAAAGCACGTCAAAGTGCAAGTAGATAAATAGGTACCACTCTGGTGGGAAGGCAAACAGCGTTTTCGTGCGCTGCTCTGGTTCGCCAGAAGCGGCTTAGTCATGCTGGCCACATGACCCGGAAGCTGTACACCGGCTCCCTCAGCCAATAAAGCGAGATGAGCGCCGCAACCCCAGAGTCGTCCGCGACTGGACCTAACGGTCAGGGATCCCTTTACCTTTACCCATGTACTATCTGAAACCCAAGGGGCACATTGGTTGCTAGGTGTAAAATATATTGGCATTATTGTCAGCTATGCTACCCCACTATAGGGGGTGGTTCTGCGGGTCCAAGCACTGGATCTTTTTTGCCGGGACCAATATTCTGCTCTTAGACCTTACACAGTGGCAGGACATACTGTAGTGCCAAGTTAGACCCCAGCCATCCGTGGCTTCCTCATTTGGTCTGACGCACTCTGTACACTCGTGCAAGTTGTGTCATGAGCCTACGCACTGGCGCCTTTAAGGGCTTTGCACAACACCCTTGCTAACGGGCATACTCTTTTTGAAATCAAAACGAAACCGGGCACTTCCATCTTTAAAACGTCTGCCTGCTCTTGTTACTATCAAACTGAGGGGCCAGAGGTCATCCACTTTAATAGCATAGCACTGAGCCAAGAGTCACGGAAGTTGCAACACCAGGACCAAAAACATACCAGGTATCTGGTTTCTTAGGCACCGAAAAGTTTAAGCCTGTTTGGTTAGGAATTTACACTGCTATATTCAGCTCTGTTAAGGGTTAGTTTCTGAATATGTGAAACTGGATCCTAGGAATTTGCAGTGTTTTTCCAGCCCTGTGACAGACACGGCCAAGGAGAGTGAGCTTGTTCAAACTTGTCCTGTGGGTTGCCATTCTTTTAAGAGCAGTGTCCAGGACATCTAAATAGCCACTGCAAAATATACACGCTCATATTATGGCAACTATTCTTATGTCATTATATAAATATGACATTCACTTTCTGTAAGTTCGTAGCTCCTTTTATGTTCCTAAATAAAATTCACTTATGATCCTAACATATGTTTTGGTATTTCTGGGGGTCTTTGCCTCAGAGACTCCTGCCTTATTCTTTCTGTATTGCATAAAATATTGAAGGAACGTAAGTTGTATCTGTCGTCCACTTTCTTTTTTAGCCTATGGTCCATCACCCCCGGTATAAATTACCAACAATACTGCAAGCAGAACCTAGAACAGATTCCCGATTCCTACAACTGGCAAGATTAATATATATCTTATGCATTATAATTTTAATTAACACATAATTCATACATGACTCAATACTTTAAATTCCTCAAAAAAATTACGTCATATATGCAAATTTTATTTCTGATTAAAACTGGATGATTAGAAGGCCACAAAGATTCACATATGAGCATTTACAGATGCATGCAAGCACCTACACCTTAAAGATGCTTGCGCCGAGTTGATATAAGGTTGTCATTCTCAGTCAGTCCCATGGACCCAAAGAGTAAAAAATGGGGGGGGGGGGGATAATATTAGCACTGGCTGTGCAATTGGCATCACTGATGTTGGCACATCCTTTGGGGAAAGGATACAGGGAAGGAAGAAGGAAGGAGAAGGACTTCAGCAAGTCAACAGCCTAGGAGGAAGCTGCTATGCAGACATTGACTATAAGACATTTTCAATGTTCGGATCTGTTTGCTCAGACCTTTTTCGCCATCTTAGCGATAGTGCGTGTGTGCATGTGTACGCACTTACGCATGTTTAACAGACCCCTGAATCAAAACAAATATCAAGTTGGCACATCAGTACACCTGGCACTTATACAAGCCCCAAGCAACAATAACTAGCAATGCCGTCCAATCTTGCAATGCATATCTCAACCTTCACATTTTCGGATTTGCTCAGGAAGGGCTGGTATTTTACTTGGTAGCTTGACAAGATTTCTTTTAAGCACACAAGGGATTCAACGCAGGCCACTGTTGCGTGTTATTCTGGCAATCCTTTTTCAGAAAGAAGCTTATGTTAGTCACCTTAGAGAAAACAAGCTAGAAAGCTCCGGTGTCTACTTTTCTCACGGTTCCTAACCCACCCTATTGTTTTGATTTGGTTTTAATAATTGGGTTTTATGGATTTTACTGTATCGTATCGTAAAACTGTGTTGACAATTCACCACAGAATGACATCCTGCTTTCCTTCCATGGGACAACTTGCTTACTCCAACCCCCAAACTCAGCCCTCTAGCTGTTTTGGGACTGCAACTCCCATCATCCCTAGCTAACAGGGCCAGTGGTCAGGGATGATGGGAATTGTAGTCCCAAAATAGCTGGAGGGCCGAGTTTGGGGATGCCTGTGCTACTCCATGAAAGGTGGGAGGCGGGGGAGAGAGAGAGAGAGAGAGACTGGCATATTCTCAGAAATCTAGGTGACCTGGCTTGAGTTTCTCTCTTTTTTTAATTACGAAAAAAGTGCTTCACTGCTGTTTCAAAACAGGAAGCTAGGCTGCCCTCAGCATGCCAGTGGCATTCCCTCCTAAACTGGGAAAGAAGGCTTCACAGGAACAACAGTCCATCACAATGGAGTGTTGCTCCCAAGAACTCTCTTGTGAATAGTGCTGCATGGTTTCCATTGGGCAATCTGTACCAAAACAGAAGAGAACACCACTGGACTGCTGAGGATTTTTTTTTCTCACATGGAAGGAGGAGGATAACACCCTTAGGTGTCTCATCTGGTAAGCCCAACATCTAAGTTCCAAGATGGCGCACACAAACCCCTTTGCAACATCACTTCATACTTTTAGCGGGGAACAAAATGGGGGGAGGGGGGAATCACAACAGTGCCATCTATGCAATGCTACTTTTTATACAAAATTAGACTTCATTCTTATTTTCAGAACTGTATTTACTTTCATCGGAGGATATTTGTGGTAAGGTGCAGCTCCTGTTGCTAATTCAATGGCTGTTATTCCAAAGCTCCAAATATCAGCCTTGAAGTCATAGCCTCTCACCTATTGCATGAAAACATAAGACAGACAGGTTAGTTTAGTGCTGAGATGCTGAACTCGAGGAAGGCCAGGTGAATGGTGTATCACACAGGTACCTGTTCCATGACTTCAGGGGCCATCCAACATGGAGTACCAACAAATGTCTTTCTTACTTTGTTCCGAGTAACGTCTCCTCCTGTAGCTAAAAATGCGCTAACGCCAAAGTCTAGGAATAGAAGAGACAGGAAACCCTTTTAGTGTTTGATTAGCTTATACTGAGGTAACTATGCTATTTCCACTTGGATTCCTACATAAAATATGAAACGCCTATTTAAATGAAGCTGTGAAGTTAAATGTTTTCTCAGTAGGTGTAACAATAACACTTCTATAAACTGCATAGACGCCTCTCCCCCTCGTGAATCATACCTTTAAATAATATTTGCCCTTATGTATTAAGGCATGCAATACCCATGGACATGAACAAGAGGTCTATTGCTCCAAAAGCAGCATTCTGGGTCAGTTTTCCACACGCTCCATTGAGAATTTAAAGAGTGTTATTTTTAGCTATGCATCAAATTTTCAACAGAGAGCTGCTTGCACAGTTATTTCATATTCTGCTTCAAGTAACTTTGGAAGTTGCAAGATCAGAGGGAGAATTTTAAACAGTCATGTGAGGGTTGTGGGAGAAAGTGATTAAGATGCTAAGTGTGGGTGTAAATAAAGAGGCAATTAATAAAAGCAGTCCTGCTGCTTGAACAGACCAAAGAATTCTGGACGACAAGGGCTATTTCCTATAATGGCTAGGCAGGTGTTTATGGGAAGCCCACAACGAGGGAGCCGTTCTTATTTTGAAGGGTTTTTTTTATAAGTTCTGTGCTCAAGGATATACCACATCCTCAAAGCCACATGCTTGCCTTTTTTGTCTGAACTGCCTTGTTTTCTCCAAAGATATCCACAACAGCAGGAGAGCAGAAGAGTTTTTCTAGCATACGATGAAGGATGGGAAAAAATGCAACCCTCCAGAAAAATAAAGAGCCACTTGATCAAGATGCTCTTTGTGAGACATTGATCAAAGGAACAACAACAGCTCGCTTTTCCTGAGCGCAGAGAAACCTTTATCAGCATCTGTTTCGTCTGCCCCTCCTTATGCAGCCAGTTCAAATTCACTGGTCCCTGGAATAAAATTACAGCACCTTAAAGTAGTGGCATTCTGAATTTTTACTAAAGACAAGCCCTCTGTTCTTGCTCCTGATATTAAATATCAAGAGTTCAAGAGGGAGGAAAACAAAGACTCGATTAAACGATATGGAGTGTTGTGGTAGACAAGCAGACCACCGCAAACATCGCTTTCACCAATAAAGTCATTACAGATTAATTTAAGAGGTAGTCACCAACACTTATCCAATGCTGTTAAGGTGTCAATAGCCCCCACAAACAACTTCCCAGAATTATTCTGAGCCAGGGGTGCCAACTTGAAAAAAAATAATTGGGGGGGCAAGTTAAGCCCCACATAATCACAGGACGTGACACACACCCCATCTGAATGGCAATGCCCATCAACTTGGGGGGCCCCACTCCCTCAAAAAAAAAATTTTGGGGGGGGCAAGGTACCTCAGCCCCTAGGAGTTGGCTCCCATGTTCTGGACTAATACAGTTATTGCCACACACAAATGTCTGTGAACATAGAAAAATAAATAAAATATAGGGGGTTACATGGAAAAAGGAAAGACTTTGTTTTATTTCGGCCAGTAGGTATTAGAATTAAGAGCATGTGGATAGCTCTATATTATTATTATTTGATACAGGCACCCCGAAACTCGGACCTCCAGATATTTTGGGACTACGACTCCCATCATGCCTAGCTAACAGGACCAGTGGTCAGGGATGATGGGAACTGTAGTCCAAAAACATCTGGAGGGCCGAGTGTGGGGGTGCCTGACTTAATGCATAGTATTCTGGAAATCTAGTATCGTGGGGATATAGGAGATCCAAAGGGGAAATACATGTCTGCCTGAGCTATGGCAAATGACTGCTGTCATGGACAATACTTTGACTCAATACCACTGTCTCTGTATCTGCCATCTCTGTCCTCTGAACTAATCTTGCAAACTGACAGCTCACGCCAGTCAGAAAGAAGCGGCAAGAAAAAGGTATCTCCTACACCACGCTCATCAAACCCTTCTGCACCGAAACCAGTATGTTGTTTGTACACATGCCATACAAATGAAAATATTGAGGATCCGTTACGGATCTTTCACATGTCAGATTTTTCATGGTAGAAGGAAAAGCAGTTTTCTGAGTGCGTTATTCTGGAGCACTTGCTAAACAAAGGCGACACGCCGAAAGGCAGCACGCGAAAAAAATCTGGAAAAATACAGCAACTAGGGCTGGGCGATACCTGGTTTTCAACATTGTGATATATCAGCAGCTAAATACTGGGATATGCTGATATATCACAATGTCTCCTAAGGTGGGAGTGGCTGGGGAAACCCAGCCAGATGGGCGGGGTATAAATAATAAATAATAATAATAATAATAATAATAATAATAATAATAATAATAATAATAATAATAATAATTATTATTATTATTATTATTATTATTATTATTATTATTATTATTGGAAGAAGCAAAAATACACCGCCCAGTCTGGAGGAGCATCAGAGCTTTGTTGAACCCCCTCAACTGGGGGTGGGGGGAAGCCTCCTGTCCCCCAGCTGAACGAGCCCCAATGCCTCTCAGGGTCATGCAAGCCAGAGGCAGAGGGCTTTGTTGAGATCCAGCACCAAGCGCCTTCTGGCGGTTCCCTCACTGCGAGAAGCCAAGTTACAGGGAACCAGGCAGAGGGCCTTCTCGGTAGTGGCACCCGCTCTACGGAATACCCTCCCACCAGATGTCAAAGAGAACAACAACTACCAGACTTTTAGAAGACATCTGAAGGCAGCCGTGTTTAGGGAAGCTTTTAATGTTTGATGCATTACTGTTTTATTTTATATTATTATTTTATATTATTTTATATTTTGTTGGAAGCCACCCACAGTGGCTGGGGAAGCCCAGCCAGATGGGTGGGGAATAATAATAAATTATTATTATTATTATTATTATTATTATTATTATTATTATTATTTGTTAAACTTCTCCCCTGAGGTACGGGGAGCCGAGGCAGGAACAAGCTGCATTGGGCCCAGCGCCTCACCAATGCAGCTGGTTCCTCCCTCTGCGGTTTGAGGCCAAAGCACGATGGCACCTTCACTTGGCAGAATATCATGAGTGAAAATGCCGCTGCCAGTGTCCAACTGTAAATTGGGTTTTCCTCGGCACTCCAGGTACTGGTGTTGGAGGGGCTTGGAAGCGGTTTCACTCGTCATATGCCGCAGGGTGAAGGGGCCATCGAGCTCTGACCCTCAAACCAGTCCTGGGCGATGTATCAATACAGGAAGTTGGAAGTTGAACGGAATCTGTTCCGGAAGTCCATTCTCACTTCCAGGTTTGCGGCTTTGGGGAGCCAAAACGTCTGAGTTCCAGAGCGTTTGGGATCCAAGGTACGACTGTCCCCTGTGCCCAGAAACCATACCAATACCAATGGATATGGGGGAGAAAGGCCCTAAGTTGTTGATCAACACCTGCTGAAGGCCCATATCCCCGGGGTCAAAATGCTAGCAACAAGATTTCCATTGTTCTGGAGGTGGGGTTCCAGCAGCTTGCCAAAAGCTCTTTACAACTCTGCCTGTCTAGCAAAGTAAAACTATGCAAATACATGAAGAGCATGTGTTTTTGTTTTGTTTTTAAAGTCACGTAACTGTGTTAGTGCAACTGTTAAGACCTAAGCACTGTGCCAAGATGTAAGCTTAAAGTATACAAAACTGTCCTTACTGTGGAACACTGGTCATGAGATGGATCAGTGACCACAATGAATTAGCTTCATGAAAATCTTTCATCAAGTAACTACAAAAGAGGTACAAAATTAAAATTTCCAGCCTTGTCAATTTATGTCTCCTTGCTATTTTGATAAAAGCCCAAGGAAAAGGTTTTGATTCCGCCCCCCCCCCCGCACTTGTTAGAACAATGGACCATAGTGTTTGTTTTTAAGGACATCCTTCTGCTTACATACAGTGGTGCCTCGCAAGACAAAAAGAATTCGTTCCGCGAGTCTTTTCGTCTTGCGATGTTTTTCGTCTTGCGAAGCACGGTCCGTCGCAACTGCGCCTCTTCAAGCGGCTTTAAAAAAAAAGTGCAAGACGTTTTCGTCTTGCGAAGCAAGCCCATAGGGAAATTCGTCTAGCGAAGCAACGCAAAACCGAAAAACCCTTTCGTCTAGCGAGTTTTTCGTCTTGCGAGACATTCGTCTTGCGGGGCACCACTGTAGTATTTTGTACATAAAAAATCACTTTACTATTATATATCGGTAATTTTTTTTAAATAAACTGTCAATACTACCCACTATTGTTTGGTGTGTGTCCCCCCCCCCCCAAGATTTTATTAAAGTTTTCACATTACAGTGAAATAATACCTAGAACAAATAAAATTTAAAAAGGAAAGAGAAAAGAACTAGAAAAGAAAGGGAAGAAAAGAAGCAGAGAAATAACAAACATTGAGGGTACCACTAATAATAATCATAATATTATACCTTAATCTTCAATCCACAAAGAGGTGTGTCATCTCTTCTCTCACCTGAAGAAGCTTCCCTCCTCCTCAGCCTCACATCCTGAGGAAAACCCACTCTGACCCGTCTTCCACCCAGGTCTCCCTTTTCTATCCATCACCTCTCTGTTTGTACAGTGGTACCTCAGGTTACATATGCTTCAGGTTACATACACTTCAGGTTACAGACTCCGCTAACCCAGAAATATTACCTCCGGTTAAGAACTTTGCTTCAGGATGAGAACAGAAATCATGCTCTGGTGGTGTGGCAGCAGTGGGAGGCCCCATTAGCTAAAGTGGTGCTTCAGGTTAAGAACAGTTTCAGGTTAAGAACGGACCTCCGGAACGAATTATGTTCTTAACCCGAGGTACTACTGTATCTTAAAAATAAAGTTTTGCAGAAGGAAGACGTAGCAACGGCTTGCCTAAGGCTTTCTAAGTAAGGTCCTGTGAGTGTTGAAATTTGAACTGAGGACTCGCCAGCTCCCACTCTTAACCAATGCTCTGACATTAGCTTCACGCCTTGCAAGGATTAAACCTCACAACCCACATAAGCATTTTCTAAGCGCACAGTGGGTGCTTCAGCCTATGGCTCGTCATCAATGAACACCAGGGCACTTCAACCTGGTAACATTTTAAAAAGGTTAAAACTTCAATTGGGTCTCTTAGCACATTTCAGATTCTCCATACACATTTTGAAGCTTTGATGATCATGATTATTACCTGCTATTTGTACCGAGCCATCTTCCCCCAGAAGAATATTACCAGCTTTTAAATCCCTATAAAAATGGATGAATAGGAGTCATTTCAGTTCAAGTAAACGAGAATATGATCACACTCGACGGAATTTTTTTTGTTGAGAAACATGCCACAGGATAAATTAAAAGCTACTCAAAATGAAGTGATTATATGATCTTCTCGTTAATACTGAAATTGCCACTTTTAAAACGAGATTGCAAAAAACGGGTATTATTCCACGCACTTGAAAGCTTATCTTTTAAATCACATGCCGAGCTGGAAGTGTCTGCAGTGCTGCAGATCACGGGATATAAAGTTCCCCCCACATCTCAACTTGCTATGCCCTTCAAACTGCTCCCATTCTAGTATAGCAGGTTGGAGCAGATTGAAGATTCTAGTATAATAAAGGGTTGGATTCTAGTATAATAAAGGGTTGGAGCAGATTGAAGATTCCACCAACAACCATCCCATTTAATTTCTTTAGATAGGAAGAGAACCCAAGTGGAAACCAGGAAGCATCAGTACTCCCAGCCACACATGTTTTTCTTCCTTCTCTGTTCCTCTCAGCATCAAATTCTGGGCACCAATCAAAGAGGAGGAGGCACAATTCAGTGTTGTGGTCTGAAACAAGTGGTTCGACAGACACCCTTCTGGCTTGACTTCACGTATATGACAAAGACTTTCTTACTCCAGCTTGCATTTCAGGTTAGTGTTTTTTGTTCGTCTTGTTTCATGGCAATTTTTTAATTGTTTTATTCTCTATATGGTTTGTTTTTACACATACCGCTTAGAAATGCTAACAATTAAGGGGTAGGTAAATGCCGTTTTAGAAAATCACGGAAGAGAAATTGTACCAATACACATGGCGCATTAGCTTTTTTTACCTGTGAATCTGTCCGTTCCTGTGTAGATAATCTAAGCCTTCCAAAACCTCTTTAAGAATTGTTGCTATTATTGATTCTTCAAGGACGCCACTCTTGTGCTCTCCTCTGTTGACCACATACTTTATGATGTCCAACATGGAGCCTAGATTTTCATACATATACATATAATGGAATAAAAAGAGAAATGTTCTTTTTAGGAAGTCATCTTGCAATTCAAGCTTAATGATGTATACTTTAGCATTCCGTTTTCAACTCAACCTTGACATACATACAAAGACCTCCAACAAGTAGAGCATTGCTGAATGTCACCCCATTAACATGTTTGGTATAGAGGTTGTGCTTTCAGGTGGGCCAAATGCTTTTTCTCCAGTTCCGAACACAAACATGGGCATATGCCACCACAACCCTTAAAAACTAGGGCCCTCTCTCTTCCTGGGGAGTGATCTGAGCCAAATGATATACTGAGTAGGAGATTAAGACATGGATAAGGGCTTTAGCACTGCCTTCACTCTGGAGCAGGGAACACTTCTGCCTCATTTTGTCAGGACTCATTCCCCAAAATTACTCCAAAATGTGTTGCTTTTCACAAATGAAAAAACTCTCTCTCTCTCTCTCTCTCTCTCTCTCACACACACACACACACACCCTCTTACAGGTCAGTGTAGCAACATGCAGCCTATTTCTAAAGAAAACTATTTGTACAGCTTTAAAAATTTACACCACACATACCAAATTGTTAGTATTGATGTGGATTTATTGAATATTTTTAGATAATGAGCTATGCTACTATAAAAGCAGCCTTGAAGCGGAGGAGGGGGGGGGAACAGAAAGAAGTAAAGAAATTCAACACACTATTTTGGTCAGTGTTTTCCAAACTTGGGTCTCTAGCTGGTTTTGGACTACAGTTCCCATCATCCCTGACTGCTGGTTTTGCTAGCTAGGTATGATGGGGATTGTACTCCAGAAACAGCTGGAGACCCAAGTTTGGGAAACACTGATTTAGGTGCTCACGATCACAGATTTGATTAGCTAAAGTTAATCTCAGTATCTCACTGCATCAATTTAGATAAACTACAGAGACTTACCTCCACTTAGCAGTTTCATAACCAACCAGAGCTCATCCTTGACCACAAAAGACGTATAATATGTAACTATGTTGGGATGGTTGCATTGACTCATGGCTTGAATTTCTTTCTATAAGTAATGCAAAATGCAAGTATAATATTTTGGCAAGGAAACAAAAATGTTCTATAAGATATGTTCCAGCTATTCAAACCCAAGAGAGGCATTATTATGTAGAGCTAGGGAAATTAAGTTATGTGGCAGAATGGACATCTTTTAAAAACTAGCAACTTATACTTGCAGCTTTCAGAGTGGGAAAATATGGCTCAGATCAGGGATAGCCAACATCATGGCCTCCAGATGTTGCTGGACCAAAACGCCCATCATCCCTGTTCTTTGGCCATGCTGGATATCCAAAAACATCTGGAAGGCAACACGCTGACTACCCTTGACTAAGATTATATGGGTGATTGCCATGTTAGTTATACTTAGAGAAGACTCACTGAAAGTAATGAACTTTGCTTAAATTCATTCATTTCAGTGGGTCTACTCTGAATATAACTAACACAGGACATCTCCCTATGTGCACAAATATTATTTGTGAAGGGGGCCAGAAAGTTATAGCCCTCAAGTTGAATAAATGTTTGAACCCAAATATGAATTTTCTTGAATTATAAAAAGACAGAGATGAAACATGCCAACTGGCCATTGATTCCATTACCTGATTAAAGATTCTGGGTGGGCAGCAACTTTAAGAGTTTTTCCTTGTTATAAAAATACTAGATTTTCATGAACATCATTCAAATGTTAGGGAGTCTAGTATGTACACGTATACATGTCCTTCAACTCAGTTTAACTTACAAGCAGTTCATCCATACTGGTCTGGCATTTTTCCAAGTTGATCCTTTTTATTGCTACGCGTTCTTGCCTGGGTTTGCATAGCGCCGCTTGGACCACAGCTGTAGCACCACTACCTGGGAGAGACAGAAGAAATGGGGTTCAGAGTTACCTATTGCTGCAGCAAATTTTAAACTATGGGTTGCAAAAGAATGTGGTTTCAGAGGAGCTTCTCGGGCCCATCCTCAATGAGAGTATCTTGCCCATCATGTCCTCCTTCCCATCACTTGCAATGCAGTCACAAGGAGTACTGCATGCAGACTCTTGTACAGTGTCAAGTACTAGGAAACAAGACAAGGAAAAGGTGCCGAAGGGAGCCCAATGGGGAGCTGTTAGCCCAACAAAGACCCAGCCGAGATGGAAGGTTTTCATCCTCTCAGACTCTTGGGAACACCTGGGGCCTTCCCTGGCTTCTCCCTCCTCCAAAGAAGACACCTGGTGACAAAGTCCTCTCTGGAAGCCAGGTGAGCAAAGCCTCCACTGGATATGAACCTGGAAGCAAAAGGGAAGGGATCAAGCCAGGTGTGTAGGGTCTTAAGAGGAGCCAAGGAAGGCGTCTTTAGGGCTAGGAAACTCAGGCTGTGTGATGGCAGCTAAAGGCTCTTCACAGGTCCCTAGTGGTTCTGGGGGCCTCGGCAGAGCCCCCTCCCTCAGATGAGGTCTTCCCAGAGTTATGGTCAGGCTGGGGTCTAAGAACTCTAGAGCAAGTGTAGCAAATAATAGATACACAAGGAGGCAGACTTCCCAGAAGAAACCCAGACAGATGGGAAGGTAAAAAAAATATTATTATTCCTGGTGTTCTCCTTATATACCAGCTGCCTCTATGATCTGTGCATCACCAAACAGGGTGGATTTGATTTAAATCACAATTTAAATCACTAGTCAGTAAGACTTGATTTAAACCATTTTTTTTACAGAAAGATTCATTCTTGCTGGTATTCTTGCGGGATGAAGGTTTTTATTTTTGGAATAATACATTTTCAGAGTAGTTTTTACAGTTATATCAAAAATTACCAATTTGGTTATACTATTTAGAAATACATAGACAAATACTGGTAATTATGAAATTATTGTGAGGTTTAATAAGTTAACTGTTTATATTTGGACAACTTTTCTGCTGTACTTTATTGGAAGGAGAAAAATAATCATTTCCTTACTAACAATTTAAACAATTTATTTAACTAAAACAGTAACATTATAGCATATGCATCCATGTTTGTTGACTGATGTGGTTAAAACTTTAAAAAAAAAAAAAAACTTTGACTGAGCTTTAGCACACATGAAAAACTTAAAACAAATCCTTATTTCCTGATGAATAGCCTTTGGACTATAATGTAACTTAAATAGAAAACTATCTTTAGAAAGATTTTTCCTCCAAAAGCATTTTATTTTAAAAATCCAATTCAAATTTTTAAAAATCTGCTTTATTTATTTATTTAAAAATCATTGGTTTTTATCCACCCTGCCTCCAACTTTTTAAGGCGTTGGAGGTGGTAACTCAGAACCTTTACAGGCTGAAAATGTACGCTGCACTGATGTCAACAGGGTATTCTTTAAAGCACCCCAGTGACAATAATAGACATCTGAAAATAATTTCTGAGAGAAGAAGAAGAAGAAGAGTTTGGATTTGATATCCCGCTTTATCACTACCCTAGGGAGTCTCAAAGCGGCTAACATTCTCCTTTCCCTTCCTCCCCCACAACAAACACTCTGTGAGGTGAGTGGGGCTGAGAAACTTCAGAGAAGTGTGACTAGCCCAAGGTCACCCAGCAGCTGCATGTGGAGGAGCGGGGACGCGAACCCGGTTCCCCAGATTACGAGTCTACCGCTCTTAACCACTACACCACACTGGCTCTACACACACTTCAGCTGAAAAAATGTTCACCCTGATCAAGCTTCGCTGGGTAAGCTTTAAACTCCCGTAGCTTTCCAGCCGCTCTGTGGAAAGAGGGTTCGGTGAACCTAAAAAAAAGAGGGCTCAGTTTCAAGTTACACAACTTCTGCTTGTCTGATTAGATACACTGGACTCTCTTGCCAGTGGTTTCAGTGACACCCCTACCTACCCAACTGATGGCAGACAAAAAGCTTAGGGAATAAAGCCGACCTTGACGGAAAAAACGTTTCAGATTTGGGACCATCTGAGGTGACAATTAGGCAAAAGAGCTCTTTTGTTTATTTAATAGATGCTAAAGGGCCGATGGGAACATGGACCCTTTGAAACCCTAGACATTGCATAAGAAGCTGGCCTGAGTGCAGAAATATGGAAGCCTTGTGCAAAGGTTGCCAAGTGGTATTTTGGATGGAGCTAAAAATTCAGGACCCAAAGCTAGCAGAACAGTGCGCTCCTTGGTTAAATCCGTCATGGAAGCAAGCATCCTCTACGGCAGGTTCAAGATGAGTGGATTCCTTTGAGACGAGCTAGTAATTTGCAAAACAGGAATACTTTGCAAGCACTTGAGTATCTTCTGTGAGTAAGCAAAGTTTTGAAAGCAGCATACAACTCTCTTACTCCTATACGTAACCCTTGCTTGGTTCACAAATCAGCACTTGACGTTTCTGCTAAGATCCCCTTTTTTATTTTTAAAAAATACATTATTTTGCATTTTACAAATTCAGTGAACAGACCACACTTGTGAGATACCCCAATTGGCCTTCTCAAACACTAGGTTTCATTCTGCCAGCAAAACTGGCATGCCCTAAACTAACACAACGTGTGCATAAAGAGCCTTTTGTTACGCAGCTTTACAATGGGAATTCAGTTACGTGCCTAATCCAGAATAATAGGGCGCTCTTCCCTCCCATCGGACAACAGAACTGACACAATACCTCATGACTGGAAGTTATTGTCTCTGTGTTAATTGATGTTTGCTTAGTTATTTAGAAGTAGGATGTTTTGTATGCAATTTTCGCCCTGCCACGCTTTGAAGACAAAGCTTGTAGCTCAGCATATCCACTCAATTATATTACCAAGATACACAGACAAAACCGACACCACAACGTAGCAACAAGTGCTTTGATACACACTCCAGTGGGTTGTACCCTTTTTCACCCTGTGGTCTTTTTTGTTTTATTTCTTTTTTAAAAAAAAAACCCATTAAAGTGCAAATGGGCAAACACACTCAAGAGCGCACCCCGCTCGCATACTGGAGAAAATTTACTGCAGACACCCAGCTATGAATACCTCGTAGATCCCAGTGCTAATTCCTAACTGCCGAAGTCCTGCTGGCATTAATTTACTTCAATGTAAATTAAACTGCTGGAGCAAAGGCTCCACTGTTGGAGAAAGTGTGCTTCTGAATGCCCAAAGCCACAGGTGAGGAGAACGTGGCCGCACTCAGCTCCTGCTTGCAGACATCCCATAGGTATCTAATTGGATGCTGTGAGAACAGGTTGCTGGACTAGATGGGTCACTGATCCAGCAGGGCTCTTCTTGTGTTCATATTCGCAATAATATATTTCTGATGCTAGCATTTTAAATTTGGAAGCGTTAAGACACCAGGATCATCCTGCTGGCAACACTTGGTCCTCTTAGGGGACAAACATATAACAGGCAAGGAAGAAGACCCACAAAAATAAGGATCTCGGCAGAGCAATATACAGTCGCACCTTGGATCCCAAATGCCTTGGCACTCGGACTTTTTGGCTACCGAATTCCGCAAACCGGGAAGTGAGTGTTCCGGTTTGCGAATGTTCTTTGGAACCCAAATGTCCAACAGGCTTCTGCAGCTTCCAATTGCATGCAGGAAATTCCTGCAGCCAAGTGGAAGCCGAGCCTTGGTTGTCAAATGGACTTCTGGAACGACCAAGGTACAACTGTACTCACGAAATAAGAGAACACCCCCAAATCAAAGGGTAGAGGGGCACAGCTATCACTGGAGCGGCTCAAAATGCAAATGGGCCAGGACCATATGTAAGTTTGCAACTTTGTGAACCATCGTGTGCAGGTCTCACTGAGGCTGCCAGACCTATTGCTTATGAACATCCCTTCCTTATCATTTCGGCTGTGTAATTACAGCCAGGAGAGTGACTCTTGATGATGCAGTGGTGGGGATTCCCTTGCACTTTTGTTTTATTGGGGAAACTTGCATCAATAGTTACTGCTGCTTTGTCTTCATAGGAGACAGATCTTCCTTGCCTGGCAACACAAATGGATTTCATTCCCTGTACTCTCGTTTTCTTCCTTTTTCCTAAACAATGGATTATGGGTTAGGCATTAATCCTTAAAAGGGGCACATGCAGGAAGGAATGGAAGCAACAATGTCAAGGGCAGGAATGAAGTACTGGCTGCGTTGAGGCAGAGTTACTACTAGTATAACTCAGAGGGTCTTAGGTTCTACAGCAGAGTTTGGCAAACGTTTCATGCTGGTGACACAATTTTTAGACATGCATCATTTTGCGGCTCAGTAATTCAGTTTTACTAGCAAACCGGAGGTTAAACGGACCCTTTTCCAGCCCCCGGGAGGGGTACAGGATGCGTTCATACAACACACCTACACACTACGGCCAACACATTAATGTGCTGCGACGCACAGCTTGGAAAGCTCTGTTCTACAGGGTAGGGGTGGAGGCAATACTGACCTCATCTGAAACATCAATATCCCTAAATGAAATAAATGAGCGTTGGTTTATCCCAATGTAGTAATTTTTCCAGCAGTACATAATCAGACAACCCAAGAGCACACAAGTTTCCCTGCCTTGTTCTTCTAATCTTCATTAATACAATACTCAGAACAGTGGAGGATCTTGGCTTGGCATTTTGGTGGTACAAAGCGAACCACGCCAGCTAAAGCTTCTGAAAGGTACAGCACACTGTCCACTGTCCACTTGTTGCAAACTTGCCACTGGCAATCAAAGCAGACGAAGGCACAGAACCAGTACATGGCAAGGTTTTCTCCCGTAGTTTTATAAATAACAACCCACATGCACACACATACAACTACTTCGTCAGGATATTAAATATTTTAAACGAATACAGTTGTACTTTACAAACTTCACTTTCAGTGCAAGTGGCTGTACTATTAGAAGGCAGCAACGAGCCAGTTTAGCTCCAGAGACAAAGAATCGGGAAGTGGTGCCAAAACATGGAAGAAACGCATGGAGAAATAGAATATCTCCACTAAACAGCTTGTGGAAACAGTAACAGCCGTGGCTGCCTGTATTAGGGGGCTTCAGAACACGTTTAATAAATTAATTGTGACAGTTTAATCATGTGGCAAATTGGTTCTCTTTATTCACCCTTAGTTCTTAAGAGTCACTGCTATTTATTGTTCCACTTAATGTTCTTTCTAGGTATGAGCTTATACACCATTGGCAATGTAAAGATATTCTCACAGCTTATCCATTCACAAATCCCGAGTTCCCCAGACTCACCTCCTGAAAAGTTTAGTTCGGGCACTGGGATCTGCCCTATATATTTTGCTGTGAAGACAGATGCAAAGAATTCATTCAGCACCACTGCAATCTCCTTATCCTCCTTTAGGGTCTAGCCACCTCCCTAGACTGCTTCCTGCTACTAATATATTATCTTGTTGTTGTTGGTCTTAATGTTTTTAAGCATTGTCCCAACTCTTCATTACTTGACTAATTTTTGCCTTGTATGAAATGCTCACTTTGTACTACTGCATACTTACATCCACGTGGCGTGGACTCGTGGCTTTTGAGCAACAACTAAAATTAGGGGGGGGAGACTTGGGGGGGGTATAAAGAGGGACTACTGGAAATCAAACAAGGAAGTGACCACCAGCCTGGTCTCCAGTATCTCCTCCTTACTTACTACTTACATTTACTGCGATGTGCGTACGTAAGGAGCAAACTGCATAAACTTACAAGCAGTGTGTGGGAAGGGGAAGGAAACCACAAAACTTTATGAGAAGAAAATAACAGAAGACTTGTATCAGCATATCGGTTTCAGCAACATCCTGCAAGGCTAGGCTGATGCTTCAAAAGGCCAAAGAACCTTTGAATCGCACAACTGGAAGGTACCACAAGGGCGATCTACTCCAACCTGCTACAATGCATGAATCTTCTGCCCAGTGGCGTAGCATGGGGGTGCAGGGGGGGGCGGCCGCACCGGGCGCAACATCTGGGGGGGGGCGCGCTCGCACTCGCAGCTCTCTGCCCCTACCTGGCTCACTCACTCTCTCTCACTGCAGTGCTGGCTGTGCGAATCCGATCCGAGCCGCTGGGTCACCGCCCACTGTGGAGGGGGTGGGTGCCAGGCGTGCGGTGCGGAGAGAGAGCGAGGGACTATCTGGGGGAGGGACAGTGCAGCGGCCGCCCAGCGCAGCGCTGAGCGCGGGGGAGAACCACACCAGACCAGACCAGGCAGCAGCAAGAAGAAGCTGGCAGCGGCGGCAGGTTAGGGGGCGCAAATTACTTGCCTTGCCCCTGGTGCTGACAACCCACGCTACGCCGCTGCTTCTGCCCAATGGGGGGTTTGAACCCACGACCCTGAGTTTAAGAGTCTCATGTTTTACCAACTGAGCTAAAGGGCCCACTGAGCCAGTTCCCAGAACCAGCAGTTCCACAATGGTCTCAGAACACCAATGGGGAGGATACATTAAAAGTTGCAAAAGTAAGGAGCATACCTGCACTCTTGCTGGGAAGGAGGCGGGGAGGAGTGAAATTGCTTGTCACAGGGAAAAGAGGAAATCCATTCCCCTAGAAGACAGCTTTAACAGGTGGGAAAATTCTAAGTGGCATGTGGCGAGTGTGCCGATATGCACACACACCCCAATTTTATTTTTATGAGCAGCTCCACTGGTGTAGAACACAGATGATATACTTGCCCGAGGAGTACCATACTCTAAGCTGCTGAACTTAGTATAAAAGGAATGTAGAGGTGGGGAGGGGAGCAATCGTGCAGGTGCTGCAAAAGACCCAACTACGACATATTCCACCTTGCAAGGTACAAAGGAATTGCCCCTGGCACACCATCAGAAACGGCAACTCATTGGATCATTATACAAACAATAGGCCACAATAGGTTATTGTTAAGAAAGCCTCTGTCATTTAAGTCTCACTTCACACGGAAGTTCCTGGAAGAGAACATGTCTATACAATTTCAGCCTAGCAATCAGCAAGACTATCCTTTGTTCTTGGCTTACCCTTCAAACAAGTGGACACACACACAAACCCTTTTTAGTTTTTGATATTAGAACCCACCGTGTGCTTAAAAAAAACCTTCCTTGCCACTAACTAGGATGATGCAGATTACCAAGAAGACCCAAAACTAGGAGAACTCACCAGCTCCCTCCCTCTCTCTATTTTTTTAAAAAATGGTGGTCCCTACATGACCATCATTAACACAGCTTGAACCAGCTTAAGCATTAGATCTTTACAGCATTGAATGCAATCCCAAAAACCAGTATTCCTTTTTCCCAAAACCTAGTGAGAAATATAGGCTGAAGTAGCAGTGGGGGGGAAATTGTGTTTTTTTTTTTAATCCAGCCGCATAATCATACCAACAATAAAATTACAAAGAAGTGGG
This sequence comes from Podarcis bocagei, assembly GCF_964188305.1. NCBI lineage: Eukaryota > Metazoa > Chordata > Lepidosauria > Squamata > Lacertidae > Podarcis > Podarcis bocagei. Next base: position 113,927,868 of record NC_138125.1, read on the forward strand.
TTTTAAGGAAGGCTGGTGGAAAGTTTAAGGGGTAAACCGTTCAGGATGAGACTCAAAATGGTGTCAAAAACTGCCCAAGCCATCTAAAAGTATGAGGCTGAGCAAACCATAATTCTAATAACCTGAGTTTTAGGCCTTTAAAAACACGGGCCCTTTAATGTATCACAGTGATCTGACGGTGCAACTGCACAAGACAGTCTGAAAGAGGAAAATCATCTATGCACCAGACATCTTGTCCCCTGTAAATCAGAACAGGATGGTAGAAAGGCAAGTGTGAAGTTTACACCGCCAGGGCCAAAATTAGGCTTCCCTCTCGTGAGTATTACTACTAAGAGGCAGCATTTCTTTGCAGGACTCCAGTAATGCAATAGAGGTATAGTGTAAAAAAAAAAATGCATTTGATGATGACTCAGTCCATTTAGTCTGATGGAGAGGTTATTTGGGGAGAAAAGAGAAACCATGAGCCTTTCCCAGCTTTTTCAAGGTGGGTTTTGCTCATCTCCTTAAAATGTGCCAGTAGAAGTTGCTCCTGTCCACTTGGAGAGCTCCGAGAGTTTATTTTGAGAACATTTCCAAGAGCTGAAGTCAGAAGGAGGAAGAGACCTGGGAAAGTTTTGAGCACAACAGAAGTTAATCTCTTTGCCAATATGCATCATTTTAGCAAGTGATGAGAGAATTTTTTTATTATTTTTTTGAAAAGGCAAACACAACGTCTTCTAAAACTAGATTGTCACAAGTGACGCACTTATAACTTCCAAAGTTTTTTTAAAATTAATATCAACTGTAAATTTTGCTGGAGTAACCAGTCGGGAGAGGGGGGGAACCTTCAACTTTCACCACCAGCCACTGGTTCCTACAGTAAAATTCTCATGAGCAGCTCACATTTCTATTTTACACTCTCTCTCTCTCTCTCTCTCTCTCTTTATATAAGTGTTTTATTTGTAACCTATAACTTGGTCCTTAAGGCTATTGAGGAGTCAGCTGTCAAGTTGAGCTTGTTACACAAACTTTTTGTTTCAAAGTAATAGTAAGGCCAAATTATCTTCTTCTCAGATTCTTTCTCTAGAACACGAAACATGAACTTTCAGATACAAATACGCACTCACTGCACTGAGTCCCCCAAGCTGCGTCATGCATGCTTGCACATCACTTTAGCCCTCTACATTTCACTGCTGAAAGCTGAAGGTGTCAATGAACTCCAACAGAAAACACCAGGGATTATGTGAAATCATCACCTCTGGGTTCCAGCAGCTCTCCATCTAGGCTGCAACTAAACTGGACATTTAAAGCAGCAACATTCCATACTTTTCCGTGTAGAAGACTAGTTTTGTACTAAAAATAATGTTAAAAGGGGGGTAGTCTTATACATGGGGGCAATCTCCCCCCATTTTCTTAATTTTGAGTCCCCCAAAATAGGGGGAGTCTTATACATGGGGGCATGTTATACACAGAAAAATATGGTACATTCTTTAAACAGTCACGGCTTCCTCCAAATAATTTTGGGTGCTGCGGTTTGTTACGGGTGCTGCCATTATTCCCAGAGTGGTTTAACAATCAATCCCTCTTCGCAGGGAACTCTGGGAATTGTAACTCTCTGAGGGGAATAAGGACTGACCGTCAACACTGCCCATGTGCAAGGAACACACAAGTTAACTTGCTACCTTTCAGGGACAGGATGTACAGCAATCGGTACCAGGATGTACTTTAACCACCTTAAAGGTAAAGGTAAAGGGACCTCTGACCATTAGGTCCAGTTGTGGCCGACTCTGGGGTTGTGGCGCTCATCTCGCTTTATTGGCCGAGGGAGCCAGCGTACAGCTTCCAGGTCATGTGGCCAGCATGACTAAGCCGCTTCTGGTGAACCACAGCAGCGTACAGAAACGCCGTTTACCTTCCCGCCGGAGCGGTACCTATTTATCTACTTGCACTCTGATGTGCTTTTGAACTGCTAGGTTGGCAGGAGCAGGGACCGAGCAACGGGAGCTCACCCCGTCGCAGGGATTCGAACCGCCGACCTTCTGATCGGCAAGTCCTAGGCTTTTTGTTTTAATCCACAGCACCACCCGTCAGCAAAAATGTCTGGTGCTACTTTGCTTGATGAGGAAGTAGGCACAGACTTTTAAAACCAGCCACACACCACTGTGTTCCTATTTTGCAGACAACTTCTGCAGTCGCTCCCTGTATTCCTTTCCGGCTAACTGAAGGTAGCATTGACAGGAGAACATATGATCCATTGGCAGAGAGAATGTGCAATCCCCGAGGCATTTGCAGAAGATACTCTCCAGATGTAAAAGGATACAACGGCGCTGCGAAAGAGGCACACAAACGGCTTCTCATTTACCTGCATCAGCTGGCTACCTTCCCCCACAAGAGAACTGAGGCTGATTTAATATTAATAGGGTGCAGAGAGCATCCAAAATTCAGCTAGATCAGAATTCTATGAAAAAAAGAGTACCAGGCAACTAAAGGTGCTTTCTATCTTGCAAACTGTTTGTCACAGTTCAGCTTTCTCTATCAGAGAAATATTTCAAAGAATTGGGCGGGACACATACATACACACACACGAGTTAGATGTCACTGCGCAGAGACTTTACCATGTCAGCCCCATCTACCTGGTCAACCTACAGAGAGTGTTAGCTGAGCCTAGACTGCAATTATACAGCCAATTTAAAGCACCAGAGACCTGATTGTAGCTTAATGTTTGCATTCCTACCCTCACACATTCTGACTTGTTCCAAAAGGAGGAGCTTGCCATTCACCAAAACGTATTTTGAAAACCACCATTATATAGGAGGGGGCAGGAAAAGGATCTAGGCTAGCAGAAAATGTTTGTGAAAGTTAATGATCTTTGCAGATGTACAACAAAAATGACTCTCTTTATAATAAATACCCTGCAGCTTTCTTATTTTTTTAAAGGAGGGGAATGTGGCTTTTCTAACCTGGCAACCTATGCTGGTCTGACACCAGAGTAACCGAGCAATTTTGTTATCCAAGCCACTGTAAAACGTGAAGAGATTTATTCTTCTGCCATGGAAGAAAACTTGGGTTTTCACAAAAGGTACTGAGCAAATTACGCTTCTCAACCAATTCGGTGAAAGAGGATTGCGACAGGATAGAATAGGATATAATTTTCACATTAATTCCTTAACTTTTCCTCTCAGCCACAGCGCAAGGCCTGCCACAATGAAATCTGCTGCTGTCAGTGCCTATAAATGTCTAAGAAGCATGGCTGGAAACCGGGTATTCATTTCTCACAAGAGCACACAGACCTAGGAATTCACCATTCTGCTAATTGTTTCAAAGCAACGCAAACAACTGCCAATGGCGAACAAGTCAAGCTGAGCAATGATCCAAAGAGGCCGAGAGAATTTGGTGGGCGGGGGAGGGGGGGCTGTAAACTGAGATGATGCTTAGTGTGCACCAGGCCAAAGGAAGACAAAAGCTGCTAGGCCTCAAAATCCATTTACTGAATTAAATGGCCAGGAGGGGCTTCCTTTGAATAACAACTTTAATCTTCCAAGAATGGACTCCAACTACGTTTTAGCTAAACAACTGGTATTATGCAATAACAGCTGAAGCAAACTGGCAAGAGCTGCTGTAGCAGAGCAGCTACGGGTGAGAGAGCTTGGAGCTCCCGATTTAAGTAATCTCGGCCATAAGCCCACTAGGTGGCCTTACAGCGAGCTACTGATTCAGCCTCAGGCCCCACAGCTGCAATACAACGGATCTACTTAGTTTTACTTATTTCATTTTTAATCCTGTGGTGTCCCTGTGAGGACCTCAAGGAAGCACAGGCAGTTCTCACCTGCCCCGTTTTGTCCTCACTACCTGTCAATTCCTTGGCTGTTTAGCTTTCTAAAAATACAGAGTTAAAGAAACCTCCCAACTATTGTGTTATAATATGAGGGGAGCTAGATAGTAGATAGGTAGGTAGGTAGGTAGATGATAGATAAATAGATAAATAGATAGATGATAGATAGATAGATGATAGATAGAAGATAGATATACAGATAGATATATAGATATAGATACATACACATACATAACACATATTTATACATACATACATACATACACACATACATACATATATATTTATACACACAGACACACACACACATATCTACATATACACACACATACCATTTTTAGCATTACAACAGTGAGACCTAAGGCACATGGGAATAATGAGCTCCTTCCTCGTCTTCACCTTGCTTTCAGTGAGAAACTATGCAATCCTGGTTTAGCAGCAAACAATACTGTTACTATTCTATCTGAACCTGGTAAACAATGGTTTGCTAAAAACCATGGTAGATCTGCAATCCTGGATGGCAAACCACAGTTGAACTTGGGCAGAACAGCGTACAATGGTTTGCTGCTAAAACTAGATTGGAATTCCCTAATCATGGAAAGTGATCAGCAAGTTCATAAGGTCAAGGCTTCCTCCCACAGATCAAACCTGTCACTTACTGTTCCATTCTAATGCATCTTTTCTAGGGTTATCCTTTAAACTGAAGGGGCAGAGAGCTTATCTTCAACTTCTAATGTAAAACTGCATTGATTCCCAAACAAACACACCAAATTTAATTTGATATCTATACTGTACAAAGAATTCCAAACAGGAGAATTAAAGCAAAGGCCTCCCTTCCCCTCAGCTTATTATTCTAACTTTTACATTTTCCAGATCCTTGTTAGAGGAGTAAAGAGCTCTCTTGCCAGCTCACACTGAAGGTGTTATGTCCTCTCAATGTAAATGAGCATGTCACCTGCCCCACCTTTGATTACGAACCACATTGCACACAACTGAACAAAAAACACCCCAGGCGAGGGATGAATAAACCGCAGTGGAGAGTTGACAACAGTCTTAGAATTAATCACATCATTTTGACATTTGCACTGCACACATTTCTGATGCTAGGCATCTCAGAACAAACTGCAGCCAAAAAGGAGAACCTGGATATTCTCCCCTTGCTTTGCTAAAACCATACATTCCAATTTCCCCTTTTCTTGTGAGATTAAATAAGAGCTTGGGGGGTGTGAGGGTGAGGGATGTTGAAATAGGAATTTGTACGGGTTTATTTTGCATCTTGGCAATGAAATAGTCAAACCAAAACACATTGAAAGGGAAAGTGCTAAAGGGGGGAGGCAGGGAAGAGAGATTCAATATAAGCTAGCACAATTCTCTCCCACCTAGTAAAAGCCAACTTGAGGTATAAATTTGTAATCAAAGCATCTAAGAAGTGTGTACTTAATGAAGTGTAAGACTATTCTCACTGAGCAGAAACTGTGTAGGGTTGAAACTATGCTAATGTCTGTGAGGGCATTTGCCTTTCAGGGATATTTCTGAAAACATCCAACCTTCTTACTTCCAAGAAACGAAATCTCACAGGCAGCACTGTCAGCTGCCTATGTTTTCCTTTGGAAAACTGGCATTTCCTAAAATTAACTAGGAAGGTATGGGCAGGACCTCAAGTAATTGGTAAACCATGGTTTAGTGCTAAGTGCATGTGCAGGAAGGGGTCCAAAGTAAGGCCTGTAGTTCACACATTTTCATCTCTTACGCAACCAGAAGAAGACCTTCAGTAGAATTTCCTTTGTTTCTCAGATTCTTGGTTTTTCATCATGTGCAAACTGGAGATTCTGGTTTAAAACCAAGAAGCCAAGTTGGCTTGTTTTTCTTCTCTTAGCAGAGTTGCATTCCAATGAAAACAGAACTTCCAGGTAAAGCTTTGAATTTGCTTGAAGATAAAGAATTAAGCCACATTAGCAGTGCAATCCAAAGTGACCCTATGCGAGTCTATTCAAAAGTAAGTTCCCATGAGTTTGTGTGGTAATTACTGCCAGGTGAATGTATAGGATTGCCGCCCAAGTGATTTGCTGATTTTCCTTGATCAACTATTTCAGGTTCAACTACTTTTGAAAATTACTGGAAAATTGAAATATGTCAGCATTTTTGTTTTAATTTACTCAACATAGATTGAATATACTGGATCAGATCTCAAGCTACTTAGAGCAGTGCAATCCCCCCCACACACACACCAAAAAAAAAAAAGTTTCCCAGAACACCCACATCCTAGGCAGGCCATATTGTACCAAAACTGCTGGGTTAAGTAGTAATAAAGAACATAATTCCACCTGGCTAATGAATGCCAAGGCACTAAAGTGACTGACTGGCAAACACTTCACTTATTTTGAATTTTATGGAAAGAATACGGCTGCACAGTCTTGACTGAAGTACCGTAACACTAATCAACTTTGTTTGCAATTGCATCCCCAGTCAGCCATTTTCTTTTACCTGGAACTTACGATTTCTGCCTCACCACACCAAACCCTTTCCCTCAGGTTAGGCTGACAAACGAGAAGCGTTGCCCAGCCCACTTCTGCAGTACAGCCAAACGAGTACAGATCATAATAAGCACACAGACCAGAACACTCTTATACAACTGAAGTTTGTCTTGCAGTGATCCTGGCAGAAGGTCCGCTTTAGTATCTTTGTTTCGCTTAAGAAGTAAACATCCTGCATACAGTATTTGCTTTCCACGCTTTGCCTACACGATTAAGTAGCAAGAAGTCTAGCACAGACTTCCCCAATCTGGGGAACTCCAGATATTTCAGGCAAAGACTCTCATCAGCCCTAGGCAGCATGGCGGTCATACAACACAACAGGGTGGCACCAGACTGGAGAAGGAACAGAGTGGGAAACAAGATGCATGGCTCCATTTCACATAAGGTAAAGGTACCCCTGCCCGTACGGGCCAGTCGTGTCCGACTCTGGGGTTGCATGCTCATCTCGCTCTAGAGGCCGTGAGCCGGCTCTGTCCGAAGACACTTCCGGGTCACGTGGCCAGCGTGATGAAGCTGCTCTGGCGAGCCAGCACCAGCGCAGCACACGGAAACGCCGTTTACCTTCCTGCTATAAAGCGGTCCCTATTTATCTACTTGCACTTAAGAGTGCTTTCGAACTGCTAGGTGGGCAGGAGCTGGGACCAAACGACGGGAGCTCACCCCGCCGTGGGGATTCAAACCGCCGACCATACGATCGGCAAGTCCTAAGCACTGAGGTTTTACCCACAGCGCCACCCGCGTCCCTCTACAGACCCCCAAAACAGACTACTTCTTGGTATCAGGAACACAAGATTCCTCCTTGCCAGCTGACTCTTTGTAGACAATCCACCCAACCACTCCTGGCATTTCAGGCGGAAGAGAGGGCTGTGTGGTGTGCAAATTGTAATAAAATACCACTGCTGTGCAGACAAGTCACCAGGGTGCAGACCAGAAACTGTGGAAAGATTGGATGCCCACATTCAATCTGTGAAAGAAAGAGGAACTGAAATTAGCCAGACTGGGGGGCTGGATGTTCCATCAAAGCAATCCAGATGGATTCAAGCAGTCCAAAAACTGCAGGGAGCTACAAAATAAACTGGGCTCTTATGACAACAGGCTAGCTCCGTTTTTGATTTTGTAGTATAATTGATGTCAACAATTCCTCTGCTTAATTGTATTATGCAGCTATCAGCATTTACAGTCGCCCTCAAAGAAAACGCTTCTGAAAACAAGTTGGGAATTTGCAATCGGGGGGGGGGGGATGGCAGTGGTGATGGTTTCTTCTTCATAGATCCTTTCCCTTTCTTGCCTTTCTTTCCCTTTCACTTCCCCTTTGGTGGCCACAAGATTAGCCATGCTCTTAGCAAAAGAAATTCTCTTAGACCAGGCATGGAGAACCTGCAGAACTGAAGACGTGGCTGGACTCCAACTCCTATCAGCCCCAGCCAACATGACCAAAAGGCAGGGATGATGGGAACTGTAATCCTGTAACATCTGATGCCCTACAGGTCCTCACCCTGTCTTCGGCCACAGTTGCTTTTATGGTTTGCCATGCATTTACACCAGTCTGGAAACTAACCACCCAAATACCCATGCACCTCTTACCTGCGCTACATCTTGTCTGCACCCACTCTCACACACACACAAAGGCTTGTGCACAACTGATGTGGCAGTTTGCACACACAACTCACACTGTGTTGAGACCCTGGAGAACATCTGCCAACTGGGATGGGCAACATTGGGCGCAACTGAGAGACCAATAGCTTAGACTTGGGCTGTACTCACATGTGGAGTTCATCGCATTAGAGCAGGGTTTCCTAAACTTGGGTCGCCAGCTGTTGCACTACAACTCCCATCATCCCTAGCTAGCAGGACCAGCAGTTAGGGATGATGGGAATTGTAGTCCAAAAATAGCTGGAGACCCAAGTTTGGGAAACCCTGAGCTAGGTTGCGGAAGCGGCAAAGTGATTTTTTTTTCCAGGAATCCAACGGCACAGAAATGAGTGCTAAACTTGTTCTACGTTCTATTCCATTAGCTTTTCTGGAAGTGGCTTTTACACTGTGTGAAAGCTCAAATATAATGTGCAAAGCAACAGGGAAATGTCAGGGAAACTAAATAAACTGCAGTGTGAATGCTGCCTTAGCATAAGCCAACTTCGTAAGTCGATGAGCACAGCTAGGTGACAACTACCAGACATACCCATCTGTTAATGTTCCCCCAACACTGTGTGCTATTCACTGCAGAGAGCTGTTTAAAGATGAGTCCTCCTTGTTCCTCTCCTTTCGAGAAAAATGGATCTCTCTTCGGAATGCCCCTGGCTGGAAGAGAGAATGTGTATCTGTACTCTAGCAAGCAGAGCCAAGAAAAATCCTGGGATATTCTCCTCTCCCCGCCCGCAAGAGTTCGCCAAACATGGCCCTTCTAGCGGGGAAAATGTCTGCACTTAAAACATGTGTCAACAGAAGCTAAGGCACGCCGTCCTCAGCAGACCCTAACACTGCATGTTAAGTGGCCACCCAGCCAAAGCTTTCGCTGAACCTAGAAGTCACAGGCACTGCAAACCATCCGCCGCCACCAGAAGCACGCAGCTTTGAAGTTCCAAAAAGCAGTGAGAGCTCGGTGCTCAGATTCCGTCACATTCTGTTCTTTCAGTTCTAAAGCACACAAAGACCATTTGTTGCTGCTCTTATGGAGATGGGGAGTGATGGAAATCCTAAATAGGCTGCTTTATCATTTTTTTTTTGGGGGGGGGGTAGAAAACAAAAACAGCCACGGCTTGTTTCAAGCTCATCTCGGCCTGCTGGTTCACTCTAGTGATATCTCTTGTTGTTCACTCTTTCGATCTGGCCGCCTTCCTCAGTCAAACAGGAAATTTAAAAAGACAATTGAATTGCAGGTAAGGCTGGACATTGTCTGCTGCAAGCTGTGCTGTAACATGGGATCACTGCTGTGCCACAAGAGAGGGCATATTCTATTCGATTCTTTATACTGTACAGTGGTACCTCGGGTTACAGACACTTCAGGTTACAGACTCCGCTAACCCAGAAATAGTGCTTCAGGTTAAGAACTTTGCTTCAGGATGAAAACAGAAATCGTGCTCTGGCAGCGCGGCAGCAGCAGGAGGCCCCATTAGCTAAAGTGGTACTTCAGGTTAAGGACAGTTTCAGGTTAAGAACAGACCTCCGGAACTAATTAAGCTCTTAACAAGAGGTACCACTGTATTTATATTTATATTGCCCTTCACCTGAAGATCTCGGGAAGGTTGCAAAAGGTTACATATTCAAGGTCCTTCATTTCAGCAGAGCAGGGGTGTTCCATATTGCCTATTCGCTTACACCCGTGGTGTATAACAAGGTGAGGTGACCGCCTCAGGTGGCAGGATCCACAGGGGCAGATGTGGCCTCCCAAGCAATGCACTGCCCACTGCTGCTGCCGCGGTGGCAGCAATGTGCTCTTAGGGTGCTGGATCTGCCACTTCCACGGCAGCCCCTCTAATGCCATCTTTACAGCAGCATCTTGGCCAATAGGTCTCCTCCTAGGGAGGAAATGCAGAGGTTGTTGTCTGGGGTCTCCTGGGCTCTGCACCCACCTTTCTCACCAATTCCACACACACACCCCACTTCAATTGTTGGGTAAGGTTAACTGGATCCCCCTTTGTTCCCAATGTAGATCTTTATTCCCCCATCCTTCTTCCTAATGTAGCTCCCCCCCCCCAGGGGGGCACCATTCTGTGGTTCGCCTCAGGTGCCATAATGTCTCGGGACAGCCCCGCTCTAGAGAGTATCCTATAAACTGAAACTTGCACAATGAAAACTTTTCCGGAAAACCTACACCACTGCCTGCAGCAATGCGCAGTGTGTTGAAACTGAGGAAAAAAACAGAATGAGCCTGGCCTGAGGTTAAGCAGCTGAGAGAGATCATTAGAGAGATTCTTCCATGTTCCATTTTTAAAAAATTACAGAAGAAGTATGTGGGTTCAAAGGAGAACCTGAAATGCCTCTTCCCATCTTTGACCAGTGGGAAGAGTTACAGAGACACAGATGCCATCACTGTCATAGTGACAATGAGCCATTTTGAGAGTAAGAGATAAGGTACCGCTATGTGGAGCTGAGACCAGTTCCTTCAAACACTCCTCTTGTGCTCAATTTTGTCCCCCTACACGCCAGCTGAAGGAGGAGTGTGATAGGAAAAGAACAGCCCATGCATTACTGCTTCTGAGGCATTCGCGAAGGCTTGAGAGCTCCTTTTATAAGCAACTCCATTATATTATTAGTTGCCTGCTGAGTCATTGTCTTCCTCCGCTTTAGGTGAGGAGGATGAGAACACAGATAAAGTTGTAACAATTCAGTAAGAGATTAAAAGAAAGAAGTCCTTACTCCTTGGCACAAACACACAAAATATAACATCAGAGTAAAAAAAAAAAAAAATTGTCTTGCGTTCTGTTTTAAAATGGGAGGAGGCCTGCAAAGCTAACCACAGCAACAGAAAAAAGGAAAAGGGAGAACACCTGCATTTTACAGAACAGAAGCCTGGTTTTCCATATGCCTTTGATATGTTAACATCTTTCAGATCTTCTCTCTCTCTCTCTCTCTCTCTCTCTCTCTCTCTCTCTCACACACACACACACACACACATACACACACACACAACACATATACACACAGAGAAATATTCCATACTTCATCTGGTGGCATCAGAAGCCACTGAGCATTCTTTCTCCACTCCACAGGGAGATTTCTCACCGCTGAAATCTACCAGTGGCGTGCATAAACCTTTGATGCAAGGGGGAAATGATTCACTTACCATTTGTGAAGAGAGAGGGGAAGTACGCATGGAGTTGAGCATTTTGCACGCTCCAAGTGGATGATGGAAAGACACCGTAAGTGGCTAAGAGTTTATCACTCTGAGCCTCTGGTTAGTGGTTGGGCAAGCAAAGGCGGATATTCAGTTTAAATCACACATTTGGCAATCTGTTTTATAGGCTTGACTTTCCATCCATTTGCAACACAGTACCATTAAGAGATGAGACATGGGAATAAAATCTGGAGCAAACCCATGGGTTGGGGAAGAGAGGCAGTGCAAGGTATAAAAGCAGCATGCTATATGGTCTGCAAATCTGCTTCTTAGGGCAATGGGTGAAATTCAACATCACCCTTTTACAAACATTTTGTCTGTGCAAGCATTGTTGCTTGCCACCTCTCCTCCCCTATGCGCTCTTCTCACACCACCCAGAGCCAATTATGGGGGGGGCACAGGGAGAAGAGGAGAAAGCACCATTGCGCAAGCGGAGGTCCTTGCAGAGGGTTCCCACTTACGGGGCTCGTTAGTTGAATCCTGCCCACTATTCCTGTGCTCCAGCCTCAACCCTCACACCCATTGTCAAGGGGAACCAGGGAGGATTAAATACAGAACACAAAGCAAAATCTACCTCAAAATCAGAGAGCCAAACTGGAAAAAGACCATAAGGCCTGGCTTTATCACCAGGTGGATCCCAACCCGGGTGCAATGATTCTAGGAACATAAATGTTCTGGATCTCTCCTGTGGTTCAAGGTTGGCTTCGTCCAACTCTCACAACCCACATGGCAGCTGTACTTTTAAAAATCAGCCAGGGTCAATCTTCTTAAATGTTGAAAAAACTGCTTTGGGGAGGGAGGAAGCAGCCCAGAGACCCACGTGTTCAGAAGCATCTGCTACTAACAGCTAGAACAAAAGTTCAATCTATGGGCCTGGCCAAAAGCCAGGCAGTGAACTTCCACAAGAGACCCACAGCTAATAGCTATCCACCTCTGGATACACTCTGCAGTAGTCCAGGTAAGTTTCTTGCCAGGTTGTGAATATTCATTTTAATTACCATGATCCTTCACCCATCTGAACAGTTTAATATTAAAAGATACAGTGAATGAGTTGCAGTGAATACGAAGCAACAGCAGCTGTTAAGAAGAGACTAAAGAATAGCAGACTATGCTCTGAAGTCTAACATTGCAGTCCCCCTACTAAAGCCAAGCATGTTTTGGCCTGATCAGTGCCTGAATGGACCATCCAGAGCCCCACATGACGTTCTGTGATGAAAGAAAGGCAGAATATAAAACAAAACACCGAACTAAGTAAATGGAGCAGTAAAATCTGGGGAGGTATTTTTTTCCTGGCAGATATGTTAAAGCATCACTGCTAGGAGGTGTCAGGAGAAACAGGCAAGTTGAAAACTCTGAACACCCACATCCCCCATCATGTCATACTGCGAGGAAAAACAAGCCACTTCACTCCCTTCTATGTCCCACACATCTTTCGCACTAATGCACTGGTTCATCCAAGAAAATCACCCATGAACCGGCTTCAACCTCCTTCAACCTCTGTTTATATATCAAAGGGTGAATCAGGTGGCAAGATCATCTGAAAAGGACAGATTTTCTTGACTCATCCTGGGATAAAAAAGATAAAGTGATTGTGTTAATAACACAAGCAAATATCACGACCCACAAATGACTCTGTATGGGAAGCAGTGATGCAACTAAAATATGGAACGCCTCACTGGGAGTTGTTAGCTCTGGTTAACAAACCTGGAGTAAAGCTTGATAGTTGACTCTTCAATGGATTCAGCCTCCCTACTCCAAAATATCTACCTCATTCCCAGTGCTTTTCAACTCAGACTTGAAAGCACTGAAATAAACCCAATATCCCACCTGCAACATTTGGAAATACGCTTTTCCTAAGTAAACAAAATACTTCGCTGCTGCAGTTTTACTGTTATCTTATATGCTCATTGGACTTTATGTCTTTATTTTTAAATTGCCATGGGATAATTTTTTATGATGAACAATATAGATATTCCATACTCCACACTCCAGTCATGTTATACTCCAGCATGAGCCAACTGTCCTAAGTTACTACTTGTGTATTTCAGGGCCCTTAACCTTGGAGCAGTTGAAGAGCAGAGGTTTTCTACAGTCTTCCTATAATACTTTCAAGACAGGGAGGGGTCTAATGTGCATTAGCAGTTATGGACACACCAGGTCATGGGTAGGCAAACGAAGGCTCAGGGGCCAGGTCTGGCCCTATAGCCTTCCAAATCTGGCCTGCAGACAGTCTGGGAATCAGCATGTTTTTACGTGAGTAGAATGTGTCCTTTTACTTAAAATGCATCTCTGGGTTATTTATGGGGCACAGAAATTCATTCATTTCCACCCAAAAAAAAATATATAGTCCGGGGCCCCACAAGGTCTGAGGGACAGTAGACCAGCCCTCTGCTGAAAAAGTTTGCTGACCCCTGCACAAGGTCAAGTAAACCTTTGAGAGGAAGTATGTTAATGAAGCTATGAATTAACATGATAATAAGTATGGGGGAAGAGGAGAAAAACCATGAACTCATCATGATTACCCAAGTACCAGGCAATTCAAACACTTGCTAAGAATTGTGAGAGGAATGGATGAGTTCATCTCAGCAATTATGATCACAGTCCCTCTATTTTGCATTAGATGAGAAATAAATTAAGGTAAAACAGCTAATAGACTATGTTTCTAGACATATCTACAGGCCCAATATACCGCAGAGGAGGCAGTGTCTTATATTCTACTTTAATATTTAAAGTGTCAAAGAGTTAACCAATGCATTCTGTGTCTACCCCACAAGAGTTGGGCACCCTCCTCACCCAACAACAAACTTTTGTGGGTGTAAGCCACAAACCCTTCTTTATATTTCCCCAGGGGTGGAGAACCTGTGAACCCTGCAGTCGTTGCTAGGATTCCCATCACAGTCCCAACCAGCACAGTATTTACCATTTTAAGACAGTTTCAAACTAGTATTTTATGCATGTCCGTTCTAGGTCATCGTCTATCCTCCTTTGGGGAGGATAGGATACCTACATCAAACAAAAAAATAATTCTATATTTTTTGTGTGTTAAGCATGTGCTCCTTCAGATCATCTAGAAAGGATGCCAACCTGCTTCCATGGAACCAACAACTGGCATGCTCCAATATGTTTATTTAAGTATTCAGAGAGAGAAATCTCTTTCCCTAGCATGTAGAAAATACATGCCCATCTACCTGCAAATCTGCTTGAAAAGACAAACAAATTTATTATAGTATTAACTTCCATGGACTAGAGTGCACTTCAGCAAAACATGAGGCAATTCTTAAATTCCCTGTGTCTGATGGTACAAAAAAAAAAGCATATGCCACAGTAAAATTGTCTTGATTTGTTGTGGCAAACAAAACTAACTTTCTGAAAGTTGTTTCAAATTGACATTTCCACCCCAGCCCCAGCAATCATACAGCTCTAGTTCCCAAAACTGTGACAATAAGTATGCCTGGCAATTGGAAAAAGTTGTTAAGACTCATTCCAATGATGAGCATATTTTATTTTATTTTTAAATCTACTTTGCAACTAAATGGGCACATCTTGGACAAAATGCTCCTGTAATAAGACACAAATCAGGCACACACACTCACGAGCAGCTGGTACACAGAGTGCAAAGTTAAGACCAGGAGCTGTTCATCAGATACTCTTAATGAGTATGAAATCTGAATTAAGATCAAATGCATATTCAAATTTACTACTTAAATCTTTTCAGGAAATTATAATCATCCATGGGTCTCACTTCTGTGCCATGAAGCCTTGTTTGCAAAATGCGAGGAGGAGCTTTATGGGGAAAACAAACTTGATATAAGGTTTCTTTTATTAAAGAAAAAAAATAGACTAAATGCAGCTCTCTCCGGAGAGGTACTGGAAAAATACTAGCCCCTCCTCCAGTTAATTAGCCTTCCAGGCTGACTGCCAGTAGAAACCTCCTGTCTTTTCTCACTGGCATAGCTTGCAGAATAGGAAAAAGAAGAAAAAAGGCAGAAAGGGCCTACAGTCTAGAAATGAGAACCTTTATGCCCCTTTTCTCTTTTTGCTCATCTCAGTAGTTAACTGAAGGAAAAAAGCCTCTCCCCTAATTAACAAGCATGTCTCCCTCCCCACTGATGGTGGGGGTGCAACCAGGAGGGCAAAGCATCCCCACAAAGATTATGCATCAGAATTCGCTGCAGCCCAAGGCCTGTGAATTGCTATACAATCCAGGCCACGGAACAGAACCGATGGGTGTGTCTGGATAAAATCTATCTGTTATCATTAAAAATATGAAAAACACCTCAGAGCTGTCTAACGAATGATTTGAACCAAGAAACCTCGTCCCCCCCCCCCGGACTAACACCTTCCGCGTGAAATACGCGAGTGTGGGGAGGGGGGATTTTCTGCCACACCGGCAGGTGTGTATGAAAAGCAACAGAAAGCATGGAGGTGTCGCGGTTCAGGAAGTGAAACGCAAAATCTTTGGCAGCCTGAGCCGACTCTCGTGTAGCAGGTGTGGCACAAACAGGGCTCAGCTGGGGAATCAGTTTTCAGCACCACAACAGACTCCCAGAATACAAAGCAATTAATAAAAGCCCATAGTGTCGTTCTACTCCCTCCTCACTGACCCAACATCGCATGCTCAGATGGAAGGTGCAGCCTACTTGACTCCCCGTCAGGCTTGAGGCCTGGCTTAGTTCATTTTCGGCATCACCTACTGGACGCTGGCCCTTGCTCTATGTAAGCAGCAAACTTTTTTTAGAAAGACACATTTCCCACACGTTTTCTGACACAGGTTTGCACCTGTGGCAAGTGGCAAGGGGCCACTTCTGTAGTGCTCCGTCTCCTGCCATCAGTGGCAAGATGTTGCCAGGAGATAGGAGCACTTACCAAGACAATGGGATGCGGTCTCCCCACATGCCAGCGCTGAATAATATATTTTTGCTATAACGTGCTGCACAGGGATCAGAGGGCAAAGTCTGAAAAGGCAGCAGTTCTAATCTCATAAATTGCCTGAAGGCCAATCCGCCCCCTTACGTTTTCTGGGCACCTGTCAGTCTTGTTTGCTGCTCAGGGATCTCTTTCCTACCTTACTATGAAAAACTTCCAGGGTCCCCTTTGCAGGGTGTGGAAACGTAATATGCAAATCTGAACTTTAATAGCAATTAACTAAAGGGAAGGTGAGAATTCATTACAAAAGGAAAAGCACTGAAACCAACCACAATTTCTCTTCCTATTCACCATAGCTGTAAAAGTTTGCAGACAACAGCAAAGAGGCCGTAACAACCAGATCATATCAAGATTAAACTATTTTAGACTAAGACAGCAATGCTGTCCTTACTTAGCTGGGAATAAGGCCCACTGAACTCAACAGGACTTACTTATGAATAGTCCACCTACTTATGAATAGTCCAATACCATAAATAGATACAACATTTTATATCCTAGATTTTTAAAGCTGAATGCTAAGATATAAAATTTCATCAACTAGTAGTTAATTTATTAAACAGAGATCTAGAAAATACTAGTTAAGCATGAAGAGGAAAGGAAAGAAATGCAAAAGTTTCTTTGGTACAACTCAAAACACTAACCATCCTGCTCTCATTGCCTCTTAATGAGGTAACTCCAAGCCAGAAAAAAACATTGTTAAGAATAATTAAAAGATTCAAGAGTTTGAAAAATGTACCATCTTAAATTATTCATGCTGCATTCCCATGCACAATGTTGAGTAAGTATGCACAGGAACAGTTTTTACAACATAACTAGCAACATCTGTCTTGCATCCTCTTTCCTCTATCTTTATGCTGACGTACATAGTACACTAGCCTATTGACCATATGGCATCAAACATTTGATGACTCAACAAAGGCATATCCCATATAACATTTGACACTTCTTGTAGCAGTTCTGCCATCTAGTGCCAACAGTATCACCACGATTTGGTGTGCACATCATATTAAACCATAATTTAAAATGAATAGACTCTGGCTTGTTTCATCTGCAGTGCAACAGCAGGAACAGTGGAGAAGCATTTAAGTCATTAAATGCTTCTCCGCCGTTCCTGCTGTTGCACTGCAGATGAAACAAGCCAGAGTCTACTTTCCCATGTTCCTTGAAGCTGAGCTCATGGTTTGTTTCTCTCCACACAAACTACAAACTATAGCCTAGGTCTGTCCTGAGTTTCCATGGTTTGTTGGGAGAAAAAACAAGCCATGGGTCAACGTTTGGATACAATGACAACTAGACCATGGCTTGTTTTCTGACAGCAGGAGCGTGGGAAATTGTGTCTTCCTCTCAGAGAGCACGCGTTGCGGTCAGATCATCAAGGCTGACTTCACAGCTGTTGTGGGTGGGAGCGACTAGATAGCCACAACAACCCAATTGGTGGTCCCTCGGTTGCTGGGGTAATTCTGGCCAATGGGATCATTCCATGCATTAACCGAGGGGCCTTTTATATACCGCTGCACATTGCGTTGAGCTTCCTCTTTTTGCCTCGTGCATCAGATCACCCGCCCACCCTCCCTATATTTAGGGTTCATTATGAGCTTGCTATGCCGTCGTGGGTCGTCTGTTCTTGGGACAGGGGCCCGGTAGGAATTTTCCCATTTGGCTGATTGGCTGATTGGCTGGTGCCACTTCGGTTTCGCCTGCCGCATAGCAAATTGCCACAACTTTGTAAGGTTTGGCAGTTAGGCATTGGTTCAATGGTGGCGGAGGGGATGTGGATAGGCTGTGCCTGCCCCTCCAATGCTACGGTAGTCCGTTAAAGGAATCCAGGGACTCGCCTTGCTTTTGTCCAATCCCATTCCAAGGGTTAGGGCCATGCCAGAGCCCCTGGGAGCATCTGGGGTGAGCTTAAGTCTGAACCTGACCCAATGCTCCCCCATGATGTTTTCCCTTATTGACATCTGCTGGAGTCCAGGCGTCAGTGCTGCCCTGCTAAGGTCAGGTGAAACTAGTCAAGAACCGATGCCTAAGCAAACCACTCATGATCTGTAATCAATAGAGTTGTGGTCAAAATTATGCCAATAGCCTTAAACTAAATTCCGTGTCAATTGTGTCTTTATTTATTGAGGGAGGTCTTGGGATCTTAACACGCAAGAACTTTAACGAAGCAAACAGTGCCTCCCACACTGTCAACCTTTAATAGCACCTAAGATCTACCAGCTGAGGAAGGTCTGCTTATGCTACTCTTGCACATGTAAGTATTTCTGCACAGAGTGATTCACTACTGCAAGTGTGAGGAATGTTTGGCCCTCCAGATGTTGCTGAACTACAACTCCCATCATCCCTTGCCATGGACCATGCTTGCAGGGGCTGATGGGAGCTCAGCAAATCTGGAGGTCCAACACATGGTACAAATCACCACTAGCATGAGGGTAATAATAATAATAATAATTTATTATTTATATCCCGCCCATCTGGCTACTGAGTTTCTCCAGCCACTCTGGGTCGCTCCCAATCAAGTATTAAAAACAATACAGCATTAAATATTAAAAACTTCCCTAAACAGGGCTACCTTCAGATGACTTTTAAAGATAGGATAGCTGCTTATTTCCTTCACATCTGAAGGGTGTTCCACAGGGCAGGCGCCACTACCGAGAAGGCCCTCTGTCTGGTTCCCTGTAACCTCACTTCTCACAATGAGGGAACCGCCAGAAGGCCCTCAGCGCTGGATCTCAGTGGCTGGACCTCAGGGCTGAACGATGGGGGTGGAGACGCTCCTTCAGGTATACAGGACCGAGGCCGTTTAGGGCTTTAAAGGTCAGCACCAACACTTTGAATTGTGCTCGGAAACGTACTGGGAGCCAATGCAGATCTCTCAGGACTGGTGTTATGTGGTCCTGGCGGCCACTCCCAGTCACCAGTCTAGCTGCCGCATTCTGGATTAATAATCACCACCTTGACGCCTTCTTAAATCCATACCCCCCACCTTTCTACCTAACACATATACCAAAAGCGAGGCCATTTTATCATTTAAAACTTTAAATACACCTCTCCCGAAACTGTGGATCCACATCAAGTTCACAAAGCAGCTTCTGTCCACAGAGTATTGAGATGTAATTAGTCTGGTGAGATGATTTAAGTTGGTATTAATCATACAACTGGAATAAAACCAATATTAATTCAGCATACAGGGCACTCAAATCAGGTCAAATACCCAGAGGAGAGAAAAAGTGGAAATATTAACCCTACAGATGTCATAACAATCTGCCACTTAATTAACAAGTAACTAATTATTAACATCTTCACTCAGGCTCTCTCCATTGCACCCTGGAAGCCTCTGAAAAGAAAAGCAGTTCAGTAACAGAAAAAAGATAAATCTCTCTCAGTGCACCATCTATCCGGCAAAAAAAAGGGGAGGGGGAATCAAGTTTGAAGAGGCTTTGCTTGCTGGACATGAGAAAATTCATTCCTAGGGACAACATGTGCATCTCCACACATAAAGAGTCCTCTGTGGACCACTTATCAAGCACTACCATCAAAGCTATTTACGTGGCCCATTGGCCATGCTTGTTAACATCTGAATGGAGCCAGTCATCCCGTGGTGTCATTCAAAATAAGTTCAGCCATTTTGAGTAGCTATTGGATTTGTTGCATTTTGAGTAGCTGTTGTCCGATTCTGCAGTTGCCTCCCTTACCATCACCACCGCCAACACTGTGGCTTTAACTATGACCCACTTAAGACGAAGGTGAATCTCTTATTCTTCATGCCATAGATCGACCTATAATGCCACCCACTGAAGGCTTATTAAAAAACTTAAACCACCTTAGGAACATTGTTCTGAGATAGTAGCTCCTGCTTACATTCCAGGGCTCCTTCTCCCTTGACAGTTTCGCATTCAGGTACATACATCCCAAACGACAAATACAAAGACCTCTCCTTGAATCAGCTGTGAATCATGTACGGACACTTAAATCACAGCTTTAATCTGGAGGAGGGGTGGAAATGTTGCTTTGAAATGAACCCCAGGCAAGGCAGCAATCGGGAAAGTGATGCTCTGGTCTGCTGCTTGTGCAAGGGTAAAAAATAAGCACACATGTCCTACTCCTGTATCCCCCTCAAAGTGGAAAAATGTCATGAGAAGCAGTCCTCAACCACACTCTCTAATTTGGAGTGCACACACCCCATTGTTGTTTTTTAAATTTAGCATTATGACTAGTAAATGTTGTATCATCTGTGGAATTATTTTGATGGTTACTAACTTCTTACAAAGGTCCATATAGTTAAAGCTATGGTTTTCCCAGTAGTGATGTATGGAAGTGAGAGCTGGACCATAAAGAAGTCTGATTGCTGAAGAATTGATGCTTTTGAATTATGGTGCTGGAGGAGACTCTTAAGAGTCCCATGGGCTGCAAGAAGATCAAACCTCTCCATTCTTAAGGAAATCAGCCCTGAGTGCTCACTGGAAGGACAGGTCCTGAAGCTGAGGCTCCAATACTTTGGCCACCTCATGAGAAGAGAAGACTCCCTGGAAAAGACCCTGATGTTGGGAAAGATGGAGGGCACAAGGAGAAGGGGACGACAGAGGACGAGATGGTTGGACAGTGTTCTCGAAGCTACCAGCATGAGTTTGACCAAACTGTGGGAGGCAGTGGAAGACAGGAGTGCCTGGCGTGCTCTGGTCCATGGGGTTACGAAGAGTCGGACATGACTAAACAACAACAAACTTCTTACCTAAATGCCTGTCAGGAGCAGGTTGGCCATAAAGCTCAAGTTGATTAGAGCATGGTGTTGATAACGCCAAGGTTGCAGGTTTGATCCTCATATGGTACAGTTGCATGTTCCTGCATTGGCAGGGGGTTGGGCTAGATGATCCTTAGGGTCCCTTCCAACTGTACATTTCTATGATTCTATCAGGCCTACCTAGTGAGCACAGCAACTCGTCTCGGTAGATCTGGCCCCTAGGAGGAAGCAAACCCATCTAGCAGCCCTACTGGGAAAGGGAGAGAAACACCAGCTGTGGCATGTTGACGCTCCTTTTTCTGTGCATGGCTGTTGCTACTGTAGATAAAGGGCTGGAGTTTATTGCTGTAGATGCTTGTGGGCAGCAGTTCATGGTGTGGGGGGAGGCTGGGTGGATTAGATGGGAAGGGGGAAATGTTGAGTTACTCAAATGCCACTGAGGTCTATTGGCTCAGAGTGGGGTCTTCTTTGTGCAAGAGGCAGAAGAGGGAGGAAGAGGGCTATGGCAAGTGAAAAACAGGGTGGGAACTGTTGCTAAGACCACTGGTTATTTAATCTATTTGAATGTCTTGGAATTGTATAATTAGAAGGCACAACACCGTCTGGTCCAACGCCCTGCAATGCAGGAATATTTTGCCCAATGTAGGGCTCAAAAAGCTGTGATTGAGAGTCTCGTGCTCTACCAACTGAGCTATCTCAGCTGTCTTGTTTGTTTTTACCTAGGTATTTGGTTAAATTGGAAATGCAATTTTTTGTTACTGCAGTTTCGCTTGCTTACCTTATGACTGAATATTTGAGCTGTTGCTTACAGGGCTTGCTAATACGATTATTGCAATTTCTGTATTATTTTTCTTTGCTTATTTGTATTACTTTGTTCTCCGCTCTGAGACTGAAAACATTCAGTGAAGAGCAGAATATAAATACTGTTAAGTAATAATACTTATTATTGTATTTATAATACTTAAATAAGTATTATTTAAATAAGTAAATACCTACTTATTTAAATAATACTTTAGCAGTATTATTTAATACTGCAAATAAGTATTTATTTACAGCAAATATTTATTTACTGTAAATAAATACTTTGCAGTATTTCTGTACAGCAAATAAAGTATTAGAGAGCCAGTGTGGTGTAGTGGTTAAGAGCGGTAGTCTCGTAATCTGGGGAACCGGGTTCACGTCTCCGCTCCTCCACATGCAGCTGCTGGGTGACCTTGGGCCAGTCACACTTCTCTGAAGCCTCTCAGCCCCACTCACCTCACAGAGTGTTTGTTGTGGGGGAGGAAGGGAAAGGAGAATGTCAGCCGCTTTGAGACTCCTTAAAGGGAGTGAAAGGCGGGATATAAATCCAAACTCTTATTATTATTATTATTATTATTATTATTATTATTATTATTATTATTATTATTATTATATTTTATTGTTTGCAACGTGTGCTGGTGGTACCTTAGGCTGTAGCATGGGCAGTAAATCAAAATGACAACCATCAGAAAGCTACCTCCTCCCCATCAAGAGCAATTTTCCAAGGTTAAAGTTTAAGAAAATATCTCATAGGGCAAAAAAAATTCATACCAAGCATGCAAGAGGGGGCAGGAGTCAAGCTAAAGGACAGAGGAGTGAGAAGGCAATGTGCATTCCAGCAGACTATTTAAGGGGGAAAGGGCTCCTGGAAATTGAGCAGAGTTTGCCCAGCAGCAGAGTAGCCAACACATAGTTGGTCTACCTATACACAGTAGCCCCAAAAAGAGTATGGTGAATCAAAAAATCCCTTGTTCCCCCAGGTGAGAGCTGAGAGGCAAGGGTTAAAATCCACCTCTGATGGAGGGCTTTGGGGGGGGGGGTTCCTCTCTCTTTCCGTCTCTTTCTCTTTTTTGTTGTTTATTATTCTTATTTAGTGTTTTTTAATTGGATTCTATGCTGAAAAAATTCAATTTAAAACAAAAATTAAAAAGGAAATCCTTTGTTCACTACATTGGGATGATACCGGCCTATGTTCAGGGTTGTTGTAAGGAACCCCTTTTGAATACTTGAAAGCACAGCGGACACTCGGTTATCATTGCGCTTACTTATTATTCTGCAGCAGAACTGTAAACGCACTTGAAAGTAAAGTGTGCTCGGGAGGGCTGTTCTCCCAGGACAGCTGATTCCTCTCTTGCAGCATATGACTAGATATTCAGTTGTCCCTCCAAAGCCAGTTCCATCTGGCTGTGGTTTCCTTGGACAACATAATTAGTAAGGAATACTACAGCTGGTTACAAATGCAGCTGTCAGGAAGAAGAATCCGGCCGCGTTACCCGGTGCCAAACTTTGCAGAGCCAGCACTGTCCAGGCTGACATTGAGATCAAGCGTGCCAGAACAGAAGTTTAGGCTTTTACTAAGCAATATTTCAACTGTGGCATAATATTAGTGGTATTTGGTAGGGAAGCTACTCATTCAGCAGCTGGCCATACGAAGGGGGTTTTGTGAACAAGAAGTTGGGGGAAGCAAGTTCCCTTGGCTTTTAAAAATTAATTATTGTTTCATTATTGAGGGAGGACATCAAGTTCATGGCGTGCTATGATCTCAGGGAAAATACTATGAAGATGATATATAGATGGCACCTTACTCCAGCAAGATTGGCAAAAATGTACAAAAATAGATCACCTATCTGCTGGAAAAAGAGATGGGATCTTATTTGCATATGTGGTGGAACTGCATAGTTATCCGAGACTTCTGGAACAATATTTATGATGAAAAGATATTTAAACTTAATTTTAAAAAAAGACCAGAAACCCTCCTTCTAGGCATACTGCCAATAGAAATAGGAAAAAATATAAAAACATTGTTCATGTATGCAAAATATTGGTGGAAAGAAATTGGAAAAATGAAGCAATACCTACAATAGCAGAGTAGCAAGCCCCAATGATAAAATATCTACAGCTAGCAAAGATGACAGGGAGAGTAAGAGATCAATAGAAACAGAATATATAAACAATGAAGAATATTTAAAGAATATCTAAACAATTATTGTAAGAATAAGAATCTCCTGGCAGAACTATAGTGATTCTTGTAAATAAAAGGTGGAAATGATATTATGTTTGGACGTATGAAAATAATTAAGTTAATTTGAGACTGTGCATTATAAAGGAAAGAATAGATATAGTAAATGAAAATATTTGGAAGTCTTTTTTAGCTAATTCACAGTAATGTTTTTGTTCTTTTTTGTGAGTTTGTAAATATGATATAGTATTTACATATATGAAATGTATAGTATTATTTTTTTGCTTTTTATCTTTTTCTCTTTTTTCTTTCTTCTTTATTTTCTCACTTTGTGTCTGCATTAAATATTGCATTTTGATATTTTTTAATTCAAATTAATAAAGATTTAATAATAATAATAATAATAATAGTAATAGTAATTATTATTTTTGTTGGGTGGCGTGGCTGGAATAGGTATGTACCCAATGCCTGAGCCAAAATCTACCTATAATCTGTAATCAATAAAATTGTGTCCATTTCTAATCCAGATTGTTGTCTGCTTGATTTTATTAATCATATCTTACATTTAGCCACTGCCCGGGGGGGGGGGGTGGCACTGTGACTGGGCCCACAATAAACAAACTTTGTGGTGAGTTCCTCTACCTTCTCCCCCAGAAAAAAACCACTGGTCATATGGATGGCTTTATTCACACAATTGCACCAAGATGCAAGTAAAGCATGTGGTCCTCACTAGGGCCACACTCACAACCATCATTTAGAGCTCAATGATGCTACTTTAAACAGTCCTGGCTTCCCAGGGAATTCTGGGAGCTGCTGAGAGCTCTTCGGAG
The DNA here is from genome assembly GCF_964188305.1 of Podarcis bocagei. NCBI lineage: Eukaryota > Metazoa > Chordata > Lepidosauria > Squamata > Lacertidae > Podarcis > Podarcis bocagei. The sequence continues at coordinate 113,952,521 of NC_138125.1, forward strand.
AACCCTATTCCCCTCAGAGAGTTGCAATTCCCAGAGTTCTCTGGGAATAGGGAATGATTATTAAACTATTCTGGGAACTGTAGCAAAACTAAGACAAATGTGCACCCAACCAAGCAATTCCACTCTGAGATTTCCACCACTTAGTCTGGCGACTTTATTTTCGGGTTCAGGTAGGGTTTCAAGTTCAGAAGACTTGGCACCTGACATCTACAAGAGAAGGGAAAGGGTTGTGACTTGATGGCAGAGCATCTGTTTTGCATGCAAAATGTCTCAGGTTCAGTCCCCATCATCTCCACATAGGCAGGGTTCGAAATCCCCCACATGCCAGGCAAGTTTTGCGACTGGCGCGGGCTTAATTGGGACCACGTGGAGATCTCTGGATGCCAGTTTGGTGATTGACATCTCCATCTGGCTGGCCCCTCCAACTTTCTTTTGCAGGTAAGTAAGAGCTTATTTGGGACACGGGTGGCGCTGTGGGTTAAACCACAGAGCCTAGGGCATGCTGATCAGAAGGTCAGCGGTTCGAATCCCCCCACAACGGGGTGAGCTCCTGTTGTTCGGTCCCTGCTCCTGCCAACATAGCAGTTCGAAAGCACGTCAAAGTGCATGTAGAGAAATAGGTACCACTCCGGCGGGAAGGTAAACGGCGTTTCTGTGCGCTGCTCTGGTTTGCCAGAAGCGACTTAGTCATGCTGGCCACATGACCCGGAAGCTGTATGCTGGCTCCCTCGGCCAGTAAAGCGAGATGAGTGCCGCAATCCCAGAGTCGGTCACGACTGGACCTAATAGTCTGGGGTCCCTTTACCTAAGAGCTTATTTATTGCATTTATATCCCACCTTTTTCTCCAAAGAGTACAGGATTCACCCTGCTCCTCAGTTAATCCCTACAACAACCCTGTGAGGTGGGTTAAGAGACTGCGACTGGCCCAAGGTCACCCAGTGAGCTTCATGTCCGAGTGAGGATTTGAACCCTGATCTCCCAGGTCCTAGTCTGACTAACCACTACACCACATTGGTTTCCTAGAGCAGTGTTTCCCAAACGTTTTTGGGCAACGGCACACCTGCTTACCGGAAAAAAATCTCGCGGCACACCACCATTAAAGCCCCGCCCCGTGACGTCAGCGCGCAGCGTCACGCCGGGAGGGACGCACAAAAGTGAACGTTTTTTCCCTCCCCCTTGCCGGGGTGGGAGGAGGCAGCAGAGCGAGGGCAGCTGAGGCGGCGGCGGCAGCTGAGGCGGCGGCGGCTGCGATAGCGGGCGGAGGAGGAGCCGTCGCCGGGAGTTGCTGCTGCTGTTGTTGCTGCTGCTGCCCGGACATGCCGGCCTCCTCCTCCTCCGCTGTCTCGCGCTCCTCCCTTTTGCGCGCGCTGCCCCGCCGCTCGGCACCACCACCGCGGAGCTGCCCCCGGCTCGACGCGGATCCTTGCCGCCGCCGCCTCTCGCCGCCGCCTCTCGCCCGCCTCCCTCCCACGGCACACCAGCCGGTGTCTCACGGCACACTAGTGTGCCGCGGAACACCGGTTGGGAAACACTGTCCTAGAGTACTTCTGCTATGGGGCGGTTATATAAATTAAGTAGATTTAAAAAAAATACGGGGAAAGCAAATTGTGACTGACAGGAGGATCTGAAATATTTCCCCTGGCGCTCGAATTTGTTTTATTCTGGATTGCTTGGTGTTTTGATTTGTTGTAAACTGCTTTGAGATTATTATTTTTAATATAAAGTGGTATTGAAATGAAATAAATAAAAATAAATTCCACTGCCAAAAAAAAAAGGCATCTAAGCATTCTATTGTGGTGACCGTAACCTAGGTTTAAGTAACATTTTGCAATTATGGTAGCTAATATATCTGAGTTTCTAACGTTACATGGATGTGAGGGAGTCCCATGACTGAAAGCCTGGCAATCCACTGCTAGTCTGTGTATAATTCACTGTTTCCCAAACTTGGGTCTCCAGCTGTTGTTGGACTACAACTCCCACCATCCCTAGGTAGCAGGACAAGTACTCAGGGGTGATGGGAACTGCAGTCCAAAAAACATCTGGAGACCCAAGTTTGGGAAACACTGGCAAATGATTCAGAGCTGGGTGGATCACTGGGTCTGATGCAACTTCCTATCTTCTTCATGAGACATTTGCTCCCATCTTAAAAAGAAAAAGATGGTGTTACATCACAATTTCAGGTAAATCTTCATGCAAGACTGCAGAGGAAGGGGAAATCAAGAGTTCAAAAATGCCCTGCCTTTGAGAAAGGGGAAGAAAGGCTGGAGCAGATTTATAGGCAAAATTATGAACTATGAGCGTATTTCTGTTTCCTTTACCCATCTAATCCAGACTACCAACCCCACATACAGTGGTACCTCAGGTTACATACGCTTCAGGTTACATACGCTTCAGGTTACAGACTCTGCAAACCCAGAAATAGTACCTCGGGTTAAGAACTTTGCTTCAGGATGAGAACAGAAATCACACGGCGGTGGCACGGCGGCAGCGGGAGGCCCCATTAACTAAAGTGGTGCTTCACGTTAAGAACAGTTTCAAGTTAAGAACGGACCTCCAGAACGAATTAAGTATGTAACCAGAGGTACCACTGTACATGTATTTTTCAAAACAGAGATAGCTGTAGTAGCAACAGGACCTATATCACCACCATGCAACGTGCTTGGAATCGAGACTACCTGCTCATCTGATCAACAGTCAAAAACTATACTTGTACCTGCCCAGTCTCTCACAACCATATTATCCTCCTTAGCACTTTCCTATAGCTGGAGAAATTTAGCAGTACTTTGGCAGCAGCATCTACAACTCTCTCTCCCATTCATGGCCCTGACTCTAACTGGAAGAGGGGAAAGCAACAGCCTGGGGCAGAGGTTTCCAACCTTTTTGAGTCCACGGCTCCCTTGACCAACTGCATTCTTTCTGCGGCACCTCTGTGGGGCTCTGGAGCCAAGTTATGTCACCCCTTGCCTGCAGAGCTGGCAGCCTCTCACCCTTCTAACACCCTCCCTCAGCCTCCTCTCCCCTCTCCTTAGGAGTCCTCTGGGCAGCCACAGCTGCTGCCCCTGGTCTCTGAGCTATCCACTCTGCCCCAAATAGAGGTGCCTCCTCCCACCACCCCACAGGGGCCTGGGAAGCACCCTCAGAGGCACCCCTTCGCCTGAGGAGCTTATAGCCAGGGCTGCTGCAACAAACAGCTGTGGAAGCCTTTGGGAGGCAGACACACAAGAGGGCATCAGAAGAGGGAGGGAAGGAAAGAGGGACAGAAGCCAGTGTTGCCCACAGCACCCCTGACCATCATTCAAGGCACCCCAGGGCACCAGGGCACACCGGTTGAAAAGTACTGGCCTAGGGGAACACAGTGGGCCTCAACTATATGCAAGGCTAAAGTAATAAAACCGAGAACTAAGTGTTTGCAAAACTAGATTATTATTCTAAGACCTTAACAGAGTGATCCAACATCAAAACACTGGCAATGTCAGCCATCACAATGTACATAGTACAAAATGAACGAACTAACATTCTGCCATTCAGGTCATGCCTGCAGATAGGGGCAACATTCATATTTCTCAAATGGTTTAATACCCAAGCTGCAGGACTAGGAACAAGCTACGAAAACCTCTGGGCTAGCATACTCTCCTTGTGTCTTCCCACACTGTCAGCAGAAGTTTGGAAGCTTTTGCTTCCACTGTTAAGCTTTTATTTCATTTATTAAATGTTTATTCTGCCTTTCTTCCCTGATCACAGCTTGCCATGTTATCTGGACACAGAATGGCCATTGACATAAAACTGACCATAGTTTAAAAAGACAGCATGGTCTGAAGCAGACTTTAATTAAAGGTAAAATCCGGACAGCACAACAAACCGCAAATTATCATTCCCTTATGTGTTCACGTTATTACCACAAGGTCTCAAGGCAATTTGCATTAATAGAGCAGAAATATACAGAATACATACTATACAATTCAAACAGACTAAAAGTAGTTGTACTGAAAACAGTCGCACAACACAACAATATAATCCACCATTAAAACAAACCAACAAACCCCACAGGCAAAGTGGAGGCAAGAGCTTCCAAAATCCTGCCCCCATGTGGAAAGAGGTATGAGTTGCACACTGCTCCTGTATATCATATTAATTTAACCATGGTTTAGTGTGACAGGCAAACATGGCTGCTTACTGCAGTTGTGAACTCCTGCTTTTGTATTATTCTCAAAGGAAGTTTTGTCCTTACATTAAGGCAAAGAGGCACAGACCTCCTTAACTTTTTCTTCATGGGATCATTAGCAGACCGGAGCTATCTCTTCCCAGGATGCCTCTGTCAGTTGCAAAGCAACAACTATATCCTCCTCTACAGAGTGGAGAATTCCAGAAAATCTTCATACATTTTTCATCAATGAACATAATCCTCCTTTGGCAGGGAAAACTGAGAGATGCATTCTTATCAAAAACAGCCACATGTAAACAGAAGTAAGAAAAACCCCTCAAATAGCTCTCATAGGAGCCCTTTGTTCTTGTGCGTACAGCAGTCTCACAAACTTGGGGGAACGACTCCATACAAGGACAGCAGCTTTTAAAATAATCAGTAAAACCAAGTTGACATTTGTTAGAGTGGTATGTTTTATTCATGTAAATATGCTGACATAATCAGGAAGCTGAACTGAACTGCACCCTCAGAAAAAAGGTATGTGCACAGGTATGTGCTTAATTTTATCTGCATGAGTAAAGCGACTCACAATGAACTTTCGCCTGTGTACAAACAGATGTTGCTTGAAAGGCTGGGACCTCAATGCCAGTTGTCAAGCCTGAAGCTCAGCAATTCAGATATACTGGCCAAGAAGCAACATCTTGAATGCAGGAGCTAATAGACTCTTCCCGCCCCCTTAAAGTTACTCCTGAGTGTTTAACCAAAGCCTAAAAATAGAAAAATGCTGTTACCTCCTATTTAAGCTGCAAGTAACCTGCTGGTCTGCTAACTGTATTAACAGCTCCCTGGGAGGCTTCGCTTTAATCCACAAGCGAAATCACTAACTCCTCAAGTAACTATAGTGAACTACAGGACAAAGAGCTACTTCTAAAGTGGGAAACTATGGCAATAGGTAAGCTGGGCAAAACACATCTAGCTGAAACTTTATGAACCCCTTTGCTCAACCCTGCAAGTTTGATGCAATGACAACAGTATGCCAGGAGCAGCTTTGCTTAGTCCATGGAATAAGGAAGGCTTCCACTAAGGATGAAAGAAGGAAAGGCCTTTGCTATCTTACTTTCCTGTGGTTTCTAAAGGGAAAGCAGAACCTCCCAACCAGATTCCCAAGGGTCTTGGATGCTGCCTGGTAGCCCTTCTGCCAGTACAGTTCTCGTACACTAAACTAAGCCAGCAGACCTTCATACACAGAAAACCTGTGTTTTGTATCTATTAAATGGACTACTGGGGTCCCAATTTTAAGAGGGTAGATATAATACAAAACCTATTGAGCTGTGTGTGGCATCTTCCAAAAAGTACTCAAGAGTGTATGGGGTGGTGGGCTCAGTGATCCATCCTCCTCCTCTGGTTTCTCTTTGCTCAGGCCAAAGGCTAGCTTTATCAGCGTCCTGTTCACACGGTGGCCAACCAAATGCCCATGGGAAGCATTAAGAAGGACCTAAACACAACCGGATTCTGCTCCCTTGTAGTCCCCAGAAACTGGTATTCAGAGGCATGTACGTCCTTTGACAGTGGAGATGAAACATGGTGACCCTGGCTAATAGACGTCAGCCTTAACCTCCATGAATTTATCTAACCAAAGCCTCCGAGTTGGGTAGCCCTCACTGCCTACTTTTGGAGTGAGCCGTATAGTTCAATTATACACTGCACGAAGTAATTTCTTTTATCAGCCCTAAACCTCTGAACACTTCACCTTGCCAGGTGTCCAGACGTTCTAGTGTTATGGCGGGGGGGATGGGGGACTTTTCTCTATCCCCTTTCTCCATGGCAGACATAGTTTTATAATCTTCTATCATGTCATCTCTTACTTTTTCTCTAAACTAAAACTGTTAAAAAGTACAGTTAAAGATAAAGTAGCCAAGCATATAGAAGAACAAGCCTTGCTAAAGCAAAGCCAACATGGCTTCTGCAAGGGCAAGTCCTGCCTCCCAAGCCCACGGCAGTTCTTTGAGAGTGTCAACAAGTGTATATAGATAGAGGAGATCCAGCTGACATTGTGTACTCAAGGCATTCAAAAAGCTTTCAATGAGGTACCTCATAAAAGACTTCTGAGGAAGCTTACTAGTCCTGGAATGAGAGGGGAGGCTCTCTTGTGCATTGAGAATTGGTTAAGTAGCAGGAAACAGAGAGTAGGAATAAGTGGACAATTGATCACCTTATTCTCCATTTATCTAATACTGTTAAAAGAACGTAAGGCAGAGTCCTCTTCTACTAGATATGCACCAGTAAGGTATTCAAACCCATTAACAGCAATGGGATATTTGAAGCCAATTGTCATAATGAGGGCTTCCCCAATGAAAACTAAAGACCTAGAATAAAGTATGTCTAACTGCTGCAGTGGGTACACACTGCATGCTCTTGTTGTAAGTATAAAGTTTTTAAGAGCCAATTCAGAGATTACATTATCTTGACCTGAAAATGAATGCAATGCAAATCACACAAAAGGAAACAGAAAGCCAGCAGGTAAGTGTCATCCGGATTAGACCAGAGAAAGTTAAAATCCATTCCTCTGGCACTTTTAGCTGTCAAATATGCTTCAGTCAGGAATCACAGTTGTTACACTAGTCCGATCATGCTTTTAAAACAATCTTGCAGGTAAGCCACATTTAATCAGGACAAGCATTTTACAAGACTCTGTGCACAGCTACCTTGCAACTACAATAATAAAAGTGTGGTTTTTGTGGCCTGTCACTGCTTTTACTTATCTGAAAAGTTAATTCAAAAGGAGCATTGCTCTGGATTAAATTAGGATCCATCTGGAGCACCCTTCCAAAAATGCAACTCAGAGAGACATGTATTATAACAATGCCATAAGTACTGAACATCCATGAATTCAAACTAAGCCAAGATCAAGAATCTTACATGCTCATGTTGTAATGAATGAACCGACTAATTGCACCGGTTAGGGTTTTCAGACCTAGTGCCTATCATAACATCAGCATATTTATTACCATATTTATTAAAAATATGGTAATTATGAAACATTGAGAAAAGATCCAACTTTGATTTAAGTTACGTTTATTCTCGCAAGTTCAAGATTGCACTATTTCTGTTTGTTCTTCTTTGAAAGGTGAATACTGTATGCTTAGCTCATATCCAAAGCTGATTTTCACACGACTAGTTTAGGCCTTCATCTTCCTCATTTTGTAAGCAATACATAATACAAAGAAGCTACAAGTCATCATACGGAATTAAAGGACCAAGATAAAAAAAAATAGTTGCTTTAAAAAGTTTGATTATATTAAGCAACACTCGAAGGGACAGCATTTGGTTTAAACGAAGTCTGGATTTAATATAAGGACCCAAAATATTAAAAATCCACCCTGGCTCTCTTAAAAGTTAATTCAGAACCCTCTATCAATCAGTTAAAGCCTGATTCTCTTGGTAACCCAACTTTTTGTACTGTATTTGTTATTGTGCAAACTATGAATCTTTAGGCTGTTCTCCAAACAGTATGGCCATTTGATGTCTCTAGTCCACTACCAGATCTTATACCTAGAAAGCATGGGGCACTTAAAGTACAGTCCTATCCATGTGTTCAATGGTGCTCACTTCCTAGTAAACAAATCTTGCTTAGAATTAAGATGGCAGCACAAAACAGAAATCCTTCATTTCACAACTCCCTAGTCTATGAATGTAAGTTTTATACCACAAAAAGTGTGTGGGCTATGTGGCAAGAGAGCATGTGCCTAAACTGAACAAAGCCAGATTTTTGTTACAAACCAGTATGTTTTAACTGTTGTGGCAGCCAAGGAATGTGCATGCTTGTTCACTGATTTTCTAAAGTTTCCTATTTAATTCAGATTTTGTTTTCTTGGAGAAAGAAGTCACCTTGATTTAAATAAAGAGTCTGCAATTCATTTAAAAGTCAATGGGATTTTATCCTGCTTAGCTTACTTAGTAAAAAGTTTATTAAGCATTTTGGAAAGGAGGACAAGTGACAAATTACAGCTTCATTTACGAAGCACATGGGACTGGGAACAACTACCACGGAATTCAATAGAACTTACTTCCAAATAAATACACTTAGGCTACCACTCTAAGAAAGTGATTCACTGATTTCTTGCAGAGGCTTGTTTAACTCCTACCATGATGCAGCAGTCTCTGAAGGACATGGCCAGACATGGCTGGCTCTTACATTTCACAAATTTACAGAATTGCAGAGTTTCAAGGGACCATGAGGATCATTTAGTCCAACCCCCTGCAATGCAGGAATCTTTTTGCCCAATGTGGGGCTCGAACCCACAACCCTGAGATTAAGAGTCTCATGCTCTACCAACTGAGCTATTTCCAAAAGCAGAGTGTCCATTTGCAATGTAAGTTGTGTCAACACAAGGTCTCTAAGGCTAACCGGTCAGAAACCAAGGCAGACCATCAACCAGAACAAAATTCTCGTTTTAATTTGCTTTTTAAAATAAATCCCTCTCCGAGGAAAAGTTGAGCGGAAGCCACATAATGAACATCAACTGGCCCCAATAAAGATTATTTTACTCTCCCTGCAATGTTCTCTGTCAATGAGATGATCTTTAAAAAAACTAACCACTTAAACTGGTGCAATAAATGTTGGAGCATATAGTTAACAGAAAAGTACGGTCCTATATCTCTACTCAGAAGTAAGCCCTGCTGAGTCCAATGCGACTCTGTTAAGTGTCCCCAAAATCTTGATGAAGAATGTTAAGTGGACAAACAGTTTTACAAGGTGCTTTTGCTGGTATTCTTCCCCCTGGAGGATGAGGATGCTGGCAATCCACAAGTGGAGCTGATGCAGAATACCACCCTGCTCCAGAAGCAGAAAAGAGGAGAGCTTAGGCACCTTGCTTGCACAGCAGCATCCTTCAGCTATTTCAGTGCCATGGCTGTGAGAAGGCCAAGAAAGAAGTAGGATGACAGGCAGCAGGACAAAAAGACTAAAAAATCCAAAGGACAAAAGGATACGGTTTCTCTTGTTAGCAGTCCTTAGGAGGCTTCAGGGACCACATGCAATACAGACGCACATCTCGACAAGTACAAGAGGGGTGCCAAAACTTCCCAAAGGAGAGTCTGCTCTCTTCTTTTCTTTAAATGCCCATTTCAGCAGTTCTGAGGCCATCAATATTAAAAACAACTGCAAGAGATACTGGAGGCAGCCCTACCCCACTGCTGGATGCGGCCTAGCTCACAAAGCAATGACACTCCTGGATTTGGAGTTTTGTTGCATTTGCAGGCTTTAGCCGTGTTATCTCTCTCTATAAACCAGACTTGCAAACCAATGCCCAGCGAATAGCATCCAAGTCACCCCTCAGGCTTATTTAATTAACTTCTCGGGGAACGTGAAAGAAACAAGAAACAGACCCAACCTACATGGTGCTAACATCGCTGCAACAGCAAACGAGCAGATTATTAAACTGGGGAAGGTAGAAAGATGGGCACTGGCATTAAAAAAACACTTAAAGCAATAGCTATGCCATTGCAAAAGAAACCTACTTAAAGAGTGAAGAATATGTTAAAGGGGTGGGGCACGGATGGTACGGAGGGGAGAGAAAGGAGAGAGGTAACTGAAGCCCTTGGCCAGGGAAATGTGCAGAAAACTGTCATCTAAAACTGATAGACGTGACGTTTCTGGATGCAAGAGTGACGCTGCACCTGGAGAAAGAGTTGGAGGGTGGGGGCGTGGGGGAGGCGGACAAGAGAGATTCAGGGAGGCCGGGGTGGACTTACATCTCCCCACTAACAGGAGAGAGAGAAAGTTGGGAGTCAGAAAGGCAAGAAGTGCCATGGCAACTTAGGAGGCCGGCAGAAGCCGCAATGCTTAAGGGAAAACTCCGGGGAGGCGAGGTGGGGGTGGGGGAGAGAAATCGAGACAGCAAAGGGGGGGGTGCTGATGCCCCACCCCTCCATGAAGGCAGGCAGGGGAGCCGGCCCTAAGTGTTCTAGAACGAGCCGGGCTCCGTTCTCCTCCCCCGGATCACGGAACGTTGCAACAAGAGGAAGCGAGATGAAAGCGGCGCTGTGCAAAGAGCCGGTGCCTGAAGCAGGAGGAAGTCAAGTTTGCAGCATCGGGCACTGCAGTGCCGGGCGCATCCGCCGCAATGAGAGCCTCTGGGCTGGGGAAGCTCAGAAGAAAAAAAAGCCGGTAGGCCCCAAAGCCGGCTGACGAGGCATCCCAGACACCCACCCGCCTCCCCCTGAGCCGCCGCTCCCTGCTACACGCGCCACTGACCGATCACCTCCTGCAGCTCGTAGGCGTCCCGGCAAATGGGCCAGCCGACGGCGGGCGGCGCGGGGGTCGGGGGCGGCGCAGCGGGCGCCGGCTGGGTCTGTTGAACCTGGGGCTGGGGCGGCGGCTGCTGCTGCGGCGGCGGCGACGGCTGCGGCGACGGCTGTTGCTGGGGCTGCTCCTGCTGCTGCTGCTGCTGCTGGACGTGAACGGGCGAGTCGCTCTGCTCCGCCATGATGCTGCCGGAGCGCACAAGCGGCGGCGACCTCCTTCAAACTTCGCTGCCAGCAGCACCTTTAACCCTCATCCGCAGCTCGCTCATCCACTCCCTCCCTCTTTCCCATCCTTCCTGCCAGCCAGCCAGACGCGCGGTGGGGGAGGGAGCGCACCGAGGGGGCGGAGGCTGAGCTGCTGCTGCTGCTACACGCGTTAGAAGCAGGAGTAGCCCTACGCAGTCGAGAGCAGGAATTGATCCGCTTGGCACAAACCATAAATAATATTGAGGAGGGATAGTTGCTCAAAAAGAAAAGAGAGAGGGGTAAAACCAGCCCTCCCGGGAAGGAGGTTTGCAAACGACGCTCCTCCTCTCCGCCGAGAGGATGGGTCCAATAATAACGTTTAAGGGGCCCGATCCTCTTCTTGTGCATGCTTACTCGGAAGCAAGTCCCAGTGAGTTCGGAGGGACTTCCTCTCAAGCAAGTGCACAGCCTCGTTGTGGGAATGAGCCGGTCTCTTTGGGCATCGCGGGCAGGGGTTTTTCTTTCGTTTCTTTTTGTTACTATTATTACTTCCGAGTCAGCAGGCATTGCATTCTGCTGCATAGGAAAGCGATGGGTGAGAGGAGTGGTTTTATGCGGTTTGTGACTCTTCGTCGGTTCCAAAAACTGGGGAGCCAACCAAGCATTTATTTTTCCCTGCCATGCGGCCCTGATCTTTTCAATTCAGATCGCTTACTATTCAAATACACTTCTTTAAACATACTGCCGCACACAATGTGGGTAGCAGAGGAGCGGATAAAAACTTTCTTGTTATATATCAAAGCCGGGAGTTTTAAATCCAAAACGTTTGCAAGAAAGGGACTACAGGGTGACTGTTGCCTCTCAGGTTACCGAAGCACAAAAGCTTCATCTTGGTTCCTGCCCACTGTGGTTTGGTGATTTAACTTGTGAAAGATGCCTGTGTGTACTTTATCCAGTACTGTACAAGGTTACTTTCTGGAGCAGAGGAGGCTCGTGTGGACCATTTTAACATGCGTAACATAATGTATTATACACAATAAATGTTGGGTTTTCCCACAGGGCACCCCCTAGTTAGCAAACTCCATTGTTTGCACAGTTGGAACAGCAATAAAATGGAAGGAAGATTTTGCATTTAGTATGTGATTGTGCATTTATTTTGCAAGATGTGCAGTGCCAACATTATGCAGAAATTTGAGATTGATATTACAGTCAACCATACTACAAGCCTCGGTACTCTGTATATGCTGAGTTTGAAACCTAGGCCTCACAAACTTGCACAGTATGTCACTGTTTTTATAAGAAACAGTGAAAATACATTTTTTTAAGTCTGGGATTGTTGTTAACAGCACTTGGGCCATTTTTTTAATCAAATGTACATTTCTGACAATACCTTTTCCCATTAAATTTATTGGTGCTAACATTCAGAAACTTAATAGTTTGTGGCAGTTCTGTTTAAAATTGTTCATGTGACAGAGTAGGTGTATCTCATTTTCTTTTTGAGTGAATCATTCCTACTCGTAACTTTCAAGAAGTGATGATTCACATCACACTGTGTTCGTTTCCCCCTAAAAATCCCCCAGTCCAATAATTCCATTTTCTTGTAAGTTACCTTTTCTGCCTATAGTCACCCATTAATTCCATCTTCTTTCCATTCAGCCCACCCAGCTCTCATTTAAATTCCCGTATTTTTTGCACCATAACACTCACTTTTTTCCTCCTAAAAAGTAAGGGGAAATGTCTGTGCGTGTTATGGAGGGAATGCCTACAGGTGGCATGCCTACGGATTTTCCTCCTCTAAAAACTATGTGCATGTTATGGTCTGGTGCGTGTTATAGAGCGAAAAATACGGTAATTTATTTGCAGGTCTTGGATTACATTGCTGTGCTAAATACACTATAATAAAGATTTTCAGGAAAATTACTGGTATGGCACCTGAATTTAAAACTTCCCACTGCTCACATGCTGGAGGAGCTGTAGCCACGCTCACAGATGAGAATCTATCACAGTATTATTATTTCTTTTACGCAATAGGAACCATACAGAAGCAGACACTGCAGGAAGTACAAGGGTCAACGCAGGAACACATTGCCAAATCCAAGGCACAGGCTTGGCAATGAGAAACAATAAAGAAAAGCGCTTCTTACAATATAGATGCAGATGCAGAGTCAGCCATCCCATACAGGGATCAAACTTGCAACCTTAGCATTACCAGCACCATGCTCTAACCAACTGAGCTATCCATATGTCTTCATGGTTGAGTAATATCAACAAAATGTCGTGTCTTTAGGATCAGAGGAGAAGCTTTCCCGATCAGAGGGTAATTGACGCGAGCAACCAAGATATTGCTGTGTGGCAGATGCCTGCATTTGAATGAAGTCTGTACATGAAATAGTATAACTTTTGACAGACAGACTACGAGAAAAAGACAACAGTGACTTTGAAAAAGAATGGGAACCATTTAGATTATATCTGCAGAAACAAAGAAAGTATAGACTTGATGGCAGGATTTAAATAAACATTCACATCATTAGTATTATAAAATGTGTAGAAGACAGGGAAATAATATGGTGTACTTATTTTCATTTTTATATTTTTAGGTTAGATGTTATTGTATACCGTATTTTGCGCCCCATAGGACGCTCCGGCCCATAGGACGCACCTAGTTTTTTGGGGGGGAAATAAAGGGAAAAAATTTTATCCCCCCCCCCCCAGGTGCGGGGCTGGAAGAACCAGGTCGGGGAACAGTGGGAAGGCACGCTCTGCCTCCCCGCTGTCCCCCGAGCTTGTGGGGCTGGCGATGGGCAGAGCTGTGCTGATCCCGGGATGGCAGGCAGCTCTGCGCCGCCATCCGGAGCGGGGCGGAGCTTAGCGCCCCGCTCCGGATGGCGGCGCAGAGCTGTGCTGGTCCCAGGACTGCAGGCAGCTCTGCGCGGCCACCGGGAGCGGGGCGGAGCTTCGCCCCCGGCTCCCGGTGGCCGCGCAAAGCTGCGCTGATCCCGGGACTGCAGGCAGCTCTGTGCAACCCTCGGAGCCGGTCTCCCGAGGGTTGCGCAGAGCTTCCTGAAGCCTGGAGAGCGAGAGGGGTCGGTGCGCACCGACCCCCCTCGCTCTCCAGGCTTCAGCGAAAGCCTGCATTCGCCCCATAGGACGCAGGCACATTTCCCCTTCATTTTTGGAGGGGAAAAACTGCGTCTTAGGGGGCGAAAAATACGGTAAGTATACCATTAGTATTTTTTCTTTTAGGAGGTAGCAAGGTGGGTGAAAGGAGAAACAAACCAGAAGCGGACGTTGGGGGAAGCCTAGGAGGGGAGGGAGGAAGGAAGGAATAGAAAATGTTATGGGTATGAGATCTATGTAATGAATGAAAAAGAAAACTGAATAAAAATGTAATTAAAAAAAATAGTATAACTTTGTTTAAAAATATTGATAAAATATAAGATGCCTGTGGAGTTCTAGGAGTTTAGTACTAATCTGCCTTTGTTTATTCCTAGCATAGAAATCAGTTACACAATTGCACTTATAACGTGGTCATATACAGTGGTACCTCAATCGCACCGCATGTGTGCGCAGAAAGGCACCCCTGGTTACGAAGTTTTCGGAATATGGCCAGGCCTCTGGAATGGATCCCGTTTGTAACCAGAGGTACCACTGTATATTCTGACGGCTCAATTCTACGCATGTCGACTTAAGGGCTGTGACATGGAAGAGGGAGCATGCTTGTTTTCTCCTGCCCTGCTGGGTAGAACTCCAGGTGAGGCAATGGCTTCAAGTTACAAGAAAGGAGATTCCAACTAAACATTCAGGGGGGGGGACTTTCTGACAGTAAGAGCTGTTCAGCAGTGGAACAGACTCCTACAAGAGGTGGTGGGCTCTCCTTCCTTGGAGGTTCCTACTCACGAGGTTGGATGGCCATCTGTGACGGATGCTTTAGCTGAGATTCCTGCACTGCAGGGGGTTGGACTAGATGACCCCTGGTGTACCTTCCAACTGTAAGATTCTATGACTCTGTGTGCAGTTGGAAGGAAGGCCCAGTGAATTCAGTGGACCTTACTCTCAGGTAAGCGTACAAAGGATTGCACGCCTCCCATGAAATTTCAAGGGCGTGTCTTCTCCAGTCATTTTGCATCTCGAGTTCGGAACCCAGGAAAAGGTGTGCCTCGCAATCCTGCACTATAGGGCTGACGTAGTGGGCATGGGATTGCTACTTTAGGCTCATGCACACTTAGGGGTAGCCCCCACTGAACACAGTGGGGTTTAATTCTGAGCAAACATGCATAGGATTGCCCTGTGGATCTGGCAAAACCATTTATAGTCATTCAGAGTACTAAGGAAAATATTTGATATGCCAAATGCCCATTCAAAAACAAAATCAAATGCAAGTGCTTTACCAAAAAAAAAAAAAAAAAACTTTAAGGGGAAACGGCATTTTATGTAGAAACCACTGCCTAGCTATTAGCGTGGCTGTAATCTAGCTCTGAATGAAGAGAGCAAATGTGGGATGTTGAGAATCAGTCAGTTTCCTGTGAGGTAACAGGGAAGTCTTTCCATTTTACATCAGTGTGTTTATTTGCTTTTTCAGATTTGCACAGGCAATGGGTTTTACACACATCAAGGCAACAGTCTTCCGTTTCAACACATTTTAGGTAGCTGGACATGTGGAACAAACAGCAGAGGAACTTAGGTTTCTCCCGTAGTTCTCTCAGCTTCTGACAGATACGCATATGATTCAAGGCTACTGCAGTGGTTTCAAAATTGCAAATTTAAAAGCCTGAAACAAACTTGATAAATTCTGTTTTTTGTCCCCCCAGTTATATGAAGAGATGACAACAGCTGTAGAAATGCAGCCATTGTTTTTGAACTCTTAACATTTCTGCAAGGGTTGCCCATTGTATACTTAAATTGGGAAAAAAACCTTTTCTCTAGCTTTTCTCTACAACACAGAATTTCTAGTCTTATCTTCTTACTTTTGTCATTTCGCAAAGCTACCAAAAGCTCGAATGTGTTGTGTTTTCCAAGGTACAGTCCCCTCTTTTGTAAATGGGGCTATATGTCCTTTGGAACATTTTTTTTAAAAAAATGTAATACGTTCCATATACTGTACAAGCAACTGCTTTAATTTTGCTTGCTGCTGACAGATTTTGAAGGTTACATCAAAATAATGTCAGACTCCACGGCAGCGCAGATCAGAACAAACGATAATAATAATTAAAAAAAAAACTTGATTACTGATCAAATGGAGCCCCTGTGCATGCCATGAAGAGGTTAATGGAATAGATTTGATGCTGTGCAGATGGAAGCAGATGCTACTCGAAACATTGCTGTGTAGGTGTAATAAGAATTTTAAAGTCTTATATATATATAAAATAGATGTTCATAAATGTACCAAGCAAACACATACAAATATGTAAACCCCCTGTCTGAACCCCACAGAAAAGTCCTGAAACCATTTTCTCTCCCAAAATGACCTCAAACATTTCTCTGCAAGGTCGAAGGAAAAGGGAAATCTCCCCATTGTCTCTTTCACAAATCCTGTCTTAAGGACACATTTAAGATATGAATAAAGTGTGGACCTGTGACCTGGATTCAGGAATTGAGTAGTTATCATAACAAGAGTGGCCAGGATGCCCAGGTAATCCAATCAGGTAACCTGGCAGACAGGAAGGAACAACACACCCAGATTTCCGCCCCTTCTCTGATATATTAAGAGGGTGGTCTTGGGCCACACCCCTTCTGTGATGTATGTATGATGTTTCTGGGGGTGGTCTTAGACTCCAGGGCGGGCAATTAAAAATATATACAGTGGTAAAGGTAAAGGGACCATTAGGTCCAGTTGTGGCTGACTCTGGGGTTGCGGCGCTCATCTCGCTTTATTGGCCGAGGGAGCCAGCGTACAGCTTCCGGGTCATGTGGCCAGCATGACTAAGCCACTTGTGGCGAACCAGAGCAGCGCACGGAAACGCCGTTTACCTTCCCGCCGGAGTGGTACCTATTTATCTACTTGCAATTTGACATGCTTTCAAACTGCTAGGTTGGGAGGAGCAGGGACCGAGCAACGGGAGCTCACCCCGTCGCGGGGATTCGAACCGCCAACCTTCTGATCGGCAAGTCCTAGGCTCTGTGAACCCACAGTGCCACCCGTGTCCCTTATACAGTGGTACCTTGGGTTAAGAACTTAATTCATCCTGGAGGTCTGTTTTTAACCTGAAACTGTTCTTCACCTGAAGCACCACTTTAGCTAATGGGGCCTCCCGCTGCCGTTGCACGATTTCTGTTCTCATCCTGAAGCAAAGTTCTTAACCCGAGGTACTATTTCTGGGTTAGCAGAGTCTGTAACCTGAAGTGTCTGTAACCCGAGGTACAACTGTATAAGGGCCTGCACGCATGGCTCGGGGTCCTTCCCCCCCTCCTGTGTGTTGCGGGGAGCACCCTGTTGCAACAGCTTTAATAAAGATCAGGCTTACTAGCTGCTTTGCTTCTCAATATTCTCTGGTTGGTCTCTGTTATTTTCTCCTACCGATAGAGAACCTACAAAAGGACTCTATATGGGCTCTTGGGTACCCCATAATGGAAAAGGAGCAGTTTTTTTTCCTCATAACATAGGCAAGGATTTGAAAAGAAAAAAGAGATGCCCATAAGCAAGGCAAAATTCTTCACAGGAAAGACAACCCTGTCTGAAAACAGCGTATTATTGTGGGTCCTTAAAGACTAAAGAAGTTATCATGCCATCAACTGAGGTACTGAAAACATTGGTGGAGGGTTGTTTTTTCTGCCTTTGTGCTGCTGTTTCCAGGCATTGAAAACCTCCTTAGTTTGAATTGGGCAATACTCACCCACATCCTGTGTGGCTTATGCTATGGTAGCACTGGCGTTGCCTTCCTTCTCTCCTCCCCCCCTTGCCAATGACTAGTTTGTGACTTTACCATCAGCGGTCACATCCACAATCGTATGTTTAAAGCACATGGTTTCACAAGGCATCCTGGGAACTGTAGTCTGTTACAGGTGCTGGGAACTGTAGCTCTGTGAGGGGCAGCTAACAGCCCCCAGGATTCTTTGGGTAAAGCCATGTGCTTTAAATGAATGGTGTTTCACAAAGGAGAAATTAACAGGTGACAGGATTACTGGAGGTATTTTTTTCCAGGGTGGAGGTAATAGTTTTAAGAAACAGGACATAAAAAAACAACAACAGAGTGAGGGCATCAAAACAACCGACAGCTGCAAATGTGCTTCGACAGCTGCCGTTCAGGAATATAGATGCCTGATATGCAGCTGTTAAAAGTGCAGAATCCTTGACAGAAGGAAAGCTGCCCTTTGCAGTTCCTTTTCTCTTTCCAAGAATTCCAGCTGTTCACAAAAATGTGCATCTGTACAAGGCCCCTGGAAATGTTTCTAAGGTGTGTAGATAGGTGTGTGTTTGGGACAGTCCAAAATTAAATTCAGAACAGATCCCAACTGCACCCAAAAGGCACAGTTTGTTATTTATTAATTAGCTTTACTGTATTTCTAGCTCACCTTTGTCTCCAAGAAGTTTGAGGTGGTGTACATGGTTCTTTTCCTCTTCGTTTAATCCCCACAACAGCCCTGTGAGGTAGGTTAGGCTGAGAGGCAGTGACTAGCCTGAGGTCATCCAATGAGCTTCACCCCAGTGGGGTTTGAACCCTGGTCTCCCAGTTCCTATAACCACTACACATGCTGGCTCTATAGAACAGTAGATGAGCATGATCTTCAGATTTCCTGGTTTGTCTCAGCTGCCAGGTGAGATATATGACAAAGGATAGGATGCACGGGACAAGGGCTTTTCAGTGGCAACTTGTGGGATTCATTCGCTTGGCTTCCTGAATTTATATCTGTCTTTAGAGACACCACATCACACTACAATTACAATGTGCCTATGAGCTTGATTTTGACCCTCTTTGGTTTGATTGTTCTCCCTGCTTCATTGTACTTTTTGGTGTTGATTTCCACTTGCAATGGAAGTTATATAGCTGCTTGGAAGGTATTGTATAGATAGAAAATCAATGTAAGTATGTTAATAAATATGTATTATTTATTAACATTAAAGGTAAAGGTACCCCTGCCCGACAGGGCCAGTTGTGACCGACACTAGGGTTGTGCGCTCATCTCACTCAAGAGGCCGGGAGCCAGCGCCGTCCAAAGACACTTTCCGGGTCACGTGGCCAGTGTGACGAAGCTGCACTGGTGAGCCAGCACCACGGAAACACCATTTACCTTCCCGCTATAAAGCGGTCCCTATTTATCTACTTGCACTTAGGGGTGCTTTTGAACTGCTAGGTGGGCAGGAGCTGGGACCGAAAGACAGGAGCTCACCCCGCCGCGGGGATTCAAACCGCCGACCTTACGATCAGCAAGTCCTAGGCACTGAGGTTTTACCCACAGCGCCACCCGCGTCCCATTTATTTATTAACATTATTTATTATTTATTATTTATTAACTCGTCTATTTACTTTTTTAAAAAATGTAATAAAACACTTCTGGCACTTGTGAGTTAGGAAGGCTAGCCAAAACAAATTAGTCAAAGGTATTGGCAATGGTTAGTTAGATGTGTGATTCTACTAGATCTTGAGCCCTCGTAATATACCGTCAACATATTTTCTTGTAATTGATTAATGCGTGATTATCTCCACTTCCACAACATTTTATCTTTTAATCTCGCCGTCTGTAATAGTTTCATTGTTCCTGTTCCATGTATGTCAGGGGTATTGAATCTTTTTCATCTAGAGGGCCATATTCCCTTCTGAGAAGTCTTTTGGAGGCCAAACAGCTGTGGAGAGCAGCACCAAAATCAAAAGTGAAAGAAGCATTTGATGCCGTTTTTATCTTCGTACAGTAGGCTAGTTTCCAGACATACTAGCACAGAATGGTTTAAAAAATAAGATGAGTGACCTAGAGTATATTTTATAAAGCAACTGTCTTTTTGTGCTTTTCCTGCTGCTCCTGCTGCTCTGTATAATTCTAGAATTATGGACGGCTTTTTGGCTGCTTGGCGTGCAGGATTTATACGACCTTCAAATTCTCTTTCTTCTGCTCCTTCCAATTTTACCATTGAGAAAGGAAGCCTGGAAGAATGCTGTTCACACTGACTGCTTACATATTAATCTCGTTTCACAAATTCATTGCTTGAAAGAAGTGAAAATATGGAGCAATTAAAGAATGGTATATGTTCAGCAATTAGAAAAGAGAAAGAGGAACACTGTTTGCATTCGACTCCTGTCCTCTGTACATTGTACATCATATGACAAACAGACTATGCATAGGAAGAAGTAAATTATATTGTGTAATTAGGGCTGGGAAGTCAGCACTACAAAGTAGGATATTAAATCGGAAGGCCATAAATAAGTGATGTTTTTATAATTTATCTCTCACTAATATAGATGGATTTGCCCCGTTGGGTTAATGTTTTGATATTATGTCCTCTCAACATAGCAGTTTGCTGGATTGGGATGCCCCACCTGAAAAAACTACCTAACTTACTTCACTGTGGAGAGTGCAACACACACTTTCCATTGTGTGGGCAGAGATGTCCCCTCACTGAAGTGACTAAGACAATCCTCGTAGGTGCAGCAGCTGCAGTATGTACAATCAACTCAAGGTGCTTCTAGATTGTGTTGATGGTCTGGAGAAACATGCACCTAAAGGCCTTTCCATATGTTACCCCTCAAAAAGCTTCTGTTTGTTCATCTAGGGTGGCAACCACGATAATGGATGGAGAACCCAACACGTCTGAAAACACAAAGTAAATGTGTACCTTGATGTTAAAGGGGAGAAAAGGTAACACACCGAAGACTAGGGAGCAAGTCCCATTACACAAAGTAGAGCTTACTTATCAGTAGGTATACTTAGGCTCACACTGCACAGGTGCAATTCTGCTCCAGTTGAAACAAACCCAAATACCACTGATTTCAGTGCAGCAGCATCCTTAAGTCACAGCTCATTAATGTTTTTAAGTGATCTTAACAGGTTGCATGGCGGCCTCTTCTCTTTTTTAAACCACTGTGTGCTACTGTTTTAAATATGTCTGATCAAATAGGGCACCCTCCTATTTTAGAGTATGAACAAGCCATCAACTCCTCAAATAAGTTTTTTTTTTTTTTTAAATTGTGTGGAAATGCAGGTGTTAAGTCATTTCTGTCACTCTGTAAGGAAAGGAAGAGAGTAATGATTGGTGCGTTTTTTCAGGCTTGAGATAATATCACGGTCAAGATTAATGTCTCGTGCTGAGAAGATTTGTCACTCATTCAGGTACAGCTCATGTGTATGAGCACATTTGCACACACACGTCTCTGAGCATTTTAGATCGCTCAGAGCAGCTTACAACAATTAAAATAACGGGCTGTATATTTGGCCAGGGGGCACCTCATTTGTTTTAACAAGGCTACAGCATGAATAATTTCATAGTGTAGTATTTTGCAGCATTAGCATTCAGTTCTGTTTTTGAAAAATAAAATAAAAGCACACCTTTGCTGTATGCCCTCTACTTGTATTCAACTCAATGTACCACTGAGGTCCAGCGCCGAGGGCCTTCTGGAGTTTCCCTCGCTACGAGAAGCCAAGTTACAGGGAACCAGGCAGAGGGCCTTCTCGGTAGTGGCACCCACCCTGTGGAACGCCCTCCCATCAGATGTCAAAGAGAAAAATAACTACCAAGCTTTTAGAAGACATCTGAAGGCAGCCCTGTTTAGGGAAGCTTTTAATGTTTAATAGTTACAGATGGGTAGCCGTGTTGGTCTGCCATAGTCAAAATAAAAAAATTCCTTCCTGTAGCACCTTAAAGACCAACTAAGTTAGTTCTTGGTATAAGCTTTCGTGTGCATGCACACTTCTTCAGATACACTGAAACAGAAGTTGCCAGATCCTTCTATATATAGAGAAGGTGGGGAGGGGTATTACTCAGAAGGGTGGTGGGAATCGGAGATAGGCAGATAGCTGAGATGAGCCTGATGAGCCTGTTGACGACTCTTAACAACTGTAATAGGTCTTACAGGAAAAGGCAAGGGGTGGGAAGGTGAGAAATGGTTTAGTCATGTATAATGAGATAAGAATCCAATGTCTCTGTTCAGACCAGGTCTCTCCATTGTTTTAAGTTTGGTAATGAGTTGCAATTCAGCAGCTTCTCTTTCCAGTCTATTTCTGAAATTCCTTTGTAGTAAAACAGCTACTTTGAGATCTTGTATAGAATGTCCTGGGAGATTGAAGTGTTCTCCTACTGGTTTCTCTGTTTTGTGATTCTTGATGTCAGATTTATGTCCGTTTATTCTTTGGCGTAAGGTTTGGCCTGTTTGTCCAATATAGAGAGCTGAAGGACACTGTTGGCATTTGATGGCATACACAATGTTAGACGATGAGCAATTAAATAGTCCCGAGATGGTATGTGTGATGTTGTTGGGGCCAGTAATGGTGTTGTCCGGGTGTATGTGGCAGCAAAGTTGGCATCTGGGTTTATTGCAGGCTCTGGTGCCAGTGTCCGTGTTAAGTCTGGTTGTAGTATTATTGTGGGTTAGGAGTTGTTTAAGATTGGGTGGCTGTCTGTAGGCAATGAAAGGTCTTCCTCCCAGAGCTTGAGAAAGAGAACTGTCATTGTCCAGGAGAGGTTGTAGATCTCTGATGATGCGTTGAACTGTTTTAACTTGGGAGCTGTATGTGATGACTAGTGGTGTTCTGTTATTTTCTTTTTTGGGTCTGTCTTGCAGCAAGTTCTCTCTGGGTATCAGTCTGGCTCTGTTGATCTGTTGTCTAACTTCATCTGCTGGGTATTTTAGTTCTGAAAAGGTTTGCTGTAGATCTCTTAGGTGAGAGTCTCTGTCTGTAGAATTGGAACAGATGCGGCTGTAACGTAGTGCCTGGCTATATACAATGGACTGTTTGGTATGTTTGGGATGGTAGCTAGAGGCATGTAGATATGTTTGTCGGTCAGTTGGTTTACGGTATAAGGTGGTGTCTATGCGTCCATCCTGTATTTTTATAGTAGTGTCCAAAAAATGTATTTCTTGCATAGAATTATTCATTGTAAGGTTGATTGTGGGGTGAAAATCATTGAATTTCTGGTGAAAGGTGTCCAGGGTCTGTTGACCATGTGTCCAGATGATAAAAATATCGTCAATGTATCGCAGGTACAAGAGAGGTTTGAGTGGGTAGGAGTTTAGGAAACGTTGTTCTAAATCTGCCATGAAGATGTTGGCATACTGTGGGGCCATGCGGGTGCCCATTGCTGTGCCGCTGATCTGAAGGAACAGGTCATGCCATCAAATGCCAACAGTGTCCTTCAGCTCTCTATATTGGACAAACAGGCCAAACCTTACGCCAAAGAATAAACGGACATAAATCTGACATCAAGAATCACAAAACAGAGAAACCAGTAGGAGAACACTTCAATCTCCCAGGACATTCTATACAAGATCTCAAAGTAGCTGTTTTACTACAAAGGAATTTCAGAAATAGACTGGAAAGAGAAGCTGCTGAATTGCAACTCATTACCAAACTTAAAACAATGGAGAGACCTGGTCTGAACAGAGACATTGGATTCTTATCTCATTATACATGACTAAACCATTTCTCACCTTCCCACCCCTTGCCTTTTCCTGTAAGACCTATTACAGTTGTTAAGAGTCGTCAACAGGCTCATCAGGCTCATCTCAGCTATCTGCCTATCTCCGATTCCCACCACCCTTCTGAGTAATACCCCTCCCCACCTTCTCTATATATAGAAGGATCTGGCAACTTCTGTTTCAGTGTATCTGAAGAAGTGTGCATGCACACGAAAGCTTATACCAAGAACTAACTTAGTTGGTCTTTAAGGTGCTACAGGAAGGAATTTTTTTATTTTGACTATGGCAGACCAACACGGCTACCCATCTGTAACTGGAACCATGGAAGGCACCACATTGAGCCGCATGAAATGGAAGTCCATCAACCTCACCAAGAAACTTGCACAGGTACAGACTGATATCTTCTTTCTTACTAAATGCAAGAACCTGGACATTATACCCAAGGGTCTTAGAATTAAGAACCCTCTACAATCCACGTATCCCACTGAATATGCAAGAAAACTATGCAACACTTTCTCTAAGAAGCTGCTCAAACATCTGATCAGCGTTCTCTACTCTAAACAGAAGCTAATAAAGGAGGAACTCCTTGTATTAGACAACTCTATCAGGAACCACCAAGCTTGGCAAGAGTTCCAAAAGGAAAAACAAAACATTTACCACTCTCAACTGGAGCTACTGAAAAAACAGAAAAACAAGAAACTCTCTAACCTTTCCAACCTACAGGCTACTAATCAAAACAAGATCAACAATATTGTCAATCTCTCACAGCAAGCACTCAGCCCAGCCGAGGAATCAGTCCTTTCACGTGGACTGTCATTCTGCCCTGCCAAATCCCCACACATGATCCAGTTCTACGGGGACTTGGAAGCATTTTTCCGCCGTTTACGCCTGAAGGAGTATTTTCAACACACACAACAACAAGACAAATCAGAACAAACAACAACTTCACAACACAACACCTCTCAACCCACTGGAGAACAACAACCACCCTCCCAACAGAACACTGACCACCAACTACCACTGAAAAAGTGTTACACAAAAAGGGACTCCACATGGACCCCTCCTGATGGACGCAATACCACACTGGACTTGTACATTGACTGCTTCCGCCACAGAATCCAAACAGATGTAACCAGAAAACACCATTGCTTACAACAAAATCTAAACCATGCTGAAAGGAGAGCCATCGATAATCTCAGAAACAACCCAAACATTATAATTAAAGAAGCAGACAAAGGGGGAGCTGTCGTCATCATGAACAAAACTGACTACATTCAGGAGGCTCACAGACAACTTTCCAATACCGCCTTTTACACAAAATTGGACTCAGACCCCACACAAGAATACAAGAAAGAACTGAACAAGATTGTTAAGGAGCTACCCCCACACATCCAAGAACAGATCCTCACCAACACACCAACAGAACCTCGACCAGGAACTTTCTATCTTCTACCTAAAATACACAAACCAGGAAATCCAGGACGCCCCATCATCTCAGGTATTGGCACTATTACAGTGGGTGTCTCCGGTTATATGGACTCTGTTCTGAAACCATATGCCATCAGTGCTCCCAGCTATGTACGTGACACCACAGATTTTCTGAGGAAAATACAATCTTTAAATAACCTTCCCAACAATACTATACTAGCTACTATGGACGTGGAATCCCTGTATACCAACATCCCACACAACGATGGTTTACAAGCTATAAGGAACACCATTTCAGATAAAACCACAGCGGACCTTGCCACCAAACTCTGCCAATTTGTCCTTACCCACAACAACTTCAAATTCGGTGATGACCTGTTCCTTCAGATCAGCGGCACAGCAATGGGCACCCGCATGGCCCCACAGTATGCCAACATCTTCATGGCAGATTTAGAACAACGTTTCCTAAACTCCTACCCACTCAAACCTCTCTTGTACCTGTGATACATTGACGATATTTTTATCATCTGGACACATGGTCAACAGACCCTGGACACCTTTCACCAGAAATTCAATGATTTTCACCCCACAATCAACCTTACAATGAATAATTCTATGCAAGAAATACATTTTTTGGACACTACTATAAAAATACAGGATGGACGCATAGACACCACCTTATACCGTAAACCAACTGACCGACAAACATATCTACATGCCTCTAGCTACCATCCCAAACATACCAAACAGTCCATTGTATATAGCCAGGCACTACGTTACAGCCGCATCTGTTCCAATTCTACAGACAGAGACTCTCACCTAAGAGATCTACAGCAAACCTTTTCAGAACTAAAATACCCAGCAGATGAAGTTAGACAACAGATCAACAGAGCCAGACTGATACCCAGAGAGAACTTGCTGCAAGACAGACCCAAAAAAGAAAATAACAGAACACCACTAGTCATCACATACAGCTCCCAAGTTAAAACAGTTCAACGCATCATCAGAGATCTACAACCTCTCCTGGACAATGACAGTTCTCTTTCTCAAGCTCTGGGAGGAAGACCTTTCATTGCCTACAGACAGCCACCCAATCTTAAACAACTCCTAACCCACAATAATACTACAACCAGACTTAACACGGACACTGGCACCAGAGCCTGCAATAAACCCAGATGCCAACTTTGCTGCCACATACACCCGGACAACACCATTACTGGCCCCAACAACATCACACATACCATCTCGGGACTATTTAATTGCTCATCGTCTAACATTGTGTATGCCATCAAATGCCAACAGTGTCCTTCAGCTCTCTATATTGGACAAACAGGCCAAACCTTACGCCAAAGAATAAACGGACATAAATCTGACATCAAGAATCACAAAACAGAGAAACCAGTAGGAGAACACTTCAATCTCCCAGGACATTCTATACAAGATCTCAAAGTAGCTGTTTTACTACAAAGGAATTTCAGAAATAGACTGGAAAGAGAAGCTGCTGAATTGCAACTCATTACCAAACTTAAAACAATGGAGAGACCTGGTCTGAACAGAGACATTGGATTCTTATCTCATTATACATGACTAAACCATTTCTCACCTTCCCACCCCTTGCCTTTTCCTGTAAGACCTATTACAGTTGTTAAGAGTCGTCAACAGGCTCATCAGGCTCATCTCAGCTATCTGCCTATCTCCGATTCCCACCACCCTTCTGAGTAATACCCCTCCCCACCTTCTCTATATATAGAAGGATCTGGCAACTTCTGTTTCAGTGTATCTGAAGAAGTGTGCATGCACACGAAAGCTTATACCAAGAACTAACTTAGTTGGTCTTTAAGGTGCTACAGGAAGGAATTTTTTTATAATGTTTAATAGGTTATTGTATTTTAGTGTTTCGTTGGAAGTCACCCAGAGTGGCTGGGGAAACCCAGCCAGATGGGCGGGGTATAAATAAATTATTATTATTATTATATTATTATTATTATTATTATTATCCATCAACAACAAGGCCTCAAGGACTGCCTCTCCCCATATAAACCACCCCCGACTCTGTGTTCATCATCTGAGGCCTGTTGGGTTGAAATAACCGACAGACGAGCAGCAAGTGTCATGTGGGAGGCATCTCCCGAGCAAGTCTCGGGGAGTCCCTTTTATTGAATATTACAGCAATTGCCACGTATGTGCTTATTGCTGATTGGTTAACACAGGTACAAAGCAAAGGTTACATATTGGCATTAATCACCAATAGATTAAAGGCTGGGAAAGGGAGCACAGAACTAGACAGGCATGAAAACCTCCTAATTAAATTATAACTAGTGATTGATATAGCAAGACTTAAACAATTACATTCCGATAAACGTGGTCAACTATGCTTTAAGAACAGGTCAGAGTATAATGTTTTCATGAACTCAATATGAACTGAACATTCTGGGATGATGAGGGAATGTCTTAGTATTAGAACAGTTTGTGTAGCATCATGTGCAGAAGCAAAGCTTAGAAGCAAAGCTTCCCATCATGCCACAGTCATGTGCAGAAGCAAAGCTTACCTTCAGAGGCCCTTCTTTGTGTCCCTCCTTCCCGTGAGGTCTGGAGGGTGGAAATACGAGAACGGGGCCTTTTCTGCAGTGGCTCCGTTTGTGGAATGCTCTCCCCAGGGAGGTTCGCCTGGCACCTTTATTATATCTTTTTAGGCACCAGGCACAAACTCTTTCACCTGGCCTTAGGCTGATTAATATCCTACAGCCTTTTAAATGTTTTTTTGGGGGGGAGGGCATTTTGTTGTTGCTTTTGTTTTAACTATTTATTTGTGCTTTTACCTTGCATTTTTATCTGAGATCTTATGACAGAGGGTGGTATGTAAGTCCAATAAATAGAATAAATAAATAAATACTAAAATAATATTTCAGGGGGAACAAGGCAACAACAGCTACTTGCCAGCATAGTTGTGGTTTACTTCCACTGCCGGAGGCCCTGTGTTTCAGGATACCAGTTATGGGAAGTCACAGGACAGGAGCGTGCTGTTGTGCTCATGTCCTCCTTGCAGCTTTCTCAATGGCATCTTGTTAGCTTCTGTGAGAACAGGATGGTTGACTTGATGGGCCACTGAGCTCTTCTTGTGTTCTGAAGCTAAGCGTTTGAAAAAAAGCCACCTCGTAACCTTACTCAAAGAACAAGCAACAGCAACAGACTTTGGAGTTCTGACACAAGGTGTATAGCTGCTTGAAGCCCCAACCCACAGCCCTATGTGTTTGCGGGGGTCATAATAATGATAATAATTTATTATTTATATGACACCCATCTGACTGTGTTGCCCCAGCCACTCTGGGCAGCTTCCAGCAAATTATAAAACCACAGCAAAATATCACACATTAAAAACTTCCCCATACAGGGCTGCCTTCAAAGTCTTCTAAAAGTCAGATAGCTGTTTATTTCCTTGACATCTGATGGGAGGGCATTCCGCAGGGCGGGCGCCACTACCGAGAAGGCCCTCTGCCTGGTTCCCTGTAACCCCACTTCTTGCAATCAGGGAACCGCCAGAAGGCCCTTGGAGCTGGACTTCAGTGTCCAGGCTGGAGTGGGGGTGGAAATTCTCCTTCAGGTATACAGGGCTGAAGCCATTTAGGGCTTTAAAGGTGAATTGTGCTGGGAAACGTCATCAAAGGAAGACACTCTGATCGTGATCAGCAATTGTGGGCATGACTCATTGTTGTGGCAACAGCTTTCCA
Organism: Podarcis bocagei; assembly: GCF_964188305.1. Taxonomy (NCBI): domain Eukaryota; kingdom Metazoa; phylum Chordata; class Lepidosauria; order Squamata; family Lacertidae; genus Podarcis; species Podarcis bocagei. The sequence goes on from NC_138125.1 coordinate 113,980,871, forward strand.
CCTGCAACACTGAAGAAAAAGATGTGAGGTCCAATTTGTAATCAATGTTTAATCAAATGTAATTAATTTGTCATAGTGTTTTGTTATTTTAATTGGGTTGGCTCTGTTGTTGTTTTAAATTATAATTTGTATTACGATGTTAATACAATAATGGAAATCAGATAAATATACAGTGTAAAATATTGTCTAAACAAGTAAGATAAAATAAACATTGGTGACATGATTAATTTCAGCACATATAACAATTCATAAGCAAACAGGGGACAATTAAGGATATTAAAACTTAGATAAATTTTATAAGCTTTTATAGTCTTAATCGTCTTAGTCTGAGAAAACTAATATTTTCTCCTTTCTCTTCCAGGAAGGAGAAACAAAAGAAATTATGATTGGGATAATACCATGACAGATAAGGTGCAAAACTTAAAAAAATGAAGCAAAATATATGTACGTGTGTGTCTCTCTCTGTGTGTGTATGGAGTGGGGCTTTGTTTTTAATTATTGGAGCGATATCCAAATACTTCATTGAAATGAGACCTGTTGAAATCACTAGATTTACTAAGTCTTTTGATTCAGTAGGTCTACTCTGAATACAACTCATGTTGGATATAACCCTTGGGTTTTATTATGGGGTGGGGAACCTCTAGTCCACAAATCAAGAGCAGATCACTGGATTCTGCTTCAGATTATTCCCCTCACCAGTTGCAGTCCCTTATTTCCTTGTACTTTTATTATCCTTCTTATTTAGTGGATTGAAAAATGGGCAGGGGGACTATAGAAGCCTCTCGATTTGCATAGCTGGAATGGAGCCTAGGCTACAAAGGTATGAGTCACCTGGCTGCTCTACTCCCACTTGCCTCTGACCCCCATTAGTCACTGGCATGCAGCCCCAGAAGGGGGGTGGGGGGTTCCCTACATGAAAATGTTCCCCTTGTACCGAAAAAGGTCCCCAGCAACAGTTTTATAATATGCCCCTCCCTAGTATCAGTACAGATGAAGGTTGGTCTCCAAATATTTTTAACAATAAACAAGCATACAAATAAATCACTGCTGAGATGTACCCACAATTGTGAGGCCTGCAGAGATTATAATGATACATCTCCAGCTGTTGCCATTGGCTACAGACCACCTGTGACATCACAAAAGTACATGGCAGCTGAGTGGATATGAAGGTGGGCCTTTTCCTCTTCCCCAACAGAACACAGCAAGCAACAGCTGTGACGTTCAGTCTTCCACCTGGAGGAGGTGAATAGGTAGATGGACAGAGATGATCATCTGGCTATAGGATGCTACGGAGCAATAATAAGGCAAGTTCACTTGCAGTGTGGAATTGTTGCTTGAAGGCAGCTGATATCCATGGTTCAAGCTGTATGATGTCTACTGGTAGACCTAGGAGAAGCTGGCAGGTGTTGGTGGGTGGAAGCCAATGGAGTTCTCATTTGGATGTTGCGAGGCTGAAACAGGGCGATGATGTTTGTTGATGTGAGCTGGTTGAAATTCACCTTCGGAAGCTGATCGACAGAAGCCTGCGGATATTTGTAGGTCGAAGCCAGGGCACTTCCGTGAATGAACGAAGAGCAAAAGGTGAGTGAATGCGTCTTCTGCATGAATATTGGCTGGCGTATGCTTATGTCTGTGGAAAGGAGGTTTTGAAAGTGGGCAAGGCGAAGGGTAGAAGTTAGCAGGTGAAGTTGCCAGGCAGAAGCCAGTGGAGGTGCTTCTGGGTGATGTTGTGGGATGGTAGCCATCCCCCTTGTCACATCTGTCATTTTCTTTTCCCGGGGATCTCTGAAGCCAGGAATGTGCTTGAAAGCAGTGAAGAGGGAACATAGGGCAGCCTGAAGCCAGCAAGGCTTTCTCAAAACACGGCCACCCCCTGTGAAAGCAATGAGCAGAACTTGCAGGTCTTAAGTGCAAACCATCTTATACTTCTATTCCCACCACCACCACCACCTACATCTAGCGGTAGTGTCTATTCTATCTTCTTTTCTCAAAGACTGATAATGGAAGGGCAAATACCTTCATTTGTGGTGTGAAACTGCCACCCCACCCCGATATTAGTATACATGAAGGGCGGGTGGTACATATTTTTCAATGGTAAACAGTTCGCTCCTAAGATGCCCCCACAATGGTCAGGCCTAGGGAGGTTGTGATGATGCCTCTCAGCTGTTGCCATTAGCAACAGGCTGCCTCTGATGTCACAAAACGACATGGTGGCTGAAGGAGAAGAGGCAGTTATTAGGGGGAGTGGGGAAGGAGAGAAAAGCCTCAGGAGAAGGAGGCTGAGGGGAAGATGGAGACACAGAAGAGAAATCACGGTTGGCTCCTTCCTGGTGTTGCCAACTTTTTGCCCTTCGGGGCTCCTGTACCTGTTTTACTACATAGCTATAAAAATAAAATAAAATCATTTATCTCTGAGAATCCCAACACACACCCTACATCCCAAATAAACGTCTTACAATCCCTAGAGTTTGAAAAATTATATTCTAGTTAAAATCTGTCTGCTGGGTCTAGTAAGCTGTTTGCTGCAGGATCAGTCAATGTGAATCTTTGCTTGTGTAGTTTGTTTAAAACCATTTATAAGCCACTTGATAATTTTAAAGAATCTCTGCACTGTGTACAATGTAAAAAGATAATAAACAATTTCAATAAAACAATGCAGAACCAGTAAAACAGAAGCATAGAAGCATGTTAAAACCAATAGAAATGGGATGGGGGGGGGGACTTCCCTATAGAGGATTGCTGTCATAGGGACATTCAAAGGAAAAGTGGAACATTCCTGGATCAAATCAGAAACCAGGATGGCTTCTTCAAATCAGGGATGTCCCTGGAAAATAGGAACTTCATCTGAGTCGTCCGTAGCATGTCTGCATTAAATATCAATATTGAATTTTAATTGGGGTGTGTGGCTTTTTTATTTCTTATACAGTGGAACCTCGGGTTGCGAATGTGATCCGTGCGGGAGGCACGTTCACAACCCGCAGGATTCGCAACCCGCAGTGCTGCGTCTGCGCATGCGCAAAGTGCGATTTAGTGCCTCTGTGCATGCGCCGGAACCCAGAAGTAACCCGTTCTGGTACTTCCGGGTTTGGCGCGGTGCGCAACCCAAAAACACGTAACCTGAAGCGTCTGTAACCCGAGGTACCACTGTATTGTATTTTATTGTATCACAATTAGAATGCAATTATGAAAAGACTATAAAAGAAATAAGAATACTTTTTAAAGTCATCCAGCATCGAGGGCAGCTCAATACAATTGCTACAACAGGCAGAAAAATAATTAAGGGGTCTGCCAAGACCCTCAGCAATTTTCAGGTGGCTCATGGGGTTTGGGAACCACTGGCAAGAGCAATAAACAATGATCGTTTGGTATATTTCAGCTTTTGTTTGAAAAAAGGAGCATGAAGGACATGTCAGCTACATTGCCACAATAATGTGTACAAAATTCTCTGTTATTAATAAGCTATATTGCCAATTGCATGGAATCAAAAATCCTTGACAATTTACACAGCTTTATTGTTGTTATTATTATTGCTCTTATTCTTAATGTTCTTTAGCTCTCTGATTCCTCTTTTCTTCTTTTTGCTCTTTATCTTTTCTTGTTCTCTCTTTCCTTTCCGTTTTGTCTTTTTGATTTTATTTGTTCTAGATATTACCGTATTTTTCGCTCTATAAGACGCACCAGACCACAAGACGCACCTAGTTTTTGGAGGAGGAAAACAAGAAAAAAAATATTCTGAATCTCAGAAGCCAGAACAGCAAGAGGGATCGCTGCGCAGTGAAAGCAGCAATCCCTCTTGCTGTTCTGGCTTCTGGGATAGCTGCGCAGCCTGCATTCGCTCCATAAGATGCACACGCATTTCCCCTTACTTTTTAGGAGGGAAAAAGTGAGTCTTATAGAGCAAAAAATACGGTATTTTACTGTAGTATTGTGAAAACTTTGATAAAACCTTTGGGGGATGGAGGGAAGAAAATTTACATAGCAAGGGTTTTTCAAAAATTGGATTTTCCTCTTACCCGTAGTACTTCCACATATGAATTATGATCCTTGTGCAAACTGTTTCGTTCGTAAATCCTGCTAATTTCGTGAATCCAGAAGACAAGACATATCAGGTTAAATTAGGGTAGGTTTTTTAGGCAGACATCTTGAGAACTCATTCTCATGTTTATTGGCGCCCCCTAGCGCCCAGCTGTGAAACAACTACAAGAAACATTTCTGCAGATACCAACAATTGGGCAACACTGGCTTGCAAGCGTTCCAGTTGGAGAACAGCCTTTACCAAAGGTGTAATGGGCTTTGAAGACACTCAAAGTCAGGACGAAAGGGAGAAACGTGCTAAGAGGAAGGAACGCTTGGCAAGCCCTCACAATGATCAACTCCCGCCCGGAAACCAATGTCCCCACTGTGGAAGGACCTGTGGATCCAGAACTGGCCTCCACAGTCACTTACGGACTCACTGTTAAGACCATGTTCATGGAAGACAATCTTACTTGGCTAAGAGTGGTCGCCAAAGAAAAAGAAGTCCTACATGCGGGTTGCACTTGCCCGCTTCATAGCCTGTACCGTGGCAAAAGAAGAGAGCACAATCTTTATACTACATTTTTTTAAGATTTGCCTTGGGAGTCTTTAAACCTTTTGTTGACCACCAGCATTACGCTTTCCGTTTTTAAGTTCGGAATAGAGTAGTTGCTTTGGAAGATGATCATCAGGCATTGGCACAACATGACCAGTCCAACGAAGTTGATGTTGAAGAATCAGGGTACATTCTTTCACCTTTGGTAGACATGCCCAAGGATTAAGACATTCTGGGAGATGATTTATAACGAAATGAAAAAGATATTTAAATATACCTTCCTGAAGAAACCAGAGGCCTTTCTTCTGGGCATGGTCGGCCAAATGGTGCCAAAGAAGGATAGAACTTTTTTTATGTATGCAACAACAGCAGCAAGAATAGTTATCGCAAAGTATTGGAAGACACAAGATTTACCCACTCGGGAAGAATGGCAGATGAAGTTGATGGACTATATGGAACTGGCAGAAATGACTGGCAGAATCTGAGACCAGGTGGAAGAAGACTGGAAAAAGTTTAAAGACTATTTACAGAAATACTGTAAAATTAATGAATGTTAGAAAAATGTTGGAATGAAGTTATATGGCTTTAGCAGAAATGTTATAAGGAATTAAGTATAAATAGATTAATAGAGTATTAAAGGAAAAAATAAGGTTAGAATGTGTCAAGATAATTATAGGATAGAAAACAGAGGAAGATGGAAAGGAATTGCTGAAACAATTAACAGAAGTGGAATACAAAAAGGGAGGTGTGAGGAGGTCGTTGAAATAAGTGAATGAAAGATAAGATATTGAAATTGTTTGATGTGTTTTAAACGGTTTTTGTTTTGTTTTGTTAGTTTAATGTGTTAGTGTTATGTAGTATCTTTGTATTGTATTGTATTGTCTTTTTTGTTGTTGTGTTTAAATTGTTGGAAAAGTAATAAATATTATTTACCAAAAAAAAAAAGATGTTGAAGAATCATTGATTCGACACTGGTGATCTTTGCTTCTTCCAGTACGCTGGCATTAGTTCGCCTGTCTTCCCAAGTGATGTGTAAGATTTTTTGGAGACATTGTTGATGGAATCTTTCGAGGAGTTGGAGATGCCGTTTATAATTGGTCCATGTTTCGCAAGCATACAGTAAGGTTGGTAGTACATTAGCTTTGTAAACAAGCATTTTGGTTTCCCAGTGAATGTCCCGGTCCTCAAACACTCTACACTTCAGCTGGGAGAAAGCCGCACTCGCAGAGCTCAGGCGATGCTGGATTTCGGCATCAATGTTGGCCGTTGTGGGAAGATAACTGCCCAGGTAGTAGAAGTGATCGATAGAAAAAGGGCAGAGCTGAAGGCTGGCAGGAAGAGAATGACCTGAATATGGCAGGTGCTTTAATTCATGCAGGAGGATATCTTGAAAATGGCCCAGTCAGCCAGTATTGTATCCTGGCCATTCATTCATACTGACAGCATTAGGTTCACAGTAGCAATTGCAATTCTATACCGACCTTTGATGCTAACACAGGCGTGTGTGTTTTAGTTTTTGGTTTGCATTCTGCTAGTGTTGTTACTGCTACCTCAGGCATTTACGTTCACTTTAAGGGTGTCATCCTGTATATCAGGAAAGGGGGGGGGGGCTTCCAGGCCTCTCTATGTGGCCCTCAGGAATCTATCTACGCCATGACCCCTTCCCTCTCACATGCCCAGCTTCACACCTTCTGAGTGGCTTTCCCTGCCTGGAATGTGTTGCTAACCCCTGATGATGCCTCTTGCTTGTCTAGAAGGAGGACAGAGAGGTGTATACGCAGGGGTGCCAACTGGAGTAAAATATTGGAGGGGGCAGTTAAGCCCCACCCCGCATAATCGATCACAGGACGCAGTGCACAAGCACCATTTGAATGGCAATGCCCATCAACTGGGGGGCAGACAACAAACCCTTCAAATATTTTATTGGGAGGAGCCGAAGGGACCTTGGTCCCTAGGAGTTGTCTTCTATGTGTGTGCGCATGGGTATAGAAACTATCTTACCGTATATGGTAAAATTTATATTCCGTGCTCCATCCACTTTTGGGTCTGAGGCAGAGGCGCTGCCTTGGGGGGCCCAGGGGTGCGTCGTGCGTGTGATGTTGCGCACTCTTGTGACGTTGCATGTGTGTCATCAGGAGGAGGCGCACTGTCGGGAGGCCTTGCCCAATGCCATGCAGCTTGAAAGGCCATGCGCGCTCAGGAGGAGTCTGCCTGTGGTGCTGTGCCACGCTCGGCTTGGCAATTCGGCCTCCTCTGCCCCATCAATAGGTAAAGGCAATAGGTAAATGACACCTGGATGGTTAAGTCCAGTCAAAGGTGACTATGGGATGCAGCGCTCATCTCGCTTTTAGGCCAAGGGAGCTGGCGTTTGTCCACAGACAGCTTTCCGGGTCATGTGGCCAGCATGACTAAACTGCTTCTGGTGCAACGGGACACCGTGTTGGAAACCAGAGTGCATGTTTACCTTCCCGCCACAGCAGTACCTATTTATCTACTCACACTCAATATTGGGGCTATATTGAGGGGAATGACGACACCTCTGCCCCATAGCGTTGGTGTGCCTGCTCTGAGGTCCAAAGATATCTGGTTGCCATAAATTTGCCCAGAAGGGAATGCAACCTTCAGGATGAAAAAGCTTCCACACTTCTGCTATACAAAGAGTTACCGGTACCTGAGAGTACTTCTTAATAGATATGCATGGGATTCCTTTGTCAGTTTCTTGCATATAGGTCAATCAGCACAGTTTTACTTAGAAGTTTTACATGTTTACAGTTTTATATTTTACTTAGAACTCCCCCAAACTGACTCCTGGCACTTCCTGCACAAAGGAATGCATGCTACAAAAGAAAAGTTAAATGAAAGATTTCTTTTCTGCCGAGTCATAGGATCAAAACTTTAAAATCCACCGAAACAGCTTCAGCGGGAACAGATAGTGATGGTTTGAAATTACAGAAGGAACACATTTCAGGATAGTTCTGCATCAGGGATTTTGTACAGACTTTTACTCAGTATTTGTTTGTTTGTTTCCAGACAGGTCAAGTAGAGTAATTAAATAAGCTATATTCAGATGCTGCACCAGACACTTGACACAAATGCACACACCCCATAAATCAAGGAAGTCAGCTGTATTGATTTGTAGCACCGCTGGCATTTCCCAACCGGCTTTAGCTGGCCTTTCCTCTGCCAACAAATTGCGCATTTAAACCTTCTGTGTGGGTAGACTCAATAATGGTTTCTTTCAAGTAATTCTTGTTGTTATAGACATAAGATCTGGCCGTGCCAAGTCAAGGTTATTTTTTCATGAAATATGTCATATGAGCCACCATGAAGACTGAAGCCCTTTATCTTTCTTCTACACCCCAGCTAATTTGCTTTGCAAATGACCCAGGGAGATTGCCTCCATGCATTCGGGTCTTCCGATTATTCACATGAACCGCAAAGTTATTTGTTTTATTTGATTACAGAAAAGAATGGAGAGTGGAAATCCCACAATAACTGTGCTGCCGAGGGAAAATCTTTAGCACAGAGGTTAAGCAAACTGTAGGCAAAGGGGAAAATGGTGGACTCACCTGTGGGTCCCACTTTCTGTTGCCAGTCCGCCATTTTGTCTTCTTTCTTGAGCATGAGCAGAAGGTGCGTTGGCTTTCCTCTTACCTAAGACTATGATGTGTGGAATTCTGGCTGAAGTTGGTTCCTGGGAAAAGGGACTCTAGCATACCCTTCAAGTGTCCCGATTTTGCCAGAAGATTCCTGGAATTACTAATGCCATCCCAGCTTCTGGTTGGATCCTGGAATGTCTCAATTCCCCACCAGCACTGCCACTGCGAAGCTTGGGGGACGAGGATGAGACAGCGCTTGTCCCAAGTGACAATGACAACCGTGACGTCTGTGAGGGAGCCAGTGGCGTAGCGTGGGTTGTCAGCACCTGGGGCAAGGCAAGTAATTTGCGCCCTCTAACCCATGGATTTTAGCAGGGGGCAGAGAGCTGCAAGTACGAGCGCGCCCCTCCCATGTTGCGCCCGGTGCGGCCGGGCCCCCCTGCACCCCCCACGCCACGCCACTGGAGGGAGCACCCCATCGCTGCTCCATGGCCACAGCCACCAGTCTCCTCCCTTGGGCAGCTTGTCTGGAGTCGATGAAGAGAATCCTGTGTTTTTCTACTGTGTATGATATGCCAGAAGCCGTTAGCCTGTGCATAAGACTCTCAGTGAGCAAGCAGAACATGGAATGGGCAGCGAATTGCCTCCATGTGAGCTTTTGCAGAGGGGGCTCAGCAAAATCAAGGGCAGTGGTGGTGTTAAAGCTGCTGTATGGGGAAAGCCCTGATTCAGATCCTGTCTGCCTGCCAAGCTATCCATGTGGCCATTCATCATTCTACAGTGCTACTCTGCAGGGTTGTTATGAAGGAGGAGAACAGAGGACCAATTGTGCCTCACTAAACATGATGAATTTTTATTATTCTAGCAATAGTAAATTTAAGAAGGGAGAGTGAGTGACCTGGGCTGTATGGAAACAACCTACTTCTTCCTACCTTGCTTTCGTTCACTGTGATTCCTACATTGAAGGGGGTTGGGTCCCTTTCAACTCTACAATTATAGGTAGGTAGGTAGGTGGGTGGGTATATGCCTCATTTGGTTTAATGGTTTCTTTAAGTAATCTGGGGTACCGGGTTCGCGTCTCCGCTCCTCCACATGCAGCTGCTGGGTGGCCTTGGGCTAGTCACACTTCTCTGAAGTCTCTCAGCCCCACTCACCTCACAGGGTGTTTGTTGTGGGGAAGGAAGGGAAAGGAGAATGTTAGCCACTTTGAGACTCCTTCAGGCAGTGATAAAGTGGGATATCAAATCCAAACTCTTCTTCTTCTTCTGTGGGAGGCTGTGTGCATGTCTTCTCAGAGGTAAGCCCTGATGAGCCCACTGGAACCTCTTCCTTGATAAGTAAGTGTAGGATTGCAACCTGTGAACAATCCCTATTGAACTCACTCCCGACTGCATTGCTGGGGTTTAGGACTGGATGGTCTTTAGAGATCCCTTCCAATTCTACAGTTCAATGGTGAACTCAACAAGTCCTGCGGTTTATTTCATTTCATTTTTCTGCTGCAGCTTGCTTTTGCATGCATTGCTTTAGATCATTTTAATCATACCTTTGGGACAGGTTACAGTTTGATCATGCCTGAACTTCCCTAGAGGTCCGGTGGGTGGGAGAGGAAATGGGAGTAGGAAGAGAACGTGCTGTGCTAGACCTTAGATGGGTATAAATGCCTCATCTGTACCACAGATGAATTATGAGCTCCCCCCCCCCCCCGGTAACTTCCTCATTTCCAGTGGTGCAATTTGAGTTTGCTTTTGTGACCTATTTCCCCAAGTCCTGTGGGAGAAAATGGGTTCTCTTTTGGAATTAAAGGAGTTTTTTGGTGAGCCTGTTGCTGAAAGTTGTTTTGGAGGCTGGCCAGTTTTTCTTCTTCTCACTTCCTCCAGGAAGGGTGTTAGATTTAGGACTAGCGTGCATGGGTAGACTGCAGGGGGGGGGGGAGAAGTACTATAATTATATTTTTAACAAAGTAAAAACATAAAAGAGGTAGGGAGAGATAATGCCCACCTTGTTAGAGTTCAGGGGTTGACTGTATCATGAAAAACTTTAATAAAAAACTTAACATGCAGAGAGAGAGAGAGAGAGAGAGAGAGAGAGAGAGAGAGAACCCCCCCCCAGCAGTAATACTGATGTAGAATAGAATGTCTCTATTTTCACCTGAGGAATGTTGGAGGGTACTCTAGTGGCGTAGCGTGGGGGGTGCAGGGGGGGCCGGCCACACCGGGCGCAACATTTAGGGTTGGGGTTAGGGTTAGGGGGCGCAAATCCACGGGTTAGGGGGCGCAAATTACTTGCCTTGCCCCGGGTGCTGACAACCCACGCTACGCCACTGGGGTACTCTCTCATCTCAACCTAAGAATATGAGTTCCTCCTATATTATGTTTTTATATGTGTTGAAAGCCACACATGTGTTGAAAGCCAGATCTGGCCCCTGGGCCTTAGTTTGCCTACCCATGCTCTAGTTCATCATCCTCATTTCAAAAGCGTCCAATCTGATGCCTCCAGGAAGTCACATGGGCACAAAAGCAATAACGCCTGCTGAACATGGCGGTACTATACAGCCATCATGATTAAGAGTCACTGATAGGTCTATCCACAATTAATTTGCCCAATCCATCTAAGCACATTCAACATCATCATCACAGCTTGTACCTGTTAATTATATACATTAATCATGCAGTGAAGAAATGCCTGCCTAGTTACAATTATTTATTTCTCTCTTCGTTGGTGCACGTGCATTTATTTGCCTTCTTTTTTTTAGAAGCTGTAATCTTCAGGAAGACAGTGATTCAGCTTCTTTAACTGAGGTCAACCTAGTCAACTGAATTTGTGTTTTATTGTCTTTCATGTTGTATCTGTTTTTATGATACTGTTGTTTTCATGTTGTATTTCTTGCATACTGCTTAGAGCAGCCTTTCTCAACCTGTGGGTCCCCAGATGTTGTTGAACTACAACTCCCATCACCTCTAGCTAGCAAGGCCAGAGCTCAGGGATGATGGGATTTGTAGTCCAACAACATCTGGGGACCCACAGGTTGAGAACCGCTGGCTTAGAGGTTATTACAAATTAAGTGGTATAGAAATGCTTTTAAATAAATGGCTACCTACCAACCTACACACAAGAGCTTTATCGAAAAGAGGTAATACCATATATTTTTGCTGGACCAGCTTTGTAGCTGTAATTATATGGAAGCATCCAAAATGAATTTAATTCTTTGTTGGGCAGAAAAAATTAGCTAATAATAGGTATATAGAGAAATGAAAATTGATCTCATATGCAATGGTTTCCATTTCTTTCTCACTCTGACCTGTTTCTTTCCTTTCTGGGATATAATAGTATATGTGAAATCACTGCTTCTGTGTTTTGGTTCCTGAAATGGTCAACTTGACCTACAGACCTATGAACATGCGGAGGGATCTTTTGCAGGTTGTCTCTAGGGGAACCCACAAGGTTCTGAGAGATCTCTTTACCCAAACCTGATGGAATTGCTTTGAATGAAAAGCAAGCTTGTTTTCTCCTGCTCTGGACAGTAGGACTCGAACCAATGACTTCAAGTTACAAGAAAGGAGATTCCGAGTAAACATCTGCAAAAACTTTCTGACAGTAAGAACTTGTTCAACAGTGGAATGGTTGTCAGCATCCTTGGGTCAAAAGCCCAGTTGGATTGTCTCCTTCCAGCCATGCTACTGGCTCTGACATAAATCAGTGACTCAAGCCTCTCAGACTTGTGCACACTATATTCAGCAGTGTAAACCACACAAACAGAAGAGGCTGAGGCTGTGGACGCATACTATGAACTACGGATTTATTAATCATAAATCAAGACAAAGAAACATGTCGTCTCTCCTTGCCAACTTCTCAGAGAGAGAATCCAAACAAAAGCCATACAGCGGAAGTTCTGCTTACGCCAGCAAACTGTGCAGGAATGTAAACAGACATGAGACACGTAACAATCCCATGTCTGCAACTAAAGGTGGAATGGAAAATCCCAACAATGGTCTCCCTCAGGAAGTTGTGGATTCTCCTTCCTTGGAGGTTCCTACTCACGAGGTTGGATGGTCAACTGTCATGGATTCTTTAGCTGAGATTCCTGCATTGCAGGGGGTTGGACTAGATGACCCTTGGGGTCCCTTCCAATTCTACAATTCTATGCAATTCCTTTTCATTCAATAAGCTTGCTGGAGACACAGTTTGGCCTTCCTGATTTTTGCCAAGCGTTTATAATCAGCCCCGAGACACCTTTTTGAGACACGCATTATTGATCACAACATGAGTATTATCAGTTTCTTCAGACTTTACTTATATCCTTCCGGCAAACCAGACAATTCAATTAGATGATGTAGATGAATGATCTATTTTGTAACCATGACTTAATGAAATGCTCTGTCTGCAAGGACAAAGTGTGAAACTTGCTACGTACAAAGTGATAACAACCTGAATACCTCTGTTCACTTGCATCATAAATAAAGGCACCCTTTTTTAATGAGATACCGGGCTTGGGAATGCATTTTGCGGCCGCATTTCTTCATTATGTGTAACTTTGTTTATAGCTTTTAATATTGCATCCTGAGCTAGGGGCCCATTGATGACTAGATTTCATATGCTACCTCATGTGCTGACCATTGTGCATGTAAACTCTTTGGAAAAAAATCAGAAGGGATTTTGAAGTGATGATGACATGAGCAGAGTCCTGTCTCACCCTCCCATCCTCACAACAAGGAATACATTGTATTGTCTGTTTGGTACTTGCCATTTATTCAGAATATACCATCTATTATGAGGGGTGCCCACATTTAAATTACAGCTTTTCCCTTCTGACTGTACCTGAGTAAGGGCTAGGAAAGTTTTGGGCCACCACTTGTGCATTCTAAAGGTGGAGGGGCGGTGGGGGTGGGATCTGTGAATTCTGTAGTTGGTGTTGTAGTTGTTTTTTGGGGGGGCGGGAGTCCCTAAACCCTAGAAATTAATAAATGATAGGATTTTGATTGTTTGGGATATGAAGGGAGAATACAAGCCGCAGAGGAATTCCAGGGCTAGCCTATGAAAAAAACGACCTGACCAAGTGAGGGCCATTAAGTAACAATACAAGGCCATTGAGGGCCATTGGCAATGCAAGAGAATTGCCTTCCCCCTTGCCCTGAGGTGTGAACAGAGATGGGTTTGGAAGGTTGCCAGGGTAGCTGTGTGTATGACGTGGCAGGAAAAGGGGGTCTCGTAGCAAGGGGTTTGGGGAAGAAGAAGCAGGAAGAAGGCTGGAATCCATCTTGGGCAGGCTGGCTGAAGGCTGGCTGCACTGTTGTGGGGTACAATCCCCTCTTTAAATTACCAGGCTGTAAGATCTGGACTCCCTTCATGCAGACTGAAAGTGTAAATAGGTGAATAAACCATACAAATTCCGTACCAACACTGGAGGAACACTCATGTCTTGTCCATGACTCCAACACATTTTAGATGTTTGCCAGCATGCTTTCTATACTTTGCATTCCACAAATTTAGTGGGACCACCAGCTGGTGTATCTTCAGTATGGGATTGCACCATTAAGTGCACAATTTTATTCTGGTTATCCTATATTTGGATGTATTGGAATCAGTCTCTAAATTCAGCAGTCCCAAGAGCTTGTGCCTATCTTTCCTTCCTTCCTTTAACTCCAGCTTCCTCTTCTGTCTGTTTAGATCAGCTTTCCCCACCCTGGTGTCCTCTAGATATTTTGGACTACAACACCCATCAGCACCTGCCAGGATGGATCAAGTTGGCTGTGGCTAATGGGAGTTATAATCCAAAACATATAAAGGGCATCAGGTTGGGGAAAATTGATTTACATAATAAATTGTTACTACCAATCTTATGTTGCATATTGTACAGCACCTTGTGAAATTAAAGTTTTGGTTCCGATGGAATACCATGAACAACAATGGAAAGTATCAATTCCCCATCCCATCCCATGGGATGCCACAGGAGAGTCTTTTTGTAGGAAAGAGAAATACTAAAGGGTTGGTGTGCCGATTTTGGTCCTTCTTAGATTTGCTCCTCCTGCCAGAAGTTCAATCCCCATCCCCACCCCCAGAAGTCTGCTTAGGACTGACAGTCCATTAATCAGCACCCAGCCCTGAATACAAATATATATGGAAGAGGCAACCCCTCATTCCTGTTCTCTAATTGGTACTGGGGCAATTCCCATGGCCAGCTACAGTACTGTTGCAGAATCAGCTGCATAATGAACAACCATAAATTAACTACTTTCTTTGCTGCCTTCAAAATATGGGAGGAGCAGGCATGGAATGGAATGATGTGTTTGGAATGATGTGTAAATTAGACATGCTGATTCCCCCCCCATTACATTTGCATAATTAGTATGTCATACTTGCATGTTATGCTAATAGCAGTTGCCTGGATTGGAGTCTTTTGCAGACGAACTCTAAAGGTGAACCTGTTATACTTGCCAAATGTCCAATGAGTAGGACAACCAGCAGCATCCCTCTTGTGTAGAGTCTCTGCATAGAATGTCTCCAATGGCATTACTTGTTTGTTTTGAAGCAGGCATTGTGATTATCTGCAGCAATTGCCAGATCTGGCCAACTCTCTCACAGACGCAGTGGTGCAGCCACTCCTGTATGGTCGTTCGGCTTCTACAGTCCCCAATTTCTTGACTGGTTGATCCTCGCAGAAGTACCTGCCAAGACTGCAGAATGGCAGTCTGGCTTTGGAGAGGGCTGGACCTGGTTACTAAGTAGGCACTCTCAGATTCTGACGGCTGTGATGATCGCTATATACACTTCTCCAGCAGGAAAGGTCAGCTCAGTCCAAAGAAGGTTGGCTAATTTCCATGCAAAAGACAAAGAGGCTGCGGAAAATGTTGTCCTCCAGATACGAGATAGAATACGAGTCAGGGAATGTAGAGATTTTAACCGTTCGGACAGATGTCTGATCTGTACAGTCTAACCGGAATGGGAGTAGTTGCCATGGGATCTTAACCAAGTGGAATTCTGATGAGAAGGCAGATGTTACTTACAGTTCAATCACCTTGATTGTGTTAAATATTTATTTTCCAGTCCTGCCTATAGGCAGTCAGACATTACTTAGCTGCCACTCAATTTTTAAAAAAAAATTGAAAAGGACCACTCAGTTAATATTTGAGTTTAATTAATTTCATTCTTACTTGTTCAGCAACAGCCATGGTTCTCCCAACCTCTGCACAGCTTTCTATACTTTCTGAAAACAAAGAGATGGGAGAAATGGGGAAATCAATGGGAATCAATAGTATGAGACAATCCTGCAGCAACTGAAAGCTGTTACCACATCGACACAGGTTGCACTCAACACACGTGCAAACGTGTTACCCCAGAGATGTGGTATTTCAAGCTCTCGGGTGCAGAGTCATGCCATGCCTTATGAAAGTTGAACCATGTTTTTATTACTTGGATGGAGGCATGTGGATTAGCAAGAACCATTAAGTCCCAGTTAGGGTTCAAAAGGGACACGGGGGCGCTGTGGGTTAAACCACAGAGCCTAGGACTTGCCGATCAGAAGGTCGGCGGTTCGAATCCCTGCGATGGAGTGAGCTCCCATTGCTCGGTCCCTGCTCCTGCCAACCTAGCAGTTCAAAAGCAAGTCAGTGCAAGTAGATAAATAGGTACCACTCCAGTGGGAAGGTAAACGGTGTTTCCATGGGCTGCTTTGGGCATCCAGATGTTGTTGAGCAACAGTGCCCACTATCCCTGCTTTCTGAGGCTGATAGTTGTAGTTCTGTAACATCTGGAAGGCCATAAGTTCCCCAATCCTGCCATATAAGGAGAAGTGAGTGATGCAGATCTGGTAGGTGGCACTGGAGGCCTGCAGGTGCACCAGAGAAAGCACAAATGGAAATGATGGGTTTGAGCCGCACAAGGACAGGAAACGCAGTGAACTCTGGGAAATGGAGCAGATAGAGAGAGATCTGTTTTGGAGGATCCCATGGATGTTCAGTGCACTTGTCTCCTAGTGAAACTTGGAAGGTGCAGGTCCCCAGTGGATGCAGTGGGGAGGAAGGAAATCCAGTTTGGTATAGTGGTTAGGTATTGCTATAGGTTTAGCTAGACCATAAAGAAGGCTGATTGCCGAAGAATTGATGCTTTTGAATTATGGTGCTGGAGGAGACTCTAGAGAGTCCCATGGACTGCAAGAAGATAAAACCTATCCATTCTGAAGGAAATCAGCCCTGAGTGCTCACTGGAAGGACAGATCCTGAAGCTGAGGCTCCAATACTTTGGCCACCTCATGAGAAGAGAAGACTCCCTGGAAAAGACCCTGATGTTGGGAAAGATGGAGGGCACAAGGAGAAGGGGACGACAGAGGACGAGATGGTTGGATAGTGTTCTTGAAGCTACCAGCATGAGTTTGAGCAAACTGCGGGAGGCAGTGGAAGACAGGAGTGCCTGGCGTGCTCTGGTCCATGGGGTCACGAAGAATCGGACACGACTAAACGACTAAACAACAACAAATAGTGGTTAGGTGCCAGACTAAGACCTGGGAGACCAAGGTTCAAATTTCCACTCACCTATGAAGCTCATTTGTTCTTTATTTGTTATTTAAACTTGGCTACTGCTTTTTCTACATAAGTGTGCCCCAACAAACGACAGAATAGTATAGAAATGAAATACTAAACAGGAATACATATAAAAACATTAGTATACTAAGCAGTCTAGTACCAGTTCATTGCAATTATAATGGCATAACATTGTGGATATGTGCATGCAACACACATTTTGTAAACACATTACAAAATAATCAACAATATTTTAATATGCTCAGTATCTTAACGCTCGGTTTGCATATTTGCTAACTTTTGTTTTGATTTTATATCTTGATATAAAGAATGACAACATCCCTGCTCTCTCAGTATTCAGGTTACCATAAAGTTCTATTGCAATCCATGAAGTCAATGATAAGTATCCAAAAGGAAGTCTTATTTCACATCCTGAAACACAAAACTGAAGAGAATGTCTGGGGCAGAAATTCAAAGTCAGTGTTTTACTTTTTACTTCAGGACTCTTCTCTTGTTTCGTTCATCAGCAGCTCTAGACTGAGCCAAGCTCATGAATAAACCCATCTCATTATTCAAATTGATGACTACATATCAGGCGTCTCGGGCTGTTTCTGCTTTAATAAATGAAGGCAGGAGGTTTCAGATACGGCTTTGTGTTGGGTAGAATGGACGCAGCAGTACTTTTTCAGATGTGCCCCAACACAGGAAAACAGGGAATGAGATACAAGTAGACTTTGCTGTAACTTGTATGAGTGACTGAGCTCTTAGAATTGAATTCTAGTTAAGGGTCACTAACCAAACCAGTATAAATTAATTCTGCTTGTTTATTTGAATTGTAAAGTCCATGCGCATAGTGAACTGCAAGGATTGCGTGCAACCCTGTGCTTTTGGCCTATAGGGTTAAATCTGAGAGACCCACTTCAAGTCCCCAGTTGGCAATGACAGTGGCATGGGAAGCACAAAATTGTTAGGGGGCACAAAATTTCAACACCTGGTGCTGCCTCAATACAGTTGTGCACTTCTGTTGCTGGGCTCCACTGAAAACGGCTTCTCCATGAGAACCAGGGAGTGACCTCTCCAGATAAGGGCTGTGGCTGTGGTCTTCCAGGTGGATGCCATTAGGCAGTTGATTGCACATACGTACTCTGTCTGTTTCCCTCCCTCCCACTCACCTCCTGCGTGGCCTCGGGAGCTGGCAACCCATGGTATGCCACTGACCAGCGGCGTTCACTGGACTACAATGGGTTGAGTGCAGTCTTCTCAGCCTGACCACATTTCACAGGACAGTTACGAAGATACTAAGGGGAGGGCATGTAAGCCGCTCTGAGCTCCTTTAAGGAATGGTAGACAGGCGAATGGTAACCTTGCTCCTGCTTCTTGATATCTCATAGGCATTTGATACCATTAACCATGGTATCCCCCTGAACTGGCTCTGGGAAATGGGAACTAGGCCCCCTGTACTACAGTGGCTCCAATCCTACCTTAAGGAGAGTGCCTTTTAGCCCAGCGGCTATGTTATGAGGGTGCCACAGGGAACTCTCTTTGGTGCTATCTCATATTGACATTAAGCCATTGGGAGTAGTCATTAGGTGTTTCGGGATGAGGCGCCATCCATATACTGAGGACACTTGGCTCTATTTCTCTGTAACATCTGTATCAGGAGAGAACATGCAGTCCCTGGACTGTTGCCTAGACTTAGTGGTGAAATGGATAAGGAAGAACAAGCTGCACTTGGATCCTAGCAAGACATAGTCACTGGGGGTGAGCCATCCCTGTATCTGAGAAATTGGTCAGTTGCCTGCTCTGGATGGGGTTGCACTTCCCCTGAAGGAGCAGGTTCACAGTTTGAGGGTACTTCCGGATCCGGCTTTGTCACCGGAAGCTCAGGTGGCGTCCGTGGCTAGAAATGCCTTTTACAGACACTGCTGGACCGGGAAAGGCTTGCTGCAGTAGTTCATGCATTGGTTGCTTCAAGACTGGATTACTGCAATGAACTCTATGTGGGGCTTCCCTCACGCTTGATCCAGAAGCTGCAGCCGATGCAGAATGCTGACTGGTGTGAGGCCTTGTCAGCATATAACACCTGTGCTCAGAGATCTGCACTGGTTGCTGATTTGCTGTCAGGCCAAGCTCAAGGTGTTACTATTAGCATATAAAGCGTTTTACAACTGGGGGCCAGTTTAGCTAGGAGATTGCTTTCCCCTACGTGCACCCACTCGACCACATGCTCCACTCACAGGGGTCAAGATCAGGGTCCCTTTTTCTCCCATTCAGTTTGTAAGAGCCATTTATGTAACTCAGAGCATTCCAAACTGTGTGTCACGATATGTTAGTGTGTTGGTTGCAGTGTGTACGAATGCTCTCCACACTCCTTCTGGGGCTGAAAAGGGGTTAGTTTAACCTCCGGTTTGCTAGTAAACCTGAATTACTGTGTCATGAAATGATGCATGTCTAAACAGTGCGTCACTGACATGAAAAGTTTAGAAAGCTCTGATGTTAATAATAACAATAATTATAATTTTAGTATTTATACCCCTTGGTTGCTCTAGCCACTCTTATCACCAGAATATTTGGCCCCTAGTCACAGCTTGCAAAGAGAGACTCAGAACCATAAGGGTAAAAGTTGCCATCCCACTTAAGTGTGCCAAGGCCACAACTCCAATTGGAAAAGCTGGATAATACTGCAATCTGGGTAAGCCCAAACTGGCTGGATTGCATGTATGCGTTTACTCTTTGCAATAAGGTACACATGAAATACAAATAACTTAATTCAAGCGGAACAGAGCTAAATGTACTCTTACACTTTTTGAGCGCTAGCATACAGATTCAAACGTCATGTTTGTTCAAGGAATCACTGCGGTTAGAAGGTTGCTCAGGTCTTTCCTCCCTGCATAGGCTTAACTCGTGGAGGAAATGGGACCTCTGAGCCGCTGGCCCTGCTCCCAGGGTCAAGATGACATGTGCAAAGAGGTGATTGTGTGCAGGTGTCACCCTAATCCTTTGCAGACGTCATCTGTCTGTCTGTGCGGAAGCTGCAGGGAAGACGAGTGGGAATGGCAGTGGGTGCAGTCCTTGCTAGAACTCCGTTCCGGCACCTCTCAGGTGGGCGCCATTGCCATTCTAAGAGAACGAGAGAGGTGTTTGTGGTGGTTTCCGGCACCTCTTTTACTAGAAAAACAGCACCGCTCCTGTCCCACTTCTGTGTTTAGCTTACAGGTAGATGGAGCTCCTAAATGGGTCAGAAGTTTCTCTGCCATCAGAAAATATGTGGCTTAATTTATTCTTGCAGTGCACCTTTTTCACCTTGGGGAAACGGTCTCCACTTTGTAAGCAATGGATGAGTTGATGTTTCTAAGAGATGTCTTTAAAAATGCATGGCTTAAACAGTCCCTGCTTAATGTTATGCCTCTGTGCAGTGCCTCTTTGATTATTAATACCTGTCTATTCTATAGCAGTCAATTATTTCTGGAAGCAGCGGGTAGACAACCATCTGCTATGTGTAGAAAATGAAAAGTCTATGGCACAGCCATGCCCAGGCCATTCTGCACCGAAGGGTTGATTGAAAAGGTAGTTTATATGTTGTAGTCTTATAGCAGAGAACCTGTGGCCCTCCAGATGTGGGTGGACTACAGTTCCCATCATCCATGACCATTGGCCATCCTAGCTGGGGCTGATGAGAGCTGGAATTGGAGTTCAACAATGTGAGGAAGGCTGCAGGTTTCCCCTCTGCTGCCTTATAGGATCGTATGTATTTGCTTCTACTTTAAATGGCTTCAACAGAGCTTTCATGTCTCTGTGCTAAGCATACTTTATTCCAGGAGCAAAGTACCAAGTGCAAATTATGTATTCATCTTTCCCACTCCCTGGGAGAGAGCTTTTGTTTTGGCATGTTTCTGTGATGGAAGTAAATTCACTTGGTGTTGACGATTTGGTGCCGTTACCTGTCAATCAATGTTACCGGAATTCATGGCGACGGTTCCTGCTCACATCATGTTAATAGGAACCATCGGCTCCACTGAATTCGACAGGAAGTAAGGCTCAGACCCATAACAGCATCATATGCAACTCTAGAAATGATAATTGGCCGACCACAGTGGCCTCCTGTGGCAGGATACTGAATTTGCTTGGAGTATGCTACTTCTAACATAAGCTAGTAAAGTGCCCAGGCTTAAGTTATGGCAGCTACACAATTCATATGGCAAATGTGGAAAGGTTTGATGATACACATTTTTTTATACATGCCTCTTTAAACACTATGTGCACACATCTGAGAACCCTGATTGGGCCAGGGACTTCAGACTTGCGTGTACAGATGCTTTTAGGATGCATGAATATGTATCTGCGTCAGCTGCACCTCAAGGCAGTAGGTTAGCCTAGGAGATGCATGTCAGGCTGCAAGGCTTCAGGGGTTAACCTGTGGAACCCTGTGCAATGCCAAAATTTGCACCACCACCCCACCTCACTTGCATACAATGCTGGCCCCAAAGGCAAACTAACCACATGCTCCAAAGCTTATATTGACCCTGATTGGCATTTTCAGAAATTTGCTGGCCGTAGTCCCTGACAAATGCAAGTTGCCTGGAGTACTCCCTGCCACTTGGCAGCCCCTTAGATTTATTACTAAATCTGTCTTCAGCTGCCCATACTTTCTCATCAGCAGCACCATCCCACACAGTCCAGTCTAAGTCATTATCAGTCTCCCAGGTGTCCCAATTCCAGTTATCAGGACTCCAGTCACGGGACTTAATGAGATTTCTGTGAGGGTCAGGCATGCAACCAGTGGCGTATATTTAGGGGAACAGTTAGGGCCAGAGGCTCCAGCTGCGAGGGCAATTGGGGGGGACGGGACATGAAGTGCACATGACGTCCTGACATTGTGCACGTGAGCATAGCTCCTTCCTCCCTAAGCTGGGCAGAAGCTTCCCGGCCTTTGAGAAGAAAGTGCCAGGCCTCTGACAGGACGTTGGAGCCCTCTTGCCTCCTTCCCAAATTTACTGGGAACATTTAGGGGACTAGACTTGTCTCCCTAGCCCACTGACCGCACACCACTGAATGCAACCCCTTTTAACCTGTCTGCAATGTCCTAACACAGCAAATGGGGTAACAGCCCTTTCACCTGCTAAATCCTCTTTGCCCTGCACACCTCCCAATGCCTAACGCAGCAGCGCCTCCTATTCTTTAAAAGCACTTATTTCATCAATTTGCCAGCATACTTTCTTCTGAGGAGCTCCCAGCTGTTTCCCCGTACCACAGAGTGCCATGAGCAGGACCTGTCCCAGCCCTGTTGCTGCTTTCTGCCAACCTCCCAGTATCTGCATGTATTAATAATAATAAGATTTTTTATTTATACCCTGCCCTCCCCAGCCAAGGCCGGGCTCGGGAAGGCTAACAAGCAATAATAAAAACAAGTTGAATGAATACAACTTAAAAACAAGATTAAAATACAACATTAAAATATTAAAATGCAGCCTCATCACAGGAGGAGAAAGGAAAAAGGAAAAAGAAAGAGGGAGGGAATCAAATTGGCTCCAAGCCAAAGGCCAGGCAGAACAACTCTGTCTTACAGGCCCTGCGGAAAGAAATCAGATCCTGCAGGGCCCTGGTCTCATGAGGCAGAGTGTTCCACCAGGCCGGAGCCAGTGTTGAAAAGGCCCTGGCTCTGGTTGAAGCCAATCTAACTTCCTTAGGGCCCGGGACCACAAGGGTGTTGCTATTTATGGACCTTAAGGTCCTCCATGGGGCATACCGGGAGAGGCGGTCCCGTAGGTACAAGGGTCCTAGGCCGTGAAGGGCTTTAAAGGTCAAAACCAGCACCTTAAATCTGACCCTGTACTCCACCGGGAGCCAGTGCAGCTGGAAAAGCACTGGGTGAATATGCTCCCATGGCAGAGGCCCCGTGAGGAGCCTTGCTGCAGCATTCTGCACCCGCTGGAGTTTCTGGGACAGCTTCAAGGGCAGCCCCACGTAGAGTGAATTACAGTAGTCAAGCCTGGAGGTGACCGTCACGTGGATCACTGTGGCCAGGTCGGGGCGGGAAAGGTAAGCTATTAGGGCCCCTCAATCTCAGCCAAATCTCATGACACTGGCAGACTTAGCCAGTTCTATACTTGAGTCAATGGTGCCCAAACACCTGTGCTGAGCCAACCAAGGAGAGATGCAGCTCACTGTCTTGTTGAGTAGACTTCTTCCCCTACCAGGGCAAATATAAAAGCATAATAAAACATCAAACCTTAGAAACTTCCCTAAACAGGGCTGCCTTCAGATGTCTTCTAAAAATTGTATAGTCGTTTATCTGTTCGACATCTGATGGAAAGGCATGCCACGGTGGGTGCCACTATGGAGAAGGCTCTCTGCCTGGTTCCCTGTAATTTCACTTCTTGCAGTGTCCAGTCTGAACAATAGGAGTGGAGACACTCCTTCAAGTATACTGGACCAAGGCCGGTTAGGGCTTTAAAGGTCAGCACCTACACTATGAATTGTGCTCGGAAACATCCTGGGAGCCAATGTAAATCCTTTAGGACCGGTGTTATATGGTACCAGCGGCTGCTCCCAGTAACCAGTCTAGCTGATTGGTTGTAGTTTCCAAGTCAACTTCAAAGGTAGCTCCATGTAAAGTGCATTGCAGTAGTCCAAGCAGGACATAACCAGTGCATGTACAGTTTGGACTCAATGGCAATAACAGCACAGGTGGAGGGAAGTTTGGTGTTCTTATTAATTAGTAGCACAGGCAAAGCAGTGAAATAGTCTTTAAGCAAAAGAGCACAGCGTGAACAAGTTAAACTACTTCGCCATTCTATTACCAGGAGCTTCAGCAAACAATAATAAAGAGACTCCAGCTGGCTAGTACGCAGAGCACATCGAAACTCACGAGTCAAACACCATCTGAGAAATTTATATGCTCTAGACCTTTGGTGGCTGGATGCTGGCTGACCTAATATCTCAGTTCCTCCCACCTGGTAAGCTAAGCCGATATACAGGGGCCAACTCCATTTATCAACCCTGCAGTGCACTATTGCCTGCAGACACTCAGCCTTCATTTGACCCACAAGTAGATCCTCCCACATCCTGCTGCCACTTATCCCTGGAACCCAAACAGTAAACCAAACCCAAAATCCTTCCCAGTCTCAAGGGTGCCAATAACCAGTGAGGGATAAATTGTACAAACCAATACCTATCTCAAAATACAGGTTTCCCCTACATAGGGATAAAAATCTGTCTGTCTGTCTATCTGGGTTGGGGAGAGGGTACACAAAAATTCAGGGAAAAGATTTTTGATAAATCACAACTACAGAATAATTCCACAGACTGGATGATGCTCACTTAGCCCAGCAGTGGGCAGGCTTCTCAAGCACAAATATTTTTCCTACCAAAGGATTTTCACAGAAGGCTCTGTAAGGATCAAATACGTTTTTTAAAAAGGTGTCAAAGGGAAGGTAGTTCTCTCCCTGCCCCTTTCAGTTGTATGTTTGTGCTGAGAGAGTAAGACGGCACACATGAGATAATTTTACTTCAGGATATGGGCAGTAACAGAGACAAGAAAACATTACTGAGCGGAAATAAATGTATTACTGTTTCAAAATCTTTCTATATATCGGCAAGATTTCTCAGTGAAAGTGGTGGGTGATATTACGTCCTCAGTACTCAAAATAGGAGGGAAGCGGCAGTTTTATTTGAGAGCCCCTTCATCAACCCCTCCAATTTTAGTAAAGTAAGTTGTTTCTTGTAGCCTTCTAAAAACTAGTAACTGCCTATGGGGTCATCACAAAAAGTTAGGGGCCAGCCCCCTTCCTCTCTTTCAGACCCTCCCAGTGTCCCTTTTTTCCAGGGGCAGTCTCGAATTTACAGAAGCCACCCCAGTTTCTAATTTGATCCTGGAATGTCCTGCTTTTCCTTAGGACGTCCCTATTTTCATTGGAGAAATGTTGGAGTGTATGGAGTTATGCGATCCCTGAGCCAAGGAGATAAGTCACTATTCTACCTTTAGAAGACACCTGAAGGCAGCCCCATATAATGAAGTTTTTTAAAAAATGTTTTATTATGTTTTTAGATATGTTGGAAGCCGCCCAGAGTAGCTGGTGCAGCCCAGTCAGATGGGCAGGGAATAAATAATAAAATTGTTGTTATGGAACAGGATGTCCCTATTTTTATTGGAGGAAAGTTGGAACGTATGCTCTTTGCTTTGAGGCCTGAGAGTCCCTAGCAAATATCTCCCCCAAATTTCGCAGCTATCTCTAGTTTTTGCTTTTTCAACCTGGGATTTTTTGTATTTGTTCATGATTTATTAATAATGCTGTGAGTTTATTAATGCTTTATTGATACGTTTTCAGTGAAATTATGGTTGCCCAATGTTCTGAAAATTTGAATTTTGAAAAGCCTTTCAAAAGATGCAGAATTTGCCAGATGACTTCTCTGCTATGTGAACATGTTTATATTAACTGTTTGAAAACTGGCTGAATTTGCATAGGTCACTTCATGTGAATAAAAAAGTGAGATTTTTGTTCATATAACAAACAAAACATTCAACAACATTACTCTCTTCCAATAACACCCCATTCAATCACAACCCATCACCGCTTCCTCAAACAAACAAACTGGAAAATAATTGGCCCCGTCTTCAGCAACCCATATTTCCATCAGTTTGTCATTTTAAAAAAGTTTTTTTTAAAAAAAGTTAAAGTTATCAGCGTTGTATCGCAAATGCCTCCTAATACGCACATTTTTCTAAGGTTTTGCCTCATATGATTTTTCGCAAATCATCTTTCCCTAATGCATTTCTGTGTGCTTTTTCCACTCATATATCTGCTTCCATACAAACTTCACCCTAGTATATGAATTTTTGTTCACACTGCATGGCTAAAGAGCTGCGTTGCAGAATTCTTATAGTGAGCGAAATTTGAAAGATGACTAAGCTTTGGTTTGCATACTGTTTCGGAAGTGTGAATTAGGTAGGCTTACATTTAAATGCAAACTGAGTTGAATATCTCAAGTCTGGACTGTGGAGTAGTTGAGCAAACCACCTGGGGACAGGCCCCCGTGAGGGAACCAAGGAACCTCACAGATTTATTTTATTTTGTAAAACAGCTGTTCAGCATTATAAAAACATCTACAAATTACAGTTTAGCCTTCATCTGTATTCAGAATTTCTGCTTCCCCTTTGAACTCAGACAAAAGGCAGGATTGAAGGAAAGCGATGCAAGCAGCCACGACAGTAAAACAAAAAAGTTCCCACACGGCAGCAATTAACAGGATGCCGTTTAATATCTGTATCCATGGGCAACTGCGAAGTTGGGGACCGCCAACCTCAAAAACATTGGGCATGATCTCTGAGGCAAGCAACAGTGAAATTATCGCTATTATTTTCGTTTCACAATGCATAATATTCCAACAAAATTGATTCGCTGGCAGAATGACTCACATTTGCTGTGCATTTCAAAATGGAATAACCTTTTTTTTCATATTCAAACGTGTCCCCTGTTGTCAGAGGTTGAAAGATAGTCACTTTGGAAGCACAAAGCAACACAGTAAAGTCTGAGCAATTGCCCCCGTTATGTTAAGGATTTCGACCTTGCTGTCACAAATTTACATTCATAGTTTGTGCCTCAGGTAATGCAAAACAATGGACGCTCATGTAGGCAGCATGCCAGACCATTATTATAAAAAAAAGGACAATGATTTTAGCAGTTTGGGATCCATGCCAAATCAGTCTTATTTCATTCCAGCGCATGCTAAAACAACAAGCCCTGTTTGTGATTTTAACAGATTTTGTTGCAAGGGTTGAAAAAATGTGTGCAGGGTGGGTTGTTGTTTTTTTATTTTAAAAAAAGAGTTCTCTCCTTACTTGTCATTTTGAAGGACAACAGAACTCTCAGATGTTATACTTAGCTCCTGGTAGCACATCTAAAGCAGGATTCATCGTTTAGCAGCAGGGCACATACATTGCAACTACAGCATAGGTCCAGGCAGGGAAAGATTAGTGCTGCATCTTATAAACATCTACCAAATCACTGAAGAGGACTTGCTCTGTTTCTGGTCATTGGCAACAGGTCATGTGGTTACATAGTGCTCTTTGTATCATAAGATGCATTCACCCGCACCACGACACCCAAATAAGCATTGCTATGCAGATGCAGAAGGCTGCTTCTGTGCACTGAACAGCAAGTGCCATAACTGGAAGACATGTTTTGCATGTAGTAGTTCCAAGATTTAATTTCTGGCAGCAATGAGCAGTCCCGGATTAAACTCTGTGGAGGCCCCTAGGCAGTCAAAATTGGGCCCGGGGGCGGCAGGCGCCTCGCACTGTGATGTTCCACTGTGAGAACAGGATGCTGGCCTTTTCTTAGGTTCTTAAGGTAGAAAACATAAACTTGTTGCATGACTTTTTGCATCCATCTTTTGTGGAATTTGATCATATCAAAAAGTGCACATTCCTGGAGAAATCTGGAGTTCTGAAGCAGCAACGCAGGATGGGAGAAGGAGAAAAGTAGAAATTATTAACCCTGGAGTGGGACCAAGACGTAGTATAACTCATACACTCCTACTAGGAAGGCTCTTTAGGGAGGACAGTGTTTCAAACCACTTTCATGTCCCCTTCCTCATGGCTCCCAGTGGTGGCCTAGGGGGGACTTTCTTTCTTTCTTGATCAGAATATTTATATACCGCTAACCTAACCTACCTTGTGGGGTTGTTGAGAGGATAAAATGGGGAGGCCAGAACTACTGAGCTCCTCGGCTGGAAAGGTTGTGCACATAAACGTAGTAAAGAGAAGATCTGTCTTCTGTTCCATGGGTGTGCTTGTTTCTTCTCTCTTTCCCCTCATTATTTCGTTTTCCCTTTTGTTTTTCTGCTTTACGGATGATAAGTCTGAGACCAGGCATGGGTGTAGCCAGAATTAATCTTGGGAGGGGGCAGAATACCCACCTGTCATCTTCATCCATCTGGTTTTATCTAGCGGATTCAGAATGAAATGTTTCAACAACACTTGTTTTAATAATAATAATAATAATAATTTATTTAGACCCTGCTCATCTGGCTGGGTTTCCCCAGCCACTCTGGGCAGCTCCCAACAGAATATTAAAAACACAATAAAATATAAAACATCAAACATTAAATTACTGTTTTAAATTACTGTCTACTGGGGTTGCCAACTTTTTTGCCCTGGGGGGCTTCTGCACTTGTACTACGTAGCAATAACAAAATAAAATAAAGTAACCTGTCACTGAGTATCCCAACACACACCCTACATCCCAAATAAACTTCTCACAATCCTTAGGGTTTGAAAAAAATATCTTCTAGTCAAAATCTGACTGCTGGCACTAGTAAACTTGTTGCCTCAGGGTCAAGCAATGTGAATCTTTGCTTGTGTAGATTATTTAAAACCATTTATAAACCACTCAGTACTTTTAAAGAATACACCGTGTACCATGTAAAAGATAATATCAATAAAACAAAAGTACAATGCAAAACCATTAAAACAGCAGCATAGAAGCATGTTGAAACCAATAAAAGTGGGATTTCAGGGAATTCAAACAAATAAGCACAGGGTCCAAAGGCGGAGCCATCGTTTATGTCAGCGGGCGGCAGGACACTAACCTGTCATCATCCTCTGTCTGGCTCTAGCAGATTCAGAATGAAATGTCTCAGGAACACTTGCTTTAAATTGCTTTCTTTTGACCCCAAGTGCTCAGAAAAATCTCTCAAAATCTTCAGTCATTTGCAAACTAGGAAGCTAAAGAAAAAATTAACAACAGGGAGTACCTTTCTTGCTATTATCGAGTATATTTTGAAAAATTACCAACCCCCCCCCCACCATTTTTATCTTATTCTTTAAGAAAATCTAAACCAGAACAAATTTTCTTGGATTTGCTGAGAACCTTTCAGCACTTCCTTCTCCAATTCCTCTTTTTCCCGATGCAGTTTTTTCTGGGCACACTCAGTAAGCATACCCACATACTTCCCCCCAAAACGCCTAGGATTTGGGGTGTTCTGCACCTGACAACAACAGCAAATAGGTTCTTACTTATCAAGAATCAAATAAATAAACAAAAAATCTCTCCTAGCCGAACGGTCTGTGAGTATAGAGATAGGATAGATAGAGATGAATATGGAGAGAGAGAGAGAAGAGAAGCCAAGCACCAAATTGCTGCCTTTAAACCAGGCGCCAAGCAGACCCAGCAGCGACAGGCAAGACTCGGGCGCCGTCGGGCGCGCGAGGGTTTGCGCGCATCCCGCTGCCTGACGCCCCTGCAAGCCAATCAGAGGGCGCGTCCCTGAAGCACCTTGTGACAGGCAGAGGCGGCCTTCCCTCTCCTCGCCCCGAGCGAGAGAAGCTGGGAGGCTGGGCGGGCCCAGCTCGGCCGCTGCTCAGGGCGGTGTTTCGAGAGCGGCGTCAGCGATCGCGGTTTGTCGCCGCTCCAGGGTTCAGGAGCTTATTTAAGCCGGCCACGCGCACACACGCGAGCACAGGCGCGCGCGCGCGACGCAGGCAGCTGCTGAGCATCCTTAGCAGCAGCAGCAGCAGCAGCATCGGGCAGCCAGGGAGCCGGTGGGGGAGCAGCAGCAGCAGCAGCAGCCCGAGCCAGACAAAGCAAAGATGGCAGGGATCCTCGCTTGGTTCTGGAACGAGAGGTTCTGGCTGCCGCACAATGTCACCTGGGCGGATCTGAAGAGCACCGAGGAAGCCACCTTCCCTCAAGTGGAGGACCTCTACCTGGCCTTCCCCCTGGCCTTCTGCATCTTCATGATCCGCATGGTTTTCGAAAGGTGAGGCTGGGATCTGGGATCTGGATGCTTCTCTCTCTCTCTCTCCAGCCCCACAAGCCCCCCCCCCCCAGGGAAAGGGCTGCCCTCTTCTACTTCTTCCCATAGGCAAACAAGCTCCCAACTCGCTCGTGTGGGGCTTGTTTTATTTGGGCCACTGGGGTCTCTCCGCCTCTGGAGATGTTGGCTCTAGGGGTGGGGGTGGTGAGGGGGCTTTGCAGTTCGTAGGCAGACAGCCTCATGAGTGGGGATTATATGGGGTGTATGGATCAAACTTCCCTGAAGAATAAGAGGGGTGTGTGTGGGTCGCCAGCATTGGTCCAATGTTAGCAGCATGGGTCCAATGCTGCCACACTGACTTAAAAAAAAAACACACCAAAACCATGCCCACTCAAAAAGCAAGGAGGCATTTTATTTTGATTAGAGAGGCTTTTCGAGCTAAGCTTTAGATCACCTTCCTGGTCACTCCTTCCCTCAGATGCTACCAATGCAGATGGTTTTGTGGTGGGCAACCTGCCTGTGTGATGGCATTCAAGGCAAAAATTCATTGATAAATGACCAGCAGGCTTGCTAGTATCGGATTGGATGGGGGGGGGGACTATGCGCTTGACCCTGCTGAAAAATCCAGTGTTGTTGCTGTTTTTGAAAATGGGAACTGCACATTGATGGTTCCACCAACTTCCTTGAAATAGGCTAATCGCCTCATTTCTAAAATGAGGAAAGCAGGGTTCAGGCAAGTCTGCCTGGAGCCCAGGCCTCAGACCTGTAAACTGCTGTCTAATAGCACAGCTGTGAGTAGGTAAGCTGTGAGAAGGAGGTAAAATGCTCCGCACATACCCAGAGGTACACCTACCTTTTACCTCATGTTCCGGATCTCGTGTACGGCATTTTGAACACCTCATGGGTTTATAAGTCCTTGGTCGAAATAATTCTGACAACACTATTCCGTGTGGAACACCTGACTGGAAAAAAACCCCATTTCTTTAAAAGGTCACTTGTGTACTAGTGACATAGCTTGTAGGTTTTTAAGTAAAAGAGAATCAGTGTCATAAAACAGTAAAATGCTGTACACTTCATGAATGCAATCGGATTATTAATTAAGCTAGGAATCTATCTGTTTTCAGTCCTTTGTTATACCTCCAAAATTATTTGCTCCAGGAAAAAGCCTGATGGTTAAGTTGGCAATCTCCTTTATGCTTTCCCTGTTGTTCCATTGAAGAGCTGTTTCCCTTCATGATAAACACAGGACAACAACACGACAGAAAATAATCCTTTTTTGGAAATGCAGAATAATAAGTGCTGTGATAGTTAACTGAGAACACCTCTTAAATTTTAAGGTTGGTGTTTATAATGATCTACATAGAATATATCACTTTTCTGAAATACTAACCCAAACTGATCATACACTAAATGTCAGTTAATACAATGTGTGAAGATATTGTGTGGTAAAAATGTCTAGTTTTCCTGGAGGGTCATTTTGAGTACTTCTGCCCTAGCCTTTTCTCCCAAGATGGACAACATTTGTTTACTTGTTTTGTCTCCTGGATTCTAAGGAATATGCTTTCCACACTGTTACATTCCTGCATTTTCCCTGTTGTCCTGCTTTTTTAAAAAAAGTTTGTTTTTTTAAGTGCTGTTTTGTACTGATTTTTAGACCTATCAAAATAACAGCTCAAATCTTTCAAATATGACATAGTGCTATTGTTTCTCCTGGTGTAGTGGAGTGCTTGGTGATGTGCCCCTCCCTTTTCTACATTACCTACCTGTCTATAATTAACTTAATTGTCTCTATCGCTCCATCCTCTGCTGTGGAGTTCTTTAAACTCCTTCTGCGTTTCACCTGTGTGGTAAAGGTGATCTTCTATATGGAATGGAGGCAGGGTAGGGGGAAACACACCTTATCCACTTCTCTTTTTTATTAACACATTATGGGATGGATGGATGGATGCATGCACGTAAGTCTTGAGAATTTTTAAAAAGAAGGACATACAGAGCAAAAGTTATTGACTGTTGCCTAGGCTGCAGGACTGTCTTAGCATGGTAGCCTCAGCAACACAAGCTCTGACTTTCCTCCCTTGGTGTTGCTGGGTAAGTCTGCTCAGTACACCCATGGTAGGAGTGCATGATGATGGTGATGCTGCTGCCTGTTTCATATTGCCTCTTTTCCTTCCAAGTGTTCTCAGTCTCCATTGCAAGAGACTTGCCCATTTGGATAAGTGGAAATGGGGCTTCCTATCAGTCCAAGAAAGGGGTGCAACTGTTGCTCCCCTCTGCTTGTTGCTGCAGGTTCTTTTTTCCTTGTCATCTCATCTCTTTTATGGGGTGAGCTGCAGCTACGACTGTCCTTCTCAACACTCTTTACAATCGATTGTCCTAAAGCACATACTATCGTCTTGGAGACTCTCTGAAGGAACTTTGGTCTTAAGGATCCTTCTTTTAGGATGATAACACTATAGTTTAAAAACAAAACAAAACCATGCCACCTGGGGTTTAGATAATACTCTAATGCCAAGAAATAGGACTAACACTAGTATGACATTAATCAAATAAAAAATAAACTGGTGTGTTTGTAACACAAAAAACTTTGTCAGAAGGTGGCTGTTTCCCATCCACAATATTTTGCTTTTTATTGCTCACAGGTATTCCCTATCTGGAATGTCACAATTCTGCTCTTCCCTTCTACTTCAAACATCCCATAATCTCTTTTATTCTTCACCAGTAAAGAACAAACACTTTCTTAACAATGCACATTTTTTAAGAGCCCAGAATTGGATGTACACTGAGCAATTTGATAACCTGATGCTTCTCATATGTTTACCAGGATACCCAGGCCAAATATTTATTTCTGAATCCTTTATAACTACCCTTTCGTCATATAGTGCAATGTCAATATGTGGCTTTCACATAGTTCACATTATTGCTTTTTAGAAAGAGATAGAAGCTCCCGTTTTCTCCTGCCTAAACTCAGGAAAAACGTATGCAGAATTCTCACTTAGGTAAACTACCATAGTGGCAAAATATAGTACAACAGTTTTTTGATAAAATCAGCTCATAAAATCTTGTACTCCACTGAGTTATGGAGGATGGGTTTAGTTACTTGCAGTTACACTTGAATCTCCGCATAATTGGTGTGTCCCCCCCCCAGGAACTGGGAGAAGAAAGCACTCCTTGGCTTGCCTTGTGTGCCTGAGAGCCTTTCAATGGAAACATGGTGCTCTGAGGCCCCATATGCAATGGACTGAGGAAGTGGAACATAGGAAGGGTAGAGAATGAGATTTTTGGTGAAAGGGCATGGGAGAGGGGGGAACCGAGGAGAGAACAGCTTCACGGTGCTTAAAGGGAAACAACAGAGTTTGGTCAAGAGAGAGCGGCTTAAAGAAGGGGCACAAAGTAGGCCGCCCCCTGTCAAGCTGGAATTGGAGGGAACAGTTTGTAAGGATTTGAAGGGAATAATGGGTGGTAGAAAAATTGGAGTTGAAGAAAGAAGTCAATGGAAAAGTAGGACTAGGGGAAACCATGTGGCCTAGAGATGGGTTGTTCTGTACTGTTGGCAAGGTGACAGAGGAGGCCAGGGATACATAAGTATGCTAGGTTTAGAGTCTATTGACTCCGATGTCAGTATCATGGCAATATAGGGAGCTGGCAACCTTAGAAGGACAAGGGAGGGGTGTGATGCGGTAGGTAATGTAGTTTATTTGAACTAACTAGCCAATTCTAAGACTGCTGACTTCCAGGAATGTCTTCGAAAAGTGGTATGAAGTCAGTAAAAATGCTGTGAGTCCTCGGCCCAGCTGTCGCCCCTTATCGTCATGGCTTCTCCCCACAAAATCCCGCAAAGGAAATATGGGTCTCTAACAGAATTTTCAGACTCTCACAACTCTGATCCCCAGAGTTCCTTGAGGGAAGCAAATCCACCAGTGTCCATAGAGATTTGGGCCCAATACGTTCATTACATGTGATGCACAAATGCATGTCAGCCATCTTCCGTTCCCTGTTATTTTGATTTTACTTTTAAATGAGAAGCAGCTTGGGTAGATGGGAATTCTGAATAGACACACAGAAGGTGGAAAGGCGTCTACAGCTTCTTCACACCATGCTTTTCAGATTTTTCCACCATGCCCCCCCCCCCAATTCCCTGGGCAAGAGTTTGCCCTCTAAAATAAACATTTGGAACTTATGAATTAGGAAAGACCATGGACTCAGTTACATTAGTCAAAAAACTGTGTTTTGAATGCATTATAAACATGCACCAGATGGCACTGGAGAGTAAAAAACAAATCTATGTGATTTTCCATAATGTTTTTTTCTTTTGTTATAACGATTTAATTTCTTTCTTGTTTATAGTATTTTTTCTCTGTGTGTGTAGATCCACCCCAGCAAAACTGTTTGGAAGTTGTGCTCAAAATGTTGATCTGGTTTGGTGTTTTTTTTTGGGGGGGGGGGAACAAACCATTGTTTGCTGGGTTTGGAAGAGAGAGAAAGCTTGCATAAAAAGCCCATATAGATTTATTTATGCAAATAGATTCTTATCCTGCTATTCCATGACAAAGGCAACATAGAAATTCAATTTAGAACAATAAAACATACCAACAAAAAAACGCCCTAAGGTAATTAAGTGAAATACTGTATTGATTTAAAGCAGATTAGTTACAATTAAAGACCTAGGTAAACAGGATGGCCTTATCCTGGCATAAAAAAAAGATAGTAATGACAGTACAAATTTAATTGTGGAGAGGGAATTCTGCCTTCGGGGCTCCTACAGAAAAGGTGGGAACACCTGGAAAACTTGCTAGTCAAGGTAATATGGGAGAATGTGGTCCTCTTGTTAACCTTGACCCCATACTGTGACTCTATAGGTTAAAACCAGCCCTTTGCATTGTTCCCCAGACAAACTGGGTGCATGTGACGATCTTGTAAGTTTGCTAGTGAAATAGTTTCACCAAGAAGAGTCTAGTTAACTGCCTGGCTGCCACATTCTGGATCAGTAAAGTTTCCAAACGCTTTCCAGAGGCAGCCCTTCGTATGCAGAGGATCATTTTACTACACTTTGAATTACGCTTGTTGCATTATCCTAGACACAGCATAGACAAAGCAAGCTATTCTGAAGTGCTAAATAACACGAGATAAAAATGAGTTCTCTAGTTAGCTCTCTCTGGGCTGGTAAACCTGTGTCTGGCCTGTTCTCTCTTCAGCCTCCTCTCAGACATAGGAGTGTGCTTTTTGTTTATGTACAGGGGAGCATTCAGCCCCATGGGCTCCCCCCTTGGTCTGTAGGAGTAGTTTTACCACTTTCGTCTGAACTAGGCTTAAATATTGATTTTAAATAAGCTGATAGACTGCTGAGGTAACACAGGGGACTACATCACTTCAGGTTGTCGAATAGGCCTCAAAGCAGGTGCCAAACTTTACCTCGTTGACAAAGTCTTATTTAACAGACCCTTTTAATGGGGTCCTGGAGTCTACTTATTAACTGACTCCATAAGGATATTCCACAAGTTACTTAAGCGGGTTTTGTCTCCTTAATTTTGCCTCAGAGTCCTTTCAGAATGTGGCTTTCTGTGAATGGTACTTTCTAAATAATATTCTTAGGTTCAACCTTTCCACCTTTAAAGGCTACTTAAGTGTCTTAAGACAGTGGGTCTTTATTTTGTAGGATAAGTTAGGAAAGTAATCGTGTTAACTTACTTGCTTTTATCAGAAGCATTTTTTTTTCTTACGGAGTCATGTTTGCATTCTTTTTACATATAAACACGTAACCAAAATTTCAGGATGATGGTTTGACATTGGTTTCGGGTTATGGCTTGTCCTGAAGTAGGTCCCCAAAGCTTCCCTAATAGAAACTATGGTTAATTGTGAAGACTTTGTCATTGCACCCAGGTGAGCCACAAAGGGAGAAGTGAAGGGCCTATGGGCCAAGAGCTAATTTATATCTCAACTTGTTAAACCAAGGTAAAGGTAAAGGTACCCCTGACCGTTAGGTCCAGTTACGGACGGCTCTGGGGTTGTGCGCTCTTCTCGCTCTATAGGCCGAGGGAGCCGGTGTTTGTCCGCAGACAGTTTTTCCGGGTCATGTGGCCAGCATTACTGAGCCACTTCTGGAGAAATCAGAGCAGCACACGGAAACGCCATTTACCTTCCTGCTGGAGCAGTACCTATTTATCTACTTGAACTTTGACGTGCTTTCAAACTGATAGGTTGGCAGGAGCTGGGACCAAACAACGGGAGCTCACCCCATCATGGGGATTCAAACCACCAACCTTCTGATTGGCAAAGCCCAGGCTCTGTGGTTTAGACCACAGCACCTCCAAGATAGGTTCATTCAAACTTGTGCCAATTGTTTCTTTTGAAAATGCCTTGTTAATACCGTAATGAAAATTGCAGACTGAAGGTGCATATGCAAGACAAGGTGTCCATTTTCAGTGTTTTCAGCTGGTTCGCAGACTGGGGCATACAAAAGGCTCACTTGTATCTCTGCTTATTACGCTGAGATATGTCTATCGCTCACTTTTATAGTTAATATAGTTGTATATCAGTTGACATTTATTCACTGATTATAACCTAACTGCAACAGCTAGCAATCTAATGAGAATGATTGCTTTCTTTGCAGTCCTATGTATGATTACTTGGATGCAAGTTTCATTGAATGTAGTAAGCAGGCGTAGAATCAGACTCCGTGTGGCTTTACACAAAGATTTAATAATGTCTGTCCAAAGACACATGACGTACAATACACTTGACAACCTGCTTTGAGGATTAGAATTTCTTACTCTCTATTTGCAAGTCTCCTTTTGACCTAGAAATGGATACAGCTTCTAATGGTGCTAATCTCACCCTATTTAGCAGGGTGTCTTCATGACCACCTCAGATTTCAGTATTATTCACCATAGTATTCCATTCAGTATTCTGCTTTTCATCTTTCCTCAGTTGCTTAAATCACTTAATGCAAATATAGTACGAACACAAAGTTGTAGCCATTTTGACAGAAAGTACACTCCTACATCTTAAGTAACTCTCTATCCATGTTTGTCCCAAAGTCCTGCTGAGTTCAGTGAGGCTGGCTGCAAAGTTAACATACAGAGGATTGTACCCTTAGTCATTTTGTCAAGAACTCGCCTCTGCTTTCTGTATGGAAGTGCCAGTATTACATCTCTCAATTACAACACTTCGAGATAATTGCTTTCCACAAATACCTAATTGCATGCAAGAATTCTGTGGAAATAAATTGCTTGGCTTTTTCTGTGGGCTTGCTTGCCTGGAAAAGGGAGTAGAAGCTCAGATAACCTCTTATTCCAGTTTTGCTGAGTTGTCAAGCACAAATTTTGACATCAAACTGTTATGAAACTGTTACCAGTTGTTAAGAAGAGATTAGGCACGGGTTAGGACAGGGGTGAGCTCCCGTTGCTCTGTCCCAGCTCCTGCCAACCTAGCAGTTCGAAAGCACGGCAAAAGTGCAAGTAGATAAATAGGTACTGCTCCAACGGGAAGGTAAACGCCGTTTCCGTGCGCTGCTCTGGTTTCGGTGTTCCGTTGCGCCAGAAGCTGGCCACATGACTCGGAAAAACTGTCTGTGCACAAACGTAGGCTCCCTCGGCCAGTAAAGCGAGATGAGTGCCGCAAGCCCAGAGTGGACTGTGACTGGGCTTAACTGTCAGGGGTCCTTTACCTTTACCTTTAGGGACAGGGTAAGACCAGATTCAAATCCCCACACAGCTATGATCTTTTCTGGATAACATGGAGCCAGTCATTCACTTAGTCTCAGCTTAACCCACTTTGCAATGTTGCTGTGAAAATGAAATTGGGAGGAGAGGCCAAGTATGCCATTTTGAGTTCCTTGGAGGAAAGTTGGGATATAAATGTAATAAAGAAAGCAAATATATTTTATAAGCTTCAGCAGCTTGGGGAAGGGCTGGTGGGGGGAAATCACATTCCTAGGTGCATGAAATAGCTTTTTCTTTGTCATGCTAGGGACCTGTGGTTTTTTTTGTTTTTTAAAAAAGAGAGAAATAATTTCATTGACATGAGTAGAGCTGATTTTTGAATACTCATAGAATTGTCTTGTAAGTTTCAGTTTACCCTCAAGCTTTAAATAATTCAGATACTAATGTCTGTTTACTGAGGCTTTACCAAATTATTTGTGATAATGGGTGTAGGTCCTTCTTTTTTTATTTTTTCCTGCTCTTAATCTTTGAACCTTAACTAAGCTAGTCCAGAAGCTTT
This sequence comes from Podarcis bocagei, assembly GCF_964188305.1. Classification (NCBI taxonomy): domain Eukaryota; kingdom Metazoa; phylum Chordata; class Lepidosauria; order Squamata; family Lacertidae; genus Podarcis; species Podarcis bocagei. Next base: position 114,018,526 of record NC_138125.1, read on the forward strand.
TAACGGAAAGTGCTCATTTCAAAGGGAATGCAGCTCACAAATGCCTTTTAATGATAAAGTTATATGGGAGAGGCAGTGCTCCAGAAACAAAGACTGCAAGGCAGAGATGAGAGCGAGAGGCTGATCTTCAGTAAAGCTGGATAAGTCTTTTCGCACAGTCAATAGAGGGGATGGAGGGGAAATACCTCTTTTCTTCATAGGGTGAGTTGGAAATCACTACTTAGAGAATGGGTTTCGTTGCAGCACCCTCTGTCTCTCCCCCCACCCCACCCTAACATAATCTCTCATGATTGTGTCACTCTTGTGGTATTTGGGTTTCTTCCATTGTGATTGTCGCACTGCTTCATGATTCATAGCAATCCTGCTGGATCAAACAGTTTGCCTAATCCACCACTCTTTTCCTGTAGTGAGAAACCAGACATCTCTAATAAATCCACAAACAGGACATGAAAACAGTAGCTCTCCCCTACTGGTAGCTCCCCAGCTGCTGTTTGGAAGCACAGATGGTACCTGCAATAAAGTGTTGCAGCACGGAGCACTCCTGGGTGGGGTTCCTGCTAGCTGTGGCCCTTTTCAGGAGATTCTACAGTGGTACCTTGGGTTACATACGCTTCAGGTTACAGACTCCGCTAACCCAGAAATAGTGCTTCAGGTTAAGAACTTTGCTTCAGGGTGAGAACAGAAATCGTTCAGTGGTGGCGCAGCGGCAGCAGGAGGCCCCATTAGCTAAAGTGGTGCTTCAGGTTAAGAACAGTTTCAGGTTAAGAACAAACCTCTGGAACGAATTAAGTACTTAACCTGAGGTACCACTGTATTCTCCTCTCACCCTGTTCTCAGACCCCAAAGGGTCTGTCAGCATTCCATGCCCAATGGGCATGTTTGGTCTCTGTTGGGTTGTTTTTTAAAGTGTTTTTAAGGACACTTTTTAAAAACAACAACAACATTTTTCAGTCTTTGAGGTTTCCCGAGGCATTGTTGTTGGCTGTTTGCAACATACAGTGGTAGCTCTGGATGTGAACGAGATCTGTTCCGGAGCCCCGTTCGCATCCAGAAGCGAACGCAACCCGTGTCTGCGCATGCGTGGGTTGTGATTCGCCGCTTCTGCGCATGAGCGTGATGTCATTTTGACCATCTGCGCAAGCGCGAGCGGTGAAACCCAGAAGTGACATGCTCCGTTACTTCCAGGTCGCCGCAGCGCACAACCCGAAAATACTTATCCCGAAGCTACTTCAACCCAAGGTATGACTGTAATGTGGGTGGGTTTGTTTGGTGGGGCAAAACTCTCTCTCTTTCACACAGGAGGCCTGCAGTTCTGCATGAGGAAATGGGCAGGTGCTGGTTCGTGGGAGAACATGGGCAGGTGTTAGCTCTGCTCCCCTCCATCCATGAAGTGAGGGAGGAAACTTTTGTCCACTGTCAGATTGCTTTGCAAGACACCAGTGAAGAGACTATCTTGGCATCCCTTGCAGCTGGAGTCAAAGGGCATATCATCTCATGGTGTTATTGTCATATATATATTTTTAAGTGGCGGAAAGGACTAGTTAGGGAAACTTCCAAAGCTTTGACTAAGTCATGAGGCGAAAGATCTTGGGTGCAGCTTGAACCCTTTCATTTTCTGAGTCTTGCAACAGGAGTGAAGCAGTTCCCTTTGGTGAAAGAGGCAGCCCAACCCTGCTTCAACAGGGAAGTTAAGCCCCTGGGACTGAAGAGAAATGGAATGTGCTCTTTTCTCTCTCCCCAAATATGTGAGCCCTGATCAACTGTTTCATAGCAGAGCAAGGTAGGCAGATTCTGCTTTTCTTCCTTTCTTTCTAAGCGTAAACCTGCTGGCTTCTTAGCCTTAATGGTCAGCTTTGTATTTCAGTGTGTGTCTCCACCATCTGGAGGTGCATGCTTGGGATCCTGGGATCTTGACTGTTTTCACACATTAGCAACACATCCTGTAGAATTCTGTCCGTGATATTTTTCTCTGCATGATCAGAATGAATTTCAGGAAGCCCAAAAGTCGTATTGGAAAATATGGCTTTCGAGCAGTCTGCTCCCAAAATAGGAACCAGGCATTCCATTTTGGCGACTGAAACCCTGGTTTGATGGCCGTTTGGCGCCTAGCTTATATACCGCGAGTTTCATGTGTTGGGCAACTGCAGTTTGCGTAATCTGTATCAGCAGGCGTTAGGAAGGGCAGCGGTGGTGGTACTGGCAGCTCATATGCTCAGTCTTGGAGGCTTGGGAAAGGCAGTAGAGGACGTCAAAGCATCAGAGGAGGTGGAAGCTGCAGCAAGAGTTGGCTGTAGCCACGTGCCAGAGAGTGGGCCTTAACAGATGCCTGATGGTGCTGATTTCTGACTCTGGGCCACACTAAAATCAACAGTAGAATTGTGTTCGTATTGCACAGGAAGCTGCTTAATGATTTCATAGGATGTATGCAACAAACAGTTGACTCCTGTTTTGAATTGTAAACATTTTATGAATTCTAAAGGTGCTTCTTAAAGGCTGAATTATAATTTTGGATTGCATTACCACAGTATTTCACCCAGGTGATAAGAATGCTCTACTGGTTATATGAGGTCTGCCAGCTTATGTTGATAAAAGTTATGCTAATTTTATGCAGCTTGGACACACACACCCCGAAACATTTTCAGTGTAGCGATAACAAAATGCCACCTCCTTCTGTTTATACTGTAGCTCCAATCCTAGTTCTACAATATCCAGACATATATTGGTTTGAGAAGAAATGTGCGGTAGAATAATTCACTGCAGTCTAAAAGGTGGGTGGTGAATCGTTCTTATCTATAGTCCCTCTCCTCCCTTTTCTGAAAGCCTATTCTTGTCCTTACACCATCCACTTTACATGCCAGCTAAAATCTGCAGAATTTACTACAGTGCAATGTGAGAGCAGTTCTCGTGGCACAACCTGCATGCTTATGACAAAACCTCTCTCTTTTGTTGTGTGTTTAAAACATGTAGGCTTCTGCCCAGTGCATGATAACAAGAACAGCAGAGTGTGGCAGTGGCTGGTTTTGCAAATCTCAAGGAGTTGCGTCTGGCAGCCTGACAACGCTATGATGCAAACTAAAAGATGGAGCTTCAAACAAGCTTCAACGAGCCTGTGAATTAAATTCTAATCCCTAATTTGCAATGACTCTGTTCCTGTAAATAAATGAATGCCCATGGGGGTGTATCAGAGGATCAAGGTGACATGCTCTGTCCCCAACTTATGCACTTTCAATTGAATGTCTCTGCAGAACTCCTGTGTGAATGGCACTTTCTCTGCAATTGGGAACCCTGGGGAAAGCGATGTAATGAACCACAAAGGGGAAAGCCCAATGTTACAGTGGTACCTCGGGTTACAAACGCTTCGAGTTACAAACTCCACTAACCTGGAAGTAGTTGCTCCGGGTTGCGAACTTTGCCCCAGGATGAGAACGGAAATCGCATGCCAGCGGTGCGGCAGCAGTGGGAGGCCCCATTAGTGAAAGCGCACCTCAAGTTAAGAACGGTTTAGGGTTAAGAACGGACCCCTGGAACGAATTAAGTTTGTAACCCAAGGTACCATTGTATTCACTTTGTGGGCATTTTGACTGAGAGTGAGCACATTGCCCCTCTGTTCTTATTATGCTCTGCACACTTAAGAATGGGGCATGTGTGCGCAGCTGATTGTCACCAGAAAAGGACATTCATAGTGCAAAACCTCCCTTTTCAAATTGCAGCTTTCTCCCCTTTCAAGCTGCAACTTTTGTCCATGCCTTCATGTCTACCGGTGACAGTATTCATAGTATGGTGGAGTATGGAGAGCCTAGCCTTGGGGTCTTGCTCTGTGCTTGGGTCACCAAACTCTCTGACTTTTTCACATGCTAAAGCAGCCTTTTAACTGCTCAGCCAATCAGGTAAGGTAGCCTTACATATTCCAGACCCGCCTCCGTCCACCCTACATCCAGCAAACAAAGAAAAGATAATTCAAATACTATGCAACTGCCCTCCTCTTACATTTAACTTGTAAGCTCCACTCTGAAAATTCATTTCTTCATCATCTGTGTAAAATCGTATTTTCTATATGATTCGCTGGCAAGTTTCTTTCTTTCTTTCTTTCTTTCTTTCTTTCTTTCTTTCTTTCTTTCAGAACCATACACCTGGCTGTTTGGCATCTGCTGTCTTTTTGTTTTATCATCTTGTCACCTCTATTTAAAAAAGCAATTTCTCTTCTGACATCCCTCCACCCCTGCCCCCTTTTCTCTAAGTGATGTAGTCACTGATCTGTTAACAAAAAAGAACTAAGAACAGACTTGGTAAGATTAGAATTAGTGAAATAGACAAGAGACTACTGGTATCTGGTTCCTTCTTTTGCTTCCCACTTTCTACCTTTTCATGGAGCAATGTATGTCAAGGTCTAGAATAAATACTAAAAAGAAAAGAACAGAAATAAATTCTCAAGACATAGGTGAATTGACTGAGATTGGCCAGAGCCAAATCTAGAGAAAGATTTGACCTAGTTCTATCAAACTGTTCAACATAGCAGACTAAGTTGGTTATAAATCTGTTTGTTTTTTTAAATCAAATGCCTGAAATGCAGCTATATTTCCAGTTAGACAAATTCACAATCTTATTTTTAGGGTGTACATTTGATAGGTTAGGCAAATGCTGGAACGAATATTTCAAGCTGTGCTTGTGCCAAGGTGCACACGCGCTTCCTTTGTTACATTGGGTTTACTTCTCATTCTGCAATATTGTGCAGTATTCAGTTGCATATGCTCATCTGTGTTGCTGGAGCAGTGAATGTGCACACTCCAGGATTTGCAACCGTTCTTTTCCTATTGCCTTTTTCATTCTAATTTAATTACAATTACAGGTCATGTTAAAATTTGGGTTCCGATAATCTGTTGGTTTATTGGTACAGATTATGCTTTTTTGAACAAATTCATTTTTTGTATGCACAGACACAAAATAAATTATGCAAGAAATACCAGAAAGAGTGCTACAACTTAAAACGTCTCTCTCTCTCTCTCTCTCTCTCTCTCTCTCTCTCTCTCTCTTTACAGTACTTAGTATTTCTTGGTAGACTTATTCACATGAGATGGTTTTTCACAGTAAAACAAAAAGCATCTTGTCTCTCTGTCTTTCCCAGAGGTTCATTATAGTGAGTGACTTTCACCATCACTATGATATGTCAGGGACTTCAGAGCCAAATATCCATCACAGATTTGGTCTCTCCTACTATCTTTGCAATTGAAATATAAGCTGTAATGAACTAATTGTTTGCTAGATGATTGGTGTATTCATTCTCTTTCTCTCTCGCATACTCACACATTGTCCACAGAACAATGTCTTTGAGGTCTAGTCCAGAGGTTATATGTTAGTGGGAAAATGTACATATCCTATGCATCTGATTTCTTAGTCAAACCCCAAATTAGAAATACCGGTATTTCCTGTTTCATTAAACCAAGGAGAAAAGAATAACAGAGTATAAAGGTGATATATCTGGAGGAAGTTGTGATCTAATATTTCCTGTATCTTCATAATTACTTTGTGTATATCATTATTTAATTCCACTGTCCTTTAATCTTTTTCTAGCCAGTTCCCAGAAGACAGGAGTGTCTACTCCAAACTGTTGAGTGTCCCAGTAATTAATCTCCACATTAAACCACTGACACGAGGCAGTGAGATGAGCTTCATGATTATGATGCTCTATATTAGGGACTGCCAGACATCTGGCTTTAATTGGTTGAAATAATTAATTATGCCAATCAATTGATTAATATAATAGTACAGAAGGACTTGTTCCTATGGCTGCACGTATTACAAGTGGAAGATGAGCAAGGGAGATGAATAGTTAAATGTTTTGACTGACATTTCAGACAATGGAAAGTTTAAAGAGGAAGGTCTGGAAAAGCAGTTCTCATTATTGGATCTCTAGGGCCCGGATGGTGGTTGGCCCACCTTCAAATTGGTTGCTGATTCCTAGTCTTGTGCATTCTGTGAGCAACCTTTTTTATTTATTTATTTATTTACCATATTTATAGTCCTCTCTTCACCCAAGGAAACGCAGAGCACTTTGCCCCTTCTCCATCCGCCTGATCACTTTCCTGCATGCAATTTCCTTGTCGCCTGTGGCTAATGGCAGACTTCTTAGATTTTAAACTTTCTCAATTTGAAATTCAGATATTTGCTGAAGTATGCATAATAACTAGTTATAATTATTAAAATTGGGTCAAAGCTAATACAGCCAGTTACATTTTAATTGCTATTGTGACACACACACACACACGCGCGCGTTCAGGAAGTGTCCCAACTCTTTTTCGTACCAGCACAGAATCCAAGGAGGCTAATAACTTCTGTGGGGTTATTTATTCAGTCCAGCTGTATAATTCACAGCTTTGTGTCATATAGCTTATATAGCGTTTTTGCCTGACACAATTATCTGACTCACAGGAGACAGAATTTTGCTTGGCTCTTTGTACACATGCAAAGATACTAAACAATAACGCTTGAAAGTGCAGATGAGTTTTGCTGCAATCCCATGCATACCTATTTGGAGGTGAGCACTTTTGAACATAGAAAAGTGCTACTTAGTAATTGAGGGTGATGTAGCAAATGGGATGATGTCACAAAAGTACACAAGACAAGTTAGACTTGCTTCATGCTGAAATCACTGAAATGATACATTTGGAATGCTTCCTGAGTAGGCAGGCACTTCAGAAGCAATTACTGTACCTAAAAATCTCCAAAGGCTGTTTCTGACACTGCCAGAAGCTACCATGAAAAAAAAAGTTTTCTTGACAAAATGTGGTTATTAACAATATCTATCTGACTTTACAAGTTTTATAGGTTAGCCTGTACACAATGTTGGTTGGTTTTAAATTGCCATACTGTATATTTAAAAAAAAATACTGAAAACTTATGGCTTTCAATAAAAACCAATAAAAAATAAAAATCAATAAAATATCAATAAACAAATCAATAAAAATCAATAAAAAAGAAGCATATTGCCAATGGGATCTCATAAACGAGATCTCATGCAGCTGTGTTCATTGCCATACATGAAATAATTCTGTCTTCCGTAATATTCATTTATTAAAACACATTACCAAAGTGTGGATTACCCCTCTTCTCGCAAAAAGCCACAAACAAGAGGTCTGAACCTGGATTCTTTAGAATTCAAGTGAAACCAGCAACAGAATGTTGCAATACATAATTATCCTATCTCCTGCCCAGCGTTGCAGTCACTAAATCCGTTCTCCAGGATACCATAAGACATGGCACCCTCCAGATGTGGAACATCAGCTCCCATTGTTCCTGCTGGCCGGGGCAGATGGGAGTTGTAGTCCAACATATAGAGGGCACCACATTGGCTACCTCAGTTACAAGATGTAATAACATTCCACTCCTCTTTCCAGTTTCCTTCATTTTTCTTTTCAAACTAACACAAAATGTTCCTTTTTCTGTAGTCCCATTTTGGCTCTAATTGGCACTCATCATTTGAGTTCCCTATTAGAGGGAGTGATAGTGGGACAAAATAGCAGATGTCAAGAAAATGACTCATATTTTTAAGGTACTTGTAATGTCAAATATAATATTCTCTCTCTCTATATATATATATATACTTCCATTGTATAAGGAAGAGCATTTATCTTAAATCTATATTCCTTCTTCCTACTGTATCAATTATGAAGCTAACTCTTATTCGTCTTAAAGGATTACATATGCATTTAGGGAGTATGGCACACTGTTGTCTTGTCATAATTGTAAAAATCATGAATAGCTTTTCCAGCACTTTTCCTTCAGGTAGAAGAATTCCAAAGAAGGAATCCGTTCCTCTGTTTGGTAGAAGAATAGTGAAATGCTGTTTTTCTCTTCCTACCCTTCTAAGCAAGTGTTTAAGGTAATAGTTGTCACAGTGGGCACACGGTGAATGTTCTGAGGATTCACCCATCCATGTTGGACCTGATTCATGGGTACAGGTGGCTTAGAATCCAGGTGTACGGAGACAGTTCCACAGGGCAAGTAGTTCTCTGTGCCCTTCAGCTTTGCGTCTTTCCACTATGTTGCTCCAAGTGCATCCATATTCATCACACCACTTTTAAAAAGGCATCTTTTGTTCCATCTTTTTAAAAACAGATTGCTTTATTTCTCTTTAGCCAGACCTTCGCTACACCCTCCCTCCCTTTCGATGCATAAAGTTTTATATGGGTTGTCCCTGAAACCCAGTCTTCCCACCCACCACTGTGCATTTGCTGTTGTGTGATTAAAGTTGATGGAACTGCATGCACAGTGAGCAGCTCCATGCAAACAGCTTGAATCTTGGAGGAGTCTTGTGTGGTTGTACTTCAGGCAGGTACCATGTGGCTCGTTGCACACCTGAACTGACTCTTAAGAGATGGAGTGCGTGATAGCCATTTGGGCCTATCATGAATGTTGCCCCCAAGCTGCTTTACAAGAGAATCCAGACACAGAGTAACTGTTGCAAGCATTTGCACCATCCTTTGGGGTCCTGAAACTCGTAAGTCAATTGGCCAATTGGTCGGCCAATTGATGTCAAAGAAAGACAGAATTTTCTTTATGTACGCCACAACAGCAGCAAGAATACTTATCGCAAAGTATTGGAAGACACAAGATCTACCCACCCTGGAAGAATGGCAGATGAAAGTGATGGACTACATGACATTGGCTGAGATGACTGGCAGAATCCGTGATCAGGGGAAGGAGACGGCGGAAGAAGAGTGGAAGAAGTTTAAAATTTACCTTAAGGACTACTATAAACTGCATGAATGTTAGAATGTCGAGGTTTTGAGAAAGAAAGGGTTACAGCGATATAAGATTAGAATGAAGGAAAGATTAAGAGGACAGAGGTTTGACAGAACTATTTAGAACTTGCTGAAAAACTTTGGACATTGGGATGCAGAAAGGGGAGGTATGGGGGAGTCCGAGAAACAAGGTTTATGAAAAAAAGGATACGAAACTATACATGTTTGTATGTCTTTTTATATGTTTGTATTGTTTTAAAAAACTTTTTGTAAAACCAATAAAAATCTTTTTTTTTTTTTTAAAAAAAGAAACTCGTAAGTCAGAGGTGAGGCACTTGTGGGCCTCCAGATGTTGGACACAACTCCCTCCAGCAGCAATCAGAATGACAAGTGGCTAGGGATAATGGGAGTTGTAGTTCAGTAACATCTGAAGGGCAATGGGATCCCCACCCGTACTCCACCCCCGTTACCTGTGACTGTGGGGGATGTAGCATTAGGAGTATGGACATTGTCTCCGTTCAGATATGCCAGGCAGCTGGGGAAGGGGAATAAGATGCCAGAGAGGGTCAGGAAGTCAGATTATCCTCCACCAGGGCCCTGCTGGATTTAACTTCCTTCCGCAGGGCCCGTAAGACAGAGCTATTCCGCCTGGCTTTCAATTTGAACTTAGCCTGATCTTTTATGCCCCTTCCTTCCCTCCCCCTTCCCTTTTTATGAAGATTATCCACTCTAGGATCCCACAGCTAATTCTCCCCTGGTCTCCTCACTGGCCCAAATAGGACTAACTTGGCCAACTAGCCCTGGTGATCATCTAATGTTTATTGGATGGATTTCCCCCCTAAATTGATTTTTGAATTCTAAATTTATTGTTATTCACGTTTTATACTGTATTTTATGCTGTTTTTTGTTGCATCAATTAAGTATTTTAAATTTGTTGTTAGCTGCCCTGAGTCTGGTTTTCTGAACCAGGAAGGGTGGGGTATAAATAAAATTTATTATTATTATTATTATTATTATTATTATTATTATTATTATTATTATTATTAATAATAATCTTTGGTGGCATTCCTATAGCAAAAATAATGAGTCTCCTAGCCTTTAGTTTCAGATCACTTATGTGACAAGCACAGTGGTATGTTCACTGAAGAAAAGAAGGAATAAATACTCAAGATTCCTCCTATAAAGTACTGATATGCTGAGTTAAATGCATTAGAAGTATTAACATCCAGACCAGCACAAATGAGCAAATGTTTCTTCTCCACCCCAATTGTTTTGGAAAACTTACGCCTAAAGAGCGATTTATTTTTAGATATTGCATCAGATGTTCACCAGCTGGCTGTGAAGTATTAATTTTTGACTTTGCAATACATCTGTATGTGCTTTTCTAAAATTGTGTTCTAACAGTTATGAATGTAGGCTTACAACATTTGTAACTGTTGAATAATTTCTGCCCCACCTTTCTATTCCGAAAGAGACACTCAACGTGTCTGACTAGGTATACAGTAGAAGCAACTCCAAAGATAAAAACAATTCCATCATCAAAGCTGCAATCCTAATCCTCTAGCCATGCTGCTGGAGGGGTTTTAGGATTCAGCATCTTTTGGGAGGGGTTTTAGGATTCAGCATCTTTGGGCCTCTGCCAGCTGTGCTCGTTGGGGCAAGATACTACAAGTTGTAGTAAACGGTGTAGGTGAAATGGCTTCCCTATGGAAGAGGGAAGTAGGCTTGGAAGTGAAAGGCAAGATTGGATGGAAGGCTAATGATTTGTTTTCTGCGTCTGACGAGGACTACAATTTCCCCTTCAGATTTGGTGATTCCGATTCATACCTCTTGCATTGCTGCAGTCAGCAAACTGTTCCTGTCGCTTACAGCCTGGAAACGCTAGCAAGTATGGAATGAATAGCCTGTTCTTTCACAGAGATTACGTAGTTCCCTGAAGTGCAATTACACTGGTATGGCTGTGGCCATCTTTAGCTATCTGCTCGCAACTGATGTTCAAGTTGCTTGCTGAATTGTTATCTTGACCTTGCTCTCCAAAAAACCTCAGGATTTTCACACATGCTCCCTCTTCCTCTTTTATTCTTAAGCAATCCTCTGAAGCAGATTGAGGGTGGTATTCAACAAATCTTTGCAAAGGGTAGACCTATTGCAGTTAATCAACCCAGTTAGTCATGGCCCATTTAATTTCAGTGGATCTACCCCGAGTAAAAGTTGGTTGAATGCCACCCTAAGCTGCTATCCAGTCTGCCTGTAATGCCATAAATAGTAGCTTGGGAGCTGAACCATAGGTGATTGCCTTCTCCTTTCTATTTACCATAGGTGATGCGTGCATGTGTGTGTCTGAGAGGTGGGGGGTTTCGGAAGTGACTTTTGGATATCAAGTATGAAAAGGAAAGTGCTTTCATAGTGTGGCAGGTAAAATATGAAACTTTAGTGTCTGAATGGGTGGCTGTGGGAAGTAAAGATATAGGAGAGATGAAATAAGAGAGGTAGTGCTTTGGAAGGTGAGAACATGAGTTCCTGGGACAGCAATTGAATGGACATCTGGGGAAAATAGGCTATGGAGCAGGAGGCTGGGACTTTTAAAGTGTGTATTGTATCTATTAAGTACATAGTACTAACAGCTTAGTGGGTTAGACGGTCTGCAGTTACGTGTCATTTGCATCACTTAAACCTTGGAAGACATCGAAATACTGTGTAATTTTGGACAATTGTAACCATCCGTTTTAGCATAAATGGGTGCAATTCCATTGAAGTCTGAGCTTGAGCCACTTAAGACCCTCATCCCACCCACAAATGTAATCCTTGAAAGCGCCATCCCCATCCGCAAGCATTTGTGATTTGCCCTACATTTAATATAAAAGCTGCTCAGATATATCTGGCATACTTTACCAGTTATTTCATAAGCAGTACTATAGAAGGACTTGACTAAGTGCACAGTGATATCTGTTGTGTGTTTGAATAAATGTTTTTTTCCATATCTAGAAGTTGGGGTGGGGGAATATCCTTGAACACTGGACTTAATCTGGTGACCTGCAGTAATTTAGAAAAAAAAAACCTTCTTTCTGGGTAACTGTCTCATTTTTTATTTTAAAATCCTGATTAGTTCAGTTACAAATCCAAAACAAAAGTCTGCCCTTTAGCGAGCAGAATGTAGGCAATGTGAGGAAATCTGCTGTGAAACTGTTGGAAAAGGAACAGCATGTCTTTTTCAAAATACCAGTGGAAATGCCACTTCATATGAGAGAGACTCTCTCCCCATCATGCCCTCTGTTTTTCCATCCCTTTGCTCTTTAGGAAATCACATTATGTCTGAAATCTACAAACCTGAACCACCCCAGACAGACTTTGCAATAAGTGCAAAGTTGTTTCTTTTCATGGGGGTTAGTTTAAGGCTGCTGATGGCCATCACCCAGTGACGGAGTTGTATTTACACTAAACTTGACTATCCTTCACATATGAAACACATCTCCCTTCTTGGAGATAATACGTTCAGCAGCTTATATTGCACATGATGGGCTCCTGCACATGGAGCTCAGTGGTTCCCAGGCACACACACCCTGGGCCACTTGAAAATTGCTGACGGACTTGGTGGACCATCTGATTTTTTTGCCTGTTTCAGAATTGTAATGCACCGTACTTGTCCTCTCTTAGTTTCCTCCCTTTTTTGTGGCTGCATCCTTCATTCCCACCTTCCATTCCTTTCAATTGCCTTCTCAGCCTCTTTGCTCTGTGCCTTTCCCTATCTTTCTGCCATCCATGGCGTCAATCCTCTAAGAAAGGCAAAGCCACCTTACCACCCCATCACTTCTGCAGACCACCTGAATGAAGCTGATGGACCACTGGTGGTCCATGGACCACATTTTGGTGGAACCCTTGTCTAGTTGGCAGGTAATGAACTTCACCTCTTTGCGTTGCAAACAGAATTTAAAGCAGATCATGTTCTGTGTCCAATGAGTCAAATGGAAAAGAGCTATTGGATTCTTTCTTTTGAGTTCCTTGAAGACTTATGAAGGTTGCAGTACACTGGGGTCATTTATCTTAAGTCTTTTAAGTTGGAGGATTTAAATTAAAAACTGAGAAGACTTTAGATTGCTGTATAGCATCCATATTAGTGGTCAAAAAAACATTAACAAGCAGAATTGAGGTTTTGTTATCTCCCTGGGAACAACCTGAAAGACAAATGAGTTGGTGAAATATTGAAAGGATCTGCTACATTTGGTGCTCATTCTAGTTGCGTCTGTAGTTATCTGATATTCTCAGGTGCTTTTAAACAGAGTTGCTACAGCTCAAATCCAGAAAATCTTGAAATTCCTTGGCAGAGAAAATGCTTGGGAACAATGGATGGATATACCTGTATACCTGAAGGAGCGTCTCCACCCCCATCGTTCAGCCCAGACACTGAGATCCAGCGCCGAGGGCCTTCTGGCGGTTCCCTCATTGCGAGAAGTGAGGTTACAGGGAACCAGACAGAGAGCCTTCTTGGTAGTGGTGCCCACCCTGTGGAACACCCTCCATTCAGATGTCAAGGAAATAAGCAGTCTTTAAAAGACATCTGAAGGCAGCCCTGTATAGGGAAATTTTTAATATTTAATGCTGTAGTGTTTTTAACATGTGATTGGGAGCCGCCCAGAGTGGCTGGGGAGACTCAGCCAGATGGGTGGGGTATAAATAAATTGTTGTTGTTGTTGTTGTTGTTGTTGTTGTTATACACCCACCCACACCTGAGTGAATTGTGTCACTCGTTGCAATGGAGGAGTCTGACCCACTGCACATAGTCGTGAGAGCCATTTGACAAAAAGTGGCATTCGGTTCTAGCTGATATTTGGATGTGGCCAGCATAAATTTAGCTTGCTAATGCAGGGAAGATGCACTTGCATTCCTCCATCTATCTATCTATCTATCTATCTATCTATCTATCTACCTATCTATCTTTGGGAAGGAGCTTCATTTCCATAGGTGTTTGTGGAGAAGTCTATGTATGTGTTGTGTTAGGCATTAGGACTACAGATGAGATCTTCTGGGACTGATACACTACAGTGGTACCTCGGGTTACATACGCTTCAGGTTACAGACTCCGCTAACCCAGAAATAGTGCTTCAGGTTAAGAACTTTGCTTCAAGATGAGAACAGAAATCATGCTCCGACGGCACGGCAGCAGCAGGAGGCCCCATTAGCTAAAGTGGTGCTTCAGGTGAAGAACAGTTTCAGGTTAAGTACGGACCTCCGGAACGAATTAAGTACTTAACCCGAGGTACCACTGTATTTACATTAAAGCCTCCCCTGTGGAGTACAGCCTATGGTGACAGCCCCTGTGAGCTTGGTGCTAAATATACACAGGAAACAAAGACAGTGAAGGGGGGGAGAGACCTCTGGACTGTGTGTTTAATTAGGTCCAGCATTTGGCCCACAAGGCCATTTACCTCAGTGCATGCCCTCCTACCTAACACCTAACATATGATGTGATGGAGACGCTCCCTGCAAAACTGACAGTGCCTGAAAATCCCAGTTAGCCTGATCACCAGCACCTCCAAATATCTGTCCCTCTGCCCATGCAGTTTGATTTCCGATTGCACAGAAAAGGAAAATCTGGGAATGTCACCTCTCCATCATCACCCAGAAATATATATCTCCACCTTCCAGCAGTGGATCTGCTACTCAACCAGGATAAAATTCCAGCCCTGTGCAACACAGCAAAAGCACCGATTATAAATACAAAGTGCAGGGTGGAGATATAAAATAAGTAATTACAGCTAATTGCCATTTTGCACTCCATGCCAAAGTTGCAATGGTGCAAGAAAGCTCTGGCTCAGATGTAAACATGATTAAAGTGTTGTGATCATGGGAACCAGTGCTGCCGTATAACCGCCTCCTCCTCCCCAGTCGGCAGTCTCGTTACATTCACTCCAGGCTTCACTGATAAAGAGAAGTGTTGTCAACAGCTCAATTCTAATATCTGATTTGATTTTTGTTGACTGCGACTCAACAGTGTTTTATTATTTAATTAATAAGTGATAGACCTCACCCCACCCTTGGATCTAAGCTGCTTCTGTATGATGGATTTCCAGCTATTTCACCCCACCCCTCTGGCAAGTCTCCCGAGCCAATAATGCTAACATGATATGCTGAAGCTTTCCCCAACTTGTAGGACTCAAAAGTTGGATGCGAGAAGCCTTTTATCAGCTGCTTGCTCATCATGGAGCTGATATAGGGGCCTGGCATATTTGTAGGAGGCTCTGCAACTGAAGGCACAGGGCAAAACTGAAGGTCGCTTCCTAATCTAGCTACTTTGGGATATGAATTGAACATAGCTTATGTTAGACACTGTCCTTGCTTATCCATTTTGAATTCATCCGTGTTTGGCTTTTGCCACTGAGAGGGAGAGGGAGAGAGTCTGTTCTGATGCAGTGAGTACCCAGTCAGCCAAGAGAAGCCTGATTAGGGGAGATAAATTTCTGCTGCAGCCCAGGAATGCCCTGGCACAATTTTGTCTCTGTGTGTATTTGGCTACTATGTGGTATGTGGATATTGCAATTGTCTGCTAATGCGGAAATGCTTTTCTTTTTGTATATTTGATGAGCTGATAACGAGTCGGGCCACCTCTCTGTAAAATGAGCTTAAATTCCTATTGGGTGTTAAGCTTTCTCTGTCTTTAAACCCAGCATTTGACTTGCTCTCTTCTGTTCATTAGTGTAATCCAGGAATTCCTCTGTAATTGTGAGCTTTTCTGTTTTAGTTACAAGCAACAGCAGCAGAGGTTAATATTCCGGGGTTTTTTTTTTTTTACTTCTCTAAATCTTCAGCTAGAAACACAAGGATCTGTGGAGTAAAGCTTCAGAAGTGGACAATCAGCCTCTGTAATACTCTATAATTATTATTTACAATGTAGCTTCTGCAACACGCTTTCATCCTCTCTGAATAAGTTTGATGGCAGGGAGCCAGTTGAGACATACTGGGAAAACACATTCTCCTGCTATGTGAATGAGTTGCAGCGAGCTGTTTTGATTATCTGACCACTTGTGTCTAATGCCTTATTTTTCCTCTACTTTTTTTTTTAACATTGTAGGTTTATAGCCAAGCCATGTGCCTTAGGCCTAAAAGTCCAGGCCAATGGACCACGGAAAGCTCAGCCTAATGCTATTCTTGAAAAAGTCTTCACTGCAATTACAAAGGTACAGTATGCACCTAAAAAAAATGTTTACTTTGGGAGAAGGGATAGGTTTGTCATGAAATATGAAATAACTTGGGTTGGAGTGGGCCCCTTGGCAAAATGCCATTTGGTGGACTTCCTGATGGGCTTACTGTTTGGTAGCAGTGCTCTGGGGAGTGTCTGACTCTGGGGGCCACCATTTAATGCGCTGGAGCGATGCTACATTGTGAGTGCTGTATGAAAGTGCTTCAAGACCCAGTCACCTAGCTCAAGGTGGCAGTAAAAAAGAACTGATTAATGTTTTAAGGGGGCCAGTGCAATTCATCTCCAAGATCCAAGATTGGGATGTGGGTTGCACGGTATATATGTATGTTTATACACACACACATATATATACACACACATATAGTATATGTATATACATGTGTGTGTGTGTGTGTATGCTGAACTTTCTGCAACCTTTGTCCTTGTCTGAAATTACTGATCAGATAGAAAGATTGCAAGATTGGAACAACAGTGTTAAGCTTCTGATTAGGTATATTAACAAGGTACATGCACAAGGTACATGCACTATCGTGGAACAGAATCTCAAAACCACAAGGGACGGTTTGTTCTTGTTCTTCGTTATTCTTTACTTCCAGGTAGGTCTGAAATTGTTCATACTTTTTTGTATGCCTGTTGGCAGATTTAGCGACCTGCAGGGATGCGGGTGGGGCTGTGGGTTAAACTTCAGCTCATAGGACTTGCCGATCGTCAGGTCGGCGGTTCGAATCCCCACGGCGGGGTGCGCTCCCGTTGCTCGGTCCCAGCGCCTGCCAACCTAGTAGTTCGAAAGCACCCCCGGGTGCAAGTAGATAAATAGGGACCGCTTACTAGCGGGAAGGTAAACGGCGTTTCCATGTGCTGCGCTGGCTCGCCAGATGCAGCTTGTCACGCTGGCCACGTGACCCGGAAGTGTCTGCGGACAGCGCTGGCCCCCGGCCTCTTAAGTGAGATGGGCGCACAACCCTAGAGTCGGACACGACTGGCCCGTACAGGCAGGGGTACCTTTATTCCACCTGCAAATCTCATTCTGATTCAATTCTTAACTTCTGTGCAGCCCACTGCCCATGTATGGTGGCCCTCCAGAAGCTCAGTTAAAGCTTTCTGCTGTGCAACAGGAATTACTGCCTTAGAAAAACAGACAGGATACTTAGAATCCTTCATTCACTCTTTATTATCATTTATTGCACCAGTTGCAGACCTTGGCATATTTAAGATCGCAACCTGCATTGCCAAGGAGTTTTTCCTCCCTGTTTGTAGAGTCACATTAAACAGGTGGGTCTTCCACCTGCTCCACCCCACCCCACCCCATGCATGCACATTCTAAAGGAGTGCAACTGTAACATGTGATATTGCTGAACATACGGCTCAGCTCTTAAGAACATTCTTTACATGTAGCTGTTGAATATTTATGAAGAGCTTACAAAACTTGGAAGCTCTTTGTCAGAGCTGCTTTTTATAATAGCACTCTTAGTTTGTAACGCACCACAAATATTAATAGGCTTTATACCCAAGTAATATGCCTACATTAGGAGCATTATTGCAAACTTTAAAACACACGCACACACATACCTTTAATACATAAATGAAACACCAGATATGTGGGGTGAACCAATGTGGCCACTTCCTGCTTGCAGTATGTTTTTTTTTTAGATAGATAGATATCTTTATTGTCATTGTCCCATACAGAACAATGAAATTGAAAAACTACATAAAACATTCAAAACCCCCTAAAAACTCTGAAACCCCATTTTAAAATACACTATACTATACTATAAAATACACTATACTATAAAATACACTTATAATGCTGCGTTTAGAACCAGTTTTAATTTTAATGGTGCTTTTAACTTTATGCTTTTGTAACTGTATGTTTTCCGATATTCTGGGATCACTACCTAACTGATGAAGAACAGTCTGCAAATAAAGTTTAGTTATGGGCTAAAACAATCTTCTCCAACCGGGTTGAGGGAATGTTAGTCATTAGCTTGTAGTTACTAATTGACCTTATGCTATCCTGTCAGTAAAGGAGTGACTTCTTGATCCTTTCCCTGTTTGTTTGGTAGCATCCAGACGAGAAGAGGCTTGAAGGGCTTTCCAAGCAGCTGGATTGGGACGTTCGCAGTATTCAGCGCTGGTTTCGACAGAGACGCAATCAGGAAAAGCCAAGCACTCTGAGAAGGTTCTGCGAAAGCTTGTAAGGAACTGTTCCTGCCTCCCTCCTTTCCCTTTTGGGTCTGTGCAAACTGGATTCTTTGTTTTGCTCCACTGCTTATTTTTTATTTTTGTCCCACAGTCAAGGATAGGCTCCCTCCCCACTTGCTTCTCATAGTATAGCATTGCTTCATAACTGCAGTGCATGTGGATTGCAAAATCATTTCAAACACAGCTGAGAAAATCAGGTGTAATTTCTAACTATGTAAAGGAATCAGGATATAAGGAGAACAGATTTGTCATTTAGCTGGTTCCCCGCATCCAAACTCAGTGCTAGCTATTGTACAAGGCTGGCTCTGCAGCTATTGAGGTGGCCTGGGATTCATCTTAGCAGAACCTACTTAATAGGGTGATTAGTGTCCCTTATGCCAATTGTGGTAAAATTAGAGACCTATGGGCCGAATTTACCGTATTTTTTGCACCATAACACTCACTTTTTTCCTCCTAGAAAGTAAGGGGAAATGTCTGTGCGTGTTATGGAGGGAATGCCTACGGGTGGCATGCCTACGGATTTTCCTCCTCTAAAAACTACGTGCGTGTTATGGTCGGGTGCGTGTTATAGAGCGAAAAATACCGTAGTTAAACCCTGACTGCCAGTCAGTTACCTGCTTTAGCTGTATCTGTGTTTTAGCTGTATCTTCTTAGCAGCTATAAGGAGCCAGACTAAACAACTTGTTTCCTGCTGCCCCCACCTAGGATGCTCTCCTGGCTTGTGATTTTTAGCCTCTGCCAGCCAAGAGCATGTTGTCAGTTGTGGGGTAGGGATGTAAAATGGCTTATTGTTGTAAACAAAATCTGCCCTTTTTCGCTTATGGGGTATGCAAGAGCCCGCATAGAGTCCTTACGTGGGTCCCCTATTGGTAGGAGAAAATAAGAGAGGCCAACCAGAGAATATTGAGAAGCAAAGCAGCTAGTAAGCCTGATCTTTATTGATCTGTTGCAACAGGGTGCTCCCCTCACACTCAGGAAAGGAGGAGGACCCAGAACAAAGGTGTGCCTGCCCTTATATAGACATTTTAAATTCCCTGCCCTGGAGCTCAAGACCACCCCTCCATACATCCATCCATCCATCCATCCATCACAGAAGGGGTGCAACCCAAGACCACCCCCCACAAACATCATACCTATATCACAGAAAATGTGGTCTACAACAGAAATTTGAATGTTGTTGTTTTTCCTGTTTGCCAGGTTATCTGATAATGCCTTATCTGATTGCCTTTCTTGGTAGTCTGCCCATTCCTTTGAAATGGTGATTACCCGATTCCTGTAACAAGGAAGGTTTTTTCACCTCCTCCCTCCTTGCAGAGAAACATTTGGTTAGCTTGGGAGTCAAAATGGTTTCAGGTTGGTCTTCCTGTGCTGATCTATGCAGGTGCTTGGTTGGTACATTTGTGAACATTTATTATATATATAAGACCTTAAATTTTATTATTACACTATCATTATTTTGTTCTAGTTTCATTGATCTGCCAGGTCTCCTGGCTGCTGACCATTGGGTAGACTGTTACCTGTGCTTAGTTTCCATAGTAGCCCCATTATTAATATGTTGGGGAACGGATCAAATCCAGCTCTGGAAATGAAAATGGAAATATATAAAATGATTTGCCCTATGCCTCTCTTCTTGAAGTCTATTTCAAGCAAGCTCTTTTATTTTGCCTAAAAATCTCAGGAGCTGATCTCCTTGCGCTCAGATTTGTCAGCTGAATTCTTATCGCTTTCCAAAAATTTGAATTAAATTTCTATGCTAGCAGGTTTAATCAGGGCAGAATGAACACTTAGATCTAATATTTTAAGCAGATTTTGCTTTAAGTGAACCTGCCATGCTTCCAGACACCATAGGATTGGGACACTGCTGCTAAGTAGAAAGGTGGCTGAGCCAGCAGCAGTCATTTTTGCTGGTGAACTGGGGTGCTCTTATGCTGCATTGGGGGGTGGAGAAGGGGCTGTACCATCAGTACCACCATTAGGGGTGGTGCCAGTCAAAATAGGAGGGAGAGGGCAAATGAAGTCCACCTCAGGGCCTCTTCCAACTAGACATTCCCTTCTCCACTCCACGCCAACAGGGCGAGGTACCATCAACTGCTCAATGGAGAGGGGACTAATGCGTTTTTAATGTGTTAGTAATGTTTGCTGTGATTTCATTCTATGCAGTGGTTGCTAGCTTGTAAGCTACCACAGAAGGATTTGTGTCCTGAAAGGGAGGGTATGAATATGTGCAATAAATGTTGAAGGTAAGGGAATGGTGATTTCGAACCAGTTTATTTTTAGAATTTCAGGTATTAAGAAAATTATTATAAATTATCTCATCAGATAGAAAAACAGGTAATATACAACTCTTTAGGCAGTATCCAACGTATAAGTTGGATAGAGAAATAAGATGAGGTTGTGAAGCACCTAAAGAACTATTCAATATATAATTTATAAAACCAAGGTTCATAAAACGTGCAGGAGCATAATGTGCTACTCAAGCCAAGCTCTCGCCTCTCAGATTATTCCGAGGTTACTGAAGGTGCCTTTAAGTTGCTGTGATCTTGGCCTTGTAGGGAAAAGCTGTCTCTTCAGTTGAACACAGTTTCTAATTCAGGGCTTTTGTAATATTCATGTCCTCTGTTGTTGCTTCCTGCTTAGTGACCTGTAAGACAACGAATGAAAGTGCACTATGGCACTTTAAAATTTTAAAAAAACTTAGATTTGTGAGTAACAGAATATGAAGAAATGAACCATATAATTTTGAAAAGAAATTGGAAGTTTTGAGTCAAAAAATTTTTTGCCACTTATTTGCCTTTTTCATAACATGTAGTTAGGCTTCTGAAAATTGGAGCCCCGTCGCATTGAAACTTACTATCCAGAGACCTGTGTTAGTTCCAAATGTGCAACCTTTTTAAAGAAAAAGAAAGAAAGAACAAAGCAGCATTAGAATGCCCTTTTGAGAACACCTGGGATGAGAATTGTTCTCATGTTTTTGTGGCTGCAGTGTTGTGGCTTCTACGAGATACTGCATTTTGCATATTTATAAGCACGATGCACCTTCCTGCGTACATCGTGTCTTATGCTACAAATCTTTTGTCAACAGGTTGGCCAGTTTGGTAGCAGCGGCCTGCAAATCATTCACTCCTGTTTTAGCCATCACCACAATAACCCTGAGAGAGGTTAGACTGAGCTTTGAAAAGACTTTGTGGCTAAGCAGGAATTTGCACCTGGGTCCATAGTTTTCCTGCTCAGTGTTTCTAGCCCAAAGCAGGCTATGGACATGATCTGGAGGCAAAATTGCTGGGGAATAGCCATACTACATGTTAGTCGATTGCGGAGTAGGCCCCCGAGAGACTGATGGTACTTATGAAAAGAGGAGAGTTGATGTTGTCTTGGCCCCTGTTCCCCAAACTTTATATAGAATTTGAACGGCAGCAAAGCCAATTTTGCAATAAGCTCAAGCTGCCAGGGAAGAAAATGCCCTTTCATTTGCTTTCCCATCTCATCTTTCAATACTATCTAGCAGCCACGTCCAACTTCCAAGAGACTGCGATCTATTCCCACTATAAAAAAACCGGCAGTGATCTACCCATTCAGAGTTGTTGAGCTTTTTTGGGGGGAGGATGAGCCAAAATTGTTGAGCTTATTGTGGGGGGCAATGAGCCAAAGTTGGTGGGTTGGGGGGGGCATGATCGACCGGTAGATAGCGATCAACCTGTTGGGCATCCCTGCTATATGTGGTAGGGGGAATTGCCTTGATGAATCCCTGGAGTGTTCCACCCTAAACAGAACAGCCAGATCCTAATGAGGGCACTTGGAGGAAATGGCTGCTTTTCCTCTTCTCTGCACTAAAGAGGTAAACACGGCTGCTAAATGTTTAAGCAGGCGAGAAAGCATGAACCATTCCTCCCATACGTTTCACTGCTCCCTTGAACGTCTTTTCAATAATTAACTTGTACCCGACGTGGCCTTGTTTTCGAAACCTTCTTTCACCTCCCCGATAACTGTTGTGGCTCAGAAGACACCGCTTTTCAGTTTTAGAGAATAATCCTTCAAAACATGTGTTATACATGGCGAGTGAATTGCACGTGTTACTTGCTAAGGGGGTCTTACAACCGTGAGGGGCTAAGGTCTGGAAACATCTCTTTTACCAACTAGTTTCTGGGTTTTCGGGGAGGGTTTGTTACTGGGCCCCAGGTAAAAGGTGCAGGGAAGAGGGGAAAGTAAAACAATGGGAGAAATTCCATTCATGCAAGTCCAGTGGCATATAGTTCCTTATCAACAAGTGCCCACAGAAGATGAAAAAGGTGAGGACATACACTGCTAGCAGCTTCCTGCAGGTGTTGTCCTTACCTTACATTTCTTTACCTTGCAGGTGATGTCCCTTTATCTTGCAATATACAAAAAAACATTTCTTGTGTCTTCTGGAAGCTGCTCTGTCCTCTTGTCTCAGCTAACACTTCTTTATGACACGGAGTGTGTGAAGCAGATAACAGCTTGTCACCACTGCATAGCCATTAACATTGTCTGGGATTTTGTCTTAGAGAAGATTATGGAGATTTTTAAAAATTTAACATGTCTATATTTTTCCTACCCCCCCCCCTTCTTTTGGGAAGAAGCTGCCTGATTACGATGTTTGTCATTTCTGAGAAAGCAATAGCCTCTTTCATGGGCTGAACAGGTTTATTTGCTTTCGTTCCTGTTCTCCTCCTCCCTCTGCCAACTTGGCACAGAATGTGGCTTTGTTACAGCCCTTATCGAAAATTAACAGACCCAAATACACCATTCCTCCCTCACAACTCCCACTGTATTAGAAGCACATATCAAGATGGAAAGTGACTTGCTTATCCCATTAGTCTCTCCACTGTGGTAGAGGCAAATTATCTGATGATTATTCTGCTTCTCTTGCATGAACGACATGCCAAACGTGCTCCTGGGAGGAGAGGACCCGCAAAGCAAAGGAAGCAATTTGCAGGCTTCATTTAGGTTTCTCTAAAAAAAAACCTGGATGAATCCTTCTACTAGAGTTTTGTCCCTTTATAAAGCGACTCCTAAACTTTATATAATGATTTGACTAAGCTTTTAAGATTACTTAAAACTTGATGACTTCGGTTTATTCTCTGTTATTCAGAGGACTGAGAATGTGCTGCTTTTGGTATCCCACACAACAAGGCATTTCTGGGGCAGGACTGGGCAGGCATAGGACTCACTATATCCTGAGCCAGCCCTGCAGTTGGCACGGTCTAATCCGGGGCTCTTTGCTGCACTGTCCCAGGAGTGGGCATCTGGACACCTGAATGGAGGTGGGGTGGGGGCTTTTCTTTATTCCTACAATATTGCTCTGGAAGATCACTTGACAGGGGAGGGGGGCTGTTTCTGGAAGTGGGAGAAAATCTACCATTCATTTCAGCTGTAGGAAATACTTTGAAGTTTAAATGGCAGCTGTGACGTATTATATATGCTATGCAGTAATAGTTCTGTGACTTATTTGAGAAGCACGAAGCATGTCTAAGACTCTTCCTTGGAGCCCTGTGCTTTCCTTAAAAGATAAATACTTTTGCCTTATCTCCTTTGCCATCCTCCTACTCCCAACCTTGATGAACTGAGATGCCATGTGGCTTCAGGCAGAAAAAATTATTAGTTGTGCCACGTTCCCTATTCCGTGGGAACATATGGAAAGAGATTACCGTAGTTACCTTCTTAAAGGCCTCCTATCTATAGCCTGCTTTTTGTTGTTGGATCAATGGTTTTTGATCTATAGGTGTGTGGCTCTTAAAGTGGCTTATTCTACATGTTGGGCTTTTTTTTACACAAATGTAAATTCTGTTTACTTAATAAGGCCAACTGCTTTGGCTGCCTTCTATTTCTTTAGCAGTCACACTATACTTTTCTAATATTTTGTTGCATGTTTTTATGTTTTAAGCCACATGAGTAGCATAGTGCCCTGACTAGTGGGTAAGTCAGTGATGTGTGTTAGTGGCACCAATGAAACAATATAAGTTGGCAGTTGAAGACCAGAACACCTTCAACAACAACCTTCCTGAACATGTTCCATAAGAGAATGCAGATATTCAGCTTCTAGCATTGTAAAACCTTCATAAAGATAATAATAATACCATCATCATGCAGGGAGGAGAAGGGTGGATTGTTCCATCTGGCAAACAGCAAAGCTTCTGTAGACAGACTGATTGGAATGTGGTTTTTGAATCCCACCCAAAATATTTCTTTAATAAGATTGTCTAGTATAAACGTGCTCATAGGCAACACTTTCCACAAGCATACTTGAGACACGCTTTGCAGCCACAGTGTGCACTGAGTAAAGAACACATCAAAGTGTTAGAAAGGACAGGGATGATTTATAAGTAGCTTAAACATTTCACAGCTACCAGTATGCCCCAGTGATCGATACCGGAGAAAGAAAGAAACCCAAAGGGCCAACAGATCTCTCCACTTTAGCCTTGGCTTCAGAAATTCCCTATTCTGTGCTGTTGCTCCTTATGCCCGTTAAAGCTCCCTGCCCCCAAGGCAGCTGCATATCAGATCCTGTGCGTATCGGATCCTGCCATAAACATGCAGTGCTGACTTGGACCATCAGTTTCATCCTTGATGGTCTCAGTCTGTTCAGTTTCGGCTGAACATCCATCTAGCTATAAGAACTTTTTGTTTCTCTTAGCTTAGTGAAATGTCTCCCTGATCCTGTCAACAGGGTTGCTGAGGAATCGCTCAAAGCAAATAGCACACTTGCAAAATCCATCTGATTATCCGTTTGGCTATCTTTACTTCGTGGGTGAGTTGTGTTCTCCTCCCATTCTCATCCCCATGAAGGCAAGACACAGGGACTAATTAACTTGGAATATACAGTGCCCTTGGAGGTAGAGGTTGTTCAGCCAGAGTGATTTCCAAACAGTTGTTCTGCATTTCTTTGAAGAGCTGATGTCTTTATATAAAACTACACAACTGCTCCCCATGCCTTCCAAAAGGCAATTCTTTTTGGTTAAATGGTAGAGAAAAGTGGGTATAAAACATGGTTGATTTGCAAACCATCATAATGTTGACGAGTTAGATATTTTACTAACATTTTGTGGCTCACCTATCTACTTTATTAAATTTATTTAACTAATTTATATACTATTACTACATTTTAAGGGATGCGGGTGGCGCTGTGGGTTAAGTCACAGAGCCTAGGACTTGCCGATCAGAAGGTCGGCAGTTCAAATCCCCGCGACGGGGTGAGCTCCCATTGCTCAGTCCCTGCTCCTGCCAACCTAGCAATTCACAAGCATGAAGTGCAAGTAGGTAAATAGGTACCACTTCGGCAGGAAGGTAAACGGCGTTTCCGTGCGCTGCTCTGGCTACATGACCCAGAAACTGTACGCCGGCTCCCTCGGCCAATAAAGCAAGATGAGCACCGAAACCCCAGAGTCGGCCACGACTAGACCTAATGGTCAGGGGTCCCTTTACTTTTACCTTTACTACATTTTAGCTGCTTATCAGTTAGGGGGATTCAAAGCCACCCAAGTGATTTTAAAAAAATCAAAAATCAGAACAATGAGCCCATTAAAAATAAAGCTAGATGGTAAGTGTAAAAACTGAAATGATATTAGCTGAATCCAATGCTATTTTGCTAGAAAAAGAAGTGCTGGAACTCACCATGAACACCTCCCTCATTCTCTTAGAATGGCAATGGCACTCACCTGTGAGGTGCCGGAACTGAGTTCCAGCAAGTTCCAGCTGGGAAAAAGCCCTGACTCAATCCAATTTAATCCCCTGGCAGAAGCTATAATTATCCAAATGGTGATCTTGCACTCACAGAAATGCTTTTGATCCAGTGGACACCTCTGCAAACAGCAGAGGATTAGTGATGGCCATTTCACTCTTTGCCATGCCATTTTCCACCTTGTTTTGGAGAGACTTATAACTCTCTGGAGCTAATTTTGGGGGAGGGGGAAATTGACCAAAATCCAAAGATCAGCAGCAGTCATTGGATAGCCTGTTACTCCATCTATTTTCTTTAAAAATCTGCTTTCCGAATTGAGAATTGTACTGTAATTTAAATGCTGCATTTTGCAGGCATGGCTGAGTCGTGGCAAAGTACTTCCTTGCTGAGCACTTTTCCTGCATTTCCTCCAGATGATCAAGATCCATTAGTGTTTGCAAAGCCCTTCCTAGAAATACGCTCTTAGGAAAGAATTGCATTGAACTGACCTTGATTGAACAGGTGGCCAGAATAATTAGGCAGCTGGGAACAGCTGGAGAGGGGTTCATGAAATTTTATTTTTTAAGAAACATGTTTGTTCAACTGCGTGTTTCTGGCCTGCTTATTCAGCCGTACTATATTATTGATAGCATACAGCTACAAAAATGTAGTGTATGTATTGTGTTGTATCTCTTCTCTCTCCTCCCCCAACCCTTGGGTTTTTGGCCTCACTAAATTTTCCTCTGATGATCTCAGAGATGCATGGTGAGTATGTTGGCTTAGGATAACACTGGTCTCAAGTGATGCTGTTACTATAAAATATTAAAGCTACTGTTAAAATCCTCAGCCAAGAAGGAAACCGGAAGCCAGTCAAGTCTCCGACCACATACCATAATTCAATAGAAAGATTTTGCTTTGCATAAGTTACCTGCTACTTTGCATATTTTAACAAGAGCCTTCCTTTTGCAGTGGTGCATCTCCCTGTTCTTTTTTATATATATAAAGTGTTACTGATTTTCATAGTAGTACATAAAGTCTCGAACGCAACACAACCATCAACAAACAATGTAGGTCTGCTGAGTGTAAACACAGCAATAAATCATTTGAGTCCTACAGTCTTCATGGCAATCTTTGTTTGTGACAACACCACATAGTTGCGTGGGCCGCTGGAGGACAAGGAGTGTCTCCATGAGTATTAACATAGCTGATAATAATAATAATTAATAATAATAATAATTTATTATTTATACCCCGCCCATCTGGCTGGGCTTCCCCAGCCACTCTGGGCGGCTTCCAAAAGAATATTAAAATACTATAATACATCAAACATTAAAAGCTTCCCGAAAAAGGGCTGCCTTCAGATGTCTTCTAAAAGCTTGGTAGTTGTTGTTCTCTTTGACATCTGGTGGGAGGGCGTTCCACAGGGCGGGCGCCACTACCGAGAAGGCCCTCTGCCTGGTTCCCTGTAACTTGGCTTCTCGCAGTGAGGGAAGCGCCAGAAGGCCCTCGGTGCTGGACCTCAGTGTCCGGGTAGAATCATATTGCATCAAATGGATCTCATTTCCCCCTATCTAGGCCAACTCTCCTGTTTTGGGTCAGATATTTGGACAAGGCAATGTTCCAAATTTGATCGTACTGTCCACATTTTGTGGGAGTCATTTCTCCTTTCTACTATGTAAATGAGCTGCAGCCAGTAACAATGCAAGCAAATCTTTGTTTGAAAAGAGCTAATATCTAAGTGGAATGGCTGATCGGTAAAGCTATTTATCTCTGAGAATACCTCCTTCTGAAACATTTGAGCTAGAGGAGCGCTCTACCACAGCAATCTTCTTTCGCCACATCTTTGCCAAAAGAGAGGAGGAACATTCTTTGCTAGATATGAGAGTTTACAGGAGTCCAGTGTCAACACATTATTAATTTTAGGATAGCTTTCTGTACTCTCACAGAAATGGTATATAGAGGAGGGTTTGACCAAACTTTTCCCCACTGTTCCTAAGATTGTTTCCCCACACTTTCCTAATACCCTCCGATGTACCCATGGTCTACTCTGTTAAATTCATGCAAATAGCATAAGTGAAATCCTTGTGTTGGGAGTGAAGTAGTAGCACAGTAGCATTTGTAAACCATTAGGGAACAGATCCCCTCCTCTCTTCAGCTCATGCACATCATTGCCTGTGTTATTTGAAACAATTTAGGTTTGCATCCTTCAGTTTACCCCTTTATATGCTATGCAGTCACAGGCTGCCCCCTGTGGATGAAATCTTCGATATTGCAAATCCCTTTGATACTACAGCGTTCAAAATGTTTATACTTACTGTTGAGCAGAATTTTGGATGGTCCAAAATGGGAATTATCGATAGTGCTTCTTCTCTTCCATATCAGTAGGTTCATTTTGAGAAATGGTTGTTCAGCTTATGAATGGCTGGCCAGCAAAGGTATGATAATGGCAGTGCCTGAACAGCAGAAGCTGGGGGCAGTGTTTTGATTTGCACCCATGGTATATCATTATAGTTTGAATTAAATGTTTTAGCTAAAGAGCCTCGTAGTGCAATTTCAAATTTGGCATTCCTAGATCTCCCCTGACTCGTGGCCTATAAAGAGTGCTGTTGCAAATCCTGCTCTTCTTACCCATTGTGATGAATTTGTCCAATTCTTCCTGCCATTAAATAAACCACTTGTAAGTGATCAAGGCAAAGTGGGGCTATAACAGACGCTCCAAGTGTCCCTATTTTCCAGGGGCAGTCCTGGATTTACAGAAGCTGTCCCGGTTTCTGATTTGATGCTGGAATGTCCTGTTTTCCTTAGGGCATTCCTGTTTTCATCGGATAAATGTTGGAGGGTATGGATGTCCCTGTTTCCATTAGAGAAATGTTGGAGGCTATGCTATAAAAGGAAGAAAGGTTTCAGTAAAATGGACATCTTTATGGCCGCATTTCTTCCCAACCATACCAGGTTTCATTTGTTCCAGCTGTTTAGGAAAATAGCTTACCATAACTGTGCTTACACAGCCACATCCCCAAAGCTTCTATAACATGAATGATCAAACCACAAGTATCTTTCCCTTGCATGCATCAAAAGGGCAATATGAGCAATTTTGAGTAGTGGATCCCTACACCTGCCATGTTGTGAAATTTGTCTTGTTCAAGTTTCAGCAGTTTTAATGCCTAGCTCAGGTTACCTAACATCAGTAGTGTGTATTATTGAAAGTTTACAAGCCCGCAATTAACTTGAGTCTGTCTGCGAGGCAGGGAAGGGAAGATTTCCCAGGGTGGGAGGCTGGGAGAAGAAAGGGAAGCTCCTGTGTGGGATAATGATTAAGATCTACCTCTGATAGAGGGCTCTCTATATATTTTTTCTCCTTCCTTTCTCCTCTTTCTTCCTCTTCCTTTTTACTTAGATTAGTTTGGTTTTTAATGCATTGTATATTGGAAAGTTTTGATAAAAAGTATATCTAAAATATATATTTTAAGGTTAAAAAAAAGCCCTGGATACTTTTTTAAAAAAAACCTTCTTATGAAATTACCCACTTACAGAGAGTTAACTTCAGTGATTGATGAGAACCTCAATTAGCAAGAGTTCTAATCATACACGCCAATATTATTTTGAAAAGTAAAGCCATTTTTGCATTGGATAAAAGCCCTGGACATTTCACCTTCTTGCTGATTTTAATGCTTAAGCAATCATGCAAAAATTAATCCTCCCGCCCTTCAGCTGACAGCAGCTTTGAGAGTGGGAGGATTTAGATTGCATGGGAAGAAAGAGTTTAAGAATCCCTCCCATAAATGTGGTTGTTCACCCACCTTTGCATGCAGGATCTGATGAAATTTGGAGTGTTCCCTCCCCAGTGTTGCATTAAAATAAAAACAGACACCCTTACAGCTTTCCTGCAGAACATATCATTTGTGCCTGATATTACGGTACTTGTTTCCTATTTAAGATTTGCATATTCAGTATTTGCTTAAGAGGTTGTATGGGAAGCAAGACTCCTGGCGTTTGGACTTCCTGTTTTGCAGTGAACCCGGCAAATCGCCCTCTTGGGTGCTCCAGCGTCCGGGAGGGGTCCCAGGTGGAGATTAATGAGGGGTAAGGGGCATGTCTCCCCTAACCTTTTGAGGGTATCAAAACGGCACAACCCACAGACGTCTGTTAATGCCTTTTTGTGTGTGTGTGAGCGGGGACGGAAATCTCCGTCTCCCAGATGAAAAGGCAAGGGCGCTGGGCTCATTGGCTCTGTCCAAGGACAGCCCCAGCAAGCTACCATGGCAAGCTGTGGAATACCCTTGAATTCGGACATAATTGGCAAGTGAAGAGGCACCCCCCCAAAAAAAAAGATCTTGATTTATGGTGGAGGAGAAAACATTGGGAAGGATTTTTCCGTAACAAATGAAAGGCGCTGATTTATGCTTTTCTTGAACGGTGGAAGGAGGAGAGGCAATACTTTAAGTCATGGTTTTTTTCGGGATCTGTGTTATCTACCCTCCCGTAAAGCAATGGAATGCAAAGTTTTTGGGAAGAGTGGACTTTAAAGATACCTCTTCGCAATGGATTTGAAGATGGAGAGTAACAATTTTGAGGGATTTTGACCACCCCTTGGAACTTCGTATTATGAAATAAAAATAGTAAAGAAGAAAAGATTGGTAACAACTGGATTGACTGTTAAACACTCAGAAGAGAATAAACTGTGGAGTTGGATGTAATGGAGCTGAGGGTCAGCAGGATGGACTTGCAGGAAGATTAATTAGTTTATGGGGGAGGATGGAGAGGAGATATGGATTTTGTTGAGATTACATCAGCCCACCTGCTTGAAGCCTAAAGTTGGAAAGAAGAACAGTGAAAGGGACAGGATGGACCACAGTGTATACCATCTTGACAGCTTCTGAGACTTTCAGACAGAAAAGAAGAGATATGGATTGCGTTCATTTATTAATGAGCTGGTTGTACGTAAAACTGAAGATTAAATTTGGCGAAATGTGAAGGGTGGGTGACGCTGGGAGATTGGCAGCGTTGTGGGGGGGGGGGAGAATGTATATTATACATTTATACCAAAAAAACTCTAGGGGTTTTATTTTTACCCTCTGCACGCTGCACCATGAGGCTGAGTTCTTTATTACTAGGGACACATGTCATACAGCAATGTTCAAGGCCATGTTAAGGAGGAATGTGTGTATGTTGTCTGGGCGGAAGCAATATCTGTTTTTCTCAGGCAAAGTATTACTCAAGAGGAATCAGAAGGAAATGTTTGAAAACTGATGAACGACTATTACAGATAGATAGAAGAGGATTTACTCTACTTGAATGTTTTGAGGACAGGTTATAACAATGTATAAAAGCCATAGCAGAAATTGGTAATTGAACAGGTGATGTGTAGAGGTGAAGGGATGAATGTATTTTGAATTATAGCTGGAAAAGTTATTTTATTGGGAGCGGCAACAGAGGAAGGAAAATAGTGGGGACATCTGGGGTGGGTGGGAAATCCACTTTTAAATTTGTATTGAATTTGCATTAACTTGGTGACAATTTGTTAAAAAATATGGAATGTCAATAAAAATAATTGGCAAGAAAAGAAGACTCCTGGCATTTGAAGCACTAGCTGTAGAGAGAGGGTTGGTTCTGCCTGTTTGTTTTTCCTGGAGTAGATTGTGTCATAATGAAGGCATGATTGTTCAGGTTGTGTTGCTCCGGCATACTACCCCAAGTGTTTAGCAACCCTTTGTCTCCTTTTTTTGCATTTTATACATTGTCTTCCGCACAGCAGACTTCATCAGTGGGTCCAGTCTGCTGTGTCAAAGGTAATGTGATCCTGAGAATTCCATGGGCTGAGAGTTCTTTGCTTTGATGTGGATTTTTTTTGAGATGCCAATGCCTGTGATCCCACCCATAATCCCCTGAAATAACCACATGGGTATATGTAGCCCTATGAAAATTACAAAATCTTTATCAGATTTGGCTGCTTTGTTTGCTTCCCTTTCTGGCCAACTATGGAAATTGTTAAGTAACTGCAGAAGTTACAACTTGTAATTTAAAATGTCATTTGTGCTTGCAATTCTGGTCCCTAAAGCCATTTGCAGATAAGCCAGCTGACTTCTTTTTGTTCTTCGCAATTTGCAATATGTAATTTTAAAGCTTTTTCACATTGTTGGTTTCAGAACATTTTGAATCCTATCCTGAGTCATGCAGAGAGGGCAAAAATAGAAACATTTTAAGTGATACAGTGGATCTTAGCCTTCGTGCTTTAAATTCATAACTGAAGGAGAAGATCTTCTTTAATATTACCCTTCCATTGTTTTGAGAAGATAGTTGCCGTCACAGATCTTGTTACATTGACATTATCAGTGATATTAGTGATAATCAGTATTAATATGGGCTTATTTTAAAAGACTGCACTGTTCTTTGGCAATCTCTGCTTAAGTCTGCAGCTGGTGTGAGCCATGTGAACAGGTGGGAACTCACCTGTCTGCCATCCAGGTGGTTGCGGAGCCCAAGCTCCTTAGCCTCAGGAAATGAGCCCTTTCCGACGAGTGACGAAGCATCCACCACTTGGTGAATTTATTTTGTTCATTGCGTTTCCTCCCACAGGAGTCCAGGACTATCAGTTCTGGATGTAGCAAATCACCAACCAATTAAAACGGTAGAAAACAGCACCAGCAGAGCAAAGGAAGAGAGGAACTGATGACCATTCAGCCTCGGTCACTCTCCCTGAAAGTCCTAGTCCAAAACACATGGTTGTTTGATGTAAAAAACAACGGCAATGCGGAGGGAAAATGCAAAAGGGGTGCCATCGTGGAGAAACTCTCCCGCCACCTACTGGCTGCAGCACAAACAAGCTGCTAGTTGATCTCAAGGTGTTAGTTGTCCGGTATTGGAGAAGTAGCCCTTTAAGTATTTGGGAGGCCCCAAGCCATTCAGGTCTCCAAATAACAAATAACAATAGCAGCACCTTATATCCGGAATTCAGTGTTTTACGAGAGGTGCCATATGATTCCACTTTGCCACACCAGTTAATAATTGGGTGGTCACATTAAAAGAAATATTTATCTATTCCATTTGTATCCCATTTTTCCTCCAAGGAGCTCAGTGTGGTGTAGTGGTTAAGAGCAGTGGACTCGTAATCTGGGGAACCGGGTTCGATTCCCCGCTCCTCCACATGCAGCTGCTGGGTGACCTTGGGCTAGTCACACTTCTCTGGAGTCTCTCAGCCCCACTCACCTCACAGAGTGTTTGTTGTGGGGGAGGAAGGGAAAGGAGAATGTG
Organism: Podarcis bocagei; assembly: GCF_964188305.1. Taxonomy (NCBI): domain Eukaryota; kingdom Metazoa; phylum Chordata; class Lepidosauria; order Squamata; family Lacertidae; genus Podarcis; species Podarcis bocagei. The sequence goes on from NC_138125.1 coordinate 114,051,587, forward strand.
AGCCGCTTTGAGACTCCTTCAGGCAGTGATAAAGCGGAATATCAAATCCAAACTCTTCTTCTTCTTCTTCAGGGTGGAGTGAAAACTTCTCCACCTCCTTGCTTTATCCTCACAAGAACCCTGCAAGGTAGGCTAGGCAGAGAGACTGCAACTGGCCCAAGGTCACCCCCTGGCCCAGTCTCCACCCCCTGAGTAGAGATTCAAACTCGGGTCTCTCAGGTTCTAGTCCAAGGACTCAGCTGCAAATAAAATGTTTTAAGTTCAATATACAATGTGACACTAGGTGGGGATGGTGAGCCTTATGGAAAATTCAGAGTATTTTTAAAAACACTTTTTTAAAAAAAAGCATTTTCAAAATGGTTTTTATATGTGTCTAGATTCCACCCAACACTCTAACCCCTACACCATACAGTCATATGAAAATACGGTAGGATTAAGTAATTACCAGGTACAGTGGTACCTCGTGTTAAGTACTTAATTCTTTCCGGAGGTCCTTTCTTAACCTGAAACTGTTCTTAACCTGAAGCACCACTTTAGCTAATGGAGCCTCCCGCTGCTGCTGCCGCGCAATTTCTGTTCTCATCCTGAAGCAAAGTTCTTAACCCGAGGTACTATTTCTGGGTTAGCGGAGTCTGTAACCTGAAGCGTCTGTAACCTGAAGCATATGTAACCCGAGGTACCACTGTACTGCTATATCACTTTCTATCCTAATTTGCAAGACTTGACAATAATGAAGCTGAAAACTGTTCATTGAACACAAGGGCTATACACAGCCACTATTACAAGCCTTCGTACGTTAGAGAAACCACACTTAGACAGCAGGCACAGTGGGCTGGATCAAGATTAAGTTATTTGGTAATTTGGCCCCGCCAAAATCAGTGTGCAAAGTTAATTATAAACAACTTAGGTCCCACTGTTACCAGAGTAACTCAAGTCTGACTCCCACTCAGTAAGCCAAGAACTCTGGACATTCTCAAGAAATATTTCTAAAATTCTATTCACTGTGTACTGAACAAGCTTAAGACTGAAAAACTGAAACCAGATATGAAGCTACCTCTACAAACTGAGGGTGGTTTAAGAAATAAAGCTAATTGTGACAATCAAATAATGCCATATAATCTTAAGTGTGTCTCCTGGCTAACAGATGCCTTCCAGAACTCCAGTTAGAATTTGTGAACAGAAAAGAACAGTTGGACACTGTCAGTGCAGATACTGATGAAACACTGAACTAATTTTTTTGCTTGCATCCTAAATTGTAATGACAAGCTCTAATCTGCCCATCATACTTTTCCTTAAGCAGAGAATGCCTTTGAACAATCATATGGTTACCAGCTCTTCAACTGTGGGGATCCAAGTAGTTTATATGCAACTGTAGCAAATAGCAACGAAATTAGTGTTGACACGTACACATTGGACAGCAAGAAAGCTAGGTAGATCAACAGGAGCTGCAACTTCCAGACCATTTTCAAGGGTAACCTTACATACTGAGCTAGATGAACCAACAGACTGACTCAGTATACAGTCGCTTCCTATGTTTCCATGCAGTAATCCATTCAGTGGTTGTCTGTGCTTATCTACAGTCTGTTGTCTGTTCAGTTCACATCTGAAATGTTTACACTGTTGGACAAAACTGGTCTCCCACTGGTATAAATGCTTCTAGGGTACTTTACAGTCCATTATTAGAGGTTACTTGTCCCCCTGAAACAGTAAGCTTTACTGAGATATTTAGAATCCATTGTTTGGTAACTCTTCATTTTCCCCAGTGCATTTGTGTTTCACCTATTGAGCAGAGTTTGAAATTCGCCAGGCAGTAGGCATATTTTGCACCTGGCTGTCAGTCACTTGCGGTCAAGTGAAGATGCCTGGGCACCAAAATGGCACCTGACATCTTCACCATCTGGAGGTGCAGGCCTGGGGACCCTTGAATCTTGACTGTTTTCACATACTAGCAACACATCCTGTAGAATTCTATCCCATTATTTTTTATCTGGACAATCAGAATGAATTTCAGGAATCAAAAAGTCGTATTGAATAATGTGACTTTCAAGCCGTCTGGTCCAAAAATGGCAACTAGACATTCCGTTTTGCCGACTATAACCCTGGTTTAAGGAGCCATTAAGGAGCCTAAGTTATATATCTGGGTTTCTAACATGGCTATTGAGGTAGTCACACTTTAACATAAATGGAAACCATGATTCTTTTGTATGCACTGTATGTATACGACCCATGTATGCAACCTTTGTCTTATCAATGTACACTTTTACTGAGCCAAACGTAACTACCATGGACATTATTTTGATCAGTTTGCATTTAGCTGGGGGGAGGGGGAGGGGACCAACCTGAGTTTAATTTGCTTGGCTTCATCTGGCTCTCAGATACGGTATATATTTAATTGTTTGGCTGTGATGGGTGAATTAAACTTTTGATCAGATTCCAGTTCTGGCCCAAATATTGATTTATAGATGTGTGACACATAAAATACAATTTTTAGGGGGCATTTATATGCTCTCCTATGAGCAGGTTTTCAGGGCAACCTAAGCAAGGTTAACAAGATAAATATATTCTACTTTATTTGCAGGTGGAGATTTACATTTTACCTTTATATATTCACCTATGGAGCCAGACTCTTGAAAAAGGTAAGGCCCATTTGAATAATGAAATTAGTGTTAATGTCCCATTGTGCTTCTTATTATGTGTGTCTGAGAAAGGATCTTCTAGGAGGCGAACCACAGCCTCGTCATATCATGACACAGGATAAGGTGATTTAGAAATACATTGCAGACAATAGCTGGAGAGAATTGTGATATGTGTGTAAGCTGCTGCTCACTCTTATTTATAATATGGATGAAGAGCTTCTCTTTATGCGCTCCATTGGGGGGGGGGGGTTGGCCAGAGAACGTGGGTGGGAGACCTTATTAGCACCAGGATGCTCAAATGAAGCATCTCATGAACTGGAGACAGGTTCCCAACTTAGAGTTTGTCACATGTGACAATCACATTTGCATAGATTTAATAGCTAAGCCACAACTGGCCGTCATCAAAAAATCATAAAAAACATTTCCAAACCTTAGAAAACAAGTGTGGGGTTTGGGTGGATTGGCTTGTTTCTGAGCATTCATCACACTACTTTATTTGGGAAGTATGAAAAGCTTACAATATATTGCTCAGTCTGGCATACTTTAAACTTGCCTTCACTGGTCATTCTATGTTAAATGTGCTCTTTTATATGCCGCTATGGATCCCTGTATATTCAAAATGAATGGGAGAACCAGCTCTTGTTCGCCCTTTGCCTGTAATCAGGCATCAAGTTGCTCCTTTGGTAGCTTATATGGCGCTGTGTGTGTGTGTGTATAAAATTCAGGAACCATTATTTTCAGGATTGAAAGCAATCTGGGAAAGGATGGCATTTATTTAAAGAGTAGATTTTGTCTTGTTCAGAGGACGTAAACAAAACATGAACAGTTTAGCTTTCAGAATTTCTACTTAAGTGCTGCAGATGTTTTTCTATAAGCTTTATTGTTTCTAGATTTCCAGCTTGACATATATAGCAGGCTGAAGATATTAAGATTAATTTTCCCCCACACTGAACGTACTGACTGTAACTTGCCCATATTTCACAGCTGTGGAATTAAACAAGGAGCATGATACACAAACATGATTATGCTGTTATGTTACCACTCTGGATCCCTTGTCAGTATCCCACGCTATCAGAGATTTTGTGAACAGATGTTGATTCCGAGTAGCATTTGGCAAGATCGCCTGCCCTGTGCAATCTGCTGGATCATTGTTTGACCGAATTAATTGTGACGCTAAGCTTTGCATACTTGTGCATTTGCCCAAAGCACATAGTGCTAAACGCAAAAGGTTTTGTTGTTTACTTTCCTGGCAGCATTCTCATTCTGTTCTGGTAAGGGTTGATCTGTTAATGGAACTTAAGTTTTTCTAAACTGAAATCAGTGGCTTCACAGCTAAGGATTTAACCAAGAGTAAGCCCCGCTGAACAAAGAACTTTCCTGGAGAGCCAGCATTAACCTGCTACTCCTTATTTAGAATATATATATATAGAGAGAGAGAGAGAGGCAGTTACCCACTTCTGATTATTTAAGTGTGAGCTAGAGTTGCCTAACTTAGCACAGCACAGGTGAAGCAGAAGGAGAAGTTTGTCGTGTCAGTACTATGTCCTTTGCTTTGCTTTCGTGCTGCCCGCCTGACCCTGAAGCAGTTTGACTGGCAGCTACAGCAGCCCAACTGCATACCAAGACCTATATGGGCCAGATCATGAAGGAATGAAGTGCCAGACGAAAACACTGTGGATCTTATCTGTGTTCACCATGTCCTCTCCAGCCCACTGTTTTTCTGATGCTGCTCTTAAATACTCCATTTGGCAGTTATAGTGGATAACCTAGATGGATAATTTCTCTAATTATGCTGGCAAGTCATATTGACGCAACTGAGTTGGATCTCGGGTCATCCAAGAGTGCCCGGAGCGGTACAGCACCCACCTATTTTGTTGCTTGCAATAGGCCTTTGAACATTGTATCAGTTGTAGTACCACACTGTTATCAGTGTGGTATGAAATCATATCAAATCGCATTAAGGCATACAGATCTTGCATCTTAATTAACGTGTGAGCTAATCCGGCATCTCTCTCTCTTTGAACAAGGCTTTTAGGTGGAGATCTTTCTCAGTCTGAAATTATAATGTGCATCACTATCGTGAGTCGATTCTGGAAGTGGGCTACTCTGCCAGCTCTAAGGAGCAAGGAATTTCTGTGTTCAGGTAGCTTAATAGTGCTGTAGATCAGAGGTGAACACAAGACAGGAATTGAAGAGAAGGCGAGGTGCGGGGTGGGGGCAGGGAGAGGTCAGGCAAGGATGGCTAGCTGAAGTTGACAAGATAGAAAAGAATCCTTAGAGTTTTCAGTTCTGTTAATTAATTCAGACACTGCAAGAAACATTCGTAAGATCAACTACCGTATTTTTCGGCCCATAAGACGCACCGGCCCATAAGACGCACCTAGATTTTTGGGGGGGAAATAAAGGGAAAAAAATTTATTTCCCCCCCAGGTGCGCTGCGCTACACCAGGAGCTTGGGGCGTGCGGAGCTCAGCGCGCCCCAAGCTTCTGCGTGCCGGCAAGGTCTCCGCTAGCGTGGGAGAGCCGGGCGCCTCTCCCAGGGCTAGCGGACCCCTGCGCTAATCCAGAAGCTTGGGGCAGGCTGAAGTCAGCGCGCCCCAAGCTTCTGCGTGCCGGCAAGCAGTCCGCTAGCCCTGGGAGAGCCGCGGGGCTCTCCCAGGGCTAGCGGATCGCTGCGCTATACCAGGAGCTTGGGGCGTGCTGAGCTCAGCGCGCCCCAAGCTTCTAGGTGCGCGCAAGCAGTCCGCTGCCGCCCCAAGCCTCGCGCACCCGGCAGGAGGTCCCACCGGGTGCGCGAGGCTTGGGGCGGCAGCGGACTGCTTGCCCGCACCTAGAAGCTTGGGGCGTGCTGAGCTCAGCGCGCCCCAAGCTTCTAGGTGCGCGCAAGCAGTCCGCTAGCCTTGGGAGAGCCGCGGGGCTCTCCCAGGGCTAGCGGATCGCTGCGCTACACCAGGAGCTTGGGGCGTGCTGAGCTCAGCGCGCCCCAAGCTTCTGCGTGCGCGCAAGCAGCCCGCTAGTCTTGGGAGAGCCGCGGGGCTCTCCCAGGGCTAGCGGATCGCTGCGCTATACCAGGAGCTTGGGGCGTGCTGAGCTCAGCGCGCCCCAAGCTTCTAGGTGCGCGCAAGCAGTCCGCTGCCGCCCCAAGCCTCGCGCACCCGGCAGGAGGTCCCACCGGGTGCGCGAGGCTTGGGGCGGCAGCGGACTGCTTGCGCGCACCTAGAAGCAGCGCGCCCCAAGCTTCTAGGTGCGCGCAAGCAGTCCGCTGCCGCCCCAAGCCTCGCGCACCCGGCAGGAGGTCCCACCGGGTGCGCGAGGCTTGGGGCGGCAGCGGACTGCTTGCGCGCACCTAGAAGCAGCGCGCCCCAAGCTTCTAGGTGCGCGCAAGCAGTCCGCTGCCGCCCCAAGCCTCGCGCACCCGGCAGGAGGTCCCACCGGGTGCGCGAGGCTTGGGGCGGCAGCGGACTGCTTGCCTGCACCTAGAAGCTTGGGGCGTGCTGAGCTCAGCCGCCCCAAGCTTCTAGGTGCGCGCAAGCAGTCCGCTAGCCTTGGGAGAGCCGCGGGGCTCTCCCAGGGCTAGCGGATCGCTGCGCTACACCAGGAGCTTGGGGCGTGCTGAGCTCAGCGCGCCCCAAGCTTCTGCGTGCGCGCAAGCAGTCCGCTAGTCTTGGGAGAGCCGCGGGGCTCTCCCAGGGCTAGCGGATCGCTGCGCTACACCAGGAGCTTGGGGCGTGCTGAGCTCAGCGCGCCCCAAGCTTCTGCGTGCGCGCAAGCAGTCCGCTAGTCTTGGGAGAGCCGCGGGGCTCTCCCAGGGCTAGCGGATCGCTGCGCTACACCAGGAGCTTGGGGTGTGCTGAGCTCAGCGCGCCCCAAGCTTCTAGGTGCGCGCAAGCAGTCCGCTGCCGCCCCAAGCCTCGCGCACCCGGTGGGACCTCCTGCCGGGTGCGCGAGGCTTGCAGACACTCGCCCGAAGCAGGGGGAGCCCTCCCGAGGGCTCCCCGTGCTTCGGGCGACAGGCTGCCGCCCCAAGCCTCGCGCACCCGGTGGGACCTCCTGCCGGGTGCGCGAGGCTTGCAGACACTCCCCGCACGCACTCTCCCGGCTGGAGAGGTGACACGGGGCTGTAGAGGTTCCTGCCATAGCCGCGTGTCACCTCTCCAGTCGGGAGAGGGTCGCGGGGCTATGGCGTCTTCGCTCCATAGGACGCACACACATTTCCCCTTCATTTTTGAGGGGGGAAAAGTGCGTCCTATAGAGCGAAAAATACGGTACATTGTGGGATTCTGTGAAACTAAGCACAGTCAGCTGAAGGAGTCCAGTGCATGGATTGGTGCTGTGAGACCAGGTTTTAGGAAAGTTTCAGAAATCAAGCTTGATACTTTATGCATCTGTTGAATCTTTCAGACAACATAGCTCTGCAAGGACTGAAAAATCAAAAAGTCAGGCAAAGATCAACCTGTTTGTAATTGTTCATTCCCTAAGAAAACGAACCCTTTTCTACTCAAGCCTTTCCTTATTAATTAATAAAATCTCTATTTTGCCCTTCATCTGAGCATCACAGGGCATTTTACAATGTAAAGACACAAAACTACATCACATAGTAACAAACAAAAACAATACCGCCCCCCCGCCCCCCCCCCAAGTTTAAAAGACTACATAGATTGTTTAACTAGCCAAAGGCAAGGGAGAGAAGGGGAATGTTTTTGCCTGGCGCCTAAAGATAGTAATGAAATCTAAACTGTATTTTTACCTCTTGTACCACAAAGAAAAGCAAAAAATATAAAAGCTTCGTCTCTTACACCAAAATTACATCTAAAATTAATTTTAACACATTAGATAAGATATTAGAAGGAAAGAAAAAAAGGACAGAAGCAAAATTTATAAGAGTCAGGACAGCGATAAGACAATAAAAAAGGAAGTGAGTTGTCAGGGCTGAAATCTGAATTGAGCCCAGAGACCAATCAGTAACCAAGGCAGCTGGGCCAGGATTGGTATTACATGCTAGGATTGCCTTGTTCTACTCAGTAGTCTGGCTCCCACATTGTTTATTAGCTGCAGTTTCTAAACTACCTCCCACATATAACAGTTCAGTATAACATATTTCATTTATCTAACCTGGAGCTTTCCAAAACATGGACAAGAAGTTAGACTACCCCATCTAGGTACAGCCACAGCTGGGCCATCAGCTGAAGCCAGTGGAAGGCATTCCATACCACTGCGCCTCCAGAAACAGTAGCAGATCCAGAAGTATCCCCAGGCTATTTCTTCAGAGGGAACAAGTAGAACCCTGCCACTCCTATTTAGGGAAGCACGTACTAAGCGTGCCTTAGCCTTATCTGGGTTAAGCTTCACTATAAATAATATAAAGGTCCTTCCTGTAATTTTGAATTTGGGCGTAGTCAAATTAGTATGATAGGTACATGATATGTTCAGCAGATAACTAGAAAAGGTATTTTGCGGCATCTTTGAAGATTGCATGGGCTAACATTAGCTACATAAGGTAACAGAGTGAACACATGAAGTTGGGACTCCTCTCCTGTCATCCCTAGATGGGTGAAACCGTCGCTCCTCCACTGTTGCATGGGCTCACCACTTGTAACTTAGTGGATTTGAGACATCTTTCGGCTTCAAACCTGCCTTCATCTATTCATTTTACAGTGGTGTCATCAAACCTTTTTGCATACATATATGCATTTTTTTAAGCATTTTAATGTCCAAAATTAGTTTCAGCACTTGTACATTTGTACTTTGAGGCAAAGAATACAAGTGCTGCATTTTAGAATCTCTTGGCAATGGTGTCCTTGACACAGGATAAATTCTTAGAAACCCTTTTTTTTTCTCTTTTTAGTTTCCAGGCACGTTACCATGGTGCCCAAAGAGGCCATTTTGAGAAATTAGCAGGAAGACTTGTTACCATTCTGCGTTTAATGGATGCTTTTTATCTTGGCTCTTTTAATAGTGACGTGTATCCCGCCGAGTTATTCACCTCATTCAGTTGATCACTTGGAGGGTTTCACTGATTGTTGTAAATACATTTTAGAAACTCATGAAAATCAATACAACATAATGAACTCCGCACTCTTGCAAAGAATATCTATTGTGCCAGTGGTACAATCAGTCCATAAGTAAGCCTTTGGATGCAGCAGGGGAACTGTTTTGTTAATTGCTTCTGCTGTATTTAGGATTCTGCAGCATCAAATTCAGAAAATATGCATTTTTCTTTGAAAGAGTGTTTTTTGTTGGGGGAGCACTAGGGTGGGATGAAGAAAAAAATGAGAACAAAAGCCAAGGTTGCAGGTTTGATCCCCGTATGGGACAGCTGCATATTCTTCCATTGCAAGGGGTTGGACTACATGGTCCTCAGGATCCCTTCCAACCCAATTCTATGATCCTATGACTGAAGTCGGAATTCGAGATTCTGTGGACCACATTAGATGTTTATGAGAAGCTGCAAGAGGGAGTGTGAACAATGCTTCCTTCTTCCACCAATATGAGCCAGATCCAAAAAAAGGGGCTACATTTACTATGGTGGGGTGGAGAACCTGTGGCCCTCCAAATGTTCTTGGAGTAAACTCCTGTCGTCAATCACCACTGGATGCACTGCTTGGGGTTGATGGGAGCTGGAGTTGATCAACATCTGGAGGGCCACAAGTTCTCCATCCCTGCCCTTTGGGGATGTACATGTTCAACTGATGCGGGGCAGAATATATATATCCCTGTGATGTGAATATCTCTTCCCTTCGGCTATAATCTGGAGGTGAGAATGAGATGCTCTGGCTTCCATTTGCTGCTTCTAGTGAAAGTCTGAAGTGGCCCTTAATCTTGTCAATTCTAGATTCTGAGCAAGGAGAGATTTCCAATTATTGTAAACCCTTGGAAAATAACTGCCTTCTCCCATAAAGGCTAGCTTTTGTTCCTGAACACTTATGGGGAGGTCTGTAGACTCATGCTTCAAAGGTTGAAGAAGTCTATCTCATATTGGATTTTTCTGATAGATGCACCAGCTTACTGCTCTTTAAAGTTTTTATCCAAATATATCAATACTTTATCTGAGGGAGGATAATGATAGCTGAATAAATGTTTAGCAATATTATGAAGAGTTGGAAATAAGATCTGTGACTCCCAAATCCATGCACACATTCAGTTTTATGCTTGCCATTTGCTTTTGCCAATGTTGCATTCTGTTTGGTTTGCCACACACTGCTTGGAAAAAGAGGTCTAATCCAAGCATGTCTTCTCCGACATTATACCATCCCTGCACATAATTACACCACCACTTGCTTGGTTGTGACACAGAGAAGTACTTCAGAATTTATTGTGATGGACAAAACGCTTCTGCCTAGTAATTCACTTTTCTGTGTTGGGGATTAACTTGAGTTTAGGGCTTTTTAAACATTCAACAGACCAGATAGCTTTGCAGAGAGGAATGTCAGAGTAGCACAATCTCTGATGCTTTTTTCTTTTGCATGACAAAGGGATGTTGCAATGAGTAGTGAATATTCATTTGATTCAGCGGAAGAAGGATCTCATTACCTGCTTGCTTTGTGAGCATCAGGAGAGGGAGGTTACTATCAAGGAGATTGTGGTTTGAGACCAGTTTTGCTAAAGATTTTAGTAAGATCCTCCCCCCCCCCAAAAAAAGTCCTTCTAGTCTGTTGTAAAGTATTTTATCTCTGACTTTCCTTTGGGCTTCTGCATTCTTGTCTCCTGCTAGGATTCCTCAGGCCACACCCTGACAGATTTTTACCCCCCCCCCCAGTTGTCAAGTTTCCTCAGTATGACCTGAAAACGTTGGAAACTTCTATCAATGGAAGGTATAAATTATACTTGGCCCTGCTTTAGATAGAAATGGGGGAAGCAGCTCAGTCCAGGACACACCCTCCTTTCATTGACTGGAATCCGTGGTGATCCCAATGTTCATCACTCCCTCTTGTATTGTATGATGATGATTTTGCAGACATCAACAAGCTGTGTTTTAAGAGGCTAGTATTACCCAATTATGCAAAGATGACAAGGAAATGGTGTTTAAGGGAAGAGATTGTTAAAGTCCTTAACTTTGCTGAAGTGCCTTGGTGTAATTTATTTCTTTGAGAAACAAAAGATAATCTTATAAAGTAATTACATTACATTGGGCTGTCATTGCCAAGATGTCACAGAGGAAAAATTGGAGGTTAATAGCGTCTAAGTATATTTAGAAGTGGAGAGCAAATTCTGTCTTGAAATGAGGCTGTGTTTCTTCTTATATAATATTCTACACAGAATCTGGCAGAATTCTTCTGTTCAATCTGTGGCGCTCCTGTATAGCGTTGCAAAGTATAACCAGTAGAGTCATGCATGCATGTTGGCAAATTGCAGAAACGTGTTAGCAGCCAACAAATTTTAGAAAATAAGAACTCGCCCATTTTAGTAGGGATTTCTATGGATAGTAGCCTCTTTAAGCAGTTCTATGAAATGTTAGATACGTCCAAATGGATCCAGGTACACTTAGAAGATAAATTTGCAGCGGAAATGGAAAGTCAGAAGAAAGATAGCAAGAAACCACTGTAGCCCGAAACACAGTTAAGGATTTCATCACGACACAGAAACCTCTCGGAAAACAGCAGACAAGTGGTCTCTGCAACACTATGCTTGAAAATTTAGTGTTCCTGTTCAGCGTTCAGTCAGCCATTCCCTTTTCAGGATTTTCCATTTTGTTCTTCCTCCATCCCCTGAGTTTCCCATTTTCCTTCACAGGCAGCATTCCATGCCAACTAAGCCTGCTCAGCGGTAGGGAGCTTAGGGATATATATATATATATATATATATATATATATATATATATATATATATATATATATATATATATAATGTTCTTCTGGAAATCCTGGGGTTCCTCCCAGACCTTGTATGTGTGGATGGTGTCATTTTGACTATATTGTAATTATTACCTGCCCTTCACCCTAAGGTTCCAGGGTTGGCTAAAACAACATTAATATTAAAATGCTATACTACACAATATTTTAAAACAACAGTTTAAAACAACTTTAAACTACAGTAATAAGGCAGGTCTTAAAATGTACATCTCAGGTGTCAAAAGCCAGTCAAAAGAGATGTAGCTCTTCACCTGGCAGGTGAAGGAAGGAGAGAGAGAATCTGCAGTACTCCCATAGCACATGCACCAAGTGGGCTTTACTTAGCAAGGAAGGTGGAGAGCTTAAAAGGTCCACTCCCCTTCCCCAGGGAGCAATCCAGGACCTCCTAGTGACCTGGTTGTGGGTGCAAGGATGCTGCCCACGTCATAGAGACTCCCGGCTGCGTCACACCCCCCAGCTGACCATTCGGGATAGCTGGGGTGTGTGGCCGCTTGCTGTTGAAACTGTGATGCAGCCAGGGGGCGACCTCCTTTCGCCTCCTCGCCGGATCTCATGTGAACTTGATTTGGCCTGAGAGATCTCATGAGAGCATCCCAAAGCTGATGCACTGTTGATGTCCCCACCCCACCCCACCCCCGCAAAGTGGAGAGCTTAAAAGCTCTTTCCACACTGGACAACCCCAAGCAAGGCCTGGCATGAAAATAGGTTTTCAATTCTCCTTCTTGCTGAGGTTCAACTTGTGCAATTTCAACCAGCCTGCCCTCAACCACGGGTGGTTGAAATTGTGCAAGCTAAATCGCAGAAGATGTGACTGTACGTCGCTTTGAGATTCTATAGTATTGTACCTGATTTCTGTTTTGTTCATTGCTGTGCAGTTCTTTTGGATAGGAAGCATTTATAAGAAATTTCAAAATGAAATACTTATGCCGCTTTCCGGCACAGTTGTGCCCAAAGCAGCTCACATGTCGAAATGAACCACGGTGAAGATAATTTTTATAAGCACTATATAGCTGCTGCTTACAAAACATAGCTGGTAAATAGATCAGTAGCATTCTCCTAGCAACCACCCCTCCCTCCAATTTTAGCACCAGCGCTTAATTTTCCAGCATCTAGAAAAATGCCAAATAATAAATTAACTTGGAACACACACCATGAAGACACCTGTATTTTTTAAATAATATACAAGTTTTACATTATAATGTTACAAACAGAGGATGCATGGTAAGATAACTAAACTGTTCTCTTTTGAACTGTTTCTAATAAACGAGAGCTTTTTGTTGATACAGAGCTTTTTGATAATTGTTTTTCTCTCAGATAATGAACCATGCTTCGTTTCTTTTTAACAAGTACCCCCTACTGTGCACTACATGCAAATATGTGTGACTAAACCCCAGTGGCCCCTCTTTCCCATAAGAAAAAGCAAGTGTTTGTATACATTAAAAAAAAGAAAGAAAGAAAATGTATCTCATCATCTGTTCAGGTTTGTAGTTTCTACAAGGGTCGATATACACGATTGGTAATTTAATCCTTTCATTTACAGTCTTGTCCCCCTATATTATTATAAGTTGCTGTTTTATATTTTGATTGATTTATTGTATTTCATAATACATTTTTGTTGTATTAATATGCTGTTTATCACTTGCAGGGACGGGGACATTTAGGCCAAAAAGTGATGTATATAATATAACCACTCCTCTGGATAGAGACATGTCTGGACGGCAACATGGGAAAGAGGAATGCTGAACCCTTTCCCCCTACCAAATCCCCACACACGTATTGTTTTCTACTTCCCCAGCATAAAGTTCAATATGTGTGTTTACGCTGCCAGATATTCAAAACCATGTGAGAGGGAAAAGTTTATGGGGCGGGAGTTGGAATGGAAAAGTAAGCAGGCAAGTAGTGTGTGAAGTTTTTTCTCCACTGCTTCTCCACTCAAAATCACCCCATTTGTGTGTAGTTTTTAGCCAGTTCCCCAGTTTCCAATTATAATCTTGCTCTGAAGAAAAGGATGGCAAAAGTTAACATCAGAGCAGGGTTTCCAGCTAATTAGGGAGCTGTCCAACACACAAACCTCCTGAAGAAAAATGTGATGGCACAAGGGTGGCATTCGGCATGTGGCAAATGTTTTATTTAAAACAAAACAGAGACCCAGATATTTCTGGTCCAAAGGCACGTGGTACTTAAAAACTGCTATGGGGCCAAGGAATATACCCCCCCCCCAAGGCAGAAGTTGCTCATGTACAACATGTACAAAAGTTGTACTAACCTGAACAGCTGTTTCTGCTTCCTCTGGAGGAAAAAATAAAGCTTGAAAATGACTTGCCAAGAAGTCTTGTTGAATCCTTCCTTCCTTCCTTCCTTCCTTCCTTCCTTCCTTCCTTCCTCCCTCCCTCCCTCCCTCCCTCCCTCCCTTCCTTCAGTTCAAAAATTCTGAAAAGGGATGCAGTGAAGCCTAACCATCTACACTGTGGTGAATACTTACATGGCTATTCAGCCTCATTGGAAAGGCTCAGAATCCAAACTTTTACTAGTCTTTAAACACAGACGCATTAGAGAGAGAGAGCCGGTTTAGAACATTATGGCCCTGTATAGGTGTTCCAGGATGTTGTAAAGTGTATGGAAGACACTGTTGTTTTCCCAGGTTTTGGCTGTTTTTCTTGAGCTGTCATATAACTGTTGAATTCTTTTGAAGTACATGACATGGATTTCTAATGGTTTCCCTTCATAATTACAAAACTATAAATACTCACTTCCCTTGTGGGGCTATGTGGCCTCTCACGTGCAGAAATGTGGTGGTGGTGTAGAAACTGCATGTACTTCTGATTTATTACTGGTAGCATCCAAAAAAATTGCTTTGGAAAAGGCAAGTTCAAATGAAGCTCAAATGTTGAGTCCATGTTGAAAAGTGCTTCTCCCTGATTTTGTTATTTTTCTTTTAGCACACTGACCTTACTTTTCTAGTAGTATTTAAATTATAACAGCAGAATGTCTAGAATATGGAACTGTGGACAAATGTGAACAAAGGGGGGCAGGATTTTATCTAAATGCCAAGGTTGCGGTAGAAGTGGGGTGAACACTAAACTTGTGTTTAGAGAAGAGAGGTTGTGATTAAGATATCTATTCCATACCTGTCCCCCTTTTAAACTCTTCTGTGGCCAGTAATAATAATAATTTTATTATTTATACCTGGTCCATCTGGCTGGGTTTCCCCAACCACTCCGGGCAGTTTATATAAAACATATTAAAATACCAAACATGAAAAACTTCCCAATACAGGACTGCCTTCAGATGTCTTCTAAAGTAATGTAGTTCTTTATCTGCTTGACATGTGAAGGGAGGGTGCCTATACCCAGAAGGCCTTCTGCCTGGTTCAGTGTAACTTCGCTTCTCGTAGTGAGGGAACCAGCAGAAAACCCTCGGAGTCTTTTAAAAATTATTAGAAATGCATTTCCAAAAGGTAGTTGAAACCACCTTTGGAGCAACTTATTTCTGTGCCTGCTAGTAAGTAGTCAAGTTTTACTTGCATGTCATATTATTGTGCTTAAAACAAACAAACAGCAACCACTGGCCTCAGTCCCAGAGAAATCACCTTGCAAAAGTAGATCGAAGCAGACCCACACTGCGTGTTCCTAAAATTCTAGCAAATGTTTGTTCATTCAGAGCTTTTGGAAAAGGCATTCCTATATAGTGATAAAGCCTTTGTGCTGAGTGGGACTTCTGCCAGCAGAGCACTTAGAGGCATTGGAACCTAAGGCTGCATCCTATGCACAGCTGGGACCCATGTACCCCACTGACGTCAATGGATGCTGAGGCTGCGGTTGTCAATTAAGCAGATGAAGTACACACACAGGTTTTGCTATTTGGTCAAAATCTATAATTTGGTTTATTTTAATTGCAAAAATTGTGAACCACTTAATTCAGGGTTTATATTGAAAATCTGTAAGGAGGTAAATACCCACAAACCGATGAAAGATAACCTTGTAGGTTATGTGCTTGTGCTGTAATATAAGAATGACTGAAAATTACAAGCAACTATTAAAGTGGAAGACTTTAGAGGAGGGAAGCTAAAATAGTTATAAAGGAAGCGAGGGAGCCATAGGTACTGCCATTTGGAAACTATTTATTTGGAAATTGGTATCCTAAACATTTTGAGCTGATTTATGTGCTCTTCCCAGTTCCAAACAAAATAGTGCATTCTGAGAGGAGCTTTTACCTGGAAGATTATATAGATCCTGATTGCAAGGAAAGAGAACCACCTCTAAATTCACCCAGTTTGTCCAGTAAGTCATTGATACCTGAGAGTTCTTGTGGATTCCATTACCCTGAGCTGCTTTTCCTGTGTCCTCCTGGAAACTTCAAAGGTGTTGGCATTTGTCTGAACATTAGGGCTTCAGGTACTGTAAAACTTGCATCCTGGACTTCCTTGGGAAGAATGGTGGGATATTAATTTAATACATCTATTAAAAATAATAAAATCCTAATTAGATCTCTTCCAAGATACCGGTTTTTCAAAATAAATTAACCACATTCTGTTTTAAGATAGCAAAACATGATACACATGGGTCAGAAGCACTGAATTATACCCTAGGAAAGGAAACATAAAATCAGTAAAAAATAAATAAATCAATAGAGTAGATTGTAGCAAAATAAAATACACAACTTGATTGTGAAAAGAGAATGATCAGGGAGAGGGAGGAGAGGGGAAACACTCATTTAAGGTTTGTTTTAATGGAATTGTATGTTTCTCTTGCATATAACTGGCAAGGAAAATAACCTACTAGGTAGCTACTTTTAACTTTACACTGAGTGACTTGTCAACTTGGCATTGCTTTTATATAATTGTACATTGCATTGTGATCTCAAAACACCTGCCTGTCGATGATGGTATTCGTATTGACTCAAGTTAAACTTACAATTCCAGCTGAATTCTATATTTCATTGTTAGTGAAGAAGACATTGGTGCAATCGCTGTTAGTTGTCACTGGCAAACCAGTTCTTTCCCATCTTGTACTTGTTGCTTCTTGTTTCATGCAGTCTTATCAGATAATTTCTGCCAGTATTCCACATAAGGATTGGGACTTGCAAATGGCATATAATAGTCAAATGGGTGTTGTTGAACACATTCCTTTTCAGCTTACCGAAGCAGAGCATGATTTCATATTTTGCTATATTTGGCTGTGTTACCAGACTGTCTATTCTTGCACATTCATGTTGATAGATTGCCCTAGTTTTTGGTTGCAGCAGAATGTCTAGGCTGCTGACATGGGGGACTTGAGCCTCAAAGTTATTAATATTTCAATCCTTTGCACAGAGTGAGAGACAGACTAATATGAAAAGAATGTTTTTGCAAGCATTGGGTTTGAGCAGTGTGCGTAATAGGAATGTCACGTGCTGTGTCTGTTACCCATTAACTCTCCCCTTTCTGAGGCACAGTCCTGATTTATCACACTTTTCCCCTCCGTTTTTGTCCTGTCTGTATTAAATGTACCTGATGTGGGGCCTGTTTGCTGCTGCTCCCATCATCTGCCACTCTCCGGGTGGTCCTTTGGTGGGATTTGGGGGCCCAGAGATCCAGCCCTAGCAGTGCTATAGTGCAACTCTCAATGCAGCTTGAAGCAGAGCTTGGGTAGAGACCCTTTCCAAAACATCACATCCTTTGCCTTTGCTGACTGCTTCAGTGTGCCTTCCTTTCACTTGCCTCTGTGCAATACTGTAGTGACACTGGATACTGCTGGAACATGGCAGAGTGAAGCCAAGTGAGCCTTGCCAAAAGGAAGGGGAATGTCAATAGGGATTTTCAAAATCCTGCTTCAGTTGTATGCTCTAGGACAGGCATGGCCAAACTTGGCCCTCCAGCTGTTTTGGGACTACAGTTCCCACCACTGGTCCTGTTAGCTAGGGATGATGGGAGTTGTAGTCACAAAACATCTGGAGGGCCAAGTTTGGCCATGCCTGCTCTAGGACATAGGAACAGTTCCTCCTGAATAAATGGGATGGAAATTATTTCCTTGTCAAAATTAGTCAGATGCACGTTTCTGGGGAAACAGCTATAGAACCGTGTTGGGAAAAGTTAGCATTTTCGCTCTATAAGACGTACCTAGTTTTTGGAAGAGGAAAACAAGGGGGGAAAAATCTGAATCCCAGAAGCCAGAACAGCAAGAGGGATCACTGCGCAGCAATCCCTCTTGCTGTTCTGGCCTCTGGGATAGCCGCGCAGCCTGCATTTGCGCCATAAGACGCACACACATTTCCTCTTACTTTTTAGGAGGGGAAAAGTGCGTCTTATAGAGCGAAAAATAGGGTAGGTAAGGAGTGCATTTAAAACCTTAATCCAAAATATATACAGATTACAAGCTCCTAAATTGGGTAAGCTTTGGACTGCTGCATTATGGGGCCCACGTCTACTTCCTTGTGTTCCCCCACAGCAATTTGACATATGTCAACGAGATGCAGGTGTCTGGCAATTGGAATGGATGAAGGAAGGAAACCACTTGAAGTTCTTGTAATCAAGAATACTTGTTTAAATGCGCCAATGGAGTGCATATATAATCCTCTGATTAGCATAAGGGAAACTTTCCAACATATATGGGCTTGCTGATAGAAAGTACGAACTTGAGAAAGAGACGCATGATGGAAATTCAAAGATGTTTTAAAAATATAATCGGAGTTAAAAGAGGAGTAATAGAACTACAAATTCACTCAAAGATTGGGAACTATGGGTTAAGGCTCTTGGACTTAACTTCCATACCATATAAGCAGTAAACATTCATATTATGCTTGCATACAACTTAGCATCCATGCACCCACACACTCTCTTGGTTTTTCAGACACAGTCCTCTTCCTCTGCAGATTGGGGGAACCCAACAGCTCAGGACAATGTGTGTGTGAGGAGGGACAGTGAGGTGCAGACTGACCCTCTGCTTTCCATATATGTGTGTGTGTGTTAGTAATGATAGCCTGTGATGCCATGGAGGGGCAATCTTTGTTTCTGGAGGGGGCAGAAGGATATTGGAGCGATTGCATTTTATATTGAGGTTTCAGGAAGTAGAAGGAGGAGGTGAATAATGATGAAACATGCTTAGGTTTGCCTTTTATAGCTGGTTCGTTGTTTCAAAATGGATTACTAATGTTCTTTTGAATTTACAAGTGGAACATGGCAAGTCTGAAAATGTTGGTGTTCTGATAAACCTGACTAGCTACTCCGCTAGTTTGACTTTTGGTCAAACATGCAGAAGGTTGCCCCCTGCAGCTTTAAAACAAGACTTGCAGGAGACTGGTTATCAGAATTAAAAGTTCTGGAATTTTAAAGTGTATGTCTTGTTAAACCACTGATATAGCACCAACCTGACTGTTCCTGTAACCTGCACTGGGTCATAAAATTCAAAATCCTTTATTGTGTATTTTATTAAGGTTTGGAATGTTCATATTCTCTTAGGAAGTTTGACCTTTCTAGTGGCTTAACTGTACGGGCATCCTGCATAGTATAACAATAAGTGGCTGAGCTGAGTCACTAAAAATACAATGCACACACAGGAAATATATTGGCCGTATAAAGTGTAAAACTACCCTTGTAGTTGTTCCCTTCTCATTCCGTGTAGGAGTAGGATTACTGTATGTTTTTTACTATGTTATGCATTTGTGTTTTTGTGTTGTACACCGCCCCGTGATCTTCAGATTAAGGGCAAAATATAAATTTAATTCAGCAACATTTTTTCTTTTTCTTTTTAAAAAGACATTGGGGAAATACTGCATGAGTACACTTTTCAATGCTGTATATTTTGATTTGGGGTTTCATTTGGATGGTAGAAATGTGAAGCCTCTGATCCTCTAGCAAACTGGTGTTCTGGTTGGGTTTCAAAACTTCAGGAATTTGTCAAGAACTGGTTACACCCCTATTTTCAGGCATGCAGTCTAAAGTAGTACATTTGAACCACCTTGTGTTTGATGTTTTAGAATTTCTTCTTTCTAGAATGTATACACCTGCTAGAAGAGTGCTGGTGAAAAAAATATAATGGAATGGAATGCCCATGCAGAGCTGCCACTAACATCAAAGGGCAAGTCTTTGCATGTCTTACAGCTCCTGCACCTGAATGGGTCCAGTAAATTGGAACGAAGTGTCAGACTTTTAACACTATTTCTTCATATAAATATTTTTTATCCTGTCATTTCAGTGTCCAGGCACCACTTAGGGAAGCTGGAAAGAAAGCTGAAATTGATTTGGATGTGGTGTGGGCTATGCATGCTAATTTTTAGCAGCTCCACTTGAATAAAATTATTGTCATTTTGAAAATGTCAAGAGACCAAGAGGTTGGATCAACCCTTTTATGCACATGGTTTATGTATTCCGCCTTATCAAACATACAAATAACCTTGGTAAAAATAACAGCGCCGAAAAATAGAGAGTAATGCCGTAGCTGGAGCAACCCCAGAGCTTTGTTGCCTTTCTGCAAAAGGTGTTGAATGCAAAATGAGGGGTGGAATTTTAAGCAGTTTTACCGCACACACACACACACACACACACAATTAAACCTGACCTTTATTTGGCACACACTAGATAAAAGCATTACTTTGAGCTATATGTGTAGCTATTAATGTTCTGGGGCTTCTAGACGCTTGAGCTTAATTAGCCCCTCTTCCTAAAGATAATGAGACAAGACAATGGATGCAAAATGTTCCTTGGCAGCTGGGTAATGTACACACTTTCCACATTATTGGTACGTTGAAAAATTCTTCACCATACTTTCAAACGCAGGAGAATGTTTAGGAGGGTTGCTTTAAAAAAAAACCCACACAAATCTGTAATCAAGAGGGGATAGACGTGCACCAGGATTCTTGGCAGACATTGGCATAAGAGAGAGTTTGAGAGAATAAAATGGCTTCTTTGTAGATTACTATATCCAATCAAGATCTTGTCAGGGGTCAGCAAGGCTTACCTTGCCTGGGCTGGTTTACTGCCGCAGAGCCCCCTATGTTTGCTGGATTATGGGTGCGCATGAGCGCGCACACCTACAATTTTCGGTGTTTGCGCAGACACGATTTCCGGTGGTGCAGAAGCGAGTCCCCGTGCTGCGCTTTGTCAGTTTAGTGCAATGCACAGGGACTCACCGTGTGGGTGGCTTGTGGACCGGTAAAACGACCTCCATGGGCCACTTGTCGCCCATGGGCCTTAGGTTGCGACCCTTGATCTACTGCAGTGGCATTAAACTGAGGTGTTTTGTGTAGACAGGCTGGACAGGCTGCCTTCATCCTTGTAAAGGTAAAGGTTAAGGGACCCCTGACCATTAGATCCAGTCGCAGACGGCTCTGGGGTTGCGGCGCTCATCTCGCTTTATTGGCCGAGGGAGCCGGCGTAAAGCTTCCGGGTCATGTGGCCAGCATGACTAAGCCGCTTCTGGCGAACCAGAGCAGCGCCTGGAAACGCCATTTGCCTTCCCGCTGGAGCGGTTCCTATTTATCTACTTGCACTTTGACGTGCTTCCGAACTGCTAGGTTGGCAGGAGCAGGGACCGAGCAACGGGAGCTCACCCCATCATGGGGATTCGAACCACCGACCTTCTGATCGGCAAGCCCTAGGCTCTGTGGTTTAACCCACAGCGCCACCCACGTCCCACCCTTCATCCTTGTATGCTCTGCTAAATAAGGTACAGTCATACTTAGGTTGCTGAACGCCCTCGTACGTTTTGGCTCCCAAATGCTGCACCCTAGAAGTGATTGTTCTGGTTTGCGAACATTCTTTTGGAACCTGAACGTCCAACGGGGCTTCTGTTGCTTCTGATTGAACTATTTTTGGAAGCCGAACGTCCGTCGGGGCTTTCACGGCTTCTGATTGGCTGCAGGAGCTTCCTGCAGCCAATCAGAATCCGCGCTTTGGTTTCCGAACATTTTGGAAGTCGAATGGACTTCCGGAATGGATTCCGTTTGACTTCCAAGGTACTAGTCAGTGAGCCCAAACAGTTACTGACTTTTCAAATGTCTACCTAGCTTGCCGTTTTTGACTTTCTGTGGAAGAGTTCCCAGTTACTGACATTTTAATTTGTGCTTCCATTCTCAAAACAAATCATTTTAAAATGATCGTTGCAATTTTGGTTAAGTAAGTATGTGTCAAAATATTCGCAAGCAATAGCAGCACACCCCTTGTTTTTCTTTGCTAATGTAGTGATTGTCATTTAGGAAGCAAAAATGGGACAATATGTATCTTATCCGTAGCTTGATTAGAATCAGATTATTGTTTTCAGGATGCTACTAATTGTAGAGAGCTTTCAGAATGATCGGTTTCAAAATAATATGAATAACTTCGTTTCTGTAAATGCAATGGAAGTAATTGTGAGGCTGTGCAAAACGCTCGTCTAAATTCTTTGTGGGGGGAAATGTAAAGCTACCACCAACTCTAGTTGCATTTCTGTAACATTTCCCAACATTTAAACTTGTTTGCTCCCCCCCCCTTTTTTTTCCTTTAAAGAGTCCCTGGGTGTGGAACACTCGGCTATGCTGGACTGGATACCCATATCAGGTAATGGGTATTGCATGGAAATGAGTATAAAATAGACCATGATGCTGTTAATCTGGATGGTGGACGGATGGAAGGGAAGGAGAAGTGGAGGAGAAGGAAAACACTCTTCTTTTTCTTCTCCACTCATTGCTGCTACTTCTTACACGCTGCCAATGAGGAGGGAAGATAAGGAGGAATGCTGGGGGTAGGGGGGCAAAGACAGGTGGGAGAAGCTACAACTTCTGCTCTAGAAACGCATTCAGGGCTTGTCATCATCATCATTTCCTCTTCCTTGGAGGCAGATTTTTCCAGTCCCTTTGTTCTGAGCCTGGTTCTAAAGAACTTCACCAGCATCACTAATTAACAAGGCTTTAGGATAAAGCTATGAAACACAGAACTCTGCATTTTTTTCAACTGAGGGGGGAAACTGGCAAACTGAGGGGGTGTCTGTGTGTGGAATGCAACAACATAAAGAGGACATGCCTGAAGAGAACCCTGAACAGAAGCATTAATGTTAAGAGGTGATGCCACAATGCAAAATTTTGTTGTAGGTTCCACTTGTGTAAGCAGATTATAGACTGAAAGGCAAACCATACTGAAAGGTATTGGAACGAACCCAACCTTTTAGGGTACAAAAAATAATCTGAACATGCAGGGTGGGAGAAGGGGCTTTCTATTATTTTTTAAAAAAAGATGTTGGACAGTTTTCAAGGTACTGTAATGAGCATAGACGTTGGCACTTTATCCATTTGCAAGGGTGATGTGAAATACATTTGCTGTACAGCACAGCATTTAAATCCCTGTTAGCTGGTAGGGGACAAATTTGGGTTATCCAAATCATAAATAAATAAAACTCTGCTTCAGTGTCAGCACTAACGCAAATACATCCCTTTAATTAGCACATTATGTGGAGAATAATTTATATAGAGGTTTTAAGGTGATGGCTGTTGAAATTAGAGTCGGAAAGGACCCAAAGTCTGACTAGGCCAGCTGCTTTGGTGAAAGGTAGGTTCACCTACCCATTTCCCCACAGTGTGCCATAAATAGAAAACGACAAGTGTTGCACGTGCCAGCCAGCCACATAAGTAAAAGTTTCCAGCCAAAAAGGTTTGTGCAAAGCATTTGAATGCATACAGGAGGCCCTAATTTCCAGAATTAGGCAGAGTCACGGCTCATCCCTTTATCAAAAAGGCTTGCCCTGCATCATATTCATAATACGTCAATGCTAGCCTGGTTCATGTGTCACATTAAATCATAGTTAAAATAAATTATGGGTGAATGTGAACGAGCGGCATACTACTGCAAACTCCTGAAATTGTGCTCATATTATTATCAATAATAATAAAATTATTATTGTATCAGGAAGTTTTTAATGTTTGGTGTTTTATTATGTTTTTATATGTGCTGGAAGCCGCCCAGAGTGGGGTGGGGTATTATTATTACTATTACTATTACGATTACTATTATTATGGACCGCCTTCATTCCTGCCGTGCTGGTGGGAAGCAAACTACAGTCTGGCTTTTTGTCATTCAAACCAGGGCTTTTGTGGTTTGTTTGGAGAAAAACACACACCATAAGCCTTGGAGGAGGGAAGCCATCACAATTTGATCAATGGGCATGCAGCTCATTCAGATTACGCAATAGTTTATTTCAGCTATGGTTTAGTGTTTGCAGACCAGGCCAGAACAAGGAAGCAATGTGAGCCGCATAGAGGAAGAAAAGGATAAGTGTTAGTAAGGTGGTGTTTTTTCTCTCCGTAAGTTTTTTTAATGCAGGAGAGGAACTCGCTAGAAATCTTACCAGGTAGGAAATATTCTATAAGTGGCCTGAGGTTGCCATTCAAGTGAGGATCTGAAGGTTTTTAACTTCTCTGTTTTAATCTCTTTATTTATAACCCCTTCTTTCAGCCACTGATGCCTGAAATGCATTACTACTACATACTTCAGCTGTCGTACTATTGGTCCTTAATGTTTTCTCAGTTCATTGACATCAAAAGAAAGGTAAGAGCAATCTGTGGGTTTTAAGGAGCAACCGTTTTTAAAGAAGGCTGTGAAAGTACGCTTTGGTGAACGCTTGTACATTGAATTACCGTATTTTTCGCCCTATAAGACGCACTTTTCCCCCTCCAAAAATGAAGGGGAAATGTGGGTGCGTCCTATGGGGCGAATGCAGGCTTTCACTGAAGCCTGGAGAGCGAGAGGGGTTGGTGCGCACCGACCCCTCTCGCTCTCCAGGCTTCAGGAGAGCCCCAGCGGCAGCCCCACAAGGTCGGGGGACAGAGGGAGGCGGAACGCCGCCATCCCGCTGTCTCCCGAAGTGGTTTGGAGGCTGACGGCGGGGAGAAGAGCGCTTCTCCCCGCTGCCTGCCCCACCACTCCGGGGACAGCAGGGAGACGCAGCGCGTCTCCAGGTTCTCCCCGGACCTGATCTCAAGGCGGGCGGCGGGGAGAAGAGCTCTTCTCCTCGCTGCCTGCCCCACAAACTCCAGGGACAGCGGGGAGACGCAGCGCGTCTCCCCGCTGTCCCCGGACCTGATCTGAAGGTGGGAGACGGGGAGAAGAGCGCTTCTCCCCGCTGCCTGCCCCACAAGCGCCTGGGGGGGGGGGGAAATAATTTTTTTTTTCTTTATTTCCCCCCCAAAAAACTTGATGCGTCCTATGGGCCGGTGCGTCCTATGGGGCGAAAAATACGGTAGCAACAACCTGTTTCTAGCTGTGAACTCCTGTCAAAGTTAAATGCAGTGATGGCAGCGGTGGATAACAACTGCATTTTGGGGCAGCAACATTTGCTGACATTTGCAAACCAGCTTGAAATGGTTTTTAACATCTCCAGTGCTGTGTGGCAATATTGGCCACTGTTCATACAGGCAACTCCCCATATATGTGGGGGCCACTTTCCAAAGGCACCGCACATTTAAGTGACATTGTGTACATTTGAAACGACATTGGGGAAGCCTGCAAACATCCTCTAAACCCTGGAAACCCTTTACAAAACCAGCAGCACTCACCAGACTCCAAACTCCGTCTGGAGGGGCCATGGGATTCAACTAACGAGTCCCATCAACTGAAAATGTTTTTGAATAAACAAACGTCACTGGTGCTTAGAGATGGTGGATGCACATCTGGAGAGCAGAAGAATAAGCATTTTCATCATCCATTTTATTAACTCAATTATCGAATGAATGTAGTTAATTCAAATAATTTGGGTTGGCTTCTGCTCAGTCACATAAATGCTCTGAGCAGTCAAAGCATTTAAGACAATTTATTAGATCATTGTGCAAACATACGGTAATTACAGAAACTACAGTTTACTGCAAACTACAATCTCCTAGCAAACTCCAGCCTCTCCAAAAAGCTTTGGAAGAATTCTGTACCAGAACATACAGAGAGGGATTCAACATCACACTGTTCTGATCATGCCATCCCCCTGCTTCTCCCATGATGTGCTGATTTAAGGGTTTCTGCCAACCTTCCAGTAGCCACTTTGGGGGAGCGTAGAGGGCATGCAGAGAGAAGAGGGAGGAAGATCCATTGTGCAAACAGAAGTCTTTTTCGCAGCAAATCCAGCTTCTTGGCCTTCTGGGCCAATTTGGTAGCGAGAAGGAATATTCTTTGTAGAGGGGAAAGATGTGTTGGATCATGTCCAGCAATGGTGTGATCCTAGAATGAGAGTGAAATCTACCACAGAGATGTGCTTACCCTGCTCTTTGCCCTAATAGCAATTTCCTGACGGGAAAATACCTTCCAATAGAACTGACTTCTGATGTTCAAAAGCCTCTTTCAGTTATTGGTGGGGTATAAATTCCAGTAGATTATCCCTGCCTGACTGAAGATTAATGAGCAATATCTGCAGTCCAGCATGTATTATCAGCTCAGCATTCTGTGAAAATAATGTGACTGGGTAGATGAACTTTTTTCACCAGTTCACAGTGGCACACTTTGTGTTTTGATGTATGCGCAAGAGTTGGGGGGGCAGCGGTTGTTTTGTTTTACACATTCCTACATTGTATTTATGGAAGACGGAAACAGTCATGTGGAGAGTGTGGTCTCCTAAGAAGCTTATAGCTGCCCCAGAATGTCATTACTTTAACATCAGTCAAATTTATGTATGTGTTTGCTGAGTTTTGGTCAGATGACAGATGGTATTTTGAGAGAGAGAGATGCTGTTTTGAGGTCAGTTTAAAGGATTTTCGAAAATGGCTACCTCAATTAAATGGTTTATTTGCATTTTTGAGAGGGAAGGAATGTGTTGGATTCATGTGAAATGCAGTCATGTAGTTTTAGCAAAGGCCCTGGCAGTTTCTAGATGTTACTATACTTGAAAATGCTGTGATCATATACATCACAAGGGAAGTCCTAGAAACAGATGCCCTCCTGCTGCTGCTAAGCTCTGCCTTGCTACTTCAAGTTACCAGCAAATAAAGAATTTGGGGGTGTTGGTATGGTATTAAAGTACTTTGATCCTTTTACAACTTTAGGCTCTGTCATAATTCTTCGAACTTGCACAAACATCAGCTTACATAGAAAAAAGCAGCATGGAAATATTGCAATATCACAATGGGCCTGTCGCTAGAATGGGCTGTATTTTACTCCCCCTTTGAAGTAAGACAGGCTCCAACCTTGTGCACCTTTGGTAGGATGCTAAATAAAAATTGTGGGCACTGTCAAATCTCTGTTCGGAAAACTGTTCCCATTTGTTTTTTTACTATTGTGCGCTACTGCGATATTTGAGTATGCTGGACAGTCTGTAAATATTTCAATCCAAAAAACTAAACTGTAGAGCATCAGGACTCAGAAGGTGCTGTATGAATTTTATCCTAAAACCCCAGAGAGTGACTGCCAGTCTTTGCAGACAATAGTAAGATAGATGGATTAATGGCCTAACTCAGCACAAGGCCGTTTCCTGTGCCCCTGCTAAGTTCCTGACTGCATTCTAATCTTCTCTCATAAAATATATGTGCAGAGTTTGTATATCTGGTATTTATTTAATTTTATATATCTGTAAGAATAAATGTTTGAAAAGCCAATTAATTTGTGAACAAATGTTGTAACTCCGTTTATCTCTCCACCTCAGGACTTTACCATCATGTTTACCCATCACATCATAGCAGTCATTTTGATAACCCTCTCCTACACAGTCAATTTCATCCGAGTGGGAGTCCTAACTATGTGTCTTCATGATGTGGTGGACAGCGTGCTGGAGGTGAGAGTAAGAGAGAGAAATTTAGCCATAATAAATCTTCATGTCTTCAAAACATTTCTTCCAGAACAAACGACGTTTTAAAGTAGTAGGCTACAGCCCAGTGTTTCCCAGACTTGGGTCTCCAGCTGTTTTTGGACTACAACTCCCATCATCCCTAGCTAGCAAGAACAGCAGTCAGGGATGATGGAAATTGTAGTCTAAAAAACAGCTGGTGCTGGGGACCCAAATTTTGGAAACACTGCTAAAGCCCATGAAAGCTTCTAGCTGTTGAAATTTGTCTCAGAGGTGTCTCAGTGCTGCTTTTCTTAAGCACCGTGAGCACAGTGAAACATTCTTTTGAGTAAAAAGCTTTCAGTTGGACTGTACTTGTCAAACATGGCTATTCAGTGAGTTCTTGAAAAAAACCATATAGGATTTGGGAGTCCATAGAATCTCCACATTTTAACTGACTACGGCAATGCTTTTTCATACTATGTAGTTGCTGAATCATAGCAAAGGTCTATATAACTAGCATCACTTTTATTCTGGGAGACCTGGGTGTATATATAAAGCCTGTTGCAGACAAGGGTTATATTTCCCCTGAAAGGGCAGGTGCGCAGTGCAGAGACATTATTTGCGCCTTGGGTATAGAGGCAGCAGTGAAGACTTCCTTTCATCAGCTTTGAATGATTTACCTGCTGTTGCCTTCTCTCTTGAAAACACACCTGGCCTCAGTTATTCGTGTCCTAGTTAGTCCAAAATGTGGCAGCCAGACTAGGGTCCAAAGATTGGAGCTTATTAGTCTAGCCATGTTCCTCATCTTCATTGCTGCCTGTTTGTTTTTGGGATCAATTTAAAGTGCTGGTTTTAGCCTTGGGGCCAGGCTACCTCCAAAACTACCTGTTCCCATGTGAGCCTGCATGGCACTTAAGGTGAGCTGCAGAGCTCTTGCTTTCTGTCCCTTGTACACATGAGATGTGACAGGCAAGTCTATGGAATACCCATTCGCTTTTAATGTGAGTTCTCAAAAATCTGTTTCTGCTGTGTTCTGCAGCACAGTCCTATTCATGCCATGTTTGGTAAGAAGGTTATCTCATATTGCTTGATGGAATTTATTCCAATGTAAATGTATATAGAATTGCACCCTTAACGCCTGTCTTTTTTATTGCTGCTTTTAGTATTGTTTGAATTTTTATTTGCCCCAGGTTTTTCTGATTTTTATTTTTAAAAAACACACAGAAAAGAAGGCTAAAATGTTGGCTTTTGGGGGTTCTTTTAACTCTCCTGTACTGAGACCATGAGTAGTAAACCATGATTACCACTTTTGGTTGGTCTGGAGAGAGCTAAACTGCAAGCCTGTGTTTGGGTGACTCATGAAGCCAAGCAATGACTTGGCTCCACAAAACAACCAGGGAGAACGAGGCAGCCATAATCTCCTCTCCCAGAACCTGCACAATTGTGTGATTACACTAAGCCATGGTTTGGCTTAGTGTGATATGCAAATGAGGTCGCTGTGTGAAGCATCGTCAGTAGAAGAGGTAAGGGCGCTAAAGAGTTCACACTGATATGCTATGCATCATTTGAATATTAATTGTCCGGTACTGTGTGCAATAATTATTTTAGACGTAACTTTATTAAGGAGATAACCCGTGTTCCTTCCTCGTTATAGGCAGCCAAAATGGCAAACTACTGCAAGTGTCAAAAGTTGTGTGATTTCCTCTTCCTCTCGTTTGCTGTCATTTTCATGATTACAAGGCTTGGATTGTATCCTTTATGGTGAGTAAATCTGCTGCGTCCATGGAACTACAGGGGTTTTAAGTCTGGTTAGATAGAGCACATCCTGCCTCTAGGGATGCCGCCCCCTGGGGGATGCTGGAACGATCAAGGGGGAGGCGGTAGTAGCCTCAGGTGCAATGGGGCTCGTTGGATAAAAATAAGGGGGCAGTGGAAGCATAAAGAAAGAAGATAAGAAAATTTTGGGAAGCCATTCGTACATGTTTCATCTGTTGTGGAATGATGCTTACTGGCAGGTCAGGCGTCGTTGGGTCTCCCTTGGATCCCACTTTCCCAGGCTTGGATAAACCCTTTTGGGCTTCACCCAGGCTTGGAAACTGGGTCACAGTTTGCCTGCCTATTTACAACAGCATCTTTCTTTTACTGTGTTGTGGGGCATAGGTAGAAACATAGATACATAAAAGAATGCAAATTTGTGACTACACCCTTCTGCTTGTTCACTTAAAGAAGGTGGATTTCAGGGAGGGCACTGAGTATCTCCCCCCCCCCAAAAAAAGGGAGTGTTAGGCCAAATGAGTTGGGGAACTGCCGCTCTAGGGCCCCTTTCCTGTCATTCTCAAGGGCTATGGTTGCTTTTCTTATGTATTTCTGCTTCTCATACTGAATTAGTTTGGCAGGACCACTAAAGAATCAGCTTATCTCATAGTGGAACCCACGGAATATGATATAATGTGATCTGAGTCTGTAGACAACTAAACTGTGCATTTCATGTTGTGCACCATAAATAAAGTTCAAGTACAATAAGCCTGCAACTTACACATGGGGTCAGTTCCTGGGAGCTACACACAAACACGTAATGCAAGGAAAACCTGTAAGAAGCCATTAAAAAATTTTTTTAACAACCCAGCATTGTCAAGGAGGGGGGCGCTTTCCTGAGTCCTCTCTCCAAGCTTCTAATCAATCAATTCTGGCAACCAGCCAGCCCAATCATATGCTCCCACTTTGGGGGCTAATTGTTACCACCTACAGCAATACTTCCTCACAGGATCACTCCTGCCACTGTTGCCTCTTCAAACATCTCTCTCTGAGGTGTCTGTAATCCCATAGTGTAATCCAGGGTATGTTTTATGGAGGGATCGTAGTCATAAATTGTCAGGTGCTGATGTGGTTGCTTGAGAGCAAAGAGGCAAGACTCCAACCTGCCTTTTCCAGGCTTTATTCTTAGTGCAAACTATTTAAAGTGAAGAGCGTCGTAAGTTCATGTCCGGCTCAATCGCTAGCAGAATCTGGGAGTGGGCAGACCTTGTACCCCCCCCCCCCAGCATAACAGTCGCGTGACCCCCAGCCTTCTCCTCCCCTCCTTGCACCGAAACCTACTGCGCAGAGTGGGCGCTGGCAAAAGGGTACTTCCCTCCTCTCCGGTTTGCTCAGCCTCGGCGTTGAGGCTCTCCCTAGCATCCACTGGTCCCACCACCTCCTCTCCACTGGAGGTGGGGTTTTCCTCCTCGCCGGAGGAGGAGCTGCTTCGCAAGATTTTTGGAGGTTCCCTATAACACAACTGCCCTTTCGCCTCTGAGCTGATGGCAGTTCCCTGACATAAATCATATTGTTCATGTGCTTAATTGCACGGAAGAGTTCGGAATATTTTTACAGGTCCCAGCTTGCTGCCTCGTGCTCAACATCACCATCTTATTTACTGTCGCTTTCTGCGCATGGTTTCACCAGCTCCTCAAGCTCTTCATCTGTCAGTGTTTGTGCAGGATCCTCAGTTAACTCTTCTGCTCTTCCTAGAGAAGGTCCCCAAAGCCCCTACAGGACAAACAAAATCGGGTTGAAACAACCCTGTTTTGATTAAGTCATCATAGTTGCATTGCTAATCCGGTCCATGTGAACAGAGCACCACAAAAGGTGGTTTGGGGGGCATTCAGCTGACCAGCTGGCTCTGCAGCAGAAGCATGGAACAATAGAGCACAAATTTCATGTAATCATTATCAATTCTGTGGCTTTGGCCTAGTTTAATGGGATCAGGAAGATGGATTTAATAAATAAGCCAGGAAATCTGTACAATAGTTACCTCCACTGCTTTTTGGTAGTGTTAAGTTTATTCACGTGCATCCTTGAACATTTGCATGAATTTTAAAAAACCTTCTTTTAATGGTTTGGTAGGAAGATATTGCAAAAATCTGCTTGTTTACATATGACCTCCCCCTGTAGAGGCAGGTTTTCTTTTCTTTTTTTCCTTGTGCAATTCCAAAGGAGCTTCCTGCAGCCAATCGGAAGCCTCGCTTTGGTTTACGAACATTTTGGAAGTCGAACAGACTTCCGGAATAGATTCCGTTCGACTTCCCAGGTACGACTGTACTAATTTTTAAAGAGTATGGGGAAACTAAGGAAGCACCATTAATTATTTTTCTGGGCTAAATTTAAGTAAGTCTAGTATCCAATGTCTGGGGTGGTTTAAAAATGCATTTTAAATTAATGCAAAAAGATGGCTAAATATACCCCTTAGTTTTCAGCAGATAAGAATTAATATAACCCTGTCCAATATGTGAAATTCAGAGGTGGTCATTACTTTAAATTTCTGTGGAGAATGCTAAAACAGAAGGCACCACTATTTTAATGATTAATGCTTCAAATTGTATATGTTGTGCAGTTGCCAAGGACGTTCCCATTTTGTCACCTCATCTTTCTCCTTTGTTTAAAAGCCATCTTTCTGGGAAATTCTCTTTTGGCTTGTTTAGGAATAAATACTGGCATATCAACCCAAAAGAAAATTTTATTGCAGGCTGCTATAATAGCCCCCGTGAGCAGGTTAGTGGCATATAAATTTTACAAATACCTATTCAGATGCATAGTCCAGCTGGATAATTAAGCTTAAACTAATTTATCTCATACTGAAAAATGATGAAAGGATGCATTTGTCAGTTAGCTTTCTTTTGTGGCATACATTTTGCAAGTACTTGTGTCAAATACTTTCAGACTTGCTGCAAGAACAGAGAAGTGAACCCGAAAGCCAGTGCGTGTGTGCGCTTTAGTTTTAGATTGCTGTAGTTGACTTAACACTTCTGCGTGTTTTTGCAGAAGAGAACAGAGAAATGTCATCAGTAATACGCAAGTGCACTGACCATTGAGAGCGAAGAATCCATAGCAATGTGCAGTTAATGGCTTGTGTAGTTACTGCAGCGGTAAAAGTTTAGAAAGATTTCTTCTAGCTCAGTCAAGGAGTGCACAGATAACTTACGTAGGAAATGTTAAATACTTTAAGCTGGAAGACTCTTCGTGTTTTCCTATTGCTGTTTTCTAACTTTCATCAGCCACTCTCCATTCCCATTGTGGCATATTTGTGAGTCTGAATTATATTGGTCTGCCTCCTGCCCCCACCACTACTAGGCCATACTTCTGGACTGTCTAGCCCCATTGCTAACCTCATCCACACATGCACAGGTGTATCCCTGTTTCAAGGCTATGAATGATAAACTCTTTTGTCTTAGTTAGCTAAGAGAAATAGGCAGGTCAGGAAAGGCTCTGCTCTCCAACTGATAATCTTCTTCTTCTCTGTCTAGTTGACAGTATGGATGTTTATGTGGGATTGTTTTAGTGTGCATTTTAGTGATATTTTTGAAACATGGTTTTTATACTTCAGAAGCCTCTTGGAAATCTGTTTTTTGCATTAAGCGGCGTATAAATTAAGTAATAATACTAACAGATTCTCATCAACTTAGAATGGAATAATGCCAACTTTTTCCAAATGCACAGTTTTTTTTATTGGAGCTGGTCTTAACTCCTCTGTAGCCAGTCCAGGGTTCCTATAGGTCAGTATTTCCCAAGTCGTGAGTTGCAAACCACCGTGGATTAGGACAATGGGAAACTGGTTCAAATCCCTGCCAAGCCATGGGCTTTGTTTGATAACTGTGGTCAAGTCCTACCCTTCAACTTGTTTGTATACCACCCACTGTAACTTGATGTTTCTGCATTTCAGGTCCTAGCTACTTTCTCACATTTTTTTGGCTTCTTTGTTCTGTGAACTACCCAAAGAACATACAAAAATCAGTAAATGAATACATTTCCCCCCTCCAAATTAAGCACTGAGAAGATTCTTCAGAGCCTTTTGTCTGATTAACTTGAGTGTTGTTGTTTTTTACCATGAGTCTCATTCTCCATCTTTCATCTGAAGTTATCTTGGCACCTTTACTTTAGTTGCCTCTGGCCCCAGTTGTCAACCATCCCAAGTGTGAGGCTTAAACGCAGCCATACTGATTATGTTAGTTTTCCACCACAAAAGTTTGCAGAACAGCACGGCGTTCCAAGCCGATGTATGTCAGAAGATTCACTGACACAAGCCCAATGCCATATAAACAGTTGACGTTAACTTGCTAAACATGCCATCTAGTGGTTGAATTCAGTCTACTACATCTGTAATTCAGCCAAGAGTCTTGTATATCAATAAATACCAATTTATTATGACATAAGCTTTCATGGAATTATAAATCTCTTGGTCTTTAAGATGCCACAAAGCTCTCTGTTATATTTGCTGCAAAAGCCCAACCCCTGTAGAAAATATTAATTCAGTGAGCTATCATCCATATTAGTCCCCCCCCCTTTAGTCAAACTTGCTAAATGTTTACTGCAGAACCTATGAGAGCCAGGTGTGTCTTTATCATTGAACAACAATGATTTATTACAAAAAAATAAACATTTCATTTTATATAGTGTATTTAAATTTCCTTTAAAACTAAGTAATCAAATGCTTATAGCAGTATTATTAGCATAGCCCAGGGTCATAAAATGGATCAGTCGAAGTCTCATGGAGTGTCAGCAGCACTAGCAATCTTTGTCTAACTACCTAAACTAGTTTCTATTATGATTCAGTCCACTGGAATAATAGTCAAAAGCATCAAATCAGAGTGGTGGTTTATTCATTAGGTAAGAATGCAGAGTGGGGGTGGGAGAGAAGAATGTAATATGAAACACGCACATTTCATTTACCAGTTCACCAATATATACATCTATGTCTCTCCCACCTCACAAAAAGTTGGAAGATTATAAAACAATAGGGTTGCTAGTCATCATTCATTTTTCTATTAGATAACTTGATATCAGTTGAGCCCTAGAATAGCTTGTACAATCTTCAATATGCTGGTCTGTTAATTAGTGATTAGTCCATTTGGGGATTCAACGGGTCATATATCATTCACACCAAAATGAGATTACGGGAACTGATCAGTACTGCTTCAAGTCACATGATATGCTAGTGTCAATGCAGGGCTTTTAATATGCAGGAACCAGTCCAATGGAAACAGCACTGGTAAGCATTTTAGATGAATACATTAGTTCATTCAGATTGAATGTCCCGGGTTGATAATTCAGAGGTGAAACAACGAATAAATAAGCAGAGATGGCTAAGGTGAGTGTCTTGTTTGGGAAGACTGCCTTGGAAGCCTCACCTTGAGTTCCATCATAGGAGAAAGGAGGAACATAAATAAAATACAATGGGAGTCACTGGGAAAGCAAAGCAGTGTGTAGACTTGCCTCCCATGAAACAGGGTTTCTCAAATTTCAGGGCTCATTTTGACCCATTGATGAGCTTATAAAGGTGTCATTGACACTGACCCAAATTCTTAGGAATGTAAATGAAATAAAGTCAAGAAATAATATGCAATCAACACTTATCAGTCATTAGTAACCATTACTAGGAATCATAACATGTAAGGAGTAAGGAAGTAAAACGAGTGAAAATAATAGCATTCTAATGAGAATTACGGCTTTTAACAAGCATATGAATAAGTCGGGGCAGCAGGTGGGGTTGTAGCTCAATAAAAGCTTGAAGTTTTCCAGATGACAGCTTCCTTTTATATCTTTGTGGGAGGTGTTGGAATTATTACTTTGATGCTATAAAAATAATTGTTTAAAAAGTGAAACTCTGCACCTGTATACAGTTTCTTTTAGCAACGAAACAGTGTGGTCTGAGAGTACTGTTGTGTTGTGGAGGCATCTTATTAAATACAGAGGCTCCTCATTGGCAAAGGAAGCGCATGCCTTTTATTTCTGAAACTCATAGTTCCTAATTATTCCCCCCACCCCCCAGTCTCACAAACCTATTTTAAATCCCAGTCCCTTTTTGACCCCCTATTGACCCCAGAGTCTTTATTCACCTCATGCACAGTTCCACTGACCCCAGGAGGTCAGTATCAACCACTTTGGGAAGCCATGATGCAGATGTATTGATTTTAAAGCATTCCAGAGCTTGTTCATATTGGAGATCATTGAGTGACCAGTTTTCATGCTCTGATATTACATTCAAAATGACTCCAGTAGGGGTGGGAAGCATTGTTGAGAAATGAACCATCTCTCTCTTGTTTTATATTGACTTGCCATTTTCTCTTTTCTCCAGGGTATTGAACACATCAATATTTGAACTGCCCGAAGCAGTTGGTGGCTTTCCTTCCTTGACGATCTTTATCATTTTACTTCTGGTACTTCAAGTTCTCCACTGTTTTTGGTCCTATCTAATAGTAAAGGCTGCCTATAAAGCAATTTTGAAAGGCAAGGTAAGGAAAAAACCAAAAACTGTCTTCTGCTTTCTAGTGTGTAATGTTTTTTTCCCCCAACTAGCACAGTTCCCTCAAGTCACTTGACTTTATCAATCCATGGCAAAAACTTGTCGCTCCCTTCCAGAAGACACATCAGGTCTTGAAACTGTATGTTTAATATTGACTGTCTGAGCATTCAGTTGAATTGAGCATGGGCTGCTGATTCAGGGCAGCTGTTCCACTTAGGCTTATCTTGGTTCATCTATGGAACTTGTTTACTGTAACCAGAGAAGCTGTTTGCTATACTTCTCAAGGCCACAAACACATGATATCGGCAGGAAATTTGCATCTTCCACTTCAAAGGTAAACTTGTCCGGAAGCTGCTATCAGTTCCAGTTCACTGGCAAACACATTTGTATGATCTAT
This sequence comes from Podarcis bocagei, assembly GCF_964188305.1. Classification (NCBI taxonomy): domain Eukaryota; kingdom Metazoa; phylum Chordata; class Lepidosauria; order Squamata; family Lacertidae; genus Podarcis; species Podarcis bocagei. Next base: position 114,087,433 of record NC_138125.1, read on the forward strand.
GCACTTGCAAACATGGGTTTGCTTGCTTCCATACATTGCATTTTTTCTAAAGGGTTTCGTAAAGTAAAGGGACCCCTGACCGTTAGGGTTGCGGCGCTCATCTCGCTTTACTGGCCGAGGGAGCCAGTGTACAGCTTCTGGGTCATGTGGCCAGCATGACTAAGCCACTTCTGGCGAACCAGAGCAGCGCACGGCAACGCCGTTTACCTTCCCGCCGGAGCGGTTCCTATTTATCTACTTGCACTTTGAGGTGCTTTCAAACTGCTAGGTTGGCAGGAGCTGGGACCAAGCAACGGGAGCTCACCCCGTCGTGGGGATTTGATCTGCCGACCTTCCAATCGGCAAGCCCTAGCCTCTGTGGTTTAGACCACAGCGCCACTCGCATCCCTACCCATAGGTACACCTTAAAACTGCAATGTGCAAAGCAGCCCTGAGCTTTCACGCTAGGCCTCTGGAATTCAGAGCTTCCTCTGCAACCCCATAGTATTGCATTGTAGTCTGTATAGACAGTAACAGGGTGCTACTATGTCAGAGAATGTGGCTTCTATGGAGTTGAGCCTTCAGTGATTCTGGTAGTTCTCTCTCTGTTCTCTCAGAACTGCATTTTGTTCTCTTCCGTCCTAGCAGAAGTCACTTGTTTAACACCAAACAATATGTGTCTTCTTTCTTAACCTTCTTAATTATTTTCTTTCTGCTGCCTTTGAAGGCTGGGAAGTGGAACCCTTTGCATGTAAGTTTCCCTGAGGGAAAATGAACACACATGCCACGCAAACATTATTTTTATTATTATTATTGCATCTTCTCTCCTTGTTTCCTCAGTGGTTGTCTTTCTGCACAGCCACTCTGCTTAAAATGCACGCTTGTTAAGGGCTTCCAAGCCCAAAGGTATTGAGCATGTTCTCAGGAGTGAAAGAGAGATATGTATCAGTTTGTTTAAACATGGGAAATGACCTTGGGCCAGTCACACTTCTTTGAAGTCTCCCAGCCCCACTCACCTCACAGAGTGTTTGTTGTGGGGGAGGAAGGGAAAGGAGATTGTTAGCTGCTTTGAGACTCCTGAAGGGGAGTGAAAGGCGGGATATCAAATCCACCTCCCTGCACCTCCACTTCCTTTCTCTACCTCCTCACATCCTGCTTCCAAGACCAGAAGTGAGCTGGGCTGGAAAAAGAAAGGCTTGAACTGATAGCATGTAGGGAGATAAGATGGGGGCGGGGGGGGAGGTGATTTAAGTCCCCTCACCCATGTGGCCCTCCTTCAATGTTAAAACAACAAAACCTCACTTTATATGAGACAGGGCAGACGCAGTTATTCCCCACCATACTATTGTGTGCAACACTCGAAAGCACACAGATGAAAAGCTTTAAGAGTAAAGGCTAGATAGAAGCTTGATAGGTTATGTTTAACTTCGGATTTGGGGTGTGTGAACAAGGGGAGGGTTGACTTAATTTCCATTATGAAATAACCTCCAATACGTTACCTCCCTCCCCCTTTTTCACACCGGTTTTTTTGTTTTGTTTTTGCAGGCGAAGGATGACCGAAGTGACATTGAGTCTAGTTCAGACGAAGAGCCCACCACAGCTCCTCATTCAAAGACCTCCCACAGCTCAGCCACCACCAATGGGACGAGCGGAACAAACGGAACAAACGGGTATCTCACTGGGGGCAACTCCGCAGAGGAACACTAATCCCTGGATTAAACACGGATACACGAACAAGACGAACTGTTTGCTACTGGAAGTCAATCGGTTGTGAATGCTGGGTTTTGTTTTTCGTTTCGTTTTGTCTTTTCTTCCTTCCCTTATTCTTTTTGTTTCTCAACATCAGAGAAAAACAAAACACATGGAGTATTTAAAGCTTCTAATAGCGTACTGCTGTGTTTCCTGTTTGTGAATGACAGCGCCACACCATGTTCTTTATGTAGGCATGCTGTATGTATATAGTTATATATACATGACCAGATGGGAGCAGTACTTTCTTCTGTAGGCTTTGATGATTATTTATTTTAGATCTTATTTGGGGGTGACTTGTGGATGAAAGGGAGCTAGATTCTCTTTCAGACTTCACATCAGGGCCAGGGACTGCCAAGTTTTAAGGTACGTTTCCGTGCTTCATTTCTCTAGCCCAGTATCTAGCATTACAACAAACCTTTATAAAAGTTCCTCTTTAGTTCTAGGTTGCTTTTGTTTTAATTTGCTGTTTTTGTGCCGAAGGATGCTGACTTTAGAAACTCCCACTACAAACACAGTGGTCGCTCCCCTCACCCTAGAGAGGAGTTTTAAAATGGTGCATTAGTATTTCTAAACTGCCTGTAATGGAGCCAGTCCATATGAAACTATTGTAAGATGGGATTTTAGCTGTCTTTTACAAGATTGGTGGCAAATTAGATCAGAGCTCACTGTTTGTGCAAATGCCCAAACTATGTTTACATCAGGTAGGAACAGCTCAAGTCTTACAGCCTTGCAGTTTTAACCTCCAGTTTGATTTTTAAAAATTTATGGAGATGCCTTTTGTTTAGTTTCAGAGGAAAGATGCTTACTTGAGCGCATAGTCATGTATACAAAAGTTGGACTTGGATCATATTTAGAACCAGCATCAAGAAAAATAGAGGCAGAAAAGAATTGCTTACTGGGAGTAAAGTATATACAAGACATTGGGAAGATATCTGCATGGTGCATTGGCAGCCTGTGTCTGGACTGTACCAGCAACTGGGGACTAAGTTGTATACAGCAGTTGTATACAGCAATTGGGGACTAAGTTGACTGAATACTTTTGCCATACAAATATATTCCATGTGCATAGAAACTAGAAGTCATGGGATAGGTTGAGGATGTTCAAGCTTAAAGCCGTTCTCCTGTCAGTCAGGGAATTGTTTGCATTAAATCACGTGTGCCACCCCCTTTTGCCATGAAGTGGTACAGTCCAGACACAGTTATACTTCCTCGCATACTTCTTGTGACAATTAGGCCTTATTGCTCAGATGGGGAACCTGGGGCGCTCTGATCATCGTTGGACATCATCCCTGACCTTTGCCAGCTCTGGCTGGGGCTGATGGAGTCCAACAACATCTAGAGGTTTTCCATCCCTGTTCTACTGCCTGAGGTTTCTTTTAAGTGCCTGCTAGAAAGCTTTTGCCCACACTTAAAATAAATATTAGGCAGTTCATTCGGGATTCAACGAGGACACAGTCCGTCAACCCTGCTTGGTATGAGGTTGTGTTCTTGGTAGATTGTGTGGCTAGGTGGCTCTGATTTTAAGAGAAGAGAGTGCCCTGTTTCTTCCCACTTCCTCAACTTACTTGTGAGAGGACAGTTTACCTAATACTCGTCCTGTGCCACACCACAGAAGAGTCCCCAAGGGAACTTTGATGGTTGTACGAGTCTCATAGCAGTCTTTTCTCTCTTTCTTAGCCCACAACACTTGCAACTGTTGGTGCCATTGAGCGCAACCCAGGAACATGGAAAACTGATGGCTAGATGTACCCCTGTATGAATCAGCAACAAGCATCCAAGGCTCTTCTTAATTACTAGAGAAATACAGCTGGCAGTAACTCTAAGCCTGTTGATTTACTGATAAAGATTTACCTGTAGCTATTGATATGTTCTTAAAGGAAATCAGCAGGAATAACAAAAGTTAGATCCTTCCCCCCACTCTTCATCTCTCTGCAGTAGAGGTTTCCTTGTTTCCCATAAGATCCTTAGATAAAACGACTTTTCTTTCACATTATTTCTGTGCTTAGTAAAGCCAGTTTCGGCTAAGGAGACAACTTCTCTTTTCTGTGTGCCATTTTTGTTTTCTGTTGGTGTTGGGCACAGAGGTAACATGTATGCCAAAGAACTACATGCAGGGAAAGATGGAAAGAAGCAATAAGCAATTGCTTGGAATCATAAGAGCCCTGCCTCCCACCAGAAATTATTTTGAGCCATAAATCCTTTTTGCACATCTCCGGCAACCAAATCACCCTTAACATTTGCTCAAGCCCTACAGTATTTATTATACTCTGGCTTTATTCTGTACATGAGAGAATGGAAAGGTGGTTGTTCTTTGCAGAGGAAAGGTTATTTTTCATCACAATTCATGCGGCCATTTTTGAAGCCAACCCAACAGAACATGTTTTGGGTTAATAGCTGTAGCGGGTTGAGGTGTGCTGGATTGGTCTTGTAAATCTCGACGCAACAAGTTAGATTCCATATCTGTGTTATGTTCATTCATGTTGCGTGTGTTGATATTTCAACAGTGTCACTTCAGGACCCAGTGGAAAAATCAGTTTCTCTGCAAAATACAAAAAAAAAAAAGGTTATGTGACATGTGCCAACATGCAAAACACAAATTAAGGGTGCCCATAAAGTGAATGTAGTAAAAGTAACTCAAGAGCTGAAGAACAGGAAGTATATTAGAGTGGAGGGATATAAAACAATATCAGAACCGCTATGGATATTGGATATTAGTTGCCACTAGAATCTCTCTTTCCGTGCTGTCATTTAAGAGTCATTGTAGGTTGGCTCTTAAGTTTCTCATAACTAATAATCCGGTGCATCTCAGTTTTGAGTCCTCTGTGCAGCATAGAACTTGAATAAAGAGAGTCTGCATGGGCATTGGATGTGAAGCGCTGTCATAGTAAGGCAAAGTGGATGCATCAGTAGTTTATATTCAGTTTTTTGGTTAGTTTTACAACAAACACAGATTGGGAGGCTGGGACTTTCAAAATGCTCTATGGCGTTGCTTAGGCAGGAGTTTTGGACAGATGTCTGGTTTTCCCAGAATGTGGAAGCTTTGCTTTTGGAGCTGCCATCATTAGCTTCTATAAGCTCACACTGTTGCGATGAAATGCACGGTAATCAGGTTAAGGGGAGGAAAGCTCCTGAACCTTGCCTCAGGCAACCCGAAAACTGTTACAAAGCACGCTGTGAAGTTAGCTGGGTTACAAAATGGCTTCATTACAGCTCAATCTTAAACACCAAGGATATAGACGCTTTGATGCTGTCAATGCAAAGAGGGCTTCCCCATTCACTTAAATGGATTGAAATTAGGGAGAATACGCTTTGTAGGCCCGTAAGTTCAACGTTAGCCTCTCACTATGGTGTATGCCAAGTGCAACTGGATCCAGGAAGAAAGAAAACATGTAATCAATCACAGGAAGCCCTTCTAGAAACAAACCGGTATTCAGTTTCCTGGATTAGTATTATCAAAATTGTCTTGTGTAAACAAGCTCTTGTAAGAAGAAAAAAAAAGCTCTTTGGTTTGGTCTCTTTTAGCAGTAGAGTAAAAGATGCAGTGACCAAAATGTGTAGCGTAGCGACAAAAATGAAGAAAAAACGGTGTGTGGAAGTTAGTAGCCATTAGCTAGACTGAACTTTTTTATTAGCCAGCTCTTGGGGTAGTGGAGTAAGATCTATTATTGTGTGCATTTCCTCAGTTAAGTATTGGCATGAAACACACTTTTTAAAAAAACAAAAACAAAAAAGTGTGTTTTTATGTATATTTTTAAAGTGGGACAAATGAGTGAAGACCAGGTATCTTCAACATATATATCCACTTGAGGATGGAAGTGTGGGGTTTGATTTGCACTCTCCATCCCGACTGTAGAGTGCCAGATTTTTAAAAATGCCAAAAAGAAATATACACGTATGCTCGTTGCCATTTTTGAATTTGTTCAACACATGACTTCATTTCTTGGGCAGTTACTTTCCATTCTCCCACCCACCCCTTTGTATATGTTTATATCCGAGGCCTGGTTCACAGAAGACCCGGCATGTAGGCTGCAAATCTGGCAGGATGCGGGTTCAGCCTGGGATTCATTTATGCTCCCCCCCCCCTCTGCGTGCAGAACCTTGAATGTGATCTTGGGCCTGTGCGCATTATCTGTGCATCCTTTTTTTGGGGGGGGGGCTGCACACTTCAGTGGGGCTTGCATAGATGCCTGCATGTCTAAACCCTAGCTGATATTTAAGCTCCCTATACCAAGAATTGCCAAGAGTGGTATCTTTGAGATGCTTCAGGACTACATTTCCCATCATCCCTGGTGACTGGCCATGCTGGGCTGAAGGGAACGGGGAATGCAGCAACATCTGTAGGGCAACATGCCAGCTATCCCTGCTGTATACAAGGGAGAGAAAGGAACATGAGTCCCAAGCTCACCCCCTGTACCCTGCCACTTCCAGGGTCTACGTGCCAGTACCCTCTGTGAACTAGCCCAGAGTTTGTTTATGGGGGAGATATTGCAGATGGGTTGCTAAACGAGAGGAAACTGTGTGCAAAGAAATCTTAGCTTCCCCTAGGAAGCATTTGCACAGCACATTCTCCCCCTTCCCTGCTGTCATTCAGTGAAGCTGGTTTCTTCCTTAACGGCTGGCATGTTGTAACTTGCAAGGAACTAATGAGCATATAAACCCCGAAAGCCTAGATTTGGGACTGTAGGGAAAGGAGGGTAATTGCCAATCTTCACACATAATCAAAAAAGTGACAATATCAAGCCATGGAGTGATCATGGTGGTTCTTTTATCAATTAATGCACCTTTCCTTTCAAGTCATTCTGCTACTGGAACGGAGCGTGTTGCAACAAACAATAAAATTATTGTGTGTGCCTGCGTGCGTGCGTGCATAGGTGTGAGCGTGCTGTATTTTGCAATAAACTATGGGCAGATAGTTGTGTAACCCAATGCCAGCTTGTTTTGAATGTCTTTACAGTGTACATATTAAGGCATAGGTTACACGGTATTCTGGTGGTTCAGGTCGACGTTCTTCTTCTGCCATTCCCTTTTGCAGTGTATGGTAGAGGGTTCTGAATATAGGGCTATTGAAGTCCATATTTCTCATCTCCCCAAACTCATACATAATTTCGGCTTTCTGTAATTCTCACAAATGAGAAGAAGATGGGATTTCTTTATTTGCTCCCTCCTCCCAATTGTTCTATTTTTATTTTTGTTTAAAGGCTTCCTGGTGTTATATTTCCTCCTGTATTCATTACTGAATCCTCTTGTCAAATAATAAAATTACAACAGTTCTGTAGGCCACTGTGAGAATGACCAAAATACTCAAAACCCACAGTGTTTAATAAATGGAGTTGCCTTGAAATCACAAATCAAAACTTCAAAAATCCTCTGATTGCACTTAGGCATGACTTGAGTGTGATTTGGTTTGTTTGGATTCTACTGGGACGTTGCTAAAAACTGCCCATATTTTTAGCTTCTACTTTTAAAAATAGTTGTCTTGGTATTTATTTGTTTATTTATTGAAAAGTTACTTAGCACATTTTTCCTTACAAGGAAGTTCCAGTTGTAATGACAGAGAAACTGAAGCAGCTGATCTGCTTGTATAAAGTTATACACTTAGGAAATAGCCTCCACTTACTTTAATGGAGGGCAGGAGGGGGTATGTGTATTTATTTCGGCCTTAATTTTAGCCTAGGGCTTTAGTGATGTGTAGGTTGACTAGGACCACTGGTAATGAGAATCATCTCAAAGAAGAACAGTACACACTGGTTTGATACACAAGAGAGTGTTTTTTCTATTTCCCTGCAAATTTCTAAATACTGAAAACAGTAGCCACATTTGTGTGCTCTGCATGGTGGTTACTTTCAGCAGGTCAGGTCAGGACAAAAAGGTGCAATTTTCCACCTGTGTTTTCAAGACAATCCAACAGTTTGAGGAACTCTTTGAACTATAACTTACTGGTATATTTCACTGTCAGAAATACAGCACTGTGTTTTAGCCTTGGATTTTGCTTCTGGGTTTCTTTTCTTTTCCCCCTTTTAAATATGAAAAATTAAAATTCTTCCTGGAATATTTGGATCCAATCAATATTGTGAATTTTGATTTGAAAACACTTTCATAATAAACACTAAAGTATTAGGCCTCTTTACTTGCCTTCTTTGCAGTGTGTGTGCGCATAGCCTTATACTACTTGTCTGTTTACATCTCCCCATTGTCTACTCCGACGGGAAGTTGCTCTCTGGCATCTAAGGCCAAAGCTTTTCACATCCCCTGCTTCCTGAGAGCCTGGAGATGCCAGGAACTGAACATGGAACAGCAGGTCCTCTTTCGCTTGTCACTCATGGTTGTCACCTGGTAAGAACAGAGCTGCTGCCGCCGCCACTTCCCACTCCTCCTCTCTGACCTCCTTTTTTCTCCCCCACTGCCTTCAGTGCACCAGGGCGTCCCCAGGCTGCCTCCTGTCGCTTCAGGTCGTGGTGGTGGAGGCGGCGGCAGTGGCAGAAAAGCTATTTTCTCGCTTTTTGTCTCGGGCAGCAAAAATGTCTTGGCCCTGATTCTCCCTCTGTGGCAATCTAGGTTTCTCCTATGAGAGCAGGCACTGTTGCAGACACTCTTCCCCTTAAATCCACCCGTGGCTGGAACTTGTGTGATTCTTGCACCCATTCTGCAGAAAGGCGAAACTGATCTTTTGTTTTGGCAGGGTGAGAAGCTTTGGAGCTGGAGGGAGAGACTTTGACCTAATGTTCAAGAAACAAGAGAAAAAGCAAAAAACAAAAAAAGTTGATAGCACCCTTCTCTCAACATACTTAGAGAGTCCCCACCCAAAAAAAACCCTCATTCCCTTTGATCCACACAACAGGTGTACAAGGTAGTTCAGCCTAAGAGAGGCAGCTGGCCCTAGCTCAATTGTGTCCCATTCGTGCAGTTATAGGGTTGCCATATTTCTATAAGTAAAATTCAGGACACAAAATTTGTTAAGCTTTTTTTGGGAAATGGAACACAAAGTTGTTGGGCTTTTCTTAGGAATCAATCTCAAAATCACCATTTCCCCAAACTTCCTCCCAGCTGCTAGTTTCACTTGGAAATTCCAGATGTATGACAACCCCAACAATGTGGTACAGATGACCAGTCAAACCCAAGTAGCAAAACATTTGCTAAAAGTTAAGCCTGGTTTATTATTAATTAATTCATAAAGAATTTCAAAACATTTTGTAAATGCATTAACAGAAAAACAAGGCAAGGGTCCATAACAGTTGTTGGTCACCTTGGTGTACGCGATTGTTTGAGGGGCTCTGGATCTTGTTTGCATTACCAGGAAGTAGCTGGGATGAAATCAGCTGCAGGGTTAGTCCCTTAATTAGCTGCTTGGCTGACACACCGGCTTGATTGCCATGGAACTTTCAGCCTCCTAGAATTCCAAGTGGACAAGTTAGGGCAGAGGCAGAAATACGAGAACAGAATCTGGCAGTTCAGAATGAAGAACCCACTGGAAGGCTGCACAGTGAGTAACCTCTTATTTCATTCATAGCCCACCCCCTTCTCTCTCTCAGCTTAGTATATGTGGGGCTTGTGGGCCACAATGAAATCATTCACAGCCACTGAAGAATACCTGGCTGGTGGTCTACATCGGAGAGAGGGACTGATTTTTCTGCCTGCCCTTGAGCTGTGACATTGATCTTCCAAAGTGCTTTGCTGGCAATGTGACACGCATACACCCCAATTGCTTCTTCAAGATTCCTCTTCCCAGCCTCGCGGATGTGGCACTGGCTTTCTGGACAGAGGCCTAGCAAAGCTCGAAGAGTAGCCAAGGATGCTGGACTGACCTAACTGAGTTTCGAAGGTGGCAGGAGTCTCGTCGTATCCTGGTCAGAAACTGGAAGGCAGAGAGAGCTGCTGGGTGGGGTTAAGTTGCTGTTTCTGCTATTTTGCAGCAGGGCAGTTTTATATATTGGTTGTTGCATTCCCACCCTGCCCTGGGAGAGGATTGTGGGCATGTGATGTTGCCAGAGCCACAACTCCCCCACCCCAGCACACCTCTTGCAAAGCTAGGCAGCTTGTCGTTTGGCCCCAAGGCCTCCTGTTGCTGATTATCTCTACTCAGATGTTAGGCTTAAGCCATATATGTGATGCCTGATCATTTGAAGGGTTTCCTTGAGTTTGGTTCGGAAGGTGTAACGTAGATTGGAACAGAGAAGCGGGCCAAGTAACACACACTTCCCTGAAGCAAGTTTAAATCATCCTTTGGTTGTGAATCTTGCTGGGTTACCTTGAGCCAGTCATTACTTTGCAGGGCTGATGTGAGGATAAAACGGGGGGGGGGTTTCTTAGAGGAAAAGCTAGTTTGAAGGGAAAGGTGGATAAATACGCAACAGAAAACTGGGGAGAACTTAGAAGAGGTATCCAAAGATGGATGTGAGAAGCTGAGAAAGAATAATAATAGAATTGTTAAGTTGGAAGGGACCCCAAGGGCCATCTAGTCCAACCCCTCTGCAGTGCAGGAGTCTTTTTGCCTAACATGGGGCTCGAACCCACGACCCTGAGAATCAGTGGCCCTATGCTCCATCAACGTGAATTATCAAAAATAAAGACATAAAGTCACATGAAATTGTCTCCTCTGAACTGTCTGGGGAGACACAGGGATATAGACAAGATATATAACTGTAAGTTCAGGGCTGCAATCGTAAACACACTTTCTTGGGAGTGAGCCCCACTGGAACGCAATGGGAACTGCTCCTGACTAAACAGAAGATTGAGGGGAGGAAAACTGCGCAGGGAGGATGGTTTTGATCAGGAACACAGCATGCAATTAGAGAGAGGAGCAGTGGCATAGTGTGGGTTGCCTGAGCCCGGGGCCATGCTGAGGGGGTGGGTGGGAAGGAGGGAAACAGACAGAGTATGCAGGCACATTCAACTGCCCAACGGCATCCACATCACCTGGGAGATCTCAGCTGCAGAGCTAAGAAGAGAAGAGTTGATCCGTTGTCTGGAGCCCAGGAATGGAAGCTCTATTGAGGCAGCACTGGGTGTTGAAATTTGGCACCCTTAACAATTTTGCACCTGGGGCAACTGCCCCCCATTCTACACCACTGGAGAGGAGCACAATTCCCCACTGCGGCCAGTCCCGCCCCCAAGAGCCACACTTCCGTACAGCTGCATTCAAAAACAAACCAGCTAACCGCACACCACCCTGGGGATAATGTTCACGTGGCCACTGGATGCCTTGCGCATGTTGATCCTCCAACATCTACCAAGGATTCGAGCAAGCATTTTGTTTCCTTTACCTCTGTTAAGAGATGGCAGGACCGCTTGCAGTTCCAGACTTGCTGTGCATCCATTATGTGTGTACGCAGGGGGGGGGGGATTGCTCCAAGTGCCGTTGTTTTGTACAGCTCAGCTTCGTCAGTGAGTGCCAATGCCTTGCAAAGATTTAACATCCGATATAAAATATTAATATGGCTGCTGCTTCTAGCAAGCTGCATCTTGCACAGCAGGAGAACTGGGAGCCAGCCAGCAGAAGTTTCTGCTGCAAAATCTGCTTCTTTGGATTTGACATTTTTATTTCAAAAAATCTCTAGAAAAGAGAAATGTTACCATAATGCCTAGTAATCAATTGCAGGCTAAACATCCCTCATTGTAGGCTATTACCAGCATGACAATTGTAACTAATGAAAGCAATAATAATATTTTATAGCAGGCGTTAGCTCTGTCTTTGGTCACTTTGGGAGGAAAGGCATGGTGCAGTATTTCTCATAGCTATACTAAAATTAATATAGGGTGGTGGTCAACAAACTCTATGCGCTGGCACACTGGTCCTCAAAGGGTGTGGTGCACCACACTGGCATGGCAGGAGAGGATGGCAAGTGTGGCAGGAAGATTCAAGGACAATCAAAGAAATATTTAAACATTTCATTATGGCATGGTATGGTTGATGGGCATATTGGTCATCCATTCTCAGAAAACTGTCTTCATGAGTTTCTTCATGTAAGATGAGCCCAAGGCGATTCTCCGGGACCCTCCAAGTGTCCCTATTTTCCAGGGACAGTCCCAGATTTACAGAAGCCGTCTCAGTTTCTGATTTGACCCCAGAATGTCCTGCTTTTCCTTAGGATGCCCCTATTTTCATTGGGGGTGGTGGTGGGAGGAGATATGCAGTTTTGCAAACCCTGAGCCAAGGAGATAAGTAACTATACAACCTTTAGAAGACATCTGAAGGCAGCTCTGTCGAAGGAAGTTCTTAATTGTTTTATTATGGGGGTTTTTATGTTGGAAGCTGCCTAGAGTGGCTGTGGCAACCCAGTAAGATGGGCAGGGTTTATTATTATTATTATTATTATTATTATTATTATTATTATTATTATTATTATTATTGACGTCCCTATTTTCATTGGAGAAATGTTGGAAGGTATGTTCTCCCCACGTCTCCTCTCACCATGCGCATGCCCTTTGCCATCCCCACATCTGCTGAGGAAGCTTGTTGAGGGGGAATCCAGAACACATTTAGCGGGAATGCCAGGACTGCAGGAAGGAAATGGTTCTGTCATGCAAGGAAAAATCTTCACACTGCTGGAATGTTCACCTTAGCACTATGTTGAATGAAACCAGTGATCTATTAATATAATAATAAAATAGCAGGCTATATGCAGTAACGGTTGCGAATGTTGAACTCTACTGGTATAATGAATGGGTCTGTGCTGAATTGTCACAGACCATGCTTTTCCCAAAGGACTATGTCAGGAGGTGCGGTGCTTCCCTCGAACAAAAAAAGAGCCTTTTCTTGCAAAATCCCGACCCCTTCCTCCCTGCGTCTTCTCCAACCTTTGCAAAACACTTGCATCTGAGGCAGAGAGCATCTCTAGCCACGTTTTTGTGGATAGCCTCCTTTTTAAAAATGTTCGGTGAAAGTATATTAAAGGAGGCAGTGCATAGCATCATTGGGAGAGTGACCTTCCACTTCTGGCTTGCCAAGAGAAAGGGGAGCATCGCGTTGCAGAGGAGCTTCTTCAAAATAGTGACTTGCCTAATCACAAACTGGACATTGGCTCGCAGAGAGATCTGAATGAGCAAGCTGGTGTTCCCAGGAATGCTTTGTGCAAGTGAGGAAACCTAGCACACCAAATAGGAAGCTCCTTTCTACTGGGCCCATGGGTCCCTCTAACTCAAGACTGACAACACAGGAGCTTTCAAGGCTTCCAGCAGGAGTCCTTTCTTCTAGCCCTACCTGGAAATGCCAGGGACTGACCATGGAATCTTCTGGATGCAAAGCTAAGACTGAGCCACAGCCCCATCTACCCTCCATACACTGGCCTTTCCCCAAATTGGCAGGAGGGGGGCCTTTAATGTGAAAGGAGAGTAGCACAGGTTATCGCCATTATTTCTTTTTCAGACCTGTGAGTGCGTTATAATGGAAACACTTCCATATGGGCTTTGATTTGGCACAATGTTTGCATGGGGTGATGGAATTGGGAATGGGAAACAAAACGAACCCTGAGAACCGTTCTATTTAAGCCGTGTGAGATCTCTCAATGCCAGAGAGGGTGTGTAGATGTGTGGGTGCTACAGAAACTCTATTGATTTTGTAAAGGTCTCCTCCCTGTGTGTGGATATCATTTCTGTTGGGTGGAGATTTTGGCTAGATTTCAGAGAGACGTTGCAATCCACCCACCAGGAACTTCTACCTGTTGTCTAAGTAATGATAACAGTAATACTAATAATACAGGAGTACCTAAGGACCTTGTACATTATCAACAGCTGGTTTTCTGGCTTAAAAGTATGCAATCACTTTGCATGCCCCCTTCAGTGATGGAAAAGGAAAAGAAAACCTTTGCTACTGCGAATACTCATTCTCTTCCCACACAAGCTGCACACCTGCTTGCTAGTCTTTTCTTTTCCTGTGTGGCAGGCAGAACGAGTGCAGACCTGAAATGTTGTCCAAACCTTAAAGCCTGTAAACAAGTCTGTATCTTGTGTTTTCAGTATGACAGGGCATATCAAGATCTGAAAAGATTTTCCAAAAATGGAGATAATTTCTGCAAGCAACTCATGTCTATTCTTCAGCAGAGGTATGTATGTGTCCCCTCAACCTGGTAGACTTCAATCTCCCTTGTTTGCTCAGATGGCAAATTATTTTCTCCAAATGGTATGTGTGTGCTGGTGGAGGGAGTGGGGAGAGAGTTACTGTTCTCCGGAACAGACTTCTATAATACAAGGATCATTTCCTCCCGGCATGTTCGAACAGTTTCTATAAGGCTTGGTCTGATGCCACTTGAAATATAACTTGCTCATCCAGTAATTACTAGGGTGGCTGCTGGAATGTGAAGAAGGGGTGTGGAGAAAAGGTCTAATAGCAAGGACCAGCTTCAAGGTAGCATATACAGTATGTGGATTTTCTTCCTTTGGCCTGATGATGAGCTCAGTGGGATGTAACCCTAAACCATGGTTTTTTCATGGTTGAGACAAGTAGTGTAGGGGAACCTTGGGTTTATGTGACTCCTCCTTCAGGATAGCCATGCAGAGGAATTTGAAAGCTTCCCCCTTTTTTGGTTAAGCACAGGTTGCTATGTCATCTGAACCAGGTAAACTGTGGCAACCATAATTATAGTTTGTTTAAACAAGCCAGCATGAAGCCATAGTACGTTTCAACAAACCACTGTTAATATTAACAGGACTTTAGCATGCTGTCCAAACCCTAAACTGTGGTTAATCTAAAACAGAAGAAGCTGCTGTTCCCCTTCAAGCTACCCCAGTGAGAAGTGGGGAGTGAGGAGTTTGCAAGCCCAAGGCTCGCTGCAGCTCATCCCCATGACACGAAACCATAGTTTAATGTTAGGTGTGAACTTTTTGCTTTGACCTAAAGCATGCAAGGTTATGCTTAAAATTCTACAAGGAAGGCTCAAGCAGTATGTGGACCGAGAACTCCCAGAAGTGCAAGCTGGATTTAGAAGAGGCAGAGGAACCAGAGACCAAATTGCAAACATGCGCTGGATCATGGAGAAAGCTAGAGAGTTCCAGAAAGACATCTACTTCTGCTTCATTGACTATGCAAAAGCCTTTGACTGTGTCGACCACAGCAAACTATGGCAAGTTCTTAAAGAAATGGGAGTGCCTGATCACCTCATCTGTCGGGGATCACCTCATCTTGTGCAGGGAAGGCTGCACAAGAAGCAGTTATCCGCCGCCCGGCTGCCCAGGGCCGTCCGGAAACGCGGTGCTCACTGGAAGGACATCGTGAAGCTGAGACTCCAATACTTTGGCCACCTCATGAGAAGAGAAGACTCCCTGGAAAAGACCCTGATGTGGGAAAGATGGAGGGCACAATGAGAAGGGGACGACAGAGGACGAGATGGTTGGACAGTGTTCTCGAAGCTACCAGCATGAGTTTAACCAAACTGCGGGAGGCAGTGGAAGACAGAAGTGCCTGGCGTGCTCTGGTCCATGGGGTCACAAAGAGTTGGACACGACTAAACGACTAAACAACAACAACAACAAAGCATGCAAGCCTTCATAGATTGTGCAAAGTCCAATTCTACTGTGGATTCCCTTGAATGCAGCAAATATGGTTATATATATATATATATATATATATATATATATATATATGCTTTCGTAGATTTTCACGGGTACAGGAATGTAGGTTTTGGTGTCTTCGGGTGTCTTCCCGTGTAAGAGTTGGGGTGTCTAGGCGACGTTTCGACGAGGTCTCACTCGTCATCTTCAGGCTGGTGCTTTCGGCTGGTGCTTTCCAGTAACAAGAAGCCGAAAGCACCAGCCTGAAGATGACGAGTGAGACCTCGTCGAAACGTCGCCTAGACACCCCAACTCTTACACGGGAAGACACCCGAAGACACCAAAACCTACATATATATATATATATATATACACACACACACACACACACACACACACACACACACACACACATATATATGAAAGACCTGTGCTTCTGGAGCAACACTGGCTTTTGCCTCCCACAAGAGTCCCAACTAACCCAAAATAAAAGTCAGAACTGTTAGTCCCAACTAACCCAAAATAAAAACGTCGCCTAGACACCCCAACTCTTACACGGGAAGACACCCGAAGACACCAAAACCTACATATATATATATATATATATATATATATATATATATATATATACACACACACACACACACACACACACACACACACACATATATATATATGAAAGACCTGTGCTTCTGGAGCAACACTGGCTTTTGCCTCCCACAAGAGTCCCAACTAACCCAAAATAAAAGCAACAGGCATGGCTGGGAAGGGGGAAGAGGCAAGAGTAGTGAGTGGGGATGGTGATACTTTGCTCCTGATGACATCCGAAGTGTTGGAGCAGCACCCTTGAAAAAGAGTGGTGTGGAGCAGTCTACTGGATGATCCCAAATAACTTAAATGCAGTGCAGACTGAGAGGTGCCCAGTTATCGGAAAGAGTCCCTCATATGGACCTTAGCTCTTAACGCAGAGGGTAATCTCATTAAGGACAGGGCTGGGTGGACAGGACATTAAGTGTTAATTAACTCAGGTACTGGGTCATTGCACACATATCAACACACATTTCCTAACTCCTTGTGGCAGAATGTCCCCCCAAGGTCTCTGTGCAGTTAGAACTCATGGCCGGGTGATTGGGATGTTCCTTATGCAGAAAGGGGAAGGCTGTTTCACAGGAAAACATAAATGTAGGCTTCACCCAGTTACTGTGAAAAGGAGTTTGCTGGAGGTTACCGTACTGTCACTGCCCTATGACCAGGTCATCCTTAAACAGGGCTATCTATTTGCATTTTATAAGGAAGAAGTTCCAGGGATTCATTAGGCTTGCGCTTACCCAGTCCATTATGCACATTGGTTAATCTGGAGAAATTCACCTGCACGGCAACTGCAGCGGGGAGGATATTTGGCGGGAACCACTAGAGATTCCTCTAACAGGATCACACTTGGCTTGAACTTCCATAGCCCTACTTGGCTTGAACAACAGTGGCTTCCTCTGACGCCTTTCTGGAGTTTCCCATTCACTGAAATGTTCAGTTTGTGATCTATGCGTCTGCCTGCAGTTCTGACACATGTTTGGTTATGTAAACCTAATCAGAGGACTCAGCTACATTGGCGAAGAAAATGCATTTGCTTTACATGCATTCTAACACTGTGACACCAGATCGCACTGTGGAGTTCCATACAAAGTTTGCAACACATTTAACTGCAACTCTTTTTTGGTGTGTCTGGATCCAGCCAGAGTAGACCTTTGCACTGGTTCTGACAGGCCAACCAGTGTGAAACTAACCTGGGTTGCAGTGGAGCCACCTGTAAGCAAGAGGGGGGACCTTCAGCAGGCAAGGGTCCAGAGACAGAAAGGGGAAAGTAGGGGAGGCAAACCCCTGAGCTCTGGCTAACTAAACAATTCAGTAGAGTGATGTGCATCAAAGTGATTTTCAGTGAAGTGATGCTCAACAGGGTGGATCTGGGAAGCCAGAAGCCACACAAGTGATCCAGCAAATGATTTCATAGTGGAACTGAGTAACCAGATCCTGAAGCCAGAAATATTGTTGCTTTGAAGCCTGGAGTTTTTGCACTCTCATAAACAAAAGCCTCAAAGGAAATTCCAGCATTGATTGTGTAGCCTTATGAGGCTTTGCCCTCGGGTGGGGAAAATATTGCGCCCGGGAAAGGGAAGTGGGAGTCAACAGACACTCAAGGAATAGTTTCGGAGAAAAGGCTTTTATTTCTACCATCCATGAACTGGTAGAAGGAGCAAGTGTGATAGTTCACAAAAAGCATGCACGGGTTCACAATCATGTGCACAAACATATATACCCCTTCCAGTTCCCTCCCCTTTTCTCCTCCTTCTTCCAGAGTCCTGCCCCATGAGTTCCTCTGAGCATGAACAGAAAGCTCCCCTGTCTTGGGACCATTTTTGGGCTCTTCCCAGGAAGGGGGTGAGGGAGTTTCAGAGTGTTCAGATATGTTTCAATCTCTTGTTCTGGCATAGTTCCCGGAAAGAAAGTTGCAAGTCAAATATACTGTTTGGCAAGGTCAACTATAGCCTGAGAAGCGACCTTTGTTACAGCAGAGCGAAATGTTTCTGATGCTTAGCTAATGCATTTTAGCTGCTGAGAAAAATGATTTTGAAAAGCTTTGAGAAGCTTTGAGCCTGCTTTGGGGGGGGGGCTTCAGGCCTAGATGGGGTCACCTGTCCTTCATTCCTTCAATTGGATCATGGAGGTGTCATCCCTATTTCCTGTACCTGATATAGATAGGTCATGTAGGTCAGAGATAAAGGATTCTCTTTCGTGGAGACAGGTGGTTGTAGTCATCTAGTCTAGGTCCGATTAGGCCTAGATTTGAACAACAGGCTCCTCTCCCAAGGGCCACAATATTGCATTAATTTTGGATTTCATTGATTGGATTGCCAAAAGCCACATCCTGCGCGTATGACTGGTGACCTTGCCTCTACTAAGATGACCAACTTGATTCACCAGGTTGCCTTTTTTTGCTGGATCGTGCCCCGATTTAGCAGTCATATTGTTCCTGCAATTGCTATTGATTTTGTAAAGTCACAAACAGAGTTTCAGAAGATTTACTAAGACACATTTCACCCAAGGGGGAAGGCTGGGAGGAAGGCTTTTAGCTCTAACTTGTTATTTCATCCTGAAAACCTAATTCATTTTACTGTCAGATATTCTGAGTAGAGAGCAAGGATTTCATTAGCTGTGCATTCCAAAGAGAAATTGCCATTCCATAGAAGATTTGCCTTGCATCTTAAACCTCAAGGCTCCCCTTTCTAGGAGACACCTTTTTGAAAGTAATTATTTTCTAAATATGATGAAATGCTTTACCACTTATGCAGTAGGACAAGTGAAATTCGGGCACACACAAAAACCCCTCAATTCGCTTCCTTTTTTACAAGCTTGGGATATCACCATTACTTCCATGCTACTTGGATAATAAAATATGACATTTGTCATGAGATGAACTACATTAAATCACGTCGGTGGGTGATAAATTTACCTTGTGAACATATAAGCATCATCAGCTGTTCTGATTCTTTTGCATGGCAATGAAAAGAATGGAAACTTCTGCCTATGAAGTGTGCGGTCTACCAAGCGATGGTTGCCTCCCCGAATATTTATTTGGTGCCCCTTTGATTAATGCTGGGGTCTCCAACCTTTTCGGAATTTTGAGAAAGTGCCTTGGGTGCCAGCCACAAAATGGCTGCAGTGGGGATGTGGCTTAAACACAAAATGGCTGCTGCATCTAAAGAGCTGGAAAATAGGACCACAAAATGGTGTGAGCATGCCATCCCTCGGTCAATGGGAGCCAAGGAAGCACCTACATCAGTCATCGCCACACTCCCAGAGAAAAGCTATTTGCGCCACTTCCTTCAGAACAGAAGGGATGGAAGTAATCAAATTATTACCTTCAGTCAAATGTGGGCATGTTTAAGGAGACTTGGGGCAAGCAGGAGCGGAGCAGGAAGAGCAAACAGTCTCATGTGTATTGTGGATTTTTGAAGGGAGATTTACTGAGACCTTTTTGAGGGCATCACACAAGGTACTGGTGGGCTCACTGGTGCCCACAGGCACTGTGTTGGTGACCAGTGTTATTGCTTGCACGGTGTATGTGTGAATGAGCCATTGCAGATTAGGCAGTGCACAAATACAATGTTCATTTCACCTCAAAAGACAATGCAATTCAGTGAAGTCAGTTGCATGCTATTAAATGATGTGCAAGAAGTCGATTTAGGTACAGTACATGTATGAACCAGTGCAGAAAACAGATCCACTTGTGCGCACATTTCACCTTAATGCGCCATTTCTGCACCAGAGAATTGGAAAGCTTGTCATTTGAGCTCATTGTTTTTCATTACATGTCAGGCCTTGTCCTCCGGTTTCTCTGCTATCCATGCCACACCCCTCATTTGAAGAGCATCGATTGATAAATCAAATTCCATTAAAAGCCAGCAAGAGTGGCTGAGTATTGCTAAACAATTTTCTTGGGTAAATTACATGAATGTTGAAGGCAAACAGGACATAACTGATTCATGATGGTGCATTAGCAGAGCACTTAGGAGTGGTTGTGGCACTGCTGAGTGACGTGACTTGTGGGTCAGCATGGAAGAGTAAGAATATACTTCCAAAATGACAGATCTTTGCTGTCGAGATACAAGGAGCTGCTTGCATCATGACCTCTGGTTTCCTTGTTGGCAGGGCTGATTTGGAGATCACATATGGCAAAGGGCTGGATAAACTGGCCCACAAGCTCACCAAAGCATTGGGCAAAATGAAGGTCAGGTAAGTGACATCAGTTCCCACCTAGAACCCAGTTGCTCCGATAGGGTTTTCTTTTTCCTTTGTCATGGAAAGTTGTAGTCTAGGGCCCTGGGCGTACATGAGGCTCCCATTGCTTCCTATGGCAAATGGAGCTCCAGAAGTGCGCCTGGTCCTTTGCCCTTCTGTGCCCAACAATGAAAACCCCTTGCTCAGCAAAAGGTCTGCCTTCCTGGCAGCCATACTTACAGTATGCTGCCTTCTGAGCTAGGCATATGTATTGAGGGGGTGCTGCCACACAGATGCTGCTGACACATTCTCAACAATAGAATGGGGGGGGGGAGGTCAGTGGAATCCCCAACATCTAATAGAATGGGGCAGCTGTTCCCAGGTTTGTCTTTTCTCTAAAATGGCTGGCACAAGTTTAAAGTCATCTTCTGTGTTTTTAAGGTGACAGTGGCTTGCCGAACAGCTGCAATTCCTCTTGCAAAACAACCGTTGTGGATTGAGTTTGATCCCCAGTTAATTGCACAAAATGGCATCCTATGTAAATCTCCATGCAGAACTGTTAAAATGTATTGTGTCTGAGACCAGATTTTTAGCAGACGTGTTGAAGTAAGAATAAATGTGTATACTATATTTCCTCCCCCCCCCCTTTTTTTTTTGTTTGGTCTCCATTCAGTTATATTTGCAGTGCCTGGCAATGTGTTTCTGAAGGGATGAAATCTGCCTCCGATTTGCACAAGTAAGTACAGTCTGGTCCATTATTCAAAGTCCACTGAGAGCTGGGAGGGTTTTAAAACCTGTACAATCAACATGGCAGTTTTTATTGCCTACTCTGGGATTGCATGGAGAATATTTACTGCATTTCCCTCGGCGGTTGTCTAGCAAATAATTTTTCGGAAGGCAAATGTTAATGCAGCAGGTGTATATGTTTTATGTTCTGTGCCCAGGAAACTTGGCAAAGCCATTCAGATGGAAGCTATAAGTCCAACAAATCACGTCCTGGAGGAGCATGAGAAGAGGAAAAAAGCAGTGAGTTCAAATAACCTTGCTTTTCTGATGATCTGGTGCAATGTCTGTGCAGGTGATGATGCATAATGCACAAAGTTCTGTTTCTAAGTAAGGCTGCATCGTTAAAGTCAATGGCTTCTGATTGCTGGTGGCTTCTGGTTGTGTCAGCAGGAGCAGGATCACAACCTAAGTCTATGAGGATTTGGTTTTGCAAAGGGCCTCTTGCCAATCTGGTGTGATGCTAATATTATTGTCCACTTGCGCTAAATATATATATTTCCTTTAAAATCTTTAGATTCCGACTTTCCTTAAAAGGCCCAATCTGGCTAGATTTTCTTAGGCTGTACATTGATAATGGAACAAAGCCATATTGTCTCGCCCCTCATATACCCAATCCATCACTGTGCTCTGCAGGATACCATCTTAATAGAAGATCCATTCCAGACCTTTGGATTTCCCTCCTGTTACATATTAGGCAGGAACTATCTCTGTTGAAAGACCTTCCTCTTTCAACAAGTTAAGATCTCTACTGTACATGTATCTGTACTAGAACCATTTTTATATATGGAATTGTCTTTCAAGTGTTTGCATTTATTTTTATATAGGTAACTGCTTTTAATTGTTTTTTGCACTTCGATGTCTCATGGTTGTTGTTTTTTTATATACCATATTTTTTGCACCATAACACTCACTTTTTTCCTCCTAAAAAGTAAGGGGAAATGTCTGTGCGTGTTATGGAGGGAATGCCTACAGGTGGTATGCCTACGGATTTTCCTCCTCTAAAAACTACGTGCGTGTTATGGTCAGGTGCGTGCTATAGAGCGAAAAATACAGTAATTGTACATTTTATGGTTGTAGCCTCCCCGGGGATATTATGGTTAAGGACAGAGGAGAAATCAAATAAATAAATAAATAAGCAAGCAAGCAAGCAATGATATGCTTCTCAAATGTCATTGTGTTTCTCTTCCATAAGCTAGATAATACAGTTGCGAAGGCAGCGGACCTGGTGACCGGCAACTGGCGCCAACAAATAAAGGCAAGTTTCCATTTTTCGTTGTTGCAAAGGTACCAAGTCAAGATCAACCCCAGGAAACTCTTCCGCGTCCCGTTGAATTCAGCTACACGAAGGGGGCTAAGAAGTGCTTGATTAGATTATGTACCATGGTTTGAAATAAAAGGCATTGGTTAGCTATGCTAGAATGCAGATATAGAGGGAGTTTGAAAAACCATCTATGGAGAGGAAAGGCAGCCCCATGTGGTATCATCTGTATGAGCCTTAAACAGCAAAGGAGATGATCTATAGGCTAAATGGAGCATAGGAAGCTTCCTTACACTAGCCACTGGTCCATCTAACTCTATATTGTCTACACTGACTGGCAGTGGCTCTCCAGAGCTTCACAAATGAATCTTTAGTTGTCCTACCATGATTGAAGATGGGTCCTTTTGCATGCCAAAAAAAACCCACCAAATTGTTTTTCCACTTGGCTATAGAACTTTCCTTCCCCTCACTCCCAATGGAACAACAAAGCTGTGTACCGTTTTTCTGGTGCAAGGCACCTTCCTGTGTTTCTATAAACTACAAAGGTATCCAGCACCCAAAATTTCGCTTGCAGGCATTTGAAACTATAGATCTGTGGTGCCCATCTTTGCTGTTCCAGACCAGGTTAACAAAGTTAAAAATGATTGTGTGTGTGTGTACATGTTTGCAAGTAGTTTCTGGTCGCATCCACTCTATGAATGCACATGGCTTCCCCCAAAGAATCCTGAGAACTTCAGTTTGGGGGGTGGAGTGCCTGGAATTGTAGTTCTGTGAGGAGGGAACTACAATTCCCAGGATTCTTTGGGAGGAAGCCATGCGCTTTAAATGCACGGTGTGGATGTGACCTCTGTGACACAGGTGAAGAAGATACATACTTCCCAGGAATTCCAGCCCAGGTTGCTGTTGGTGAGCCTGTGCAGATCAGTTTGCTGCAACTGAATCTCAGTGGAGGTCTTTAGATCAACACCATTTGTGGAGCTTACAAACACAAGGATTAATTTATGTGTTCAAGAGCAGCTAGTAACTGAATGCAGCATAATGAGAAGTCCTCACTTGTCCTCTGCCTGATGATATCTCCTTTGCACCATACGCCGCGCTCGCCATTCCAAGACAATGACATCTTACCCACTGTCAGAGTCGCGCCCTAACCCCTTCCATCAGTGAAAGACGAGTCTGGGCAGAGAACAATAATCACGACATCGAATAATAAATTGTCTATGAGAGATCCCTACTCAGTTCGATCCCCAGCTCAGCTTGAAAAATATGCAGTTTCCTTCAACCCCTCACATCCCAATTGATTTCTGTGTGTTTGGTGGCAGGCCAAGAAGAAATTAAAGGAGCTAACCAAGAACCACGAAGCGCTCTTCCGTGAAACAGAGAGCTCCCAAGCGCTGGCTTCACCAAAGACCAAAAGGAAGGTAAATCTTCAGACAGGCGCTTGCCTCTTGGGTTTCTACACAGCCAGATTACCTGCCTGCAACCATGTGGGTTGTGTGTAAGAGAATGGGTGTCCCCAGGAAAATTCCCAGTGTCCCCTGGGCCAAGAGCATTAGGTCACATGATGCAGTGCAATCTCCTCCACAGTAGAAGCTAAGGTAGTTGACAAATCATGAAGACAGTGTGGTGGCATGGTTAGAGGGCTGGACTACGTCCAGAGAGGCCCAGATTCCATACACTCCCAACATTTCTCTGATGAAAATTGGGACATCCAATTTTTTAAATAATAATCATAATAATATAGTACCCCACCCATCTGACAGGGTAGCCCCGACCACTGTGGATGGCTTCCAACATACGTATATAAAAACATACTGAAACATTAATTATAAGAATATAAGTTTACCACTTCTTTTCACTATCCTCCCTCCTTTCTTCTTCCCCAATCAAATCCACGCTTGATGGTGAAGCTCCATACATGACCTTGGGTCAGTTACTATCTCTCTCCCTAGCTTATCTCATAGGGTTATTATGAGGATAAAATGGTGGACAAGAGCCATGTGTGAGGTTATTGAATTGAACGTTGGGCTATAAAAGTAGTAACGATAATAACAGCCTACTTTTCTGAAGCATTGGTCCTGCCAGGCTGCTAGATAAAATGACAAGAGTCAATCTATTAGGTGTCTTTGAGGGGAGAGGGTGACTTTCAGCATTGTGAAGCAAAGACTCATGATTTGCTACACACAAAACACAGTTTTCTGCATGTTGTCATGCACATAGCACGCTGTTAAGCTGTTGGCCTTACCTCTCCTGACCTCACAGGTGCATAAATAGAAGATAATTTGCCCCTGCCAACACGGCTATGAGAACAATGCCTCTGGTGAGAGAAGTCAATCATCTTTCTCTTTTTTTAAACAACTTGCATTTATATTTTCATTTCAGTTGCTCAGAAACCTGGAAAAATCTGCGACGAAACTGGGAAAGGACGATGAAGATTACTATGACAAGAATCTAGCTGCCTGTAAAACTAGGTTGAAATGGGAAAGCACTTTAGAAAATTGCCACCAGGCAAGTCGTTTGAGGTTCTTTTCTTGTGCTGTTGTACATTTTCATTCTGACACTTCCCCTTGAATATAAACAAGCCTCATTTCTGCACTGCCATCCATTTTTTATTTTGATTTGCAATTCAGTGAGAACAGTGAGGTACCTCCTGATCTGCAGCTGTGTGTTCGAGAAGGGAAAGGGGGTGGGTGGGAATCAAGGTCCTGGGAGCAGAGGACTACTCTTGGAAGTTATAAACATTAAAGGGAGGAGCTGCAGATCAAAATGCAGCTCAAGATTTGAGCACATGTTCTGCAAGCCGGACGGTTCCAGGTCGAGTTCCTCAACTCTACAACTAGAAAGGCCTCAGGCTGGAGCCAGTTAGAGTAGACGACCCCAGGTGAATCAGACCAAAACTCAGAGGTATGTCCAAGATTCCATCTCTGGCATCTCTCCAGAGAAGGCTATATAAAACCCCGGAGCAGTGCTGACTTGGCATATCCTCAGAATGACATAGCTTCATATGTTTGTGCATGCATTTGTCACCCCATGCTAGCATAGCAAATTGTCCCAGGGAATAAAAAAGTCAGTCCTGCAACATCCACTGGAGTTGCTTGATGATGATGATGATGATTGTGGCGTTCGTATGGAGCCCCCGGTCGTCTCACAGAGTACACCACTAATCCGCTGCCACCAACCAGGTCCTCCCCGGTAAAATCACTTAGTCTCAGTCAGGTTCTCAAATTAACAAAGAAGAGTGTAGTTTATTTCAGACACAAACAAACTTTAACCGCATTCCAAACCTACTCTACCGCATTCCAAACCTACCCTAAACAGAAGCTAATAAAGGAGGAACTCCTTGTATTAGACAACTCTATCAGGAACCACCAAGCTTGGCAAGAGTTCCAAAAGGAAAAACAAAACATTTACCACTCTCAACTGGAGCTACTGAAAAAACAGAAAAACAAGAAACTCTCCAACCTTTCCAACCTACAGGCTACTAATCAAAACAAGATCAACAATATTGTCAATCTCTCACAACAAGCACTCAGCCCAGCCGAGGAATCAGTCCTTTCACGTGGACTGTCATTCTGCCCTGCCAAATCCCCACACATGATTCAGTTCTACGGGGACTTGGAAGCATTTTTCCGCCGTTTACGCCTGAAGGAGTATTTTCAACACACACAACAACAAGACAAATCAGAACAAACAACAACTTCACAACACAACGCCTCTCAACCCACTGGAGAACAACAACCACCCTCCCAACAGAACACTGACCACCAACTACCACCGAAAAAGTGTTACACAAAAAGGGACTCCACATGGACCCCTCCTGATGGACGCAATACCACACTGGACTTGTACATTGACTGCTTCCGCCACAGAATCCAAACAGATGTGACCAGAAAACACCATCGCTTACAACAAAATCTAAACCATGCTGAAAGGAGAGCCATAAATAATCTCAGAAACAACCCAGACATTATAATTAAAGAAGCAGACAAAGGTGGAGCTGTCGTCATCATGAACAAAACTGACTACATTCAGGAGGCTCACAAACAACTTTCCAATACCGCCTTTTACACAAAATTGGACTCAGACCCCACACAAGAATACAAGAAAGAACTAAACAAGATTGTTAAGGAGCTACCCCCACACATCCAAGAACAGATCCTCACCAACACACCAACAGAACCTCGACCAGGAACTTTCTATCTTCTACCCAAAATACACAAACCAGGAAATCCAGGACGCCCCATCATTTCAGGTATTGGCACTGTTACAGTGGGTGTCTCCGGTTATATGGACTCTGTTCTGAAACCATATGCCATCAATGCTCCCAGCTATGTACGTGACACCACAGATTTTCTGAGGAAAATACAATCTTTAAATAATCTTCCCAACAATACTATACTAGCTACTATGGATGTGGAATCTCTGTATACCAACATCCCACACAACGATGGTTTACAAGCTATAAGGAACACCATATCAGATAAAACCACAGCGGACCTTGCCACCAAACTCTGCCAATTTGTCCTTACCCACAACAACTTCAAATTCAGTGATGACCTGTTCCTTCAGATCAGCGGCACAGCAATGGGCACCCGCATGGCCCCACAGTATGCCAACATCTTCATGGCAGATTTAGAACAACGTTTCCTGAACTCCTACCCACTCAAACCTCTCTTGTACCTGCGATACATTGACGATATTTTTATCATCTGGACACATGGTCAACAGACCCTGGACACCTTTCACCAGAAATTTAATGATTTTCACCCCACAATCAACCTTACAATGAATCAATCTATGCAAGAAATACATTTTTTGGACACTACTATAAAAATACAGGATGGGCGCATAGACACCACCTTATACCGCAAACCAACTGACCGACAAACATATCTACATGCCTCTAGCTACCATCCCAAACATACCAAACAGTCCATTGTATATAGCCAGGCACTACGTTACAGCCGCATCTGTTCCAATTCTACAGACAGAGACTCTCACCTAAGAGATCTACAGCAAACCTTCTCAGAACTAAAATACCCAGCAGATGAAGTTAGACAACAGATCAACAGAGCCAGACTGATACCCAGAGAGAACTTGCTGCAAGACAGACCCAAAAAAGAAAATAACAGAACACCTCTAGTCATCACATACAGCTCCCAAGTTAAAACAGTACAACGCATCATCAGAGATCTACAACCTCTCCTGGACAATGACAGTTCTCTTTCTCAAGCTCTGGGAGGAAGACCTTTCATTGCCTACAGACAGCCACCCAATCTTAAACAACTCCTAACCCACAATAATACTACAACCAGACTTAACACAGACACTGGCACCAGAGCCTGCAATAAACCCAGATGCCAACTTTGCTGCCACAAACACCCGGACAACACCATTACTGGCCCCAACAACATCACACATACCATCTCGGGACTATTTAATTGCTCATCGTCTAACATTGTGTATGCCATCAAATGCCAACAGTGTCCTTCAGCTCTCTATATTGGACAAACAGGCCAAACCTTACGCCAAAGAATAAACGGACATAAATCTGACATCAAGAATCACAGAACAGAGAAACCAGTAGGAGAACACTTCAATCTCCCAGGACATTCTATACAAGATCTCAAAGTAGCTGTTTTACTACAAAGGAATTTCAGAAATAGACTGGAAAGAGAAGCTGCTGAATTACAACTCATTACCAAACTTAAAACCATGGAAAGACCTGGGCTGAACAAAGACATTGGATTCTTATCTCACTATACATGACTAAACCATTTCTCACCTTCCCACCCCTTGCCTTTTCCTGTAAGACCTATTACAGTCGTTAAGAGTCGTCAAGAGGCTCTCTCAGCTATCTGCCTATCTCCCATTCCCACCACCCTTCTGAGTAACACCCCTCCCCACCTTCTCACTATATAGAAGGATCTGGCAACTTCTGTTTCAGTGTATCTGAAGAAGTGTGCATGCACACGAAAGCTCATACCAAGAACTAACTTAGTTGGTCTTTAAGGTGCTACTGGAAGGAATTTTTTTATTTTGACTATGGCAGACCAACACGGCTACCTATCTACTACTGATTCCAAACCTTGTTACTCTTTGCTTTCTTAGTTTTGTTTTATCCTGTCTCTATCTCTTCTACCTCCCCTCACACAAGAACCCACTGCACTAACTGTCTCTCTATTACCTGCCAACTGCTTTTCCAACTGCCTTTCCCAACCAACCCACTAAAACCAACCAACTGCCCACCAACAACTAACTCAAACCTCGGGCTAAGCCCTTTTATATACAGGTAGGCTCCGCCTCTGGCTTTCCTATTGGTTTACATTTTAACCCTTTCTCTCCCCCCTGTACAGACATTTTTCAAACGAACGAGCAAATGCTAGCATAGCAAATCGTCCCAGGGAATAAGAAAGTCAGTCCCGCAACATCCACTGGAATTGCTTGATGATGATGATTTTGATTTTGTTATTTATGTCCTGCCTATGTGGCTGGGTTTCCCCTGCTTCTCTGGGGCTGCTTTTATTTCCTAGTTTCTTAAGGGAAGATATCCCTTTGGCACCAGCACACCAAGCAATTTAATCTAGCCTTGAAATTGCTTGATTCTCACCCATCTCAAAAGGGTGGAGGCTCACACAGAGCCCCAGTTTGCACCTAAGCCAAGCTTATGAAGTAGCAAACGTTTGGGCTCTTGGAGAGGAGATCCCAGCCTCTTTGCTGGTGATCCCTGGTCATTTTTGCTGCTGTGTTGAGCTCAGCTGTACTTTGGCTTAGTGTGTTGCCTGGGGGTGGAAAACAGCACTCACTGCCAGGACCATGACACGGCTTGGGAGAGAGGCTCAGAAGCATCATTGAATGTGACCCATGGGGTCAGTGTGGATGTTTACCCCCCATGGCAAAATCTGTAGATCCAACAAAGCTGCAACATCTGGTTTGTCATAGACAACGTTATAATCTGACTTGAAACGTAATGAAATGTAATTCATCAAAGAGGCTTTTTAAAGAAACACCCTCCCACCCCCAAAAAGCACCAGCATCAACAGATTGGCCGTAAATTTCATACTCAATCATTTCTTTTCTAGAAGCAGAAATTTAATTAAATGCTGTTAAGCATCACCACCTCCACAGAGTCACTGTATTTTTAATCACATGCTGAGTTCTGTTCCAAGCCTTTTAGCATTCTTCAGCTAAAGGAACACCTACATAAAAGAGACGAAGGGTGCAATGCAGCCAAAGCAAAACACTTTTAAACCCGGTTGATTTCAGTGGAGGGAGAATCATGTGCTTCACATGTGTGCCTATGGCTGTTTGGGTGCACCCTTTCCACTCACAGGGGTCCTAAGTACTTGTGTGATGTAATGAGTAGGTTGATAGTAGGGACGCGGGTGGCGCTGTGGTCTAAACCACTGAGCTTCTTGGGCTTGCCGATCAGAAGGTTGGCAGTTTGAATCCCCGCGACGGGGTGAGCTCCCATTGCTCTTTCCCAGCTCCTGCCAACCTAGCAGTTCGAAAGCATGCCAGTGCAAGTAGATACATAGGTATCACTGCAGAGAGAAGGTAAATGGTGTTTCCGTGCACTCTGGCTTCCGTCACAGTGTTCCGTTGCGCCAGAAGCAGTTTAGTTATGCTGGCCATGTGACCTGAAAGCTGTCTGTGGACAAACTCCGGCTCCCTCGACCTGAAAGCAAGATGAGTGCCGCAACCCCATATTCGCCTTTGACTGGACTTAACCATCCAAGGGTCCTTTACCTTTACCTAGGTTGATAGTACAGTGGTACCTTGGGTTACATACACTTCAGGTTACAGACTCCGCTAACCCAGAAATAGTCCCTCTGGTTAAGAACTTTGCTTCAGGATGAGAACAGAAATTGTGCTCCAAATAATAATTCTAGCATGACTAGAAACCATGGATGGAAATTGCAGGGCAGGTTTTGGGGGACATATTAGGAACACTTCCTATTGGTAATGCTCAAAATAAAAAAAATTCCTTCCTGTAGCACCTTAATTTTTTTTATTTTGACTATGGCAGACCAACACGGTTACCTATCTGTTATTGGTAATGCTGTTCAGCAGTGGAGCAGATTGTCTTGGGATGTGGCAGGTTCTCATTTGCAGGAGCTATTTTTGCATAGTCTGGATTGGGGACGGGGTTCCTCTGGTGGCTCTGTGTGCAGCAGACCAATCTAATCCTTGCAGATTGCCCATTTTGTGTGGTAATGGCTTCCTCCCTTCCTTTAAACAGAGCATCCTAGAACTCGAAAAGGAGCGACTGCATCTTCTGTGCAATACATTAAATTGTTACAGCCAGCATCTTTCCAGTTTGGCACAGAACCTAATTGCGGTATGTAATATTACAATTTTTTACCTCCAGTGGTTAGAAAGTTCGTTTTTAAAAAGGAACTGTTTCCAGTTCAAGAACGTTGTTTTGCAAAATGAACTGGTTCAGTTCCAGTTCATCCAAATGAACCGTTTAGTTCATAAAAAGTTCATCCTTGGCATACATTTTTTCAGCATTCAGAATGTTACCAGCCAGTATGCTGAACCAAAGTCCAAAAGCAAATCGGAGGCCACACACAAGTAATAAGATGTCTGATAGACAGAACGTAAGCAGGTTAAACTTTCCCCATAATTGTATTTCCATACTAGAAGACTTACTCTGTTTTATTTCTGCCACCTACACAGCTCTTAGAGGCACAAAGCATCACTGTTGCTAAGGAATCCGAAAGAAGGAATGTGAGGCATTTCTCTCTTCTAACCTGAATAGCTTGCAGCAAGAAGTACAGGTCCAGGAAATGCCTCACATTCCTTCTGATTCCTTAGCAACAGTGACTGACTGAGTGTCTTTAGCAACAGCCTAATAAGCCTTAGACCGTTTCTGCCACATTTAGCTTTGCAACTTTCTTTAGAAATGTTTAGTTGATTTTTTTAAATCAACCTCCGGGCCTCCTGCTGGGGGATGGCGAGGGCAAAAGTAATGAACATGAAGATGAACTATAAATCATTCAAAGTTCTATCCCCAAACTGAACTTTATTCACCTTTAGAACACATGACATTTACAAGTACTACTTTCAGGTGTAGTTCAGAGATTTTTGAACTACCGTAGTTTTCGCTCCATAACACGCATTTTTTTCCTCCTAGAAAGTAAGGGGAAATGTCTGTGCGTGTTACGGAGCGAATGCTTCCCTCCTCCGTGGTTTCCAGCGGGAGAAGAGCCGCTGAATGGGGAGGAGAGAGGGACAGAGTGCCTGCTTCTTTAAAGGAGCAAAGCGAGAGGGGAGAGGAGCCGCTTACACGAGTGTAAGCGGCTCCTGTCCGGTTGGCTCCTTTAAAGCAAGAAGGTTTTGCTTCTCTCCCTCCTCCCCACTCAGCGGCTCTTATCCCGCTTTGCGGGGGGAGGGAGAGAAGCAGAGCTGGAGGGACAGAGAACAACCGGTAGGCTCCTTTAACGCAAGCACGTTCTGCTTCTCTCCCTCCTTAGCGAGCTGAAAAACTTTGCTGGAGGGACAGAGAGCCTGCTTGCTTTAAAGGAGCAAAGCGAGAGGGGAGGGGAGCCGCTTACACGAGTGTAAGCGGCTCCTGTCCGGTTGGCTCCTTTAAAGCAAGAAGGTTTTGCTTCTCTCCCTCCTCCCCACTCAGCGGCTCTTATCCCGCTTTGCGGGGGGAGGGAGAGAAGCAGAGCTGGAGGGACAGAGAACAACCGGTAGGCTCCTTTAACGCAAGCACGTTCTGCTTCTCTCCCTCCTTAGCGAGCTGAAAAACTTTGCTGGAGGGACAGAGAGCCTGCTTGCTTTAAAGGAGCAAAGCGAGAGGGGAGGGGAGCCGCTTACACGAGTGTAAGCGGCTCCTGTCCGGTCGGCTCCTTTAAAGCAAGCAGGCTCTCTGTCCCTCCAGCAAAGTTTTTCAGCTCGCTAAGGAGGGAGAGAAGCAGAACCTCCTTGCTTTAAAGTCAGATCACATAGCATGACCATGGCTACAGTTTGCACCAAAAAAATCACGCACCCACTGTTACCTGGGGCTGCAGTGGTGCAAAAACATGGTTACAAACATGGATCCACATGGATCCTCAGGATTTTTGCATTGGGCTACCCCAAACTCACCGTCAGATCACATGTCTGTGGCCACAGCATGAACCACAAAAATCATACATCCACTGTTTCGTTTAGAATATTTTTTTTCTTGTTTTCCTCCTCTAAAATCTACATGCGTGTTATGGTCGGGTGCGTGTTATCGAGCGAAAAATACGGTAGTTAGTGAACTTTGTTCAATGGGACTAATTCATTCTAAGCACTGTTCACTTCCATCTAAATACTATTAGAACTTCTTTTCATATCGAATCTTGTTTGTCCTGATTCTAGTGCCACACAAGGCTTCATAATGCGGTCAGTGAAGTGGATGCACACAAGGACACACAGATGTTGGGAGAAGAAATGTCCATGCCTGCTACAGAGACCAAGCTGGAGCTGTTATTAACAGACTATTATGTAAGTGCACTACTGAGATGCTTGTCATCATGACGGGCAATGTTTGTATGGCAATAGGAACTGCCTGCTAGGGCTGGGCAATTTATCGATATATCTTTCAAACCCAGTTTGAAGTCCATATCGAGATATCAGTTTCATAGTTTTTGACCTGGCAATGTATCGTGAATAAGGATGTTTGTGTGTGTGCTATGCAAAAATCACAATGTAGGAAAAAGCATGGAACCAACCAATGCTTTTCTTGATTCCTGCCGCCTGTTAACTCTGCTGGCTCAGCTCTCCCCCGCCTCCTTCAGGGAGCAGCGAACCACAAGAGCATTGGCCGGCGAAAACCACAATGCAGTAAAAACTGAAGCCAGCCAGTGCCTCTACGTAGCTCCATCCTTATTTCAGACATCGTAACATAGCAGTATATCACAATGTTTAGCCAATGCTATATCACAATGTTGAAAACAAGATATCGCCCAGTACTACTGACTGCTGTAGGAACCTCTGGAAGAAGTGTAATGGCATGCCTCTTGGTGCATTCTGCGTAAACTATAAAACTGAGAGCCAGCTACCCAGTGGTAGGCAGGTTTTGCTCTGATTTCACCAGTGCCTAACTGCGGCACTTTACTTTCCCTGTCAGGGTGAATGACAGGTACCAATTTGGCAGAAAGCAAAAGAGGGAAACAATCAATATGGGAACTGTATAGATTTCTTGCCATCCGCGATCCCATTTCTCAAGATTGCTCCCATCTGCGTACCTCCAGCCTCTTCTGTTCCTTAGGACTGCTCTTACCATGTGTGTTGGCCTGTTCAAGTGTATGATTAGCACACCAGTACTTTGGTGGCCCAGATGGGCATGCTGGCCCTGTAGTCCAGTGGTAGAGCATTCTGTATTGCACAGGTTCAATTTCTGGCATCTCCAGCTAGGGATGAGAATGTCCCCTGTCTGCAAACCTGGACACCCTCAGCCAATCATTTGTGGGCAAAACTGAGCTAGATCGTCCTATGCTCTGACCTAGTACAGGGCAGCTTCTCAAGGTCCTATGCTGGCATGCTAACATTGCATATGAATAAACCATGGTACGTGCATTTTACCGTGACTGAGCACACACAGAATATTCAGGCTTTACCCATGGCCCACATCTTGTAAAAATCAGGAGTGTGTTGCAAGAGTGGGACAAAACATTGAGAAGCGGCTTGTGTATTAACAAACAGATACTATGAAAATATTGATTTGCAGGTTGCAAATAGGTTGGTGATTACCTGAACACAGTTTTGTTCTCTCTTGCAATAAATTCCATTGCAACCATGTTCAGCTCATAATGCAAGTTCTAAATTAACACCCCAAATGTAGAGCATCTGAAGCAGCCAAGCCACATTCTAGATCCTTAAAAGGGCTTGTAATATTTTGGCGCCACTGCTGTTTTTGCTTCACAAAGGACTGATCACAAATCAACGGGTGCTGCCAGTGCTTTATCCACACAGAGGAAGCAGTTGACATAAATCAGAAACTAGGGTCCACAGGGCCAAAAGCCACAGCGGGTGCCTTCTTGACTATTATACTTTCTCCTGTGACTGTCTGTATGGGGGAATCCAACATCATGCAATTACTAAGCTATAATACAATAGCAACAGAGAGCTGCTTTTTCAGCACTGTCGCTTTGCATGCCACTTAATCACAAGGTTTTATTGGCACAGCAATTATGCTTATGCATTGCAAAAGCACAATATGATAAGCAGAACTGGAGTATCCAAATAATGGATCTGGATAAGCTTATTGCCTGTAACTATTATTATTCAACTGAGCTGGGAACATTTTTCAATTTTTTTGTGTTAAGACTTTGCAGGGGAAACTATAGGGCTGTGTTCACATGCACACACACACACACAATGGGCAAGCATCAGAATTCCAAGGTAATTACCCTGTTCATTAGTTTTGGGGACCAGACAGAATCAGAGATGTGTTAAACGTTTCACTGATTTTTAACGAACCTTCTTTCAAATCATCTTTCTGATAACATCCATGCTTGTGCATAATTTCAGAGTGTCTGTTTCTTCTGATGTACCACCCTTGCTTTGTTGCACCATAAAACTAACATTTCAAGATAAAGAGAAAGGAAGTTCTGCAAAAGGAACATTTGTATGCTACCACACATAGTTCTGTTACTAGAAATGGTGATTTGCCGAGCGACTCATAATATTGCTGCATGCATGCAATCAAATTATTTCATATTGAGAATAATAATTTAGCACAATCCAATATTGACTAAATAACACTATTTGATTTATTCTAACTGTATTGCTTGTGGCCTGGAGACTTGAGTAGGGATCAGGAATTTAAAATCCCAGGGCAAATCTGTAATATTCTAAGTAGGACCAGCTTGCCCCAGTTGCCAATGTGGAGGGCAAAAAGAGTGAGTGCAGGACAGTTGATACCTGTGGGCAACAGAACATCCCAATAAGTTTACTTTAGAAAGATGGTGGGTCTGGTCTTCTACCGTTTACCACCTCTAAGTGGCCCCCTCAGAAAACTAGAGTCTTGAACAGAATATACAGGTTAGTTTAGTGCTTGCTAATCTCTACTGCCTTCACCTGTGATTGCCAGAATACCATGAGACCCATAAATTCTGGCTGATAGGACATTCATCTTCCTTTTCTAAGAAAATGCTCTCGGGGTCTAAGTGCTTTGATGGATTGCTGCCTTGCCTTAGAATCAGAGAATTGTAGAGTTGGAAGGGATCACAAGGGACCATGTATTCCAGCTCCTTGCAGTGCAGGAATCTTTTGCCCAGCTTGTGGCTCAAGCCCACAACCCTGAAATTAAGAGTTGTATGCTCTACCAACTGAGCTATGTCCATCAGTATTGCTTTTTTAAATCTGAGACTAAATACTGAAACATTTTGTAGTGCATGAAGCCACGGTGAAGTCAACCGTGTTGTCACTTGGACTTGATTTGTGCAGACCGTGCCAGTGTCAACACTCAGTGTGTGCTTGAGTTTAGAGTAATACCAAATTCAGGCTTCATTGTACTTCTGCACTTCTAATAAACATCTTCCTGCTTGGATGCATTTTTTCTTTTCCATCTGAACTGCATGTCTAAAACGTGGCTTTATTTTCCTGCAAAAAGGAGGAAGATGCTACGAGCCTCATCGAAAAAGAGAGGAGACAGGCTTCCATCAAAGCCAAAGTACTACGTGTTCAAAAGGACTTGGAGAAGGCGCTACAAGACAAAGCAGGTGCCTTGAAATGTCGCCTGTATGCCTTGATATATTGGGTGTTATCATTCAATCCTTGACATTGCTTCTAGAGGAAACTGGCCTAGACAAGAGTCCACAGATCGATAGACTAAAGTCTTTCCTTATTATACCCCTGGAATTGAAGACAAATGTGTAAGGAAGCTATGTGCATTATTAGCCCTTCAGCACACAGCTTATTTACCTATACTTATTTATAAAACTTCTTACCTGCCCTTCAGCATAAGATTCCAGGGTGGAGTTAGAATAACAGAATATAGAGTTATAAGAACAGATAAAACCATTACAATTATAATGCACACAAAAGCGTTCCAAATAGAACAGTGCAGTGTACAAAACGGTATGGGATGGTTCCACAAAACAGCTTAATTTTCAAAGGGCAGGGGAAAGAGATCTCTTTAGCCCAATGTGAGAGCTGTACAATGAAGATGCTAGATGCACCTCTGTGGGGAGGTACAGTCGTACCTTGGTTGACAAACACTTTAGCTCCTGAATGTGGGAATGTTTAGGGATGCGGGGGAGAATATATTGTCTAAGATATCCTCTCCCAACTGGTCTTTACAAGTTCAACAAAATCAGCAGAGCTAACATTCCCCTTTTTTAAACACACGCACAGCAGATAGCTTGCTCAGACTCGTTAGAGTCTCTGTAAATATTTCCGGGTATTTTCCCCATTTAATCTCTCCTAAAATTAGACGCTACACCGTCTTCTGTAAAGTATAAAACATTCACAAGTAATCATCTGTTCACACAAAGGTTCCCAGAAGGCAGACTTAAAAGGTTATGACCTAGTTTAAATGTGGTGACTATCTCCTTATGAGAGAAAGCTCCCCTTTTCTTCTCTTGGCCCGGAGCCAAGGGGGCATCTTAGTAGTGCTGTTGTTAAGATGGCATCGATAGAGACAAGATGATCACCAGCCTGTGATTCTTTTCTACTTCAGGAGAGGCCACACCCTGATTCTTACATCCCACACTTTTGGAAGCTGAACGTCCGGCAGGGCTTCTGCGGCTTCCAATTGGCTGCAGGAAGCTCCTGCAGCCAATCAGAGGCCGTGCCCTGGGTGTCTAACATTTTGGAAGTCAAACGGACTTCTGGAACGGATTCCGTTTGGCTTCCAAGGTACGACTGTATGTATTTTCGGAGCTGCCACAGAAAAAGCCCTCTCAGGCTGCCATTCCTCATACTTTTGATGTGTTTTAACAAGAAGGGCCAGTAGGGATGGAGATAGTATTTCGTATATTTGGGGCCTAAGACATTTAGGGTTTTAAACACTTGAATTGGTTTGGAAACAACTGGCAACCTGTTGCATTATCGCAAACAATAAATGCACAAGTCACCCTTAGCTAACAGAGGAAGTGCCCACTTAATAGTCCAGGTTGGCTAGCCTCTTCCTTCTTGCCATGTTGAAAGTTAATAAAGGCAGTATTTAATTTAGGTTAATTTGTTCCCCTTGAATAGTTGATCACCTTGGGTCCTCCAGATGACTGCTATTGCTGCGTCTTTTATTACCTTGTCTGCTTTATCACAATATGATTGTACACCACTTTGTGGCCTATTGAGCCAAAAAACAGCTCTTAATTTTTTAATATAAATAAATAAGTCCTGGGAGTTTTCTAATGGCACTATAATGCTTTACAGTTGATTTCCAGAAACATTTTATGAAGCATTTGTTTTCCAGAGACATATGCATGAAAGATTAGCAAAGGTTCTGTGTGTGGGAAGAAACACTATAGTACAGATTGTTTAATCTTTTATAAATGGTTATTCCTTCAATATTCTTTTTAAAGGCCTGGAACGAATGCTTAACGCTTATACGGAATCTCCACAGTTCTCAGATGCAAAGAATCAGAATGATATCACTGAGCAGCTTGATGAGGTAACATTTTTTGACTGTAATCTCTAAATTAGTTTTATACCATCTTTTTAATGCCTGCCTGGGCTTAATTTGTGTTCAGTTCACATCCAGCTTTTACTAATAGCTAATGCCCATGCCTCAAACAATCACTAGAAAATCAACTGGGCAGGTTTGGAATAGAATAACCTGCCAAATTGGGTGTGATTTATTTAAGGACAAGAGATAATAAGAGAAGTAGTACATTTTAAACCGGAAGTCTGATTGTGTAATTATATTGAGGGAATTGCTTTGCAAAAAATATCTTTTAACAGGCAAATTTGCATACAAACGTGAGTGTATTAAGAAAAATCTGCAAACGTGTGAAAATGTGTAGAACTGAATTGAACATAGATTGGAAAAAAGGGAAAACGAAGGGAAATCGAAATTGAGATTCCCCCATCCCTAGGGTCAACTCCTGCCCCCACCCGAAATCAACATGAAGCAAAATACCATTTTACTAACAGTATTTTTATTTTTTTTAAAACTATATGTATTACTAGACATCTCTGAAAGTTATCCTTCTGCATGCAAACCACTTCAAGCTGGCGACTGTGCTTGCAGAAATTGAGCAGATGCCCAAACCAGTCGAACCCAGGAACTGCATTTCAAAATGGAAGGAAAAGGTACTATGAAGGGTTGTGGCCTATGTCAAAGCACTTTTAGGGAACATGTGTGAGGCTAATTTGCAGGATATGTGTTTACAGCCCAAGCCCACAAACTATTACAGCCTTCTGTACATCCTGGTCCTTTCACCTGCCATTAGTGGGACCAGAATGCCATGACTGGTAAGAGCATACATTTTGGAAAGATGATGATGATGATGATGATGATTACTACTACAATACAGCTAAACAAAAGCTTTTACTTACTCTTCAAAGTACTTATTTAGTTATCCTGTATCTTGAACTTTAAGTGTCTGGTTTGGCATCACAACTCTTACTATGATGGGGCAGAGTAATCTTTAGGAAGTCTTTTAGATTGCTAGATCGTGCTGCACACTAGTTTTCAACTGCTCACTTTTTAGCTGTTTTATAAAGAGGTCATTTTTCCAATGGAAATTTTGCCTGCTAGAGATGAGTACAGGGGATAATTATAAAAACTTAGAATCATAGAATGAAAGGGATTCTGAGGGTCTAGTCCAGCTATGGCCAAACTTGTTAGCTAGGGATGATGGGAGTTGTAGTCCAAAAACAGCTGGAGGGCCAAGTTTGTCCACCACTGGTCTAGTCCAACCCCTTGCAATGCAGGAATGTCAACTAGATCAAACATGATAGATGGTCATTCAACCTCTGCTTTAAAACCTCCAAGAAAGGAGAGACCACTGCCTCTCAGGGCAGTCTATTCCACTGTTGAACAACTGTCAGAATGTTATTCCTGATTTTTAGTTGGAATCTTTCTTGTCACTTCAATCCATTGGTTCAGGTCCTACCCTCTGGAGCAGAAAACAAGCTTGTTCCCTCTTCCATGTGACAGCCCTTGAGATATTTGAAGATAGCTATCATATCTCCTCTCTCTCCTCTTTACCAGGCTAAACATACCCAGCTCCCTCAACCATTCCTCATAAGGCTTGGTTTCCAGACCCTTGATCATCTTGGTCACCCTCCTTTGCACACATTCTAGCTTGTCAATATTCTGTTTAAACTGGGATGTCCAGAACTAGACACAGTAGTCTGACCAAGGCAAAATATAGAGGGACTATTACTTCCCTTGATCAGGACACTATACTTGTTTATGCAGCCTAGAATAGCATTGGCATTATTTATTTATATAGCTGTTGCATCACACGGTTGACTCATGTTAAGCTTGTGGTCTACAAAGACCCCTAGATCCTTTTCACATGTACTACTGGCAACTTCAAAAGTGATAAGGGATATAGTTTATTAGTGTTACTTGTAAAGATGCAGACTTATTATGAACAGAATTCTGTGGAAAGCTGCTTCATGTAAGAATTTATAACTGTTTGTCTGGGGTTTCTCTGCAGTAACCACCATAACATATGGAGGGGGAGACTATCAAATCATATCTTATCAATTGGGGATGAGTGAAATAGCCAAAATTTGTTCAGAGTATGCAAATGCTTACATGTTTACACTTAGCTATAGTTTGGCTTAGCATTGTGTGCAAACTGCACCCTGCGTTGTTCAAGTATATTTATTTTCACGTGCCTTTAGGTACAGTACTTTTGCCCAAAACAATTCAATTTTTAGCATTTCTCCTGTTAACAATGTTTTTTTCTGTCCCCCAAAACTGTTAGGACTGTGTGCATCACTCTGTGGCAATCACCCGCCCTGTTAAGAAGAAACATTTTAAGCAAACTTTGAGCACAGGGGCCACCAGTGAAGAAGGAATTAACAGGAGTTGTCCACCAGGTAAGGACACAATCCATTGCAGGATCAGCATGTGAAGTCTAGGGTTCTCTTCTCTCTCATAATCACATACAGTAGTTGGCAAAATGGCTGCCATTCTGGTGCAGTAGTACCTCGGTTTTTTAACGTCTCCGTTGACGAACATTTCGGTTTTGGAACACTGTAAACCTGAAAGTAAATGCTTCAGTTTTTGAACATGCCTCAGAAGTTCAACATGCCACACAACTTCCGCTGAGTGCAAGATTCTGAGGCCTGGCTGTTGGCTATTGAGTTTTTGGTTTTCAAACGTTTCAGAACTCAGAACAGTCTTCCAGAACGGATTACGTTTGAAAACCGAGGTACCACTGTAACAGTAGAAAGCTGAGGAGCAAGTGAAAGGTTTCTAGCTAGTAAGATGTCTCTCACAGTTTTGGTACAAATTAAAAACATAAAAAGCAGCTAAGCCTTCTGGGGGCTCAAATATTGTGTTAGTAATGATGATAATGATGATTTTATTATTTGTACCCCACCCATCTGACATAATAAAAGGCTTCCCTATACAGGGCTTCCTTCAAATGTCTTCTAAAGAATAATAATAGGATTATTCTTCCCCGTTCCTCCGTGGTGAGGCTCTGCATCTTCTGAGTGCTTGCCACCCTCCAGTTCTTCAAATTTATCATGATGGTGGGAAATGGGGCTGTCAGGTTCTAGAAATACGCACATACAGCTATACAGTATGGGTACTTTTTCTGTCTAGAAGCAAATAATTTTCCCTGCAAAAAAGGAAAACAGCAGTACAACTGCCAGGCCAAAATGGAAACTATAATCAAACATCAGTTTTCTTAAATAATTTAAAAGGGGTCAACATACCTAAAATGGAACAAAATACACCTGGCCCTTCAGATCCAAGCTGTTTTCAAATCTCTCCATCTCAAAAAGTACCGTATTTTTCGCTCTATAAGACGCACCAGACCACAAGACGCACCTAGTTTTTGGAGGAGGAAAACAAGAAAAAAAATATTCTGATCTCAGAAGCCAGAACAGCAAGAGGGATCGCTGCGCAGTGAAAGCAGCAATCCCTCTTGCTGTTCTGGCTTCTGGGATAGCTGCGCAGCCTGCATTCGCTCCATAAGACGCACACACATTTCCCCTTACTTTTTAGGAGGGAAAAAGTCTTATAGAGCAAAAAATACGGTAATTCAGGAGCTATAACTGGGTTGTTTTAAAAGAGCTAGTTATTACCACAAGACTGTATTTGTTATAGCTGCCATAAATATTATCACTTTTGTCCCAACTTTCCAGTAGCTGTTGGCAATTCAAAGCCAACAGCTCTACCGCCAGAGAATGGTGATTCCGTGTATGGAACTTGTACAGCTTTATATGATTACCACGCTGAAAGGGAGGACGAGCTCTGCTTGAATAAAGGTAACGGTAACATTTCCTCTCCTCTAATTTCAATGTAAGAGAAAAGCCCCACTGGATCAGACCCAAAGCCCATCTACTCCAGCATCCTGTTCTCAGTGGCCAACAGAGGGACTAGCTTGTAGCATTTCTGGCTAGAAAACCAGGGGTAGAGTTTTAACTTTATGCTGAAATAAACTCCTGGGGGAAGGACTAAAACCTGCCCACTCTCCATCTAGTTTGGCTCTAAGCATACATATGGAAGAACACTTAAAAGCACAAGCCATACTCAAGAATGGTTTATCTGGTTTGGTCTCCACAGAGAAACCCTTCTGTTCTTTTGAAGGATGATAGAGACAAAGTACTTTCTAAAGCCATGTAGCTTCCTTAAGAAACTTGTGTGAACAGCCTCTAAGATCTGGTTTATTTGACCAAGAAAGTTAAAGTAACACTATGCACATTCCTTTATTAGGTGATGTGATTGAAATTCACCAGAAGGAAGAGGATGGATGGTGGTATGGCTCTCTCAATGGGAAAATAGGTATTTTCCCTGCTACATATGTGGAAGAATTAATTCCCTCTACCACCAGGAGCCTCAATGAAGATGACGAAACGTCTTTTTAAACTGAAAAAACCACAACTGGGACAGACTGCAAGTGCAACTAACAATATGGATTTATTCACTTTGACAAGACATCAATTCAAGCTTCTCTAAGTGCCTGCTCTTTCTTTGTTTAGAACTTTTTCATGTTCTAAATAAAATTTTGAAAGGCATTATATAAAACTCAACTTTCATTCGTTAAATTATTGTCATTATCGTAAATAATTAAAAACAATTGTAATACCAAATTCCTTCTTAACTTTTTTTAAAGCAGTGATACCAGCACTAAAGTTGCAATGCTATACACAGTTCACTGCAAGTAAATCACATTGCACTCATTGAAGCTTACTTCTGAGTAGACATGTATAGGATTGCATTGTTAAGGAACCACGATATTGATATTTGTCATTTAATGGGACTGGTGTTAGCTTGTACTGGACAGGAAACTTTTTGTTGTTGTTTTTTAAGAGTTATACAGTAAAAGCAGACATTTACTATACCTTGTTGAGAGACTGAGTTTCATGTGCCCACATTCCATGGGCAGCTCTGAATGAAACAGAAGGCTTTAGGGGGAAATGACATCTGCCCTGCCTGGGCAGGGGGGGGGGGCTGGTAACCTAGAAACTGGTGCTACTAAATCAAGCAAAACTTTTTGATCTGCAAATGCAACCCTGTTCAAATCTGAGGAGCCCAGGATCTGATCTGTCTTAATGAAAAGCAGAGGCAGCATAGCCCATGTGCAACTCAAACTCTATCTGAAGGTCAAATAGTTACGATAAATGCCTACTTTCTTTTATTTAAACAGACAAGATATCCAGACAGATTTACATATATAACAACATATCATTTATAAGTCAAAGCGATGAAGGCTTTCCTGACGTTAGCAATAAATGCAGAAAAATTGCTGGTTTCCCTCACTCTTTGCTGCAGTTCTTCTATACAGTCCAGAGGAGGAAAACAAGAAATCACTAGGAGAAAATAGGGAAAAACATAAGTTGTTGCATAAGTTGCTACTTTATCCAAACTATGAAGTTAGTGAATCTTAATATACTGGAGTTAACAGTTCTTGCTGCAAAGATTAGATGATTTTTAAAAGCAGAAGCTAAACGCGAATGCCTTTTTACAGTGTGTGGAGAGAGAATGATGATCTGAGATTAGATTTATAGAAAACAGTTTCACTATGAAATGCAACAGTACTCAGAAACTTTATACATACCTTCATAAGCTCCCTCTTCATTTATGGTAAGGGTAAGTATGTATGGTTTCTCAAGATCTTTGTGGTCAACACAACGGAATATAAACTGCAAATGAGTCGCTGAAGGCAAAAACAATATTTTGTTAAGTGTGTCAGGTAACATTCATTTGCATGCGTTTCATGTCCCTGCAACATTTTACTAAGTCTTAAACTGCTACTGTATTTTTACCAAGCTAAAGGATTCACATTACATAGAAATGTATCTGCTCAGTCTAGAGAGCACCAGCCATCCTATTTTGTTCAAATTACGCTCTGAAGATTAGGGGGGCTGGATTCAGAGATCCACGGATGGAGTTCTGCTCATGGGATGCTTCTGTTCACAGAATGAAGAAATGAAAGTTTCATGAATTCCTCCCCCCGACTCCAAGTGAGAGGAAGCCTCAAACCACATGAGAGTTGGTAGAAGAGGCTGCAGGGCAAACTAGTAAAAATCATTTCGAGCGCTTTCCATGAGCAGAGGCCTCATTAGATCATGTGCCTCTTCAGTGAATAGGATTCCTATTCTGATGACTGATATCGCCCTAACTGATGACTTATATCATTATCATCTATATAATGCCACCATCCTACCCGTTTTCCATATTCCTAGCACAGTATATTGCTCAATCAAAAGTGCATTTGGAAGGGAAGAGAGAATGTGTACAATAACCCCAATTTCTGGCCTCTTCCTTATGGAAGTACAGTGGTGCCTCGCAAGACTAAATTAATTCGTTCCGCAAGTTTTCTCGCCTTGCGATTTTTTTCGTCTTGCGAAGCACGGTGTCGGGAAAGTTTTGGAAAAGCTTCAAAAATCACCAAAGTCTTTAAAAACCTCAAAAAAGGCTACCACACCGCGTTCTATGAGTTGCTCCTCGAAGTCAAGTCGCAACTGTATTAACGGTGTTAAGAAAAAGGAAACAAACTTGCAAGACGTTTCCGTCTTGCGAAGCAAGCCCATAGGGAAAATCGCCTTGCGAAGCAGCTCAAAAAACAAAAAACCCTTGCGTCTAGCGAGTTTTTTGTCTTGCGAGGCATTCGTCTTGCGAGGTACCACTGCATGCAAGTAAAACAATCCAAGATTGTGATAATTGATTGGATAGGCAACATGAACCCCCCCCCCCAAAGAAGCATGCATCATTTTGGTTTAGGTACTTAGAAAAGTGATAGCGTAATCACACATGATGTAATGCTAGGGTGTTCCATCTCGAAAAGTTGGTTTGTGAACAAAAAAGCAACCTGTTTGTTGCCATGATTGCAAAATCCTCTTTTCCCTGCTGCCCCTGTAAAATGAGATTACTGACAGCACTGAACAGTTGTGGTGGCTGCTTCTCACTCATCTAGATAGGACCCAGAAAGGACCGGAACTATCAGCACCAATTATCCATTAGACAATGAACTTGCAGCACACGAGTATATGCTGGAGGAAATGGCTTTCTCCTTTACAGCAGCCTTTTGTACAGATGGTAGGGCAGACTTGCATGGGAAACTGTTTCTATTCAAGTTCACACTTGTTGCACTTTTTATTAGGCAGTTAATGGATTAATTCTGCTACAGCAAAACAATACTAGTCACAACCTGAAATTATAGAAATGAACACATCAGTCTTACCACCAGTTTTGCGTATTTCTAACCCAAGCCG
The DNA here is from genome assembly GCF_964188305.1 of Podarcis bocagei. NCBI lineage: Eukaryota > Metazoa > Chordata > Lepidosauria > Squamata > Lacertidae > Podarcis > Podarcis bocagei. Next base: position 114,132,296 of record NC_138125.1, read on the forward strand.
CTCTTTAAATAGTTTTTCAGACTTATGAAGTCTTTCCATGATTTCTTCTGGGGGCTTGCTTTTAACTGAGATTTAAACAAAATAAGACACAGTGTTCTTTTTTCATCCATGCCATTAACCTAAAGTTGTATTTTTTAAAAAACTATTTGATAAACCTATCAAATCTTGGCCTCTCTTGTTTGCTGCCTCGTCTGAATTCTACAAATGAGGAGTTAATCCATGTTTATATATATATATATATATATATATATATATATATATATATATATACACACACACACACACACACACACACACACACACACACACACACACACACAAACACACACACACACACACACTATTTAATGAGCCACCTGCCCCATCAAAATTTCATTTTCTTGATGTGGCTTGTTCCTACTCAACTGAATACTTTAATATGAATACATCTTTCCCACCAATGTTTTTTTTTTTATATTAAAGTATTTTGATGGGTCATTTTGCTTCCCAAGTTAGAAAGCAAGCCTTACTATATAATCCTATGTATATCTACTCAGAAGTATGCCAAGGATTGCAGTCATAGTCCTTTCTATTGCCCTAAATGTAACACACTTGTAAAGCTCCTAAAAGTGTCATATTTTAATGCATTTATTCAGAAGTGACACTTGCTAAGCTGCCAGATTTTTATAAATCACAGGCAAATATATCATACATTTTAGTACACATTTCACTATGGGGAAATCATCTTCTTGGAGTTAAACTAACGTGATGTGGCCCTTTGCCACACATTTCTCAAATAGTATGGCATTTTCCAATCTCTCCAGAACCAGAATTCATTATCACCATTTTGATTGTGACTTACTTTTACTTTTTATGATCAATTCTTCTCTGAGCTCTTGAATAGTAGCCATCAAGTCTGCCTCTTCCTTTCTGCCATCCTTAAGGCCAGCAAGTACTTCGGATAATTTCTCTTGTTTTTCCTCAATGGATTTGTTCTTCTGACAGGCTTCTACAAGCAACAGGGAGAACTTGGAAAACTTTGCTCACTGCTCACCCCATATTCCTGATTATTTACAAACAAGTTGAAAAGCATTGCTACCGATATTAATAATTGGCAGACCCCACCTCTTATATACTACCATTGTGAGAACTGTCCACTTATTCCTATAATCAGCTTCATGCTCATTAACAAGTTTCTAATCCAGACAAGGACCTGTCCTCTTATCCCATAAATGCAAAGTCTGCTGATTAATCTTTAGTAACAGAACAACAGTTTGACATTTTAGAAACAGAGGCAGCAGCACATCCTATTTTGACGCTTGAGGCAAAACGGGAAGTGGCACCCTGCCCTGCTGTTACACTGCACGCCCTGCCGTATTTGCCATGGCAGAGAAGCACTGGTGCTTTTTTCAGACAATATCTCACTGATTTGAGGTGAGATCTCGCATAAAATGGATGTGATCTTATCCAAAATTGGCACTAATGGCAGTGCTTCTCTGCTGCTGGCAGAGGGGCAAAGCAGGGTACCTTCAAGAATGACACCTGAGGCCGTGGGCTCACCCTGCTTAATGGCTGGGCCATCTCTGGAAGCCAATATCTATAAGCTAACACAACAAAGCATTTCTCAACTCCCTTCTCACTATATTCAAACCTTGTTTTCAACCACCACATTTTCCCATGTCCCCCACCTTCGCTCGATCTACTCAAACCTCAGCCATGGTTCAAAACTGCCACTCCCTATCCCCCCTTAGTGTTGCTTTATCCCTGCTCTACTCAAACCTCTCCATCTTCCATTCCTTAGCTGCTTCAAATGTTGTTTGACTCCTAGTACTATGTGTTGTCTTCTACATTAAGTTCCAGATTCCATGTAGCCATTTAGAACAGGTATTTTATTAACAAGCAAGCATTCATATCTTTTCAACATCCATTATTTAACCGTCTCTAACTAAACAAGCTAAGTGACAGGCTCGCTCTAAGATTTCTATACACCTTAAAGATACAGTAAGATTTGTCTGCAAACGTAAGAGGGCTATAGAATTGGAGGGAGGAAGAGGCATGGAAATGGGGGCAGTCTCAGTGCAAGCAAGAGCTGAGAAAAGGAGGGAGGGAAAGGGAGGTGAAGATGAAAATGGGGGAGTGCAAAGGGAGTTCACAAAAAAGGAGGGAGTGGGCAGCATGGCCATGATTGCGAAGTGAAAGAGTATGACAGTGACTTCAGAATAGGAGGGGCTATTTGCTTCATTATTGGGCAGAAGGTGAAAAGGGTGCTTAGGAAGAAGGTGGCATCAAGTTAGTTTGTGTACAGGGTGGGGGTTGCAGAAAAGGGGAGACAAGAAGGTATGTACCCATGCAAAAATATTTCATGAACAACTCATACTCTACCATCTGTGTACTCATGAAATTTAGTGATCATCTTGTCCCCATCTATTAATCTGTTCGACCATTTATCTGTAATTAAAAACAAAACAAAACAGAGTTATTTGCCAGCCCACTCCTGAAACATTTGTGCTGGTTTATAAACAATGTATACAAAACAGATAACTTTTGCTGATAAGCTATGCTGAAAGTCTTGGCCCTCACCAAATTTTATTTATACCCAGATATGCCTCCCCAACCCAACATTGCTGAGAGACAAGTGCAGGAGATGGGATGACATGGGTGTTGGGAAACTGCCAGGGAGATAACGTCCATCTGAGCCCCCAAGCCGGAGTTCTGGACGTCCATCGGCCTCCCGTAGTCACGCAGATCCAACAGTTAGGGGCACAAAGCCTTAGAAATTCCTAGCCACATTCCAGGGCTTGGTGCACCCTCTTTCAGCAGAAACGCAGCCAAAAGCTTGCATCACAGAAGAGTATAATTTACAGACTTTATTTAGCGTTTAACAGAACAAAAGAAAACACGTCCATTCTGTCAGCGTCTCTGAGCCGACTGAAATCGAAAGGAATATCAGAACAATAAACATCCTGTGATCAGGACATGCGCAGACTCTTACAGAAAGCCTGCTCCCTTTTAAGGTGGAACGGAAATATCCTACCCAATTTGTCTTTTCTTTCTCCCCCACCAGCCTCCCTCCCAACAGCTTCTCAGCCATGGAAGGGGACTGCTACTAGGGTGTGTCCTGCATTCCACACATGTTTTAAAGAACACCATTTTCTCAGAATTGCAGTTTAGCATCCCTTGCACATAGGAAACTGTTTCTGTGTAGAGCACCTTTGCCTCCGTGGTAGGAAGTGTCAATTAACAATAATTTAATAGCAATAACCCATATAAAATTGTACCTGAAAGTTTGCATAAAGACTCCATGCATAAATCACTCAGCCTCAGCGTCTGGTCAATCTTCTTATTGCTACAAGTGGTTTTGAACTTAGTCCATAATTCCTTCATGTGTTCTGCAAGTTTTGCCAGTTCATCATCACCTTTTTCCTGGGCCATGATTCTAAAAATAGATTATGGTAGTCACTCAGAAGTTTCTCCAGGCTTCTCCAAGACAGGCTTGCTGATTTCCTGGGCAAACGTAAAATAATTGCTTATTGAAAAATCCCATGTATCCAAGTCATTTAGATTTTAAAGGGCAAAAATCTAGGTATCAGAATAAGTGTTGGGCTGTTTACAACTGAATGCTATCATTAGCCATAAAAGCTTGCACAAGGCCCTATGTAATTCTCAACATGACAAAACATATAAAATTAATCCTAACACACACATAACCTTTCAAAATGAATACAACTTAATTCTTTAAATACTAAATAATGATGGAGCCAAATAAATTTTTAGTGGGAGTGAGTTTCATCAACTGCCAAGAAAGCCTTGCTCTTGGTAACTGCCTCTTAGTGATGGGTGAGACTGCAGGGCCTGATTTTCTGTTATAAGGTTTTGTATGAACAGGCAACCCTTCGCATAGACAAGTCCCAAACCCAAAATATGTTACCAGTACAGAATTGCTGCAATTTGCAGTATCCTGTGCCAAACGGAGTTACCAAACCATCTTTAAAAGCTACCTTACTTACAGTGCTAATAATTCAGCTTGGAAGGAGTCAGAGCATGACTTACTAGATCAAGTTTCCCCAGGAATATGATCGCAGCAGGCAAACTAGCTTGGCCACTGATACTCCTTGCACCGCCATTGGCAATGTTTGGGTGCAGATGCTCCCTTCAACTACAGCTCACCTTCAAGGGAAGTGTAAATCCCTCCCCTCACACAAGACAAGCTGCCCAACTCCATCCAGGTGTTGCCAGCTTTACCATTTTAAAAAAGGGGTGTGAGGTCAAAGAAGCTTTCCAGGGGAAGAAATCCAGTAGCAAAATCAAACCATATGTAAGAAGAGATGAAACTGTTCACCCTCAGGATAGCTCAGTTGGTAGAGCATTAGATTCTGAATCTCAGGGCTGTGGGTTCAGGCCCCACGTTGGGCTAAAATATTCCGGCACTACACGGGGTTGGACTAGATTACATCTGAGGTCCCTTTCAACCCTACAATTCTATGATTCTTTGAAATCCAGTTGGCGGAGTAAATAAAAAGCCAGTCCTGCTTTCTGACCGGCCACTTCCTTCCTTTCTTTCTTTCAAGAATCTTCCTGAAAATGAGACCCTCACGACGTTAATGACGATGTCTCTCTAATAAGTTTTTAATCATAGAATCATAGAGTTGGAAGAGACCACAAGGGCCATCGAGTCCAACCCCCTGCCAAGCAGGAAACACCATCAGAGCACTCCTGACATATGGTTGTCAAGCCTCTGCTTAAAGACCTCCAAAGTAGGAGACTCCACCACACTCCTTGGCAGCAAATTCCACTGTCAAACAGCTCTTACTGTCAGGAAGTTCTTCCTAATGTTTAGGTGGAATCTTCTTTCTTGTAGTTTGGATCCATTGCTCCGTGTCCGCTTCTCTGGAGCAGCAGAAAACAACCTTTCTCCCTCCTCTATATGACATCCTTTTATATATTTGAACAAGGCTATCATATCACCCCTTAACCTCCTCTTCTCCAGGCTAAACATGCCCAGCTCCCTTAGCCGTTCCTCATAAGGCATCATTTCCAGGCCTTTGACCATTTTGGTTGCCCTCCTCTGGATACGTTCCAGTTTGTCAGTGTCCTTCCATTGGAGTCCCTTCCAAATCTACAACTCTATGATTCTAAGCAGGGATCGTAAGGGGCTCCCCAGCCCCCTAAGTATGGAAATAGACTATTTAACATGAAAAAAATCAGGAGATTCTTTTTTTAAAAAAAGTTTCTACTTTGCCTGGCAAGAACTGAATTCTCTCTCTGTGTGTGCATAAGTGTGTGTGTGTGCGCCCACCCACCCCCTATATACACACCACTCAAAAACACATATATACCATACATAGCCACACACTATCTATCTATCTATCTATATATACACATACACTACATATATAAACATACACACACAGATATACTATACTGTATAGATCCACACACTATATATACACACACACTACACATATACATACACTGCATATACGTACACACATATACAGACACACATTCACATAATATCCACTCACTATCTATACATTATATATACCATTATATGTGTGTACACACATACGCATACGCATGTACACATACGCATGTGTACACACACACACACACACACACACACACACACACACACTACATATTTATATAACGATAGACGAGTCCTCCTCTCCCCCCCCCCCCCATACCAAGGGACGTCGCGGCTGCAAACCGGAGCCTGTCTCCCGGCTGCGAACAAGAGTCCGTGTCCAGATCGCCTTGTTCTCGGAGCGGGGCTGCGACTCAACGCACGCCCCGCGCGCCGCCTCCCGACTCGCTCAGCTCTGCCGCCGCTTTGTTCAAAACGCGCGTCGCCTTCGCGCCCGCCGCCAACGGCCAACGGCCGCTTTCCTCCTTCGCGCTCAGCGTGCGCCGCACAACGGACCCAGCGATTGGTCCGCGTGCATTGAAGTCACCGGCGACGTCAGGTTCTCTCTTCGCTATTGGCCAAAGAGATGACGGGTGACGATTTGCATGATGGGAATTGTAGTTTGGTTTTCTCTCAACGACGAGAGCGGGTTAAAGCGCCCAACACGTCCCCTAATACTCTGACTGCTCTCAGATCACGAACGGCCTCTCTGATCATGCTTCCCGCAGGGGGTGCTACCTTGTCACCGAATCAGAGAGTTGGAAGGGATTCCCAAAGGTCATCCAGTCCAACCCCCTGCAATGCAGGGAAATCTCAACTAACGCATCCAGGACCGATGCCACCCAACTATGCCAAGCTCCAGACTAGTTGTTTATATATTGTGTATTATTGTGTGTTGATATTGTAAACTGTAAACTGGGAAGAGCGGAGGTATAGAAATGTAATAGGTAATAAAAATAATAGTAATAAAGTTATAGGCTAGTGCTATCTTCTACTACTATTTATTGAATTTATATACTGCTCTATACCCAGGGGTCTCAGGGCAGTTCACAGAATAAAATCAAGATATAAAACCACAAAATACCTAAGAAAAATAAAAACAACAACCCAATAGCCTGGTAGTGGTTCTTCAAGGATGCTACCTGACTTGACTGACACTGAAACACACAAACACACCTTTTAACTGGAGATCCCAGGGACTGAACCTATATTTAAAGCTCTTGTCTCATGGTAACAGTCATGGCAAAGAATCCTGAATCTTGTAAGTGCACTGGAGTCCCGAGCCCTACCTAGGGATAGGGGAAATAAAGGGTGGCATCTAAGATGTGCCCCTGATGCATCAGGCCAAAGGCCCTCATCCAGCATTCTGTTCTCACAGAGGTCAACCAGATGTGTGTGGGAAAACCACAAGCAGGATTTGAATACAAGAGCCCTCTCCCCTCCCTGTGGTTTCAGGAGCATACTGCCTTCAACAGTGGAAGCAGAACTTAACCATTGTGGTTAGTAGCCATTGATAACCTTATTCTCCATGAATATATCTAATGCTCTTAAAACCATCCAAATTGGCGGCCCTCACTTATCTTCGGGAAGCAGATTCTATAGTTTAACTATACAGAGTGTGATTAAATACTTTATCTACCGTATTTTTCGCTCTATAACACGCACCCGACCATAACACGCACGTAGTTTTTAGAGGAGGAAAATCCGTAGGCATGCCACCCGTAGGCATTTCCTCCATAACACGCACAGACATTTCCTCTTACTTTCTAGGAGGAAAAAAGTGAGTGTTATGGTGCAAAAAATACGGTATCTCGGATCTTGCAACATAGGTGTCCTCAAGCTTAGTACTATGAAAAGGAGAGGGGGTGAACCTCTCTGTCCATTATCTCCACACCAGGAATAATTTTCTGCACCGCTTATCATGTCTTCTCCTACCCTTTCTCTAAACAAAAAAGCCCTAAATGTTACTTATAATCTGCTCCACCCCTTGGTCACTTGGGTTTCCCTTTTCTGAACCTTTGTAACTGGTACGTGCAACCATGGTTTTTGCTTTTTGTTTGCAGAGAATTTTACATATAAAAAACAAACATTGCAATATACACAGAGTCGAGTGTGGATTTCATGCTCTTTATTCAGCTCATGGTGGTGAGGAGGAATGGAGTTCCCCCAGAATGTCTGACTTATATACATTATTTACACAATGGGCCCCACGTGATTGGCTAATTCCGGGATTCTCCTGCAGGCCAATCAGGTTGTGGATTCCCTTCCACCTGGAACTAGATTGGGTGGCTCCTGTGGACCAATCAGACTGCTGCAGTCTGAATCCTATTGTTCCAGGACCAATCAGACTGCTGCATTCTGAATCCTATTGTTCTTGAACCAATCAGACTGCTGACTTTTGGATCCTATTCAACTCAGTACATAACAAACGTGTAATAGAGATAATACAAGGACTGTACAGATGCTGTTTCAGTGAAGACTGATCACATAATACGTGAGGTTGTGGTCTGGAGGTCCGTTCTTAACCTGAAACTGTTCTTAACCTGAAGCACCACTTTAGCTAATGGGGCCTCCTGCTGGCGCCGCCGGAGCACGATTTCTGTTCTCATCCTGAAGCAAAGTTCTTAACCCGAGGTACTATTTCTGGGTTAGCAGAGTCTGTAACCTGAAGCGTATGTAACCCAAGGTACCACTGTATGCCCTTCCAAGTTCCTTCCCAAGTTCCTCCCCTAGTGCAGAAAATGACCACATGTTTGGTGAGTTAAAAAAGGTTTACTTGCAAACTCACCAAAGGTCACATTCATGTGCTTTCCTGGAGAGTTCGGGACAGTAAAACTTGGCTTAGTTACAGTGGTGAAAGTTCCTAAATTATTGGTTTAGGAACTCAAGAGCAGCGTTTTAGAGCCATGCGGTCTGAGCTGCAGCAACCAGCTGAGCCCTCCTCACACCTTGAACTTCTCTGGTAGACTGAAGGGGAATAAGGGCTTAATTACCTAGTCCAGGATTCTTCAACCTCGGCCCTCCAGATGTTTTTTGCCTACAACTCCCATGATCCCTAGCTAGCAGGACCAGTGGTCAGGGATGATGGGAATTGTAGTCTCAAAACATCTGGAGGGCCGAGGTTGAGGAAGCCTGACCTAGTCCATCCAAAGGTGAGCTAAGCCTGGCAGTACAGCTTACTCTATGTCTTAATCCCTTAGACTTAAGCATGTTGGTTATATGAGGCTCGTTATCCCATAGGTTATTTGTAATAATGTTGGGGAATCTCCACAGTAGAAGAACAGTTGGTTCAGGAAGAATTGCCTTTGATATTATGTTTGGGTTTGCAGAACCCCAAAATATACCGTAAGTTACAAGACAGTTGGTAGATGGCATAGATTTTTGAAGCTAATTTAGCAGCATATGGAGTACACAGTTAATGAGCCCATAAAACGTATTTCAAAATTATATATAGTATTTGTAAGGTGGTAATCCCCAATATAATAAAGTGTTTTTCTAAGCTTTCCATTAAATATTCAGCACAGAAAGGAAACAGGGATGCACTTCTGGTTGTACAAAACTCGGCACACTAGGGTATTTTCTCCCTGCCTTGTCAACATGTTGTTCTGAAATCCTGTTTTTGCAGACAGAGAGAAAATCTTTTTAAAACCATCTGTCCACAGAATGTCTAACAATAAATAAATTAGGTTAGCATTGATTTTCACTTCCCTTTCATTAAATTTAATGCAAGCGTAGATATTTCTTTTCCATTTCACAACCTCTATATATGCCATTAAAGCTGCAAGGACTCACTCCCTTAGGCTGCAAGTGCCAACAAAATGGAGTTTCCTTCTGAGTAGGAGTTCACTGTGAGATGGCTATTTTGCACCTCTCATAAATTCTGGGCCAGAATGGGATAAAGAGCAAAGAATCAGACTGCTAGCTGAACTGCTATAATAAAACAGCTCTTATAATAATAGACTGTGTGCTCTGCAATTGGTTCTTCTTCAGTACTTGTAGGCTGAATATTTCTTTCATGTCACCTGCCTTGAGTTTGGGAACACATCATCCTCTTGCTTTTTAAATTGCTGTTTGTTGTTTCCTAATGAGTGCTGTGTGCAGCAGGATGAGCTGAATCCATTCATTTACCTGTTGCAAAAATAGTTCTGTGCCGCATGCGTTGATCTTTAGCATCGCTCTCCAAAGGGCTTTTGTGTTTCCCTGGACTTTTTAGATCCAGTGAATTATATTGCATTCTTCTATTTTTACCTGTTGTCTAGCAGGCTGCCAGCGTGTCTTCTCCGTTTGTGCAGGTGCTGATTAGAGACTGCATTTGAAATGCAGCAATGGCTTCCTCCCGGCTTTATTATTTTCCCATTGACGAAAATGTATCTACAGAACACAAAAAGGAGCCAGCACTCACCTGACAGAGTTTGTTAGCAATTCTCAGTTCTTTTATTAGGATTGCTCATCTCCAATTAAAAAAAACCCACACCTGTTTTATGTAACAATGACAGAGTTTTATTTCTTTGCTCCTTGGAGAAGGATGAAAAAATTTGCAGATTTTTCCAAATCTGCTCATAAAGGACAGAGTACAGAAAGCTCTGCCTCAGTGGGGAAATCCTGTTAAGTCTTTAGCACAGTCTCACCTGATAAATGCAACCATGAAGATGATGATGATGCAAGGTACAACTGATAATAGATGCTTTTCCAAGCAGCTCAACAAGACCCCATAACAAACAGTAAGGTTGTCACAAACAGGCAGGACAATGGGGAGGAGAAAGAGGATCTTGGCGAGGGGTGTAGCTGCAACTGGGACCCACTGGGGCAAGCCGGGGAGAGGGTGGTTTTGTGGGAAGTGCTCACAGGATGACAGGGGACAGCGAGGGGATGCGGTTCAGTGTGCAGAGACCAGAGCAGCAGGCCCCATCATCAGAGCCAAAGGGGTCTCCACAAACAAGGCGGGCTCTGAGGTGTAGGGAGCCGCGGGAAGTATGTTCTGGGAGGCTGAGGCAGGCAAAGGCCCACAGCCTGCCAAGTGGGGCTCCTTAGTTCTGAGAGAATTCCTCAGCTGGATTCAACTCAGGACAGGTGAGGGTCACATGCCTCATCAAGCCCAGGTGCTACAATCAAGACTCAAAAGCGAAAAGGGGAGTAGGGCTGTTGGGCTGTGTCTGCCTATCTTTCTATGTTGATGAACCTTGACTTGAAAGCTCTAGAAGCTCTACAGGACTGTTCTTTGGGTTGGACTGTATTTCCTGACCATTGGACTTTGTGCTTGGCCTATTTGTATTGACCCTGGACTGTGTATCCCGGCTGTTGAGCTTTGGACGTGACCTACTGTATTTGTCAGTGGGACTTGGAATCAGGGGTTCAGGACAAAGGTCCACAATGCTGCTGTGATTGTTGGTCCTAGCCCAGGAGCTACCAAGTATACTCATTAGGTCCAAAATGTCAGTACTGGACAATGCACTATAAGATGCACTATTTGGAACTTGCATGTGAGGCATGAAAAGGAATCTCATGGTCAGCAATCAGTCAGACCAGTTTTACCAAGAAGTCTCCATGGGACACATGATAAATGGATGCTCATCAAAATTTGATAATTCTGAACAAAACAAATTAACTGAATTTTGGATCTTCATCATCATTATTTTTCATTCCAGTCGTTCTAGATGATGGATTTTATCATCACTGTTCCATTCTGACTCTAAGTGGAGGGGGAAAGAAATTTGCTGCCTGATCTCTGATGACGCCTGAAGTTAATATTATTGTTGCCATGAATGAAAAAACATTGTGTACCAAGGGTAAGTGGACTTCAGCTAACACTGTTAGAGAAGTCATTTTGCTTTGCTGCCTTGTCCTTCTCCTTGCAAACATTTGCTTAGCAACACCTGACCTCGGTTATCACATCATGTTTACTTTGATAATATGCGTACAGTAATCATGGACATTTTCTTGCATTAGTTAAAAGGTTTGCAAACTGAGGTCTGGAGATCCCAGAGATGCTTGTTGGGTGCTTATCAGGAGCTTCTCAGTGAGAAGACCAGCAATGACAGATAAGCTTGCCAACCACTACAAAGCTACACCTGTCATGAACATACATGACAAAATTTGGGAGTGTCCTAGCAGTCATCCTAGGCTCTTGCAGGGTGACAGTGAGGTGCAAGCTGTGTGAAATGCTTTGCACTCTAGAACCACCCCTCAGAATCCTAGTTGATATTCACGGCCTTAGAAACCTTGCAAAATTCTTCTTTGGACTATCACTTTTTTTGTTGCTTTATTTCCATGCCCCCCCCACTCTGCCCACCCAGTAAATAATGTCAATCGAGAGTGAACAGAATTTCAAAACATAAAGGAACCTCCTGGAGGAGATTCATGGAGCCATCCAGTCCAGTAGATTAGACCATTTTCCACAGTGGCCAATTGGAAACCCACAAGCAGGGCATGGAGGCAACAGCAGGACACACCCAGAATAAAACCCCAGTCTGAAGAGGCCCTTTGTAAACTGAAAACATTGCCAAAGTACAATTGGTTGTAAGTTTTTGTACCGGAACCATTGTCGGAGGGCCACTGTTGATCAGCACTGCAGAGTACCGTGGCCTGCAGCCAGTGCTTTTTTCCTGGGGGTACGCAGGGGTACGCATACGACCCCTAAACATTTTGTGAATCTAAGTTTGGCCTCATTGGGGGGCAGTATTTCAATATGAGTAGGAAAATGAGAGTACCCCTAGACATTTTTTTTAGGAAAAAAGCACTGCCTGCAGCAAAAGTTCCAAGTCTCTCTTCAGAGAGAGCCTCTCCTAGGAGCACCAGCCTTTTCACCAGTGGGGCTGTGGGTGGGGAATAAGGACCGAAGAATTGCAATTCCATATACAGCAATCTCCATAGGCCGGTGAATAGCAGACCTGCATATAGGAGACAGACTTCTTAGGGGAAGGATTTGAACTCTACTGCATCACTTAAATCATCAGGCATTGCCCAAGTCAGACCCTCCCAGTGTCCCTTTCTTCAAGGGACAGTCCTGGATTTACAGATGCCACCCCAGTTTCTAATTTGATCCTGGAATGTCCCGCTTTTCCTTAGGATGTCCCTATTTTCATTGGGGAAATGTTGGCAGGTATGGAGTTCTGCGACCCCGACCCCCCCGAGCCAAGGAGCCAACAACCTTTAGAATACACCTGAAGTCAGCCCTGTATAGGAAAGTTTTTTTTAAAAAAAGGTTAATGTTTTATTATGCTTTTATATATGTTGGATGCCGGCCAGAGTGGCTGGTGCAGCCCAGTCAGATGGGCAGAGTATAAATAATAAATAAATTATTATTACGTATGTCCCTATTTTCATTGGAGAAATGTTGGGAGGTATGCCATTTTGTTGCCTGAGGTGGAATGACTCCCTGTCTCCCCACCCCCCAATGTTAAGGTGCTGTCATTCAAAACCTGGAGTCTGAGATGGCCACCTCACTCTGTCTAATAGTAGGGCTGACCCTGTAAAGCATGGATAGGCAAACTAAGGGCCGGGGGCCGGATCCAGCCCAGTCGCCTTCTAAATCCGGCCCGCAGACGGTCCAGGAATCAGCGTGTTTTTACATGAGTAGAAAGTGTCCTTTTATTTAAAATGCATCTCTGGTTATTTGTGGAATTTGTTCATTCCCCCACTTCAAAATATAGTCCGGCCCCCCACAAGGTCTGAGGGACAGTGGAGCGGCCCCCTGCTAAAAAAGTTTGCTGACCCCTGTTGTAAAGCGTCCACGCTCACAGTACTCGCGATGCTGCACATACTTGTTTTGGTGACTCAGGGGCCAGCAGGCAACTGACCAAATGTCTGGATACTCACTGAGAACAGGTGACAGTTGCCTTGTGCAGAGTGCACTCTTTCGGTACAGTTCCCAGGTGTATTTGCGTTCTCACAGTTCTGCGGGCCATATAAATGTGTGGTTTGTTTCTTTGCTAGGACTTGTAGGTCCTGGTACTGTGCCATGACAGGCTTATGAATCACCCAGTCCTGTGTCATGGTTGAGAGGTGAGAGTGGGGCAGGAAGGGAATCCACAGAGAATCCCATAAGAGTGTTTTAACTCTTTTGCAGCGACAGGAGTGGGATCAACGCCTGAACAAGCAGAGGATCCAGACTAAGGTGCACCTCTCCCAGTGCACCTCCAAGTTCCATTTCACCCCACTTTAAGGTTGGTGAAGTCTTCCCAGGATAAGGATTGGTATTGCAAGAGTGGTATTGATATTATTATTGCCATCATCATCATCATCATCATCAGTGCTTTTTTCTGGGGGGACGCAAGGGTGACTATAACAGGAGAAGCAGCTAAAAACATTAACTTTTTTAGTTTCTTCTCTAGCACGGTGAATCATCAGTTCCGTTGCTACCCCTGATGACAGCCTCATTTCCTGTCACGGTGTTTCCCGAATCTCAGACGGAAGCGAGCGTTTAATGTGTGAAGTAGGAGTTGTAATCTAGCACGGTGATTGGTCAGTTTCATTGTATTTACTGTGTTTACTTTTCCCAATTTGAACTATAAAATTGTGATTTTCCCTGAGTCAAAATGAGAGTACCCCTAAACATTTTTTTAAGAAAAAAAGCACTGATTATTATTATTAAAATGCACCAGGATTTAGTAGAGATTGTATCCCCTAGGCTGCAATCCTATTTATGTCTTTACTAACTCAAAAAGGGAGAGAAATAGCAAAGTTGGATAATATGGAGATGGGCAAAGTTTACTTTAATCATGCACGTCTAAAGGAAACCACTGGGACTAGCAGAGCGATGAGCCAAAGGAAATGAATGGGCTACTTGGTGGATAAAATTCAGATTGCAAATGCAAATGAATGCACGAGAGAGAGAGAGAGAGCAACTCCTACATTGGTTTAATTAGTTTTAAATTGGTTATATCCATGCAGGAGCAAATCCTGGGCACCTCATGGGCAGCCCCAGGAGCTCCTGCAGCTGTGACCCACATCCAGAGTTAAGTGATTTAAATGAGAAACTGGTAGAGAAAAGCAAAATAAATTGCCACTTTGGCATTATAATACATTGGGGTTACACAGTTTCAAAGCACTGAACAAAGGAGCATATTGGAGTATCCTTAACCGATAAGTTTTACCCATCACAGCTGGGCGTGGGGAGACCAGATTGCTCCCTAAGGAAGCAAAAAATAGTCTTATCTGATATTTGGCAGCTTCCTAGGTTTTTAAATTCGGAACCCAATACCCAGTGCATGTTGTGGCTTTTGCACTAGACAGGCACCACTGTCAGAGGCTGATCACTTCTTCTTATGCTGTGAAGGAAGGAGAAGCCAAGGCTAGACTTGGCCAAGTTGCCTCCTTCCTTTTCTCACTCCCAACAGGTGAGCAGAACCGTCAGAGAAGACAGCCCTGATAAACTGGCATGTGAAGCGGGAAGGTGGGTGCTCTAGGAGTGTGTAGAAAGTGTCTAAGTTACTTAGAAGTCACACTGTTTGTCAGTGGTCTGGATCTGAGAGCATTTTCCCTGCTCAGAGCGAGTTGACTTTGGGTGCCGTGGACAAAGAATGGCGTGGTGATGACAGTGGAAACTAACATTTCTTGTGCACTTATCTGACTGGATCACCTGTAAAAAGGGACAGCAGACACCAGGCTTATGAGATCTATTTTATTTTGTGTCAGAACCCCAAGATCCACGAATGTGGAGTCGGGTGTAACAGCCATATATGCTAAGAATTAAAGAATTCTGAGGGCAGGAATTTGCTTTGCTTTTTAAAAATTATTATTAAGTACCCAAGGCTTAACAGAGCTCACAGTCCTTCCATACAAAATCCCACTGGGAGTCAGAAATCTTTCATGGTCTACTGTAAATCAGCAAGAAACCTACAGTAGGTCCCGATTTACTTTCTGCCTCCCTCAATGCTATTTGGTCATAGCTGTATATTTACAAATACACAGGTTATAAAGACACCAGTTGTCAGAGCTGCTTCCAGATCCTAGCTCACAGAGGATCACGCTAGCCAGCGATCATTAAGTAAAAGTCTTTATTGAGTTACAGTTTCCATTCTCAAGCTGCTGCGTGCAACTCTACGTCTAGTGGTTAGATCGGCGAAGCTCCGTCTGAGTCTCCGCCCCTTGTGCACCAACTTAATATCCTAGCCCTGCTCCACCTTTTCCGCCTGACTGTTCTCCTCTGGGTCCCTCTGCCCCCCGGGGTCTCTTCCTTCCGGGATTCTTCTGACGCCGACCCCCCGGAACCTCCTGTCTCCTTGCGCCGGGCTTTAGGACCTGGCTCCCTTTCCGGGCTGCCTACTGCGTCACTTTCCTGTGCATTTGAACTTGGCGCGCGTGCCCAACCTTCCACTTTCCGTCTGACTGTTTCTTCGCTCCCCGATGGAGGTGTGGCCACTCCTGACTCGTGCCCTCCCCCCTGTTGTGAGCTGCCAGCGCTTGATCCCTGGCGCCCTTCCTCTTCCCTGCTCTCTGGCTGTGACGCTGGTCCCGATCTCCAACTGCTCCCCTCTGAGTCCCCTCTGGCTCTATCTTCCTGGGGTGTCCCCCTAGGCTCCCCCCTTGCCCTGGCCACTGGTGCTCCTTTCTGTGAATCTTCTGATTCACTGGAAAGACTCGGAGATCTCGGGTCGTCGTCATCACTCATCTTTTCTTCTGCCTCCTCCCCCTCGCTCTCTGTTTCCTCCCCTGCCCTTGCCTCTGCTCCTGAACCCCTGACACCAGTAAACCTCTGCCTAGCCCCTTTCACCTCCAAATGAAATTGATTCTTCGAAGACTCGATCCGTTAAAGAGAGCACAAAGCATTTCCCCCTCATGAGTAAATTTTTTTAAAGTCAACTGGTACTTTGTTGGGGCCAACACTGAAAAACAAATAGCTGTCGGACCGTCAGGGATGAGCACTTAAAGGACTCAAAAAATAATGAGTCTAACCATCTGGGCAGCTTCATTTAGAAAGAATTCAATGCCACAGATTAGTTTGTGTTGTAGAAGCAATAAAAAGTTCTTTTTAAAAAAGAGAGACCAATGTCTTGACATTCCGAAACAGACTGGGAGGCAAGGCAGTCCACTCTGCCAATAAGATGCTTATGCTAAAATAATTTCCACAAGGCTCTGGGTGGAACTGAGGCTGTTCAAGGCTTAAAATGCAATAACATTGTTTCCCCTTGCTGCTTTTCAAGTCGCTTTTTCACATTGCTGTATTCATCGGAGAGTGGGTGGAAATGTCTTCACCCAATGCACATTACCTAATTTGCTTTCCCTCACCAAACTCCTGTTCAAGGAGGCTGTCGTCTGTGCATGCGTTGACAACTGCACATGCACGAAAGCTGTCTCAAATGTACACACCTAAGCTTCACGTTTTCAAATTGGATGGAAGCTGGTTTGAGGGGAAATGCATCAAACAGCAGTATTTCTTGAACTACAGGAGACAATATGGATTGTGGATAACTTCATGTGTGCTCAGCTTCAAACACCAGTGGCAGGAGCACACTGAAGCCAGAATCAATGTCAACGAGTACACAGTCTAAATCCGAATGGAAGTTGTGCAGAGTAGAGCAGAGTTTAAGTACTTTAAATAAATAAATGTCTTGCTTAAAACTCTCCCTAGAAATTAAACATTATATGATTGAGATAGCATCATAAAACTAGATCCTACATTGTTTTAAACAGTTGCTGATTTATTTCTCAAGTGGTTGAGTGAAGACATATGGGTATGTTATATATTGTGATAAATAACACGGTTAAATTAATATCTAGCCAGCCAGCTAGCAAACAATAACATGGTCGAGCCACCTTGTGGAGCAAGGTTGAATTTGACATCACTCACACACTTCATCAGGAGAGGGGCAAAGAGGGGGGAGGTGGATGCGACAATCTGAATTACATAACAAAAATGCTTCTCAACCCCAGAGCATTAGGAAGTCAAATTACCTCTCTGATGCCTTTCCTCATAGCTTCATCAAACACTGCAGGACTTGAATCTGCTAAAAGGCTTCTTCAAACACATTTATCTCTGCTAAAGTAAATGCGTGAAATAGCTCTCCTGTAGAAAAGGTCCTTTAAGTTCACCCATTGAAACCATCTGTTGTGTGAATCAAACGCAATAGCTTTATATGATTCCATTAAACACACAACATATATAGTTGGCAGAACGCCTTCTCACCCCCTCATATTTTTTATTAAAGAGCCACAAGAGGTTATTTACTTTTATTGTTTTCTTAATTCCTATTTTCTTTCATCTTATTGGCAAGGAGCACCATGCACACTGATTTAAAAAATGCGTCCATAAAAATAACAAAACAATCGAGCCTAGACTGGTTCCCTCATTCATTTACATTTTTATTTTTTTGATGCGGTAGTGTCATATTTATTTTTAAAACCATTCTAATTTCCTCTGGGGAATATTTTGTATGCAGGCACCACCCTGTGGTGACAATTGGTATTTATGTCAAGTGAAAAGCTTGAGAATTGAACAGGAATACTTGACCAGGTAGAGATACCAGCCATCTTCACACAGCCAGGATCAGGACGCATTCCTAATTGTACGCGAGTGAAATCGAGCACAACTTCAAACAATCTCCTCGTGACTTTGTCACATCAAATGTGGTGGGCATCCTTTGCTTAACCAGTGCTATTTTTCTAGAAAAAAAGAGGTGCTGGAACTCACCATGAACACCTCCCTTGTTCTCTTATACAGTGGTACCTCCGGTTAAGAACTTAATTCATTTTGGAGGTCTGTTCTTAACCTAAAACTGTTCTTAACCTGAAGCACCACTTTAGCTAATGGGGCCTCCTGCTGCTACTGCACCGCCGGAGCACAATTTCTGTTCTCATCGTGAAGCAAAGTTCTTAACCCGAGGTACTATTTCTGGGTTAGCGGAGTCTGTAACCTGAAGCGTATGTAACCTGAAGCGTATGTAACCCGAGGTACCACTGTAATGGTAATGGTGCCCACCTGAGAGGGGCCGAAATGGAGTTCTGGCAAGTTTCAGATGTGAAAAAGCCCTGCTTAAGCCTGCTCTAAGGCCAAATATGTTACAATGCTGCTGTTGTCCATGTAAACCTGATACCTTAAGGAAGGAAAGGACCACACATTATGAACGGTACAGCGCTGCCGTTTAAATGGGCACCCCCACTGTGAGGTTTCCTCATCATCATCCCTACAATGAGGCAGAATGAGGCAGGTGCTTCAGGTGGCAGATTCTGAGGTCCGGGAGCAGCCAGAGCTGCGAGTGCCTACGCCAGCCTGTTGCCCTCAACTGCATTGGAAAACACGGTCCTTTCCCAGTATTGGGGTAAGATTCTACTACCAGTCCCGCTGGCTCCTATATGTGCCTTGGGGAAGGCGCCATCTTGTCCTTCATCTCATAGCTGTCAACTTTTCCCTTTTCTTGTGAGGAATCCTATTCGGAATAAGGGAATTTCCCTTAAAAAAAGGGAAACGTTGACAGCTATGCATCACCTCAGGTGGCAAAATGTCTTGAACAGGCCTTGTCAAAAGGGAAAGAAAGGAGATCTCATAATGGACTACTGTATTCATTAACAGCAGGCCTCTTTTACATTGCAACATGTAGTTCTGCCCTTTTTCTCAGTATTTTCTAGACCAGCATAATGACCAATGCACAGAAGGTAACCTATTTGGAGGCACATGGTTCTTTTTAAGATCTTGTTGCTGTATGTATTATTACTGTTTACAATTGCAATTTAGAAGTATAATAGGCTATACCAGTGCTATTTTTCTAGAAAAAGAGGTGCAGGAACTCACCATGAATGCCTCCATTCTTCTCTTATAATGGCAATGGCACCCACCTGAGAGGTACCGAAACTCAGTTCTGGTGAGTTCCTGCTGGAAAAAAAAGCCCTGGGCTATGCTTAGAGATGGGCATGGTAACAGAAGCAGGTTTTAATTTCAAATAAAAATGCAAAGCTTTAATGGCTTCTGCCTGCAGCGATTATTCATGCATTTCTGGTTTTTATAGCAGCAGCAGCAGCAGTAGTTAATCAAGGGTGCAAATGACCAATGCCCAGTCTTGAGAGAAATGAGCTGTGCAAAAGATTCAGACAAACATGGCCCAACTGTTCATATAATGGTTACATAAGACGTGTATTTAGCATCACACACCTTTGCTCACAATTTGCTGCAGATCAGCATGTCCTTCAGTTCTCTTCCTCCATTAAAATGGCAAGCAAACAAAGGGGGGGGGGGCTCTTTCCAAAACCAGGAGAGCCATGTGTCTTTGCCAAGAGTCACATGCTCCAGGAACGGACAGTATAAAAGCAAAAAATCAACTACCGTTCACTGCTTTCATGTCCTCGTCTACTCTCCTTCCATGGTTTCAATTCTCCCATTGAAGCTAAAGAACAGAAGGGAACTTGCTTCATGCAAGGGACTCGGTCTTAGTGCAGTTTCTAACAAGTTAAGATGGATCTTCTCCACAGCCATGGCGTGCTCATAATTCAGCATTTGCAGAAGGATTACAGGTCATACCAGAGCTTTCTAAACTTCATGTCACATGTCGGAGATCCTCGGAACATTTTTTCAATTTATTTTCCTCTTTGGTTCCAGCTTAATCAAGTGGTTGGGACAAAAATGATCTGGGTGGCAGTGATCGGTGATTGGTTTAATCTTATATTTAAATGGTAAGGTTTGTTGCTTCCTTGGAAACTTTGGGAATGGCAGGATCCACAGTCTTCTGAGATGAGAAATCTTCCGGGGACTGTTGGTTACTGAAATTATTTAGGGTTTCATTCATTGCTAGCCGGAGTTGATCCATTAACACTGATGTGTATAACTAACTTAGGCTCATTAATTCCAATGGGTCTGTTCCCTTAGTTGGATGCAACCTGTAGTATATAAGCTTTGAAGAGTTATCTTTACCCCTTTTAAACAAGACAAAGGAAAATAATGCTTCTGCTTCAGCATATTATGGTAAAACTGATCTAGCAGTCAAGCAAGAATCATTAATATAAGGGAGACTGGTATGTTGCTAAATAACGTGTTGGATTTGTGTGCCCATTGAAGATAATGCTTTCTTTTCTGGCAGGATTTTGTTTGGTCATCGTCCATATTGGTGGGTCCAGGAGACAATGATCTATCCAAACCAAACTACCCCATGCCTTGAGCAGTTTCCTATAACATGTGAAACAGGACCAGGTAAGATATAGAGTATGATCTGGATGCCACTGCAAAGCAGAACTGGGGTTCGTCTGTGCCTGCCTGGGAACATTGCCTTTGGTTCTATGATGGAAGGTGGGGAATAAATGTGAGAATAATTTTGTGTATGTGTATGTGTCTTCACTACTATGGAGTTGCAAATGGCCAGCTGTCCGATTTTTTTTGGGGGGGGAGATTTAAATTAGGGAAGAAATCCCCCAAAATGATTTAAAACAGCATGAAGAACTGAAAAGACCTGGTTCAACTGTTTGTGATAACATTCACATCCTTGCCCCCATCTGTAGAAAAGCAGTGTAGAAAATGCTAGTCTTAGTAGGAGATTTCAACTTCAGAAGTAGGTTTCATAAGAACGATTAACTGCAGAAAAGAAAGAAGGAAGAGAAGGAAAATTTGCATATCTGCCATCATTGTAGCAGATGAATAGATCAGGTACTATTTGTTCCACCAGCTACAGGGTAGCTGAGTCAATCATTTATAAGGATGGGCTGGAAACCAATAAAACTGTTTAGGACCAGCAACGTAAGTGGCTTGGTACCCATTTCCCTGAGAAATTAATATCTAGTCTGGCTGCAAAGAACAGCTGCTTGAAGTGTCTCTTCATACCATGCTTTTCCATACCATGTTACCAAGTATTACTACAGGCCAGCGAAATATGGATTTGACAAAAAGGAGCTGTGAGCAATTTACCAGGCACAGAAACATAGCAAGCTGCCTTATCCTGAGCCCATCTTGTGGAGCCTTGTCTACACTGAGTGGCAGTGGCTCTTCAGGATTTCAGGCAGGGAGTCTCTCCTAGCCCACCTGGATGCTGGGGATGGAACCTGGGACCCTCTGTGTGGAAAGCAGATGCTCTAACAGGTGAGCTATGGCCCTTCCCCAGATGCAAGTGCCATGCACCAGCACCACATGGTATTGCGATTAGCCTGAAGACATGCGATGCAGTTCTACTGCTGAAGCAAAGGAACACTGGCCCCATCAGCCAATCGCATGGGAAACCACCTGGGTTTCGCATGTAAGTTGGAGGGCAAACGGGATACAAGTGAAATAAATTGATGTAAGGATGGGATGTTTGTATATAACTGTCCCATCCCACCCCGGCAGCTCCGTACCCTCCAACATTTCTCTGATGAAAATAGAGGTGTCCTATTTAATAATAATAATAATAATAATAATAATAATAATAATAATAATAATAATAATAATATGCTTTTATTATTTAAGTCTCACCCATCTGACTGGGTTGTCCCAGCCACTCTGGGCGGCTTCCAATATATATAAAAACATTATTAAATAGTAAACATTGAAAAACTTCCCTATACAGGGCTGCCTTCAAAAGTCTTATAAAGGTTGTATAGTTACTTAGTTATAGTTACTCCTTGGCTCAGGGGTAGCATAACTTCATACCCGCCAATATTTCTCTGCTGAAAATAGGGGTGTCCTAAGGAAAAGCGGGACATTCCAGGATCAAATCAGAAACCAGGAAGGCTTCTGTAAATCCAGGATTGTCCCTGGAAAATAGGGACACATGGAAGGTCTGCAGCTCCATCTTTAATAGATTAGAGATTAGAATGCTAATTTTGCTACCACGAGTATGGATCAGTTACTGGTACCTTTATGGTTAGGGATTTTCTTTGCTTTGCTTTTGAAGATTTATTGCCTGTTAGTTTCCATGGGTGATTTCTCCTTCTCTGGTCTGATGGGAGATGTCTCTTAAGATTGGGCATCTAGTTGCTCTGCATGAACTGCATATGAATACTGCAGGCAATTTAGTCCTATGGGCACATCTGAAGTTTATAAGGCGGCTCTTACCTGCTCCTGATCACTGTTTGCTGATCCCCCCCTGTAACTGCAGTATTGTTAATTAAGTCGTTTGGAATGCTAGATGCCCACAACCCTGCCTTGCGACAGACACATGGGCTTTGGAGATGTACTGGAGCCTTTTGGAATTTTACCACTGCCTTTCTTATTTCCCCACAGGAAGCCCCTCTGGACATGCCATGGGATCATCATGTGTCTGGTATGTGATGGTGTCAGCAGCCCTGAGCCACACGGTGAGGCAGAAAGGGAAATCAACCATTAATCTGCACAGGTCAGTCTTTTTCCCAAAGCCACCCGTTTAGGAATGTTATACATTTGCCACGAGATGGGCAGTGCGAAAATGTGAAAATGCTTTCGGTCACCTTTTGTTACTGTTTTTTTGATCAAGCAGCAACAATACAAAGGAGATTTTGCAGCGGTTCCTTTGGTAACTTAAAGCTTTATGTGCCATTAATGCCGAACTCAAGAGAGAGGAGCGGAGGGTGAGATGATAAAGACATGCCCTCACAGAAGGCTAGAGAGGCCCATGCCGCTTCCAATTATGGAGACCTTTCACCATGAAACAATTAAAAATGACAAAACATGAAAACAAAATAAAATAATTTTTTGGTCTGATGCACTTAAAAAACAGGTACAGTGGTACCTCGGGTTAAGTACTTAATTCGTTCTGGAGGTCCGTACTTAACCTGAAACTGTACTTAACCTGAAGCACCACTTTAGCTAATGGGGCCTCCCACTGCTGCTGCACCGCCGGAGCACAATTTCTGTTCTCATCCTGAAGCAAAGTTCTTAACCTGAAGCACTATTTCTGGGTTAGCAGAGTTTGTAACCTGAAGCGTATGTAACCTGAAGCGTATGTAACCCGAGGTACCACTGTAGTGGCATGCTAAATGCCAAAATAAAAAACAAGTTTCTAAATTTGAGGACTCTTTGACTTTGAGGTCCAGGCCAACTGACCCCTGTGGCATCCACTCTGATCAGCCCTGAATTGAGATGTGGATGCTGAGAAGAGAGAGGGGAAAAACAGTCTAATAATTTTCATTTGGTTTTTGTTATTATTTCCTCCAACTGTTTCTTTAACAGACTCACCTGGTCTTTCCTGTGGAGCATGTTCTGGATTATTCAGATCAGTGTGTGTGTCTCGAGAGTCTTCATAGCAACACATTTCCCTCACCAAGTCATCCTTGGAGTGATTGCTGGTAATAAGGACAGAGCTTTCTTTTTCTATGGCAGGATTTTCTATGTACAGGATTTTGGAAATTATGGGAAAGTGGGTTCATAAGTATATTATGTGGGTAGTGGGAATGCATACATAATCAGGTGTCCATGTCAATGTTAAAGTTGTTTTCAAAATTCTGAGGCGATAAGGAATAAGAAGCGGTGGCAGCAGGGCTAAATTTCACACACTGATTTTAACTTCTTTAGCTGCTGGCTTCTAGTGAAGACTTTTAAGTGAACAGGAAGTGTACTTAGTTTAGGCTATGTACCTATTAGTGACTTAAACTCCTCTGTATTTCAAGTCACATTTCCACATTGCGGTACACACCAGAGTGACGGTGGGGCTGTCTCCACCTGATGTGCTGGACCTATTTGGTTTCCCAACGCCTGCAACCCATTCAAGAACTTGTCATCTGTGCATGTGCAATGACTTTCTCAAGTGGACACACCTCAGCTTAACTGCAGAGTGACTGTGGCTGACCTTTTCAATTCAGATGGTGTGTGTGTGTGTGTGTAACCTCTAAGTGATTTTAAAAAAGGTAAAACATTAAAAGTAACTAAAGGCAGTTAATAACAGGTATTTAAAAATGTTCAAAAGATGATTAAAATCAACAGTAAACAAAAGGATTAAACACATGCCAGCGTTCTTCATGTCTGGATACTCTTGCCTAAACAAAAACATTTTAAGCAGATGACAAAAAGAGAACAGCGAAGGTGCCTGCCTTACGAAGGGATACATTTTGCAATACCTTAAATATCACACCAAACTCTCATTCTGGTGTGTGGTTTTTTTTGGCTAAGCATGGAAATATATCCGTTTCAAGTAAACACATCACTTCTAATGTCTCGTTTCTTCATTCACAGGCATGCTCGTTGCTGAAGCGTTTGAACATGCCCCAGCCATCCAAACAGCAAGTTTAAAAACATATATCCAGACAAATGTGTTCCTCTTTGTTTCCGCTCTCGGCTTTTACTTGGTTCTGAAGCTTATCGATATTGATCTTTTGTGGTCTATTCCGAAGGCAAAGAAGTGGTGTGCCAACCCAGAGTGGATCAATATTGACACGACTCCATTCGCCGGACTGGTGAGGAACTTAGGTGCCCTGTTTGGGCTAGGCCTCAGCATTAACTCTGAGATGTTTATCTTGGGCTGTAAAGGTAAACATGGCTATAAACTGAGTTTCAGGATGTCATGCATAGCTACATCCTTAGCTACGCTGCAGCTCTATGATTTTATCAAGATACCCACCCACACTGAGTATCTGTTTTACATCCTTTCTTTCTGTAAAAGTGCAGCCATACCGCTTACGGTAGTGGCCTTTGTTCCGTATTGCATATACTTGCTCATGAAGCCAACAGAAAAGAAGTTTCGGTAGACATTAATGGTTGGTTTGCCTTGGAAGATCCTGGAACGTCTTAAGATGCCAAGGATGCTCTGTGGCCAAAGACTCAAAACAGTTATTTCACTTTCTCTCACTCTCCATTCCGAACAATGGTGGGTATATTTCTGATATGTAAAATCGAAAAGACGCTTACACCCAGGACTGAGATTCTCGTACCAGAAATAATGATCGGTTAAGACCCAAATACTGACAATTAGAATGTTATAACATGGCTGCCTGAGCTTCCAACAGTTAGAAAAGTTTGTATATATGTATGTACTAGTAGTCAAAGCATGCTGGATTTTTTTCTGCCCTGAAACTGAAAAGTGCTTCGCCTACCTGCTCCTCTGTCTCAGCCCAGGAGATGTATAGTTTTACTCAGCACTGCATTTTATGTATTTGTGTGGGCATGTGTACATTTGTATAAAAAGGTAAAGGGACCCCTGACCATTGGGTCCAGTCGTGGCCGACTCTGGGGTTGCGGCGCTCATCTCGCTTTATTGGCCAGTACATTTGTATAGTTACTAGTAAATTAAACTTGCATTCTGCAAGCACCTACCTATGTTTCTGGTGAGCTCACACTTCCCTCACATCCAAGCCTTAAGCAACTCTGTGACCCATGTGTGACTTACTTTGCTCTCTGCGGAAATGCTGACATCTATTCTGAGGTAAATGTCATGACCCAAGCTATTACTGTTAAGACCCAATATATTCATTTTGTCAGACTTTTCTATTAATCAGTGTTTTGTGGACTGTATATGTGCCAATTTGCTAGGTGACCCAGAATTTCCACCACCTTTTGGGAGTATATATTTTTTGTCTTGTATCTTCCCATCCCATTTAGTAAGACACAAAGGCTACAACCCTATACTCACTTAGCTGGGACTTAAGAGTCAGTGAACTCAATGGGATTTCAAGTAGAAATGTATAGGATTTGCACTGTTATTCTCTGCCTTTCAGAGCCTTTCAGATTTTTCAGGTAACTGTGGAGTGTTTTGGACAATGAATGTGCAAAATTTTCAGCTTTCTAGGAAGCTTGGAAGATACTCAACCATTTGAGGGTGTTCTTTGAATACTCTGTTTTGTGGGAGCTGTGTATAAATGTCCTATTTTTAACTTTGTGTAGCAACTGGGGTGCTTTGGACTATACATGTAGCAAATGTCAAGGCTCTACAATATTGGGTCTCGTTTATTCACTGAAAAGAGAGAAAATGAGTGATTAATATTTA
Source organism: Podarcis bocagei (assembly GCF_964188305.1). Lineage (NCBI taxonomy): Eukaryota > Metazoa > Chordata > Lepidosauria > Squamata > Lacertidae > Podarcis > Podarcis bocagei. The sequence continues at coordinate 114,158,465 of NC_138125.1, forward strand.
CTAAAATTATGCTATTATATGATACAACTTATCTGGATCTTATAATAATTTGTGAGGTGGCTACTAGTAAAATGCTGTCCTCAGATTTTTCCAAGAATGTGAAGTAAAAGTAACTACTTAGTTGGTCATTACATAACAGGAAGGCAAGTATTTTTGCACTGATACGTCACTTGTGTTTTTGTATCTTGCATGTTATTTCTGCACCCTCCCTTGCCTTGAACTGTGCAGTCTAGTGATGAAAATGGAAACATCTTTTATACATTAAACTTCTCATTCAAATACTGGTAATATCTGCATTACTTAACAAGTCAGGAGTTTTTACCCCTTGAAAGCATCTGAATCATTGTTAGATAAGTATACAGAGTTGTAGCTTAGAAAAGGACAAACTATTTATTGATATGCATGCTCTGTGCTACATACAACTTGTATGGAATCATAATGTTCAGCCTCACAGCCTTTCCACCTTGGTAGACCGAGGAACTGAAAGACGCAGATATGCGAGAGATAATGCTATGACCAAGGTCATGGCAGAGGTGTGACCTGAAGCCCACATTTCTTCATATTCAACTGGCACCCCAAATTCAGCACCATTAATTCATCACATCCCAGCTCCTGCTAGGAAAGATCCACTGCAATACCATGGATGCATGCCATAAGTAGATGTTTAGACGGAACCAAAGCTAACCAAATTTTCTTTATTAATGGCAGTCACAAAGATTAATCTATATATCATTCACACACATCCAGCATTTGGCAAAGTCATTTTGCATCTGGAACAATAAACACGCACTAAATCTAAACCAGGGATGGGGAATCCTTTGGCCCTCCAGATGTTTGATTCCAAACTCCCATCAGCCCCAGGCAACATGGCCAATGGTCAGGGACGATGGGAGTTGTGGTCCAACAAAAATATCCTCACAATAGGCAAATATGAGTGTACTGTATTGTAATTCTGCCACTACACATTGGCACACAATGCAGCTTATCTCAGTCATTTCTGGGTGTCTACTGTTCTGCTCACATCAGCATTCTTGCGCTCCACGGCTGTTTACGTAAAGCATCATAACATTATGCTACAAACTTTTCAAATGCAAAAAGTAGGGTGCCTTATCCAGGCAGCATACAATCACTTCTGAATACTGTATTCATAGTAGGGTGCTTTTGCTTTGTTTTAACAAAAGCCACATACCTAATTGTATTGTTATATTGCTGTGTTGTGTTCTGTCTTTTTATTTTTATTTTAAATAAAAAACTCCTCTAGAGGCACAAAGGCATGTTCCCTTTGAGAGACAGAGGGAGAGAAGTGCATCATAGCAGGGATGGTGTTTGAGTAAAGAAAGCTTAGCTGATGAATGATACACTTTAGTGAATTAAATTTACGTAAATATAAAATATTAATTGCGAAGGAAAAATCTTTTGCTTTTGATGGTAGTAGGTACTGTATTTGAAGAGGCATTCATTTCTTTTCTGTGTGTGCAAGAAGAAGCAATCCTATACCCACTTCCTGGGGGGGGGGGTAAACCCCACTGAACCCAGTGGGACTAAGTTTTAGTAGACATGAAAAGGATTGTACTATAAATGTTGCTGCCTTCATTTGCTCTAAGTACTGGTATATTGAGCCATTGCCAAAGGATTTCCCCCCTTTTTTCCTTGGTGTAAATGTCAGTAATTTTCACAAACATTTCTGACATTTTCCTGTTAAGTGACAATCACCAATGCTTAACAAGCCTGGAGGATACTAGAATGTCACCTTGTGAACTTAATTTGCAATGCATGAAGAGTTCCAACACAGAGCAGGGGGATTTGGGAAAACCGTTTATATCAAGCCAGCTACAATCCCAATTATTCTTTTCCTGTTAATGGTTTCCTCTCTGTAAATTGCTAACAGCTACATGAGGGAAATCTAGTTTTAAATTTATTGATTTTTGGCAGCATGTATATTTCCAAATTAACAGATTGCGTTTACGAAAAGGCCTTTTCCACAAATCTTATTTAAGATTTGGGGTTACCACGTACCCTTAAAAAACACACACACACACTCTGGAACATCACACCTCTATAACGATGGATAGCCCTTGTTTGGGAGTCATCAGTTTGAGCTGCTTTACTTCTAAGGATTGAATCCTGACAAGACAGAAGTACTGTTTCTGGGGGACAGGAGGCGGGCAGGTGTGGGGGATTCCCTGGTCCTGAATGGGGTAACCGTGCCCCTGAAGGACCAGGTGCGCAGCCTGGGAGTCATTTTGGACTCACAGCTGTCCATGGAGGCACAGGTTAAATCCGTGTCCAGGGCAGCTGTGTACCAGCTCCATCTGGTACGCAGGCTGAGACCCTATCTGCCTGCGGACTGCCTCACCAGAGTGGTGCATGCTCTGGTTATCTCCCGCTTGGACTACTGCAATGCACTCTACGTGGGGCTACCTTTGAAGGTGACCCGGAAACTACAACTAATCCAGAATGCAGCAGCCAGACTGGTGACTGGGAACGGCCGCCGAGACCATATAACACCGGTCTTGAAAGACCTACATTGGCTCCCAGTACGTTTCCGAGCACAATTCAAAGTGTTGGTGCTGACCTTTAAAGCCCTAAACGGCCTCGGTCCAGTATACCTGAAGGAGCGTCTCCACCTCCATTGTTCTACCCGGACACTGAGGTCCAGCACCGAGGGCCTTCTGGCGGTTCCCTCACTGCGAGAAGCCAAGTTACAGGGAACCAGGCAGAGGGCCTTCTCGGTAGTGGCGCCCTCCCTGTGGAACGCCCTCCCACCAGATGTCAAAGAGAACAACAACTACCAGACTTTTAGAAGACATCTGAAGGCAGCCCTGTTTAGGGAAGCTTTTAATGTTTAATGTATCATAGTATTTTAATATTCTTTTGGAAGCCGCCCAGAGTGGCTGGGGAAACCCAGCCAGATGGGCGGGGTATAAATGATAAATAATAATAATAATAATAATAATAATAATAATAATAATAATAATTACTAAGTCACTGTTTGATGCCTAATTCGAACTCCCTTTCCACATTATGATGATGAAAGCCCATAATAAATCCCATGAATTGCCCAGATGAAAAGGTAGAAAGTATGGTAATGTATAGGCCTGGCTCTTCCCATTCAATCAGCCAAAGACAGCTGTGACTTGGCAGCACGCAGCTGTCAGGGACATCAAGGAGGATGCAAACCACCTCTGGGTACCATCATGGCCCTGGAGACAGAATCCCCTTCTTCCGGGGATGAGGCTGAGGATTCTGAACCAGAACAGAGAAGGCAGTCAGGGCCAGCTTCCACCAGATGAGCCAGGAGGAAGTTCCCCTCCAGCTTGAGAATGATTGGACTTGGGGGATTCCATTGCAGAAACCCAAGTGAGACCACTGCCTTTGAATACCAGTTCCTGGGAATCAGAGGTGGGAAGGATGTCACTGTACCTAGGTCCTGCTTGCAGGCTTTCCACAGGTATCTGGATAGCTGCTGTAAGAACAGGATGCTGGACTAGATGGGGCATGGACTTGATCCAGCAGACTCTTCTTATGTTCCCACCAGAGGCTCCCCCACGCCACTGTAGTAGGAGGCTACAAGAGCAGGTTGGGGCCACTTTAACTGAAGAACCTCCCTTAACCTTCCAGTGCAGGCAGAGCCAACCATTGGGATTCAGCTGCTTCTGGTGCATAGGGCCCAATTTGTTTGTTGCTGAAGCAACACCAGAGCTCTGTGTTTATATAGCACAGCCTGAGCCTTGCATCCAGCCTGAATTTTGCCTTGTACTGCATCCAGCCTGCTCCCGGCTGGCCTCGTCCTGCACCCAACCGGAGCTACGCCTCACTGCAGAGGAGCACATCTGATTCCAGATAATAACAACAACAGTAAATTAAACCACAATTTGCTGCCCTTTCACGACACCCGCCTCACTCAGCCTAATGGTTCTGGATGCAGTTACTTCTTTCCATCCTTTTTTAAAAGAATGATATTTAGTCAGCAGAAAACTCAAGACAGCAAAGACCCAAAATTTCATCCCTTGCTTTAATGAAAACATATCTGTACACAAGTAGCTGGGTAGCCAACTGGTAAAGTAAGGAGGACGGCAGTGATACAAATTCTCCTTTCTGTATCTCCACTTCCACACAGTGTAGATTCTTTACTTACCAGTCTTCCCCAACCTGGTTTTGGACTACAATTCCCATCAGCTCCAGCTAGCACAGTGGCTGGAGGCTGGGGGAAGCTAGTTTAGATATTCAGTTAGCATTGGTTGTTCACTTCTGCAAACACATGACAACAAACATTCCCTACCCCCAAAGGACCGAGTGCAGTGAGGCTGCGTTTGCCTTTTCCTGCGTTTTCTTTTCCTGATTCAGCAGCACTGATGGTAATTTTTCTGTCACTTTCTGCAGCATCAGTATGAACAGTCTCCTGCACCCCCTAGCTGTTTTTTTTCAGTGTTCTTTGTTTTGAGAAAGGCATTGTGGCAACTCCAGATGCCTTTTTAACGAGCAAGGGAAAAACTGCAGCTGACTTTTTCTCCATTTGAGAAAGCTACCATAACAGGACCTATAGCTTGCTGGTGCAACACATGCCTTGCCTGATCCATTTATATTCATGTGCGCTGAATGGTTTGCAATGGAACTGTAGATCCCATTGTCAAGATGCATCCAGACAGTTCAGCGTGCTGGAATGATTGCAATATGGATCAGCACGCAAATCCATACATAGATCTGCATTGGCTTTGTGTGAAATTTCTCCCTTGTTTGATCGGTGGTGAATATAATTTCATAACTTGCTGAACCTCCAGTGGCACATGCAGTGCACTCATGTTCAGAACAGGTGTCATGGGTAAGACGGCCTTTCTTGATGGACACACACAGCCACCTTACAATGCTTCCTTCGTGTTTACGGATATGTGGACACCTGCGTTTAGATATTTCCATGATCACAACTGTGAAATGAGTAATAGTAGGTCATGCCAGTGGATGCCACTGTTTGCCCAGAGTGCCAAGTGGAAGCTTCCATGTGGACCGGGGGCTGCAGATCTGCAGTTGTTGACTTCACTGGTGTCGCAGGTATGTGGCCTAATAATCCAGACATATAAATACTTCAGCAGAACTTTAGTTGATTAAAAAAAAACCAAACAGGTTTTGAGCACTCTCCCAACAGCATCACTGTTTGAGTAGATGTTGCCTTTCTTCATACCCACAGCAAGTTTAATGACTGATGTCACAAGCTGGAAAGCAGGGTGGTGGTGGTGCGCTTTCTCCTGCACATTTGCAATAGCAGTGTGAATGTGTAACATAAAGATTATTGACATGTTCATCCTTGGTCTTATCACATCCCCAAGTAAATTACACTGATTGTGTCATGGAGTAAGTGTGAAAGCTCAGCTGATAGGTGCCCCAGTGGTAACCAGTTTGTAGTATGCCCCTTGCTGGGCCATCAGTTCTTCATGAGTGCCCTTTTCAACGATCACTCCTTGCGACATGACAGCTATGATATCAGAATGCTGAATGGTAGAAAGGCGGTGAGCTATGACGATGCACGTTCGGCCTTCTCTAGCTTTATCCAGTGCAGCCTGCACAGTCTGAAGACAAGGGAGAAAGTGACAAAGTAAAGGTAGTAAAGGCAACTTTCCGCAGAGTATCTCGATGTTGCTCCTGGCAATTGCATTCTAATCTGGTCATTCACATACAGTGGTGCCCCGCAAGACGAATGCCTCGCAAGACGAAAAAACCGCTAGACGAAGAGACTCGCGGAACGGATTAATTTCGTCTTGCGAGGCACCACTGTAATTAATATATATATATGTAACCAAATAAGTCCTTTCTCCCCTGAAGTGGCGCTGTGCTCTAATCCACTGAGCCTTTTGGGCTTGCTGATCATAAGGTCAATGGTTTGAATCTGCACGGCGGGGTGAGCTCCCATTGCTCTGTCCCAGCTCCTGCCAACCTAGCAGTTCAAAAGCATACCAGCACAAGTAGATAAATAGGTACCACTGTGGTGGGAAGGCAAACAGCATTTCCGTGTACTCTGGCACTCGTCATGGTGTCCTGTGCACCAGAAGCGGTTTAGTCATGCTGGCCACATGACCCGGAAAAGCTGTTTGCGGATAAACACCAGCTCCCTCGGCCTGAAAGCGGATATTAGCGCCACACCCCATAGTCACCTTTGACTGGATTTAACAATCCAGGGGTCCTTTACCTTTTACCTTTACACGCAAGCATTCAGTCTAATTATTAAGAAAGTCATCGCATGATCATCACATGAATGTATGGGAGAGGAAAGAACCAAAGAAATGTTTCTACACCCAGTGATTCACAATTGAGAGAGCAGCTCTTTTTCATCCTATTCATTTGTTATCTTTGAGGCATGATTGATGCTACAGAACTATTTCTTCACAGCTGGCCTTAAGATACGGTATGGGATTCAGTCATGGTGAAATAGCTTTGCCCCAACAACCAAGGAGCAAAGCCTAAATTTACAGTGAAGAAGGTTGGTAAGAAAGCTCTGCTTGCAAAGTTTCATCTGTGAGGATGACTTACTCGTCATCAAAAAGTTAATATGCAAGTATGAATTGCCCTACTTGCGCTATGTTGTTGTTTCTTAGTCCACGTGGTTTACTCTCCCTCCTATTTACCTGTTCACTTTCGGTATCCAGAGCAGATGTTGCTTCATCCAGTAGCAAGATCTTGGGATCTCGGATGATGGCTCGGGCGATAGCGATGCGCTGCTTTTGCCCACGAGAGAGCAGCGATCCCTGAGAGCCAACGTTTGTTTTGTATTGCTGGAAAACATACATTGGCTGAATTTTAAGCGACTCCTTTTACCATCAGAAATATGCACAGTGCTGCAGTACTGGAAGAAAATAATGGTGCTGCTTGTAGAGTCAATGTGGCATGAAACAACGCTTATTCGTGTTTTATTGGTGATATGAACTACCCTTGGGATATGGAAACTTTCTCAGGGCAGAGAGTAATCCTGTGAAGTAACTGAGAGATGGCGACTGGACCAAGGTCAGCCAGAGATCTTTATGGATGAGAAGGGATTTGAACCTGGGTTTCCTTGATTGTAGTCCAACAACTCTAGCTGCTACACTACACTGGCTGTCCAAAAGTGAGCTGCTGTTCAGGAGCATATTATAGCATGTGCATAGCTGCATCTAGGAAAATGGTTGAGATTCTGTGACTCACACACCATGGATTCCTTATTTAGCCACCGTTCCCTTTCACAACACTGAACACTAGTGAAGAAAAAGATGCTTACGTCAGGAAGCGATATGACGAAGTCATGCAGCTGGGCCTTCTTAGCTGCTGCTATCACTTCTTCCATAGAAATCTCTCTGGTGTTATCGCCGTATTTTATATTGTCAGCAATGCTACAGCCAAACAGCACAGGTTCCTGGGACACTATCCCAATTTTAGATCTCAGAAAGCGGACATTTACTTTCTTGCTGTCATGTCCATCTATCAACTGCACAGGAAAAAAAACACCAGAAAAGACAAAATATTTATTTATGGACTATTGGCGCCGTCGTAAGGGAACCTCAGTTGTTTTAAATTTTAAGTTAAGCTTACACTGAACTTACTAAACTTTAAATAATTTTCACATGAATCTATGCTGAATGCTTAAACCCCTTTAAGTAAAATTATATTTGAAGTATCTCTTCATTCCAATGCTGTTTAGAACTAGCCTTATAAAAGAGTGCCTGAATTCAGTTGGGTAACTTATTTTGAATGCATTTAGATGAACCACTTGTTTGGTAGATTTCATGCAAATAAGTCCACTTACTTTAAATGGTCAGGCGGCATTGCAGCCTGGGGACGGCCCCATGCCAGCCATCTGGAGGCCAGTTTGGGAGGACTGCAGGCCTGCCTGTGGATTGGCCAATGGTAGGCAGGCTGGATATGGGGATTCCCCAGGGGGCGGGACCAACCAGCTGGTGACCACTGAGGGGTTGCTTCTATCCGACACCCAGATGGGGGCTAGAGCCATAGAACTTCTCCAGTGGTGACCCTTTGAGGGGGGATACCCTTATTTGATGTAGGCCATAGGGCCTCCACCCCCACCCCGTGGTGTAGTTTACCCTTAGATACACTCCCAGCAGATGGACTGGAGTTAAATAAACAACTTCACCCAATGCCTATGCCAAAACCTCACATATGTATCCAATAAAGTTGTGGCCTTTTTGAACCCAAAGACTCTATATGCTGCTTGGTCATGGGGTCTTGGAACTCAAGCTTTCATCCTCATTAGCAGCTGTCATTCTGATACAAGGTAAGTTTAGTATATGGAATTTACCAAGCAAATTGTTCTCCAAATTCATGTGAAATATGTTACACAAATGAGTTCAGTGGAACTCGGGTTACCTAGTTAAAAAAATGTCTGTTTGTCATAGCTAATAGATGTACAGGTTTCACGTAAATTTCCCTTTACGTTTTACACATTCATAGCCTCTCTTTACTTTTTTTTAAAAAAGGGACGTCTGTGTAATTTCATTTATCGGAAGCAGGGCCAGCCTATGCATTAAGTAGAGCGAGGCACCCACGTCAGGCAGAGGTTGCCAGCATTTTATTTTTATTTTTTTCATATAATTTTTATTAAATTTTCAATATACATTCCACCAAAATTTAACATCCGCTTCTATCCTCTACATCTTTTAGACTTCCCTCAGCATGTCTGACAATTTTCCGTATTATCACTTCTACTCACATTTCTCAATTTTATATTGCTCTCTGACAATCTTAATCTTATCATATTTTTGAGGTTGCCAGCATTTTAGTGTGCATTTCTCTTAATATACACATTTCTGAATGCAATCATAACACATTTTATACACAAGTTTTATGCACATATTTTATAGACGTATATGCAATTTTGATCTGGAACCCATGGGGAAAGTGTCAAGCCTGTTCGAAAGCTACCAGACCACAGACAGCACTGAGTGAGCAGTTTGCACCAACAGATGTTGGAAGCAGACTGAGTGAAGCCTTTTATGCTTCTGTTTCCAGATTGCATCCTCCTGGCTCTACCCTCAGAAAGGGCCAATGCTCTGGCTTGAAGACAGGCACTCCTCTTTTATTCCATGACCTCCCACCTGATGTATTCCTTGCACTGCAAGCTGGGTGATTTGCAGTGAGATGCACCTGCTCCCTTAGGGGGAAATGTCCACCAGAGTCCAGGCTCTGGCCCCATAAGCACTGATGGTCTGGGAGGTTCCCCTAGGAGTTCTCATCCAACCACTTCATGCACTGAAACCAGAACTGGCTGCTTCTGCATCCTCCAACTGCTGGGTTCAGGGGGTCGTGATGGGAGAACTGTGGGTTTGCTTTATAACAACTCTTCGGCGCTCTTTTACTATGTATGAAAGCAGAGAAGGCTACATACCACTCTTCCTTCCTCAGGGTCATAAAAACGTTCCAGAAGTTGGACACTGGTACTTTTGCCACATCCACTACTTCCAACAAAGGCAAGGGTCTGTCCAGATTTCACAGACACCGAAAGACCATTTAGCACTTGGACGTTGGGACGAGAGGGATATGTGAACTTGCAGTTCAAGAATTCAATGCTTCCACGAAAGTTATCCTGATTATACAAAGGGAGAGAGAGAGAGAGGGAGAGAGAGAGAATGTTCTGCGTGTGGTTGAACTGAATTCACAAATGACTCTTATGAAAGTAATGATTACTATTACCACTATTCCTATAACTGTCACGATCAATTACACTTTTAAAACCGATTAGCCATGTAGCTCTTAAATGATAAGCAGATGGAATCTAAATCAATTTGCATGCTGCAAAACCTCACTGAATAAGGAGACAGTTGCACCTTAGTGTGGGAACATACAAGACATTGGTTAAAAGGAGAAAAATCTACCACTTTGTGGTAGAAGGAAATAACCTCATGCATGTTTCAATCAGATTTGCAACATTTGCAACATTGACACTGCAATAAAAAAAACCCAGGCCCCAGGCTGCAAAAATATAACATGTTCAGTACAGTGTGGAAGGTTTAAAAGACATGTTGACAATGATTGCAGCTGACCTCTACCAACTTCTGTTGTTTCCTGCGGTTCTTACCTAAGAGACAATGTCACAGCACCAGCATCACTGAGAAAAGTAAACCATTTGCTCATTTTCCATGTAAACTAAGACCTTTAAGTCTCTTTCCCATCAAATTAGGCACAAGGAAGTGGGAGTCAGCATGTGTGCAACCTGCACAGGTTGCTGGAGCTGATGGAAGTTGTGGTCCAAATCATTTGGAGAGCGCTAGGTTGGCAAAGCCTGCTAACAATCCTGAGTCCCGGAGCTTTGGTTTGCTGTTACCCAAATTATTAATCTGGAGACACACTGAACCTGTGAAATTGAGTTGAATAACTGCACTGATTGATCAACTGGCAACAGACTTACGTAAGTCATTTAATCCCTTTGATTTCAGCGCATCTGCTCTGGCTAACACTGAATAGCACCCGCTTTGTTCAAATGGGGCTTACTCATATAAGTGTGCATAGGACTGCTGCCTGGGACTTGCCCCCACAAATACCACTACTTTAAAAAATATATTCCATGTCATTTCAGAGTCGGACACTCCTCAGAATGAACCTAGCGTAATGCCCCCAGCGCAATAGGAAGGGAAGTGGTTTTCACATTACTTTTATGTGTATGATGGCTGAAATAATTCTGAAGCAGCAGCGTCCGGTTCCTGAAGATGCTGAACCAAAAAGAAGAACCAATGAAGCAACAGAGGCTGGTGTATCAAGGGAAGCTTCCTTGTACTGTATGGCCTAACATAAGACAAGTCCACTCTCTCCTATTGTGAGTTATATCGCTGAGGTTTCCGTTCTGTACATATTGTGAAACCATTCTAACAGCCGCCAGTTTACAGATACATTAATCTAGATGAGCTGCTTTGTGCATTTTTTTTGTAAGTCATTTGTGCCTCATTTGTTAAATAACAGCCAATTTTCAATAGCCAAAGGAAGTGGCGCAGGATTCCTAATACACCTTTCTCTGCAAGTATTGCCTAAGTTCCTCATATTTGCACCATGACAAAGTGAGGTGCAGTAAATTCACTGACGTGCAGGTGTCCATTACATATCCAGCATTACAGTCTGTGGCTTGTACAGAGTTCTGAAGGGCAAAATAAAATGTTTGCTGTTACCAGGCAATACCAGGCTCGTCATCTGATAAATCTGCCTTCATCAAGAAATATTGTATTCACACACATTCTCCCTCTCTCTCACCGGTGTGGTGTAGTGGTTAAGAGCAGAAGACTCGTAATCTGGTGAACCAGGTTCGTGTCTCCGCTCCTCCACATGCAGCTGCTGGGTGACCTTGGGCTAGTCACACTTCTTTGAAGTCTCTCAGCCCCACGCACCTCATAGAGTGTTTGTTGTGGGGGAGGAAGGGAAAGGAGAATGTTAGCCGCTTTGAGACTCCTGAAGGGGAATGAAAGGCGGGATATCAAATCCAAACTACTACTACTACTACTACTACTACTACTACTACTACTACTCTTCTTCTTCTTCTTCTTCTTCTTCTTCTTCTTCTTCTTCTTCTTCTTCTTCTTCTCTCTCTCTCTCTCTCTCTCTCTCTCTCTCTCTCTCTCTCCCTGTGTGTGTGTGTGTGTGTGTGTGTGTGTGAGACTATTTTGAGACCTTCCACTTTTCTTTGGTGGAATCAAAGTGACCAACTGTGGGCTGCTTTGCACATCATTGCTTACCATGTACGAGCAGACATCTCACACTTCATTCCTCCCTTAGCTCTTGTGGCAGCAACAAGCCAGAATCCTTGGCTTAGAGTTGATGTCTGGGTCCAGGCACTGTGGTTTGTTTTCTCTCAAACAAGACATGATCAGGAAGCCAAGAACGAGCCTTGGCTTCAGACCATGCTTTGGCGTGTGTGACTTGACACATCCCCAAGCCTGGTTTGCGTATGCTAAGCTAAGGACCATGGCTTGTTGCTCCACTTGCGCCAAGGGAGGAATGAAGTGGTAGCCAGGCCTTATGCAGTTAGAATGGCACCACACACACAAACACACATAAGAGGGAGGTATTAGTAGGTTCTGGGGAGCCCCAAGGTTTGCACAAGTGCAAAAACCTTTAGGGGGGAAACCCCAAAAGGGTGGGAGGGGGCTGCAAAAATAGCCCCAAGAAGGTTGAGCACACGCAGCAGCCACAAAATGCTGATTGACTGATCTGGTTGGGCGGGAATGACAGAAAAGCAGGTGGAAGAGCAATGGAATAGAGTATTCTGAACTCCACATTTTGCAACATTTTGTCTCACATACGACTTTTAATTAATACTGAAGAAAGACACCACTTTATGCTGAATCAATACTTCACTCACACATGTTCAAGTCATTGTGTGATGGCTGCAGTGAGCAGGTGGCAAACATGGTGAGCCCATAATCTACTCCGCTGAAGAGTTATTATGTGGTGTGAACTTTCACTAGGAAGCTAAGTAAAATTCTGTGGAGCTGCTCGGTTCATGGCTTTGTTTGAGGTGGAAACATTTCCCACAAGTTCTAAATGGCCTGAAGAGTTGTCCATGCATGCTGGCTGTGACTCTCCAGGGATCCAGACAGGGTACATACCCAGAAAATGGAAGGAATTGAACTGGGAACCATCTGCATTCGAAGCAAATGCTCTGTGATGGCCACTGAGTCTCAGCCCTCCCCCCATGCCAGTGCTATAGCAGGTACATGGCTATGCTGGCACTGGGTTCACAAGGGTGCTCAAAGCACAGCTGCTTCCCCTTCTTCCTAGAAAAGATTTCCTAACAGACCACATTTTTTGCAGACTAAGAAAAAGGAAACCCACAATTGCTGCCTGTTAAACCAGGAGGTTTGATGATATTAACCATCTGGTTGCTGTTTTTTTAAAAATTCTGGTGTTTTTTATGTTGTTGGTTTAGTTCCTAATCGGTTTTAATCACACCACCTATTTTTCACAAGGTGCCTTGAGGACCTTAGAAATGTGTCTAAGTTTCAAAACATCAGTGCTCACAGAAGACTGCAAGAACAATAGTACAGTGGTACCTCGGGTTAAGTACTTAATTCGTTCCGGAGGTCCGTACTTAACCTGAAACTGTTCTTAACCTGAAGTACCACTTTAGCTAATGGGGCCTCCTGCTGCTGCTGCGCCACGGGAGCACAATTTCTGTTCTCATCCTGAAGCAAAGTTTTTAACCTGAAGCACTATTTCTGGGTTAGCAGAGTCTGTAACCTGAAGCGTATGTATCCCGGGGTACCACTGTATGTTGGGAGGACTTAACAAGGGGCTAAGACTGGAGGGACAATCTGGAGACAAAGAGCATATAAATCTTGAGACGAGGAGAAATTTATCAGATGAGTTACCAGAAATCATCATTTAAAGAATTCCTTCTTCTGAAGCTGAGAGTACAATGAAAGGTCGGGCCACATTCATGGTGCCTGGGGTATGTGCACTAACTTTATTCAAACTACAACTGGCCCCAAATTTCCTTACCCTGGGCACGTATTATTTGTTCAAGCCAATGCAGTTTTCTTTAATCAAACACACTCTGTGCCCTCAAGGTACAAGCAGACCTCGTATTGCTCTAATTTTAGGTTCTTGACACACTATAATCTTCTTTGCTCCAGTACAGAAGAGGGAACTGGATGACCTTCGGATGCTACAATTATGTGATTCTAATAACACGAATTTCTCCTCTTACCCATTTTTCTCCAGCATCACTGTAAACACTGATTCGGGGAACACGATCCACCAGCTGAAAAAAGCGAGCTGCAGCTATTTTTGCTTTGGCATAGTTTGGCGTATAGGAGGATGCTCTTCCTAATGCAGTTCCACTGGTCACAATAGCAGAAATCACCCTGAAATCAGGAAGGAAAGACGTCAGCTTACATGATGCTTAGGAAGAAGAGCTGCAGGTCTACTATCCTGTTTCCATCAGTGGCCTGCCAACTATGTCAAGCAAGGCTGGAAGGCAACAGCCTCCCCCCCCTCCCCATGGTTGGTCTCCAATAACTTATATATGCCTCTTAACACTGAGTTGTCATTCAGTTTTATCATGCCCACAAATGTGTCTGTTGAGAATGCACGATCAACTAACAGGTTCTATTTGGGAAAGATAATTTGTGTGGGTGTGTTTCTGTTCCTTTACCTAAAGACATAGCTGTAGTGAAGTCCTTCCTTGTCAACCAAAAATCCTCCATACCGATAGGAGACCGAATTGGCTATAAACAGAATACTCTGTGCAAAACCAAAGCAGAATCCATAAACATTTGCTTTTTTGACTGCTGCTCTGTAAGGGACTTCCAGCTCTTTCTCATATGCTTCAATAAATTTTTTCTCCTTCCCAATTCCTGCGACAGTCCTGATGTTTGCAAGTGCTTCATTGGAAATCTGTTGAAAAGAAAAGGAAATGGAGGAGTAGCAAAGAGCTATTAGATGTCAGTGTGAGAGATATGGGCCATACATCTGGTGAGCTACTGTATCTCTATATCTATCTATCATCTATCTATCTATCTATCTATCTATCTATCTATCTATCTATCTATCTATCATCTATCTATCTATATCTATCTATCATCTATCATCTATCATCTATCATCTATCATCTATCATCTATATCATCTATCTATCTATCTATCTATCTATCTATCTATCTCATCTATCTATCTATCTATCTATCTATCTATCTATCTATCTATCTATCTATATCTATCTATCTATCTATCTATCTATCTATCTAATCATCTATCTATCTATCATCTACCTATCTTTCATCTATCACCTACCTACCTACCTACCTACAGTGGTGCCCCACAAGACGAATGCCTCGCAAGACGGAAAACTCGCTAGATGAAAAAGTTTTCCATTTTGGAGGTGCTTCGCAAAACGAATCTCCTATGGGCTTGCTTCGCAAGACGAAAATGTCTTGTGAGTTCCTGCGGGGTTTTTTCCTCCCCCCCTTTTTCTAAGCCGCTAAGCCGCTTATCAGCTGATCCGATAAGCCGATATGCCGCAAAAAGCCACTAAAAGCCGCTAATAGCGCTAATCCGCTAATCCATCAACGGGCTTGCTTCGCAAGACGAAAAAACCGCTAGACGAAGAGAATCACAGAACGGATTCTTTTCGTCTTGCGAGGCACCACTGTATTATCTATCTATCATCTATCTATCTTTCATCTATCACCCACCTACCTACCTACCTGCCTGCCTACCTACCTATTATCTATCTATCTATCTATCTATCTATCTATCTATCTATCATCTATCTATCTATCTATCTATCTATCTATCTATCTATCTATCATCTGTCTATCTATCTATCTATAGTTTTGAAGTGTAAGTTTGGTTTCCACACCAGTTTACTAAGAATCTCTAGTTTTCAACTGATTCAGTTGAACTTACTAAGGTCAGGCCAATGGAGACACTCTAGGCCCTCATACCCAAATCAGCTCCTCAGTCTGAGGAACTTACCTCATTGAATAGCCACACAGACTTACTTTGCTTTTCACTTTGTGTTCCACCTCTAACCCTTGCCTGTCTAGCTCTACCAGCAGCCTGTCTTTGATCATATCCTTGAATTCTATCTCTCTGATCCTTGTCTGCTACCACTGGAACCTGACTACTAGCATATATTTGCCCATGTTCTTGCCTTCTGGCCCTCTTACTGCAGCTAGTTTCAGAATCTGACCAAGGCCTGACCCCAGGTTTCCTAATCTAATATTATTTTTTTACTGTACTGGTGACTTTTCCAATATTGGGCAAGAAGAAATTCCTGGCATGGGTTCTCATATCTGGGCGAGGGTGATGCTGTCTACATAAGCATCTGAAGTACACATTGACAATAGAGCTAAACAAACAAATGGCTTGTCTTAGCTTGTTCTGCTCCTATTCTTTATCACATTCTTAAGTTGCTGGTAATAGCTGTGGACAGACACCATTCTCTCATTGTAGGCTTTTACGCCATTTGTTCTGCGTAGCTATACTGTCACTTTCAGTCCTATTATCAAACTTTTAGCAGCTTTGGCTGATTCTCTGGCTGCATCCCTAACTGGAGAAAGAAAGCAGATGCAGTCCTGGTTACATCCGGATTAGACTACTGTAACACACTCTACACAGGGCTGCCTTTTGCAGACAGTTCAGAAGCTTCAGCTGGTGCAAACTGAAGTTGCTTGTGGAGGCTAAGGACATATGTAAGATAGATTGTGTACCAGTTACACTGGCTGCCAGTACATGTCAAGGCCCACTTAAAGCACCCCCCCCCCTTTGTGATTTGGATGCCCATATATGCAATGCCAAGTGCATCTTTCAACTCTATCCAACCAATTGCAACCAGAAGCTAAACACTTTATTTACCCTCTGAAGTCACACTGCCCTTCTGAGAAGAAAAATCAGGCTTCCAAGGAACAGAGACTTTAAAATACTGCTTGACAAGTAGCGGGGGGCGGGCGGACATTTCAACCCTACATGGCTATGCCAGGCCCAAAATGCCTGTTATCATTGACAACACTGGATGATTGCATTGTTACTCACCATCTCATTTAATCTTAAATGATGTGCTTTTTTGTAGTTGTTTTAAACATTACCTTCCCAGTTGCTTCCAATGCTTGTTTGTCCTGAGAGGCAAACCCTGTTAGCATCTGAGACTGCACCACACCGGATAAAGCCAAGAATGGCAAGAAGCAGATGATGACCAAGCTGAGCTTCCAACTGAAGTAGAAAGCAATAACAATGGCCACCCCGATGTTGGTGACGGAGTTCACAATCATTCCTATCTGGCTGCCGGTTGCCTTAAAATAAGCAAAAGGAAAAAAAGAAAGAAGAAAAAGATCACCAACACACTCTCCCACATTAAGCACTGGGACACTTGTTGCTACCACAAAGCTGTGAAGGAAGGAGAGCTATTGTTTAACTTCCAGCTCCTATTGCCAAGGAGAAGCAAAGAGTTAGAAGGGATTTTGGAGGTAATCAGTTGCACAGCCACCTTCTCAGTGCAGGATCTGCAGTGCAGCCTCTCTGATAGATAGCCATTCAGATAATAATAATAATAATTTATTATTTATACCCCGCCCATCTGGCTGAGTTTCCCCAGCCACTCTGGGCGGCTTCCAACAGAATATTAAAATACAATAACCTATTAAACATTAAAAGCTTCCCTAAACAGGGCTGCCTTCAGATGTCTTCTAAAAGTCTGGTAGTTGTTTTTCTCTTTGACATCTGGTGGGAGGGCATTCCACAGGGCGGGTGCCACTACCAAGAAGGCCCTCTGCCTGGTTTCCTGTAACCAGGCTGTAACCAGGATGTTGAAACACCTCCAGTGAAGGCAGTTGAGGCAGTCTGTCCCACTGCCAAACAGCTCTTTCCATTACAAAGTTTCTCCAGAAAATTTTATCCGAAATCTATTTCCCTGAAGTGTTCTAGACCCACCTTCAGGAACAAGGAGACTGAGCAAGGATGTGTTGCCAAAGCACCTCTTTTTCCTGCCTATGTTACTGAAAAACCTCTGGCACTCCTAATTGTGAAAACAGGCCCATCAGCAACACACTCATGGAGAGGGTCTGCAATGGCTAAGCCGCCCTCATGGCTGCAATGGACTTTGTTCATTTTCCCCAGTTTGTAGCAACCTTCCAAGAAGTGGCATATGGGAAGATAAGTTGGGTCCAAAGTGTGAATTATGGATTTGAAAGGAATTCCCATTTATGCTGTCTGCCCCTCTCGTTTAGGCCTCTATCTCAACCACTTCAGACTGCAGGTGGGGGCTCAAATGAGGGAACATCTATACACCCCCATTGCCTCTGTACATGGGAAATTGAACATTAAGGGGAAGAGTCCTAGGCTGTTCCCTGATGTGCTTGGTTTTTTGTGTAGGAATCTTTGAATTTAATCTGTGAAGAATCATTCCTTCATGTAAGCCCACACTTGGGAACGAAATGGCACAACTGAGACACAGCTTTATCATTTCAGTGAGAACTAGGTCATATACTTTTGGCTGAACGTTGACTGCTAAAAGATGCTCCAGTGTAAAAAAAAAATATCAAGATGCGAAATAGCCATTTTTTCTTAAAATCACCTTACCAGCAGCTTTCATTTCTATGGATTTTCAGAGGCATGTTTATCCAATAAACCCATAACAATAATTATCTTGTCTCAATTTGATTGAGTGGATGCCCAGCTGATGTGGCAATATCTGAATTGTGTTAGCTACTTTTATATAAAATTTCTTACCCCTTGAACCTGAGAGGCATCAGTTGCTAGTCTTGTGGTCAAAGCCCCTGGGCTGTTCCTGTGGTCATCAAACCAACCAATTTCTTCACCTAGCATGGCCTCGAAGCCAACCTTCCTTAGCCGTCTTGTAAGCAGCTCACCAGATTTTGCAAATGTATATCCCTGAAATGCATTTAAAGAATGTGTAAGTCTAGATATGCCAGCCACAAGGCACCTAAAAACGAGTAAAGAAAAGAAATGGAACAGCCAATCTTAATGGTCATTTACCTGTAAAAACTGTGTAAAAAATGATATAACTCCAACCAATACAAAGAGCAGGCAGATGCCGTTGATCTGCAATCTTTGTTCTTCTTCATCCAGGATAGAAAAGGTCTTTTGGGAAAGAAAATAAAGGGCCATAATATTAAGTGCCAACTAAAACAGTATAATTTTATTATCTATTTAGGCAATTTACACACGGCTTCATTATAATCATCTCTAAGCAGTGAATTGAGAGCCTCTACTTCAGAATTCATGTCACATGATTGCAATGATATTGGAAATCATAGGATCATGCAATCTAGCCCATGGGTAGCCTGCAGATGTTATTGGACTCCAACTTACAGCCTGCATGGCCAGTGGCCATGGTTGTTGTAAATTGTAGGGGGTCACTGTATTGGGTACCTCCGATTTAGCACATTTTGGTTTTACAGTTGCCTTGAGTATTGTTTGTGTGAGAACTCAGTGGAGTCCTGCAAGCAAATTTGGCCTGGTACAGCACTGGAAGGACAGATCCTGAAGCTGAGGCTCCAATACTTTGACCACCTCATGAGAAGAGAAGACTCCCTGGAAAAGACCCTGATGTTGGGAAAGATGGAGGGCACAAGGAGAAGGGGACGGCAGAGGACGAGATGGTTGGACAGTGTTCTCGAAGCTACCAGCATGAGTTTGACCAAACTGCGGGAGGCAGTGGAAGACAGGAGTGCCTGGCGTGCTCTGGTCCATGGGGTCACGAAGAGTCGGACACGACTAAACGACTAAACAACAACAACAACTATTGAATTTCCCCAAATGTAATCAATAGGCTATAGATTTTTTTATAAGGGACTTTTCCTCTACCTAAGTACAGCTTGGTACTAAAAAAATAAAGAGGTGCCAGGCCTCAAATCTGTCAGGAGGAGAAGCCATTCTCTCTAATCTGAAATGTATTTGGTTCTACTATAGTGGATCAGACAAAGTGAATATTGTTTTTCTATCTCTCTTAACCTCTTTTCTGTTTTTTCTTTCTTTCTCCTTCTCTATTTCTCTACCCCCCCCCCCATTTCTGTGTTTTTATTGTATCTCTATAAAAGTCTTGGTTTGGTGAAAAAATGGGGAAATGTATCAAATTTTGTATTTTTCTCTATACGCTTTCATAAAATTTATTTTTTAAAAATGAAATGTATTTGTTTCATATAGAATAATTACCCTACTTTTCTTTATGTAGTCCGAGGCGATAAATAGCATAATTATAATAAAACACTATTAAAACCATTAAGAAAAAGGAAGTGTTGAGAATATCAGGCCAGCAAATTAAACTGTGTTTCAGTAGTTGCTGCAGGGAAGTATCCCATTTAAATGGTGTGTGCGCTATTCATAACTGATGGCACTATGTTTAATACCTGGGTTTCAAAAACAAAGGATTAATCCGCACCAAGAAACTAGAGAACTTGGACCCAACTGAAGTACAAACAAATCACTGACGTGGGGGGAAAAACCACACAAAAATCTTCCATGCAGCTTTTAAGAGGCATAAGGGACTAATAACCAGAGGAGAACAATGGCAAGTAGCGAGTCTTTGAAAAAGTCAGGTTTTAAAAGCCCTTCAATCCGCTAATAAGTCTTCAGAGAAGGAGCAGAAGGCTCAGTAAGTCCCACTGCCTCTTTTTTGGTAAGCATTTATTTAAAACGTTCCCCTAATCCTCATAAAGTCAGCCGCAATCACATGCTCACTGGGAAATGTAAAACTAAATTTGTGTGTGTGTCAAAACTCAAATGGAAAAACAGGAAGTTTTCTGCTTTCTTATAAACATGCCCAAAGCCCCACATCCGTGTCATTAAGAGACATTATAATCAGTGTGCCTTCAAGGGAGGGCATAGATCCTGTTTGTTAACTCTTTGGGACATTTGTTTTGGAGGTCAACAAGCTACCTGTTATCTTTGGCAGAATGGGGAAAGTAGCCAATAGGAAAAAGTATGAGCGCTCAAAGAGGGGTCATTCTTTATGCTCATGAAATCCCTCCCTCCCCACCCCCCATGTCTTTTGGACAAGTTTTTTGAGCCACCAGTTCATAGGCATGTTGACAACAACAGACTTAAACACTAACTTTTAAAGCAATTGCTCTCAAGCTATAAATGCTGATCTCTGAAGTTTGATCTTCCAGACTTGCTAACTAACTTTTACACTATCGCCAGGTCATGAAACACGTGCTTTGTGTTCCCGTTTGATGTTTGTCTATGCAGGGCAAATCTTAGTAAGTCAACTAATCTGTAACTACGTACTCCAAACTGATTAGAAGAAGCAAACAGAGACTGTATGTACCCTTGTCAACTATGAAAATCCTTTAATAAAAACTAAGTTGAGCAGAAGCAATTCCCACACCAGCTGGATTCTAGTCTTCAAGTTTGCCCCCTTAAAAGGGGGGGATCTGCCTTGGAACTAAACATTATATGTAGAGGAAACCTTGGACTCAGCTAATTTAGTCAAGAAACAGCGTTCTAAATGCATTATAAATATGCAGCACCAGATTGAGCCAGAGAAGGGAGGGGCGGGAGATTCTAAGCATTTTTCCATAGCTTTTTTTTCTTTTGTTATAAAGATTTAATTTCTGACTTATTAATAGCATTTCCCCCCTGTGTGTAGATCCATCCCTTGTGTCTGTAGCAAGTAGATGGATCAGGACACAAGTTCTGGCCCCATTGTTAGAGGCAGTATGCTCTGGATGCCCGTGGTTGTGAACCACAAGTAGTTATCTATTGCACTCAAATCCTGTGGGTGTCCTTCCCAATAGGCATCTATGAAAACAGAATGCTGGGCTAGTTGAGGTGTTTAGACTTGATACCCCGCCTTTCACTCCCCTTAAGGAGTCTCAAGGCAGCTAACACTCTCCTTTCCCTTCCTCCCCCACAACAAACACTCTGTGAGGTGAGTGATGCTGAGAGACTTCGGAGAAGTGTGACTGGCCCAAGGTCACCCAGCAGCTGCATGTGGAGGAGCGAAGACACGAACCCGGTTCCCCAGATTACAAGTCCACCGCTCTTAACCACTACACCACACTGGCTCTTAGTTGGCAGAGGGAGCGTGTTCCATTTTGCTACCTAAGGTGAAACAGGAAGGTGCCACCCACTACCCCTCCACCAAATCCTCGCTCGCCAGGGCTGCTCAGTGTGTGGTTTCCTGGTTCTGTCAAGATCTCACAAGAGAGCTATAAGATCCCAGAAACCACAGCTGCTTATTGCTTCTGCGTGGCAATGATGGCGGCGGGGCACCCCTGCCACAGGTGTTCTGCAGATGGCCAATGTGCTTCATTTTTTCTAGGAAATGGGATTAGCTGACTCCCAAAAGGAGATGCTTTGTTCACAATAAAACAGAGCAGTGGAATAAATTATGGCTGTCTTCGCATGAACTTTCAACCAATACTGCTGCCCAAAGTCGATCAACGTTGAGTTTAAGTGACTATAAAATGCACAGTGCAAAAAGGGAGCAATATATGCATTTGCTTTCTAAAAGCATATAATGCCTTCATGGGAGTCTGTCAGCATGCCTGTTTTGTTGTTTTGATAAAACCATGCAAAGGGGTTGTTCAAAGCCTTTGTGGCTTTAGTGCCGGTGAATTTAATTCACCACCAGCACTGGCTATTGTGTCTGTGAGTTTACTGTCTAATAATAAAATGCCTCCATACTTCAGTCAGGTAGGAAAGGGATAAAGTATTTTTTGGAATATTGTAAATGTATAAAAGCAGACCCTTATTATATTGCTCACTTCTTTATAGAATCATAGAATTGTAGAGTTGGAAGGGAGCATGAGGGCTATCTAGCCCAACCCCTGGCAATACAGGAATCTTTCACCTAATGTAAGACTCGAACCCAGGACCCTGAGATTAAGAGTTTCATGCTCTAATGACTGAGCTATTTATGATTACTAGGATGCCATGGAATTTATCAAGGGGAAGAGGGCATATAATTATTCTTCTCTTTTCAGATTTAAGGTTGCAGTCCAATGCACTGTTTTATGGGGAGATGTCTCCGTGAACTCAGGGGAATTTGCCAAACAAACAAGACTCAGAGTCTTCTACTTGTTTCTCTTGAAAGTAGCCATTGGTGTGAGGTGGAGGGATGCTCTAAGCTTAATCAAATTAACAGTACTGAGGTATGGGGGAAGAGAGGTACCTGAATTATGCCTGTCTCCCCCTCTCCACTCCCAGCAGGGCCAGTTGCAGGATGTGTTTGTGTGTGTGTGTGTGTGTGTGTGTGATTTCAATCGAGAAATGTATGGAAGACAAGGCTGGACACCCCCCCCCCCAGTGCTGCTGCTCAAATAACTGCTTTAAAGGAGAAAGAAAAATGAAACCCTTTGGAGATCTGAAATATCTCCTTTATCACCATAGTGCCTACATATATGAAAATATGTCCGCCTCCTAGAATGCATGAAACTGGCTCTTAATGCAAGACCCCAAACCCCCTGCTCATCTCCAGAGTACTGGTGTTTATGGGTCTGTTGAGGAAACAGTCATGTCTTTTTTTGCAACTGACTCAACCCACAAGTTTCAATCATACATTCTCCAACAGTTTACAAAACTGTTGGTGGGCCTGTCATTGTAACAGAAGACCCTCCTTCCCAAGATAGACCTCTCCCCACCACCACCAATGAATTCCAGAGCACCCCCAGAAGCCTATGAACCTCAAGATTCTGGAATGCAGCTGCCCGGTCCTTGGGGTCTGCTGGGAGAGCCAATTGTCAACAGTCCCCTTCCCCAACCTGGTGTTCTGCATGGGAATTGGGCAAATGACCACAAATGTTCAAAAACTACTAAAAGCAGCAAGCCAAAATGTTGGAAATGAAGTAATAAGGACTGCTTGGCACACCCATGGCATGCAGTTGTCCTGCATAATACAAGGGTAGTGAAAAACCATATTCAATACAAGAAGGAGGAAATTAGTCATGACCTACTCCAAGAATCTGACTGAAAAGCAAGGCATAGAGTGGGTTGACTGCCCCGTTGAAGCCTGCTCCAAGGGATCCAATCAGCATGTAGGGCCATTCAGGAGCATTGTATTTCAGAATTCTGGTAACATTAGCAGGCTTCACTTCTTCCACTTTTACAGCCGTTGGCTCCTAAAAGAGAAAACGGGCAAATATGTTGATATTCTTCTTTCCGTGCTGCCCAGTAGAAACTTCGAGGAAGGGTTATACAGCGAGCTTTTCAAGAGGACCAGAGAAAGGAAACAAAATGGATGTTTTTGTCAAATAATGACCTTCTTAAATGGACTGTCATCTTCTTCATACTGCCTGGTGCTATAGATATGCTCCGAATGGTTCTGGGCAACTGACATTGGGTGGTCCGGTACTATATTTGACAACTGAGATCTGGAACGCTGTCGAAGGGAAGCTCTATGAAAGAATAAAGAGAAAAGGTGAAGTCTTAGGAACAGCAGTTTAAGGAGTTTGCATCTAGCGTTATTACTTATCACGATCATAGTTTACGGAAATACTTACTATACCTATATCCTGAGATTTATGGCACAAAGCTTGACATGTTTGCTCAGAAGTAAGTCTCACTGAGTTCAAAGGGGAAACTTCCAAATAAGGGCTCCCCCAGACAACCTATTCACAGTATTAAGCCTTCATCCCGATTTGTTTGCACAAAACTTAAAAATCAATCAATCAATCAATCAATTATTATTAATTAACAAGCCTTCTGCTCCTGTCCCTTTGCCAGTTCAAAGAATACCCATTCTCAATGGTGGGCTGATTCTCATTAAAAAAATAAAACTGCCAGGTCAAACTCCAAAAGAAACTGGTTGCTGCCTGTCATATTGGGAGCCTGTCGAGTGGGAGCCGCCCAGAGTGGCTGGGGAAACTCAGCCAGATGGGCGGGGTATAAATAATAAATCATCATCATCATCATCATCATTATCATCATCATCATCATCATCATTATCATCATCATCATCATCATATGTCTAGGGGTGCTACATCCTTTTCCCTCACCTGAAGCAAAACAGGAACGTGCTGTTACAAGGCTGCATTGTGTTGTGTTTTGTCCCCCACTGAAAGGCTTACCTCAAGCTGTCCCGATAACTTCCCCTGACGAAAGACTGCGTTTTCTCAAGCTTTGGTTCGGCTGCTGTAAAACAAAGCCAAAGAAGCCCATCAGAAAGTGAGATCACCCATTCCATTCTTATATTTTGGTATGTGTTTACAGTGTATGAAGCAAACCCGTTACAAGGCTGAAAGTTTTTGCTTCATGGTGGTTTGCTAAATATTCTACCTGAAGCACAGCAATTCTCTTTAGTTCAAAAAAGCGTGAGCTTAACTTAAAGTACACTTCTTTGGCAGAGCAGCTTTTTAAGGGTCCTGGATGTGCTCCTTTAGCAGCCCATCAGTTGTCCACACATGGTCCTATGACCCCATGTTGAGCTGTATGGCAATCACTGGATTTGCAAAAGGAAGCTATGAAGAACAATGCTCTTTGCATGTACAAAGCACAGACCACTAGCACATGAAAGATCTTGAGCAACTGCCACACTAAGGATAGAAGCGAGCAGACATAGGAGCCAACTCCTAGGGGTCAATGTCCCTTTGCCCCCCTAAACTATTTGAAGCCCCCCCCCCAAGTTGAGACAGGCATTGCCAGTCAAATGGTGTGCATACATTGTGTCTTGCGATCTATTATGTGGGGTGGGGCTTACCTGCCCTCCCCCCAATATTTTATTCGAGTTGGCACACCTGCGAGCAGAAAAGCTACATGCTTTTGTTGGGGTGTACCACTTCAAGCGGGATGGGGGTGGCGCTGTGGGTTAAACCACAGAGCCTAGGGCTTGCCAATCAGAAGTTCGGTGGTTCGGATCCCTGCGACGGGCTGAGCTCCCGTTGCTTGGTCCCTGCTCCTGCCAACCTAGCAGTTCGAAAGCACGTCAAAGTGCAAGTAGATAAATAGGTACCGCTCTGGCGGGAAGGTAAACAGTGTTTCCGTGCGCTGCTCTGGTTCGCCAGAAGTGGCTTAGTCATGCTAGCCACATGACCAGCTGTATGCTGGCTCCCTTGGCCAATAAAGCAAGATGAGCGGAACAACCCCAGAGTCGGTCACGACTGGACCTAATGGTACCTTTACCATTACCACTTCAAGCTACAAGGGGTAGCTTGCATATTCGAATATTCCCTCACCTCAAATTATCACTGCAAATACACAGCTAGAATATCAGGATATGAAAGCTAAATTATAACCATTTTATCCTGATGTACTGATTTTACAGATACAGATATGTTTCATTCCAAGCAGAATTCAAGCATGCAGTCTCCCCTCCTACACTCTGAAATGGTGAGTCGCAGCACAAATTGCACTCTGTCCTTAGTTTATTCTCACAAATGCAGGGGACAACGGGTCAAGGCTGCTATAATTTTCTTCTTCACTGGTGATTAGGAAACACAGTGGGAATGGAAGCAGCCCTGAGACTTAACAATTTTAACAAGATGTTAAATTGTTTTTATATGGAACAACTGTGGCAAGAGTATTGTTAGCCCAGAAATGGAAACAAGAAGAAATTCCGATGAAAGAAGAATGGCAGACGAAATTAATGGACTATGCAGAATTGGACAGAATGACAGGAAGGATTCGAAACCTGCGGGACCAGAAACTTACAGTAGATTGGAAGAAGTATATGAATTATTTGAAGAGCAACTGTAATCAACAAATTATGCTAGTAGGACTACAAGAAGTTTTGTAAGGAGAAATATACGAAGTGTTACAAAGTAGAAAAAGATAAACATATTGGTTATGAGTTTGAAATGCAATAGGGAAGATAAGAAATGCATACTAAGAGATTAGATTGGAAAATTTTCAGACAGGATTGATGGAAGTAAAAAAAAATGAATAGGATGTAAAAGTATGTTTAATTACTGTTGAAAATGGTATGTTAAAAAACTAATAAAAAATTTATATATATATTAAAAAAAAAGGAAGCAGCCCTGAGACTATGTAGGCCCTGTGCCTTATATTTCCAAACAATGTATCCCAGAGTAGTAAGAAGATGCTTTCAGTTAGAAGAACGCCAAGATGTCTGAGCTTATATCAGCTCTGCATGCTCCAACAACTCTTTCGGAAATCTGAAGCGTTCTTAAAAACGGACTGCAGCACAGCAAGAAGGCTTGTTCAGTTTGTGTCAGCAAAGAATGCTGGTTGAGGGGTCATCAAAGTCTGACACTAGTAAAGTGGTCTTGCTCCCAGGGACCATAGCTCAGTAGCAGAGCACAGGCTGTGAATGCATAAGAATCCAGATTTGAACTCCAGCATCTCCAGTTAACAGGATCACAGGTAGCCATAATGGGAAAGCGTGTTCTCCTTCATGGAGAGCATGTGTTCCGGTGGGGGCCGCCAGGACACTCCAAAGTTGTGGGCTGGGCTAATTGATCATTGGCCACTGTTGTGATTGGGCTTCCCTTGTTGGGAAGAAGTTAATGTTGCCATTTGTTGATTGACAGCCAGAAATGCTAAAACTCCTTGCACGAAGCTAGGGCTTCCTCTTTTCGCCCGTGCATCGGATTGCCCGTCCCCCCTCCCTATATTTAGGGTTGTTCGCTTTGACCTTGCTATGCCTGTCATGGGGTCGTCTGCTCTTGGGGCAGGGGCCCAGTAGGAATTTTGTCCATCTGGCTGATTGGCTGGGGCCATTTGGTTTTTGCCTACTGCGTAGCAAATCGTCACAACTTGTAAGGTTGCGGTTAGGCATTGGTTTATGGTTTGGTTGGTTGAGGGGCATGGATTGGCTGTGCCTGCCCCTCTAATGCTGCTGCTGCAAGGGATTCCGTTAAAGGAATTGGGGGCTAACTATTGCTTGTCCACTCTGTCAAGGGGGCTCGGGCCATGCAAGAGCTCCTGGTTGCATTTGGGGAGGGCTGAGGGCAGGTTCCCTGCTCCGTCGCTACCCCCAAGTGTATTCCCCTTTTCTGACTTTTGCATCGTGCGGAATGTCAGTCTGTCCCCCATGGGGGGGGGCAGTCTGTCCCCCATGGGGGTGCCTAAGCAACCACTCACATTTTTGTATTTTAATAAAGTTGTGGCCAAAATTAAACAAAATTATGCCAAAAAACCTTAAACAAAAAATTCTGTGTGGTGTGTGAGTTATTGGCGTGGCCCTGGGGACCTTGACACACAAAGAGAGAGAGGTGCATCAGTGACCCAGAGATAGATGCACAAATAATCTAACCCTGGAATAAGGCACAGCTTGTTTTGTACCTATGTGTAGCACTGATTTTTCATGGGACCATAGGGAAATAGTTGTGTTAGTACAGAAAAGGAAATTAATTCCTTGAGTTAGTAAACCTTGACCTCGTGTTCAGAAACGCAGAATAAGGTACTTGCTTTGCACCGACGTGTCAGTGAGTGCCTTGTCCCCTTGGCTTTGCAAAGTTACCAGTGTGAAATAAACCCCTTTCCGTTCCATCAGCTCCTCGTGTTTCCCCCTTTCCACTGCTTTTCCATGCTCAAAGCCAATTATGACATCAGCAGTTCTGATTGAGGACAAGCGGTGAGCAATGGAGATGGCCGTGCGCCCAACGCGAGCCTAAAGCAATAGGGGGGGAAATATCGGTGAAGCAAACAGATGAGTAAAACAGGTAGGCTTTGGTCTCTTTGCTTTTGTGTGTGTGGTCGGTCATGGAGCATGGAATGAAGCCTAACTGGTGTAAGGACATGCAAAGAGCTCTATTGGATCAGACTAATGGCCCATCGAGGCCACTCACCGTTGCAAACCAGGTGCCTATGAGATGCTTGCAAGAGGGGCATGAATGCTGGTACACAGAAATCTGTACGTTCTGTGTGTGCCCGTCAAGCTGTCTTACACCAGCACTGATATTTATATTCATTTCCAAGCAAATGTTTGAAGAGCAGCATGCCTACCTCCCATCTCCAGCATTGCCTGCTATTTACTGAACAATTCCCCCCGCTTTTTTAACTTTGTGCTTGTGCGCTTCCTGGCTGTGCAATTCTGGTATTGGAACACTCATCTACTCCCATATAAATGAGTACGAAAGGTTGGAAGCTTAAAAGCTGTGGGTTTCATTTAACTAAGACATACTCAGAGCAGACCCACTGAGATCAAAGGACTTCAGTCAGTCGTGCCCATGGATTTCAATGGGTCCATTCAGTACAGGAAACACTACCTCTTCCATGTCATTCCCCAACATGACTCTTCCCAACAGCTCTTTGAGAGCTGTGTTGGGAAAGTCTTTGGGGGTAAACTCTTCCCCACCACAGGTTGAGCTTCTGATCTGCCACTGCTCCCTTCCCACGTTTCCACTGCTAACAAGCCTAACAATTCTGGAAACTGCATGCACGTTTGTTGGTTAATGGGTCGATGTGAGGTTCTAGGCTGTAGAAACTCGCATCCACTCTACTGATTTTCTTATGGAAACATGCAGCAAGTTCCAGAGCGCACATAGCGGGGGCCCGGCCTTGCTCCTAAAGGCTTCTCCATTCATTTCAAGAACACCCAGAGAACACCAATTTTGCATTGGAGCAAATGCAAAGCTCTGAATAGCACTGTCGTTGTTGTTGTTGCTAACTGGATTTTAGCCTGCCCTTCCTCTTTCTCTTCCCCACTCTGATCTCATCCTCACAAGAGAGATTGTGACTGCCTGAATGTGGGGGTTGAATATCGGATTCCCACTCCTACTCTGGCACTATAATCATTATGTCACATTAGGTCTCCTAACCACACCTCACCATAATTTTGTATCTTGTAAACTTATTATAAAAAGAAAGTTGTGGAGGGGAGAAGAGACTAATCTCTACCATTAAGGAGATTATACTTAAGAGGGTGTGGGTTTTTTTAAAAGTTTCCTACCCCCACCTCCATGATACTGAATAATAATAATAATAATAATAATAATTATTATTATTATTATTATTATTATTATTATTATTATTATTATTATTATCCCCTGCCCATCTGCCCACTCATTAAATATGCCAAACCTTATGAAGGGCCTCTTGCACTGTAGCTTCGCTTTTGTTGTCCAGTGCTGATGTAGCCATGTCCAGTAGCAGGATTTTGGGGTTTCGAACCAAAGCACGAGCAATAGCAATCCGCTGCTTCTGGCCTCCACTCATCTGACCACCACCTTCTCCAACCAGGGTGTCAAATTTCTAAAACGGTGGGATGGGAATATGAAACCAGTGACAAAGGTCTTCACCTCGATCCTATTCAATGGTGAGAGCTGCACCCATCCTCTGTCTGTGCTCCCAGTGCAGGTGTGAGCTTATGTATCTCTCTAGTCTAGCAGGAAACCCCCATGTGCTCCCGAAGCAGGTATCATCCACACAATTCTTTGTTAAGGAAATAAAACAAGCTTCTATTCCTCTCTGCATGAAATAGAACCATGAAGTCGGATCCACCTAACCGGGTGCTATCTATCTTTTTTGAGTGTCCTGGATCTCAGACAATAAATTTCAGCTGGCTTTCTAGCTAAGGTCTTTTTGGTGGAGCTTACACAATCAAAGCATGTGCTCTGCCATGGAGATATGGCTAGGTCCCCTCGAAATTGTCAAAATAAGTTTGAGAATGACATGTGTTGTACACCCTGACCCACCCAAAAAATATCAAGGCACCTGAAGAAGCAAGTCTCATATGTATCTTTGAAGAGAAGAACACCTGGCCATAATGGCCAACTAGGTACCTATGGAAGCCCACAACCTGCATGCAACAGCAGTCCTCCATCCCCCAACTTGTGTTCCCCAGCAACTTTGACAGTGAAGGTAGAACACAGCCATTGAAAGTCCTTATCCTCCTTCTACTAGCAGTCAACTTACTGAGAACAACCATGTGCATTTAAACATCACTTTATGGCCTCTTCATTACCCAGGAAAAGGAAAAGGAAAAGGAAATACCAATAATGGTCTTAATCCAACAAGGGATTGTCTGCTGAGAAGCAATTTACCCAAGAAACTCCTAGTAGGTGCATGAGTGACTCAGGCACGCACCTTGGAATTGCAGCCAATAAACACTGGCATCACCAAAAAAAAATCTACTTTCTCTCTCTCTCCTTTGAAGGAAGGAACCACAAATAAACTTCAAAAGATAGTGGCCACTGTAGAAGACGGCAAGTGTCCATATTGTCTTGAACACTGCGGATAGACCTACACAGTAATGGTCCACCACCAGCCATGTATAAGAACCCACCAAGGTGTGATAAATGTTCTGTTCTCAATGCCTGCCTGAGGCTGCAAAAACAGACAAACACTTCTGGAAGACCACAATGCGTGGCTGGTGAGGTGTGCATGACTTTGTAGGTCACAAGCTAGATAGGCATGCAGTCACATCAGGATTTTGAATATTGTAAACTGAAGCTTGCCTTACCCCAGGCAGATCCATGATAAAGTCGTAGGCATTGGCTTGTTTGGTTGCTCTGATGATGTCTTCCATAGTGGCATCTTCCCGACCATAGCGAATGTTCTCTGCAATGGTGGTAGCAAACAGGACTGGTTCCTGCTCAACTATGCCAATCAAAGAACGCAGCCACTGAATATTAAGCGAACGAATATCATGTCCATCTAGAGTAATCTACATAACAACAACAAGTTGTTTGCAGGATAAATAGTCATAATACACTTGTTCAGTCACTCAGTATTTGATATTGGAATAGACTCTACACTAGGAATAGATGAATCTGTCAATTTTGGTTTCTCCCAGTTTTCATATTTCCACACTACTACGTGATTTTTTTTAACAAAAAAAGTTCCCATGAAAGTTCTTTAGCATGAATATTGCTTAATGCACACATTTCTGAAATGCAATTTCCCTAATACAATGCCGTTTTATATGCTATATTTACTAATCAATGCCTTTAAGCACTTTGTACCCTACTCTATGAGGGTGGCAGGTGGCGCTGTAGCCAAACCACTGA
The DNA here is from genome assembly GCF_964188305.1 of Podarcis bocagei. Lineage (NCBI taxonomy): Eukaryota > Metazoa > Chordata > Lepidosauria > Squamata > Lacertidae > Podarcis > Podarcis bocagei. Next base: position 114,189,795 of record NC_138125.1, read on the forward strand.
GCCTCTTGGGCTTGCCAATTGGAAGGTTGGCAGTTCGAATCCACACGATAGAGTGAGCTCCCAGCTCCTGCCAACCTACCAGTTTGAAAGTATGCCAGTGCAAGTAGATAAATAGGTTCTGCTGTGGCGGGAAGGTAAGTGGTGTTTCCATGTGCTCTGGCTTCTATCACAGTGTTCCGTTGCACCAGAAGTGGCTTAGTCATGCTGGCTACATGACCCGGAAAGCTTTCTGTGGACAAACGCCAGCTCCCTCAGCCTGAAAGCGAGATGAGCACCGCAACCCCATAGTTGCCTTTGACTGGACTTAACCATACAGGGGTGCTTTACCTTTTTACCTTACCCTATTCTATGTACATGCTACTTTGCTGGAGAACTGCACTGCAAAATTCAGAAAACTGTGAATTTCGAAGGCTGGCTGGATTTCACTTCATATATTGATTCAGAAAGCGCAAATTAAGTATGTTCACCTTTAAATGCAAACTGAATCTAATTTCTCCCCTTACCCTGCTCTGTACCAGGGGTCAGCAACCTTTTCAGCCGTGGGTGGGCCATGTGGTGGGCCAGACTATCTATCTATCTATCTATCTATCTATCTATCTATCTATCTATCTATCTATCATCTATCTATCTATTGGGGGGGGGATGAACAAATTCCTATGCCCCACAAATAACCCAGAGATGCATTTTAAATAAAAGCACACATTCTACTCATGTAAAAACACACTGATTCCTGGACCGTCCACGGGCCAGGTTGAGAAGGTGATTGGGCTGCATCCTGCCCACGGGACTTAGGTTGCCTACCCCTGCTCTATACCCACAGTGGGAATGAATCATGTCCCAGGATTCTTTAAATGAAAATGGAAGTTATGTAGTCGTTTTACAGGATTTTTATTTAAAAAGGGTGGGGGGAGGGATGAAAATGAAAGTGACCACTTTCTTACAAAGAAGTTAGGTAAAGCTCTCACCATGCCTTCGCTAGGGTCATAAAATCGCTGGATGAGCTGTATTGTGGTGCTCTTTCCAGCTCCACTGGGTCCAACAAAAGCTGTTGTTTCCCCTGCCTTGATAACCATGTTGAGTTTTTCTAAAATCTGGAAATAAAAATGAAAAAGATCACATGTTTAAAAAGTGTTTTCCCTGATGTTCAAAGAAGTACCTGGAAGCAGCTATAATGGTTAACCAGAAAAGTGAAGCTCTTACCTTTACGTCAGGCCTGGATGGGTAGTAGAAAGTCACATTATGGAATTCAATTTCACCACGGACTTTATCCAGCTTATAGCCATCTTCTGACATACAGTCAATAACAGGTTTCTGGGGCAGAGTTAATCGGTTATATTACTTCCCTTGTAGAAAAGCTGCTTTCTCTCTCTTTTTTGCACTGGGTAGAATCCAAACATAAGGAAGACCCTTGTAAGAGGGTCTTAAGGAGTTGCTCCAGCTCCTGGCCGGAGCCTGGGGTTGGCTGGGCATGGAGCCACCCATTTCAGATTCCCAATGGGATGCCTGGCACTTGGGTAGCCCCCACACTGCCTACCTACATGCCAGTCAACTTCCATGGCACTCCCCAACAGGCGAATTGGGATGGTGAAGTCTAAGGATGTTAACAAATCCTGGCCCTTTGCCATGCCAACTCTGCTCATTTTGCTGCAATCTGTAAAGTTTTGGCCTGTTTTCATCCACCCCCAAGTTCCGTGCTGTCCACCTTTCACCTGGTCTTTGAGTCAAGGGGCACAATGTGCCTGCTATGCAAAGAGACCACATGCCCAGACCATGCTTGGGGAATAACTTTGGCTTTCCTGGGAGTCAATCCCATTGAACTCAGGCTTGCATCTGCGTAGCCATGCACAGGATTGCACTGCTAAAGATATTCTTCAAAAAGTGCAAGGCATTGTACACATTTTCCTACGACCCACTCGTCTCGTTCTCTAATCACGCGCATCAAAGCTGTTAAGTAAGCATTATTTTCTGCTATGCGAGAGCTAAAAGCAGAAGAGCACAGCTGGCTGCTACGGACGTAGCTTATTTGCCCCCAATGGGATTACAAAGGGTTATATTTGCTGGCTATTCCATTCTCTCCATTCCCTGAAGCTTTGGTGACACTATATGTATTAATGCCCTTATCTGAGCCTTTGGCTTCACTTCATTCCTTATAAATCAAGGGAGACCATAGCGGCTTAATTCCTGAAACCACTTTGCGGAGCTGAGTGTCTTGGCGATCAGGCCGCTTATAGAGTTGACTCCTAATAGATAAATATTGGAGCTTGCTGATACTTTGAATATTCATAAGCAATCATTTAGAACTGCCACTTGGACGAATGCGCTCTTTGTCAAATGCACAGGCATGGTGCTGGTTTGCTTTAATCTGCAATCAATTTTTCCCTTAATCACCATAATATTTCTCATCTGTGCTGTTGGCAGAAGCCCTTAAGCTGATGCAAGGCTCATTTATTTCACCCTCCAACACAGGCTAGTGGTGCTGAACCAGTTGAGCTACTCACTTTATCTATCGTCTCAAAGATATTTGTTGCAGCTCCTCGGCCAGTGGCAAAGGCTTCCAGGCAAGGAGAAGCTTGGCCAAGGCTTAAGGCAGCTACCAGAACTCCAAAAAAAACCTGAAAAGAAAGAAAAGGGGGTGGGGAAAAACAATTATGTTTTCTGGGTGGCTTTAAAAATTGCATTGGAGCAGAAATTAAATTATAATTAGAAGGAATCATTCTGGAAGGCAGAAAAATGTTTTCGCCCTGTGTGATATATTAAGGAGGGTACAAAAACGATATTTATAGATCTGAAGGCAGGGATGCAATTTAAAATGGCCTTATTGTTTTCTTTTCTCAACTAAGGGAAACATTTCAAATTTTCAGATGAGTAGAGGGAGGTTCCAAAGAAGGTTAAAGGATGCTCTGAAATATATCTTATATGCTAATAGTGAATTCGTTGTCTGAGCGGCAATCCTTGAGTAGTCAAAATGACACCATTTGTGCAAAGGAGGAAGGTCTCAGCCAGCTGGAGGGGGAGAGGAGGAAATGACCCCAAGGGACACCCCCCCACACACACACAAATATCAGCCCAGTGAATATGCTTGGTAAGTATAGAATGCTGACTGGCTGTAGGGAGGTGTGACAGAAAAATGTGTGGGATGGTGGCAAAAGAAGAGGAGAATTCTGCACCAAGGCTAGCTGGAACCCTGAACAGAATACCTCCTACTAGGTACGCTGCAGCTTTACACTACAGGTCCCACCTGTTAAGGTTACACTGAAAAGTTTACAAAGCACCCACCTCAAAGCAATGAGGTGGCTGGAAGTGCAAGTGCTTTGAGGGGGGAAAACGGGGGAAACCACTGAAAGCCTTACCTGTATAAGTGTGCCAGGTGAGTACTCCTCATCTTCAAGAACAAGTTTTGAGCCGTACCAAAATGCTAGCGCATAACTCAGGAAAATGATGCACCAGATGTAACCGGTGAAAAATCCCATTATTATTCCCTTTCTAATTCCCCAGTTTTGGGCAAACACTAGGTTTTTGTCATATCTGCGGAAAGAACAAAAGGAAAATTTAAGAAGTGCATTTGAGAAAAATAAAACACAGCAGCAAAGGGGCTAAATAAGGGCCATGTTTGGGGTTGAAGGAGTTACAAAAGAGGCATGCTTGCATGGTGCAGGTGTAATGCCTGTAGCTCAGTGGCAGAGTGCACACTTTGCATGTGCAAGGTGCTCAGTTCGGTCCCCAACCTCTCCAGGTCAGACTGGGAGAGACTCACACGTGAAACCCCAGACATCTGCTGCCATTCAGTGTAGGCAATGCTGAACAATTTGGACCAATGGTCTGATTCAGAATAAGGGGTGGGTAGTGCAAGGGGGAGGAGTCTATCTTCTACTTTTTTGGATGAGGGGTGCTGGACCCCTTCCCCTTCCTGCACCTTATTTCCTCCCCATATCATATTGAAATACAGGCATTCTCCCCACCTACGCATGATTGACTGGCGTGTCACTGCATATATGTGCAGTGCTGGGAAATAGATAGATAGATAGATAGATAGATAGATAGATAGATAGATAGATAGATATAGATGATAGATAGATAGATATGATACGTTCATCCCTAGAAATAGTGGTAGCGAGCTGGAGAGTCCCTGTGGCTTGCAAGAAGACCCTTTCCAGAGCCCGAAGAGAACGTCAGTGAGGGCGGAGGAAGCCCCAAAGAGACCCAAGGCACAGCGGGGCTTTGTTTAGGCTGCTCAGCTTCCCCACCTAACAGCTGATGTGCAGGGTAGCGCAGCAGCAGCAAGAGCAGCAGCAGCAGCAGCAGCCACTTTTTCACACGTCCTCCAGCTGGTCCCAGAGCTTCAACTCTAGTTGGAGATAGAGTTGTGTGGAGAGAGAAAGAGAGAGAGAGAGAAGTAGAGAGAGAGCTGGGGAGCAGGGGGGATACAGAGGTTTAGAGGCTTTTTAGAGGATGCTCCCCACTTACGCAATTTTCGCTTATGTGTGCAGGGGCCTGGAACATAACCCCCATGTAAGTGGGGGGGGGTGCCTGTACTAGAAAGTTTGGGGGAAAGTGTACTGTATGGGATGATAGACAGGGTGGATCTAAGCTACAGCAAAGGAGAGGATTCATCTTCCTGCACATATTATGCTCTTAAAAATCATAGGCTTTGTTGCTTTTAAATTTCTTCAGGTCTGTGAGTCAGTCATGATACACGAACCAACCTTGCAACTTCTTTTCTTTCCCCTCCAAAAGCAGCCACTGTTCTGATGGATGAGAGCACTTCATCGGCCACAGCGCCAGCTTTTGCATAAGCTTTTAATTCTCGACCTGTCAGCTTTGCCACAGCCTAAACCAATCAGTAAGAAGATTCATTTAGGCAGTGAAGGTTTTTCTCCTTTGGATTTTACAAGCTCCTTGCTGTCACACTGGGTTATCTACATTTACAAAGGACACATTTATGTAGCAAATTCATTCTTCTTTTTCTTTTCTTTTTTGCTCACTTCACCTACCCATAGTCATGTGCTAAATAGCTTATGTGATAGATCAGGTTGGCTTATCTAGTGCATTATATAGGTGCATTTTAGGCAACATCACCATATTCCACTGTGCTCTAGAATCAGCTATATAAAATATTGATGTTGCATATGCCATCATACAACCGTTACGCAGCACACCTAATATTTCTATTACAAAGATTTTGTCAGCCTTCCAGCTTCACAGAGGATTTCTCTGTGAAGGTTTAGACAAGGTTGACAGGGAGTTTGTTAAATGCCTGCCTTCCACAGAGTCAGCTTTCAGAGGGCTGGACGTGCTTGCTTGTGCAGCAAAACCAAGGAAGAGTCTTATGGCACAACAAAAATTACCTAATGAAGCATTCCCCAACTGGATGCCCCCCAGATGTTGCTGGAATACGACTCCAAACAACCCTGGCAATGCTGGTTTGGGACTGATGGGAGATGTAGTAATATCTGTAGTCCAATAACTCCAGCTGTAATCCAGTAACATCTGCAGAACACCAGGTTTGAGAAAGGTTGATCTAAGGTATTGTGGCTTCCATTACTGCATGAACATCCCTCTGAAGTCAATGGCAAAAATCCAGTTGGGTTTACTGAGGCTCTCAGTTTGGTTATAGGAAAGACAGACAGCACTACTGAACAACAGTGAAAAATAGATATTGGACAGATTTTAAAAAAACCCTTAGTAGGTGGTTTGACAGAGTTCTGTGGAGTAGTTGTTGTTTTTAAACAGCCAGTGACTTTAAAATCTTGCCATAGTTCTCCATGACTACAAAGCAGCCATAATTAGATACGAATGGCATTGTTCCTTACCAAGCCAATCATGGCAGCTCCAACCCCAAGTAGTGGACTGACTGAGATAATAACCAAGGTCAGCTTCCAGCCTCTGACAAATCCTAACATGAATCCACAAATAAAGGTGGTGAACCGCTGGATAAAGACTGCTACTTGATCAGCAATAGCATCATTTATTTTATTTACGTCACTGTGGAGAACAAAAAAAGTTGAAGAAGCAGTTGCATATGACCCTCATTGCAATCCCAAATATTCATTCAATTTGTTTCTACATTGGAGAAATGTTGATGAGAGCCATTTATCTCATTTGCTTCTATCTCTTCGTTCCTTTGTTCAGACATTTGGGAACTGAGGTCTGACGTAAACAAGCCTTTCCTTTTAGATTCCAGGCAGGCTGTAGGTTCTTGGGTTTCTGGGACAGGTATTTGGCTTACGAACCACCCCACTCTTGGACTCTACTTGCCAACAAACCCGTGCTTGTGTTTCTCCTCCTCACCCCAGTTCTCCTTGTAAGCTTGGAGACTGGCTGTGCTATGTGTCAGCCATGGAAAAGGAGAGTGAATGAGCATTGGCAGGGTCACTTAGCAACAAAAGCAGAACACCAGCATCACCAGCTTGTGAAAAAATGGCAGGCCAGTTGATGGTGCAAACAGGGCTGCCTTCCAGATGTTTTGGACTACGACTGCACTGGCTGAGGATGATGCAGTCCAAGGCAGGTCGAAGGTACCAGGTTAGGGAAGGCCTTAGATGTTTTTGCTAGAAAAATGTCTACATGACACACCTGCCTTGTTATCTGTGTGTTTCCACCCTCTCCCTGTGAGGCTCATGGCTGCTTCTTCCCACCTGCTTCTACATCTCTGCTTAAGTGCCTATGGTGGCCTTTTCGACATCTCAACACACATGCAAAGTAATGGTTTCCTAATGGTAGGAAGTTTCAAGCAGAGATAATAGTTTCATCTTCTACCCTTTTAATACCTGTTGTTTTCAGCAGCTGCTAAAGATGGACAAATCCATCAGTTTTGGTTTTTTTAGTTTCTCATTTTTTCTGGTCTTTGCAGCACTTTCTCATCAGTTTGTGATGATTATTTTTAATGTCCTTACAGAAATGCATCAATGTTTCCTTATTATTATTTCATTAAATTTATGTACCTCAAAGTGGTTTCAGTGTGAACATGCATTTTTGTATGTAATTTTGTCTAATGCGCACATTTTTTTGCAAGCAGTATTCCCTTATGTAATGCATTTTGTGTATGTGATTTTCACTAATATGTGCATTTTTAATGTACATTTCCCCCCAATATATATGCATTTTTCTACACATTTTTAATTGAAGAACTGCATCACAAGTGTGAATTTGGAAAGCCAGCTCTGTTTTCAACTAGTTTATTGTTCTAAGAAGTGCAGATTCAAGCCAATTTTCTCTCACATTGCTAGCAAAATCCAGTGGAATATTAGCTCTGCTTTGGAGTCAGACCCCAGTCTGGTACAAGTAATACTGTAGATATTATTCTTCACTCACATAACCTTGCACAAACTACTCATTAGAATGCTGCGTCTTAAAAACATGCTGACCTCATTCACCAATGGATGTCTGAGATTACTCACTCAGAAATACGTGTACTGAGTTCCCCCACTGATGTACAGTCAAACCAGCCTATATCCATCCTCATTATTTTCCTGAAATAGGCTTTTCTGATTTTCTGCGTCTGTCGAGCGGCTGAGATTACCCATAAACTGATCTGTAGGGGGTAGGGAAGAATGAGAGATAAGGAAGAGTCACAGTTAAAAGGGGGAGGGGGTGATCATCTAGCAACTACGAAACCACGATGCAAATATTGACAGCTCAGCCAGCTAAATGGAAAAAATATATTCTAATTTTGGGTTTATTTGGCATTGATTATTTCTGTTATAAAAACCCTGCACATGCTTTATAAGTTGATTCAGGCATCTACAGATATATGCTACAATGGCTGGCAGGAGCCGTTAACACAGTTACATTAGTGGGAATTGCCTGGCTTTAACCAGGAACAGAATATATACTGTACTTTTCTGGGTATAAGTTTTATTCTTTAAAAATTATGCTAAAAAGTAGGGATTGTCTTATACATGGATAGTGCATAGGGTGGACATTTGATTGGTTGCTGCCACGGCTGTCAGCGGCTATTGGGCGTGTCATTGGTTGCTGCATCAATGGCTGGCGTTGAGTGGCTGAAGCTGCGGTAATTTGGCGGGTGATTGGCAGCTTCTGCCAGTGAGGGGACATTTGAGAGGCAGATTTTTGGACGCATGCGAGTGAGCGATTTTCGGCAATCCCCCCCAACAACCCTGCGTAATCCCCCCCCCAAAGCTCAACAACTGCCTCCAGAGATCCTTGCCTACCATTATTGATCTTGACATTGAGGAGCTAACTCTAAAAAAACCAAACCACTTCTGTTAACTCTTATGATTAAACAGCAAAATAAATACTCGGTCCCTTTGTGTGTATTCTACATGACATGGAGCATGGGAAGAAATCTCAGGCTTACAAACCTACTCCAGTATGTTGACAACAGAGGCCCACTAAACACATGGACATGTATATAACTGGATCTGGATCATCACCATGAGACAGCAGCATAAAAATTGCCTCACAATGCCCATCGTTGAAGGATTCCAGTCAACAAATGTCCACAGGAAGTTGGGAGGGATAAATGGGAACACAGGGCAGGGCCTTCTGGGTGGTTGCACCCCAAATTGGAAATGCCCTGTGACTGTGTCCCAACTGTGGAGAAAGGAGTTTAGCTGCCTTTTTGTTGTTTTTCAGGTGAGTGTCACCAACATTAAACCATTTCCTATTGTGGAAAATAATATGGGGAAGTAAATAATAATACTGACCTGGAAGTATGCCAGCACAAGCACTGCACAGCCTATTCCCCCATAGTAACTTGCAAAATAACTCATTTCCATTTCAATGTCCAGCAACCTGATAGATAAAGAAAGAATTAAAGAAGATATATGACCTTGGTAAATCAGTCCATCTTGAATCGATGTGCCTGCAGGCAAATTTAATATCAGAAATAATGTAACTTCATTAGCAGCTAGATGAACTTATTTCCATTGTTCTTTTCCCTCAGTTAATATTTGGGTATGAATTCAGAGAGGGCAGAGTAAGGGATTGTAGTGAAAACAAAAAAACTGACTTTCCAAAATAATATATACTGTAAGTAGCAGACAATCTGACAAAATAGGTCCACCATATTCTCCATTAATATTAATAATAACAATAATATATCATTTATATGCCACCCATCTGAATGGATTCCCTCAGCCACTCTGGGTGGCTTCCAACAAATTATAAAACCTCAGTAAAACCTCAAACATTAAAAGCATTTAATGCTAACTGGTTGATGTGTAATTCAACAAGGGCAAAACAAAGAAGGAATATTAGTTATTGTTCAACATTTGCATAAACTGATCCAGTTTCAAACTATTTCCTTGTGAAAGGCTAATGATGCAATCTATGCACATGTACCTGGAAGCAAGTCCCATTCCATATAGTGGGACTTACTTCTGTGTAAACATGCGTAAGAGTGCTGAATTTGAACCACTGCCAAAAAACGGTGCTTAGGTGGAACAAGTGAATCAACCTTAAGTTTACATCAATTATCTTTGGCCCTGAAATCCAAGTACTCAACCATTATTGACTTGTGGGTTGCAGCTGCAACTTTTGAAGCCAAAGGACATTTATCTTTGTGTGATTTCCTGTTGAAATTGTGCACAATAGTTCTAAATGCAAAGGTAAAGATATATATTTCTTTTCTTTTTTTACTTCTACAGAACAAGGGCAGTACAAAGCAAATCTTAGAAAAATGACTGATGAATTTCTATTTTTACGCGTTCTAGTAAGAGCCAGCAGTTGGCAAAGCTGGCTAGACTCAATGGTAGGGCAAGTATCAATTAAAATGAGCAATTATCAGCCAGGCAATGAACAAAGTAGCAACACCTCCAGCTCTGGAGAGGAGATGACATTAGTTCAACTGAGATAGGACATGGTATGGGAATATTATTTAAGACATGGAGTTTGCAAAACTACAGAGCCAATGCCCAGTGGTGTAATCACATGTACAGTGGTACCTTGGGTTAAGAACTTAATTTGTTCCGGAGGTCCATACTTAACCTGAAACTGTTCTTAACCTGAAGCACCACTTTAGCTAATGGGGCCTCCCGCTGCTGCTGCGCCGCCAGAGCATGATTTCTGTTCCCATCCTGAAGCAAAGTTCTTAACCTGAAGTACTATTTCTGGGTTAGCGGAGTCTGTAACCTGAAGCGTATGTAACCCAAGGTACCACTGTATATGAAGGCAGGCTGGTAAACTGACCTGGAGTATCATTGGTTTATCTTCTGTGCAAGAATGCAGAAGATTTCAGACAATGTCATTTAATAACAGAGGAGATAAAATGCTTTGCTCATTTGTAAGGTCTATAAATATTGAAATATTGAGATATTACTATAAGGTTATGTCCAGCCTCTACCCATAGTCAACCTGATGAAACTAATGAACCCAAGTTAGTCATGTTCTTTAACTTCAGTGGGGCTACTCTGAGTAGTATTAGCACCGGACACAATGCAAAATGTCTTGTTCACTTACCCACAACTCACTGGTGTATTATTGTCGTTTTGGTGATAGGAACTGTTGATCCACACTATAGTGTTATTCACACATCCTTTATTCGGGTCACTAAGCTCTTGCTTCTCAATATCATATTGAATAAATGTGTCTGTCATTACCCCAAAAACAATCAACATGGCTGGCTGGGCAGCTCCATGAAGAGCAGCGCAGATGCCACCGAAAACCATCATCAGTTTCTCAGATGAAGAAGCAAATCTAAACTTTAAGTGGGGGGAAACAGACAAAGAGCATTCACAAAAAAAATTATGCATTCCTCCTTTGTATATTAATGTTCCAATTGTTTTTCTTACTAACACTGGCTGAAACCCAAGGCTGCTGCTTCACTGGCAGAATGGCTTTGATCCAACAGAGGCGGCCACTAAAATAAATGGTAGTTGTTTTCTGATCCCACCTTCCTGCTTCAGTCCCTTGAGAACTGAAAATCTGTTGCAGAACCCTTGTAGGACCCTCTAGATAAGTGCGGAAGAAGGCACAAGGGTTGTGTATGGAAGAGAGATATCAGTGCAAATCACCTCCCTTCTTTTGCATTAATAGATGCTCGTCTGAGTCAAAAGCCACTCCATGAGTGGTAGTATAGCACTGGATTTCACCCAGGTGGTGCTGTGGGTTAAACCACAGAGCCTAGGACTTGCCGATCAGAAGGTCAGCAGTTCGAATCCCCGTGACGAGGTGAGCTGCCGTTGCTCGGCCCCAGCTCCTGCCCACCTAGCAGTTTGAAAGCACGTCAAGTGCAAGTAGATAAATAGATACTGCTCCGGTGGGAAGGTAAACGGCATTTCCGTGCGCTGCTCTGGTTCACCAGAAGCGGCTTAGTCATGCTGGCCACAAGACCCAGAAGCTGTATGGGTAGTTGCGATTATGACGACCCTATAAGCTGGGAATCTGACCACCCTGATCTATAGAACCACAGCAGATATATGAAGTGGTGAAAAGCAACAATTTTATTACCAACTCAAAGAAGCCAACTCGAATTTCATTCTTCTCTGATGTCCTGTTTAAAAAAGAAAGAAAGCAAAATGTGTTGTATTATGAAAGTTGTATTCTTTCCCCCAGATATGCTAGGAATCAAATCCCTTTTGTTGGATTGCCTAGTGGAAGAACCTCTTCACAGTGCCAAAGAAGTCTATGTGTAAAGGCAGCTCCATCCTACCAGTAGCAGCCTCTTCCCCCCACCATTGAATCAATCCAAGACAGTCAAGAATTCTCCAGTATTTTCACTCACACACTGTGCTCTTGAGAAGTCCAGTTTCACGGCATGTTCCCTAAGTGGTGTTTTACAGATGCTGGACTACAGGAGCATATCTCAAAAGCCCCCCTCGTGTAATCGATATTGACTGGTGTTATAACAAAACATTTGCAAAAATAGCATATAAAAGTTTCTGTAACGCCCTTTTCTGACTTCTGTGGAAGACTGTGCTTTCCTTGACAAATTAAAGGGGACTCTTATTATTCTAGATCCAGCCACAACTGAAACCTATTTTAGGCCCCAAAAGAAGAAGAGTGAGCATAGTACAGAAGGCAAGGCGGTTCTTGGAACAATGAGGCAGAGATGGGAGAGGCTGGCGGTTCTTGGAACAATGAGGCAGAGATGGGAGAGGCTGAGGGATAAATTTGTGCTGCCTGAAGAGTTACAAGCTGTGATTTGTTATTGCTGTCATTGAACCACCCATATACTTGCACGGCATCAATACTTGCATTGAAAACACAAACAAACACACACACACACCCAATATATTATGACAGAATTTACCACACATTATGCACCAATCTGTATTGCCCTGCCCAATGACGAAGTGAATCTTCTGCACTTGAGCAGAAATATTACATAGAAGCGGGGCTCCGAGCCCGCCCCCCACCAGAATTCAGTTCCGGCCCCTCTCAGGTGGGCACCATTGCCATTATAAGAGAACAAGGGAGGTGTTCATAGTGAGTTCCAGCACTTCTTTTTTTCTAGAAAAATAGCACTTGGTAGAAGGGAAGTGGAAAAGAATCTTATTGCCACCATCCATCTGGATGATACAGATGATTAAAGTATGAAGTTGTTGGTTACACACACACACACACACACACACACACACACACACACACACACACATCATGGTAAATGATTACCTGTCTTACACAGTGGCATGAAGTGGGTCTTGTGAGGTAGAAAGTGAGGTATGTGAGTGCACGATGGGGTCTTTGTAAAGAAGTAAGGAGTTTCTAGAAATGGGTTCATGCTGGGTTATTACATTTCGGGACTGACGTGTTGCATTTCCTTATTACATAAGAGCCCCACAAGATCAGAGCAAAGGCCAGACCTAGTCCAGCACCCAGTTTCCAACAGATTTAAGGGGTGATATGATAGCCATGTTCAAATATATAAAAGGATGTCATATAGAGGAGGGAGAAAGGTTGTTTTCTGCTGCTCCAGAGAAGCGGACACGGAGCAATGGATCCAAACTACAAGAAAGAAGATTCCACCTAAACATTAGGAAGAATTTCCTGACAGTAAGAGCTGTTCGACAGTGGAATTTGCTGCCAAGGAGTGTGGTGCAGTCTCCTTCTTTGGAGGTCTTTAAGCAGAGGCTTGACAACCATATGTCAGGAGTGCTCTGATGGTGTTTCCTGCTTGGCAGGGGGTTGGACTCGATGGCCCTTGTGGTCTCTTCCAACTCTATGATTCTATGATTCTATGATTCTAGATACATTTGGTGAGCCCACCAACAGGACACAAGGGGGCAATAACCCTTTCTCACACACAGTTCCTCCCCATCATGATCCTGGCCACAATTTACAACCATTATGGCTAGCAGCCAGTTAATAGCCCTAGCCTCCGTGAATTATTTGTCTAATTCCATTTGAAAACTGTCTGAAGGATGGTTGTCAGCACACCTTGTCACAGAGATTTTGCCTCCTTTACCACCCTCTGTCACTCCTGCAAAGTTTAGCAGAATGAATGAATGGGCCCGGCAATTATCCTGATAGAAGAGTAACCAGCTTAACTTACTTGTTCCCTTTTGTATTGTTCTTTGAAGAAGTTTCCTTTTTATTATGGAAATACCTGTGAAAGGCAAGGCAATATCCATGTGAGTACTCTTAAGGGGCCTATTCCCATGCACTTCCATTCAAATTTATTTTATCCATCAAAATGTATGTTATCATCTTGGGACATTGTTATGGCTTCAGTTGCAACAGGGCTGTCATTTTGAAAAGAGGCATTTGAAATACAAGGAACTGGACTTTATTTTTAACAGACTTGAAATCCGCCCCCTTAAAAAGTAGATTACAACAAAGGTTCTAAAAAGCTCTATTCCTTCAACAGGTCTGATTTTTGTGCCCTTCTGATACCATTAGTCCCCAGGACAACCCATCCCCATTGCTGTTCTCTTCACATTTCTGCACCAATTTATGACTGTAAAAAATAATTCTCATGAAAATGCACCTGCATTTTAGTGCAAATTTCTCCCAATAAACACATTTTTGTATGCAGTTTTGACATAATAAATATGTATTTATATTCCCAAGCATTTTCCCCATATATAATGCATTTTTGCATGCTATTTTTTTCTAATATTCATTCATTTTTATGACATTTCCCCCTAATTCATGCATTTTTGTACATTGAAAAATTCAAGAAAGGTCAAATTTCAAGTATAGCTGCATTTCAGTTCATGTATTTGTTGGGGAAGAGTGAATTGGAATGTATCTCATTAAAAGGCAAACAAAATCAAATTTCTCTTCCATTTCTACAAGGAAAGCAGTGTTAGCGGAACTCTTAAAGGAAAGGAATAAGAATTCTTTAATGCACCATTAATTTTAAGGTTGGGACTGTCTGGCTTAATGCTGAGGTTCAGAGGATCTTCAAAGGTACATGATGTGAGAATGTTTGAGGCAGTTCTGGTTATAGGATCATAAGCTGTGTCTTATCCTGTGTCTTAATATTCCACCTCATTGCTTCATCTAGCTGCACTCCCACAGGAAAAAATTCGCATAGGACTATAACAATGAGAGAAGAATATAACGGGGATGGCACCCTTCCCAGACCCTGCTAATCCCATAATTGGTCCACTATAGTATAAAGAGCATTAACCATCCTGTTTCCCAGCCTGGGTGGATACTTGAAAAATCAGTATTGTTCAGAAGGGAGAGAGAGTTTGATTTACTCCTTAGAGGCCTAGCTTCCTCTTGTACACCCTGAGTGGCCTCAAGCAAGTCCTCACAGTCTTAGCTGCCATCACGAATTACACATGAATAATGCCTACAGATATCTATGCTTTCCCTAGGAAAAAACAGCTTTGGGTGTTGAGTGGGGGGGACGGGACCAAAGAAGGTGCTTTATGGTTAACACCTTTCCCTCCTGCTGCCTTTATACCCAAAATCATTACAGCAGAGGTTTTCAACCTTTTTGAGTCCACAGTTCCCTTGACTAACTACAGTGGTGCCCCGCAAGACGAATGCCTCGCAAGACGTTTTGGAGGTGCTTCGCAAAATGAATTTCCTATGGGCTTGCTTCGCAAGACGACAATGTCTTGCGAGTTCCTGCTGGTTCCTGCTGGACTTCTCTGCGACCCATCCCCTCTGCAGGGAGGTGGGACCAATTCGGATGGTCCGCCCCCGCCACTTAATGGATCCAAATGGTTTCCAGAGAGTGGTAGGGGATGCTTTATCCCATGTTGATGGCCTTTCAGCCGATTCCCTGGTGGCCCGCTGGAATGTGGAGTTAACCAGGGCTATTGACTGTTTGGCTCCGAAGCGCCCTCTCCGATTGCATGGAGCCCGGACAGCCCCGTGGTTTTCCACGGATCTGAGGGCAATGAAACAATCGTTGAGATGGCTAGAGCGCCGGTGGCGGATAACTCATTCCGAATCTGACCGGACACAGGTTAGAGCTCAACGTCGAGCCTCCCAAGTGGCGATAGCGACGGCGAAGAAGAATTTCTTCACCGCCTCTATTACATCTGCAGAAAACAGCAGCAGGAGACTTTTTCAGGTGGTTCACAATTTAGCGGAACCACCTGCAACATCAGGGCCCGGTACGGGCCACATGTTCTCCTGCAATGATTTTGCAAAGTTTTTTGCAGATAAAATCGCTCAGATTCGGGAAGAAGTAGACTCCACCGTGGGAGCAGGGCCGGGGCGGGAGAGTGCTAGAGTTCTGTCTAGTCAAGTTGAGTGGGATCAATTCCAATCTGTTACCTCCGAGAATGTGGACAGGCTGCTTGGACGAGTGAAACCAACCACCTGTCTCCTGGATCCTTGCCCATCCTGGCTTATAAAAGCTAGCCGGGAAGGACTGGGCGATGGGCTTCGTGGGGTGGTGAATGCTTCTCTCTGTGAGGGAGCCTTCCCAGACCCGCTGAAAGAGGCGGTTATTAAACCGCTTCTTAAAAAACCATCTTTAGATGCGGCCACGATGGCCAATTATCGCCCAGTCTCAAATCTTCCATTCCTGGGCAAGGTGATTGAGCGAGCGGTTGCCGAACAACTCCAGGCACGCCTGGAAGAAGCGGACCATTTGGATCCCTTCCAGTCGGGATTCAGGCCTCATCATGGGACTGAAACTGCCTTGGTCGCACTGGTTGATGATCTCCGGCGGGCTAGGGACAAAGGTGAGAGCTGTTTCCTAGTTCTGCTGGATCTCTCAGCGGCGTTTGATACCATTGTCCATAGCATCCTTCTGGACTGTCTTGAGGGGCTGGGAGCTGGGGGCACTGTCATACAGTGGTTCCGCTCCTTCCTCCTGGGCCGTGTTCAGAAAGTGGTGGGGGGGGATGAGTGTTCAGACCCCTGGGCTCTCACTTGTGGGGTGCCTCAGGGTTCTGTCCTCTCCCCCATGCTTTTCAACATTTACATGCAGCCGCTGGGAGAGATCATCAGGAGGTTTGGGCTGGGTGTTCATCAGTATGCTGATGATACCCAGCTCTACCTCTCTTTTAAATCAGAACCAGTGAAGGCGGTGAAGGTCCTGCGTGAGTGTCTGGAGGCGGTTGGAGGATGGATGGCGGCTAACAGATTGAGGTTGAATCCTGACAAGACAGAAGTACTGTTTTGGGGGGACAGGAGGCGGGCAGGTATGGAGGATTCCCTGGTCCTGAATGGGGTAACTGTGCCCCTGAAGGACCAGGTGCGCAGCCTGGGAGTCATTTTGGACTCACAGCTGTCCATGGAGGCACAGGTCAAATCTGTGTCCAGGGCAGCTGTTTACCAGCTCCATCTGGTACGTAGGCTGAGACCCTATCTGCCTGCGGACTGTCTCGCCAGAGTGGTGCATGCTCTGGTTATCTCCCGCTTGGACTACTGCAATGCACTCTACGTGGGGCTACCTTTGAAGGTGACTCGGAAACTACAACTAATCCAGAATGCGGCAGCTAGACTGGTGACTGGGGGCGGCCGCCGAGACCATATAACACCGGTCTTGAAAGACCTACATTGGCTCCCAGTACGTTTCCGAGCACAATTCAAAGTGTTGGTGCTGACCTTTAAAGCCCTAAACGGCCTCGGTCCAGTATACCTGAAGGAGCGTCTCCACCCCCATCATTCTGCCCGGACGCTGAGGTCCAGCGCCGAGGGCCTTCTGGCGGTTCCCTCATTGCGAGAAGCAAAGCTACAGGGAACCAGGCAGAGGGCCTTCTCGGTAGTGGCGCCCGCCCTGTGGAACGCCCTTCCAGCAGATGTCAAAGCGATAAACAACTACCTGACATTCAGAAGACATCTTAAGGCAGCCCTGTTCAGGGAAGTTTTTAACGTGTGATATTTTACTGTATTTTTGGTTTTTATGGAAGCCGCCCAGAGTGGCTGGGGAGGCCCAGCCAGATGGGCGGGGTATAAATAAATTATTATTATTATTATTATTATTATTATTATTATTATTATTATTATTCCTCCCCCCTTTTTCTAAGCCGCTAAGCCGCTTATCAGCTGATCCGATCAGCAGATAAGCCGCTAAAAGCCTCTAAAAGCCGCTAATAGCGCTAATCCGCTAATCCGTCAATGGGCTTGCTTCACAAGACGAAAAAACCGCTAGACGAAGAGAATCACAGAACAGATTCTTTTCGTCTTGCGAGGCACCACTGTACATTCTTTCTACAGCATCTCTGTGGGTCTCAGGAGCCCAGTTATGTCACCCCTGGCCCACAGAGCTGGCGGCCTCTCACCCTTTTTTGAACACCCTCCCTTGTGGAGTGTTCCCTCAGCCTCTTTTCCTCTCCCTTCTGCTTCGGAATCCTCTGGGCAGTCATGGCCGCCCCTAGTCTCTGAGCTGCCCCCCTGCCCCAAAGAGAGATGCCTCATCACACTGCCACACAGGCACCTGGGACTTGTCTGTCCATTCCCAACAGCAAAGGCTGGTGGACTGGTTGGCTGGGCTCCCTTGCCCACTTGCCTGCTTACTTGAAGGCCACCTCAGCTCCTGGCAACCAGCACCCCTTGGTCAGCCCCAGTGGCACCATTTGCCTGCAGAGCTTGTAGCCAGGGTTGCTGCAACAGTCGTACAAGCCTTTGGGAGGCAGAGATGCGAGAGGGCATCAGAGGAGGAAGGGAAGGAAAGAGGGACAGAGGCCAGTGTTGCCCACAGCACCCCTGACCATCATTCAAGGTACCTCAGGCTGCCAGGGCCCATTTGTTGAAAACCACTGCATTACAGAGGCACAGGCAAAACACACCCCCCCCAAATAAAACACCACCACCTTGTGGAGTTCCTCAGAAGTGTATTAGTGTCCCTCATTATACAAATCAGTTAATGGGGCCAACACTTTCCTGAATGATAGCTGTCCTATCTTTACTGGTTTCTCATTGGAATGCTCATCTTTGCCCTCATCTGCACAAACCATAGTTTAGTGTAAGTGACCAGATTGGTGGGCAGAGAAGGCATGTGATTGCTTCTTCATCCCTATCTGCATGGGCCATATCAGGGAGAAGTACCATCCAATTCAGCATAAATTAACCTTTCATATACAAAGTTCACGTGTACTAACATGAATTTTCAGTTTTGAAGGGCATTGATCATATTGCTAAAATGGTTAGGTTACATTATACTTCTGGTAAAAATGCATCTCCACGCTACTCTGAGTTTCGCCTCACCAGAAGGCTTAATTTGAAACTTAAATCCAATTCATGTGTGTACCTGGCACCAAACTTTGTGACAACCAGTTTCAGTGCGGTTCTGAGCTGTGAAAACATACTTAAGGGCCTGGTGTTTTCTCTATTTCCGCATATCTGGAGCCCAGCTCCTCAGAAATTTGCTTAAGGCTATATTCTCTCCATCAACTGTATAGTGATACAGCAGGCAAGTTTCTATTTTAAGACATATTAGTTTTGCTTTCACCAAATTATAGCCTAGTACAAATCTCTTCGTATTTAATTCTGGGGTTTTTTGTTTTATTTTTTGTAAGAGGGTTTTCAGCAAGAATATTGTATTCTGTTCTAGAATATTCTGTTGTGGACCACAGCCATGAACCCACACAAAAGTGATTGATTGGCTGTCAGTCAATGTCATATCTAAGGAAAGCAGCCAGAGTGGAAAATATTTGCACATGGAATTGTTAATCGTCACATCATGCCATGAAACCTGTGAATAGATCCAACCTGCATTGTAAGAGGAATTGATTGAAATAGTAGCATTTTCCTTCTTCTGGTATTCTGTTATTACACATTGTATTCTGAATTTTTGCTTAACTCATACCAGTTGCATAATATTAGAGATTAGAAAATTGAAGTGGCTGCATTTCCTATGTTGCAAACACACCAATGAATTATGAAAACTGCTTTCTAGGCATCAAATAAATGAATAGTGTGGATCTTTATATAGCCAAAACTGCACCATCCACTCGCAACGGGGGAAGTATCAGCAGGCTCAAGAGAGAGAGAGAGACGCCCGCCCCCCCCCCCACGAAGTACCAAAGAGGTGCAAAAAATATTGGGGGGGGGAGTTCAATGAAGGGGGCAAAACCAGCAAAACAGACAAATGAGGTCTGAGCATGCTCAGTGGTCACAGAATGCTCCTTGACAGTGAAGGAAGGGGAGGGTGTCAAATCAGGGGAGGGGAAATGGAATGAGGCATGGCTGACTAAAATCCGGAGCAGAAGGACTCGCTACACTGCAACATTTTGTTGCATGTCCTACTTGTGTAACCAAATACTTTGAAAATATCTGCATTACTTACTCTGGTTTGCAGATGCCGTTATCTGGTGGGGAAAACAAATACATCCTATAGTTAGCATTCTTTGAAAATTAATCCATACTCCTAGACACACACACAAGGCCATTTTAATTATGTACAGGCAGTGTTTGATTAAAGAGAATTCAAAGAGTTCATACAAAAATCCCAAATGGACCAAATTGGAATGATTCATGTTGGAGATCTGATTCTACAAACCAGTTCCCAAAACAGGTTCAGGAAATGGAAAGAGACATAACTTAGTGGTGCCAATGTTTTGCATGCAGAAGATCCCACAGAATTGCCATTGCTAACCAAAGACTGACTATGTTCAGGCACAGGAGTGCTTGTATGTCAAGGTCAGAACAAGGCTCTTTTTTTTGTTTTTTAAGATGCTTCTATTATTACAAAACACTGGGAAAATTCCTGCTATATTAAAATGGCCGCTGTGTTTTATTATTTATGTATATTTATCCAGGCTCCTATTCCACTTTGGAATAAGTTAAAAAGTAACTCTGAAACAACATAAAATAATAAGCATGATATTACGGTGAGGGGGAATCAATCTAATGCAGAAAATACCACATCAAGATTTGGGGCAGCTGGTTGCTCTGTTTCAAAACTCTGAGACCTAATCCCATTCCACATGCCCAGGCCTATTCTCCAAGAATCCACAGTTCCTTTCATTATAATTGTACCTCCACGTTTCAACTGGTTTGGTTTTCAAGGTAAAAGATCAAGCAGAAGGGCATTCTTGTAAAGTGAACACCAATGTTTCAGCCCTGCTCTCTCACCTCGCCCTCTTGCCTGCTCATCACCTCTGCTGCTACCGCTTCCTCCTTCTCCAGCTAAGAAAGGTAACACTCTGCATCCAAGATCTTGAGATGCTCAAAAAGAGAATTTCAGTCTTGGGACCAACTGCAACCCCTGCAAACTGGTCTATTGGACACTGGAACTTGGGGAAGAGGATGATTCTCTTGAGCTGCATATCCTCCTTCCACATCTTGCCAGATAATTTGTTAACTTTTCCAACCAGAGGAAGAGGAGGAGTTAGCAATAGTGAGTGGGCAAGCAAATACTTTCTCCCCACCCCCCCAAAAAAACCCATGAGCTTGGGATGATAAGAGCAAATGGGTCTTGAAGAGATTTACTGACATGTGCCTAAAGTCAAGAGGTATATAAAATGGAAAACATCATACGTGATTCTTCCGGCTCAAAGCCATAGTTGTCTTCTCCGATTTTCTTAATACTGTGCAAAGTAACTGGCTCAGGCATGATCTTCCTCTTTATGCTGCTAAATAATGATGATGATAATGATAATAATGTACCCCAACTTTGCAAACCAAATGACAATTTTCTAAAGCTCTCTTTTGTACTTGTATGATTTTACTGAGTAAAATGAAATGAAATTCTTATAAGTCAGTAGGTCCATGGTTCAGCTTCACTTTACTTACTTACTTACTTACTTACTTACTTACCCACCTACTTAAAATAAATCTGAGTAGGTCCATGGTTCAGCTTCACTTTACTTACTTACTTATTTACTTACCTACTTACTTAAAATAACTCTGAGCTTCACCTTGACAACTTCCAATATGAGTTACAATTAGTATTTTTAAAAAAAGAAAAGAAAACCGCAGCAAAAACAAAATACAGTACAGTTGAAAGAACTGATTTAAACCCTAGCCAGCCAGTTTTTAACTCCAAGTACATTAAATCGCAGGTGCATTAGATGATTCTAGAGCTTGCTGTCTTGTTTTGAGTTACAAGGAACTAACAGCTAGGGGAAAGCATCATAAGGCTATCAGGATCAGTCTGGTAGTTTACAGTCATACCTCGGGATGAATACGCTTCAGGTTAAGCATTTTCGGGTTGTGCTCCACGGTGACCCGGAAGTAACAGAGCACGTTACTTCTGCGTTTTGCCACGCGCGCATGCTCAGACCGTCAAAATTATGTCATGTGCATGCCCAGAAGTGCTGAAACGTGACCCGCGCACGCGCAGACATGCGGACACGGGTTACGTTCACTTCGGGATGCGAACGGGGCTGTGGAACGGATCCCGTTCGCATCCCGAGTTACCACTGTACAGTGTTAGACAGCTCTATTCCCCCCCCCCCAGATAACTAAAAGGTGGCAGTGGTCTAAATATTTTGATGGGGCCCTGGGGTAGCTGTTGCTGAAAAATAAAGTGAAGGCCTTCCTTTGCACCCTTACCTAAGCCTCAGACTATTCCACCCCTCATGCAGAATAGTCTGAATATAAGGCCAACCCTATCATGTGACAGAGGG
This sequence comes from Podarcis bocagei, assembly GCF_964188305.1. Taxonomy (NCBI): domain Eukaryota; kingdom Metazoa; phylum Chordata; class Lepidosauria; order Squamata; family Lacertidae; genus Podarcis; species Podarcis bocagei. The sequence continues at coordinate 114,211,685 of NC_138125.1, forward strand.
AGGCAGCTGCCTCGGGCAACAGATATTGGGTGTCATGAAAAGCAGCAAATTTTTACCCATTTAATTAATTATTACTGCATTTTTATTTATTTTTTTACCACCTGGTAGCGGCATTTATGTAATTGTGAAGAGATAACTCCATGGAGGTCAAGGGGGATTATTTTGCTGCTCTGCCTCAGGTAGCAAAATTGCCTTGGACCAGCCCTGCCCGAATAACTGCCATTGTAGAAAATTGTATCTCCTTTGCCCAGTATCTATTGGGTGTTCTTGATAGTCAAATTCCTCTTCAGTTCATTATTAGCTTCCACTTTAGGAACCCTCTTTAACTGAGATTGCAGGGCAGGAAAGTAAAACATAAACGTAATATTTACTCCCTCTGCTCAGTTCTTCCCTCATCAAGGCCTTTTGCCGGCGGCTTAGTGCAACAGTTATTATCATTGTTCTTTATTAAATTTATTAGGGGTTTTTTGCCATGGCAACGCAAAGCAACTTACAGTATTTTTAAAATTTTAAACACACACACACACACACACACACACACACACACACACAAGTTACCATTAAAAAAACCTAAAAGACCATTCTATTTTTTTTATAAAAAACTAGATTAAAACATCCCACTCATACAAAAAAGGCCATAGATAATTAAAAACCAAAGGCCTGATGTCTAAAGATACAGTTGTACCTCAGGTTAAGTATTTAATTCGTTCTGGAGGTCCGTATTTAACCTGAAACTGTTCTTAACCTGAAGCACCACTTTAGCTAATGGGGCCTCCTGCTGCCACCGCACCGCCGGTGCACGATTTCTGTTCTCATCCTGAAGCAAAGTTCTTAACCTGAAGCACTATTTATGGGTTAGGAGAGTCTGTAACCTGAAGCATATGTAAGCTGAAGCGTATGTAACCTGAGGTACCACTGTATGTAACAGCAGTTTCACCAGCTTGCAGATCTGCCTGTAGCTACCCTGACCTAAGACATTTCCTGTGCCTTTAAGGTTTAAATTCTATGCACTCTTACATGGGAGAAGTAAGTGGGTAAGTAGAAGGAAGAATCGCAGCAGAAGTCACTTAGCCAACTTCAGTCCTGAAGTGATAGGCAAAAACATACTTAAGTATTGCACAGAAGGGAAAATTCAATTAAGGGTACAGCAGCCACCCCAGGATTCATAATCAGCATAAAAACAGAGACCTGACTTGTCCCCGTCCCCAACCACCCCCCCATTAACAAATGGTATTTGCTCTTCTATAGGAATTTTGAGTTGTGTTAGCGAACAACAGCAGCAACATCATCACCATTGTAATAAAATAACAGTTTAAGACAATGACTTTAAGTAGGCTTTTAAAGAACACTCATGCTTACAAGAATAAATATTTGTTCCCAGTAGGAAAAAGAGTAGCTGCAGCATATTATATCAGAAAACTGTTGCAAGAAGGAAGAGATATCAACATATTCCAGTTCTGCTGTTCCAATCCAATTTAGATTCCTCCTTCCCAACACACATCTCTGCTTTTAAATAAAACTTAAAATATCAAGACATGCAGTCATGGATCTCCTATATCTGCTTGGCCATAAAATACTCTGAAAACTTCTTCAGTTAATATAGCAAATTCATCTTGTGCCCAGGAGTATTTGAAATAGTTATTTCAAATTATTACTTATTCTATAACCTAGTAAAACAAGAGTTTCAGAAAAAAGCAGCTTAGTTTAACACTTTTCACAGAATGTTCCTTTATTTCCTTAATTACTGTTAAGACCATTACAATCTAGTCACAGTATATTTTGTAATTTATTTAAGTTGCTGAGGTGCATGTTCTTATTGTTTTATCCAAAGCTAACATTGTAATAATACATATATTTTTCCTCACCAGTTGAAGTAAAAAGAGGAAGAAACAGAGAAACAAGCTCCAAGGATCCTATGGAGTGAAATTAGTCAACAGTTTGTACATCCATTTTCAACACCCATCAGCTTTCAATGTAGTAACCCATTTATCAAGAGTTAAGCCTCTAAGTAGTCAGAGACTATTTACACAAAGGTCAGTAACCGAGTGGTCCTCAGAGTTCATTGACATTCAGTGTAGAATTTTAACTTGAGTAAAATTATCATACAGCTGAACAGCAAAATGAGAAAATAGAAATCTTTGAAAAACTACACAGAAAACAAAAACAAATGTCTTATGCAGTCTCAGAAAGGCAACATTATAATAATTCTTGATTAAAGGTCAACAATGAAGTCTTATGTATGTGGAATGGGTACAAAAATCACTTTGAAAGTCCATCTCTAAATCTGAAGCTAAAAATCTTTGCTCCTTTTCCAAAATTTGCACAACATTCATTCTTTATTTTTCTCAGCTGGAGGCTAAGCAGCTAACTAGTCAGAAAAGCTTCACAAAGTTCCCCTTTGATTCAACCTAGGCTAGAAGCATTTTTGAAAGCTTTCTAGAGAAGTCATTTATGGGTTCACCACCCACAGCAATGTTTGACGGAAGCAGTAAAAGGTCTTCTTTGGCGTAAATAGCAGAAACCCCTTCTGGAGCTCATGGAGCCCCAATGGAGACATTACCAATTAGAAGCCAACAACAAAAGCTCTGAGCTATATGTTTATCATCCGTGTGTTGCCAATACACAGGTGACCCTTCATGTGGTCGCTGAACATTGGTGTGTGATGCAACTGGACCCCGATAACAGCTGGTGCAACCGCAGTTTAAGCATCTTAATTCACCTGTCATCTTTCTAATCTTTTTAATTAAATTCACAGCTTCTCTGCAATTTTAATTACTGGCATTCAGAATCAAAGAGTCAGGTGTGTAGCTGATCATGTTGGGATCCACCTTTCACACTTCAGTTATACACTAGATGAGCAAGTCTTAGAATTTATTCTAATGGGTCCTAAAGTTGCCCCTCTTTGGGGACATACGTAGTCTATGGTATCCCATGGGTGTTTTGGGAGGGTACTCACCTTGTGAGGCAAACTTGCAGTAGGTCTGCCCTAATGCCAGGGAGCAACAGGACTCAGGGAAACTCCAACATTGGTATTTGACAGGGTGAGCTCCTGTTGCTCGGACCCAGCTCCTGCCAACCTAGCAGTTCGAAAGCATGCCAAAAAGTGCAAGTAGATAAATAGGTACCACTCTGGCGGGAAGATAAATGGTGTTTCCATACACTGCTCCGGTTTCTCCAGAAGTGGCTTAGTCATGCTGGCCACATGACCTGGAAAAACTGTCTGCGGACAAATCCCGGCTCCCTTGGCCTGTAAAGCGAGATGAGTGAACAACCCCAGAGTCGTTCGCGACTGGACTTAACTGTTAGGGGTCCTTTTTACAAATGAGCTTGGACTTGCTTCACAATAAAGGCAGTGCTATGTGTGTGGTGGTACTCATTGGTACAGAGTACCATCACTTTTCTTTCCCTTTTGGCTACCCATGGCAGCCATTTTCTGCTGGCGCACATGGTGCTTCCATCAACAGATGAATATCAGCACCTCATTTTTTAGAAAAGCAAGCAAGCAAAACTAAGTAAAATTAAGGTTCCAACTAGTTCCTGTCACCAAACTGTCGAGGGAACCGCACCTACCCAGGGCAGGCATTTCTATTACAAACCAGGCATCTTATATCACCCAATTATCACTACCGCCAACTAGTGGCTCTAGCGGCAGCTGCACTTACTTTGTAACTACAGTGGTACCTCGGGTTACATACGCTTCAGGTTACAGACGCTTCAGGTTACAAACTCTGCTAACCCAGAAATATTTCCTCGGGTTAAGAACTTTGCCTCAGGATGAGAACAGAAATCGTGCTTCGGCGGTGCAGCAGCAGCAGCAGGAGGTCCCATTAGCTAAAGTGGTGCTTCAGGTTAAGAACAGTTTCAGGTTAAGAACGGACCTCCAGAACGAATTAAGTACTTAACCCGAGGTACCACTGTACCATATCCCATCACATTACACAACTCAGAAATGTTGCAAGGCTGTGAGATCTAGAGCAAAAGTCGCGGCTGCACTGTTTCCCACAGTTTTATGACATTTGAAAAAGGAAACATGACACACGCACGAAGCACAGCCTTCCAACAACCAATTAATTCTTAGGAAATGACCTCGTGTAGCAATGGGCTGACATCAGCCTGCTCACTTCAGAAATGACAGTTCTCATCAACAAATATTTGTGTGTGCAGAGAAGAATCATAGCTACATTACCATATATTGTATTGCATTCCTTCTCTTTCTTCCGCCCACCTTTTTCACTTTATTTTGTACCACTGCAAACTTTAAAATATTAATACAGTTGTACCTTGGATCCCAAACGCCTTGGTACTTGGATGTTTTGGTTCCCGAATGCCCGGAAGTGAGTGTTCCAGTTTGAGAACGCTCTTTGGAACCTGGATGTCAGATGGGCCTTCCGCGGCTTCTGATTGGCTGCAGGAGCTTCCTGCAGCCAATCAGAAGTTGTGCTTTGGTTTCCAAACATTTTGGAAGTTGAATGGACTGCCAGAACGGGTTCCATTTGACTTCCGAGGTACATCTGTACTAATGATATCGTGGAGTTGGCAAAGGTTATACTCTGATACAGCAGTGGTGTCTTGGTGGGAAGTGCTGTAGCTCACTGGTAGAGCATCTACTTTAAAAGTCCCAGGTTCAAACCTTGGCATCTCTAGGGAATGTCTCATCTGGAACCTTGGAGAACTGCTGCCAGTCAGTGAAAACAATATGGAGCTTATACTGGTCTGACTCAGTATAAGGCGGCACCCTATATTCTTGTGGTGAATATGGGGGGGGGGGGGAATGAACACCATGTTGGAAAGTATTTGTTCGAAAGGGAGTGGTATTAAAATGAGAGAACAATCGCTCTCAGGGTGTACACTGGCTGCCAGTCTCCTCACGTACTGCATCAGGTGAAGATTAGTTCATTTGATCAGTATTTCTCCCCTACTCTGCAAGTTAAAATAGAATCACAATTGATCACACATTTACCTCATGTTCACCAAAGGGAAATAGCTTCCCTGTGTAATAATGACTGACCCAAAGAATTGTCTTTTCTTCCTAGCTCCCGTGGCAAGAACTCCTATGCCTTTAAAAGCCAAAAGGCAGCTAGAAATTTAGTAGGTGAGGTTTTTCCAAGAAGGGGAAGATTAAGTGAATTGGGTGGGGGTGGGGAACCCTCTTTCTGCCTTTCCCGCAGGGCACAAAATTTATTTATTTACCTAATTTATATTTTGCCCTTAATCCGAAGATCTCACAAGATAAAAAAGGATAAAAAGCACAAAATAAATAGTTAAAAGAAAAACAAAATAATAACCTCACTCTCCCACAAACACATTTAAAAGATTGTAGAATATGAATCAACCAAAATTCCTAGCATAAAAGGGTAATGTGATTATCATTCCTGACAGACTGTACTATTATTGTTCCCTGATGGACAGTATAGTTTGGTTCTATGTTTGTTGAAACTTGCATATTCGATTCATCCTCTAGCTCAGATTGGAGACCTCACTGGCTTATTAACAGGGTTCTATACTAATGGTAAGGGACGCGGGTGGCACTGTGGGTAAAACCTCAGTGCCTAGGACTTGCCGATCGTATGGCCGGCGGTTCGAATCCCCATGGCGGGGTGAGCTCCCATCTTTCGGTCCCAGCTCCTGCCCACCTAGCAGTTCGAAAGCACTCTTAAGTGCAAGTAGATAACTAGGGACCACTTTATAGCGGGAAGGTAAATGGCGTTTCCGTGTGCTGCACTGGTCCTGGCTCGCCAGAGCAGCTTCGTCACGCTGGCCACGTGACCCGGAAGTGTCTGCGGACAGCGCTGGCTCCCGGCCCCTTAAGTGAGATGAGCGCACAACCCTAGAGTCGGACACGACTGGTCCGTACGGGCAGGGGTACCTTTACTTTACCTTTATACTAATGGTGGGTCACAGGGGTGCCAACTTGAACAAAACAGTTTTTTGGGGGGGGTCCCAGGCAAGCCCCACCTCACATAATCGACCACAAGACACGGTGCACACCATTGGAAGGTCAATGCCTATCATGTGGGGGGGGGCTTGCCCCCTCAAATATGTTTTTTGGGGGGGTCAAAGGGACTTTGGCCCCTAGGAGTTGGCTCCTATGGTGGGTCAAAAGTTCAACAGATGGCTGATATTTTTTTTTACCTGGGGAGCATGGAGCCATTTAGTGGGCTAAAGGTGCCACTCATCCCCCTTATGTCTTTTTTTGTGGCTGTTACAAGAGTTTCAAAATGGCAGCAACAGTCCTGCTGGTGCTCATCTTGGTGGCCACCAGCTGGTAGCTGTGGAACCACTGGTCTCACCATTCAGCAAAGTGACGTGGCGGGTGAGGGTTGAGGTTAGTAGCAGCAGTCTCCTGCCGTTTCCTCGTGAGCTCCCTCGCCATTCGCTATGTTGAAGAAGAGAACTGTGAGTGCTATGCGGCCCGCTCAGTAACCCTAAGCAGCCTTCTGTGGTAGCAAATGGCAGCGCTGAAGTAAGAGTCCACTTCCAGTTCAGTCAGCTTCTTCAGAGATTGCTGCAGGAAGCAAAATCGCTTTGGCCTAGAATGCCATGTTTTGCCTAGAATGGCAGAAGTATCCTACAGTGAAGTTGGAAATGGGGAGACTTAACCTTGAGAGATGTAAACAAGCATTGTTTAGGATGCCAATGGTGCTAGCCAGAAGGAGGTTTTTGTCTTGCCAGAGCTGATAACCAACCAGAGCAGGGCTTACTGTGTTCCCCAAGATGTTGCTGGACATGATTCCTATGATGTCCATTGGCCATGCTGACTGAGACTGATAGGAGGTGGAATCCAGATTACCAGTTTGTTTTGTTTTGTTTCTCCCGCCCTCTAGTTTGCAATGGAACTCCCATGGTGGCTCACAAAAATAAAACACCACCATTAAAATACAGTAATTTTAAATAATTGGCTAAATTATTTAATTCACTTGAAGGAAGTATTACTCATTTACACCAATACTGTGACCCTTGACTCTGGACTGTGCGTTTCGTAGCTGAAGAAACACGAGTGTGACTCACTGCCAAACTGAATGCACCTGTACAACATAAATGACTTATGTAATCAACAATGTGACTCACAAGATCTGCAATTTGTTCATGACTTGAGTCAGAAGGCACTCATTGGGATGCCTTAATTTAAAAAGTCAAAAGGTGGTTCTGTGCAGGAATCATCTTTAGAAGATTGCCAGGGAAGAAGGAGAGAGAGAGAGAGAGAACACAACAAGTTTTTGGACTAGCTGTACTTGTAAGGCGCACCTTTAACAGCCAACCTGCCAACATATTTTCTTCGACTGAGTAGGTAGGTACCAATTCCATATTTGGGGTGCAAGCATTTTACTAATTGGTGTAATGTAGTGGCTGTAAAAGTGTGAGTTATGAGATGGTGATCCTGTGGTTCAAATTTCCATACTGTCATGGACTCACCTGGGAGCCTTATACAAGCCAAAGCAACAAAGAGTATTGTAGCACCTAAAAAACCCCCAACAAACGTACATAAGCTGTTGTGGGCTTTTAAGTCAGCCATAGCCTCCTAGACACCCAGTCCCTTGTAACGCAGGGACAATAATGTTGCTGTACCACAAAGGGTTATTGCAATGACAAGGATAATGCATAGCAAGTACTTTGGGAACTTAAGGCAACCCGGTACGTAATTATTATTGTTATTAATTATTCTAACTTCTCCTTACTGATATGGATAGCCTCACTTAACAGGATAGAAGATGAAGCATACTGTATGTGCATGTCGGTCTGTCTGACTACCCACCCATCCTTCTCGCTGGGTTGTGAACAATTAAATCATGCTCTATGAAACTATGAATGAAACCAATGGGTATGACTGACTCCCGTCGATTGTTTCAATGGGTCTACTCTATTATTTACTTATTATTATTGTTGTTGTTGTTGCTTATTATTTCCTTTAATACTTATAAATGCTGTTGGAAAAGGAAGGAAGGAAGGAAGGAAGGAAGGAAGGAAGGAAGGAAGGAAGGAAGGAAGGAGGGAGGGAGGGAGGGAGGGAGGGAGGGAGATTCTTCCAAATTATTGCCTGGCAACCCTACTCTGATTCCATAGGGACCTTGAGTTGCCACCTTTCCCATGACATACACACATGCCCTCACACTCCCTCACTCATGCAATGGGAAACATGTGAAATTTGCCACCCCACTTTTCTGGTTTTGTCTGCTCTTTCAGCCAGCTCTCTGGCCTTGCAGTGCTGCTTTTAAACACCAGGTTTGTCTACTGCAGGTCTTTATTTATTTTTATTTTTTAATGTTGCAATACATATATGAAACCTTTAGATAATAATACATATACATTATATTCGTAAATTCACATTTTCACATTTCATTATGTACCAACATTTATCCATTTCTTATTTCTTGCCCTGTGTCTTCCCTCCACCCGTGCATGACTTCCTTGTTATTATTTTGTAACTTTATTATTGAGATTGTATTTTTGTATCTTAATAATTAAACATTCAATCTTATATATCTGCTTAGCTTAGCTTAACTCAACTTTGTGAAATCAGTCTATACACATCAATAAATTCTTGTTGGAGCATCTTTTGCTCATGTATTCTTCTACACATTTCCATTCCTGTTTGAGATTTTGATTAGATTGCATTCTAATTGTTGCCGTCATTTTTGCTAATTCAATCATTTCAAAAAATTTATGTTGCCAATCTTTCAGTGTTGGTACTTCTTCTGATTTTCCATTTTTTGCAATCAATAACCTTGAGGCGGCTGTTGCATATAAAAAGATCCTCTTCATGTCTTTGGGGATGTCATTTGTTATAATTCCTAAAAGGAATGTTTCCAGCTTTTAACCAATTGTTGTTTTAAAGATTTTTTTTCAGTTCCTCATGTATATTTCCCCCCCCAAATTTTAATTTTATCACATCCCCACCAGGCATGATATAAGGATCACCCTGATACCTTACATCTCCAACACAGATTCAATGTTAATTTATAAAATTTAGCCAGTTTTACAGGGGCTAGGTACCACCTGTAAAACATCTTCATAATGTTTTCTTTGATAGTAATGCATGCGGTGAAATTAATATCTGATCTCCAAAGTTTTTCCCAATGATCTAATGAAATCACATATCCTGCAGGTCTTTAATGCCTATCTGATAGGCAAAGCCCCATTTGCTAAATTTCTAAATAACCATTGCATCACCCCCTGAATTTCTACCTCTTAAAAGAGGATGGGATGGGGAGAGACCCAACAACTCCTGATTCAACAAAAAGCCTTTGTCAAGAGGTTAGGAGAAAAAGATCCCAAGGGATGAACATGGTAGGGCTCTGCTAAATTGTTGGGTTCATTTTCTCCAGGCTCCTGGGAGGGAGCGAGGATTAGGAAGGGACTCGGTTCAGTTCAGATTTAAAAGCGAACCTACCTACTTCACCTTTTCAAAAACAATATGCAAGCCGAAACACAGCTGTCTTTTGAAATGTGCCCTGATCCACATTTTGTGATGCAGTTCTCGTGCCAAATGATGTATACAAAAATTATTGTAGTACAGGGAAAGGGAGGGAGGGAGGGAACAGGGGTTGGACCATGAGCACCCATGAAGGGGATGAGCAGTCCCTTCCCACTAGTAAACCATAATTCCCAGAATTCTTTGTTAAACCAGAGTATGTTTCTAGCCTTTGTAGACCCTGAGATATGGGACAAAACGTACAATTGCTGTTTGTCTTTCTTTTGTGCGTGAAGCTACCCTGCTCTCCCCCCTTTCAAGTGTTTTACTCCCCACTGGAATGGTGCCTGTGGACACCCATAAATGGAAGAATTTGGAGAGGAACCAAGGAAGAGGGGAGTCAGAGAGAAAAAAGAATATAAAGGAAAGGAAGAAGGAAGCAATTTAGAATGAAAGATAAAGCTAGGAAGAAAGTAGATGCGGGTTGCATTGCTGTGTGTGTGTGTCCGTGTATGCGCGCGCGCACACCCACCCACACACCCAAGGATGAGTATGAGAGAGAGGTGTGTTTGTTTCTAGGAATGTTGGCTCATTTCCTTGAGTGATCTGCTTTGCAAGGGCATGTGATCTTCACTCCATGGATTCATAGGATTTGTGACATCACTAGAGCTTGCCTTGTGACATCACCAGGCCCTGCCATGTGAGCCCCAGGCTTTTGGATGCTGGAGACCAGGGAACCTCAAGGGCACTAGATCTGCTACACTCGCTCTGCCCTGCCAGGGAAGGAATATGGGAGTTGTGTCAGCAACCGCTGGGTGGATCCAACAGTCAGCTCCTTACAATCACAAGGGTGACTATTCTTGTTGTCATCTCCTTCATGATCAGTGTAGCTCACCTCTAAGTGTACATAGCTCAACGACAACCTTCTTCCTCTGATCAGGACATCAAACAAGAAAAATTAGCATGGCATAATCTCAGAGAGGGTTGAAAACTGAAGTCCACCTCTTTCTAGGTCACGATACTGTTAGAGGGGAAGAAACGAGTGTACATCTCGACCCTGATTTTAAACAACATTTGGATTTCTGAGACTATTTCACCCTTTCTGTGTGCTAAGTTGTAATTTCTTTTTTATTCAGTCAGCAAGCTACAGAGCGGTCAAAGAAAACCCCTAACTACAGAAAAGCATGTGTGAGACCAGGAAAAGAGCAATTGAGACACTCTTTCCAATCCAAAACTGTATGGCACGTAGAGGGCTCTTAAAATACAATATGAGAGGCTTTCATATTTTATTTTATTTTATTTTATTTTATTTTATTTTATTTTATTTTATTTTATTTTATTTTATTTTATTTTATTTTTTGAAAAAGTATTAGTTTCATGTAATCCAGAATTTGTAAAAGAAAATTCTCAGAAAGGAGGCATTGGAATGTGGCAGTAGACTAACTGAACCACTTATCTCAGACCTGATTTATTGTAAATTAAAGCAAAACTGAAGCATCTAAATAAGCCAAGGAAGAGCTCTGCTCATTTATCTGTTCTCCAAAAAAGTTTCCTGTGCAAATGCAGGTCAGTGCCTTGACTGCCAGATTCAACATGCACTGTTAAGATATGGGAATATGATCTGAGGCACTATTCCTGGCAGGTGTGGGTGTTGAATGGGCATTCCAGGATAAACTTGGAGATGAAAAGGGAAACTCCTAAATTTACATGGATTCTTAAAAGGAAATGCTGGTAGGTGAAGCCAGAGCCAATGAAAAGAAGAGCTAGCCCGATTGGTTGTAAGATCATAGAATCTTAGAGTTGGAAGGGACCCCAAGGGTCATCTAGTCCAACCCCCTGCAGTGCAGTAATCTCAGCTAAAGCATCCGTGACAGACGGCCATCCAACCTCTGCTTAAAAGCCTCCGAGGAAGGAGAGTCCAGCACCTCTTGTCTGTTCCACTGTCAAACAGCTCTTACTGTCAGAACGTTCTTCCTGATATTGAGTCAGAATCTCCTTTCTTGTAACTTTAATCCATTGGTTCGAGTCCTGCCCTGCAGAGCAGGAGAAAACAAGCATACTCCCTCTTCCATGTCACAGCCCTTAAGATATTTGAATGTAGCTATCATATCTCCTCTCAGTCTCCTCTTTTCCAGGCTAAACATACCAAGCTCCTTCAAGCGTTCTTCAAGGCAGGTGTTTGATGAGGTGGTTCTCCATTAGCCCTAATTGGTCTCCACTGGCTCTTGCAGACTGTTAAGTACCGTATTTTTTGCTCTATAAGACCCACTTTTTCCCTCCTAAAAAGTAAGGGGAAATGTGTGTGCGTCTTATGGAGCGAATGCAGGCTGCGCAGCTATCCCAGAAGCCAGAACAGCAAGAGGGATTGCTGCTTTCACTGCGCAGCGATCCCTCTTGCTGTTCTGGCTTCTGAGATTCAGAATATTTTTTTTCTTGTTTTCCTCCTCCAAAAACTAGGTGCGTCTTGTGGTCTGGTGCGTCTTATAGAGCGAAAAATACGGGTACTTTGTGTATAGCAAAAAAAAATAGGTTTGTGCGATTAAAGTGGATTAAAACGCTTTGTTGCCCTTGTGCAAAAAACCCCACTTTTTGCAGTTAGGAAAGTGATGAAGAAATGCCTCGAACAGTGTGGAATGCATGAATGATTGATTGGTGAGAAGGTGAATATACGGCCTGTAAGCAAATCAGAGTGAATGTAAAAAGGGATTGGACAGATTTGTGGAGAATAAGGCTATGAATGGCTACTGGTCCAGTCTCAGAGGCAGTACAGCTCTGAACACTGGCTCCTTGGGATTGTGAGCAGGAAAAGGGCTCTTGCACTCAGGTCTTGGTATCTGGTTGGCTGCTGTGAGAACAGAAGGCTGGACTAGATGGGTCTCTGGTTTTATCCAGCAGCCAGGCTCCTCGTATGTGTGTTTGAAAAGAGAACAGAGAGTTTTAAAGGGTTTCCCCTTCCCTGAAGAAGTGAGAGGAGACTGAGAAGCATTTATCCTTCTTCCATTTAAAAAAAGAGGAAGCAATGAAGCTGAGAAACCTTACTTGTCTGAGAAAAGCTGCCTGGATGATCTAAAGTAAATTTTAGATAAAAAAAATTGGGGGATTTTGAAACAAACGAAAGTTGAGGAATGTCATGCTACTTGGGGAGGATATAAGCGTCTAAGAACAGAGCCTATTCAATTGCAGCTCTGAAGTTGTAGCAGGCACAACCTTCAAGAGAGGTCTGCCTGTGTTCCTCCTGGGTCTCCTTGCGAAGGCAAGTGAAAACATTCTTATTTCACCAGGCGTTTGGGATGTATCTGGAGGTGTGCTTTAACTGTTGCTCTGTTATCAACAACTTTCGTAACTGTGTATCTGCATGCAAACTGTTCTGGGGGTGGAAATTGTATGGAATGTTCAATATTTGCAGGGAATGACACAATTAGTGGGTTATTTTCCTTGCAGGGTAGAACAAATTTATACATTTGTTTGTTTGTCTGTCTGTCGTTTTAAAATTCTTGTTTATTTATTTTAAATAGCGCTATAACACCCCTTGCCAAATTTGGATTCAGGATAGTTTGCACTGACTTCCAGATGTCATTGGATTCCCAACTCCTGTCATAGCAGACCATTGTTCATGCTGGCTGGAGCTGAAGGGTCATAGATTCCCTGCCCTTGTTTTACAGCATTAACAGTGCAACCCTATACATGCCTACTCGGAAGTAGCTTCCATTGAGTTCAGTGGGTTTTCTTCCAGAATCAAAAATGTCAGAAAGTTATAAACTATAGAATTAAAAAAAACACCCAACTACAGTGGTACCTCGGGTTAAGAATTTAATTTGTTCCGGAGGTCCGTTCTTAACCTGAAACTGTTCTTAACCTGAAGCACCACTTTAGCTAATGGGGCCTCCTGCTGCAGCCGCGCCGCCAGAGCACAATTTTTGTTCTCATCCTGAAGCAAAATTCTTAACCTGAGGTACTCTTTCTGGGTTAGCGGCGTCTGTAACCTGAAGCATCTGTAACCCGAGATACCACTGTACTTGTTATGTTATGAGAGGCTCATAACATACTAGTCCGTAGCGAGTGTTGCAAACTTATTTCAGATCTGTGCGAGCTTACTAAAGAGCAGCTATATTGTTCTGTAATTATTTCACCAATAGGTTGACTGCATCTTTGCGAGTGAAATTCCGGAGGAAGTGAGGACAGACAGCCGCATCTACCTATTCCGTTCTGCAACATCGTGTGTGCAATGTCCTGCTTTTAAAATGAGTCCTGCCACACAGAGGGAACTAATCTGAGAAGATAAGCAAACAGCATATTGATCCTGCCAGATCATATAGGAGGAGAAACACCCTTTCCCTAAGGAGCCACAGCCAGCATGACAGAGGTAAATGTATAGATGGACTCTGTTTTGTTTTGCAACTCTTTAGTTTTCAGCCAGCCTCCGAAACAGGTGATTGCTTTATGCTGCTGTAAGTCTATGCGTACAAGTGATCTGAAGCCATGGCACTGAAGAAGTCAAGCTAGCAACGCCTTCAGCCGCACTGCAGAATTAGGGCAAGAAATGGGTGTACACAAGTCTGAGCTAACCTGTGAAATCTCTTGATGGCCTTGGTCAAATGATTCTTTCCCAACCTCAGTTGCCTCTCTCTGATGCGATGATACTGATGTCCTGCCTCACAGAGTTGTTGTGAGGATGGGTGAAGTAATAGTTGTAATTAATTCGGTGCCATGGAAATGTTCCAGGCATGCTCGTTCCAGGCTGACGGCATAAGGTGGAGCCAGCATGCAGAATGAGCTAAGCACAGCTGGGTCTGGAAAGTGTGCATGAAAATGCATTTAGACGAGGGAGGGCGACGTGAACAGATGCATAGATTAGGCAAAACTGCATTAAAAAGTGCATATTTTGAGAAATTCACGTTAAAAAGCTGGTGAACTTTTCATAACGGCATTTCCCCCCAAACAAACAAACAAACAAATAAATAAATATCACAGACTGATGCAGAAATGTTAGAAACATATATAATTGTAGTGTTGGAGGGGACCCCAAGGTAGTGGCGTAGCGTGAGGGGTGCAGGGGGGCCGGCCGCACCGGGCGCAACATCTGGGGGTTAGGGTTAGGGGGCGCAAATCCACGGGTTAGGGGGCACAAATTACTTGCCTTGCCCCGGGTGCTGACAACCCACGCTACGCCACTGCCCCAAGGGCCCTCTAGTCCAGCCCCCTGCAATGCAGGAATATGCCGGTGGCCCATATGGGGATCAAACCAGCGACAAAGGTGGTGTTAGCACCATGCACTAACCAGCTGAGCTAACTGTCATTGTGGCAAACTGAATTTAAGACTGGGAAAAGTGTGAAACTGAGAGAAACTGAAATTGGCAGAGTTGTACATCCCTAGATCCTGCCAGTGCCTGAGTGGGGATGTTCAGGAAGCCCCATATAATAAGATACCTTGAGTTCAAAGGAAGAAATGTAGGGTATAAATACTCCCTCCCTAGAAATGCTAGGCTGGCTCCCTCCTTGCTGCCCTTCTGCTGGCAGGTGAAGACTTCCTTATTCCTACAGGCTTTTAGGGACTGACTGCTCTGAATGAAAATTTCATTGTAATTATCTGTATGATTTTAATAATAATAATAATAATAATAATAATAATAATAATAATAATAATAATAATTTATTTATATCCTGCCCTCCCCAGCCAAAGCCGGGCTCAGAGCAGCTAACAATAGAGCTTATATATGTGTGTGTGTGTGTGTGTGTGTGTGTGTGTGTAGTTTTAATTCTATTAATATTTAATCCCCCCCCCTATGTTTTAAACTGTTCCTATTTTTACTGTAAGCTGCCTTGAGTCCCTGTCAGGGAAAAAGGCAGGATGTTAATGATAACACTAATACTAATACTAATGTAGTCAATAGAACAGATATCATACAATACATAAGCGCAAGTTGCTCCAAATCTTACCTTACATCCTTCATTAATTCACTGGCCACTATTTCTCAGTCTCAAAACCTGTTGCTTCAATAATAATAATACAGTGGTACCTTGGGTTAAGTATTTAATTCGTTCCGGAGGTCCTTTCTTAACCTGAAACTGTTCTTAACCTGAAGCACCACTTTAGCTAATGGGGCCTCCCGCTGCCGCCGCACCGCCGCCGCACGATTTCTGTTCTCATCCTGAAGCAAAGTTCTTAACCTGAGGTACTATTTCTGGGTTAGCGGAGTCTGTAACCTGAAGGGTATGTAACCTGAAGCGTCTGTAACCCGAGGTACCACTGTAACCCGAGGTACCAACCTTACAGAGTGGTTGTTAGGATTGGCAAGATTATGTGAAGCACTATATTTTCAGCCCAACCCCATTGTATGCTATATTTCAGATTCTGTTGTGTTCAAGGGACTTTACTCCCCATATACAGCCTGACTGAGAGGCCACAAGTCTGTGGTGCTTCCTAACTACTTAAAACTTCCACACTCTGATGAATGCAAAGTGACCATTTTATTTACTGGCCCCCAGGGAAGCTTTCCTTATTTTAACAGAAGTTAAAGGCTGGTGATGGAAAGTGAGAGTGGCTCTCCGTGTTGCCCCCGCTTTTTATTTCCTTTAGATTTTCACGGTCAGGAAATGATGCTAATGGCAGGGAAATGCCTGTTGTAACGTGTCTTTCTGTCTCTTTCAAGGAGGAAATGGAAGATAGCGGTCTCGAAATTGGACTTTTTTACTACGTGTTGATGTGGTTTGTCATCTGCTTCGTCTGGTGGAAATGGAGAGCAGGGCAGAAGTTAAAAGATATGTACCTTGTAGGGAAATATGTGTTCATCACTGGCTGTGACTCTGGATTTGGAAAGCGGGCAGCCAAAATCTTCGATAAGAAAGGGTTTCAAGTGATTGCTGCCTGCCAGACTCAACAGGGAGCCGCAGAGCTGAAAGCAGAGACTTCTAGGCACCTCCACGCTGTGCTACTGGACGTGACAAACACAGAGAACATCCAATCAGTTACGGAATATGTTAAGAAAGAAGTAGGGGATAAAGGTAGGTGATGGGCACCTGAACTCTTCCCAAAATCTACTAAATAGACCCCCAGAGGGCTCCTGCACATTTAAGAGAAGCATGGAATTGGGGCTGCTGTGAAGGAGGAAGGCTTAGCGCACAGAATTTCTGCTTCTGTGCAACCTTAAAGATATAGCCTCCAGGTACATATCTGCTAACCTGCACAAAAAGCCAATGAATTGTTTTGGTATTTCTTAGGTTTTTCCTTTCCTTCTTAAAGCAAGTTTTTAATTAAACTTACGGTTTGGGGCAATAAAGTGATCACCGTGCATTGTGGCTTCTGTCCACTGGGTGAGGGCTCATCCACACTTCTGCTTGCCCCATGCCTCGAAAGCATGGGTCCAAGTGGTTTTCCTGCTTTTTCCCCCAGGGAAAATCCCCTGTTTAGTGCTAAATCGAAGCAAACATCAATCTGGAGGAATGCCCAAATTGCCATTTGCTCCGATTGAGCACTAAAGAACAGCTTTTCCTGGGGGAAAGCGGTGGGGCAAGAGGAAGTGTGGATACCTCCTGTGTCTCTTAGGTCCAGACTTGAAATTATTTGTATATATAATTGTTGATAAGTCTTTCATCTGCTGTTTTGTGCAGAGTGAGCTCTCCCCCCCCTTCCTGTTTCCACAGCCTTCATGTTTTAAAAGCATAGAAAGGAAATTTGAAGTAGGTTGTGCAATGATGTGGCAGAGTGTGGGTGAGGCTGTAAAACTCTAAAACTTATTAAGAGGCTTGTTGAACAAAATGGGGCTTACTTCTGAGTAGCTATGGGGGAAATAGCATGTGAGCAGTAGAGAAAGTGGTGATGATTACAGGGAAATTGCAGGCATTTAAAATTACGGCTTTTTACTGTTGTAAGCTTAGTGTTGTAACTCAATGTTGTAATTTAGTTTAGCCACTGCCACAGAAACCTTGACTCTTATTAGGAGCAGTATTGGCTATGGCAGGGTAGAAATAAAAACAGTGGTCTTATTTTTAATAAGGGTATCCTCAGGAATTCTTCCAGGGTTGGGGGACGGTAGAATACCAAAATGATAGGAATGTATGAAATGACATGGAGAAAGGGGATAAATAAGTCTTTTTTCCCTCCAATCTCATAACGCTAGCACTCTAGAATAATCACTCCCATAAGAGGCAGTGACGGCCACCATCTTGGATGGCTTTAAAACAGGACTGGACAGATCCTTGGAGGACCAGGCTGTCAATGGCTACTAAGAACAATAACTACGGTATATTCTCCCTCCACTGTCGAAAGCACTGGAGTCTGCTTCTGAATACCAATTGAAGGAAACCACAGGGGCAGAGAGTGTTGTTTTGTGTTCAGCCCCTGACCATGGGTTTCCCATGGGCACCTGGGTTGCCACTGTGAGAACAGGATTCTGGCCTGATCCAGTAGGTTCTTGTTATGGTCCTGGTGAGCAGGCTAGTTTCTCATAAACCAACCAACAAAAAAACGAGAAGAATACCTGCCTGATTTTGAAACACTTTAAAGTTGCTCTTTTTAAGGTCAAGCCGCTGTTCGTGATTTGGATTTGATGTTAACTACGTCCTGCGTTGGGGAGGCACTTTACTATTTTATATGACAAGCTCCCTCATATGACAGGATGCAGACCGAAGTATTGCTTTAGTGAGTGAGCAATTACGTGTATGTGTGGAGATAATTGTCCTGTTCAGAGCTTTCACATTGCCCTCATAATATTACAATACTTTTCAGCAATGGCAATGCACACATTCATCAGTGAGTTTCTGCATGATGAAATGTCAAGTGGTGTGCATGCGTGTGTGAATTAGCCCTCGCTCACTCAGACTAAAGTGTTCAGAGTAAAGAAATGGCACAATTGGGAATTGCTACCAATTAACATAGCTGGGTTACTGTTACGACCTTTCTGTTTTTACGTAGATGTAATGATATTTATATACCATTATGATGATGATCTTATTCTCTGCCTTTTGAATAATAATGATAATGGGGACGTTAAATCACAGAAATCAATTTCTCCAAAAAAGTTTCATTCTCAGACATAATAAATTATCTTTTTATTTGTTTTTTTAAATCTCTCCCCCCCCCCATAGGTCTGTGGGGCCTGATCAATAATGCAGGAATTATGGGAGTATCAGCACCAACTGACTGGCTGACCATCGAGCACTATAAAGCACCGATTGATGTTAATCTAATAGGCCTCATCAATGTTACTATACACATGCTGCCATTGGTGAAGAAGGCAAAGGGAAGGATAATAAACGTAACCAGTGTTGGAGGTGTTCTACCAATATGCTCAGGTGGTTATTGTCCATCCAAATATGGGGCAGAAGCATTCACCGACAGTTTAAGGTAAAGTGATAGCTAATGGATGGCCTTCATAATGCATGTATGATTCAACCCAAACTGAGCATGGGTTCAGTGCCTGCATGCAGGGGATAAAATTGGGCTTAGTAGAATTCTGTTTCCAGCATGCCACTGCCCTCACCACCACTGACATCCATCCAAATCTATCTCTCATGCTACCTGAATCAGGGGGTCATCCAGCGAAATGGTACACCCATGAGACAGTGCTCCTTATATGTATCCGTTCAAAAACTAATGTAGTTCTTGGTCATCTGTTTTTTTACTCCACTTTCTCCACTTTTCCTACATTGCAAGATAGTACACAAGATATTAGTATATAAGACTTATTTGGATGTAAATCATGGGCTCCTCCTGCCCATGTTATGTCTGGTGTCTGTTCACAAATGATATCTTACTTGAAACATAAGTGCACATCATGAAAAGGATTAGAAGGTCTGTGTGAACATCTGAACCCAATGTCTTCTTGAGTTGCATTGGGCGCATTAATTGTGAAGCAAGAACCAGTTACCAAGTTATTGCAGAGAATGGCCCAGATCCCTGGGATCTGGTGGAGCCATTAATATAAAATGAATGAAGAGATACAATCTGGTTTAAATATCAAGGAGATAGGCAGGAGTTCATATGAGGACATGCATGATGGATCTCTTGCATTCGTGAGGTTTACCATAAGGACTCCAAAGGCATCCCATGACCTTGACTCATTTTATACAGAAACTGAGAAATTTCATTTATAAGATCATTGTGTTTGTGTGCAGAAACTATAATGTGCTGCTGACAGAATCTACATAGCGCTTTCTCTAAAAATCCGCCCAAATTATTGACCAAAATTAATGACAGCTTTTTACTTTCTTTGCAGACAGGACATGAAACCATTTGGAGTGAATGTTTCTTGCATTGAGCCAGGGCTGTTTAAAACAGGGCTTTCTGACAGAGACATGGTCATGAGACAAAAAATGGCTGTTTGGGACACTCTTCCTCAAACTATACAAAAGCAGTATGGTGAAAAATACTTAAAGGAAGGTAAGCCATGAGTTGCTTTGTTTTGTATTAATGGAGAAAGGGCCTAAACATAATACTGAAGTAGTCAGAAGTAGAGATGCCATCAAAGTTCACCCAAGCCTGGTTGAGAAATTAACTTCCAGGTTACTCAAAAAGGCACCTCAAAAAATAGGAGAACTCTGTGACTGAGTCAATACGTATATGTCATGATTTTGTTTTAATATAGTGAATATGTCTCACTGAAAAAAAATGAGAATAATAATTTTAAAAAGAGATCTTCTGTGGCTCGGATCAATATCTAGGGCAGAGAAGAGTTCCTAGCATTCAACCTCCTCTCATCTCCACCAGCCCATCGTCAAAGCACACTCCTAATCCTTCGCTTCATATACCAGAGGTGAATGCAGTAGTGGCAACATGTGGTAGAAAGGAGGGAAGCTTTATTGCTTCCTTCCCTCAGCTTCATGCTCCACAGTATACATCATGACTGAAAAGTGGCAGGCCTTGGAATCGTCCCAAGCATTACCCACAATGCCAAAGACTTCCATGTCCTGCCTGCAGCACAGCTGGATAATGGAAAGGAACGAAAGGAGATAGGAAGCCTTTTTATTTAACTGCAAGTAACAATATGGCAATGCTCTTTGCACAGTGCAAAAGTAGCTCCACGTCAACAGTACTTCAAATAATTAAGAAAGAAGTGCACAGAATTAAGACTCTTGAAGCTTATTGCTGCATATATTTTACCTCCCTCTCCTGGTTTCGTTCTCTCTGCAGATGCAGTAAAGAAGGAGAAACTAGTGAAGCTGTGTCAGAATACAGACCTCTCATTGGTTGTGAATTGCATGGAACATGCCTTAATGAGCAAATATCCAAAGGCCCGGTACAGTGCAGGCATGGATGCTAAGATTCTTTGGCTACCACTTTCAAAAATGCCATCGTTTGTGCAGGACTTTGTACTCATGAAGAACAAAGTTCAGCTACTTGACCCAAATGCTGTGTAAAATTGCATCCCAA
Source organism: Podarcis bocagei (assembly GCF_964188305.1). Classification (NCBI taxonomy): domain Eukaryota; kingdom Metazoa; phylum Chordata; class Lepidosauria; order Squamata; family Lacertidae; genus Podarcis; species Podarcis bocagei. Next base: position 114,232,462 of record NC_138125.1, read on the forward strand.
AAAACTCCAGTTCGTGCTTTTTCAAGCTGTGCATACCAAACAATGAAGATGAATACATCTGTGTTCACAGGTGATCAAGCATCCAGAGATGTTGGCAATAATTGCTTCTCTTTTCTTGTTTATCCCTTTTTTTAAAGAGCAGTTGTCATAAGGACTGCTTTGCCCAGTGGTAGTGAAGGCAGATCTAGATGACTCAGGCTTAGCATTTGCCAACTCAAATAAATCTTAGTGAATCGACCAGTCAAATATTGTTCGAGTAATAGTTTGAAATTATCAGTTTGTCAGAACGTTGTCAAAGTACACAGATAATTATGCCCGTTGCAAATACTACAACCTGTTAACAGAGCCCAGTTCCTCCTAAGAGCTCTACCCAACACCATGGAGGTATCTCTTTCTCCTCCCACAGAAAATACTATTGACTTCCCAGGAACTTACGACTTTTCCCATTTTTCCTTAACAAACATTTTCTAGTGCTAAATGCCTCTGAGCATATTTCGGCTCTCTTTTCTTCCCAAAGGCAATAGATCTTTTGGGGGGATAGCTTCCAAGGGCCCCTGAGCATGTATAGAGCATTTTTCCTTTCTGAAGAATATGTTACCTCACGTATCTGAAGACTGGAAGCGCATATCCCATGCCCCACCCCCAGGCTGTTTGGCTAGGGTGGTCTATGGGGAAGCTAGTATAGCAGAAGTGTGCCAACTCCTTCCTGAATGTGTGGCTGGGCTGGCCGGCCCATGAGGCAAGCTGAGACTCCCAAATCAGTGGCCAAATATCCTGGGCCGGCCCTAATGAGCAATGAGTGATCCTGACTCTTGCAAAGCTGGTGAGTGAGGCATCCTTACTTCCCCACCGCTACGCCATGGTTTGGGGGGGGGAGGTAGGTTGCCACTTCCAGAAGGGAGCTCATGACATATTTGGCTATGGCTGGATGGTGTCAACTGACACAATGCAACTGGTCACAACCCCATGTTATGTGTGCTGGCTGAAAGTGTGTTGTGTGACAGAATGCTGGTGTGAAACAGCTACTTGCTGTTTGAACTGTGGCACCACAGTCATCTGCCATAGCCAGATAAATCAGAATGCATTGCCCACCAAAAGAAAGAGAGAAAGAGCACTTGCTAAATACCACCTTCTAGTTAGCATCTTCTACCTTGTAGATAGGGACGTGGGTGACGCTGTGGGTTAAACCACAGAGCCTAGGAATTGCCGATCAGAAGGTTGGTGGTTCGAATCCCCGCGATGGGGTGAGCTCCCGTTGCTCGGTCCCTGCTCCTGCCAACTTAGCAGTTCGAAAACACATCAAAGTGCAAGTAGATAAATAGGTACTGCTCCAGCGGGAAGGTAAACGGCATTTCCGTGCGCTGCTCTGGTTTGCCAGAAGCGGCTTAGTCATGCTGGCCACATGACCTGGAAGCTGTACGCCGGCTCCCTTAGCCAATAAAGCGAGATGAACGTTGCAACCCCAGAGTCAGCCACGACTGGACCTAATGGTCAGGGGTCCTTTTACCTTTACCTTTACCTTGTAGATGGTACATCCAAGGGTTTATAAGTGTTGAGCAGTAGGAGACATAAAGATTCTGCTGCATGGTAAGCAGTCAGGCACATACTCTCAGTTGTCTTCAACTTTCCAATGGGGGGAAAAGAGGACCTTGGGGCTGAATTCCAATCTGCAAACCAGTTCTTTGTGTGGCTTATAAAATTTACCTGTGGGTGGTTTACCTTGCAGGGAGGGGGTTATTGTTTTTTTGGGGGGGTTGGTTGTTCTTGTTTCTATTATGCATTTTGTGTTTTATCTTGTGTTTTTATATTGTGAACTGCTCTGAGATCTCAGCAGTTCTCAAACCATGGGGCAGGTTTCTCTTCAATTGGTGCAGGTCACCCTATTTATGGTGGTGTTGGTGATAGATATTCCAGAGAAGGGCAGAGTCCTGAGACTGGTGAATCCTCCTCCTCCAGCTTTGATCCTAAATCTGGGTAAGTGGGTGGGCAGCTGGGTGGGGTGTAACTGTCAGGAGCTCGTCCTACGCTTGAGTAGGACCCTGGTAGAGTCACATGCCCGACTGGTATGTTTTCTCCCTCCCGGTCATTTGTTCGGGAACTTCAAAAGCTTTCTTCTGCCGGAACATCACAGGACCGATGTCAACAGACATCGGCACACTTAGGGATCCGCAGAGACTTCGCAGGTCGCATGACAGACCTCAGCAACTCAGCATTCTGGCTAATCTACTTTATTTATATATAAACAAACACGGAGCGCTGCAACGTGGCTCCCTCTCTCTCTAGCATCAGACAGCAAAGAGAAAGGACAAAGGACAATAGTCCCATTTCACGGAATACAGTAACACAAACATCCTGTCTCTGTCACTTCCCACTTTGTGGAGTAAAAACATACACCGTCATGTGATAGACAACAATCCTATGACTGCAATCATGGAGCAGGAATTCTAATAGTAACTGCATCCTCACTGCAAATTGCTTTGTAGTAATTATACTTTCTCGTGTGTGTGTGTGTATTTAGGAGGGGTGAGCAACATATCCTGTTGTATTCTTCTAAGGCCAGTAGTACCCCAGTCCACACATCTGTGATCACGACTGTAGAACACGAAAAGCTCTGTGTGTTCACATTTGAAACAGATGATTAGTGTTGCATAAGGAGAGCTTGCAAGGCAGAGTAAATTCAGAACGGCAATGGGAGTGGACAACTTTCAATTGTTTGAGAAAAGCTCCTCAAATAGCAGCCAGTATAAAAACATCTGTCCAGTCTAATTTTCAGAGTCTGTTAAAGCTAAAATAGCCATTTTAGTGCATCTCAGAGAATTATCATATGTATTGTATTATTGTTTTTTCCGTGCAGGAATCATTAATTTATTGTGTGTTACAAACTATACTGTTCTGTATTTCAATATTACATTATTTGTACATTGTAAATATTGGTAACGTTTTGTTAGACGCAACATACATGTCCCACACAGTGGTATAATGTACGCTAGCATGCCATGTTTATAATTGTTCCTTCCAATGGACATAAGGGCATTCATAAAATAAATACTTGAAGACTATCAGAGTAATGTGCCTGAAGCGCAATAGGTTTATCCAATGTTAGTCCTACACAGAGTAGACCCACTGAAATAAATGGACCCAAGTTAGCCATTTCTATTAATTTCAATGTGTTTACTCTGAGTAGGATTACAGACTAATGAAATTTGGAGTGGGCTCTATGAAATTTTACTTCTGTGTCTTGTTAATATTTCTACCTCAGTTTGGGCATGGCAAAACCACTGAAGCTATGTTTTTCTTTCCCGTTTTGCACTTTCCATTCCTTACAATGGGCAGTTGTGTTTGCTTGCTTCCTCTGTCGTTCATGAAAGCCTTTCATGGGTTTACATGCAAAAAGCTTGTGATTCTTAACTGTTCAGTGCTGTTTAAATAAACATACCTTTCTCCCTGAGGAATCATCCTATATATACTAATAGTGAAGTCCGTTCTATAAGTGCTTGTCCTTATATGGCCAAAACAGTACCATCCCCACCGAAGAGGGGAGGTATCAGCACACTTGGTGTAACCCCTTTGCAAAAATAAATGGAGAGGATAATCCCAAAACAGGCCAATATAAATAGTGGTTTAATTCACTCTCTAAAATAAAGCCTTAAATTAGTCCATATGTTTCTATAACACTGATATGCAATGGTTTCTTGTGGAATAACAGAATTTCCAGTTAATATAAACTTCCTTTTGATCTATTTTGAGAATCAAGGCCAGCCAGTTGTCATGCCTAACAAGTCCTTGGGCTGATGGAACTACAAGTTCCAGGGTGTGTCATATAATCATGGGATGGCCCCATGAACTTACTTGCCACTGGTTGGTTTCATGACCTTTTAATGGTGACCTGAAAGCCTGATCACTTTTGGTTTAGCTCCAAAGTTGGAGATCTCATGCTTACCTTCAGGAAATCACATTATGTAGTACACAAAGTACTTAACGATTCTTATTAGGCTACTTCATTAATTACTCTATTTCAGAAACAGAGATCTGTGGGAATAAAGAGCAAGATTTGGGGGGAATTCTCAAGGAATTCACCCAATTCACTTTCCATGTGTCTATGTTTAGATCCTATATAGCCTTATTATCAGGGGCAGCCCACCTATGAGGCAAGGTGAGGAGACCGCCTCAGGCAGCAGGATCCGCAGGGGCATCAGTTTCCAATGTAGATCTTTATTTCCCCCTTGTTCCTGATGTAGATCTTCACTCACCCCTTCTTCCCTGGCAAGGAGGGATTCCATTTTGTGGTTTACCTCAGGTGCCAAAATGCCCTGGGCCAGTCCTACTTATTATTATTACCTTTGCTGGAAATCATTTTAAGCACCTGATAATAGGCTTCAGAATAATAGTGTCTTTCAAGCAAACCTAAGGTTTAGCTCCATTGCTCAGGCTGGTGAAAATAAAGCAAGTGTCCTTTTTCACAGTTAATAAGTAACTTACAAGCCTCCCATTTGCAATGTGTTATGCTGCCCACAGAGTAAAGAACTCTAGTCCATCTGTCTGCCTTTGGTGGTGTTGTGGGTTGTATAAGGCAAGACAAACAGTCTTTAAAAAGCAGCTAGAGATTAATGACCAAACACACATTTCCTCTCTTTTGAAAAACTCCAGTTAGTAACTAGTGATCCTGTTGTGTAATAACATTAGCCTGTTATCTCCCCATGGGCAAATCACCACTAAGCTCTGCTATTCTGACAGCACTGAAAACTTGTTGAAGAACATACAAAGGAAACAAGTACCTGATTTCAGACATCCCTCCTCACATATAATAATAATAATAATAATAAATTTATTATACCCCACCCATCTGGCTGGATTGCCCCAGTCACTCTGGGCAGCTCACAATACATATAAAAACATAATAAAATGTCAAACATTAAAAACTTCCTGATACAGGGCTGCCTTCAGATGTCTTCTGAAAGTTGTATAGTTGTTTGTCTCCTTGACATCTGATGGGAGAGCATTCCACAGAGTGGGCGCCACTACTGAGAAGGCCCTGTGTCTAATTCCCTGTAACTTCTCTTCTCGTAGTGAGGGAACTGCCAGAAGGCTCTCAAAGCTGGACTGCTCTCAAAGCTGAAGGACAGGGGTGGAGACACTCCTTCAGGTTTTATGTTCTATCAGTTCTGAGAGTAACAACCCCTTGTTTGATAGGACAGGAGAACTGCCCAGACCTCACACTGCCCTGGATGGAAGTTATTTGCATGTATCTGTGCATTGAATCTGGCACTCTCTTGAATTAAGGAAGTTTCCTAAAAAAAAATTATGCTCAGAAATTTAAACCCCAGGATCGCCGTCCTATGCATGTCTACTGGGAAGTAACTTCACTGAATTCAATGGGATTTTCTTTCAGGTATATGTGTGCATAACACAGATTAGCAACCTGTTATAAGGGGTCACATGTGACTTGAGCTTCACTTTACATGGCACCCTCCCCCCGCCGCCAGCACCTTCCAAAGCTACCCAATTCTTCCACCCCATCAGTCTCTATCAGACAGAGACAAAGAGACAGGGGGAATGAGACCGTGTTGCTGCTGCATCTTGGGCTTTTGGTGGCTTTGGACACCATCAATCATGCCATCATTTCTGAGTCAGTACAATGGGGTGGATATTGGGGGCACTGTTTTAAGGTGGTTCTGGTCCTACCTAGAGTATCATGTCCAGAGAATAGCACCGAGGGAGAGCTCCCTGGCCCCCTGGTATTTGCAGTATGAGGTGCCACTGAGTACCAAACTCTCCCCAAATTCTCAGTGCTGCTGCACTCAGGCCCTGCTAGTGGCCTTCCAATAAGCAAGTGGTTGGTGTTATGTACTGAAGTTCTCACCCTGAGCCAGCAGGGGGATACTGTAGATAGTTATGCAAATGAAGGATCGAAAGTTCAGTGATTGGATAGTTTTAGAAAGTTGCTACAGTAACGTTGTACTGGAGCTCTATATAAGCAGGCTGACTGAGCCCTTCAGCTCAGTTCTGTTCTGGCCTCTGAATAAACAAGAGCTGTTTGAAGAATCGCTGCGTCGTCTGATATGTTCACCCACAACTTAACAGTTGGTTACTGAGAGTACAGGATGCTGGACTTGGCCTGACCCAGCATGGCTCCTGGGGTTGTTGTTGTTTTTTCCATCTATGTAAAGCCAGTGGGAGCAGTCATTAGGAGTTTCGGGACAAGGTGCCAATCACTATGCTGATGACGCCCAGCTTCATTTCTCGATAATATCTGAGTCAGGTGTGGCTATGTAAGCACTGGATGAAACAGAGGGCTGGATGCAGGCCAATAAACAGAGTTTCAATCCTTTCAAGATAGAACTGCTGTAGATGAGAGATGTGCCAGTTGCCTGTTCGGGATGAGGATGTGTTCCCACTAAAGGAACAGATGAGCAACTTCATGTGCTCCTAGATCCAGATTTGACTGCATTATCTTAGTGGTTTAAAAGAGTTTATTTGTAATGCCCAGTACTATCTTTCTAGAAAAGGAGGTAACAGAATTAGGGTTGCTATATCTCAAAAAGTAAAATTCCTGACACCTGCAAAATTGTTGAACTTTTTTGGGGAACAAACCCAAATTGTTAAGGGGAACCTCTCCCCCCCAAAACAAAATTGTGATTTTAAGCTTTTGGAGCTGTTTCCACTGCTTTTCCCATACATACGGGTTTTTCCCTGACATTTTTCTGTTTCAGCAAAATTCCCCCCTGACACCATTTTTATACCCGAAAATCAGGACGTCAGGAATTTTCCGGACGTATGTCAGTCTAGCTGGAACTCGCCATTCTCTTAGAATGGTAATGGTGCCCACCTGAGAGGTGCTGGAACTGAGTTCTGGCGAGCTCTGGCTGAAAAAAACTCTGGTTATACCACATAGATCTATTTACATGATTATTCAATATAAAAGTTGCATTTTTTGAAAGTAACCCCATAACATTTTGCGGAGCTTACTTTTCTGGAGACCTGCATAGGACTGGAAAGCCTAATCTGATGTAGCCATGGTGAAAATCAAAACAGGGCAGCCTTTATTCTAGATTAGTTAATCCAGAACACTTTTGTCACTGGTTCTATGCATTATCAGCCTGACTGTGCCACTACTAGCATGAGGCTCCTGATGGGAATGCAGGTCTCAACAGAGACAGACAGGCAGGCAGAGGTTTTCCCCCCGCTGACTGTCTTTCTGAAACAAAATGTTGAATAAAAGGACATTATCTTTCATTAATGACTGCAAGTTAGTGAAGTTTGTTCATCTGTACAATGAAGGCTGAATACACACTATATTTTAAAAAGTACATTCAAAGAACCATGGGAACTGTAGTTTACCTCACAAATAGCTATAATTCCCAGCACCCGTAACAAACTATGGATATGTGCTTTAAAGCTGTGATGTGTTCATAGCCAAAGAATCAGTGAAGAACTGTTTGTTTTCAAGAGATGTCTAATTCTTTATTCTGAGTAAAGATAATAAATTCTTATAGACAGAGGACATGGTTATCAACAGCTGCTTCTACTCTCAGATATATTACGCCTCCGAATCCCAGTCGCTGGGAATATCCTATGTCCAGAAACAGTGGTGATGTGGCCTGACTTTGAGGCAAAAGTCCCACTCAGCTGAGCATCATTATTACCACATTATGAAATAAGGGCATCTTACAAAAATAAAAAGCAGGTATGGGAAATCTTTGGCCCTCCAGATGTTGCTGAACTACAACTCCCATCAGCCCCAGCAAGCATGGCAAATGGCCTGGGATGATGGCAGTTGTAGTTCTGCGACATCTAGAGGGCCAAAGTCTCCCCACAGCCGGTCAAAAGAGTCTCCTTATGAAGGCTTGCCATATGTCCTCTTTTTCCAGGGCACGCCTTTTTTTCAGGAGTATGTAAAATGAGAGTTGTCGTAGTGATACATAGCTAAAAGTAGAAGTCTGCAAATGTGTCCTCTATTTTGCTCTTCAAAATATGGCAGCCTTGATAGTTGAAGCTGTGTGCATTAGCACGCATTCCCATCAAAAGAGGTGGGCCTCCATAAGGTCATTCTGTTCAGAGTCTTAAATTATCTAACCACTTCACTGTTCAGAAGCACTTTGGGAGTTCCACAGAAATCACACACCTCTTTCTTCGCCATAAGATGGCACTTACCTCACAAGACGTATTTTTACAAAGTGAGACCAAGCAGTAGGTGAGTCACATTCCTACGTGGCGGAGCATAAATGAGTATAAGATCTAGTCAACTGATTATGTGAGCCAATTCTATGAATTCAAGATCCAATCTTCATGGGTGTGACCCAAACTTGACTACCAGTGATAAGAAGGCAAAACAGAAAGTGCAGTGTAACTAAACACTAATTTTAGTCATTCCCCCACAGCATTGAGTATGTTTATATAATAAATCTCTCATTCATTATACGATGGACTCATGAAAAACTACAAAAAACTTCGAGGCCCATAGAATATATGTTTGCAGTATGCATAGCAAATCTTTCATGCTGCACTTGTATCTTTCATCTGAAACTAATTACAACCTAAACCATTTAGCAGCCCTGCACATGCACAATATCTTTGATTGTCAAGTGTCTTGTGTTTCCATGTTAAAATTCATAGGTAAGAATGTTCCTGAGGTGATATTTTAATGCGCTATTCACAGACATTCCAGAAGCTGTAGACAGAGTTCTAAAATCAGATAGGACTTACAGAATCATTGAGAAATGCTGACTTTTCGAGAACTGCTTTCCATAGCGCTGGAAAGATGTGACCTTCCAGATTTTGTTAGACAACGGCTCTCATCACACCTGACCATTGACTATTTTGGTGCTGATGGGAGTTGTAGTCCACAACATCTGGAGAGCCACAATCCCTGCTATAGATGAGAAGCTGACAGACTTTCCGTTCTTGTTGAATAAATGTTGCAACACCAGCCCACACTCTGCTTAAGCAATTTCCATGATTGCTTCAGTCATTTCAGTTCCGCTGAGTTTTCTTTCGAGCTCTGAAGAAACCAGAGTGTTATCTCAGGCACAGGTGAGATGTGATTCTGTTTTGGAAGTTTTCTTTTGGCTAACAAATGAAGTCATTCATAAATCTGTATTGCTAGTAGCTATAAACCATTGCAAAAGCAGTAAAATGCCTACTAGCACAGACACGGCATAGCTAAATATACTATCTGTTTAAAAGACAATCAAAATTAAAATGAACTCCGAAACTTCCTGAGGTTGCTGTTAGATTTAGCCTGCTGAAATGAATGAATCACTTTGACAAGCCATTTGGTTCAAAATTCTCACTCACTTTTTTTTTTAATTAATTAATTTTTATTTTATTTTTTGCTGCAAAAGGGAACAAAGCAACTTGATAGGATAAATATGCATATTTACTTCATAACAAGTAAATCACCATGGGAAGAATTCAACGTCACACTAATGAGATCTCCTTATCAGCATTTCTGCTTGTCTGGTGGAGCAATTTCTCCCTCTTCCTCAAAGAGAGGCAGACATACTTGCTTGGTCATTTCAGAGCCCAACACACTCAATAAAATTAGCTTTCCCCACACTCATTCTCCACTCTGATCCAGAGCTTCACATGCAGATCGAGAGTTTGACTCAGAATTTCAAATTGCCATTGGTACCATGGCTATAATTAATGTTGTGCGGATGCCTGATTATCGTCTTCCAAAGCTAGTTGCTTCCAAAGCTAGTTGCTCTATTCCGAACTTCAAAATGGAAAGTGTAATGCTGGTGGTCAACAAAAGAGGTTTAAAGACTGTCTCAAGGCAAATGTTAAAAAATGTAGTATAAACACCGACAACTGGGAAACACTGGCCTGCGAGCACTCCAGTTGGAGAACAGCCTTTACCAAAGGTGCCGTGGGCTTTGAAGACACTCGAACTCAGAACGTAAGGGAGAAACGTGATAAGAGGAAGACACACTTGGTAAATCCACACTGTGATCAACTCCCGCCTGGGAACCAATGTCCCCACTGTGGAAGGATGTGTAGATCCAGAATTGGCCTCCACAGTCACTTATGGACTCGTTGTTAAAACTGTGTTTATGGAAGACAATCTTACTCAGCTACGAGTGATCGCCAAAGAGAAAGAGAGAAGTAATGATACCCTCCTTACACGTGCTGTTTCTCAAATTTTCAAATAGGTAGCCAGGTTCTACTATTCAAGTCCAAAAACCTGCCTGCCAGATAATGAATGAAATAGTTGGATGCTGTGCAGATAACACCCACAAGATGGCAAGTACCTCAAATCATTTCTTAATCTATTTATTCTTTGAACAGTGCAGGAAGGAGACCTGCACACCAATGAGCAGGGGGTAGCTTTCAGGTTTCAAAAAGTTATTCTAATTTGAATTGGCACTCCTTCTGTTGGCAGCTGAGGTGGGAGAAGCACGCATCAAGGATATAAATCAGGCTAAGCCTGAGTGAAAGGGTCAGCTGGGGTCACTGGCATTAAGATATACACCGTCTCAAGGACCTGAGTAGTGCCAGTAAATGCCTGCAAGAAAATCACAGTGTAATACTTGTATATTCGTTTAGACTGCCAGAAAGATGTAATTGTGCAGATGCTACTGAGAAGCCTCATGAGTTGAAATCCCAACTACCATCCATTCTGAAACCAGCATAAAACCCGAGAATTGAGTGTTCTGGCCCTGCAATGAGCGGGAGAGACATCTCTGCAGAGTGTAAGTACAAGTCACGGCATAAAACCAACGCCTTGGCAAAATGGTTCAGAAGATATCGCAGTCAGTGTATTGACAGGTGACTATCATATATAGGCTAAATAATCAAAAATAGGTCCCACTCCATGAGTATTGTATAGATGATGATAGTGATCTTCATTTTATTTAATTTATTGATGTTGTTGCTGCTGCTGTTACATTAATATCCAGTCTCTCTTCTACCATGGAACCCAAGGCAATGTCAATGTCTTTCCTAGATAGTCATCTCAGGAAAATGGTGGCCTCAGATATCGTCAGACCAGGCCCTGAGATTTGTTCATTGGTGGTTCCTAAAGTAAGTGTATTTAGGCTCCGTGTTTTGCTCTTTCAAGGGAGCAATCCTCAGTCCAGTGGGACCTACTCACAAGTAAGCGCACATAGGGCTGAAATCCTTACCAAAACAATTATGGATGTGCCTTAATGTTTCTGCCTGAGCTCCCTCCCCCATCACTTAAAGCAGGTCTGCTCAGTTGGTGACCCAGCAAGTTAATTCTACCAAAAGCTTGATAATGGGGAGCCTGCCTGGGATGGGTGGCATAGACAGGTTGTCAAGGACCTGGTATACCACCGTCAACAGCTGCAGGGTGAGCTATGTCTGGCTCAGTGGGTCATGAAATGGGCAGAGAGGCAGTGTGGTGCAGTGGTTAAGAGCGGTGGACTCGTAATCTGGTGAACCGGGTTCGATTCCCCGCTCCTCCACATGCAGCTGCTGGGTGACCTTGGGCCAGTCACACTTCTCTGAAGTCTCTCAGCCTCACTCACCTCACAGAGTGTTTGTTGTGGGGGAGGAAGGGAAAGGAGAATGTGAGCCGCTTTGAGACTCCTGAAGGGGAGTGAAAGGCGGGATATCAAATCCAAACTCTTCTTCTTCTTCTTCAGTCCTGATTTAAATTCCCCTTTATCTTTGGCCTGCATTTCATGTGGCTGCTGTAATTGGTGCTCTCCTTGAGCCTGCTGGGTATAATTAGTTTTCTATCTGACAGAGATTTAAGAGATAAAAAGCTCGTGGAGATAGATCCATAGGTACTCAATTGCAGTGCCTTACTGGTATCTTATGCTGATGACACCCCATGTGAACATCAGTATAAGAATTTCCTGGTGGGAGGGTAAGCGGAGATACCTGTGGTGTTCCTTAAAGAATTTATCAAGCATTTCTACAAACGTATCAATGTGGGTATCGCTTTGAGGTAAAGCTTTTTTCTGGCCCTACTTAGCACTAGCATCTGCCACTCAGAATGTGGTTTTCCTCACTTCTGACATCAAGTGTTTAGGGAAGCACTGAAGGACCACATATTTCTGCCTCTTTCTTCTTGAGTTTTGTTCTGCTGATGGTTTGTGTGCTGTGTCTTTGTATTTTTTTAGGGTGAATGTTTGTAATTTATTTCTACCGGCTCTTAATTTTTAATTGTTTTTGTACTGTACTGTATTTTAATTGTATGACACCTTGGGAGGGTTTAAATAATTATTGTAAATCAGGGCATTTTTTCAGCCGGAACTCAGTTCTGGCACCTCTCAGGTGGGCACCATTGCTATTATAAAAGAATAAGGGAGGCATTCATGGTGAGTTCCAGCACCAATCTTTTTAGAGAAATAGCACTGCTGTAAATGTTTCTGGCTATATTTGCTGACTTCATTGCTTACAACTTCCCTGTGTAACTCTAACAACATGGCAAGATATCATCATTACATCGCCTCACAATTAAGAGCATTCATTTGCCCAAGCAAACGTGTTTTGCATGCTTCATATACAAAGATGTGCAGATAGAAAACTTCCTTGGCATCACTTGCTGAATAAACACTGTGAACACATTTTTGTTACAATGGTCAGGCTAGTGAAAGGCAGTCAAGAAAGAAAGAGAAAGAGAGTTCACACCATGCTAAATCTAGTCTCTGATAGATCAGAATATAGATTGTCAGCACCAGTATCAGCATACAAAACACAAAGCAGAGGGGTCATTATACTCACCAAAAAAGAGCCCAAAGTTCGCGGTTTGCTCAGGGTTGCGATCCGTTTCCATTGCAGAATGGTATTGTGGGAAGTAACAGAAAGAACACAGTCCTCCACATCACTCGAGAGCCATCAAACTTCCCTCCCCTCCCCTCTCCATTCACTATCCTATGTTCATCATTGCCTTGAATACTAATGAATGTTCACCATAATGGGCACTGCCCCAACTGCTAACTGAGCTCCCTTTTTTCACGTTGAAGGGTTTTTCAGATGGGAGTTAGTGGCCAATATAGAGCAGATGCCATCTTGAAAGCAGCAGAGAACTATTGAGAAGCTGCTGTGGAGAAATCTGCTCCTCCAAAGCATGTTACTCTTGGATACTATTCAGGTTGTGCCAGAAGTCTCTAGCTGCCAACTTATACTGACGGGAAGATTCAATGAAACTGGAACGGGAAACAAAAGCCTCTGTGAAGGGCCCAAGTTGACGGGAATGGCAAGCACTTGTGGCAGATAGGTCCACACACTGCTGTCCTGATTTTGTTTCAGATGGCGGACAGATAGGGATGGTGGCTGTCATCCTTTCCATCGCTGTTTGCTGGTTCATCAGAGACTGCCTCAAAGTGGAAGGCCTGAGGGGGAAGTATATTGTCATCACTGGATGTGACAGTGGCTTTGGCCATGCCCTGGCTAAGTACCTCGACCAGAAAGGATTCCGCATCATTGCTGCGTGTCTCTCAAAGGAAGGGAGCCAGGAGCTACTAGCCAACACCTCCTTGTCATTGCAAACTGTGGAGCTTGATCTAACGGACCCTGGCAGTATTGACAAGGCTGTGGAGTTTGTGCGGGCAGAAACTGAGGGCGTAGGTAAGCAGCCTATAGAACACAGCCTTGCTTTCAAAAGACAGGGGGCACCTCGAGACAACCTGAATTGAGCATCCATTCAGAATGGTTTGCTCAGAATTTGTCCAGATGGTCTACAACGTCTGTGGGGTTTAAATGACATACGCTATTTCTTGAACATTAAGCCTGATTTGAGGCACCTGGGCTCCAGATTTCCCTAGGTATATGCATTTTAGATTCATTCCAGTTTTTAAAGCACAATTATACACAGTGCAAAATGTCAAGATTGTTCATGTGATATCATTTACTTCTGCTAGTGTAAGAATACATAGTGTTACAAATTACAGCCAGAAATTTTTCATATATAGATATATAGTGTAACAATCTGAGGTCAGGACAAGTCTCCAAACCCATATTCATTCTGATATCCTTTCCATGCTTCTTCACATTTTTTTTAATTATTCCTAAAATACTCAAATAGGACTGTATGGCTTGGTAAATAACGCTGGGAGATCCATACCCATGGCCCCCACTGACTGGATGCAGCTGGATGATTTCTACAAAACCCTGGATGTCAATCTAATGGGGCTGATTGGGATCACCTTGAAGCTCCTCCCCCTCCTGAAAAAAAATAAAGGAAGGATTGTCAACGTGTCAAGTGTTCTGGGCCGCCTGGCATTTCTAGGGGGTGGCTATTGTGTGTCGAAATGGGGAGTGGAGGCATTCTCTGACACTTTGCGGTGAGTTGCCGTGGACTTGTAGGTGACAGATGGTAGATTACTACTGTCTCTGTGGTCATAGAGTTGTAGAGTTGTAGAAGGGATCCCAAGGGTCACCAAGTTCAACCCCCTGAAATGCAGGCATCTCAACTAAAGCACCCAGGACAGATGACCACCCAACCTCTGCTTAAAAACCTCCAATGGAAAGAGGGTTCACCACCTCCTGAAGGAGTCTGCTCCACTGTTCAACAGTTCTTACTGTCAGAAAGTTCAATCACATCTGTGACTGCCTGCAACTCAGGCTGAACCGACTGAAAAGTATAATTGTGGGTTCACATGGAAAAGAAAACAGGAAGGCCAAAACTCATTTGTCATTTATAATAGCCGGTTGTAGGATTACCGCGGAAGAGGATGCATCAGGGCTACAGCATGGAAAAAGCTAAGTCAGGAGCATTTGCTTCCTGTAAGGGTGGCGCAATCTTGGATTTGCAGGAGGCAATACCCAGGCACAGATTCCACCTACAGGACCCCATTCTGGGTGAGAAGCCACACGCCAGCATTGTCTGCTTGACATGCATAAGGTCCCATGTTCAATCCTCAACATCTTTGGCTAAGAGGATCTTGGGTAGCAGCAGGTGATCTTAATCTCTGCCTGGCATAGCTTGATCCCACTTATTCCAATGGGAAGGGAACCATAAGCAAACAAATAAGACTCATGGGCCTAACTTTCACCATTTTTTTGTTAACATCCAGCAGGACATTGCATATGCCATGTGCATCCTCTTCAGTTTCACCAGCCCCACAGCCTTCAGATTGCACCATTAATTGGATTGGTAAAACCCACCACAAACTGATGAGTTTTTAAAATTTTTCTCTTAGGAGGGATATGCATCATTTCGGAGTAAAGGTGAGCATTATCGAGCCAGGATTCTTTAAGACAGGAGTAACTAATATAGGGAACATTGAGAGAGACCTACAAAGACTGTGGAACCAGCTGACTCCAGAGGCCAGAGACTCATACGGGGAGAAATACTTCCTTGACTGTAAGTGCAAATGACAAGGCAAATGGGAGGGCACCTTCTGAGTGTAAAATAATCTTGGTGAATTGTGAGGCAGGCAAGATCTAACAAGCTGCTGAGCAGTCTTACTGAATCAGCATCTTCAGTGCTGAAAGTCCTCCCATCTTGTCCAAAATGTAATGTGTTACTACGAACAGAAACTGGCAAAATGCAACTTCACAATGGTACCTCTAGGACAAGACTGGCACAGCAAGACACCCCATAGGACACGTTTAGAAAAAACAGGTGCACAGATGACTCAAGAAATTTTGTTAGCTGCAGGTAATGGGGTTTCATGCTGTATTTTATGCAGACTTGACTGCTGTTGAATGAATTAGGAGTTGCTGGGTTTTATGCGCAGCATGACTAGTGGGGTGAAAAGTGTTTGCATTGCTGCTTTAGAACTACAGTTGTGTTTTGATCTCTGTTCCCTTAGCTTTAAAAATCTGGATTTTCACTTGATTTGATGGGGTCTTTTATCTTCCTAGCAGATTTAAGGCTGCAAAGGCTATCCATGAGAAGGCTGTGTGATCCTGATGTTTCTAAGGTCACAAAGTGTATGGAGCACGCCTTGACCGCCAAGTACCCAAGGACGCGCTATGGAGTTGGATGGGATGCAAAGCTATTGTGGCTCCCGCTCTCCTATGCCCCCACGTTCCTCTCTGACGCAATGCTGAGAATGCTTTTTCCAGTTCCAGCAGGCGACAGTAATCCAGCAAAAAGATATCAAATAGATGTTTAAGGCAGGTGAATGTGCCAATGTTTTGAAGCAAACTGTTGTCTCCATGGTGCTCTTATAGACTCTTCTATCTTGCCTGGTGAATATAACTTCTCTGAAATTTTTAATCACAAAATCATAGGATTGTAAAGCTGGAAGAGATACAAATCTAAATGAAATAAAATATAACTGCTCAGTGTTGAGGGAAATGCTCATGCTCATTTTTGCTTGTTTCGTATTTTAATGCCCTGGCATTAAAAACAGATGCTGGGACTGAGTCTTGGCACAAATTAAGCCCAAAGAGTTTACAATGCTGAGCTTCTTAGAATTTTTTCTATTAGGAAATTATTGGTTCAGTACATGATTTGATGTGCACAATGGTCTTGGGAAAAGGTCAGGATAAAGGTTTTGTTTGCTTAAGGTTTTCTGATTAATCATTAAAAACTAGCTCAATTAAGTTTACCTCCGTTCACCAGAAAGAGAGGAAGTCACACAACAGGACAGTACAGCAGCTCAAGAAAAGAAAATCCCACATTTTCCTCTACACTACTGTGTGCGAATGCCAAGCAGGGCTCGAGATATTGAAATTAGATTTCTGTTAAATGCCTTGAAAGATACCTAAATGGAACTTCCCTTCACGAAATGGCTTCTAATTAGAGAAGGTTGTTTGTCCTTGTGCCAGGCCCAGGTTATCATGAATGAAAGAACTGAGATCTTAAAGCTGATGTAAGAGCATTGTTGCAATATAGATGTCTCCCAAGTTTATTACCCATTCATCAGCATTTTAGTGCAAATTTCTAATAAGCACATTTTAATACACCGTTTTGACTATTTACATTTTTGCAAGCCATTTATCCTAATATAATGCACTTGGGATGTTATTTTCACTAACAACATCGTTGTTATATATTATGCCATTCCCATAATATATACATTTTGATAAATATTGTTCATCTGGAGAACTAACCACAAAATCCAGGTACATGCAAATTTCTAAGGCTAGCTTTCTCATTTTTTCCTTTGCATCACTTTATTTCTTTAAAACTGAACACTTTTCAATAACACACACACACATAAATGGCTAGCAATTTTAGTTGGTATATCATTTGGGGGAAGTGTGAATCAGATAGATTCAGCTTTAAACATGTACTGAATCAAACTTCTCCATTCTTGGCAGCAACAGACCTTTACTCCTCATGCCATACAGCTTTGCAACTGACCGGTTTGCTGAAAAGCTACCTGAATAGGTCTTCTATGTGATTATGGATGTGGCTATTGACTTTTCTGTGCTTGGACTAAGTAAGCGCATTTGAAGCCACCACAATACCAAGGAGGGGCACCGTGGCCAATCACTAGCTCTGTCTCACAATAAATGACAACCATGTCCTTAAGAGAGGAAAACACCTTGATTCAACCACAAAGCATTTCCATCATGATCACCCTTTGCAGACTTGTCTCTACTTACTTGCATTTGGCTGCTAACAATCCCATGGACCTGAACTGAACAGTGTACCTTTATTTTATCTTATTTGATAAGTTTTATATATTGCTTAATCAACAACAAAAGTTTTCATAAAGCATTCATAAGGATTTTTTTTTAAGTTGAAGAGTTTTCTTGTTCCAGGTTCCTGAACTTATCTGTGCTTAAAAAAAAATAAAAATAAGAATTTGGGGAGTTCACACCTCTTTAAAAAATAAAGTAAGGACATGCCACCACGAATGAGCACTTCAAATCTTCCCGATATGCACGTGATTGTGTTGCAAGTTCCCTTTTCTGCAATTTTCTTTCGAACTACAAACTATGTATAAGCATATCTAGTCTTGGGGAAATGGTGGTTGTTTCTGACTTCTGAACTCTACCCAGTAGATGAGAATGTGGCTCAATGCTCTACAGTTCATCAATGATAACACAGGCAATGATAAAACACACATTAGATTTATTCAGCAGCAGCATTTTCCAGTTTTCTAATCAAAGTACGTATCAAGGTAATAAAACCAAGCATATTAAAAAAGGGATAGCACTTGACTTGTGAGAATTCAGGTGTGTGTGTGTGTATATATATGCGCTCCAAACAGAAGACGTCTAGTCTGTTATGAATTTTGAAGCCTGGCGTTATTCTGAGTAGCTAGGTCAGGAACACTAAATGGCAGCTCAGACTATTCCTGGAGTGGCACATACAATTTTCCTGAAGGGGTTCAAATTATGGCTACAAAGCAGTCTTGATCAGTAGTAAAAACTAACAAGATGTATAGTACAAGGCTGTATAAGTAAAAATGGTTTCCCTTTCTATTGTTGCCCAGCTCAGGAAATAAATAGTTGACAAATATCAAAAATGTTCACATGAAAAACATCGGAGACGGCTCATTTTAAAGCGTACCAGCATTGTTCATATTGCTATGGCACAGAAATCAAGCATTTTGGATAGCAGACTAAAATTGGTTTTAACCATACACAAATGACTTGCAGAGGCTTCAGCTGAGAATAGAACTCTTCCATTGATGACCAGGAAAACAAGTTGCTAAATTAAATGTGGATGCAGCAAAAATGTAAAGGACAGCCCAGCTTCCTACAGACATTTGGAATGACAGTGTATAAAACTGGGACCTTAAGGGAAAGATGATGTCTGAGGGAAAGAAGGATTCTTTTTCCAGCAGGAAAAATATTAGCCCGAGAAAAACATTCTGTGCCACTTGTAATTCTTTTGTTGCCCAAGAAAAGAGTTGTGGAAAGTGTTCATGTTCTGTTTCGTATCATACAAAGAGGCACCTATTTTTCATATGCTCTGGTATGTAAAACAGAGATGGATAGAAGAAGCACCAGTGCAGACTTAGCAGAGCGCTGCCTATAAATATATGCTCTGAAGGTTATTGCAACTCAGCAGAGGGCCACCACCTTCTCCTCTATATTATTTAGTATAATTAATTACATAGGGGGTGCACCCCTCATGATGCAGTTTCAGAATAGATTCATACGAAAACATCGACATCCAGATAATCTTTCAGAAATTTACAAATGTACAGTATATTTATAACATTACTTTCAGAGAGTGTCAGTGCAAAGATATACATATAGTACACCGTGATAATTGCTCATAAAAATAGGCATTGACATGTGTAAAAAATAATAACAACAAGGCATGGTTTCAACAGATGTCTCCAGCTAAAGGCTAAATATATTTCTTTATAAAGAGATGTGAACCATTTTTTTTCCTCCTTCTGTTTACAAAAATATATGTGCAAACGAGTGTGCCTAATTATTCCCTATTTGAGCTAGTTATACAACAGAGTCCTCTTTGACGAGATTGGCGGTGTCTTTGAACGAATCCTCAGTTGCTGTATAGGCTAATGGTTGATCTCTTTTGAGAATGATCTTCTGAGGCAGTGATGGAGATGGGGGAGGGACACTTTCAGCATCTCCCCTGTGTTCCTTGTCCATCTGAAACAACAAAATGTATTGTACGATATGCTCTGAACATAGCTCTCCTCAATTGACGCCTCAGTTTTAGTGACATAGGCAATAGATCAACACACACACACACTCTTTCTGTGTGTGTGTTGATCTATTGCTTAACGTGCTTTACGGAGTAGAGAACAGGTCTGAGGAACCTAAAACCTACCATTCAACAAAGGGGAAACAGCAGAGGCAGTGGAGACAGGGAAGCATGCAGCAAGTCACTAATACATATTTAGACTTAGTTACAGGCCCTGTTACACCTGGGCATGGGAACTAGGGGCCTGTGGCAAAGGCTTCACAAACATGGTGGGCACTAAGGACCTGAAGGCAGATTGAGAATTTTATTTATCCTCCAAGGCAGCCTTTCTCAACCTGTGTGCCCCCAGATGTTGTTGAACTACAACTCCCATCACCCCTAGCTAGCAAGGCCAGAGCTCAGGGATGATGGGAGTCGCAGTCCAGCAACATCTGGGGACCCACAGGTTGAGAACTGCTGCTCCAAGGATCTCAAGGCGGTGGACATGGTTCCCCACCTCCCCACTTAATCCTCACAAGACCTCTGTGAAGTAGATTAGGCTAAGAGATGGTGAAACTGACTTTGTTGTCAGAGGCAGTTCCAAGCTTGTGGAGGAGAAAGGTAGAGTGTTCTTTTTGTGGGTAGGGGGAGAGAAACTGAAGACCTTCAGAAAGGGGGTGCAGCGGGAGAAATGAAGCTTGGGGAGGGGCCTCCTCATCTGCAGTGAATGGTGTATCAGGGAGACCTAGTAGTGACCACAGTGCTTTAATTCCCGTCTCATGCTCCCTCTCCTCTTCCTTTGTGGCTCAAGTTATGTATCTCGTATATCGGCGCATGCACATTGTACTCTTTGTAATCTCCAGTCTTCCTTCCTTCCCCTTGTGGAATGTATTGCCACAAAACTGATCAGTACATATGTACCAGCAGCGAACAATTTATGTGCCTCTGATTGAGGAGCAAATCATTCACATGCTTGTTGCTGCCGATCCAGAAGTGGCTCAAAAACAGAGTGGAACGGGGGGGGGGGGCTTATGCAAGCTCTGCCGACGCACATGGGAGTCAGGAATGGAGCCCCCCCCCCAAATGATCTCTGCCTGTAGTCTCATATCGAACAATCTTACAGGACATACAGCAATCCTTTCTGCTATGCCCAGAATTCTACTATCTCACACATTCCAGAGTACACACTGCTGAGAAAGAGAGCAGAGCAGCAGAGGGCATCCCTGCTGAATTGAGGTCCCCAGAGAACCTGACCTACTTCTTAGCACTTGATTCCAGTGGAAGATGTGTTGGGTTAAGGCCTGGGAGCCCAAATCCTACCACTGTCATGGTGAGGTTCATGTTCATTTATCAAAGGGTCCATGCCCTTCAAAAAATGTCCTTGTGCCAGACCCAGGTTATCATCAATGAAAGAACTGAGATCTTAAAACTGATGTGAGAGCACTGTTGCAATATAGATGTCTCCCAAGTTCATTACCCATTCACCAGCATTTTAGTGGTCCATGCCAGTTTTACGTTTTAAACCATCTGCCATAATGACAGACCAAGAGACAGACAGACAGATGTCATCCAGCAGTCCCTTCTTTTTTCCTTTTTTGCCAAGAATGAATTTGAGCAAACTGACTTTACCTCTGAATAGATTGGATTTTCAAAGTTAGTACTCTGCTTCAGTTTTCTTTTAAAGAAGCTCCACTTTGACTCCTGGAAGTGTAAAAAAAGAAGTTTGAAACTTTGCACCTATTTTTAGATCAATGGTGATTCAACAAACACAAGCTGAAAAATGGAACTATTCCAAGAAATTAAAAAAGTCTGACTATTTAGCACCTGGTTTAACCAAATGTCAAGGATGATCATCGCTGTTCCTGCAGCACAGACTGAGGCATAGGTGGAGAGAGGAAAGACTAAAACAGATGCATGGCGGAGTTAAGCAGGCACAACTTTTAGTTATCAAATCTGAACCAGGTCAAAGTGTGCATAAAATGAAACACAAGAGGGCAAGAATGGGTGAAAGATGAGAAATAAACAGGCATAAAGATGCAGATATTTACAAGTGATGACTACCTTTAGTTTTGGTAAACTAAGCATTCTTGGTGCATATCTAAATTATATGCAGTATCATGGAAGGCAAATATTACTGGCTGATATCCAATGAAGCAATAATTAGAGCAGATCCATTGTAATCAATGCACTTAAGTTACTGATGCCATTGATTTCAATGGGTCTGGCTCTGAGCATGGATTGGATATCCCACATTCATGAGTCAAGCGCTGTATGGCACAACGAACTTGACATCCAAGGGCTCTACTAAGCAAGATGCCTCATTCTCCATATTCAATCCTGGCATATTTTGCAGGAACAGCCTTCTATTACCGGTGCTGCATCTGTGCTTGCAGGAGGCTGAGGAGCACTGGGAGATACTGGCGTGGCATATACTGGATTCTCAAAGTTTTCATTCCCTTCGCTGCTGGAAGCTGTTACCTGTTGACACAAAACTGTTTGAGAAGACAGCAAAAACATGCGAGCTATTTTGTTTCTTTATTGCATTTATATACTAGCTGCCTGCCAAAGCACTCAAGGTGGTTTTTTTAAATAAAAAAATAATACTAAAGCAAATAACATGAAATGTAACATTGACCAGGTGTCATGGACTGGTTGGACACAGAGGAATGGTGGGAGGAACCAGCTGGGGAGGAACCAACAAGGGAGTGGTGGCGGGACAATGATGAGTGATCATAGAGAGAAGAGGGAGAAGGCTGGGGGGAGGAGGTGTTGGAATATGAAGAAGTAACAGGGCTTAGTGAGCAGGGAGAGTCTGCGGCAGAGGGAAGTCAAGAATCGGGGGGCAAAGGCAGATGCTGAAGCAGGAGAGTAGGAAGAGGGAGGTCAAGAGGCAGATATGAGTCAGGCTGGTGAAGAGGCACAGGTGTCTCCTGCTGCTGCTGCTGCTGCTGCTGCTGTGACAAGCTCCTCTCCTCACTGGTCTCCCAGAACCAGGAAAGGCATGAAGAGAGAGGAGGTGGGATTAGTGCCACACAGGCACAGTCTCCGATTGCTTGCAAGAAACTCTGGAGAGAAGGAGACATAAATATGGCTGCTGGGAGGTAGAGACTTTTAGTCTTGGCAACAGATTTCACGGAGTAGGGACCTACAAGGCATGAGCTGCTGTGTTCCACTAGGCCAGAAACTCAGCCAAGTCTGTGAAGATTGTGTTTCACTAACTCCAGCTTTGAATTGTGCGATTTACTGACCAGCTTGCTCTGGGATACCAAGGTTGGGAAGGAGGGGACAGTTTAATTGAAGGAGCCCCTTGGTGTCTTCTCTGCCTGCCTCTTTGTTCTCTTTCTCCTTCTCCTCACAGGAAAAGATGGTGTCTGTTGGGCGCTGAGTGTGTGTGTGTGTGAAATCAGACAATCTGAGCAGAGCAGGCCCTAGTGCTGTCTTGGGCTGCCTGCCTTGCTCTCAAACTTCATCAAACCTACAGATGTACTTTCCAAAGAAGGAAGATTGGCGAAAGCAGTATCAAATGGTTAACAGGCTAAGAAATATTAAAGACCACCTATTATGTTTGTCCCTTACTTGTGTGGGAGGGACTACGTTCATGTCCCCAGCTCCTCCGTCTTTCGTCGTATACATCGGGTTCTCAAATGTGATTGGCTGCTTCCCAGTTTCAACAGCAAAGTTTTCATTCTGAGAAGAACAGTGAGATGCTCACTTCCAAATAATATTGTGTGGTTTTTAAGCAAGTTTTAAGCAGAGTGGAATTAATGAACCCAACCTAGTCATGGTCATTAATTTCACTGGGTCTCCTCTGAGTAAAATATAGCTGAATTATCACCCATTAATTTTATAAATTCTTAAAGCAAAACATAACAGTAACATAAGAATTCCATGTAATTTTAATTCTTCTGGGATAAATATTTTCTCTCTTTTAAAAAGAAACAACCAAAATATAAGCATTAGATGCTCTAGAATATATTCAACTCAGCATGGAATTTACTATACATTATTGTTTCCAGTGACATATGAAAAGAATAGTGTATGAGATTATCAAACCAAGCCTATTCTCCTAAGGGTGGCTGAAGGATGATGCTACATAAATCATTTCAGCTGGTAAAAATAAAAATATTTTCCCATCAGTCACTAAAAAATGCCACACAACAGAAGGCAAGGTTCTACAAATCAAACATATTGCAAGAAAATACCTCCAAAACCATAATTTCCAAATAGATACCGCACTGTAGAGCAGGGATGCGGGAACCTGTGGCCCTCCAGATATGGTTGGACTACAACTCCCATCATCCTGTGCTGGCTGGGGCTGATGGGCTTCAGAGTCCAACAATCACTGGAAGGCTGCAAGCTCCCTCTCTTGATGTAGAGTCTTCAAAAAAAACCCCAAAAGAATCAGCTAATTAATGAAAAACTGGGAGGATTTATTTATTTTTCATGGTGGGAAAATGGCTACTTTTGGAGGGTATGTGCATTAGTCTTTGTTTTACACTGGGAATTTATGTTCTCCTTGAGGACAGAAGGTTAGTTGGAATATGGAAGGGTAGGCTGAAACTTCAAACGAGTATCTGACAATGGAGGAGATTCACCTCCTAGGGGAATACAGCAAAAACCCCATTTTAAGGAACTAACAATAAGAACACTGCAAACGTGCCGTCTAAAAGCTGGCAAGAAAATTATGGAAAAAGAGGGAACTGAGCTCTCTTCCTCAGGGCCTATGAGGCAGAAAAGGCAGGGCATGAAACTGTTCTCTGTCAAAGGCACAGCCAGCTGCCTTCCTGTTTTGAAGGAACAGAAATGGACAGAGGGGAGCCACAGTCTGTTTTTCCTCTCAGTGGCAGAAGATGAGCCTGCACAAGGAGGCTGAAAGGCAATGCATTTTAGGATGTGAAACCTCAATAGTGCCAATTGATAGTAATGTCAATTCCACTGTGGCCTGGAGCAAACTGTACTGTGAAAAAAATATTTACTATATCCTATTGTAATGGGTACGAGTTACTCGTGCGTAAACTGGTGCCTTTCTCGGTTAATTTGCCTTGTTAAACCTTTCTGACTGCACAGCCCCTTCTCATCGTGGCTGCCTCAGTCACTGGCAGAATCCATCAGTGGGCATTTCTTGAACCTCTTCCAGCATAAAAGTTGTTTGACACCCAGTCTCCTCCTCCTCTCACTGCGCGGGAGTCTTCTGCGCAGGGAAGGTGTGGGTAGCGGAGGACCTGGGCTCTCCTCACTGATGTCCAGTGAAGAGTCCTGGAGCCCTCTCTCCAATTCCCCCGTCTGCCCCCCTTTATCCCTGGTGTTGCGCTGATTGGCTTCCCCCTCTACTGAGCTGTTTCTCCCCCTGCTGCTGGGTCCTTCGCCAGCATCATCTGGGAGCCTCCCCTTCGCCTCTCGCTCCGATGTCAATTCCCTGACACCTATATTTGTCTGGAAATGTATTCTAGGGTCAGGTGGTGTGTGTGTGTGTGTGTGTGTAAGCCCTCCTACAGTTTCCCGATCAACTAGCATTCCAGTGTACAACATTCCCCAACAATTCCACGTGCAGAGAATTTCCTGGTGCGATTTTTGGCATAGTTACGGGATCTTCGATATAATATTCAGAGACAGCACAACCGCCTCTGAAAACACAACTGGCTCTTAAACACACACATTTATTTCAACTGAACACGTGCAAGGGAAGTTCCATGCGAACAGGGTGGTTCAAATCCAAGATCCACCAGGGTGAGACAGTTTGGATCCAGTGGATCTGAGGCTTTCTGGGCTCAGAGGGCCTAAGCTGCTTTTCAGTTCTCACCCTGGCTGAACTGGAGATATGCCAGCGTAAGTTCTGCACCCTGGTTTAGCTGGTGGAACTCAAGTCAGTGTTACTTATGCCAAAAGTGGTGTGGCAGGGGAAACATGGGAGCAAGGAGAGACTTACACCTACTCCAAACCTCTTTCAGCTCAGGCACGTGACCTAGCAACCTGGCAAACACTCAGCCCGGGGGAAAAGGATGGAGTAAGCTAAATTTCTCTAAATGTTTGGATTGGGGAAAACATGCACCAATAGCTAGGATTGTTCTGGAAGTGTGACCCTCATTTTACAAAGTACTGTATGCCCATTTTTGGTAGGTAAAGCGTTTCCCCATCATAATACTACGGTGAGAGGGCAAAATGAGGCACTTTATATGGAAGTGGGGGGGGGAATTCTTACCATTTGCATTGCTCTGTCAATAGCAGATTCCGCTCCAAAGCCAGACCCACCAATGTCCATGGTCACATCAGCTCCAGGGCGGAATGTTACCCCACTGCCATTTTCCGTGGATTTTACAAGAATGCTTAGGCTTTGAAAATAAGAACATTTAAAAAAAAAAAAACAACCAGCAGAAGATGGTTTAATAAACATTACCTTCTCATCGTGTCTTTTTTAAATCAAGTTTTAATTGTTTGGAACTGATGTGGTAATAATAACTCATATGATTAAAAAAAGACACAAACTATTTCTTGAAGAAAAGCATTTCTAACACCGCAAGCAGAAGTCTCCATCGCTACTTAAGCTGAGACACTTAAACATATCTCTACTGTGAGCCAAATGTCCTTGGGGTAAGGGCTAGAAAGTGTGGATTTGTTGATATGGCAAGATATATGGGTTCACTGCGAAAGCTGCACAGGGCACCTCCAATCTTGAACACAGACAGCCCCTGTACCCATGTTTCTTGCTCTGTCCCTTCTATAAGCTGACTCGTGAAGAACGTCTGGGTATGTATTGGAAGGGCAAATAGGGCTCTACAAAGACATGGCAGATAGCCAACATAACTAAAAACTTCTTTATTTGTTATCTGGGATGAACAACTGAGCGACAGCTGGATGACGCCGTCAGTTTTCAACAAAGACTTTGTGAAGGACAATGCTATTGATTATGGGTATGCAGAGACAAGTGGAAAGTAATCTAGGCACTGGAGTCCAGCACTCACAAGGTATCAGTAGGTAAATCTGAAATCCCAGAGACATGAACCAGAAAATGCACAGAGAGTCGTGTCTTCTGTGACTTCATGTTTCTAAGAGTGTCAATAAATTCTTGCTCTTCCTCCAATTCAAAGCAACTCTAAGCATATTTTTCTTGCAAGTGAACCACACTGAACACGGTGGGACTTACAGGTAAGCATATATATAGGACTTGCGGCTGCAGGAAAATGACGCTTCGAAACATGTATGAATTTGTTGCTCGTTATTAGCAGAGGCCATTGTGAACCACTTTTAATGTGTACAACAGTATATTGAGACATTTAGACCTTGCAATACCTACCTTGGAAATTTGGGAAGCGAAGGTAAGAGAGAGCCCGTCCGTCTGTAATTTAAAAAGCCTCCCACAGCCAGAGATCCAATGATGATAGTCAGAATGATGGTCAACAACACGGCCACTGCTGCTACCAGAGAAGACAAAGGGTAAGCGAACGATACGGAAGATACCGCTCAGATGTCAACACTGCCTCAAGAATAACTTATAGACTGGCTCTCTCATGCAAATGTTTTCAGGCCTCTGCATGGTTATTCTGGATAAAAGTATAGTTCAAAGCTTACTTGTCCCAGGAGGCACACCCCTCGACAATCCTGCTTCGCAGTAATTTCCAGTATAGCCATACGGACATCTGTAAAAGGGAAGTGAGATGTCTAACTGGAATTGACTACTAAAACATTGGCTCTATTTATTGCCCTCTGTGAGGTACATCGGCATGGCATGGTTTTTCAAACTCATTCCTTAGTAATTACATGTTTCAATGGGAGCACACACACACACCTCTGCTGACTGTTTACTTGGAAATGAGCATGTAGGAATGCTGAGTCACAAATGAAAAAATTCGGCTTTGTAAATATTAAAGAAGATTTCGTTTCAGTGGAGTATCAGTGGCCCCTACAGGCTCAGCTGAACGCAAGTGTGTGTGTTTTGCTGTTCTTAAGAGATATTCCTTTAATTGGTAGAACAGGCATCTGAGTAACTTGTCCTCTGACCCTTTCTCTTAAAAATAAAAAAACCTGCTGCATTTAAAATTGTCCATCTTTAAAGAAGAGTCTTTGCTTGCCATTTCCTCATTTCTGAGGCGGCAGATATTCAGCTTTACAAACACCTTTAGAATGAGATCTTAAGAGCTACAATGAGCAAAAGCCTCATTTGAGGTGAGGTATCTGTTCTTGGGCTGTACCATTTCAGACTGCTTCCCCTCATATAATTTACTCCATGCAAATTCAAAGCTATAATAGGGTATCCTACAGCTTTCGCCCTGATGTGTTAGTTTTGAATGTGTGCTGTGGGATGAGGAAGCATTCAAACATTCCACACACCCCTTCCACCTGCAGCTTGAAATGGCACAACCCAGCAATGGATACAGCTCATCAGTGGGGCTGATGCTCATTGATTCTGGTTTTTGGTACCCATGAGCACTGAATACATGAAGAGGCTATCAAGAAAACACTGACTAGACCTGCTCCCATGGCCACTGACATACATGTGGGCCATGATGCGCCCTGGCCAATGCAAGATCGGGACCAGTCTGAGAATACGTAGATGCGTAGGGTTCCCTCTATGGTGATGGAATCTGCACAGAGGACTTTGTTAATGGGCACCCAATAGAATTCCAAATAAACAGAAGCTCTGGCTGACCAGGGTTCCTCCTCCCATGGAGGAAGCACTATGCGGCATGTATGCATATAGCGCGCCCATCAGACTAATGCTGTTCATGTGTCAGCAGGATGCAAGTATGTGACTGGTGTACATTGTTCGCGAGTCGTCTTGAGTGCATACTGAAGAAAGGCAGGGTAGGGAAAATTTGAAACGAGCATCTCTTTTCGCTTGCAGACTTTGGTGATGTTATAAAGAGCAGATCTTCATGTGCTACAAATCTCACCTGGCCCTTCCATATAAACTTACTTGCATTTAGGAAGCCCACTTTCATCAATGTAGCATGTCCCTCCATACATGCACCTACAGGCAGGAGGCATCGTAGGAGGAGATTCAATGGCTATAAAAATGGAAAGCATGTGTTAATAGTCTTTATGTACTCTGCAAAACATAAAGCACCTTATCAATCTCCAATTATTTCCACCATTTCTTTACCTGCATCGCACTCTGTCGAACTGCCTTCCACAAAACGAGCTCCTTGTGGGCATGCACAGGTGTATCCTCCAGGTCTCAGCAAGCAGAGGTGGCTGCAGACATCCTTGCACGGATTGGACACTGTAATGATAAACAAAGACACACCTGAAGATCTTTTAGGAGAGCTAATGGGATCCTTCCAACCAGACAAGAGAAATAGGTTGGGGATATGTAGACTCAATGTAGACAGTGCTGCTCCATAGACTTGCAAACTTGTCTCTCCCCCTCTCATGAAGACATTCTCCCTCCCTGTCACTTTTTGAACCAATCGGTCATGTTATCTCTGCACTGGTGTTTCTGTCATTCGCAGTTAGTGCCAAGCCACAGTTTGCAGCCATGACCAGAAACAGATACTTCACTAACAGTGGTTAGTGAAAACACAGGCAGTCAAAATGCAAACCGCAGTTAAGTTACAAAGCTCATAGGAAGGGAAGGATGGCCGCATAAGAGGGGAAGAGAAAGGAACAGGGAGCACCAGGCAAGCCTAATTTCCTAGAAGAATTAAGTTGGCGCCAACCTCCTGGGACAGAAGCAGGCACTACAAGATTAATGTGTCTGAAGAGCACCTTCAGTGTTTTGCCCCATTCTATCCATGGCATACACCTCAGGTAGTGTCTTGCTGTTTTAACTACACTCCTAATACATGCTATTTCCTGTCCTCCCCTACAGAGCCCCAAATGGCAAGGGCAGCTACAAAATAGTCCATGCCTGAGATGGGCGATGCAGGCAGGCAGGCAGGTGAATTCATTACTGCCTCTGCCATGAGAGGAGCATGATGTACAAATGATATATTGCAGTAATAAAATGGGAACAACATGCTTCCTCTCTGGCTCACAACCAGCTTTCTTGGATGTTTTAAGAAATACGACGCCGTTATTTTCTTCCAGTTGTTGGTCTAATGACTGAATCGCGAGAAGCTTTGTATGCAGAGCACCCTTCCAAAATGGTGCTGCACAAGGTGGGAAGTCTCTGTCCATGCAGATGTGTGCTCAGTATTCAGCCACGCCCATCATTCATTTTGTGGGCAAAGGCCAATTCCCACTTTGCCCTTTCTCCCCAGACAGGTGATCAGAAACTCTTAAAATGGACAGTAACAACCTTCTCTTTTGGGCATGTGGAATCTGTCTCATCTGAAGGGCCACATTCCATCGTGGGCAGCTTTCCAGGGGCCACAGGAGAAACAGAAGTGCCTCACCCAGAGGAAATAGCCCCTCCTTTATTGAACTCCACCTCTCCTTCCTATTCTCCGTTTGTGCCATGAAAAACCATAACAGCACCATATCACAAAGGGGAGAAAATTGTGTACAGCGGAAACAGGAAAAGGAAGAAGGCTTAATTCACAGTTCAACCAGAAAGGCTTATTCAACAGCTCACTCGGTGAGGACTCTGGCCAGCACCAGTTCTATGCTTTCAGAAACACCAATATCATGAGCAGAGAGTTGTTGTAGGCTATTAACATTTACATAAGCACTAGGGCAATAAAACTATCCCAATATATACAAGAATGTATGCTTTTTTCTGCATATTTTCGCTTTTATATGTATCTTTGTTGTTTGCTCCTTCTCACTTTTCCTTCTTTTTTCTGTATCACTTTATTTCTTTTAATTGAAATCACCTTAATAAAATATAACTACTTTAAAAAGCAAAGATTCATAGATGATGCACTATACAAGGCTGGCCATTACCTGACTGATTGCATCTGTGCTGGTGATAGATACGGACTTGAGTAAGCCAAGGGTTTATAGTCAGCATTTTTACTTTCTCTCCTTTCCCAAATTTGTCTTCTTTCCAGACCTCCCCTCTTTCCTTAGATATCCAGTATAGGTGACCCTCGAAGACATCAAGGCTGTACGGGCTGCTAACTTCTCGGTGAAATAAAATAGTAGGTAAGTTAACATGCAAAAGGAGAGCAATGTTGTTTGTCTAACAAACATTCTTGAAACCAAAGTATACCTTCCTCCACATCATATTACGGCCATTTTCTAAGCTTTCCTTCTAGTGGAGATTAATGTATGCTTTGGAAGCAAAATCACAGTGACCTGTGGGAATTTCACAAGTAAACCGGAAGTACTTTCAAAAAGACTTCAGGTTTTTCCTCACAAATGAAAAGAGCACAGGAATCTGCACTACTTGCCAAATCTATACTGTTGCAGGGGTTCTCAAACTTTCTACTCTGGCTGAAAATTACCGAGGCAAACAAAATAGTGGCAAACAGAAGCAGAGCTTGACATAATCTGCAGGCAATTACCGACATACTTTTCTACTGAATTCTAATCCATCTTTGAAAATTGCTGAATTATTTGTTGCAGCATTTTGCTTGCGGCAAGAGATTGCACACCTTAACTTCCCTCAAGATAAATGCAGACATTTGCGCTGGAGGCATTGCTATATGCTCTGGGGGTGTTTTACCCATCTCCTGCCATTTCTTCTCATATTCTCCTTTCAATGTTCAACTTGGACCTGTTCCCATACACTCACTGCAAACTGCATGTTCCATTCATCCCTCCTCCCTTGTTCCCTTCACATTCACTTTCTCCTTATGGAAAAGCTTTCCCTTCTTATACCCTTGCTTTCTATCCCCAATTTACACTACTACTAATACCTCATTTTCTTCAACACCTCACCTCCTTTGGCAACTTTCCCTCAGTGGAGAGACCTTCCCCCCCACCCCCGAACTTCTCTGTTTCCTGGCCACACCTTTACAAGAAGTTATTGGTACTGGCATTGGTTGAACCAAAAGCACTATGGTTAGGGAGTGGTGTTGTCAAGGGTGGTGGCACTGAGCTGGCTATGACACAGAGGGCCACTTGAAAGTGGCCCAAGGTCCCCAGTTTGAGTAACTGTAATAGTGCAAGTCCCTTACTTCATCGATAATAACCACCCTGTCCCCAGCCATCTGCCACCATAGTTAGTCTCCAAGTATCTTGGGGAAAACTTTGATTAAAATTGTCTCAGTCCATATTCATATACATACGCCCATGAAGAACAGTCTTCCTGTCTGTTCCATCAAATCTCATCGATTCAATTAGGTTTTCCTTCATATCACTCCAGTAGATTCTGTCATTGTTCAAATAATCAACTGAAAGGCCAGTTGGCCAACCAAGGTCTTCAAAGACCAATGTCTGCCTCTGTTGCCCATCCATCCAGGCGCTTTCGATTTTGGGTTGCCTTCCCCAGTCAGTCCAATACATTAGCCTAAGGAAAGCAGAATCGGTATTTTTAGATGGTTAGATATAACATAGCAAAGCACACAAACACTATGCAGAAAAAGAGCGAAATCTCCATGAAATGAGAATCAAGTTGGTAGGAACTTGGCAGTTCATGGCTGACCACTTTTTCCCTCAGAGAAATATGCTCCAGAGTCCTTTTGTAGCTATCCAACTTTATTTCATGTTGTGTGTACACGGCTCTGTTTATCTGTTCTTGATGCATTTCATTTTATTGATTATTTCTACAGTATTTCTTTGTCTCTTTTATCCTTTCCGCAACCTTGTAAGTAAGATTACGATGTACCTAAAATCAAGACAATGGTTTTCACAGCAAAATATCCAAACGATTGCCTCTCTCTGTGTCATGAAATTATTTTTTGCTTCTAAGAACCATTCTCTTTTTCTCTCTTTTGTGTTTTCCACCAATAATTCCCCGTTAAACCATTTCTTTACAATGTGCTATTTCATTTTACATTGATAAACATTCCCTTTAAAATGATAACAGTGACTCCCATCAGAGGAGATTGGCGCCAATAACTCAGACAGACACTAATTATGATTGCTGTTTCTAAGCTATGTGGACTTTGCCAAGGCACAGACAGTGGAGCCCAATACCTAGGCAAAGTAAAAAGCTACTAATGCACATCAATATGAGGATGATTTGCTTTTGAAGCTTTCCCACAATGTAAGGGTTCATTGTGGCCTATTTTGTTTCTTTGTTTGCACGCTGCTTGCTTTTTATGCCCATTTTTATGACCATCTGCTGAGGAGAAAGCTATCAGCTGCGCTAAAACAATTATCGTGCAGCACAGTTAACCCCGAACTGATGTACTGCTTGCTATATGTAATTGGAGTGTAACTAGTGACTTTAGGTATTTATCAGTTCAGTCGTGAAGAGAAAACAGCAGAATTCAGCACAAGGGTCCCAACAACAGAGGGGAGGGAAACCATCTGCCCCACTTTACTGAGGTCTGTCTCTGCTTCCAGTCGTGACATAACAATAACCACGAGAAGTCTTGTGACATTTGCCCATCGCAACCTCTGTTAGTTATTCAAAGTATTTCAGGTAACATATAGAATATAGATATTATGGTGCATTAGATATTTCCTATTCATTAGATATTTTAGACAGTTCATGCAGCACCTCCTTTCGTTTATATTCATGCTTTAAGCTGCCAAAATGCTTACCCAAGTTTGGGGTTGACAGCAATAGCTGCTGGTTGGTCCAGCGAAGAGTAGACGAGCCACTTTCGGTATCTCCCATCAAGCTTTGCCACCTCTATTCGATTTGTCCCAGAATCAGTCCAGTAAAGGTGCCTAGTTGAGATCCAATCACTTTTTTTAAAATAAAAAATGAACTGTGTATTTTGTCAACATCCACTACAGTGTATGGGAAAGGCCTTTAAAAAAATATTCAGTAGTAAAATGCCAAAAATTCAGAGACAATGCCAAATAAATGTGATACAATGCACACGAGTTTATGGTTGCTGTGTGAGAGATGTAAATCCCCTTGTTCTAATCCCCCTATTTGCTCCGGGTTTCCCTCTCAGTCTCCTGGAACAAATTTGGGTAGGCATGAAGAAATCCCACTTCATGAGCTAAAGTTGTTTCACTTATTACATATCATTGTTGGGATTCAAAACCTGGTTTCAGGAGCTCACAAAAGAACTGATATTAGATCTGGAAGAGATATCAGATCTAAAGCAATAGGATCTGATTGATGGGATTCTCCCCCCTGCAGACCACTTGTGGGTACAGACCGGTTCATCTGTCAATCACCCGATGTCACAATGGCCCAACTTCAAAGGAAAAAACTCAAGAGGTGCTAATTCAAGCTGTGTCTGATTTTAAGCTAGAGCAGTAAAGCGTGCTCCTGATTCTTCCTTTTCATCAAAAAGTCACTGCTTTTTTAATGTGGCACCTTTTTGTGTGAATTTGGCATAGTGGAGGGTTAAAGAAAAAAAGATGGCAAATTCCAAATATCCTGCCATTTAGATGCATTGGGGGGGGGGAAGAGTTGTGCTCCTGACTCTTCCTTTTGGCCATGGCTTCAAGTTTCTCATGCTTGATGCCGTACACCTGGTAAAGTGCACATGGGTTGCCCAACACGGCAACCTCTGAGGTCTGGGAAATGTTTAATTAGTGGTTCCCTAGCACTGGACAAAAGGGCATTAATAATAATTAAAAGAAGCTAAAGGTCAGAAATCAATCCTTCATTGTTTCAAAACAGGTAGAGTACCCTAGATGAGCACCTGCACTGATGGTTGGGACATACATGTTCTGAATGAGTCCAGGACTTTTAACCAAAAAGGTTACTCTATTATCAAGCTCTTCCAGCCTGGCCTTTGACTCCAACTCCCATCAGCCCCAAGCTGCATTGCTAAAGCTCAAGGATGATGGGTATTGTAGTCCCAACATCTGGTGGGTACCAGGCTGGGGAAAAACATTCATATATTTATATATACGTTCAAAGGTGAATAAGGTGTTCCAAACCATTTTTATTCAGCTTTTGCGCTTACCTCCCAACCCAATCCACAGCTAAACCAACGGGACTGACCAGGTATCTCAGGTTCAAGTCAACTTCTTTCACGGGATTATTTCCGCTGCTTTCAAATGTGGGGATATAGGCACGTTTGATGGAACCAAACTCTGAACCACGCCCCATAATGCTGTAGTATATGACACCTGTGGAAAGTTCAGAGATCAGTTTCCTTTTTTCTGCCATTAGAAACAATTCGTCATTTACTCAGGTCAAGATCGGACCCTAAGGTCATGCAGTGCTTCTGTTGCAGCTATAAGGCGAAATATAAGTGAATTGCCCCAAATCCTGACTAGCACCTAAAACGGGCACTTTTAATGAGGGGAACCCCATAGTGTCCTAGAGACCCAATAACTTTATATCCCAGAGAGAAGACTCTGAGTAACAGGTAACAGGGAGATGGCTATGTGTGAAGTTGAATCCCCTCAAAATATTTAATTAACGAAGCTGCTGTGCGTGTGGAACAAGGTTTGCTCACATAACAGGACTTTCCATCCCTCCCCTTCTCATCTGTGTCCCCTAAATCTGCTCTGGAGGCTTAGGGGGAAACGCAGGCTTGGGGGGGGGGCATGGAAGGGGGCATGCAGGGGAAAGAGAGGGGATAAAGGCCTGTTGCACAAGTGGACCTCAGCTCCTGCTAACATACCCCAATTAGAGTACTGTTGAATTCCACCCATTACTTTTGTTCCTGAGGCCAGATTAAAAAAAGAACCTTCTTTTTTAGTTAGCTGAGGGATAGCCGGGGGGGGGAGCAAATATACTCACTGAGGCCTATCCCCTCAGGATCCCAGTGATAGTCTATGGCTTGGATGTGCTCCTCATTTTCAATATAATCAGAATACTGCTCAGATGACATATTATACCTTCGAATGCGGACGTTGTCAGGCAGGAGTAATATTGGTGGGTTACCTGAAAAGACAGTTAATACATTTTGTCACTCTTGTGTTTAGCAATTCTTTCCATGAGGGAATTCAGGGTAAATAGCTGATGTGTCAAAGTTTCTGCTTCCATTTTGAAGAAAACATTTTTTCTGAAACTCTTGGACCACTTTGGACTGTAAAATTTAGAGGCTATTCTGCAAATATTCAATGTTTCCCCTGCTATGGATTTTAAATCCTTGCTATCCCCTAGTTATACTTGGTAGCAGGTTTCTTCAAACCTTCTTCAAAGGTGAAGGGTGTCAAGATCCAAAACATTGTTTTTATATCAGTCACTTGTGCAGACCTAATGAAATTGGATGACCCATTTTATCTTAGAATAGCAGTCCCCTGTACAGTGACACAAACAGCTTTCAAAAGTTGCCTCAGTTTCAAAAGTACCTTGCCACACGGCACGAAGACGCTCGAAAAACAGGGCACTATGGACAGGGCATTTTTTGAGTGGTGATGTCCTGATGGTAGAATACACTCTGAGGAATGGCTGGCTGGCCACCTATATTGTGGTCTTTTAGACACCAGTTGAATTCCAGTTAACTTTATTTATTTATTTTAGTCATGTATGGTCTCCAAGGTGCTACTGGACAATTATTTTATTTTATTTTTTATGGTCCATGAACCATACATGACAGTCTGTCAGCAAAGTGTCTTTGATTTATATCAATATAATCTGCCTTTAGAGAAATTACTACAGCTAATTTTCTCTTGATGACAACCAGCTACATCATTAACAGCCCTTTTGTTCTCTGGAAATGTGCAAGGCTATCTGCGAGGGCAAGAGACAGGACACTGAAGATGTCACAGATAAGTTCTGGTTTGTTTTCAGATTCAGCGGCATAACAGCAGTCAAATGGTTTTACTGAGCCTTACAATCATGATTCTACACAGATGAGTTGGGAAGAAGCGAGCAGAAGACAACAGACAGCAATGCAATGCAGCATGGTGGCCAAGAAAAGAAAAAGACTTGTTTCAGAAGACAGTTCATGGTGCTTAGTTTTAATTTAATTTGGCTCTAATGGAAATGCTGGCTGAGCTTACCACTGGCAGCACACTGGTCTCCTTGCTGATCCCCAACAGATCTGAATCCCTCTGCACAGAAACACTCGTAGCTTCCTTTGGAATTCTTACAAATCTGGGGGCATGTTCCAAAGATCTCACACTCGTCAATGTCTGAAGGCAAAGAGAAAGTATTATAAACTTAATGACAAAATAACTGCCTTGTTGCCGCAGCAAAGGCCTATATAATGTATCAATCTTTTTATCAAAGGAATGGGCCTCTTCAGCTTCTCTTGACTCTCTTTCTTGTCTCCCTTGCTTTGCTCAACTCCTTTTCTTTTTAAGCCCAGGCACCCAAGTTCTGGGTCCATCCCTGCCCAATATTCAACTCATTTTCTCTCTCTTGCCTTTTCTATTTCCTTTTTTCTTTTTACCATGGTACATTCCAATTTTCTTCTTTCCTTTATCTTCCCCCTTCCTCTTTTCTCTCCCTCATTTTATGAATATTCAGACTATGAGCTTACAAGAATGGAACATGTTTTATCTTTTTGTGCATAACGCAACATTAAGAATAATGACAGCAGCGGTAGCCATACTGTGCGAGCCTGTAAAGACGTATGTGCACAGACATTTTATTCCATTCATTGTTCTTTGGATCCAATCCAATGCACTCTGCAAGCAGACACTGCTTTTCAGTGAGAAACTACAGTAGCCATTCCAAAGAAAATGAGTCTTCACAGGTTTGAAGAGGAAACCTACACCAGCAATCCATCACACAGAGAAGTATCACCCTAACTGGTTAGGCTCCAAAGAGCAACACAAGGGAGAGAGAAAAACAACGAGATCCAAGACAGGAAGGTGGTTAAGTTATCTAAAATGCCTTAGGAACCTGCACCTAAATGCTATGAGAAAAATAGGATTCCACATAAAAAAACAAAACATCTCAGTGTGATGAGATGCTCAGAGAGCTGGCACAGAATGTTTTATCAGTGCCATAATGAAAATGATGAGAGAGTTTATTAAAGCTGAGCAATTTGGAGATAGAAATCTATTTCAAGATGAAAGGTACCATCACAGGTATTTCTGTTCAGTTCACTGGGGCTGTATCCAGGTCTGCAGGTACATATAAATCCCCCTTCGCTTAAGTTGGTACAGTTGTGTTCACAGATATTTTCAGCACAGGTCCTACCCGTTCCAGAATCTAAAGAACAAAACAAAACATAGGTTGCATTTTAATGAGAAACTGAAACAAATTTCTCCCTCACTTCTGGTCAATAATAATAATAATAATAATAATAATAATAATAATAATTCAGATCCTCAAAACGCATCTACTGAACTCCTGAAATCTCTTGAAACTGCTGCCTTTTGTTGTTGTTTTGAACTATTAAGGAACATTCCAAGGGCCTGTTTTCCTCCACGGTTTAAAATTCTTTACAAATAGAGGCTGATAGGACCTTTCCTCCTTCACAGCTGGCCTAAGCAAAATATGCCAGTAATGTAGGGATGCTGCTGGCATCCTTTTCTTCTGTGGGATCATGTGGGCTTTAGCTCACATGTTCTTTGAGTTGTGTCTTGGATGGAAGGGGCTCACCCAGCCCTTCAGCTACCTTAGGACCATCACTGCAGCGAACATCAAAGAAGAGGGGTGGAAACAGATGAGAAGGTGGAAGGAGCGAGGGAGGCACGCACATCAGGTATCAAGTACAGAGGACTGGGGGAGGAAGAAGGCTGGGTTTGCATTCCAGGATTTATTCTGTTCCTGAGGATTTCTCAACGTTTCCCAATAACACGGGCACACGCAAAGCTCTCACCTCAACACTGGTTTTCCTCCCCATAACAAACATACAGTTTGAACTCAGTGCAAGCTACTGTGGTACTTACTGCAGCCTAATTCATCAAAGTGGTCCCCGCAATCGTCATAATTATCACATACGTAGTGTAGTGGGATGCAGTTTCCATTGCCACATTTGAATTCCTCAGTAGTGCAAGGCTTAGGAGTGGGTTCTCTGCCTGCATGAAGATAATGCACACACATACCTCCTCGCACAAACATATAGCACGTTTTATAGCATGCATATTGCAGACGTTGTTATACAAACTGTGTTAGGGCAACTTGGCCCAATCCCCTGTGGTGGGCTCCCCCACACATCTCAGCTTTTGTCTTTCCAATACCGTTAAAGCTACCTGTCCGGTCTTGACTCACAGGGAAATTCCAGAGTTGGGCTTGATTTACTGTTAGGCTGAAGAGCACGCATGCTGCCAGAGCTCAGAGTGTGCTCAGGCTCTGGCTGCTAAAGCCCCACCCCACCACCGATCCCTGGCTTACAAAGCCTTTGCTCATCCGGGAGGTATTTCTCTCATGGTTGTGCAAAGCATCTGTTAGCCTGAGAATCAGGCAATTCTTCCCCAGCTCAGATTTAATCTGAGCTACTAAAGAATCCAGGCGCTGTCAAAGCTTGTCTTTCGTTTCAGTTCCTCTCTGAGCTCAGCTTACAGAACTTCAACAGCATCCCTGTAGCTTACTTATTCATATCACACACATCTAATGTCTGTATCTGAAATCACTGCCTTCCCATATTTTCCCCTCCTTTGATCCAGACTTTTTTTATCATATCAGGGATATTCAGAAAATGAGAGGTTATGAGAAAACCCACACTGAGGGAGTGGAAAGTATGAGAAAGTAGTGAACTAGAGGAGAATTTCATATAGACAACGGAGAATTCATGGAGG
The DNA here is from genome assembly GCF_964188305.1 of Podarcis bocagei. Lineage (NCBI taxonomy): Eukaryota > Metazoa > Chordata > Lepidosauria > Squamata > Lacertidae > Podarcis > Podarcis bocagei. The sequence continues at coordinate 114,271,490 of NC_138125.1, forward strand.
TACTATCCACATTGAATGACAGTATGGATGAGCCCATGTTTCATTCATGGCTATAAAGGTCTACAGTATATTCATACTACTGGTACTGAATACAGTGGTACCTTGGTTTACAAACTTTATTCGTTCCGGAAGTCCGTTCTTAAACCAAGGCGTGCTTTCCCATAGCAGCGGGGGACTCAATTTACACTCAACAGGAAGCGGAACATGTTCTGCTTCCAAGGCAAAGTTCACAAACCAAAACACCTACTTCACTGTTCTTAAACCAAGGTACCACTGTAATTGGGGAATAATGACATATTTCTTGAAAAATACAAGCCACTGCGTGTTCCTTTTTATCTAGCTAACATGTTTGTGAATTAAACATTAAAAACAGTAGGATCTAAGAGCAGCCTTAACCTAGAATTACTGTTGATCATCATTAGGCACATTCATCTCTTAATTCCTGAATGTTATGTGCATTGATAGACCTACAGTGCTCTTCTTTCTCATCGCTTCCATCTCCACAGTCGTCCTTTTGGTTGCACAGCTCATGGCTATAGATGCAGCGGTTGTTCCCACAGCGAAAACGGAACGGTTGTTCACACGCAATATCCACTGAAATAAAACAGGCCAGTGATTTCTAACTTGGTTTATAGGATACAAATATAAAAGCTTATTTTAAAAGGTGATCAAAATGCCAGGCAGCAATCCTAAACTGCAATGATTTATTGTGATGTTTAAACCAATGCCAGTGTTGCACTGGCCTTCATCAGGGCAAAAGAACTGAAAGATCCTGCACTCTCCCAGAGTTCCTCCCATCTCTCTTTTGGTACCTTGGTTCTCTTGATATCATCTGACTAATGTAAAATGATGTGTGTTAACACAAATACACGGGTCCAGAGCTCATTCCTGATCCCTGAATTCTAGCTAAAAGGCCAAATGTAATAATCATGTTCCTTTACACCCACATTGGCCCCACTGAACAAGTCACAAGATAGGCAAACTCTGTGAGGTTCTCCTGGCCCAGAAACATTTTGAGTTTCCAAAGGGGAAACAGACAAACCAGGAAGAGGCAACAAGAGTTTTCACGTGCAGGAAAAGCCTGCATTTCACTGGCTGTGTTAGGACTTTAGATATGCACTGAAGTTTCTGTAAGAAATGTACAGGCCAGAATCCTAAAGGCTTGTGTTTCTCTTTGGGCAGCCCACCATGCCACATAACAAACTGCTTCTGAAAGCCATGGGGAATTTCAAAAGGATCTTTTGACATCGCACAGCAATTGGGTACCACATCTGTTTCAAACGCATCCTGCTGGATATGCCCAGCCCTTTGGCATGCACTAAGAGAGTTGTAGGGGTTCAAGGTGGGGTCGATTCAGGCTCTCTCTCCCCCCCCCCCCAGCTTACAGCATAAGTTAAGTTCTTCGTCTGAGCCATCTCCGCAGTCGTCGTCACCGTCACACTTCCAGTACGGCTGAATACATACATGGTTTCTGCACTCAAACATTGTGCGTGGGCAGTACGAGCCGTTAGGATAGCGAGTGGCTGGAAAACAGAAACGCCTTCTTTTAATATCATAATCTACTTGTCCTCATAATACTATGCAGACCTGTACCCAGAAGAAAAGGGTAAGGAGTAAATAAACCCTACACAAATCCAGAGTGAAATCCCTAAGATGATTGGATGGTGCCTGTTATGTCTCCTTCTGGCAACTTCTGCAGCCAAGCTGGTGTCAAACATATTGCTCTGCTTCCCTTTGGACCACATCAGTGAGGCCAAGAGGTGAGTCCTGCCATCTGAATAGCCCATGATCTCCATAGACACTGCCCAGGCTTGCACCCCGGGGAGGTCACTTTGGTGCTGCTGACGCAGCAAAAACAGTTTAGGAGGCAGCAAGTTACAAGTTACCGGTCTCTGACCCATTTCAATTAATGGACTTAGGCATTCATGTTAATTTCAATGGGTCCAATCTGTATAAAGTGGTACCTCGGGTTACATACACTTCAGGTTACATACACTTCAGGTTACAGACTCCGCTAACCCAGAAATATTACCTCGGGTTAAGAACTTTGCTTCAGGATGAGAACAGAAATTGTGCTCCAGCGGTGCAGCGGCAGCAGGAGGCCCCATTAGCTAAAGTGGTGCTTCAGGTTAAGAATGGTTTCAGGTTAAGAACGGACCTCTGGAACGAATTAAGTACGTAACCAGAGGTACCACTGTATAACTTAGTTGTGTACAACTCTGTATCATTATTTAAGCTCTGCTTGAGAGCATTCAGCGTTTCTTGGAATCTTTCTAATGGAAGAAGAAAAATACTAAGGTGTTTCATTTCTCCCGCCCCACAGAAAGGAGAGGTTCATACGGCATTTCAGTAAGTTTCTGCCCCAGATCTAGGCACTCACGGCAAGTTGCTTCATCAGAGAAATCCAGACAATCGGCACTTCCATCACACCGGAAACGTTCTGCAATGCAATGCCCACTGTCGCACTGGAAATAACCTGGGTGGCAGGTCCTTAGTTCTACAAAGTAAAGTAGACTGGCATCAAAATGTCTCTTTTACAAAAAGTGCGTTTGCATTTCTTAGTGCAGAAAGTATTGATCTGATGTATAGACATCTTTCCTATTCTAATGAATTCAAGAGGGTTCAGGAAGCTTCTCTGTGTGAAAGAAACAAGCAGAAGGTTCATGATGTTTGGGTTATTTCTTCAGAGAAGAAGAGGAGTTTGGACTTGATTATCCTGCCTTTCACTCCCTTTAAGGAGTCTCAAAGCGGCTAACAATCTCCTTTCCCTTTCTACCCCACAACAGACACTCTGTGAAGTGAGTGAGGCTGAGAGACTTCAGAGAAGTGTGACTGGCCCAAGGTCACCCAGCAGCTGCATGTGGAGGAGCGGAGACGCGAACCCGGTTCCCCAGATTACGAGACTACCGCTCTTAACCACTACACCACACTGGCTGAGTACAGCTGGCTTAAACTGGTTATCTTTTCTGTCAAGGTCATGTTGACTATAAAAGTAAGGCCAGAAGGAGCCTGAGTTTATTTTCTCTTTCTATCTCTTTTCCTTCTGGTGTGGTGTTCTGTACATAGTATGCTTAGTGTTAAGGTTTAGTCTTATTATAAGTTATTGTAAGTTAAGTCTGTTGCGACTGGATTTCTTATGGACAGTGCCAATGCTGAATGTATTGGATTTGTGACCATTATGCTCTTTTGCCTTCAGTAGCAGTAAAGCTCTGCTGGATGAAATACAATTGCCTCTAGTCCATTTTTTGAGACTCCTGCAATGTACTTAAGTTTTTACTCTGCTAACTATACATTGGAGTTCTACTCTGGATCAATATTGAGTAGAATTCCATGACAATATTTTCAAAATGACATTAAATTTATTGCATAATCCTTTAGGACCACAGACAGGGCTTTTTGGTGATGACCCCAACATGTTTCAAATTCTATCCCCAGGGAAATACATACTGCCTGGTCAATACTGTTTTTTAAAAGAACTGTGGTATTTTCATGATTTATATGCCCATTTTTACGGAATTGTGTGTTTTGAAACTTTGTTTGTAAAAGTGAGGGCAACATGCCTTGAAAGACAAGCTGGATTAAAACAAATAAATATGCTCAAATTGCAATACCCACCACAGTCCCGTTCATCTGAATTGTCCTCACAGTCGTTGTCGTGGTCGCATATCCACCGAGAAGGAATGCAGTGCAGGTTGTCACACCGATATTCACTTTCTGTGCACTCACGGGGACCTTGCAATAACGAGACGCAGCATACATGAAACGTGGGGTGTGTTTTTATGCTAAGATGTTTCACAAGCAACTCAACCCTGCGCCTTGCCGAATTCTAGTTAACAGAACTGGTATGTAAGAGTATAAAATAACAGTTTCAAATGTTGGAAATGTCATCTCCTTGGCATTGCATCTCATTATCTTTAGTGTGTTGAGGACTGCCCGGTGAATTTATTATTTACTGCTTAGGTGGATTTTGTGAAATGGATTTTGCAAGGGGAATTACTTGTCACAGGGATGGCTATTTTTAGCGATATGCTGAAACAGTGTTTCCCAAATTTGGGTCTCCAGCTGTTGTCTCCACCCCCCCTACAATTCCCATCATCCTTGACCACTGGTCTTGCTAGCTAGGGATGATGGGAGTTGTAATCCAAGAACAGATGGAGACACAAGTTTGGGGAACACTGGGCTGAAATAACCACTATATATCTATATATCTACCCTAAGTTAGAGGAGCATTTGTTTTATTTCTGTAATGAGTGATTTTATATTATGGATTTAAAAAAACAACAACAACTGATGGGTAAGCAGTGAAACTTCACACACATGCACACCTAAAGGTATCCATTAAATGTTACGGGTGAATCCTAGATTCCCACAATGAAGCAATATCCAACAGTGATACTTAACTTCATACCTTAATCCTGAGAAAACTGTACAAGCATGAAGATTTTTAAATATTTAACATGCACCTCATGTCGAACTTAATGCAAAATGCACCATTCAAACAGGCAGCCTTTGGCTGCAAGGCTATCAATAGTCGGAAAGGAAGGAAATATCTTACTGCAGTTTTGTTCATCAGATTCATCTCCACAGTCATTATCTCCATCACACTTCCACCGCAGTGGGATACAGCGATGGTTATCACAGCGGAAATCTCCCAAAGGATCGCAAGTAATCTCCTCTGCAACACACATACACAGTTTAAATTTGTCAATACACCAGCACAGACTAACATGCTATTATCAAATATGAAAACAGGTACAGCAGACGTGGTACAATGAAATGTCAAGCAATTTAGGAAGGTTTTCAAAGCGGCTTCTTAACATATATACTTTGTGGAAGAGGAGAAAAAGCTTCCCAAAATCCAAGTATGTCGAGCTTTTGCAAAAGGTAAACAGAGTGCTTTTCACTGCAATGTGTGATATAACTATCACAAAGTGGAATAATTTGACTTCCCAAAATTAGAAAATCATCCTCCAGGCTGAGTATACCTTCAGTATACTCAGCTGATCAAGCCTCTCAATCACCACATCTTATCATAATAAATGATTTTTTTAAAAAAATGCTGGAGAAGCTGTAAAGAGCACCACCTAGATTTTGGAAACAATTGCCAAGCACAACTCAGCTTTTGGCTGCATTTTCTTGTCACACTAAACCATGGTTTAGTAAAATGCACAAGAGGAGGAAGGTGCTGCCATGAGTTTCAGCCTCTGCCCCCCTGCCCCGGTGAAGCAAGAAGCCTTACTTTAGCAGCATTTATTTACTTTCAGTTTAAAAACAAGCCATCTTCAAACCTTGGATTATGAAGCTGGCTTAAACTGTTTAAACTGACCACAATTATAGACAAACCACAATCTCTGGACCACACAACAAACTGGGACTCAGGAACACGAAAAGTAAACACTGTCAGAATCCTCCTCCTAGCAGTGCAGGGAAAGGAGATCGGGAACAGAAGCATATTAATCTGAGGCTTGTCCTTCCAGTTCTTGCATATCTCATCAAGCCATGTTTTAGTGTGACATGCAAATACAGCTAGTGTCTAGCTACCTGCAGCATTCATCCACAAATACCACATTAAAGATTGCCAAAAGCAAAATATATACCACTGAAGGAGAAGAAATAATGATGGCAACAGCAAATCCGGGAGGCTCGAACTACAGGTGAAGGCAACAGCTAACAAGCATGGGGTGAGTGGGGAGCAAATTTGTCTCCCAGACAAAGCATTATGAACTGTTGCAAGCTGACCATGAAAACATATCTGAGCCTCGTCAGCTATGAAGCAGAATGTACACCTATTTAACAGGGAAGGCTTTGCCACATTGTTATGATTACGGTTTTTCCTTCTTCTGATGCCTTTGAAGCATCCAAAACGGATGCAACGAGAGGTGGTATAATGGTTTGATTTAACTAAAAGGAATCTTTATTTAGTTTAAATCTAACCATCCTTTCACCTCTAGATGCAGCCATAATGGATGCTTCAAATGAAGTTCAAGGAAAAGACAGCAATGGTAATAATGCAGAAAACACTTCCCATTCACAAGTACAGATAACACTAATTGCCTGCACAGTGTGACCCAGTGACCGAAAAACTGCTTCAGATAACTCAAGACATTCACATCAGGTATAGCCAAGACTGTAATTATAGTAAGTGACCTCCAAGGTTACATCAAATGACAAGAATCAATTAGAGTGACATGCTGCTAACAGGGTTTTCATTGCACCTTCATTTGCGGCCTAATTTGTGAAGCAGTATAAATGCAAGTGCATGGAATTTTGACCAAGGTCATTGCTTCACATCTTGAACAGCGTCTGAAGTACACAATGATTTTACAGGTATATTTTGCAGGCCAAAAACATACCGCAGCCTTGTTCATCGCTGTTGTCTCTGCAATCATTATGACCATTGCATACAGCCCAGAACGGGATGCAACGGTAATTTGTTCTACAGCTGAATTCTGTGTGGTTATCACAACGATAGGCAGGGCCCACTGAAATAAAAGGAAGAGTCAACATTTGAATACTTTGCCTTTTTACGACAGCTGCTGCACACCGCTGCCAAATACATTTCAGAGAATGTGTTACATGGGATAGACAATGTACAGACACCATGGCCTGCCCCAGATTTATTCATATTTAAATGTACAAAAGGGCTTTTATACTTAAAATGAAAATGATAACATTACAAACTTGTTTTGGTGCCTGAGGCAGAAAATATAAAAGGTAGCCATGGTCATTGGTATGTGGAACGCCCTCCCATCAGATGTCAAGGAGATAAATGACTATACAGGGGTACCTCGGTTCCCGAATGCCTCCGTTGTTGTACGTTTCAGTTCTCTAATGCTGAAAACCCAGAAGTAAATGCTTGCTTTTTCAAATGTTTTTCAGAACTTGAAAGTGCAACGCTGCTTCCGCTGAGTGCAAGAAGCTCTTGCAACCAATGTGAAGCCACACCTTGGTTTTTGAATGTTTCGGAAGCCGAACGGGCTTCTGGAACGGATTTTGTTCGAGAACTGAGGTGCCGCTGTGCAAGTTTTAGAAGACAACTGAAGGCAGCCCTGTATAGGGAATTTTTTTATGTTTGATGTTTGATTATGCTTTTATATTTGTTGGAAGTCACCCAGAGTGGCTCGGGCAACCCAGTCATATGGACAGGGTACAAATAATAAACTTCTTCTTCCTCTTCCTCCTCCTCCTCCTCCTCATTATTATTATTAGGAAAACAACTGACCAATTTGCCATTTGTCTTCTTGTTAGCTACTCTGGTTTCCATTAAGGAGGAAGGACGAGCTATACGAGCAATCCATCAGCCAATCAACACAAGCTGTGCTCTACTTACTGCATTCATGAATCGGCTCATCCGAGTTATCCCCACAGTCATCGTCCACGTCGCATTTCCAGGACTGGGGGATGCAGCGGCCATTGTCACATTTAAATTGGCCTGGAGGGCAGGTCCTGCTGGCACAATGAGAAGCATCTTCATCCGAGTTATCACCACAGTCATCCTCTCGGTCACACTGCCAGGCTTCTGGGATGCATCGCTTGTTGGCGCATTGCCACTGATGAGACTCACACTGGTGATTGGCTAGAAGGCAAACGTAATTGCAGTATTAGAAGATTACTTTAAAATGAAATGAAATGAAATTGCAGTATACTCTCATTTATCCAAACTGCTGCAGGGATTAAAAAACAACAACAAATCCTATTTTGAGCAATGCTGCTGTTTAGCTAAATGGGAGTGTTATACAGTGGTACCTTGGGTTACAGGCGCTTCAGGTTACAGACACTGCTAACCCAGAAATAGTACCTCGGATTAAGAACTTTGCTTCAGGATGAGAACAGAAATTGTGCAGCGGCGTGGCAGCAGCAGGAGGCCCCATTAGCTAAAGTGGTGCTTCAGGTTAAGAACAGTTTCAGGTTAAGAACGGACCTCCAGAACGAATTAAGTTCTTAACCTGAGGTACCACTGTATAAACAGAGAAAAGACTGACATGGAGATAATATATGCTGGGTAAACTACTAAGGCTGGGTGATATCTGGTTTTCAACATCGTGCTATATCACCAGCTAAACATCACAATATACTGATATGTCATGATATCTGAAATAAGGATGGAGCTATGTAGAGGTATTGGCTGGCTTAATGGTTTTTCACAAGTTATGATTTTTGCAGGCACCTGCTCTTGGGATTCGCTGCTCCCTGAAGGAGGCAGGGGAGAGTTGAGCTGACAGAGTTAACAGGGGCTGCAGGAATCGAGAGCAGTGGCTGGCTTCACAGTTTTCCCCACATTGTGATTTTTGCATAACCCTAACATACCTCATTAATCACAACTCTGTATACAAAATAAGAGTATACTGCACGCTAAATATCTCAATGCAACATGTACTATAACTCAAAATAACGTGAGCATATTCTACTGATCAAATTAGCCCTAACATACATCATGATTCACAATATATTGCAAGATCAAAATTATGAAACTGATATCACAATATGGACTTCAAACCATTTTTGGACAATATGTCAATATATCACCTAGCCCTATAAACTACATGTAAAGACAACAAAATCTTTGTTAGAGGGAGTGCCTTGTTAATAGGTTATTTAACCATACTAGCTTCCTCTTCATGGAACAAGTAATTTCTAGACCCGTTATTGCTTGTACCGAGTAACAGGTTAATTTAGAGCATGGGTAGGCCAACTAAGGCCCGGGGGCCGGATCCGGCCCAATCGCCTTCTAAATCTGGCCCATGGACAGTCTGGGAATCAGTATGTTTTCACATGAGTAGAATGTGCCCTTTTATTTAAAATGCATCTCTGGGTTATTTGTGGGGCACAGGAATTTGTTATTTTTATTTTTTTTCCAAAATATGGTCCAGCCCCCCACAAGGTCTGAGGGACAGTGGACCGTCCCCCTGCTGAAAAAGTTTGCTGACCCCTGATTTAGAGACTTGGCACTTGCAACATACCACAAAGCACACGATCTTCATCTGATCCATCAGGGCAGTCTGCCAGGGCGTTGCACAAGTAATGGGAACTCGTACAGTTGCCATCATTGCACTGGAACTGCCCAACTTGGCAGTACCTGTGAGGGCATGTGGGCGGTTCATCGGAGCCATCCCGGCAATCTCTCTGACCATCACATTTCCACCATATGGGAATACACCTACAAAACAGAGAGACGCCATAATGTTTGTTTCAAGGAGGCAAAGCCTTTGACATATTCTATAGTCATGTTTATTTGGAAGCAAGTCTCACCTGAGCTCAATGGGAATCACTTCCTGGCAAGAACACTTAGGATTGTAAATAAAAGAGCCTTTGGGATGATTCCCATCACGAAAGAATTAGTGTGTTTTCTTGACCCAAGGCTTTGTGCATGCATTTAGTAGCCCCTTCCACATAACTGTCCTAGAAAACACTGCATTTGAGCCAATCAGCAAGTATGGGCATGTATATTTATAGACTGTAGGTGATTTGAGAGATATTAATTTATCAGTGTCATGTATCCTTCTTCCAGGTACTTTTCTCCTAAGTACTGCTAAGGCTGCAATGCTCAGTGAATAGGGCCACCCTTCAAAGAGCTACACAGTCTTCTGATCACGAATGTGATAACCCAGGGATGGAGGGTTTGGGGGCACCTTTAATGATTAAGTAATTGGACTACTCAGCTGCTTATACAGTGGTACCTTGGTTCCCAAATGGCTTAGTTGCCGAACAAATAGGCTCCCAAACGCCACAAACCTGGAAGTGTTCCGGTTTGCGAATGTTTTTCAGAAGCCGAACACCCTGTGCGGCTTCCGCTTGAGTGCAAGAAGCTCCTGCAGCCAATGAGAAGCCACGCCTTGGTTTTCAAACGGTTTCTGGAGTCGAACAGACTCCCAGAATGGATTAAGTTTGAGCACCAAGGTACCAAGTGCAGAAGCACAACAAGCAACTGTGCCATTCCACCACCATTTTTCCCTCTCCAGCCACAGCCACGACTACAAAAGATAGAGGGAGGCTGTCAGAAGCATGGCAGGCTGTAAGCTTGCTTGCTTGCTTGCTCATTCATTCATTCATTCATTCATACCCCAGCCACTCTGGGAGGCTCCCAACAGATTATTAAAAATAAGATAGAACATCAAACATTAAAAATCTCCCTAAACATGGCAGTGCCATGGTGTGACAAAGGAGCTGCAACAGGAAGGACGTACAGTCATACCTCATGTTATAGACGCTTCAGGTTACGTCTTTTCAGGTTGTGTCCCGTGGCGACCCGGAAGTACTGGAAAGGGTTACTTCCGGGTTTCGCTGCTTGCGCATGCGCAGAAGCGCCAAATCGCACGGCGCACCTGCGCAGATACGACGCTTCAGGTTGCACTCTTTTCAGGTTGCGAGCGGGCCTCCGGAACGGATCCTGTTCACAACCAGAGGTACCACTGTACAGTGGTACCTCGGGGTACATACGCTTCAGGTTACAGACTCCGCTAACCCAGAAATAATACCTCGGGTTAAGAACTTTGCTTCAGGATGAGAACAGAAATTGTGCTCCAGCGGCACGGCAGCAGCAGGAGGCCCCATTAGCTAAAGTGATGCTTCAGGTTAAGAACAGTTTCAGGTTAAGTATGGACCTCCAGAACGAATTAAGTACTTAACCCGAGGTACCACTGTACTAAGGCAAAGTGCAGCAACAGGGCATAAACCTGGAGAAGTAGAAGTGATGGATTATTGTCTGTTACCTCTGTTCACCAATTCTATGCTTCCAAGTGCCACCAAGACTTGGGAGAGCTAGTGCAGCATAGTGATTAGCATGTCACACTAGTACTGGGGACACCCAGGTACAAATCCCCACTCAGCCCTGAAGCTCTGCTGGTGACCTTGCGTCAGTCACTCTTCCCTCTTACCCTACCTTTCTCCATAGCGGGGATAGCTAAGCTGTCTTGGCCTGAGAGCCACGTTCAGCCTTGGCCAACCCTAGGGAGGGTGGGACACATGCCAGTGATGGGCGTGGCCACTCCACACTCTCTCTGTACCAATCAGCTGAGGAGGGGGTTATTACCCCCTTCTCTGCTCATCAAGTTATTGGTCTGATTACTAGGGTGGGGCAATCTTCATCTCCATTAAGGCTCTGGGCTTCGTTCACCTGTTCTTGTGTCTTAATATACAGCCACTGCTGCCTAAATTGTGATGGAGTGGAATGAGATTCCTGAATTGGGAGTTTTACTGCACCCCCCCCCCATTCCCAGCCAAATGAAGACTATAAAATGAGAGCAAGGAACAATGCCATATTTGAGTCCTTGGAGGTAGGACACGTATACGTAGGAAATATTCACGTGTGACGTAAATAAGCAAGTAAAACAATGATGTGTGATTTATATGCATACCTTTCACTGTCTGCACAAAGGAACTGAGTGCTGGAACACATCGGGAGGCAGTGAGCTGTGTTTCCAAACTGTATTACCATGAAGTTATCTGGACACTCACAGGAATAACCGTAACCACCACTTTTTATTAGGCACATATGAGAACAACCACCATTGTTGGTCCCGCAAGGATTACTTACTAGCAAAAGAAGACAGAGGGCGGGAGGAAGAAAATATAATTATTCCCCGGCAAAGAACAACCCACAAATGAAACTATTGCCACTTAAATTGCAAAGAATGCTTTAATCTTTGGTGGCACATGTCAACTTGCATTCACGAACAATACTGGGATTGTTTCCTATTGATGCATATTTGCAACAAATTCAACGTACCAAAAGGTAATACTGCAACATGTATCTTGGCCTATTGGACAGATGTACCCTGACTATGTTATCTGGGTTGGACTATGGATTGTGCCCAGTATTTCATTATAAGGAAGGGGAGATCCCCATGGTCTCTGAAGAGCATGAGAACAATTATGGGCTTGAGTCAAGCAAGCCAAGGCTCAACCCAATGAAGGAGTTTAGTTTAAAACATGCTATCAAGAGAAACCATTGCCGATTCAAATCCAGGGTCAAGCAAGAAGTTGAGTCAAGTAAAACACTGTATAGTAAGTTAGGTGCAAGGGACCGGCATCAGCAGAAACACAACAACCAACCTGCCAGCAGCTTTTTCCTAGTCCCTGTTATAGGGCTGCTGGGATCAAAACAGACAAGAAACACCCAAATTTAATTAATTCAATTACCCTTTTAGAATAAGTGCAACAGTGCATGGGCAGGCAAGGTTCCCAGATGATGACATTGGCTATATTCAGGGGAAACACTAAACCATAGTTTAGAACTTCTCTTCCCTCTCTCCTTCCCATGTGAGTAAGAAGCAGTTTTTACTTTTAGTTAACCATGGTCAGCTGTTTGGTCCAAACTGGGAATTGTGGCTACTGATGATCAGTTTCAAAACAAGGCAACTTCAAACTATGGTTTATGACGCTGGCTCGTTTAAACTAACCACAGTTAATGTTAACCACAGGTCCTAGCAGTGGAGTCTGGTTCATTAGGACAGTTGGGGCACTACCCCACCAACTTCAGCCTGCCCCCACTTCCCTTCCTTCTTTCTTACAATCCATCCAATTAGGAGTGTCACTACCTGTCAGCTCCCTCCTCCTTAGTTTCAATGTTGCCCTTGTAAAACTCGGCAGGGGGGATGACAGGGACGAAACAAAAATTAGTTGGTTCTACCTATCATTGACTCTGGGCTCCACCTACTCTTGGGCTCCTTGCCTATCCTCAATGAGTACCGGTTGCCACTGGGTCCCAGTATATAAGAAACAGCAAACTGTGATTAACTAAAAGCTTCTGAATTCCTCCTCTCAGCTGGGTGGGAACAGGAGAGGGAAGTGGTATACACAAGCTCAGAAAGAAGTTAACCTTATTTATGTGCTGCTAAACCATGGTTTTGCATTACATCCAAATGCAGTCATAATATTTACATCCAAGAGAATGCTAAAAAATATATATCATTCTATGAGGGTGAAACATTCAACAAGAACCAGACCCCTGAAAAATGCCTATGCTGTCTCACACCTTACTTCTGAGTTACATGCAGAATTCAGAGGATTAGACCTTGAATAAGAATGAAGACACCCACATCAGTAGAATGGACTGCTTACCAAGTGGCTGCCTGTATGGGTGATAGACGTGGATATCAAAAGGTCTGTGAGTGGTGTTTACCAGAACTGCCCTGCCTGATCCATTGTACTTATTTCCCTTTTCAACTGTCCTCGTGTTCCAGTCAGTCCAGTAGATGGTGTCCTCAAAAACGGTAATTGCAAATGGGTGAGGTAATGTCCCATCGTACACCGTGTGACGGTGTTGGCCATCTAAATCGGAGTACCTGCAGGAAAAAAGCAAGCATGGGTAATGCTGAACTTTTTTCTATTGCTTCAGAGCGAGTGAAAAAGAAATGTAACCAACTATGTTCTTCCAAGGGTCTCCAAATGGAACCCCAGACATTCTGTTCACACAACTGATTACCTCCACTCAGTTCCACCTCCTGTGTTGTAAAACAACGCCTCCCTAAGCATTCTTTCCAGAAGATGCTAGTAAGATGAAGGTTCAAGTTCAGAAGGGCCTGTAGCTCAGTGGGAGAACATCTGATCTGCATGCAGATGGTCCCAAGGTTCATTCCTTGGTCTCTGCTGATAGAGCTTGCAAAGACTCCTTGAGGGAAACTCTGGAGAGCCAACTGCCAGTCAATGTAGACAACATCGAGCTAGAGGGACTTGGTAAAAGGCAACTTCCTGTATTCCCAAATTACCTCTCACTACCCTCTAGAGAAAGAATGACCTGTCACCTCCAACTTTCTATGTTGCTTACCTTTCGCTGTCTATGTGACTAAATATTTTTTTTAAAAAAATCAGGGGCATGAAAACATATTGGGTTGCTGAGTGAAGTATTGGGCTTAAGAATCACTGGTGGAACCCAACCTCCAACCTCTTGGCCTCCAGTCAGATCTGCAATTGTAGTATTTTGACTCCCTCGCCTGGGATTCTAGAGTGGACAGGAAGGAGGGGAAGAAGGCAGGCCTTTGAGATTTTAGCTCCTCTGGGCCAGATCTAGGAGCTACTCTGATCTCCATTCTTGTCCACTCCCATTGAGCCATTTGGCGAGTAAACAAGTGGCTGGAACGCATGCTTGGAGCCCTCAGAAAAACGAGACTGGGAAATGAAATTTCCTCTTTGTCTTTCCAAGGGTTCCCAGGCATGCCCCTGGGTACAGAGGCCCCAAAAAGATGGGTTTTACCTACCCATAGACTGGCATAAGGGACATAACAGTCACAATCCCTAAGACCACAAGTCTCATGTTTCCCATAGCTGCTGATGGAAAGAAGAACACTTCCATATTATCTGTTCCCAGCCTTTGGGATTTCAAAGAGTGCTTTCCATAGGCTTCTTCACCATTAAGAATGTAAACAGCATATTCATATAATCAAATAAACAACTATCTGACTTTCAGAAGACATCTGAAGGCAGCCTTGTTTAGGGAAGCTTTTAATGTTTGAAGTTTTATTCTGTTTTTAGTGTTCTGTTGGAACACTAGAGTGGCTGGGGAAACCCATCCAGATGGGCAGGGTACAAATAATAAAAAATATTATTATTATTAATTAAAACAATAGACTTGAGCTATATGTTATGTACAGCAGGGCTAGGGAACCACAGGCCCCGAGGCTTGGTGTGGCCCCTCTGGCCTATTTATCTGGCCCTCAAAACTCTCCCAGGCCACACCCCTCACTGGCTGTTCTATGTACCAGCTGTGAGCGTTTTAGTCTGATGCCTCTGAACTCAGCTAATGCTTCTTGCTCGCCTGGATGGAGGATGGAGAGAGGGGGGGTGACTGTGTATAGAAATGAGCCAGCAGAACAAAGGTAGGATTAATATTTGCTGCTTCTTGCCCCACCCTCTGCTGACATGTGACCATTGGAAAGTAGCCCAAAAAGAAAGGCAGCACTCAGGCTGTGAAAGTTTCCTCACGTCTGATATACATTTATATTTTCTGCTAAATTTTAAACACCCCAAATTCCTTTCTGCTGTTTGTTCTCTATACTTTGATATGTTTTAAATAGATTTAAATCTTTTCCCTGTTATTCACAGACCTTTCTTATTGATGACATAATGCAGAATGCTAAACTACCAAATCTGTCGACAGACTACTTTGGTGACCGACTACAGATTTTCAGATTTGGGTGGAAATGCAACGCAGAAGCGAAACCGATGAAGACATTCCGAGAGAAGCAAAACGGTTTGCTCGTAATTTTCATATTTGTTATAAAGCATAAACCGAAGTATATCTCTCCAAAACATTTTGATGTTAGTGACAAACGCCCATAAATTGTTACAGCGACGCAACTGAACTAACATATATTCTAAATGGGTAATCATGGTTGTGTCCCTTTAATAAAGCTGAAGCAGACTAATTTGGCAACCCCCAAAATTTGGTATGAAGAGTTACCCAGTTGCTTTATTCTTCTCTATGTACGTACTCAATGTAGTTTAGGTGGGCATCCGCCCAGTAGAGCTTGTCGTTGGTGTAATCTATGGTGAGTCCATTAGGCCACTCTAACTTGGTAGAGATAATCACGGTCTTGTTCTTGCCATCCATTCCCAAGCGTCCAATATATGCTCGTTCTGCCCAATCTGTCCAATAGACCTGCCTGGTTAAACAGACACAACGTAAATTAATCTAGTCTTCATTTGTAATGCAATAGCACATGCACCAACGTAAAAATCTGGTTTGGAAGGAACAATGTGTGGGAGGAGGCAGGGAACCCATCAGGTAATGTATACTTTTATTTCATTAGTTAGAAGTAAAATTGGGTGAAATCCAGTGGTGCCCTTCTGTGAGTGGAACAGACTTCTACAACAGGACTTCCTCTTCCTCCCCTCCCCAAATCTGCAGACTTGGTGGCTTTCTCATATAGCTATATATGCTTCCCCCAATATAAATGTATTTCTGTAATATTCAGGTTCGTGTGAATATCAGCTTCGTTCTTTCAGTTCTAAACTTTGCCTCTTTCATTGCAGCACTGCTAAATCAGAATAAATGAGTAGCAACGCGAGTAGTAGATAATGCATTCAGCCTTACCTCTGAAAGAGGTAGATAAGGATGATCTCCAAGCAAGTACGTTAAATGCATTCAGAATAATAATAAAATAATAATAATAAAATTTTATTTATATCCCGCTCTCCCCAGCCGAAGCTGGGCTCAGAATCTGTGCGTCTCATCGTAGATTTTAAAAATGCCCTTATTAGCCTTTATCCCAATGGTTTTCCGCAGTCAGGATACCATAAAACAATTGTACTAAAAAGAAATAATCATGGAAATAGCTTACCCATATTTGGGGTGAACAACAATAGCTCTAGGGTACTGAAAACAGAAGGTGTTGTTGGGATCCAAACACCGATCAGCTAGTTTTTTCCGGAACCGACCATCAAGCTCTGACACATAGAGGCAGTCCTTGGAGGAATCTACCCAGTAGAGTTTTCTGAAATATTTTACAAGGTGCCTGTTACACAGAGTCCTCCTCATTTTATTTATTTTATATCAACAGTCATTTTTCCTTAAGGGTTGCCAACCTTTTTAGGCCTATGGTAAGGTTACCAGATTTTTTTCCAATGAATCCGGGAACACTTTTCAACTTCCTACTAAACAGACGGATTTTGTCAGGGGACTGATTTGTAAATCTGGGGGCTGTCCCCAGGAAAGGGGGACGTCTGGTAACCTTAGCCTATGGACATATTTGGGTTGTTGAGCAAGCGCTGTAGCCATCAGCCTGTCTCTGGTCACTTCTCTTCCCCATCCTGCAGATAAGTCCCTCCCCACCCAAAGGACAGAAAGAGAGACACTGCGTGGCAACCCACTTTGCTTTCCCAAGGGATCTTGGGAAAAGCCAATAACAATAGACTTAACCTAAGCCCCACCATGCACACTGCTACTGATGCAGCCCACCATCTGTTAAGGACTGCATGCAAAGGACTGTGAACAGCAGCCACAAGTGAGATACACCACTACACCACAATGGTCCTTCTAACTCACATTTAGAAGAAGGCCTGGCAAATTTTGGAGAATGTGGGTTGAAACATTAGTCCAAAGTTATGTAATATGATTAGGACTGTGATATGGTATTTTGAAACACTGATATTGGAAACTGCTACATATAATTACTAAGAAATTCGGATGGAAGAGATTCGAGGAAGTCAAATACTATGTTTATGAAGATGGATGGTACTTAATTTTAATTAATTAAGTGGTAATATGCTGTATCTTTTTATTTTATTCTTTTGTTTGTTTTTATTATTGTTAATCTTTTTTTTACTATGTTTATCTACTGAAAATAATAAATATTATTTTGGGGGGGGAGAAACATTAGTCCATATTAAAACAATCAGTGTCTCCCCCCCCCCCCCCAGTCTCGGCAATGACTACTGCAACGTACTGAGATTTACCTGCCAACCCAGTCAACAGCAATGCCTTCCCCACTGGGCACGCCATCATTAATGATTACTTCCTTGCTTGTCCCATTGAAAAACATTCTTTCAATGACCTTCCTGCCCACATCAATCCAGTACAGCCTTTTCTCCACCCTGTCAAAGTCCAGTGCCACCACGTTTCGGAGTCCTTGCAAAATGAGGGAGTAAGACTGGCCATCCGTCGTGAGATTTCTCAGATAGTAGCGGTTGCTGAAGATGAGGTAAGGCGAGATGTCGCTATTTTGCCGGCAGCTTTTCCCATCCGGCTCCCGGATGTAGCCCGGCGCGCACTTGCAGATATAGGAGCCAATGGTATTCTCACAAATCTGGCTACACACGGATGGCGTCTCGCTGCACTCGTCAATGTCATCACAAGACCTTTCATTGGACATGAGCCGATATCCAGGACGACATGAGCAATAGAAACTGGTCTGGGTGTCTGTGCAGTCGTGGTCGCAGCCGCTGATTGAAGAGTCATTACATTCATTTATACCTATAGCCAGAAAACGGAACAAAATAGATCACTCAATTTTCATCCGGAAATAATGCAGCAGCTGCATTTCTGCACTGGTCTCTGCTTATACACTTAAAGAGTTGCCATTCTGCTCTTGGAATTTGATTAGCAGAGAAGCCCACTAATGCAAGCCAAGGAAAGAGATTCCTTCCTACTTCTTCCTGCTGCAGCCCCCCATGCCACGAATACCACTAATCTGCTCCAGGTGGTTAGGTGAACTTTCAGAACTGCATGGAAGTTGGTGTAGGGGGAATAAGAGAAAACTGCTTGCCAGCCCTCTTCCACTACGAGTTCCCTCTGTTGTTTCACAAGCGCAATGGCAGCATTGGATTTCACTGGAAATGTTCACCTTGCATGTGCCACGATTATATTATAGATAGCGACGGATTGCATCAACTGTTGAATCAACTACAACAGGAGCAAACATCCGGGCTGCACAGAATGGTCATAGTTGGTTTCACAGAACACAACGGTTTCCTATCCTCATCAGTCCTGGTGGACCAGTAATACGTAGATTCTGTCACCTTTGTCTTTAGGAAACCGTAAGCAGAACAAACTGCTTCCCAATCCTCCTTCACTAGGAGTTGCCTCCTGGATCACCTAATCAATCACTCCTGGGCATGTGGTAAGATGAATCTGCTGTATGAATTTGCTCTTCTAAGAACACTGGGTTATAATAATAATAATAATAATAATAATAATAATAATAATAATAATAATAATAATAATAAATTTATTTATATCCCGCCCTCCCCAGCCGAAGCCGGGCTCAGGGCGGCTAACAACAAGAAAATAGTACAACTGTTATATTATATACTATTATTTACAGTGGATGTTAACTAAATGGTAAGATAAACCACCCAATTTCTCAGGCTGAAGGTGAACACTATACAGTGCTACCTAGGGTTACAGATGCTTCAGGTTACAGACTCCGCTAACCCAGAAATAGTACCTTGGGTTAAGAACTTTGCTTCAGGATGAGAACAGAAATCGCGCGGCAGCAGCGGGAGGCCCCATTAGCTAAAGTGGTGCTTCAGGTTAAGAACAGTTTCAAGTTAAGAACGGACCTCCAGAAAGAATTAAGTTCTTAACCCAAGGTACCACTGTATAAATATCGGCCAAGTCAAAAAGGTTCTGTACATACCACATCCTTTCTCATCGCTGTTATCAGAGCAGTCATCCACTCGGTTACAGACTTTGACCAATTCAAGGCAGTTCCCATTGTCACACTTAAAATGATGGGGAGAACAGGTTGCCTCTGGTGTAGCGCAGAGGTGCTCCAGTTCATCTGATTCATCGCCACAGTCATTGTCCCCATCGCAGATATAGGCTTTGGAGATGCAACGGCCATTTTGACAGGTAAACTGATACTGTGCACAGGGCTGATAGACGCAACCCCTCTCGTCACTGCTGTCGCCACAGTCATTACGCCGGTCACACCTGGAAAAGAAACCCAGTTTTGGAACGTTACAAAACAGATGGAAACTGCCAGCCAGGCAGCAAAGTAAGTTCTGGTTAATATGAACCAGGGGGGGAAATGCTAGTATACAACAGCTGAAGCTCTCATTTCTTCAACCACTGGAGAAGTCTATCTGTTGCAAGCGCTGAGTTGCAATGTATCAGATTGTTCTTTGCTCACACTCCTCTAGAAAAATACCTCCTTGCATATCTTCCTCTGAATATTATCCACCATTTCTCTGTGGCAGCTGCCATTCCCCACTCCAACCCCACCCATAGTGCCTCAAACTAAAACCAAGTCTGGGGCATTGTGGAGGAAACAAAATGGTGTCCAGGCTCCCAACAAGTTTGAATGTTAAAACTTGGAGGGGAGGAAAGAAGCTGTGCCGTTGCTAGTGGTGACCCCCATAATCCTTGAGAAACTATTGAAGAATGTCTGCTTTCCCTGGAGAAATTCAGTATAATAGTAAGTCCACATTATTCTCTCTGCCGGCAAATAAGGTAGAGAATTTTGAGAGGTCTTTTGCACACTGCTCTGGTATGGTGAAATGATCTGATCTGAAAATCGTGGCAGAAGGATTGCTCCTTATTCAAACAGACCCGAGAAACTATTCTATTGAAGAAGCTCCGCTTTAAAGGGATTGCATACAAAAAGATTTCAGGGAAAGCTTCACAAATGTTTTGTTGATCATGATAAATGAAGACGCTGAACAGGATGGCAATAATATCACCCAAAACTGCAGTACAGTGGTGCCCCGCAAGATGAATGCCTCGCAAGACGGAAAACCTGCTAGACGAAAGGGTTTTCCGTTTTTGAGCTGCTTCGCAAGACGATTTTCCCTATGGGCTTGCTTTGCAAGACGAAAACGTCTTGCAAGTGTTCCAATTTTTTTCCGCCCCCCCCCTTTTCTAAGCCGCTAATAGCCTTTTAGCCGCTAATCTGCTAAGCCTTTAATAGCCGCTAAGCCTTTAATAGCCGCTAAACCGCTAATAGCGCTAATCCGCTAATAGGGTTGCTTCGCAAGACAAAAAAACCGCTAAACGAAGAGACTTGCGGAACGGATTAATTTCGTCTTGCGAGGCACCACTGTATATGCGACTTCTGATCAGGCAAATTCTGGAGGAGTATTCTGGTTGGGCTGCATAGGGCATTTCATCACAGCAAGCAAATAGGCAGAGAAACTCCTCCATAGACATACTATTCCCTGTCTCACATGTGAGCATAGAACTCCACCTTCCACTGCTCTAGGTTCAATGTTATAGCATCAAACAATAATGGTCTAGGATCACAGACTTTTGCCAGCATTCCAGCATAGGTTTAAGAAAGAGAAAAAGTTTATTAACATTATTAAATTATATACCTCCCTTCATCCAAAGGTTACAGGGCAGTTTACAACACAAAAACACAAAAACAACACACATCTCTCACACAGACATGCACACACATTTAAAAGGGCTTAGATCAGAGTTTTCCAAACTTTTCAAGTTGGTGACACACTTTTTGGACACAATAATTCAGTTTTGAATCATTTTATGACATAGTAATTCAGTTTTCCTAGTAAACCAAAGGTTAAACTATTTCTAGCTCCAGGAGCACAGGGAACATTTGTGCGACACACCGACACACTAATATGTCGTGACACACAGTTTGGAAAGCTCTGCCTTAGATTGTTTAACAGCCAAAGGCTTGGTTGAAAAGGAATGTTTTCATTTGGCACCTAGTGGGTAGACATCAGGGACGCAGGTGGCGCTGTGGGTTAAACCACAGAGCCTAGGACTTGCCAATCAGAAGGTCAGCAGTTCGAATCCCCGCGACGGGGTGAGCTCCCGTCGCTCGGTCCCTGCTCCTGCCAACCTAGCAGTTCAAAAGCATGTCAAAGTGCAAGTAGATAAATACCGTATTTTTTGCATTTTTCGCTCTATAAGATGCACCAGACCACAAGACGCACCTAGTTTTTGGAGGAGGAAAACAAGAAAAAAAAATATTCTGAATCTCAGAAGCCAGAACAGCAAGAAGGATCGCTGCGCAGTGAAAGCAGAAATCCCTCTTGCTGTTCTGGCTTCTGGGATAGCTGTGCAGCCTGAATTCGCTCCATAAGAGGTCTACGCTAAAATTGGACTTTTAAGTTCAGGCTGAGGTCCTTTACTATTAGCTGTACTTTCTTTGCCAAAACTGCCCAACCCATCATTACAAACCTGTAAGCGTTACGGATGCATAGCCCGTTGCTGCAAGCGAATTCATTGGCCATGCACGGTCTCCTTGTGCAGTTCTGGTGCTCGTCGTAAGCATCGCTGCAGTCAGCATCACCATCACAGACCCAAGCCCTAGGGATGCACCTTCTTAGCGGGGGCGCATTGTTCACACATGTGAACTCAGAGTCTGAGCAGATGCGGTTTGCTGGGGGGGGGGGAAGCACAATATTTCAGCAGCTGGTTTATACTTGCCCTATTAGTCATTTACACAAGTCTCTTGTCCCTGGCCCTCAACACCTCTTTGACCTCCCAAAGTCTTCTGCAGCCCTGCGTTTGCCAAGAAAGAAAGAAAAGGAGGTAAAGAAGCAACATTATAATGTCATAACGGTAAAGCAGGGGTCAGCAAACTTTTTCAGCAGGAGGACGGTCCACTGTCCCTCAGACCTTGTGGGGGGCCAGACTATATTTTTTGGGGGGGGGGGGAGGGAATGAACAAATTCCTATGTCCCACAAATAACCCAGAGATGCATTTTAAATAAAAGCACACATTCTACTCATGTAAAAACACCAGGCAGGCCCCACAAATGTTTTTACATGAGTAGAATGTGACCTTTTTTTTAAAATACAACTTTGCATTTTAAATAAAAGAGCACATTTTACTCATGTAAAAACACACTGATTCCTGGACCATCCGTGGGCCGGATTTAGAAGGCGATTGGGCCGGATCCAGCCCCCGGGCCTTAGTTTGCCTACCCATGCTGTAAAGCTTTTCGTTTGATAGGTACTTACCACAATTGTGTCTTTGGTCCTCGTCACTCATGTCACCGCAGTCATTGTCACCATCGCAGATCCACGTTGCTGGTATACATCTGCCATCGTCACATCTGAACTGTTCGCTTGAACAGCTCCGCACAGGGGAAACTGGAAAAAGAAGAACAGTGTTCGCATTATTCCTACTAGCACATTAAAAGTCATGTTCCATGTGACAGCCACATTCAGACGTAACACTAACTATGGCAAAACTAAAACCTCAAAAGGTGTAAGTGACTGTTTTCTCTTGGCCAATGCTAGCTAAACCTGCAGCCAACAGATGCATTAGGTGGTGTAGGCAAAAGGAACTTGTGGCACTCCTATGTTGGAATGTGAACACACCAGCTTGGTTGTGCAAAGAGGCAGATCTACGTTTTGTATCCAGTACAGGCAACTCCCCATTTATGCACATTCAAGTCATGCGTGCCTGTGTGCACACGCATCACCACAAATCTGGAAGTGGCGCTTGAAGGGGCAAAAACGGCCCCCCAAATGTGCAAAAAATGGCACAAAACAGCATCCAGCAATCTCACGAACCTACGCGAGTGCAATCCCAAGAGCCTTTGCATTGACCTTTGAGGCCTGCAGAGAGTTGGCTTTTGAGCAAGGAAGTTTAGAGGGCATCTGGCAAGTGCTGCTGGGGTTTTGAAGGGTTTTTCAAGGGTTTCCAGATGGTTCAGAGGGTGTTTTCAATGGTGTTCCCAACATACGTGATTTCACTTAAATGCACAGTGCCTCGGAACACAACCCCACGTAAATAGGGAGTTGCCTTTAGTGGTTGGCAGGGCTGAGGGGTAGACAATATTCCTCTCCATCTCCCCACTGCCTCTTAAGCTGAGGGAGAGGGGCATGGCAGTGGGTGTGCAGAGCAGCACTGTCTCGTTCTTTGGACTTGACTTGCCAATACCTGACAGTAAGATTGGCCAATCAATTAATTCATCTCCTTCTCTACTCAGGGCATACCTTTGCAAACAGCTCTGTTTTTAACTTCTCACTTACCACAAGAGGTAGGCTCATCTGAGCCGTCAGCGCAGTCTACTGCTTGATCACAGTACCAATGAGCAGGAATGCAACGCCCAGAGGAGCAGCGGAACTCGCTGCTGCTGCAAGTCAGCGAAACTGCAAGGGTAAAGAAAAAACACAACTTCTACGTTTTGTCTTATTCTTTTCCTTTTGATTCCCAACTGTGCGGAGTTGTATGTCTTCTTTGTCCATGATTCTCTTTCTCTCTCTTTAATTATTTATCATTTTACATCAAATAAAAAAAGATATTGTTTCACATCAAATTTCAATACCCCATTCCGACCGACCTCCCTTTCTGCAGTTGCTTAAATTGATAGTATCTTCACTGAATCTCCTGGTTTAAGCTTAATTATTAATTATCCCATATATATTAAAAACTGATTTTATCTCACTGCACATCTTTACATTAATCCTGCTAATGATTATATTTGTTTACATTTTTTTTAAAAAATTCAATAAATGATTTCCATTCTTAAGTTAAAGACTCTATCATCTTGATTCCTTAATCTTCCAGTGAGTTTCGCCATTTCTACATATCCCAAGTATGTCCATGATTCTCTTATTTAAGGAGCTTCTGTCTTTTATTTAAATGCAGTATAGCCATCCCTCCATCCCTCCCTCCCTCCCTCCCTCTCACATGTCAACTGTGTCTTTTGGAAGGCAATCCAAAAAAGCAAAAACAAAGAAGAGAAGCTACAAGAATGTTTGGCTTTTCACCAGAAATCAAGCCAGAGTCGAAGGAAATGGAGGAGGGTAATTGGGGGGAACCATTAGCTTACCGCAGTGAGTTGGGCTCTCATCACTCATGTCTCCACAGTCATTATCCCCATCACAAAGATATGTTCGAGGAATGCATATGTTTGTGCTCTGACATTTTGTATAACCAGGTTGACAAGTACGGTCAGCTTTAAAGGGCAAAAAAAAAATATTAAAGAGTTTTCGATTTCTTAAAAAAATAACATGCTTCTGTTTTTCAAAAAGTAATTGCACACAGCCCTATTAGCGTTGTTCTGGGATGAAATTTTGAAAGGTACCCTTATGTATCCAGTAATCAATCCCAGACACGCCTAATATGCCTTCTCCAAGACTGAGCTAATATATTCACTCTGAGGGCAGTAGTTTAACTATATCATACTCATGCTTATTATCTGTATGTTTAAAATAATTATTTTATCCAATGACATATGCTCATTATTTAAATCAGATAGACATTCTATTGAACCATGATTGCAGCTTTTTCCTGCCTCTCTGCTTTCTGCAGTCATTTAGGAGAATTATCCAAAATGTGGTAAAAACACTTTTCAAACTGCATCTCCACGGAGCAGATTTCTATCTGTTAGACAGAATAGACAGGTTGTGCCTCATATCATGAGAGACAGAAACTAACTCACATGGCATATTTGGTCATACCTGGACAACTTTAAGTGAACCTAGCAACATTTGTCATCCGTCTATAATATTTGTATAGAATGGTTATACACACACACACACACATATTTTTAAAAAACACCACAATCCTTTCTAAATTATTTGCCAGATTTAACTATGGATTTTCAATGCAAGTATTTAAAACAGTTATGTGAGTAGTAAAGGCTTGAGTCAGTTTCCCCTTGTAATAATAAATAATAATAATAATAATAATAATAATAATAATAATAATAATAATAATAATAATTACTGCTATTTATTTATACCCCGCCCATCTTGCTTTGCTTCCCCAGCCACTCTGGGCAGCTTCCAACCAAATATTAAAATACAGCAATACATCAAACATTAAAAGCTTCCCTAAACAGGGCTGTATATGTGAATCTGTTCTTCTGTCTTCCTAAAGAGCATCTGCCTCTTGATTCAAAACATATATTCCTCCATCAGCTACAGCCAACTGCTCTATAAAAATGTCTTGGAACAACCAAGCAACAATTGGGACACCTGCTTCATGTTAATCCAGCATCATAACAAAGCCCCCGGTTTAGCATTTAGCGTTAAGACTGGCTTATCCTGCGACTCACCAAGTCGCAAACAACCTCCCAGCAAGGTTTCATGGCCGGCAGCATGCAGCAATAAAAAGCCTAGAGAGCCCCTCATAGCCCAAACACTGCACTTTTTGGGTTGGAAGTTTTAAGGGTCTATCTAGACTGCAATCTTAGAAATCATTTGCGAAGTTCATGCATGGAACAGAACAGGATTTCCTTCCGACTGAATGGGCACACTATTGCAATGCACCTGAGAGACAGCTGCTAGCAAGGGGTGGGCTTCATGACAAGGGCCTTATTCACCTTTCTCCTATCAGTCCACTCATCTCTAGGTTCCAAGAAAATTGGCTTATGCCACCATAGCTACCAAGGCACTATTTGTTTCTCTGGCAAACGAGACAGTGTAATCTCTTGTTCCTTGACAGTTCCACCTCCATCTAGTAGAATTGTTAATGAAAATATGTGTCAAGGGTTTCACAGATGAAAACTCTCTCTGCTGGTCTTGCGATATAAGTAGAGAAAGGAAGACTGGAGACCCCTCTCCAGTACCACGAAACTCATTCTCTGATCATTTCAGTCCTATGCACAAACAGTACAGCCAACCAAAGATGGTGTCAGGGCCACTGCATGAACAGGGGCATTGCTGGCTATTGCTCCATCAGCAACCAACCAGAGGTAGAAGACATGAGGAAAACCCACATCTTAAGCACTTGGTCTAAAAAAGCTATGGGGCTAGGTACATTGGGTACATTAATCATTCCCATGGAGGAAATGCCAACATTCCCATTAATTTCAAAGAACTAACAAATTGGGGTGGTTAGAAAATACAGTGGTGCCTCGCAAGACGAAAATAATCCGTTCCACGAGTCTCTTCGTCTAGCGGTTTTTTCGTCTTGCGAAGCAACCCTATTAGCGGCTTAGCGGATTAGCGCTATTAGCGGTTTAGCGGCTATTAGCGGCTTAGAAAAAGGGGGGGGAAAGCGAAAAAAATCGCAAGACTTGCAAGACGTTTTCATCTTGCGAAGCAAGCCCATAGGGAAATTCGTCTTGCGAAGCGCATCGAAAAACGGAAAACCCTTTCGTCTAGCGGGTTTTCTGTCTTGCGAGGCATTTGTCTTGCGAGGCACCACTGTATGCACTAATGATACGCTATATAATTCAGTCTGGGACACATTATCCTTAATTGGCCTGGTTCATGTCACATTAAACTAGCCTATTTTAAAACATGATTCGACTTGAAGAAGCAGTGTTGGTGCACACTTCTCTAAAGCTCTTAAATTCCTCCCTCCTCCCTCCCGCCCCAAAGGAAGCACAGCAGAGGCTGCCTTTTCATTACAACTCTCAAACAAACCCACAGCTGGGAAGCCAAGGTGATCCACTGCAACACTGCTTCCAACCTCCATTGTCTGAGGCGAGAATGTTTCCGGATAGCAGTTGCTGGGAATCAGAAGTTGGGAGAGAGCTCTTGCTCCCAGCTCCTTCTTACAAGTTTCCCATGGGCCGGCCGCTGGACTAGATTCCCATTGGCAGAGCTCATCTTATGTTCTTAAAGTTTGTCCTTGATTTCCCTGCCATGGTTTGTCTCAGGAAACAAACCACAGCCACTGGTTCACAAATAACATGAAACCAGCCCCTCATTTGTTTGTTCTCTGGCTCAGCAGGAAGAGCAGAAAAGGAAGCAATTAGGATTATATACGCTTATTTTTCATTCCTTAAACATAAAAATCCAAACCAAACCAATTCCCCCTCTCCTCCTGCCCCGAGAATTGCACAACAAATGGCACCATGAAATACTGATTCAAGTCCTTGCCATAATGTTCCATGGTGGCAAATGCAATAAATCAGTCAGTCTTAGGTGCCAACAGACAATCAAACAGCAGCCATTCAGTTTTTCAATGTTACTTGTAAATTTGACAGTGGTCTGGTTTCCACAAAACACTATTTCAAACTATGGCTCAGTGAGAACAAGCAAGCTTGCAAATACCCAGGAGAAAATCATGACTATTTCACTCTTCCCTCAGCCCTGCTGCTGCCATACTGCCAGAGCGAAACTATGGTTTGGCATGGCATTAAGTGCGAACCTGAGCTCATGGTTTGTCCTGCTCCCAAAAACCCATGAGTTGTAACCAAGGTTTGCTCTTGTTTTTACAGCTCAACAGTTTGCAAAAGACAGATCCCAGGTTTGCATAGCATCAGGAGGACCAGCAGAAAAGGGAAGCTGCCATGATTCTCTCACTGGGTACCTACCTATTTGCTCATTCTTGCTATGTCACAGCTTGGTTTAGCGTTACATGCAAATGATGCCATTGTGTCAAAAATACAGTTTTTGCAAAGTGCTTTCTTCTTTTCTACAGAATATTGATTGATTGATTGATTGATTGATTTAAGAAGACGTTTCTTCTTCTGTAGCCTAACGAGTGAATTCCTAAAGGACAATACATAGTTTGTAATCAACTTACGGCAGTTTCTCTCATCTGACGTGCCATTATCATAACAGTTGTTTACACCATTGCAGACGTATTCAAGAGATATACACCTTCCATTACTGCAAGTAAATTCTGTGTGGGAGTCACAAGTTCGGAACAAGCAGCCCACCTCATCACTGTTGTCTCCACAGTCATTGTAGTGATCACAGCGATAAGCGTAGGGTACACACCGCCCATTGCCGCAGGTGAAAGCTGTTGGCTGACAGGTATGAAAAGCTGAAGGGAGAGAGGAGGCGACAAAGCAAAGTCACTGACAGAAGAGAACCTGAAGGCCTTGACAAACACATCAAAGAAATACACACAAACACAGAGCACTCGGTTTGTTTTACCTGCCAGGGCAAACACGGCTGCAAAACGGACTGCATGTAAAATAAAATACACACCTTGAATCAGTCAGATATAGAAGGCAATGCGTTTCTTTTTGTTTCTACATGAATGATAAATTTCCAGACATTTCAAACCCCTGTGAACCCTTTTTTGCCCTAAATGAAAATGTAATGAGCCAGAGAGAAGTTCAAATGGAAGGGCATGGAGGGAGAGAGTAGATTGGAGTTCTGTAGCCAAGACAGCAGGACTGCAAACTTGAATAAAATATGGGGAGGAAGCAAGACCCACCCCAAATAATCAATCACATGACACGGTGCAACCACACCATTTGAATGCCCAATTCAAATATTTTATTTGGGGCTCCTATGTAAGACACAGCCCTAAAGTTACAAGGCGTCGTTGCCATTAAAAAGCCAATGGAAAACACGACTTTCATTTCACTTCGTAGATCCACTCCCAATTCTATAACTGAGTGTTACAAGAAAGGGGTCTTCAGATGCACCCTTCCCTCCCCTTTTTCTCCCTCCTTGCTTGCTCAGCATGGAGAACCGTCCTATCAGGATGGATTTATGCACCCAATGGATTTCATAGAGGGGACGGTAGCTTAGAGTCCTAACTTTGCAAGATCTTTGAGGAAGAAACAGTCTTAAGAAATGTTTAATTGCTAGTGAATTATTTAAGGACATCTTCTACTCCAAAGCGCTTCTCACCCCCAAGTCTCACACATGCAGACTTTTTCTCAATTGGGCAGATACTTCCCAGCCCTTCTGAAAATCAGTTATTTTTCTCTACACTGTTCAAATTGAACAAGGTAATTTAATTTCAACATTGCTGTCATGTCCTTCAGAGTAACCAAAGGAGTGTTTTAATTTTCATTTTTACACTAAAAGAATTACATTCTGAATGAGATCAGCTCTTGTACACAGCCCTGTTCACAAGCCCAATGGTTCTCTGACCAAACGCATATTGGTTATCGCTCAAACTTTTTCCAAAATGTTTCCGCCTCCCACCCCAAAATCAACAGCAACTGGGTGAGAGTTTGATTCGATTATTGAAGTGCTTACCACACACACTTTCCAGTTCGTCACTGCCATCCCCACAGTCATTATCGTTGTCACACTTCCAGCGTTCTGAGATGCACCGGCCATTCAGACAGGTGAAGAGCCCTTCTCCACACCTGGTGCCATTGTCCACGATACAATGCTTGTTGTTATTGGCTAAATACCAGTGTCCTTCAGAAGGGCACTGACACTCGGCACCAGTTGGACCTGTATTTAATTACAACAAGAAAATGATAACAGGCCAACATCTCTACATAACACTTTTCCCAGAATGTTAGTTCTCTCTCTCTCTCTCTCTCTCTCTCTCTCTCTCTCACACACACACACACACACACACACGTGTAGCTTCCTTTACAGCACAAGGGACTCCATCCATTAACTTTGTACCTTGAAGTACAAAGTCACTTTTATGATAATGAGTCCACTGCAGAGTTAGGGGTTTCAGGACTGCAAATATTACAGTTTATGTCAGCATATAAGAAGGGTCTCTTCAGGTCTTTTGCTGCTTAACGTAACATGGCAGCTGTGCTTAGTACTAACTGAGTTCTCCTCCATTTGGAACCAGTGGGAATTTAATCACTGGCTTCAAAGCAGACATACACAAGACGGCAATTTTGAAAAAAAACAGAAGAATGTTGATGTCGTGGGCTTATGACCACACTGGCGTTCTCACCCACATATGGTGAAACTGGAGTACAATTTCGAGGAAAATAGCACCCCCGTATTAACAGTCAATACTTCAATGACATTTTGAGCAGCTCACAGCTGTAAAGCACAGAGGATTGCGTTCATACCCACCCACCACTGTCACCCAGTGCACCTGAAAAATGGTTCCTGCCTGCCCCCAACTCTCCACAGTGGGTTCCTAAGGCCAGTGCCCCACCATGAGAAGAGGAAGGTCTCGTGCATGGTATTGGACTTGCATCTGCTGTGTGGGTGTATTACAACTGCTTTGAGGCATTCCAGCAGTCTCAGTGCACACACTGTATCTTTGAGGCACATTGTTTCCATCAAAGAATTCTGGGCAGTGCAGTTTACCCCTCACGGAGTTACAATTCCCAGCTATCCTTAATGAACTACAGTGCCTAGAATTAAAGGTGTGCTGTGTGCCCAGCCTAAGTGAATGCTGCATGTTCCCCTGACAATGCAGTAAGTATTGTCTGGAAATAGGAGACTGGGAGAAGCTATGATAGCCATCTTCAAATATCTAAGGGGATGTCACATGGAAGATGGAGCAAGCTTGTTTTCTCCTGCTCTGCAGGGCAAGACTTGAACCAATGGCTCCAAGTTACAAGAAAGGAGATTCTGACTAAACATCAGGAAGAGCTTTCTGACAGTAAGAGCTGTTTGACAGGGGAACGGCCTCCCTCCGGAGGTTGTGGACTCTCCTTCCTCGGAGGTTTATAAGCAGAGGTTGGATGGCCATTTGTCATGGATGCTTTAGCTGAGATTCCTGCATTTCAGGGGGTTGGACGAGATGGCACTTGGGGCACCTTCCAAATCTACAATTCTATGATTTTATTCTCAGCGCTAGACAGTATGCAGGTTCAATCCATGACACCTCCATGGATATTAAAAGGATCAGGTAGCAGATGATGAGAAAGATCTCTGCCTGGTATGCTGGAGAGATGATGCAAGTCAGAGCAGGGAATACCATACTAAACGGGCTGATTCAGTATGTCGAGTTTATTATTTCAGCCTCGGGTATGGTTGGGTTTTGCCGTGGCTTAGCTTTCTTTGTGCCAAGTGATAAGGTGGTCCAAGCCAAAATTCCATTAGTGTGCAAGCCTTTAAAATAACAATTCCTTCCGCCAATCGGATGTTTTGCTGAAACCCAGTACTCCGCTACAACGTGCATTTTAATTAAAGGCAGCGTGAAATATCTTACCTGGTACACAGATGTGACTACAACCGCCACTGAACTGATTACAAGGATTGGTGCACTGCTGTTGCTTGCTTTTGGTCCAAACGTGAATATCCATTGGTCTGGAGGGCAGGTTCGAGAGCATAACCATCTGATCCGACCCGTCATATTTGTTGGCGCGGTAAATGCTTCGGGTATTCCAGTCTGTCCAGTAAATGTGCTGATCAAAGAGGGTCATCGCAAATGGATACAGGGCAATGCTAATAATAATTTCACGATCTGCACCCGTAGTGGAGCTACGCTCAATCCTCTGCCTAAAACAAGTAGGACATGTTAGTGTTTGAACACAAACCATGAGCCTGTAACATTCCATGCAACTGTAAGTGTCTACAGACCCCATTGGGATGTTGAAAGATACAGCCCAGGTCTTTGTTAAAACTGTCAGTCTTTAAGATGCTGCAAAACTATCCATTGTTAGTTTCAGGACTCTCCTGCGACCTACATTCAGTGGTCTCCAATCTCTTTTCCCCACAGACCACTTGAAAGTCGCTGAGACTCTCTAAATGCTTTTATCTGCCTGCTGTGGGAATTGCAATGAGCTGCACTAAATTCTGGGTGATTTTTTAAAAGTATTTTATGGCTTCTTTTATTTCTTCTATCTTGTACTTCAAATTCCACAGACTGCAAATTGTAATACAATACGATAATAATGTTAAGAAATAAGAGAAGCCACAAAAACGCAATAAAAAAGCCATATGAACATTTAATTCATATTAAATGCTCTGTCTCTCACCTTCAACCACAAATCCACAGCAATGCCATGCGTCACCCAAACGAAGCTCATGGACCATAGTTTGGGAGCCCCTGCTATAGCCATTACATGATCATTCACATTAAGGTTGGGTGATGTATCAATACATCATCCAAAATCGGTTTGTAGTCCACATAATGGTTTCATAATATTTGACATGGCAATATAACGCAAATCACAACGTTTGTGTGCTATGTAAAAAATTGTGAAATGGGAAAAAACTTCTCATCACTTCTCTCATGATTCCTGCTGCCCCTTTTGCTCTATACTATAAAATAACACCTGTAACAAATGCTAAAGGTAAGTAAAAATGTATTCGCTTTAGACGCCTAAGTAGCAGCTGCCGCCAGATCATCTCTACTTGGTGACATCTCTGTTTCAGACACTGTGATATATCCGTATAGCGTGCTGTTTAGCTGATCGTGATGTTGAAAACCAGGTAATGCCGAGCCCTAATTCGCATTATTAACATTTCTAAAACACTTGGAATCATTAGTATTTACTCTGGATGCGGTTTCTAAATTAATAAACAGCTGCATATTATTTAAAGGACCCCATGCAGACATCTGACAGAAGCTGAGAAAGCCTAGCAGTAAAACACGCAGCAAATGGAACACAAAATACGTACAAGCTTGCATCAGCCCAATACAGCTGCTGTTCCTCATAGTCAAGGGTAAGTCCATTTGGCCATACTAAGTCGGTGCTTACAATGGCAGTCCTGAAGTTACCTCCAAGTGTGGCTCGCTCTATCTTAGGACTGGAACTCCAGTCGGTCCAGTACATGTACCTGATCGACAATACAGTTGACAATGGAAAAGGAGTCAGAGACAGTAAAATAACTCATTTTCACCTGGAACAGCAAGACACCTATAAGTAAGAAAAGGAAGTGGGGGATGTATATGTGGTGGTGGATAAAATTGCATCTTCTTCTGTGCCTTGGCTTGGAGGACTAGGCACTACAAGTCCCATCATCCTTGGCAACTGGCCCTGCTGGAGCTGATGGAGGTTGGAAGTTGGAAAATCACCAGTTAAGGGAAGGAGGCCTTAAGCAGTGCTTGGGAAAGGAGCAGATCACAAAGAAGAACTGGATATTTTAAAAAAGTAACTCTCATATTAATGCTAGTCAGGCGGACAAGCAGCTATACAGAAATGGGCATCCCTTTTTCCATCACACAAAAATTATAACTTACCCTCGGCAAGGATCCAAGACGATGGCCCTTGGTCGTGGAACACGGGCCACCACAGAGCGATTAGAGCCATTCACAGCCATTGAACTGATAGTCTGATTTAGATAGTCACTGTAATAAAGCCTGTTGCTGATCCAGTCAAAGGCAATGCCATCCGGAGTTCCCAAATCTTAAGACACAGAGAGCAAAACAATGTAGGGAACAAATAAATCCCTGTGTGAAAACCACCATAAAATGCACCAAAACGCTCTTATTCTAGCTTCAACAGTCTTTAATGGGACTTTCGTTAAGCTATTCACCATGACCCCCAGATCTCTTTCCTGGTCAGTCACTGACAGTTCAGGCCCCATTACTGTACCTGGGAAGACTGCTCATTGTAATCCCCTTGTTTTTACCACCACAAACAATTTGGTGCCGTCACCAAATTTAGATGCCTCACACTTAACCCCTACCACAAGATCATCTACACCAGAGCTTTCCAAACTTTTCAAGTTGGTGACACATTTTTTGGACACGCATCATTTCGCGACACAGTAATTCGGTTTTGCATCATTTCGTGATTGCAGTAATTCAGTTTTACTAACAAACTGGAGGTTCAACTAACCCTTTCCAGCCCCAGGAGGAGCACGGGGAGCATTCGTGTGACACACCTACACACTGCAGTAGGCGCACTAACGTGTCGCGGCAGTTTGGAAAGCTCTGATCTACACTATCCATTTATTCCTCTTCTATGCTTCCTGTAAGTTAACCAGTTACTGATCCATAAGAAGACCTGTCCTCTTATCCCATGACTTCTAAAGCTTACTTAGGAGTCTTATCAAAAGCTTTTAGAGTGTCAAGTATACAATGTTCACCAGATCACTCTAGATCACTTTGAACTTTCACCTGAGTAAATATTTATAAGACTAGGCTGCAATAAAACTCCTGGTTTCTGATGTTTAATTATATTTACCTGATGCCACTACAGTGGGATTACCCATTCCTGAGAAGATACTAACATAACTGATTCTTCCTGTCCCTGCAGGAGAGCTTTGAGTGAAGTAGATCACGTTGTTCACACTGTCGTAGTCCAGAGCTACTGCAGTTCTCAATACGTTCATTGTACGAAACGGAGGGCTGTGATTCTCAGGGTCCAGATGGATGCTGCTAATGGCGTTCTCCAAAGCAAAGATCAGGTAGTTGTCCGTCGAGACAGAACACCTCTTGCCGTCGCTTTCTAGGAACCCAAACGCACACCCACATTTTGGCGCTTGCGTATCAGGTAGTGCAAAGCACAGGTGAGAACAGCCTCCGTTGTTCTCCAGGCAGGGGTTGTTGTTGATGTCGGCAGGCGACAGCGACTGATAATGGCTGTTGTAAATGGTAACATCCCTCAGCCAATCGATGTTGTCTCTTATAACTGTTGGCGGCTCGCTATTGCCTGGCTCTTTGCTGGCTTGGAAGATTTTCTTCAAGTTTCTATCCACCCAAATCATGGAATTTTCAAAAATAGTAATGCCATAGGGAGTTGGGTAACGGCTGCCGTAGCGGACGATCTCAGGCTCTCCACCGTCATGTGGGATTCTTGCAATCATGTCTAAAGAATCGTCCACCCAATAAATGTATCCGTTGCTGTGATCTACTGCTAAGCCACGTGGGGTCACAATGCCTTCAGAGACCAGCACAGTCCTGTTAGTGCAGTCAAGAAGGGCACGTTCTATTTTGGGGTTCTGTCCATAGTCTGCCCAAAAGAGGAATCTGTTTTTGGGGTCGACTACAATATGCCTCGGCATATCCACAGTGGTTTTAAGCAGAACGCGGCGATAAGACGTATTTAAGCGAAGAACTTCTACAAATGTCCCAGTCAGGAATGCATTGGTAAAATAGAGATTTCCTATGTGCAATGAAATAAAACAAAACACTAGTATGATAACCTAGTACAGAAAGTATATAATTTTTCAGGATGGTCCTGTAATGTTCTTGATTTTAATCAGATTTTTCTTAGTCATAATTTATTCAAGGTGTTTATTTCAACCACTTTTTAGGGTCAAACTCTTACATCAGTTTCCAACATGCTAAAAAAAGGTGTTACATCTGAATACCTAAACCATGGTCAACGGATGCCCACAAATCAGTTGGGTTTGAACTGGATTTGCAAACTTTGTGGTTTGCATGATTAAATTTTACATCCTTACTCAGCAAACCATGGTAAAGGCAGTTTCCCTGGCTCTTCCTGAAGGGTTGCAAGCAGCTATACCTGTGTCTTCCTGCACACATCCTTCCAGGGCCAGCCTTAGATTCACAGATTTCACATTGTTTCACTTGAATTTCCTATTGCCCACATTCATATGTAATGCTAAACCATTTCTTAACATTACAGGAACAAGCACCAGTGAGTCTCAGGCTCCCCTCCCCCTTCTCTTCTGTAGGCTGGATCCTTATTTGTCCCCAACACTGTGGGCCAACTTTGACAGGTGGGCAGGACACAGTTTGGGCGAAATAGCCTCATGGGTCAAACCGAAACCTTTGCCAGGCTACATTTGACCCTTAAGCTGTAGGTTTCCCATCCCTGCTTTAACAGGTCATTATAATTATTCTTCATGTTACTTGATTCTTGGCATAAGTGCTTCTGAAAGATAAGTATTAGAAACAAGTTTGTTAAGCAGCAGTAATACTGACCAGCTACCCAATCAATTGCAATACCACGGATTCCATTGAGTCCTATGCCATCTGTGATGACGTTCCTAAAATAAGAACCGTCTGGCTTGATTTTGCGTATTGCATTCTGAGACGGAGTTCTGCTGCTGAAGTCACACCAGTAAATGAAACCAGAAGGGATGTGGACATCCACATGTAGTGCGTTTCTCCCTGAAAAATAGTGAGTAAGGAAGCAGGTCGTTTAATTCATTGTATTAAAATGCACTGCTTAGGTAATGGAAAAGCTAAAGTCCCAATGAACCCTGACACTGTCAACAACTCTGAGGAGCCCACCGTTCAAGCAGAGCCTCTGCATGCCAGCACTCCAGTCGTGGCACCAGAGGACTCCATACTGGTTGTCTGAACTTACAGCTACATCACAGACCACAAGGTGGAAATCCTCAGGAATACAAGAACAGAAGAAACAATGAGCCAGACGGGAACTCCAGAGGCACCAGAAAAGTGCCCAGCTAGTCTCAGAAGGAAAGGGAAGTCTGTGTAAATGCCTGTCCAGATCAGGGCCTGGCTGACAGCCAGAAAAGGCTGTAGAATCTACCAGTGTTTCCAAAACTTGGGTCTCCAGCTGGTTTTGGACTACAACTCCCATCATCCCTTGCTAGCAGGACCAGTAGTCAGGGATGATGGGAACTGTAGTCCAAAAAGAGCTGGAGATCCAAGTTTGGGAAACACTGGCCTAGATCCTATTTAATAAGATCTCAGTCTAGGTTATTCCTGGTGCACCAGCTCTCCTGGGTCTCTCTTCTGGAAGTCTTCCTTGTGTTCAGTCAGCACCTGAGTTTCTACCCTTTACAGACATGCTGACGTGATGTTGCACAGAGAGTATTTAACACCTGAAACCACTTATCAAGGTGTTTTGTCCCAATAACTTGGACAACTTCCACTCCAATACTTGTGGCCTCCATAGCAATTGTGTAGAAACTATGCAAATGATTGGTGAGGACATTTAAAATGCTACAGTAGAGAGGAAGACCCTGTGGCTCTCCAGATATTGTTGGAAAACAACCCCAACCAGCATGGCCAATGGTCAAGGAGGAAGGCAGTTGGGAGTACAGCAGCATCTGTGTTATGGTCTCCCTGTGTAGCACTGCTATACAATTACTAGAATCTGAATCTGCCCTCTGTTCCCATGTTCCAGGCTTTGTAGACTCTAGCCTATTTATAAATTGGCTTAAATCGAAACGCTTCTGCTTAGCTGGTTTGCGCACTTGACTTTTAGTCTCAGGACATTAAATACACGCGTTTTACAGGAAAGACACAGAAGGCATTATCTATCTGCAACAGTAGATTATGGCACTAAGCATAAAAGGATTTTGCTCGTCTCCTGTAATCTCAACCTACCCCTTCCTGCCATGGGGACCATGGCTTCAGAATGGTCAGATGCCTCTAAGCTAAAGCCTTTAATTGCAGACAACATGGAAACGACGACAAAGGAGCTGTAAGGGGAGCAGGTCCTGTTGTCCGGATTTAACCGGAA
Organism: Podarcis bocagei; assembly: GCF_964188305.1. Classification (NCBI taxonomy): domain Eukaryota; kingdom Metazoa; phylum Chordata; class Lepidosauria; order Squamata; family Lacertidae; genus Podarcis; species Podarcis bocagei. Next base: position 114,308,783 of record NC_138125.1, read on the forward strand.
CCCAGTAGCACAGGCACAAGAGAAGTGTCCACCAGGCACAGGCAGGCACAGTTGCTGACAAGTCCCAGGGTTGTTGCTGCAGCCGTTTGAGGAACCAGCAGAATCTATAAAGCAGGGAGAGAGAAGAATACATAGGAACCAATATTTAACGGCGAGTCACGAGCACCCAGAAGCAGTATCAAAAAAGGGGACGGCAATCTTGGATTGTAAATGAAATAAGAACCTTCCCAAGCTACTAGTAAAAAAAAGAAAACGTATTTTTAAAGAAATCCAAAAGTAACAACAGATTGCCGCAAGTGAATTAAACTCCCACTTTATGGACCAACTTGTTAACAATAAACATGTATGAGAGAAGAATTATATTTGGCAATTTGTAATCTAGGGCCGTGATTGTGGAGTTCTCTTCTCGGGGAAGCCCACTTTGAAATCTCTCTTCCTGCCCTTAGTACAAAGATGGAAGCATAGCTCGTCAGGTGGGCTTGCTGTCTGTGACCATGGCGCAGTGGGCTGCAAGAGTGTTGCTTGAGGCTGCTATGTTTTAAGAAAGTGAGATTTTATTTTATTTTACTCTGATAACTTTACTGGATTTGATAGGGTGTTTAAAAATAAAATAAAATTGTAAGGTTCCACAAGAGTCAAAACTGGCTTGTTTGGTTTGATAAAAGCTTTTAAAATAAACCAACAAACAACAATAAATGTACAGCTGAAATGAAAATTTCTTCCTTCCAATGCCCCAGCTCAATCTGGATAGCTAACCCAACCCCAATCCAGTAATCTGACGCTTTTACCTGCACAGGTAAAAAAAAAACTTGTAGTTAACACTTGTTCCCTCTGGATTTTTGTTTATTTAGCTATTATTTAAAGCACTGTACTTGACACTGAGGAACAAACTCAACAGCAATTCAAAATTAGGAATTTGTGAAACCTTCTCACAGGTGACATCTTATACTCACTGTCTCGATAATACACCCGGAGGCATTTCAGTCCTGAAACATTGTCTCTCAACACCACTTTGTTTGCTCCTGTGGACTTGTCAACCCGCTCAATGACCTCATAATCCCGGTCAGTGTAGTACAGGAAAGAACCATAGACCGCCACTCCCCACGGGTGAGAGAGGTGAACAACCAGCGTTATCCGATTAGTGCCATCCACGTTCCCTCGTTCAATCTAGGAGGTAAAGGACATGGACTGTATTACAACTGACTGCAAAGTCAGATCTCTGTCCACAAGAATTCCACGCCAGAAATTAAAGTATATCTAGGTCTGGCAGTTAAATTTCCAGTTATGACTGAACGGTTTTCAGAAACACCCAAAATTCATCCCAAATAAAAACCATTTGGATCATATAAACAGAAGTGTAAGCTCCACTGGATACCATGGGACTTAATTCCGTGGGTAGACATTCACAGAATTGTTCTGCTAAGCATTCCTATTAACTCTAGAAATTAATCATCCGCTAAACATTTGCAATGCAGTATTTATTCCAGAGCTACCCGAAGCTGCACACTAAATACTTTGTGATGGATCCATCTCTTCCCTCCTCAACGTTAACCACCTCATCATTTCTGTTTTAAAGCTCATAACTCTTTGGCTGTGATAAGTAGCAGAAGTCAGAACCACAAACATACCCAAGTTTATATGTGCATACATACCACTCCGGTGCTTGTGACTGGCCAGTACAGCTTTTGTTCCTTGATATCAATGGTGATAAACTCCACATGGTCCAGATTACCAGTGAAGAGGGTTTGGATACCTGAGCCATCCATATTTGCACTGCCAATCTTGGCTGGGACCCCACTGTCAGTTCCATGGTCCGTCCAATACAGCTTCCTGCAAAGTAATGTTATTTCAATCATCAAGCAAGCAGGAAATGAGGGTTTTCAGTAACCAGTGTGTGTGTGTGTGTGTGTGTGTGTGTGTGTGTGTATGCATTTAGAGTTTTGGCATTCTGGTTGCAATCCTATGCACACCGACCTAAGAGCAGGCTCCTATGGCCTCAGACTTTCTTCTGAGTAGGCCTTTATAGAATTGCTTTGTGGAATTCTTATTGAAGTGTGTATAACAACACTCCTCATTTTATATTAGTACAAAATGACGTGTTTTACTACAGATGGTGTTTGGACATACAGTGGTACCCCGCAAGACGAATGCCTCGCAAGACGGAAAACCCGCAAGACGAAAGGGTTTTCTGTTTTGGAGGCGCTTTGCAAGACGAATTTCCCTATGGGCTTGCATCGCAAGACGAAAGCCCATAGGGAAATGCTGGCGGTCAGGAGCAAAGACTTTCGCCCACAGCCGGCCTTCAGAAGAGGACCTCTTCTGAAGGCCGGCGAAGGGCAAAAGTCTTTGCTCCCCCCCCGCCTGCCTTCCCCCCGCCTGCCCCGGGCGATTTTAAAATGCTGGCGGGCGGGAGCGAAGCGTTCGCTGCCGACCCCCAGCATTTTAAAATCTCCCCCTGTCCCGGGGAGATTTTAAAATGCTGGGGGTCGGGAGCGAAGCGTTCGCTGCCGACCCCCAGCATTTTAAAATCTCCCCGGGACAGGGGGAGATTTTAAAATGCTGGGGGTCAGGAGCGAAGCGTTCGCTGCCGACCCCCAGCATTTTAAAATCTCCCCGGGACACGGGGAGATTTTAAAATGCTGGGGGTCGGGAGCGAAGCGTTCGCTGCCGACCCCCAGCATTTTAAAATCTCCCCGGGACACGGGGAGATTTTAAAATGCTGGGGGTCGGCAGCTGCTGGGGGTCGGCAGCGAACGCTTCGCTCCCGACCCCCAGCATTTTAAAATCTCCCCGGGAAGCGCTCCCGCTGCCCCCGGACCTCTTTTGAAGCAAGCGGCTGCAGGGAGATCGCTTCTCTCCGCAGCCGCTTGCTTCAAAAGAGGTCCGGGGGCAGCTGGAGCGCTTCCCGCTGCCCCCGGACCTCTTTTGAAGCAAGGGGCGGTGGGGAGAAGCGATCTCCCCGTGCTCCGAAGCCGGGCGGGGGGGTGGGAACACCTGCCCCAGCCACCCCGCTTCGGAACGCTGCTCCGAAGCGGGGTGGGGGGGCGGGAGCACCTGCCCCAGCCGCCGGGCTTCGTAGCGCTGCTGCGAAGCCGGGTGGGGGGTGGGAACACCTGCCCCAGCCACCCCGCTTCGGAACGCTGCTCCGAAGCGGGGTGGGGGGCGGGAGCACCTGCCACAGCCGCCGGGCTTCGTAGCGCTGCTGCGAAGCCGGGCAGGGGGTGGGAACACCTGCCCCAGCCACCCCACTTCGGAACGCTGCTCCGAAGCGGGGTGGGGGGGGCGGGAGCACCTGCCCCAGCCGCCGGGCTTCGTAGCGCTGCTGCCAAGCTGGGCGGGGGGTGGGAACACCTGCCCCAGCCACCCCGCTTCGGAGCAGCGTTCCGAAGCGGGGTGGGGGGGCGGGAGCACCTGCCCCAGCCGCCGGGCTTCGTAGCGCTGCTGCGAAGCCGGGCGGGGGGTGGGAACACCTGCCCCAGCCACCCCGCTTCGGAACGCTGCTCCGAAGCGGGGTGGGGGGGCGGGAGCACCTGCCCCAGCCGCCGGGCTTCGTAGCGCTGCTGCGAAGCCGGGCGGGGGGGTGGGAACACCTTCTGAAGGCGGACGGGGGGCGAAAGTCTTTGTCCCCCCCTGCCTGCCTTCTCAGGGGCTTTTAAATCGCCCCGGACAGCGGAGAAGTCCTCCGCTGTCCGGGGCAATTTTAAAATGCCGCCCATCAGCATTTTAAGATCGCCCGGACAGCGGAGAAGTCCTCCGCTGTCCCAGGGTTTTTTAAAATGCTGGGGGTGAGAAGAAAAGCCCTTGTCCCCCCCCCCCCAGCCTTCAGAAGAGGTCCGGGGACAGACTGTCCCCGGACCTGGTCTGAAGGCGGTTTCCCTAGGAACGCATTAATTGATTTTCAATGCATTCCTATGGGAAACCGTGCATCGCAAGACGAAAAAACCGCAAGACGAAGAGACTTGCTGATCGAATTAATTTCGTCTTGCGAGGCACCACTGTAATGTTAAACCAAATGGCTTAGCGCTACAACAATTACGAGCCTCAGTAACCCTCAGGCTTGTTGGCTTCCGCTTCCCTCTCTTGGCCACAAAGAGACCGGACGTTTCCTCAGTTTAATGTGCTGTTCAAACCCAAAACTGTGATTAAACTTAAGTATGGTTAGTTGAAAGAAGCCAGCTTCATAAACTGTGCTTTGGAGTTGGTTTGTCTCAGCTAGTCTGGGATCCAGTGACCAGGAAAGCAGGAAAGTGACCTCCCTGGGAAACAAACCTGGTAGCGAGGAATATAAAACCTTGACAGAGCCAGAAACAATTTATTGAACTTACCCATGAATGGGATCCAAGGTTATACCAACTGGCCTTCCAGATCCTGCAGCAGTACCATCATTGGTGATTAGTGTTTTTCGATAAATTACTTCTCTGTGGAGTGTTAGTACCTACCAAATGAACCGTATGGCACAGAAATTAAGGAAGGCACTTTAAATCACAATTTGCACACTTGCTGGCACAGCAGTGAACCTATAAGCAACTTAGCTGAGGTGTTAAACCAAATATTTTTTGATCCTAAAATTGTTATCCTGAAGATAATAATGGCTTACCTCAATGGACTGTGTGGCAGGGTTATTGTAGTACAGATTTCCAGATATCCAGTCTAAAGCAAGGCCCATAGGGGAACCAACAATAGATGCTGGGGCAAATATTGTCCTGTTTGTTCCATCTGACTTCACTCTATGAATTTCCCCCTGAAGATAGAAAAAAAAAAAAAAGCCAAGCGTTGAAAAAGCATGAACGTCTTGCACATGTGTATTGTAGAGTGTTACAAGCTCTAAGGAGGAATATTTGGGTCTACTACAAATTGAATGTAAAAAAGAACCAAATAAAACAAAGCGCTCTAATTAGACACTTTCTATACATAGAAGTTTGTCCCACTGCACAAACTCCCAAGGAAGTGTATTTAGGATGGCAGCTACTGTCTGATAAATGAAAATCAATGTGCCAGTCCTAAACAGTGATGTAAAGAATCACGAGTAGAGAGAAAAGGAGGCTCCAAATGCAAAGAATCCTGAGAACCGCAGTTTACCCCTCAGAGAGCTACACAAACTAGTTCCCAGGATTCTTTGGGGGAAACCATATGGTTTAAATGCTAGTCCTACTCTGTGTAGACCCACTGAAGCTCATGGACACATCTAATTTGGGTTCGTTAATTTCAGTGAGTCTACTCTGAGCACGACTTAGCTGAATGCAACTCATTGTGCATGAATGCGACCTTGATATAGTTTGCCACCATAGGGGGCTCTTTCAGCGAAAATGTGAGTCACAAGTGCAGTTAAGAATAAAATATTTTTTAAAAAAAAAAAATTGCAGGCCTGACATTTGGCAGCTCTTCCAAGCAAGCCAAATAATGAATTCGGCTTTCGTAATAGATTGCAATGAATGACCTGCTTCACAAGATGGCGTCTGCCTACCTGCCAAGCAGAGGGTGGCAAAACAGGCAAAGTACAATAAGACATTTGGGGCTGCCCTGCAGATAAAAGTCAGTATGCCTATCAATGGGCTAAAGCATCAATTCCTTACACCAGTTTTTACAAAGCAGAGCGCTTCGAACCAACAGCTATACAAAGCAACTGCATTTTACTTACTGGATTTTCGACCCAGTAGATCATCTGTTCCGAGTCGTCAAAGTCAACATCATATCCATTCTGCACTCCTGCTATTGGAACCATTGCATCATTGGTCTTCTCCTCGGGGTTCAGAGAAATGCCGTAAATTATGTTATCTCTTACGGCTATAAGGAACGGCTCTTCGACTGCAAAACAGCATGACAAGCAGCAAAATTTTACTCTGCTGTATTTCCTAAAAATAAGAAAATGTAATTCTCTGGCTTGTTAAATTTTGGGGGGAAATTCAGCTCATTGAAACACACGTATGAACACAGTAGAATGTTTTATACCAGGTCAGATTATTTGTGCATCCAGACCAGTATTATTGACTCTGACTAACAGTGGCTCTCCAAGCTCTGTTGCGAGGTATTTTTATTTAATTTTAATAGAGATGCCTGGGATCAAACCTGAAACCTTTAACATAAAAGGCGTGTCTCTCCACCACTGAGCTTTGGTCCCTTCCTATAAGGCATCCATGTCCTCAAAGCACTCATTTTGGAGCAGTCCGCTTGAAATCGGCATCCAAGAGAGACTCAAGTCTTTGTCACCTTTGCAGCTACTCTGCGTTTCAGCAGCCGTTGCCCTATTTTTTGACTTGCAAGCACGAAGTCAACTCCAATAGCAGATACTTTCCTCTCCCCACACAGCCCTTCAGAGATCAAAGTGTGGCCTATCACAGAGGCCTGAAATGTCCTGAAATTCTGAACCGCTTGCATATTAAGAGACCCGGACCACCGTACTACTACACAGCTCTACTGCTTAAAAAAAGGAGGATGGGGAGCAAAAAATAATAATGGTTTTAACAGCTTCACAGTGAAAGGAGGGAAACACAAAAATGTTCAAGGGTTGCATATCATGGATCAAACTGCTATGCGATGATTAAAAAAACAAGAAAACAGTGCTGCTTGGGACTTTGTGCTTTTCTGTCATCGTGACGGTTTGCAATACTGGCTCCACCAATTAGCTGCAACAATATCACTGTGGTGAAAAGAAAACAATGCAAGCAAAACGCGACTCAGCGCAGTTGCTGAAAGTTTCTTGTTGGCAAGCTGAACTAAACAATGTCAGCAAGGATTACAGCCCCAATCAATCTCTGCAGGGGAAAAGGTCAAGCCCACCCCACCCCACCCCACTCTTTCCAAATCCTGAATGAGAATGTGTAATACTTGTGTTTGTTAAGATCTGCTCTTCTCTGTTAAAACCACTGTGCAGTGCATGTTAACTCAGAAGCTGAGTCCTGCTGGGCTGGATCCAAAAGGTTCTTTCCATCAGTGGAAAGAAGTCCTTCTATCACTTCTTCCATTGAGGAAGCTCATTCTCCCAGAGAAAAGGGAACCTTAGGCTCCTAACCACTGTTTCCAGAGACGCTTAGTCCCAGGTATGGAGGCATAGGATTGCAGTGTTAAGCATCCAGTAAGGATGCTCAAATCCCATGGAAATCTATCCTATTGAAGTCTCATGACCCATGGCCTGCCAGAGCATCTCCAAGGAAGTTAGGTATTCTTGTGCATTATCAAGTCCAATCGACTGAACTCTAACATTTATCATAATACAGTATGTTTTCAGTGTATAGCAGAAAAGTCTACAGAACGTGGAGTCCTACACATATTAAATGCATGTAACGCAAAGTTTGAAATGTTTTCAAAATACATGCCTACTGATTCAGGTTTGGCGGTCTAATTTTATAAACTGCATTTGCACAGTGTTTCCTGAAAACGATAACAACAAAATCTGGGAGATTTGCTCCCCTATACTCTGCTGAAATACCAGAAATACCAGTCTTTCCCTGATAGTGGCATGTTTTGTGGTTTTCTTTTTCTCTCCAGCTACAGTTCCCGTGACCCCACCTCTCATGCAGTTCACATGATCAGGAGAGAGAGTCCAGCCAGATGGGCAGGCGCAGGAATAAAACCGTGGTCCTGATGCAGAAAGCAAGCACAGGTGGCTGCAGGGGGATGAGCTGCAAAAATTGATACCTGGGAGAGAGAGAAATAAAAGCACTGATAAGGTAAATTGGAAAAAAGCAGAGCAGTAGCGTAGCATGATATGAAATGAGGGAATTAGGCAAGACCACTGGTTTGTCACATCTGGCTTTTTACATCAAGCTGAGACTAGTTATTGATGGCGTCTCGGTACATCTTAAGGCAGCCCTGTTCAGGGAAGTTTTTAATATGTAACGCTGTACTGTTTTTAACATTGATTGTGAGCCGCCCAGAGTGGCTGGGGAAACTCAGCCAGATGGGCGGGGTATAAATAATAAATTATTATTGTTATTATTATTATTACTATTATTACTATGTCCCAGAATCTTGGTTTGCATTGAAAACCTTTATTTTTAGGTTATACTCGATGGATGGAGTGAATAATGTTTATCTATAGCAGACAGACGAAGAATTTGAAGTTCTTTAGCTTCTTACCTCCTTTCTCTCACTCTTAAATATTTTTTTATTCCTTTTTCTCTATCTCTTCCCCTTCCTTTCTCGTTTTAGTTTGGACAAAAAAAGATACTTGACAATAATCTTTGCATTTTTCTTTATAAACCCTAATAAAAACCTTTTTAAAAAAAGAAAGAAAAGAAACCTATACTTTTAGAACAACAGTAGGGATTTGGAAGGAAAGCTGCTTATGAGGCCCTTTAAATAGGTCTGTTTTCTCTTAACTCCTTGTACTCATGAACCTCATCCACGCCAATCATTCAAAGCATCCTTATACCGCTTTAACAATCATGGCTTCCTCCAAAGAATGCTGGGAACAGTAGTTTTCTAAGGGTCTCCTAACAGTTGGAGCTGCGCCTGTACTTAAAAAAATAAATAATAAATAGATGACCTGACATCATTGTGACATCAGGGGACTGACAGATGGACAATCCCACCCACATGTCAAAATGGCCTGCAGGGGCTGGAGCCTCTTTCCCACCCCTGCTTTAGCGCTGTGGCCCTGGAGAGTTTGCCCAATTTCATCGCTGGAAGTATCCAAAATATTCTTGATGACTACTAATATTTACACTGGATGGTTTTGCTTTTCTGTTGCAAAATCGTAACTGGCTGAGCTTACCGGCCGGCTGCTTCACAGGATGAACTGCAACAATGCCCAGAGGCTGGCGGATATTATAAACCATCACGGTTTGATTTCTTCCATGCCACTTGTTGGCTCGAAGTACTCGGTGGGTGTATTGGTCCGTCCAGTATACAAAATCTTCAAAAAGGGTCAGCGCGTGAGGATGCCGCAACACCTAAAAGAAGGGCCACGGGCTCAGTTTCATTTTAACACTGTTGCTATTACAGTTGTTACTGGTATCCAGAATAAGTGGCACAGCACAGAAATCTCTACAGCTACTCTCAAGTATAATTTCTCCCACGACCCAATAAAATATGAGAAATAATGTTAAGCATCGCTCCAGGCTGCGGGACTTTTATATGCTATGCACAAAGATGGAAGGACCCGTTCTTGCCAACAATGGAAGAATGGCTGTTAAAATTAACGGACTTAGCTGAGAGATGTTGACATGTTTAATTAACATGTTTAATCAGAGAAAAGCCATTGTTAACATTTGTTAAAGATTGGAAACCTCTCATTGACATTTTGAGTGAAAAAGAAATAATGACATTTGGATTTGAGGATTGAAGATGATGTTTGTTTATAGAAAGTGGCTTTGTTGGGTCTTATATTGGAGGGGATAAAGTGAATATTGTTAATAGTGGACGGACGAGGAATCAGGAGTCCCTTACCTTCTGGATTTTATTCCCCACTCTCTCTTTTAACCTCTTTTCTATTTCTTTTCCTCTATTTCTCTCTTTCTCCTTATTTCTTTCTCTTCCCCTCCTTTTTCTTTATGTTTTTATTGTATTTAGATCAAAGTCTTAGTTTGGATAAAACAGAGGAAACAATATTTGATACTGTTTTGTTAGTTTTCTCTATACGTAAACCCTAATCAAATTTATTCCGAAAAGAAAAAGAAATCATATAAGCCTCACTCCTTAGTTTTGCTCTCTTGTGCTTAGATTGAAAAGTTCTCTTCTTATGAAAGCCATGTTTTGGGGTCCCAAAAATCACGATACGGTGGGATGTCTGAATTCTGCAAATGTGTTAAGTCTTTTTAAGTTCAGTAGACTTCGTCAGCCTTAAGCCAACACCTACAAGACAAAGTTGCCCTATGTTCTTCCTCTCCAAGCACTGCATCCCATACAGGAACTAGACAGCAAGACACAGGACTTTTTTAAATAAGTGACTTTTAAGCAATATATTGTAGGCTAATGGCTTCAGAAATCTGTCATGGTGCAGTGGACAGGTGTTGGACTTGGACGCAAGAGTTTTGGAGTAAAGTCAGAAGATTGGGACCTGCTGCCTCACCACAGAAGAACACAGAAGCCATTTGCACCATACAGGAATCCATGGTCACACCCTGCGCCCCCGGCCAATGTTCTTGTTTTTTCCCTTTTCATACCAAGTCACTTGCCACCACCTGGCGCCTGTTGTTTCCATTGTAATCACAGAAATCAATGTAGTCGAGATAGGCGTCGGCAAAATATAGCAGCTTGTTTGGGTAATCGATGGAAAGTCCATTGGGCCAATAGATCTTCTTACTGACGATGGTGGTTCGTAATGTGCCATCCATGCTTGCTCTTTCAATTCGGGGATTCCGGCCCCAGTCTGTCCAGAACATCACGTGAGCACTGTGGAAAACAACTGATTAACGATCGCAGGAACAATGGTACCACTGGTACAGTCGGAAATGTCAAAGGACCTCATTCACAAAAGCTGCTTTTGGTGTACTGAAAGGTGCTATAGTGTAATGGCTAAGAGAGAGAGCCAAGGGCCAGAAAGTCCCTGGTTTGAATCTTGCCTCTGCCAAGAGCTCACTTAGGCGGCCTTAAGGCAAGCCAAGCCCTTGGCCTTAGTCCCCTGCCCAGCTTTCCTTGGGGCCCAAATGGGGCTATTTTCTGCCTAATTTCTCTATTTTTAGGGCAGAGTTCAGACAGCCCAACCCAGAAACACTTGTCATCACACACTGCCCCTAGTTTTAGCCTTGAAATCAGCCTCATCAGGGCTTCAGAAATGTAATAAGCAACCACATTAATTAAACTAGACTTTGTCAAGATGCTTGCTGTGGTTCCGACACCAAGTTGATTTAATACATTTCCACAAGAACCCCAGACCTGAAAGAAGTGGAACTGACTGCTTCTAAACAAAGGAGTCAAAGATATATAAACCTCAATTTATAAAATGTGCAAAAGAGGAAAAGATCCTGCATTTGCAAAAAAGAGAGAGAAAGAGAGAGAGAAGCATATACTCTTTCAAAAAGATACATGCAGAGCAAGGTGTCTCAGCCCATGTTTCCTTATGTCCTTTGACCCCTTTTCTCAAAACTTACTGTCTATGGAAAACAAGGAGCAAAAAATAATAATAGCATCTAGGTTGAAGCAAAACAGCATCTCTGCTCTTGAAGCAAGCCCAGCAAGCTGCTAACTCTCCAGAATGCTCCACTGTTTCTCAAACTGAACTAACACACAACCTAAATTGAACTAACACACAATGCCCATTCCGATCGTCAGGAGGAGGGGGGGTTGCGGGATCCCGACACCGCCCACACTCCCTCGCGAGGCGAGTGCCAGCCTCGCGGGAAGCCCCGGGATTCCCCCAATTAGCATACCCTGTGGCGCCAGCCAATCGGCTGGCGGCAGGGGCGGGCCTTAGAAAGGCCACTTAAGGTCAGGGCAGCCCTCGGCTCGCCCCTTTTTCGCCCGGGAGACCACGCGGTTTCCCACCCACCCTCCCTTTAGGTTTTGCCACCGATCTTGCTATGGGCTTCGGCTGGTCGCCGCAAGGGGCCTGGTAGGAGTTTTTCCATTTGGCTAATTGGCTGGTTTTGTGAGCCACTTGGTTTTTTCACCTACCTCGTAGCAAATCGTCACAACTCACTTGGTTTTGGCGGTAGGCATTGGCCGGGGTATTGTCATGCAGATGAGGTTGGGGGGGAGGAACGCCATCACCTCCCCCAATGCTTGAAGGGTAGTTCGTTAAAGGACTCCGAGGGGCGACGCCTCGTCCGAAACCTACGGAGGCTAGGGCCTAAAGCGCGCCCCCGAGCGGTAACCCCTCGGGGAGCGCCTAGGGATACGCATCTCGGGTGGCTCCCCCTGTTGGTGTTTAACCCTTCCCGGTTAGACCGGATAGTCAGTTAGGGGCCAATGCCTAAAGCCAATACCCTTCTCTCCCGCTTACCGGCTGAAAAATTGGTTGCCTTAAGAGAGCTTATCGGCCAAATGCTGCCCCTAAAGAAGGTCACCTTGAGACAAATTCAATCTCTCCTGGGGCATCTCAACTTTGCCTGCCGGGTGATCTCCCCCGGTCGTCCTTTCTGCGGCCGCCTAGCAAAGCTGTCCACGGGCTTACGGTCACCCCATCATAGGGTACGCCTTTCTAAGGCGGTAAAGGCGGACCTCCTCATTTGGTTACAATTCCTGGAGGGGTTCAACGGCATATCGTCCCATTAACCTAAATCGCTGTGTCCGTTGTCTTTATTTATTCCACCTGTGGGGGGGGGGAGGGAATAGCCACGCAACCTAGTTCATGGAGAATATATAAAGTTGGGATCGTAAAGCCCCTCAACTCTTCAAATAATCTCTTATGTAAATAAGTGACTGATGCATTTTCAAATATACCATGCAAACAATAAAAAGTGTTTGCTAAATGTATCTATGATGACTAACCCAAGCCGGCCAAAGAGTTGGATTTATTGGGCTGGCATGGTTGGGTCAGACCATTTCCTACAGCTTATGGAATAGGAGGACCATAGAACATAGCCAGAACTACACCTAATGTCCTATGAATTTCACATTCCCTGTATAAGGAGCTGCTTAACAATCGGGTGAACTGGAAGTGGTCAAGTGGCACAAGATGGCCAGTCTGATCCAAAACCCACAGATTTCAATCTGCGTACTTTGCTTAGGGTTAAGCTTTAGACAACACTTCTGGGAGAACTCAACAACAACTTCTGGGAATGTGGTCAAGTGGCTTGACTACTACACCTCATACAAACACCAGCAAATGGTAATATAACACTACAGTTTGTTCATTCAGTAATTCTTTGCTAAATTGCCCTTCCCAAGGAAGCAAGTATCCCATTGTCGAAAGGTGCCTTTTGAAAAAAGGAGAAAACCTTACTCTGTCCTGGGATCTAACACTAGTCCCCTTGGGTTTGTTACATTTTCACTGATCAGCACTGTCCTGTGGCTCCCATCGAGTCTGGAGACCTCGATTGTCTCAAGAACGAAGTCTGTCCAGTAAAGATTGCGGCCTACCCAGTCCACTGCGATGCTTTCTGTTACGGTAACACCACTGTCAAGTACCTGCCGGAAACCATGAAGGAACAAGTTAGTGCTCTTGCAGTTTGCTACAGCCAAAATGAGTGAAAATTAATGAACTGTCTATGGAAAAGAAAAGGAGCAGCTTCGTTCTTATTGACAGCAAAAAGAGAGCTATGCTGTGTAACTCATGTTCCCAAAGAGACTAATTCACTGCAATGAAACGATTCATTGCTGTTCTAAAACTACTACAAACAAATAGCTTATGGCTGGAAGCAGTTGGCCTGCTCTCATATTCAGATAGTATTTGAGTAACGTTAATGGTACATTAATAGCTCAAGAGAAGCAAGAGGACTTGGCAGTAGCAAAGGGTTAAACAAAAGTCACAAGTACTATCAATTATGTACTAGGAAATATAGTGCCCTGTGCATTTTTAGCTTGTTTCCTTTATTATGGGAAGAATCTACCCAGCAGTGTGCTGGAAGTAAAACTGCTGTACAAAACGCTTAGAGACAGATTCATTCAAAAACTTGCAAGCATCAAGAAAATGAAACCCTTGCGGATTGAAACAAGGGACAGACATCAAATGAAACAAGCAAATCCTCTACCCAGTCTGCAACATTTAGCAGTCATGCAGGCTTATCCCCACAGTGCATAACAGAGCTCTGTTTTCTACTCCCTTTCCCAACAGCGTACGTACATAACAAGCGCTAAGGCAGGGCACTGTGAGAGATGGGTCTACCACAAATTATGATGTCAAATTTCCCACATCTGGGGAAATCGCAGAGGTCAGCACATGCCTTTGTGTGGCTCTATTCACTCCACTGGGTCAAAGAATGCAAACAATGACGTTTGCCATGGGAATAAGTCCCTTCATGCATTACACAAATGAAAACAGCTGGCTCCACCATTTCAGCATCTCTGCATTGCATGAACATCTGTAAAGACGTTAGCTATGGCACAAATGAAGAAGTGGACACACACACACAGGGGTGCCATGCAATTGTGACATGCGGCCAATGTCTGCATTCCATGAGAGACTTACAACTTTCCTGTCTGTCCCATTCTGGAAAGCAGTCCAAATCTTGTCCTGTGTGGTGTCAGACCAAAAGATTCGTTCAGTAACCGAATCAAAATCAACCGCGACAATGTTCCTTCCATCGCGAACCAAAGAATAAATGTGCTGCGCATGGGAAGTTATGTTGTCAACGACAATTTGGTTACGGCTTGCCACCAACAAGAGGAAATTCCCAAATTCTGCAAAAACAGGCAAAGTCAAGTAAATTCTGCAAAAGTTTTTTTTAAAAAAACAAAAACCTGCTGGAGGAAAAGCCAGTCACAAAATTGCCACCCCTGGACTAGTAGTGGCCTCAATTTCGTGACAGGAACTCAGCAGCAGAGCATATGCTACAGAGGCCTCTAAGGGATAGCTCAGTCAGTAAAGCATGAGACCAGGGGTTGTCTAGACCAAGGATTGTCACCCTAGTCCCTACCACCCACTAGTGGGTGTTTCAGGATTCTAGGTGGGCAGTAGGGTTTCTATGGCACAAGCTGAATCCTCCTTCCATTGAGCACTGGTGGGTGGTAAGGGAATTTTACCATCAAGAAAGATGCATTAGTGGGCAGTAGGTATAAAAAGGTTGACTACCCCTGGCCTAGACAGTGCTATGCTAGATGGGTCCAAGAGTCTTAACTCGGTATAAGACAGCTTCCTCTGCTCCACAAACAGGAATGGGAATGCTCTGTCCATGAAGAAAGTGGCTCTCCGCTTGTGGAATGCTCTCCCCAGGGAAGTTCGCTTGGCACCTTCATTATACACCTTTAGGCACCAGGAAAAAACATTCCTCTTTAACCAGGCCTATGGCTGATAACATTCAATATCCTTTTTAAATGTGGGGGGGGGGGTTGGGGGGGTTATTTGGTTGTTCCACCCTGAGACCTGCAGGTATAGGGCGGTATGCAAATTCAAGAAAAAATAAAAATGTTATATACAGTACTTTCCAGCTGGAAGCAGTTCCTCTTTGCCATCTAGAAAGAAAGGGTTTAGGGGGGCCCTCCAGTGAAATGCTATAATTCACAGTGAGACACAGAGGGAGGGCTTCCAGTCAATGAGGTCCAGCTCCAAGGGCCTTCTGGCGCTTCCATCACTGCAAGAAGCCAAGTTACAGGGAACCAGGCAGAGGGCCTTCTCAGTAGTGGCACCCACCCTGTGGAACACCCTCCCACCAGATGTCAAAGAGAAGAACAACTACCAGACTTTTGGAAGACATCTGAAGGCAGCCCTCTTTAGGGAAGCTTTTAATGTTTGATGCACTACCGTATTTTAATATTTTGTTGGAAGCTGCCCAGAGTGACTGGGGAAGCCCAGCCAGATGGGTGGGGTATAAATAATAAATTATTATTATTCTGTGCAAATAAATATAACCATTGACTGCGTGCCAATTTAAATACGACCACTGACTGTCTGCTAATTTTTAACAACTGAATTTAAACAGAAAACGCTGAGCAACCAAACGAAACACCTGCAAGTTTCACCAGCTCAATCCCACCCCCACCCCTTTTCTTTTCACTTATTCTTTTCACATATTAAGTGACTTAACAGTGGACAAACTTTTGCCAAGGCCACAGGATAGCTAGGGACATGGGGATCTAAATGTGCACTTGTCTTTATGGCCTTATCTTTGCCTTCCTCACCTGCTACTTTGCAAGTCCTCCCATTGGGTTCCAACACATAACCTTCGTCACAGTAACACCTGGAAGACCCTCGTTCGTTGTGGCAGTGCTGGCTGCAAAACCCTGGAGGGTCACATTCGTTGATGTCTTCACAGGTTTTGGAGTCGTTGGCCAGCTGGTACCCAAAGGGACAAGAACACTGAGCGCCAAAGGGGCCTTGGATACAGTCGTGTGTGCACCCGGCATTATTATCCGTACAGCTCTCCTGGTCTGCAAATAAGTGGGAGAGGGACATAAACCAGCAGGTATGAAAACCCCTCAACTCCCCTAAAGTATAGAAAAGGGAGTCGTAACAAATGCAAAGCAACAGTGCCTGCTCTTATGTAGGAGTAGGAGAGATTGGGGAACCTTCCATATATTACGATTAGACTCCCATCTTCCCTGACTGGGGAGGTTGGGAATTCAACAATATCTAGAGGGCCACAAGTGCACTAAGTAAGCTAAAGGAATGTATACTAATATGTATACATATAACTAACATGTTTTGAGGTAAATTCTGAGCCAATTTGGCAGGTATTAACACTTATAGCCAGCACGGAACGCCTGCTTTTCCTGTGGGCTGTCATTGCTGAAATGCCATCCATGTAGTACCAGAAGCAGAAAAAGATTTTGAAAGGTATCGTCAGCTAACAGGCATCTGAAAATAACAGCCGGTGCTCAGAATCCTCAAATGGCATAGCAAGAAAACTGATAGACAGAAAGCCATCCTAGCTTTTAAAAAAATAATAATGAGGAAAACATTACTTCAAAGTCCCAGCTATGGTTTCCACAAATGAACCACAAATACTTTGCTGCCTATATGAGTTCTCCCCACCTCCCACTCCCCACAAACTAATTGAGGTAAATATGGTATTGGATGTTATGATGAGATGCAAAGTCAAAATAATTCGCTTTTTACTTCATGATCCTTTCAAACATACTCATATACTCTAGCAGGTCACTTCCCTCTGATAGTGTAAAGTCTAAAATCTACTTTTTTTTCTTTAGCAGCAGAGGTGGTGAACCTGTGGACCTTCTGGTGTTGATGGACTACAAATCCCATCATTCCTAACCATCAGTTATCTTGGCTGAGGCTGATGAGAGTTGGGGAGTCTGGCAACATCTGGAGGACCACGGGTTCCCCACCACTGTTTAACAACACAAAAATGGATCAATTTAGAAGTCTAAATGTAGGCTGCGAGAAGCTCAAAAAGAACTTGGATTGCCCACCCTCTCCATAGCTCATAAAAAGGAATGGTTTAATACCAGAAATAGGAATTGTGGCAATTGGAGGCTTATTTTTACACAATCAGGTATGCAGAGAGAAGAATACAGGTTTGGTGTAGCTTAAATCTGAGTTGCTGTTTCTTCCTATCCCCCCACAAGCTCAAGGTGTCAATTTGAAGACAAAGTGAAGTGAGAACAAGAACATATGGATAGTACAGTGGTACTTCGGGTTACAGACGCTTCAGGCTGTGCACCACGCCAAACCCAGAAGTACTGGAACAGATTACTTCCAGGTTTCAGCGCTCACATATGCACAGAAGTGCTAAATCGCGCTTTGCGCATGCGCAGAAGTGCTGAATCGCAACCTGCGGCGCTGCGGGTTGTGAACGTGCCTCCCGCACGTATCACATTTGCAACCCGAGGTTCCACTGTACAGAACTTTGGGCTCCCCTTTGAACCCTTTTAAGTGACTGTGGCTGTGATAGAGAGGATCGGGTATGGTGAACACATACCAAGGGTTTTCTGCGATTGTTTTCTACCTCGGCCTGTTAAATGCCCCTCCAAACCCCACAACATGATCCTGAAAGTTGGGGGAATTCCCACAGAGATATGTGATGTGGCAGAAAAGCCTATAGTTAGAATTGAAAATTTAGCTGGTTTCATGTGCACACGTGAAAGCACTTCCTTTGCATGCACACATAGAATTCTGAAGATGCCCAAGGGAGCGGAGTGGAGATTATCTGAAATAATGCAGCCCCCTGAGCTATTGAGGATGAATACATGGCTGCCACATTCTGGAGTTTCCTCCTCAACCCTCAATAAAGTTTTTCGGTTCAGGAAAAACCCAAACCCAAATCCACAGTCTTTGAAACCTTCTCAGGAATACCTGTTTCTGTAAACAAGCCCTTAGCTAACAAATGCAACTTGGTGTCAAAATATTAATCTAGTATGCTTTAGGCTCATACCTGGCTGAGGCTCATCTGAGAATGTGCATTGATTAGAAAAAAAGGAGGAAAGAAAGAAAGAAGTTAGGATTAAGTGTAAATCAACACTGACAGTAATCATCACAAACACGGCTTCTGGCCGCTTGCCATTTTTTGAGATTATTATCCGATAAAAGTTAGAAATTGTACAGAAAATATTAAAGACCGGATGAAATTTAATTTTAATTAAAAGAAACTACTGATTATGTCCCAATCTCATAGACAGTGAATTTAACAAGTATTTGAGGATATAAGCAAAGTTTGAAACACATTTAACATATTAAACTCAACCGAAGCACTGCTGAAAATAAGGAACATACTCACAGTCTTGCACAGTTGCAAAAGGCCTGAAAGTTATGGTGGGGACATGCAATTGCGGGCTCCAGGTATTGCAATTAATATACAGTAAGCCCACAATTTATGCACATTTAACTTGCTCACATTCAACTTTGTGTGCATAGCAAAAAATAATAATAAATTAAATTAAAAAGCAGACAGAAAGTGGCAGTCCCACTTGCCACTGAATGTGCTTTGTCTATATTCAATTTTGGCTTTAGGCACCATCCCTGGAACGTAACCCCCACGTTAAGTCGCAGGTTTACCGTACAAACAAGTATATTATACTTCATTGTAACCTTTATGTATTTTACAATTTATTATGTCGGTATCCCACTCTTCCTTCAAGGAGCTCAGGATTCCAAATATAGCTGTTCCCATTTTACCTTTCACCATGACCCTGTAAAATAGAATAGGCTGGATTTCCCTAGGATATTCCTGCCCCATCCAATATCCAGGCATCTTGCAGATCCATCCTGCATTTGCCCTTAAAAAAAAAGGTAACTTACTGCACAAGGGCGATTCATCGGCTCCGTTAGGGCAATCAGCAAGATTGTCACATACTCTGCTGAGGTTTACACACATGCTGTGGCCAGGACATTGCCACTGCCAGCTGGGGCACCGGAAAGGCTGAGTGGGACAGTCTCTCTCGTCACTCATGTCACGGCAGTCGTTGTCACCATCACAGACCCAAGCACGGTAGACGCAGTTCCCATTGTCACAGTGGAAAAGGGAAGGAGGGCAGGTCCTGGGGGGGCATCGATGATGCTCATCTGAGCCATCCACGCAGTCGGGGTGCCCATCACATTCCCAGTTGGCAGGGATACAGTTGCCATCCGACTGGCACTGGAACTCATTCTGATGGCACATCCCAGGTGGCCTCGTGGCTGAAACATAGTCATACGAAGCATGTGGGAGACAGTCTACGCATTGGTGGAAAAGCAAGAAGAGCTGTGGCACACATTTTGGACACAAGGGGCAGCAATTTTTTGGAAATTAAGAGGAATTGTAAAAGGACTACCCTTGACATGACAGAATGGCATAGCAGAGACTAGATTCAGGTGGGTAGCCGTGTTGGTCTGACGCAGTCGAAATAAATAAAAAATTGTCCAGTAGCACCTTAGAGGCCAACTAAGTTTGTTCTGGGTATAAGCTTTCGTGTGCATGCACACTTCTTCAGACACAGATATCAGAGACTAGTACCCATTCCATTTAATGTCTGTGGACAGCAGCAATTTTACTTACATAAAAATATAACCAAACATTTTGGATATGCTTCAGTACAAAAGCTTGCACCTATCCCCTGGCCTTTGCCTGAAGTGCGGGACGTTTTTCTCTTGCTAATTTTATTCCTTTGCTAAGCATGCTGTTTTAAATGTGCATTCTATATTTCACTTCCTTTTAGTACTGTTTTATCTTGAAATGTTTCAGATATTTTAAGTTTCCTGTTAATTATGTTGCTCTTAATGTGTACTTTGTATGTTGTTTTCTTCTATAATATTTTATTTTGGAATGTTCTCTTAGATTGTTTTGATGCTGGTTGTAAACTGATTTAAGATTTTTTTCACTTAAAAATATAAAGCGGTATGGATACTTTGTAGTCATATAAAAAGAGTTTTCATTCGTTCAAACATCGTTCCCTCTTGCAGCCATTATAGTGTTGATATTTCTTCTTTTTCCTGTATTTTTTAAAAAAGGAATTTAATGCACATCTCATTGAAGCCATTAGGAAAACTCTTGTTGCTTTCAATGTGTGAATTGTTTCTAAAACTATACACAAAGCAGTTCAGTATAACAAAATTTGGATTCAGAAGACATGTGAGATCTAACCCATGTCATGTTATTATTGGAGAATGTCACTTTATTATGCGCCTCAAGCTGAGTTGTTGCAGACATCTCATCTTGTCCGCAGCCAGCGTGTTCAATTCTTCATAATATTTCACTAGTAACAGGGAACTTTGTCTGTTCCTATAGTCAGGACCAGTCCTGTCATTATGGAGAGTGAGGCAGCTGCCTCAGGCAGCTTACTTTGGATGTCATTAAAGGGCAGCAATTTGCTAGTTATTCAATCAATCATTGATGTATTTTACTGCCAAGGAGGAAAGGAGGTGTATATGGGATTTTCTCCCTCAAGTACTTGGGTAATAAGTAATTTGACTTGGGAGGACAGTCATCTGCTGCTCTGCCTCAGGCAGCCAAATGTCTTGGGTCAGTTCTGTACTTACGACAACCAGCCTCATCTGAGTGATCGCTGCAGTCAAAGACACCATCACACTGGTAATAATTGCTGATACACTGGTCTCCACTTGCACATTTAAACTCATTGGAACTACAGTTGTAAACTAAAATAAAAAAGAAAGATTATCTCAGGTTTCACTTGGTGACAAGCTTTTGGACAGTTTTTCTGCCATTGTACTAAGAGCGAGAACATGGCAGGCAGTGATTACGACTAAATATATATCCCTGGGGATTCTAGACAACAGGAGGAATGCTTGCATCACCCATTTCCCTGAAGTACAAGAAGAAGAAGAAAAAGAAGAAGAAGAATTTGGATTTGATATCCCGCTTTATCACTACCCTAAGGAGTCTCAAAGCGGCCATCAATCTCCTTTCCCTTCCTCCCCCACAACACACACTCTGTGAGGTGAGTGAGGCTGAGAGACTTCAGAGAAGTGTGACTAGCCCTGAAGATGAAAATGTCAAGTCGAAGGAGGAGGCAGGTGATACTTAACTGCAATCATGTTCATCCGCTCCATCTACACAATCCTTGTCACCATCACACACATAAAATGGATCAATGCACCTGTGATCAGGACACTGGAACTGACCAGGCTCACATGTCTCTGTGAAAGCTAAACAAGACAGCATAAAAACAAAACACCAACTTAATAGAATGCAGTGGTGCCTCGGTTCTCAAACGCAATCCATTCCGGAAGACCTTCCGAGTTCCGAAATGTTTGAAAACTGAGGCACAAAGGGCAGTCTGCAAATTCAATTGAGAAAAGCTGTTCGGCTTCCAATGGAAGCATTTACTTCCGGGTTTTCGGCGTTCAGGTTCTGAAACGCTCGTCAATGGAGACGTTCGAGAACCGAGCTACCGCTGTACCTATTTTCCCATAGCCCTATTTTGCATTAACACACTATGCAGAATATTACAGAGCTACACTCTGTGCAGCACCATCCTAAATGTATTTTCTAAGAAG
Source organism: Podarcis bocagei (assembly GCF_964188305.1). Taxonomy (NCBI): domain Eukaryota; kingdom Metazoa; phylum Chordata; class Lepidosauria; order Squamata; family Lacertidae; genus Podarcis; species Podarcis bocagei. Next base: position 114,330,207 of record NC_138125.1, read on the forward strand.
GAAAATCTCCCTGGAACCAGTAGGACAAGTTCATTATGACTTAAGTCCCACCTATTTCAATGTTAAGTGCAACTAGTTCAGTCTAGAACCAACAAAGGAATCTGCCTTAGGAGACCACTGGTCCTCCTAGCTCAGTGTTGCCAATGCACACTAGTAGTAGGTCCCCAGGCCTTGAGGCGGGAGTCATTCCCAACCCTACCTGTGGCTTACTCCTACTAAGCATGCTTACAATGGTAGCCAGAGCTGTGTAGAAGCTGAGCTGCAGAGAATGAAAAGCAATGACTTTGAAGAGGGGGCTTAGGGTACCCGGGAGCTAAACTATCTGGGACTGTTCAGGGCCTGGATGGGGATCACATGGACACTGCTTTGGGTTTTAAAAGGCAGGAGAGGTTTTGTGCTGTTGTTGCAGAAAAGCAGGTTGCCGAGAAAGACTAAGCACAGCGCTGTATCCTCCCTATTTGAATGCTTACTGCAGTTTCTTTCATCTGATCCGTCACCACAGTCATTGTCTGTATCACACAGCCAGATTCTGGGAATGCACTTGCTGTTGTCACAGGTGAACAAGGCTGCCGGGCAGGAAGTGGGGCCCTGCGTGGGGCAGTGGAGCTCATCGCTACTATCGAGACAGTCGTTGTGCTTATCGCATCGCCACCGGTTAGGAATGCACTGGCCATTTCTGCAGGTAAAGGCCGACGAAGCACAAGAATTGTCTAGACGAGAAAATAAAACGTTGAGAAGATCTGAGTTATAATGCCACCAAAACCAGCCTTCCTGGCTACCACACAAAGATGTTCCACTCAATGTAAAAACACAATTTGGGGGTGGTGAGGGGGAGAAAACTCATCAGGTCTGAGTAACATAAATGGTATTTCATTCTACTGCCTATTACTGGTATAGGGGTTTGTGTCAGCATCGTGTGGGTATGTTTATGTATTTATTTATTTATTTTTACTGAGAATGCGAGCTCTCTTTTCCTCCAGCTGCAAGATGTCTATGACAAAACTGTCTCTCACTAAATGTAAACAAAAAGACTATGGATCAAAAGTGGAGACAATAGATGCACCTTTCCCTGTTTATCTGTTTTGTAACACAAAAAATCATTAATAAAAACTAATTTTAAAATAAAATAAATGGTATTGAAGGCTTAAACTATGTTCTCCGATTTATTGCAATAGGTGGACTGCAACTGAGAAATTTTTGAACAAAAGAAGTGACATTTGGGGGGAATACAAACAATACTTACTGAGGGATCCACAGTTCTGTTCATCGCTGTTGTCGTGGCAATCATCCACACCATCACATCGATAGTACCTGGGTACACACCTGCCATTGCCACAGGAAAAGGAGTATGAACCACACTGTAAAGTGGGAGGCTCATTGGATGGATCTTCCACGCAGGTCAACTGGTTAGAGCTCAGTTTCATTCCATAGGGGCAGCCACAAACCCGCTGAAAATTGGGCACTGGGAAGCAGAAATGGCTGCAGTCTCCATTGGGATTTGTTGCTCTGTTACAGTAGTTATTGCCTTCGAAAACACAATGAAAAATTAACTCGGAAGATTTGCAACACTTACAAAACACCCCCTTTCCCGAAGAAGGAAAAGATTCCTGAGACACAAAAGGTAAAAGTTGAAAATGGAAGGGCAAAAACTTGGGAATCTGTGAAAATGTTTAAAGGAGTTGAACAGATAATGCTACTGCAAATCAAGATGCTTCGACATACATCCTTGAAAAAGTACAATAGATAAGCTTACCTATTTGAGACTGAGCATTATATGCTTTCACGTGCATGATATTATTGATTCCCCTCCTAATAATAGTCATTTCTCCTCCATCAGACTTTCGGACCCGAACTATTCCGCCAAGTCTCCAGTCAGTGAAATATGCATAAGCTGCAACACCCAACCAAAAAACCAAAACATTACGGAGGTTATTATTATATATGAACAACAGGAATGCTCACATGCCAAAGCTGACTGGGCATATGTACTGGTTTGGATCCAACTGGCTGTGAGCCGTGTTTGTGGGGGTGGGTGGGGTTTTTTATGGATTCCATTTTTTCTGCTGCAGCCCCACCACCACCACCACCACATGCTGTTCTAGAGTTTCCCCCAACTGGAAGGAACAAACTGGAAGTGCAGGACAGAGAAGGGGGAGGCAAAAAAGCCTTGTTCCATTAAGCCGATCTCCACTTAGGGAAGTTAGGGTGCTAGTCAATTCTCAACTCTTCCTCAGAATTAGTGAGAGTCAGTGTGGTGTAGTGGTTAAGAGCGGTAGTCTCGTAATCTGGTGAACCGGGTTCGCTTCCCTGCTCCTCCACATGCAGCTGCTGGGTGACCTTGGGCTAGTCACACTTCTCTGAAGTCTCTCAGCCCCACTCACCTCACAGGGTGTTTGTTGTGGGGGAGGAAGGGAAAGGAGAATGTTAGCCGCTTTGAGACTCCTTCGGGTAGTGATAAAGCGGGATATCAAATCCAAACTTTTCTTCTCTTCTATCCATACTGCAAAAGTGATCTCTGGACCACTGTAGAATTTCACATGGGGAGTTGGGTGATGCAGCATGAAGATGAATGCGTGATGTGAGGTTCAGTCTATTTCTCCACATACTTGCTCCAGAAAGAGGCCATGGTGAATGGCATCGTTCACATTTGGTGATATGAGCAAGAAACAACAACAGCTTTTACAGCACGGAGTTTCAGAACCAACATTATTTCCCTCATTAAAAACAAACAAACCCAACCAACCAACAACAACAACATACTGGAAATCAGACAGAAAATGACCAAAGCTGCACTTGCAATGTCAAGAGAGTCAGATGCAAGGCTGAAACCTGCATTTTCTGTTTGCATGTGTATTCCAAAAGCAAATGAAGAAGTGAAACCTCATAAACCCGAGATAAGGGAACCTGAAGCCACCCAGATGTTGTTGGGCTGCAACTCCCACCATCCCTTACACTTTGGGACATGCTGACTGGGGCTGGTGGAAGTCGGAGTCACAACAACACCTGCAAGGCTACCAGTTCCCCATCCCTGTTGTAAACAATCCTTTTGCAAGAAAACCTGCATTTCAATGCATTGCAACCTACTATATTCCAAAAGGCTTTTATACCGTGAGAGACTGAGGACCGCTGTGAGGACTCAACATAGATACTGACCTCCAAAGATAGTGAGACCAAATGGATGTGTCATCTGATTAATTCGTTCCAGCGTCTTCCTATCCAGCCCATCAAAGGTACTATGTTCAATCTTATCAAAGAAGGCATCCACCCAGTAAAGCCTTAAAGAACTGAAAGAAATGAGAGTTTTATTTGAATTTTTACAGAAAGGTAGTTTGCCTGCAGAGACATGCAGGTGGAAGGTATATTCCTCTGTAAATAATTCCCATCTAATTGCTATTCATCTCAATGGAGGTTTCTGCACCATAAACATCCGGAGCAAAATTAGTATTTTGAGGAGGATGAAATGTTCCAGAATCCACCTTTCACAAGTTCCCTCACTGTTTTCGCTGCTCCCCTTTTCAAATGAGGCTTCTTCCTGGGAAATCTTCCCTGTCAGTTGGGGCCCACACAACAAATGTCCTTTTAAATGTGTTGGGGGGGGGATTTGGGTTTGTTTTGTTCTTGTTTTTTATTATGTATTTTGTGGTTTTACTTTGCATTTTTATACTGTGAACTGCCCGGAGATCTTTAGATAAAGGGCGATGTACAAATTTAATAAAACGATAATAAAATGATTGATTCCATACAGCCATTCAGAGTTGGATCAGTTGCATAAGTCAATCCAGAATGAGGGCAATGCTTTCTGGCTCAGCAATGCCCTCACTTCGGAGGTGTGAACCGTTTCAATCTCCTTTCAAAGCACACCTTGAGGCAGGGAAAACACTGGAAAAAGGTGCCTATCACTACAGATCAAAGCTTTGGCTAAGGTATCCTCTCCCACCCTTTCAGCCCAGCCGTAATTGAAAACTTTAATCTGTTGTTTGGAATGGCATTTCATAACTTACTTCCCTACCATCTAAAGTATTTCAACTTTTGGTGACAAACTAAAAGCATCTGTAGTTTGCAAGAAAATGACGTGACTATCGGCATTCTGGAAGAAATGGTCGTTTTGCTGCTTCATTTGCTGTAGTGTAAAGATTATTTCTGCAATGTCCGCTGGTTGCATAATATCTGCTTTTAAAAATCCTTGTTTTGATTTGATTTCTTACCTCCAATCAATAGCTAAGCCGTTAGGCCAGCCAAGTGTTGTGTTCACAATTGGTAAGGCATGTGATCCATCACTCCATGCTCTCATGATCTTAGCAGGCCGGAACCAGTCCGTCCAAAATATGTATCTGGAAATAATAATAAAAATGCACTGAAACTACAAATAGTCATCAAAATGTTGATATTTCTCCCCGGCCTGTCACCTGCAGTGCAATAAAAACCCAACCCCCAAACTAAAAACGGTCTTTTAGACATAGTACTTACTATGTTCTGACACTTGTTCTTGCTATCGCTTATAGAGGAAACAAATTTAAAAACAAACTGAACTCAACTCAACTCAACACTCACTCACTCACTCACTAAATAAAAGGATAATAATGGATTGGATTCAGATTTCCCTTGAGCGGATTTCATGGGGGACTACACTGGAGGAAGGGATTGGCAGGAAATTTTCATCTATTTCTTTTTCCCCTTATGCCCCCCACAGTGCCATTTCCCATGATGTTCCAAAGGGCACTGTGACCCTGCGGAGTATTTTGGGAGGGAAGTACAGTGTGCTGCAAGGGAAAATCCATGAAAAATTACCTAGGGATAACTTGACCCTAAATAATAATAGTAATAGTAGTAGCAGTGACCAGTTTTCACCAAAACAAATGTTTAACTCAATAGAGAAGCAAGTGCCAGCCATATTGCTAAGAACTGGAGCATTCCCTCCCCATCCATTATGGATAAACAGCAATAAATAAAAACATTATGGCTTCTTGTTACAGATCTGTCAACAGTTAACAATATGGAAATAAGGAAATAGATAGGAGGAAGGTTTTTCCATAGTATAATCAAAGTTACAAGGCATTCATAGAATGTTCAAATTAGCCTCTCGCCCAGAGATAATGGGAACTGACTCCAGCTGCATAACCAAGTGCCAGGAGAGGGAGCCCCAGTCATCAGAGGCAGTACACATAACCATGGTAATAAGCTCCGCATGGACTTTGCATTCTGAAATAACTTCTTTTTCCTCTACAGAGCAAAAACATCAGGCTGGGATTTGGCCCTCAGAACGGAGTATCAGAGACTAGGTAAGTGAAAGACATGAACTAACACTCCTCCAAGAGAGTTATTTATACAGATAACACCGTGGAGATAACAGGAACTCTTACGCTGCAGTGAGTTCTGTTCCAATCCAAAGAAAGAGCACAGAACAAACGCTTCTTGGTTTTTTAATAGATAATTCTGCTGAATACCCCTTTTGTGTTGATTTTGTACCACCTTGCGTTTTGCTCTGGATGTTGTAACTGGTGCCAGGACAACAAGGAGGAGGGGGAGGGATGCCTGAACAAGGGGAAGATATCTGAGATGGGAAAAGGAGGCTCCGGGACTGAAAACAGCAAGAAGTATTTTTGAAATACAAAACCACATGGCCCTTAAAACACACACAAACAGTAAAAAAAAAAAAAAAAGTTGGAGTCAATCTACAGTTTCAGAAATATCATGTGGTACAGCCCTCCCGGACCTGGTATCACTTCAGAATGGAGGCGGTGCAACAGCATGGTTGAATACCCACATTTTTAATAGCAATCCTGCATGTGGAAAAACAGGTTACAGTAGAAATCGTTTCTATAGCATTCAAGCTTTCCAGACAGGGGACTATTGACACAGAAGAGCGTTCTAGCACATGATGCACTGCCTGCATCACACAGCAGCATCACAGAAGGGCTTTACCTTGTTATATTTCTGAACACACAGCTGAGTGCTGAGACTTACCCAATAACAGGATGAACCACTATTGAACGAGGGTTATTCAGATTCTGAACTATAGCTCTTCTCGATTTATCAGCCAATCTCATGACACTAATGCTCCTATATGGAGGGTCCGTCCAGTAGATATTCTTGGAGATCCAATCAAAAGCCAAGTCTTCAACTCCTTCCACTCTGTTGGCTACAAGGATTTCCCTGCCTGGTGTTCATATAAAATGGACATAAATGGGGAACTTTCTATTTAAGCGTTATATGATAGTTAACTATTTGTTTAACCACTTCCCCTCTGCAATCCCCAAAGTGAGTGGCCAGTGGATGGGGAAGTAAGCAGTAGATTTCTATCTCATCATGTGTTCATTGCTATCAACGCTGCTTCCGTTCCGCTACAGTTTGATTCCCATTAAAACCTATTTGCTATGGCCAGAACTAACCTAATTACCCAGTAATTAATTCCAGTGGAAGGGCACCATCAAAACCAATGCAGACTACAGCATACCATTTGCAGACTAATAATAATGATAGTGAATACTGCTCCATTCCTGAAGTAGGTTGAACATGCAAATTACGGCAACTTCCACTCCCATTTCCATAGGAATTCTATGGAATCCCTATCTATAAGCTCAGTGGTAGAAAACATTTTCTGTGTGCAAAAGATCCCAGGTTCAATTTCCTGTTAAAAGGAACTGAGGAACCATAGTTGGAAAACATCTCAGGCCTATATTTTAGATTTAGAAGGTGACTGGGCCAGATCCGGGCCACTGGGCCTTAGTTTGCCTACCCATGCCTAAGAGGCCCAATCGTCTTCTAGATCCGGCCCACAGACGGTCCGGGAATCAGCATGTTTTTACATGAGTAGAATGTGTCCTTCTGTTTAAAATGCATCTCTGGATTATTTGTGGGGCATAGGAATTTGTTCATTTTTTTTTTTTCAAAATATAGTCTGGCCTCCCACAAGGTCTGAGGGACAGTGCTGAAAAAGTTTGCTGACCCCTGCCTTGAAAAGCAGCTCCCAATCAATGCAGACAGTATGAAGCTATGGCGGTTCCCTCATTGCGAGAAGCCAAGTTACAGGGAACCAGGCAGAGGGCCTTCTCGGTAGTGGCACCCGCCCTGTGGAACGTCCTCCCATCAGATGTCAAAGCAATAAACAACTACCTGACATTCAGAAGCCATCTTAAGGCAGCCCTGTTCAGGGAAGTTTTTAATGTGTGACATTTTAGTGTATTTTTGGTCTCTGTGGAAGCCGCCCAGAGTGGCTGGGGAAACCCAGCCAGATGAGCGGGGTACAAATAATAAATTATTATTATTATTATTATTATTATTATTATTATTATTATTATTATTATTATTATTATTACATAAGACAGTCTATAGAGATGAGCTATTTTTGCTCTTTTAAAACAGCAGTTTTGCTTTGTAGTCTGAATCAATGGGATCAAAAGCGATTATTACCCATTTTTCCCTGCTCAGTTCAAGATGCTAAGATAGGCAGAGGAGGAAATCAAAACAGAGAGATTTGCATCTTACCTGTCCCATCTGTTTTTTGTTTATAAATTATATCCTTAATGGTATCAGAATAGAAGATGGTATCCTCCTGGGCGTAGAAGTCAATCCCAACAAAATAGGAAGGGGTCCCTGTCACAGGGATGATCACATCTTCCTGGGTGGAAAGATTGAATGGGATTCCACGAACAGCTAGTTGGGATGAGAAGAGCAGAAACTGCTGCACAGCTGTAAAGGGAAAGAACACCAAAAAGATCAGCTACCTTACTTCAAGGCTCCAATGATCCTAAAATAATAGTAGAAGTTAATGCTTTTAAAAACATAACTGAGAGGAGAAAATATCCATGCAAGAACATTTACCAGAAAAGACAAACTCAATTAAAAATGAAACGTGAAGAACAGAAAATTACAACGAAGCATGTATACAACCTTAAACAAGTGCCCAATCTAAAGGCATATGATGTTGTCAACTTGCTGAAACTAAGCAGGCCTTCATCAGGCCAATGCCTCCATCAGACACTGTCTAAAAAACCTATATTGTGAGATTTGTGATGGAAGAAAGGTGGAATATAAATGTGATAAATAAATAAAATAAGGGCTAAACCCAGCAATGGAACTTTGCCTGCTCTTGATCACAACAGAACCCAATCACACGCCCAAATCATTTCTGAAATGAGAAGTATATGCAGTGGATGCAAGCCAAGGAACTGGGATGGGCTGCAGATATGGGACTATCTTTGAAACACAACAGTTCCCACCATGTGGAATACTTTGGGCAAGCATAGGAAACATGCACAACATCCCTACGGGGAGATGCGAGTAGTCCCACATGCACTCTGCTACATAATGGTGCACAACAGCTGTGAGGATTGCACACACTGAATCTGAAAAGCCAGCTAGCAATACAGCCATCCATAGAAGCATTACTTAAAGAGAGTCAGCATGAGTCCTTACCAATGCAACGTCGTCCGTCAGCATGCAAGTCAAAGCCCAACATGCATTTGCAACGATAGCCAAGACCATCATTATCTGTTTTGTGACTGAGAACACAGATCTGCTCACACCCTCCATTATTGCTACCACAAGGGTTTCTTACTGGAAAAAAAGAATACGGTTACAGCCTTACCAAACTAAATCAAATGTTAGGTTTTCATGATGTTTTTAATTTCATTGGTACTTTTACCTAAGTGCATGCACAACATGAGGGACAAAATATCAGCTTTCCTCTACTCATGTTGAGTTTTTCTTTCTACATATCAAGTACATTTAAGTCCCATTGATTTAAAAGGGAAAGCAAAAAGCATTCCTCTCTCCTATTGAAAACAATGGGACTTGAATTGCGTAACTTCTTGGATCAGAGGCTGTCTCACACCTAATTCATCTGAAACACATTCATTCATTCATTCCAGCTAATAAGAAAATGCCGCTTTCCCCTGTAAGAGTACTTAGAACAGTATGCTTAATAAAGAAAAGAAAATTACACACACACACACACACCAGACCCTCCAAGTGTCCCTATTTTCCAGGGACAGTCCCAGATTTACAGAATCTGCCCCAGTTTCTGATTTGATCCTGGAATGTCCCGCTTTTCCTTAGGATGTCCCTATTTTCATTGGGGAAATGTTGGAGGGTATAGAGATAAGTAACTTACACAACCTTTAGAAGACATCTGAAACCAGCCCTGTATAGGGAAGTTTTTATTGTTTAATATTTTATTATGTTTTTATATATGTTGGAAGCCGCCCAGTCAGATGGGCAGACTATAAATAATCAGATTATTATTATGGAATAGGATGTCCCTATTTTCATCGGAGAAATATATAACATACACATATATATACACCTATACATATACACTCTCTCTTTCTCTCTCTCTCCATGCCAAAATATACTTCAGAGGCTGGCTGAGGCCTAGAAATCCTCTTGTAAGGGAATTTCCATACACAGACCTTCCCAAAAGATTATCAGCACTGCCAGCTTTAACAACACTTATCACTTGGAAGATAGGACAGGGTGCTTATAATTAATATCCCAGCTGCCAACCCGTAAATAAGTATGCTGTGATGTTACAGGTAGGTAGTCGAAACAAAATAAAAAAATTCCTTCCAGTAGCACCTTAGAGACCAACTAAGTTTGTTATTGGTATGAGCTTTCGTGTGCATGCACACTTCTTCAGATAGTGTGCATGCACATCAAGGATGCGACCAAACCAACAAGGAGAACAGCTCACATACAGCCCAAACTGCTAGATGCACGAAGTATCCCTTGTCCTGCATGCTGTTGTCATATCCATTGGGCTCCTTCTTCCCTTACAAGTGCAAAGATTCCGTTACGTCGGAGATGGGGAGCCCAAGGGCCTCCAAGTCCTATCCATCAAAGATGGCATGGTCGATGGTAAGGCTGCAGTTTAGCCAGACATGCCTTACATCTGTTTGGTTGTATTTTATTCTTTGAAAGCTTCAAGGGAATAAGACACTGAATGAACATCACCCATACGAAGCATTCATGCAACACATTTATCACAACTAATAGCCAAATCTACGGCATCCAATCGCACCTCCAGCCATTTTAAAGAGGCTACTTCTCTTTGGCTCCCTCATTCGACTTACCATAGGGCTGCCTGAGAGCATGATAGACTGTCACTCCGTACGGACGCAAGGAAGACTGATAAATAACTTGTGGGTTAGAATCCTCAAATTTATTAGCTTTCATCACCGCCATCTTTGTCCAGTCAGTAAAATACACATTGTGTTCAAAAAGGCTTATTCCATAAGGATGAGGAATCAAGGAGCCTCCGTGAGCTATTGTTCTCCTGTTTGTGAGTCAGAAAGAATTATTTTTCATTAACAAAATCTGAAAATGAAGACTTATAGTCAGGCAAGATCAATATTACATTCCATCTCTGGTTAAGGTGGCTTCACAAGGGATTTAGCAACTGACTTGCGGAATCATAAACAAATATGCGCACTGAGGGTCAAAGAAGAAAAATCATAGAGGAGAAAACTATTGGGACGATGTAAAATTGAAAAGACTGAACAGGACATCAAGGAAGGGTTATAAGGTGGTGGTCAACTAGATGAGCTTCTTTAAAAAAAAATAAGGAAGAAATTAAAGGGTTCAAACCAATAAAACCAATTTAACTGCTTTACTGGATCAGATTAAAGGCATGCTGTTCTCACAGTGTCAAAAAAGAAGACTATGGGGAACGCACAAGCAGAACCTGCACACAATGGCACACAATTGCATGCCTACAATTCTCAGCAACTGTTCATAATAATAATAATTTTATTATTTATACCCCGCCCATCTGGCTGGGTTTCCCCAGCCACCCTGGGCGGCTTACAGCACATATTTTTAAAAATTGTAAACGATCAGACATTAAAAATTTCCCAATACAGTCCTGCCTTCGGGTGGCTTCTAAAAGTCAGATAGTTTATTTCCTTGACATCTGATGACAGTAACCATCAGAACTAGTAGCTATTGATAGCCTTAATGGACTTTGGAATTGATTGCGGCATTAATTATGAAGCAAGGCAATTAGCAGATTCACACCAAACATTTAAAGCACATCTGCCATACATTTGAAGTATGTGACTTCCCCCAAAGGATCCTGGGGAGTGCAGTTTTTCCCTCACAGAGCTAAATCTCCCAACATCCTTACCAAACTACAGTTCCCAGAATTCTTGAGGGGAGGGCTGTGAGCTTTAAATGTGCATTTGGGTGTGTGCTTTAGCTGTATGTGTCAGAAGAACTGCTGCTGTACTATATCCAAACGAATCGAAATTTTTGCTTAAAAGTGCATTTTTTAATGTTATCTTAAATATGCTGCTTATACCGAAGCATCTCATTTACTTTTATATTAATAAACTAGCAACTGTTCCTCTCTGGAAGGAATGTTACATCTGAAGTTCCAGGCAGCAATAAGTAACAGGCTTTTTTATCTTAAAGGTGGGGGAGAGTATTCTATTTGCGTTCCTGGTTCACTAGACAGTGGAAATGACCTTGAAAAGTCCAGATTACAAGGAAAAACAAAGATAGGACTTTAAAATTAAGTTCTCCACTGTAAACAAAAGGAGCAAATGGGATGGAAGGCGCTGTGTGGGTGCCAACTCCCTGGCATCCAGAATTGTGCAGAGTTGTGTACAGTATTTAGGGATTGACATTTCCAGAAGGGATACCCTGCCCCTCCTCTACCAATCATCTTAGGATCAACATTTGAAGCCCCCAAACCATTCCCTTCCCCTACCCAAGAATATACAAATCAACATGGGCGATGAAATAACCTTCTGCACTCCTACAAATACTAAGGATCAACACAATATTCTTATCCTTATTCTCTCCTATCAATGCATGAAACAGGGAGAGCCTACCACTTTTCTGTTAATAATTTAGCCCAGGAGTTGCCAGCAGAGTCCTTCAGATGTTGGTTGACCACAGCTCTCACCAGACCAAGCTAGTATGGCTAATGGTAAGGAATTATGGGAGTTGCAGCCAAATAACATCTGAGGTTAGCTACCCCTGGCCTTTTACTGCTCACAGATCCAGGGACAGTGGTGAATATCTAAAAAAAACCCCAGATGTTTCATAATATAGTTTCAAATATTTATCCATCTGCTTTATAATCCTGTGTGGATTTAATGGAAATCCATAACACACAACTCTCATAAACTGTTATGAAGATTATCATTGGAACAAGCGATAGTACAAATAAATTAACAACCAAAAATATTGATTAAAACTTCTTCCCACCTCTGCAGTCCATCGTAAGTTACAGTTTCGATGTAATCAAACCGGCTATCCACCCAGTAAAGTCTCTTCGATACAATATCCAAAGTTATCCCAGCAGGCCAGCCTAATTTTGTTTTAACCAAGTCTAGGCGGTTTGTTCCATCCATGAAGGCTCTTTCCACTTTCGGGTCACCAGAGAGACTATCCCAGTCTGAGAAAAATAAATAACTATAAAAGGGAAGAAGAAAAGAAAAATCCACTGAGTGCCTCTCAGTCTTCAGAGAAATACTAGAAATAGTCTTGTGGCACCAGACCAGCCGTTCTGCTCACTGGCCAGGACAGGACACATGAGGAACTAGGGTCAGTGTATATGTTACACCAGCCACCAAGAAATGCAAATTCTTATCACATCAGTCCCTCAAACTGCATGGAGGAGCTCCCCAGTAATGCCCTCTGTCCCATGCAGAACCATTGCAATGAGAAGACTATTCCCAGCATCTTATACAGTGGACTAACTACAGCAAACAGAGACCAAGGCCCCAATCTACTTACAACCAGTTGATTAATGTAGATCGCCTAAAGCAACAGAACTTTAAGGATGTGTCTGTCAGATGGATAGATCTTCTAAACTTGAGCAAGCTAGATATCAACTAAGTTGTCTTTTTCATCAGCATATGTATAGTTATACTAAATCTCTTTGTAAGAAGACATTTCTAAGTAAGGTCACATACATACCATACCTTTGAAGTTCATGGCTTCCTCCAAAGAATCCTGGGAACTCTATAGTTTTTTCATGAGCGGTGGGAATTGTATCTCTGTGAAGGGTAAACTATGGTCCCCACGATTCTTTCAGGGAAGCCATGTTCTTTGAATGCATGGTCTGCATGTTGATGTGAGAGATAACTAATTATCACTATCTCCATTTTTATGTTCACACCCATCTTTCCCAGGCACTGATTCTGCAGCAAGTACTAAGAAGGTGCCTGCCATCTCCTGCCAAAGAAATAAACACAGTGAGTTGCACCATATTTCTTCCTCTTCTCTTGGATTCAGCAAAATGTTCCTATCACGACTCTTGTACTGCTGCTCCTGAACACAGTTGTTACAGCAGTGAACAAGGGAATGTAAAGCAAAATAATGAAATTCTGCAAGCGTCCACAATATTTCAAAAACTTTATACAGTTTACAAATGGAAGGAATTCTGTTTAATTCAGCATTATAACTTACCCAACAGTAGGATCGACAGCTATTCCTCTAGGGTTTCCCAAGCTTTCAGCAATAAGAGTTACTCGATTAGTTCCATCCAAATTTACCATATCAATTCTGTTGACACTGGTTTCTACTATATAGAGCTTGTTGTTAATCCAGTCCACAGCTAGGTTTTCAGGTGTGTCGACTGAAACATTTAAAACTTCATGGATTTCAGAGCCATCAATGCCAACTGAAAAAACCTGAAAGTAAAGTTTGAATTACAATGGTGAGGTCTTTGGACATTCAGAGCCCCCTCTGAATACAGGTCTAGCATCAGCAATCAGACTTTTGTCTGCACAGACCACTTGAAATTTGTTGAGTCCCGGCAGATCCCTTGAATTATTTTTCTGCCTGTTGTAGCAATTGTAACGTGCTGCATTAGATGCTGTGTGGCTTTCACTGTATTTCACTGTATGTTTCTTTTATTTCTCATATACTGTATTTTATTGTAAAGTAATTTGAATTCCATAGAATTCAATACAAGAACAGAATAAAATACAACACGATATAAAAAACAAAAGAAGAAAAATACAAATAAAAAACAATATGAAGACTGAATGTGATGGATGTGCATCTTCCATCTTCAACCACAAATGCACAGACATGTCATGGACCATCAGAGTGAAGTTTGTGGACCACAGATTGGGAGCCCTTGATCTAGGGGATGCAGAGAACGGGCTACAGATGAAGGCAAATGTTCTCCACATCACTACTAACCAATTTGTTCTGAGAGACAAATCCTTCCTGCTCCCAAATATAGGTTTTTTAGTTTGTTTTTTTAGTAACTGGACAGGAGAATATTTTTAAGGGCATTTGCAAGGCAAGAGAAAAAGCAACTTGTTCTTCTTAACTCATATTCCCAATGTTTTTAAAGTAATTACTCATGAACCATTTGGATTTGAAGCTGAATACACCTTTTGGATTATATGAACTTAATATAAGCAATGCATAAAAGCAATGGAATAAAATATTGGCCCATAGCACAACACACTGTCAATATTTCTTACCTAGAGCTCAATTATCTGTAATATACTTGAGGGATATTTGATTTTTATCTCCTCAGAGAACACAGTACTTTCACATTTTAAATGATCAAGTTTCAAGAAATTGCAAAGGAAAAAATACACTCAGTTTTGAAAGAATGTCTACTATTTCTCTTAATTAGGTTTTTGGACTCCATTTCCAATCATATTAAGAGTTGCTCAAGATAGTACCATAGCATAATAGTGTGCTTTGTTTGATAAATCACATGTAAGAGCATAGCTCGCAAGTGCGGTCCTTATCATAAAACCATCTCAAAGTTCGTTTTTGTTGGGAAACAAAGGAGGGCCCTGCATCTGTTCCGAGAAATGAAAAGTTATCAACACATCCTGCTCTTGGATCCCTCTGCTCCAAAAATGCCATTTTGCTCGACATTTCAACCTACCTTATCTTGCACTGTATCTGTCCAAAATACTCTACGCAGCTGAAAATGAAAGTCCACACCGACGGCGACTCCACGGTTCCGGGATCGGACTAGAGTCTGAAAACTGCGTCCATGAACATCTCCAACCAGCAAATCACGGCCATTAGAAAAAATAACTGAGGCAACTCCAGCTGAAAGAACAGATGGCATTAATGTGCCATTTCTTGTGCAGTTGGGCATTAGCTAGAAAACTACAGAAAGGGTGGGTAATGACCAACAGTTAACTGTGACAACTGGGTGTACCACCAGCCTATAAAATGTTACCTTACAGGCACACATATTCTATACATTTTCTAGAATCTGGTTCTCTACGGCAACCCCAATATTAAGCCCCAATTTACACATGAAACAGAGGGTCATGATGCCCAGATTATCTGGATAATGGTCTATACAGTTATCTGCTTGTATGAACAGGTATTCATGCAGTTCGTATCATAGCCCTATTCCGAACATTTTTCATTTTCTATTGTTTCTTAGGTCAATATACAACCAAGACCTAATCCCACCACCACCAATTCATACAGGTAACTAACTATATCACAGAAGTGCCCATATGGTTACACATTGTGGAAGAAGCCACATAACTGGTGTAACATGTAAACTGGGTCTCATTCTCTGCCCAATTTAAAGCACCGGCCCAATTTAAAGCACTTTTAAGCATCACCGATTTCTGTTGTGGAGATAAATGCACATTTAAGAAAGCTGCCACATACTGAGCCGGACAACTGGTCCATCTAGCTCAGACTGGAATTTCTTTCTGGAGATATAATAATGGAATGTGGA
The DNA here is from genome assembly GCF_964188305.1 of Podarcis bocagei. Lineage (NCBI taxonomy): Eukaryota > Metazoa > Chordata > Lepidosauria > Squamata > Lacertidae > Podarcis > Podarcis bocagei. Next base: position 114,345,895 of record NC_138125.1, read on the forward strand.
ACCTTCTGCATGCAAACCATAAGTATGGCCACTGAGCTATGGTCTTGTTTAAACCTCTCCCATCTAAATCAATGGCACTTAGAAATCCTTCCTGGCGTCTTTGTTTTCATTACTTGGTGAAGGATACTGGGGGGACTTGCTGGCTGGTCTTCCAGCAACAACTGGCTAATAGGTAAATAAATGGTGCAGGCAGTGACAGCAAAGTGCTGGGAGGCCTTGCAAAACTTTAAGCATCCTTGCATTACACTCAAGGGCATTCCATTTATCACAAGCATATAATCGGCTTTCCTTTCAAGCACCTGTGAGATGACAAGATAATGTTAGCTTTCAAAGCATCGCTCAAGGGAGAAAGATCAGCTCCGAGAACTACTGGCTTACATGAGGTATTGGCTCGGCAGTGGCGGTGATGCTCCAAGACGTAACCTTCTGCGCAGTGACACCGATGGTGGCCAACGCGGTCTTCGCACACTTGGTCACAAATGCCCCACGTCTTGCAGTCGTTGAAGTCTGTGACACAGACAAGGTTGCAAACATTGCCAAGCACATTCTGTCCACAGAATTCATCACTTTCTTTCTGCCTATTTGCAGGAGTCCTATCTTACACAGATGCACATGCTTCCTTACTAACAGAAAGATGCCCATCAGATTCAGATGTTATAAACGCATGCCTCTTCCATATTTTCCAGGAACTTAGGATCTAAAAATACCCAAGACTTCTGAGAGTATTTTGAGTAAGGGGTCCACAGGACACAGCAGTAGCAACCACAACAACCAGCTCCTCTATGTGGTTGCATTAAGTTTCCATTCTCCTTAAACTCACCCCAGACTGATGCCCATCTTTGGAAAACCGCTGCCTTGGCTAAAATGTGGGCTGCCATTTAATAAAGATGACACACTAACTATATGAGGCAGCATGTAATGCAACAGGTAGGACATTGGGTTTGAACCCTGGTTTCAAGTTTCAAGTTCAAACACTGGCTTTTGCTGCCCAGCCATGAAACAAACTGGGTGTCCTTTTGCCAATCACAACTCCTCAGTGCTCAGTCTACCCTGATCAAAATGAAAAAGAGATATATCAATTTATATGCTCAAATGCTTATTCAAACCAATCCCAACCACTTATTTTACAATAAAAACTCACAGCAACTCTAAATCAGATGTAAGTTAACTTGGAAGAAATGGAGGCAGTGAGAGATTTTACTTTCTTGGGCTCCATGATCACTGCAGATGGTGACAGCAGTCACAAAATTAAAAGACGCCTGCTCCTTGGGAGAAAGGCGATGGCAAACCTAGACAGCATCTTAAAAAGCAGAGACATCACCTTGCCAACAAAGGTCTGTATAGTTAAAGCCATGGTTTTCCCAGTAGTGATGTATGGAAGTGAGAGCTGGACCATAAAGGCTGATCACCGAAGAATTGATGCTTTTGAATTATGGTGCTGGAGGAGACTCTTGGGAGTCCCATGGACTGCAAGAAGATCAAACGCATCCATTCTTAAGGAAATTAGCCCTGAGTGCTCACTGGAAGGACAGATCGTTAAGCTGGGGCTCCAATACTTTGGCCACCTCATGAGAAGAGAAGACTACCTGGAAAAGTCCCTGATGTTGGGAAAGATTGAGGGCACAAGGAGAAGGGGACGACAGAGGACGAGATGGTTGGACAGTGTTCTCGAAGCTACAAACATGAGTCTGACCAAACTGCGGGAGGCAGTGGAAGACAGGAGTGCCTGGCGTGCTCTGGTCCATTGGGTCACGAAGAGTCGGACACGACTAAATGACTAAACAACAAGAAAATTAACTTGCTCTGTGATTTGTGAAAACCACCTTTCTTAAAATGATGGGGACCGCAATGCCAGTAGCTACGAGAGACTTCACAAAATCATGCTTTAGCAGAAGGGATAGGTCTAATCAAATTTTAAAAAAACAATTGTGTGTTTTTATTAGGGGTTTCTCAGCTGCACTACAATCTTAACAATGAAGCAAATCATCTAAGTTTTGTCTTCCGACATTTCAGAAATCACCTTGAAGCCAGACGTGCCTCTTATTCTCTCATCTCACAACATTTATAACAGGAGCAAGCAAGAATCAGATTATTGACACTAATTTGGACTCGGCTTTCAGCATTAGAAGATTAAACTCCTCCATCTCAAAAACTGTAAGGACAACTGAAATTGGATTACTTTGCAGGTGAATGGCTTTTCGTTTGCAGTCTGAGTAAGGAAGAATGAAGAACCAACCAACAGATAAAGGTCTAGTCCTCAGGGAGGATGGGCTTGTACCACTTTAGATAGGGAGGCTCCCAAATTTGCATACTCCTTCAAACAAACAAAATTATCCACACATAGGAAAAATAGGCTGACAGGAAGAAGACTGGACTGAACCTGTTCTTCTCTGCTAGCTAGTTTTCTGAATGGTGGAAGAACATTCAGCTGTCTGAGCAACCCTCCTTCCGTCATCTATAGTCTGAAGTGGTACTGTCAATATGCACCTTAAGAGAACTAGGTCAAAAGGTAATGGAGAGGATTACACGACCTTATTGTTCTAACTTACACCTTTAAGCGTCACACACTGCAATACTCTGCCTTGTCACGCATGCAGAAAGCCCACTGCTTTCACTGGGGCATCACCATATTTTTAACTGAAGACAAGAGTAACACAACAAGCGAAAAAAGCAAGTAGAAAAGCATGGGCTGTGCCATACATTGGAAAGCAAGCTACCATTTTTCTTCTGCTGCATTCGAAGCCCCACATTAAAGTCCCATGAATACCTGTTCAGATATGGGGCACAGCTCCAGTACTAACACAGTATCCCTGTCCAACAGAAATTCACACCACCAGAAATGCATTGATCTACTATTTGGCAAAATGCAAGCTCAACCACCCCATTGATACTTTTCAAAATGGTCTTTATTGGGAATAAAATGATTTAAATCATTCATGCTTCGCGACATCTGACATAGTTTGTGTACCTGTATGTTTCTGGAAAACATTTCTATAGATTATGAAGAAATATCCCGCAATCAAATGGTCACTGGTGTTCTTACATTCCCATCAACAAAACTATGAATAACTTGGAAAGCATTATAAACATCTCAACAGCTTCCACATTAAAGTTTTGCTGAGATGTGTCAAATACTGGTTATAATACAGGCAAACTTGCAGTTAAAATGCATGAATGATTGCTATCAGGCAATCTATCAATGGGTTACAATATCAAGCAAATCTGAACCTGTGGGTCACTGTAACAAAAGAAAAAATGGATAGTAACAATAGCTTTAGAAGACTGAAAGTTCTTAACATCCATGACAATTGTGGGGAGGAAGTTAAGAGACGGACGATCAATATCTCAACATTCTTCACTTACCAATGCAAGTGCGGCTGTCATTGCTGCTGATTATGTATCCTGCAGGACAATAGCATGTTCCTCCAGAAGGGGAAGAGTGACAGCGGTACTGGCAGCTCAACGCTGCACAGCGAGATATGTCTGCCAAAAACAAAGTCATTTTGAATATCGCCCTTAAGACACAGTATGAGCAGCTTGGTTCTGCAAACTGGTATTTTGTCACACATACACAATATCTGTTTCAGCAAAAAGGGAACAAATGGGGAACCTTAACTATAAGCCAATGTGTGCACAATGCAAAGACATCACTTGGGAAATGCGGCCATTTTGCACCATGAGTTCATCCAACAGCTATGTTCACAGGCCCTGTCAAACACATAACTACTAGTATGCAATTCAAGCTTAGGAATCGCACCCCAGTAGTTATGTGTTGGATGATTCCAGGTAAGCATTCATCTTAGGGAACTGCCACTGATCTCTGTAGACAAATCATACTTAAAATTATTGAGCCAACTTTTATGTGGAAGAAGCATTGCAAAAATCAGGAAGGGTGTCCCAGACTTTGTGAATGCAAGTTAAACAAAGCCTTCCTCCCTTTTCTTCTTTCCAAGACTAGGTTCTCAGAGATGAACCATAGTTGCCTAGATGGCAAGACTGATCATTCCATACATTTTCGCATGTGTTATTTACTCACTGCAGTGTCTGCCTGCAGTTATGTTTGTTTCATCTTCTCTGCCTGGGCAGTCCGGAGTCCCATCGCAGACTTTGCCAATTGGAATACACTGTCCTGACAGAGGGCAGGCCCATTCACCAGGGTAGCATTCTCGATGCCCGCTCTCTAAGGAACAGAAGAGAAAATCATTACACAATATCAAATAGTATTTCAGGTTTGAAGAAGCATTTGTTATTTTGAGGGATGGGGTTGTCACTAGCTATCTGAGCTGTAGTATAACTAGAAAAGCCTCCATCAGCCAATCTTTTACTTCTTTCTGCCTCTCTCTTTCAGCTTCATGGTACTTAAGAAAACAAACTTTTCTATTATTTCCAGAGACCAATTCACAGATTACGCAGAAATGAACCTGGGTTTGCCAACAAGGCAATGGCTGCCTCCAATCACAGCTCCTTGATATGCCCGCTTGTAAGATATTCTATGTTTGCAAATCGTTATCACTCATAATCACACAATGTATGTTGAAACATAAACTTAAAATGCTCTAAGTGCAAATCTAACAAATCAAATGGATGAAGTGGCTTCTGTTTCTTCAGGGGGGGAAACAGTATGGCAGAATACAGGCTGAATTTTAAAAAGACTGAGAATGTGTGTGAAATGGTGGAACTCTTACTGATTTCAGAAACATCTGTCAGGTTGAACAAGGGATAAGTAACTGGGATGGCATATAGGGCCTCATGTCCTTCTGCTTTAGGACAGCCTATGGTCACACCATTTTGACAAATATGTCTTGGGTTCCACATACATATCTTTCTAACTAGGAATTAGACCTTTCTGGCATGTATTATGCATTTTGGGGCAGATAGATTTTTTTTTAAGGATCTTGTCCGTTAAGTGTATATTATGATTTCATCACTTACCACATTGCCCCACTAACGCACCCTGAGGTTAAACAAAACCTCTGATATTACATCTTGAGTGCCAAAGTGCAGTTGAGGATTGATACGTCATAGTCTAATGTTCTGGACTGAACTTGGTAACAAAAGCTACATATCTAAAGCTGGACTTTGTAAAAGGGGGTGCAAAAATATGGCAAGCTATCTTCTACCTGCGTTTGTATAAATCGTCACCCAGAAGGGACAGGAAAGTCATATTTGCAAATGTCACTGCTTTTGAAGCCAGCTTATTTCATTGCTTACCGCATCCTATTTCATCTTCATTATCTTCACAGTCATCATCTCCATCACATATCCAGCTCTGATGAATACAGCGACCACTTGGGCAAGTGTAGAAATTCCCTTTACAAGTTGCATATGCTGAGGAAGAGAACAGCAAAAAATAATAATAAAGAATTCCTCACATGCCAAGCTTTTCACACTACCTTCCTGGACTCTAGACATGTGTACACGGAAATAAAACTTGCTGGAGCAAGCTCAGACCACCAAGGTTTGGTGCACAATGCTTCTGCTGCCTTCTTAACTTCTTTCTTTTCTACCAGGCCTGCAAGCAGGAACACGGACATCTGAACTGGATGAAAGCAGTAGAGAAGAAGACCAGGAGGGGACCCACAACCACACATTACAATGGCAGGAAAAAGACTGTCTTTAGGAAAGAAGGAGGTGCCTTCTATTCCAGCCCCCAAACAAATTTTCCTTCAAAGAGCACAGAGTGGAGAACATCCCCAGTATTTCTAACCTACTGTAAAGCAACAAGTAGGAAGAATTTTTGTCCCATGTTACTGACCTTAGCTATGTTGATGGAGATATGTCCCATCTAGGGATTTCAGTAGCGGGGCATCATCAATTGTCAGTGTACATCCGCGCACGCACGCACACACACACACACACCAGGTTTGAGTGAACCTGCTCCACTGCTGGTAAAACTCACAGGTACGCTGTCCAATATTCTAAACAGTACATTTCATGCTTAATTCAAGCTCAGCCTCTAGGTCAGGTATGGGGAAGCTGTGGCCCTCCAGATGCTGTTGAACTCAAATTCTCATCAGCTCCATCCAGCATGGCCAGTTATCAAGGATGGTGGGAGTTGAGGTCCAACAGCAACTGACGAGCCACAAGTTCCCTATCTCTAAGCTGTAAAGTAGTGAAAGAAGCCCAAGTGAAGACTGACGTACTGCAAGAGTTTTCATCGCTCCTGTCTCCACAATCATCATCGTGGTCACAAACAAAGGCTCGGGGGATACATTCTCCATTTCCACACTGAAACTGGGAGTTGGAACATCCACGAGCTGAAAAGAAGGACAAACACATGAACGTGGCCTAGAAAGAAATACCAGCATTTTGGTTATTACGACCAAGCACACCAGTTGAATCCTCCATGGTGTGCATATGCAGTACTTACTGCAGTTGGTTTCATCAGAGGCGTCTCTGCAGTCCACATTGCCATCACAGCGTTGGCTTGCATTAAAGCATGCTCCATTGGAACACGATAGCTGATCACATGTTGGGTACTCTGCAAGGGGAAAGATGCTTTACTCTAATGCATCAGAGGAAGCAGTTAGGCTATACATCAGCAACAGTGGCAGATGGACTCCAGCTTCCATCAGCCTCAATCACCATGGCCTATGATCAGAGATCTTTGGGAGTTGTGGTCCATCATCATCTAAAGCAGGCATAGGCAACCTTCATCCCTCCAGATGTATTGGACTACAATTCCCATCATCCCTGACCACTGGTCCTGTTAGCTAGGGATGATGGGAGTTGTAGGCCAAAACATATGGAGGGCCAAAGGTTGCCTATGCCTAATCTAAAGGGCCATCTATTCCCCTCTTGGCGGTTCATTAATCTATTCCCCTCTTGGCGGAACCTTAATTTTGTTTTCATTGTTGCTTTGTGAAACATCCGTCTTCGTCCTTCTTTGCCACTGAGCTCTTGAATCATCCACCAGTTTTCCCAAGACTGCAAGCAATCTATGAAGTCCGCTTGGGCATTATTTACTTCTTCCCCAGAACCAAAACCAACCCAAGACATTTCACTGTCTGTGACGGAGCAGCAAATGGCAACTGAGGTCAAGGTGTATGGTATCCAAGGCCAGTCAAGTTATTCTAGAACTTATGGCAGAAAATCACCAAAACACTTCTCTTCCTCCCTGGCAGCGGAAATAGAAAACCAATACATTAAATAACTAGTGATCTGCTAACTAACGAACAGCAAAATTTCACAATGCTCAAAATCAGCTGCCCGAGGCAGCAACCTCACTCTGCCTAATGGTAGGTCTGGCCCTACCCAGAACAATCCTAGGAAGAGTTTGGGGGAAAGTGCTTGTGCAGACACTCACTCCTACTTCTCTCAGCACCACAAGGAAATGTGATTGACCAAATGGAAGATCTCACAGTGTAGGATCTCCTCTCACCAATGAGTTTAAAATTTCTTTAAATACAGCTCCCCATGTTCAGATGACTGGGGGAATTCAGATGTTGTCATTCATTTCTTATTTCTGGTTCAAGCTTTGCAAACAAAGGGTACCTGCAACTGCAGAGCTGCAGAACCTCTAGACCTAGAACTACGATAGCATTGTTTTCCCATAATCTTTCCCATAGTTCATTTGAAGACTTTTATTTCAGATTTATTTTTAAAGCGCAGTTTTTTGTTCCAACGTTTCCTATTGTGTTTCTAAATCATTGTCTAAATGAAGCAACAGTAGTAAAACCTTATGAACCCAGGGCAGGATAATCATCGGAGACAGCTGGTCATTAGGGGCTAATGGGATTAATCTTGACAATATTGTAACAGCTGCTAGCTGCTCCAGAGACAGTGGCACGTATATGTGGTGTTGTAGACAGTGCAGTTGAAATGTTTCATTAACACGTTCTTCGGCCAATCTTCAACCTGGTGTAGATGAGGGCTCCAGCTACTACAGCATGAAAACCACAGGGAATGCTCAACATGCCCCAAAAGTGGAAAATGCTGGCAGTGATATTCCTTTGCCATTGATGATGCTTGGATTTGTGCCTGGTCCTAGAGACCATCTACAGCAGCAGCAGAGGAGGAGGAACAAAACACCGACAATTTCAGCAGCATGCACCAGCACACTATGTGTCAGCCATAGTTTATTTGGCCATCAGTTGGCGTTCTGATTCACATAGCAAAAATGTGTTGGCCCAACCACAGTTTCCCTACAGTTTAGCAGCACAGCGCAGAAGCAAAATAGTAAGTCATAATTGGTGCATTAAGATGCTTGTCCATAAAAATGGCAAATTACATGTGTCAAGAAATCAGGTTACGGTTGGCTTGTATGGAGGCAGAATGTGTGCTTTCCTGAGCTAGTAGGATGCATGTAAGGTTAAGTCTGAACAGGACTGTAATAATAGCTGCTACAATCTTCAAAAGACCTGGCGTTTTAGAATTTCAGAGCTTCAGCTGGGGTGGGGAATAGGGTTGAAGCTTGGTTACATTTTGTTAATAGGAAAGCATGAGAGAAATATGGGATTAAAAATGGCTCCTATGAAACTAAGGGAAACTTTAAGTGTAAGGCAATTATACCCACGCTAATTTCCGTGCTTTCCTTCTACATTCTTCACAATGGTTTTATCTGAAATGTTCTTGAGAGAGAAGCCAGGATTCTAAATCAGAGCAATGCATTTATGTAAGTGGAGAAAACCATTATTTTTATGAAGCAGAAACACTAATTAAATGGACTGGAGCTGAAACACTGGTCTGATGTTTATCTTAGCCTTTGCATGGGTAGTTTTTTCTTGCTGTTAATCCCATTAGCAGTAAAATGGGCTGTGGCCTTCGATCTGCTTGTTCCATTTTACTTTGCCTGTAACTGCAGAGCACTGTGCATTTGACCAATCTCTTAAATATCATACCTCATTCAGAAACATTGTTTATCTCCTACACAGTTAAACCTACTTCCAGCAATGCCAATTGCCAAATAGAATAAAGGCTCTTCAAATTCTGCTGGAGAAACCAAATTCTGTATGTCTTCATTTTCAGAGTTGTTTCAACAGCAGCTCGTTGCCTTAAAGCTCTCCTCGTCTTTATTGGGTGACAGTATTTTCGTTCATGGGTCCCATTCTTTAATTCTGACTTCAAAGCACTGCTATTTACAGTGGTGCCCCGCAAGACGAATGCCTCGCAAGACGAAAAACTCGCTAGACGAAAGGGTTTTGCGGTTTTTGAGCTGCTTCGCAAGACGAATTTCCCTATGGGCTTGCTTCGCAAGACGAAAACGTCTTGCAAGTTTGTTTCCTTTTTCTTAACACCGTTAACACAGTTGCGACTTGACTTCGAGGAGCAACTCATAGAACGCGGTGTGGTAGCCTTTTTTGAGGTTTTTGGTGATTTTTGAAGCTTTTCCGAAACTTTTCCAACACCGTGCTTCGCAAGACGAAAAGTTCGCTAGACGAAAAAACTTGTGGAACGAATTAATTTCGTCTTGCGAGGCACCACTGTATCTTCACTTCTATTGAACATTATAGCTGAACCCAGTCCACTGGCTTTTGCAAGAGAATTTTATACAGAAGCTAGTCACAGGCAGTCACATGCCGCATGACATTGGGGACATTTTTCTACAGAGATTTTGCAGAAGAGGTGTACGTTACTCTATTAGTGAACCCTATTAAATGGCCTTGATGCATCAATAAATCTGTGCAGACAGATCTTTCCGGGGCTGAAGATCCTGCCACATGAAAGATTCTTTGAACAGAGTGTGGTAAAAGAGGGCTATGAGGGGCTCGTATTGTTTGTCACTTTATCCACATTGTATGCCCTCCAAAACATTAGCACACTTTTGCTATTCGCTGCCATTAGGTTTCCCATAATCAGTGCAATGCTCCTATCTTCAAGACCCCACACTAACAGGCACCTCCCTTCTGTTGATTAAGAAGGTTTGTCAACACCAACCCTTTAATTAGTCGTAATGACTGTTGCTGAAAGATATGAAGCCTTCCCTCAGTCCAAGGCTGAGTCTACCACTCTAACAATCCCAGGATTTATTGGTCCAAGGATTACTAAACAGAGATCAGGCATTAACCCTGGGTCTCCCACACTGCTGTGCGAAACTAATCACCTTAAAGCAATGACAGGCCCACTTAACTGATTTGGCTGGGAGCGGGCTTTAAAATTAAACAGAGTACTTTTGAACTTTTACACCTTAATTTTTGTGCTTCACTGACAAAGTTTAGCAAAAGCTGCAGAATTCAATTAAATCCACTGACTGAAGCATAGCCAACCCGGTGCCCTTCATATGCTGCTGGACTAGAACTCCCATCATACCTCACCATAGTCTATGCTGGCTGGGGCTGATGAGAACTGCAGTCCAAAACACCTGGAGGGAACCACAGTGGCCTAATTCTGCTGGATAAATGAACTGTCTCTAAGGCACGTTGATGAGAAATTGTTCTTAGAACTCACGGAAATGGTGAATGGAAATCATTATTGGAGATTCATTATTGACCAGAGGGAAGAAAAACCTTTATCACAGGGCTATGAGAATATCAGGGCAGGAAGCAGAATGTAGTAAGGAAGGCAGTAGAGATGTCACCCATTCATAATGCATCTTTCAGAAGTTCCACAATTAATAGTTATGTTCCTATAGACTACCTTTGTCTACAGTTTTGGGAAACACAGAGCGGTTTGTCCAAACTAACATCCTTAAGGTTCCTCCATTGGTCTAATGTACGTACGTAAATTGTTTCACAGACATACGACACACAATATTGTTGTTGTTGTTTGTCATACCCACTCTGGTGGTTAACACTGTTGCGTAGGATAACACGGGGCCATAATGAACAATAGGCAATAAGGCATGGTACTCAGAGCCCATGTTTAATAAGCAAATGATGCAAGCAGATGTCCACAATTACACTGTAATCCCCATAAACTCTCTGCTGCTCATTTCTTTTTAGCCTACTCTTGTCATGACTAGCTGGGCTGACCCTCATTTGTCAATCAAAAGGGTGGAAATCATAGATGGTGTGGAAACAATGGGAAAGAAGTTAGTTTGGACACATCCACCCAGAGACTTAATCATTGAGAAAAGAAGAAACAAAAACATGCTTTCAAGTAATCAAGTTTTCCTCTACCAAAGGCACATTAAAAACTATTTTCTCCTATAAAGGCCACACTTGCCAAGATATGAAACTTCTTTCCAGCCCTAGTACTTGGCTCCTTAAACCACTGGCATACTCATAGTCTTTAGCGCCGCTGGCATACTCATAGTCTTTGAGGTTGTCTGTGGTTCTGTTACATGGGAAAATTCCAAGCTGGCTTCTCTTGGATGCCATTTATTCCAGTTTGTGTCTGAACCGCTTACCGTTTTGGATACGTTATTGATTTTAGCGAATGAAAGGGATAAAAGGCTGCTGGCTCATCATAAATGCGATCTTTCCATGTGCAAGCCATTCAAATGTTTTTTGCCTCATAGATAAAGTTGCAGAATATTCCAATCCGGTAGGGAATTGGCTAAGGCAGCCTTACCCAGCCCTAGGTCTGCTGATGTTGTTGGGCTACCACTAACACCATCTCTGAGCTTTGGCTGAGGATGATGGGGGTTGTAGTCCAGCTGGAGACCCAAGGTTTGAAAATGCTGAGCTAAGGGGATGAAGAGGGCTACTTTCTTTTCCAGCTTGCCCTCCCAAGTACTGAGGCCAGGCTATATGTTCACAGTGGTTCTAAAAATATATATTAAATACCACTACAGATGAGTTTCAACATCTAGCTTCAGCTGTTTTATGGATATCACTTGTCACAGATGCAGAACTCATGGCAAACCCCATCTTCTATGTATGAAATACTATCACCAAACACTACAAAAGTGGGTTATCAAAACAGGAATGGCAGGTTGATGTGGCTGGTGGCTCACCACCTGACAACCACAGGTTCCAGCACCCTATGTTTACTTTGGCCTAGATTTTGTTACCTACTTCCGGAGAAAACAATATGTGGTTATGTCCTAGGCAGGTGGAGGGGGGCACCTGCCTCACAATCTGTTTCATGGCAAAACTAATTCACTCTCAATATCTGTCAGGTATGCCAGAAAAGCAAACTGAGAGTAGCTTAGAAGTACAATAAGCATCCCTTTGAAAAAGGCAGCCTCAGACCTGTGTTATAATTAGCCTTTTCTTACACAACAATATCATTCAACAAGGACCCTTCAAGAAGGACTCTACACAGTGACAGCGGACACAGAAGGCTGGTTTTGCTCCTGAAACCCACAGTCTCTACTTTCTGGCTCCTATACACCTAGTGCTTTAGCACTTCTACATGACTCCCAGTGCCTTCTCTCAATTTCTGTATCAAACTGGGAAAGAAGCACTTCGCTTTCTGTAGCCCAAATAAAAGGTACTTGATCTTCATTTGAATAACGGGGTTCTTTGACGTGTTTGTTTTACACCCAAAATTCAAAGTCCATAGATTATGTCAAGGATGGGGAAACTGTGCCCCTCCAGAATATGTTGCTTGACTACAACTCCCATCATCCCTGACCCTTGGCCTTGCTGGTTGCAGTTGATGGGAGCTAGAGGTCAACACTATATGGGGGGCCCCACCTCTGGCTAATACGCAGGTGTCCCCAACTGTACCTCTCTGCATATACTTGTTTTTCCAAACCAAACTGCTTATGCTAACTTTGGGCTGTTATCTCTTTGTTTAGCACCAGAAAAAAAGAAGGGAGGGAGGGCGGGAGAGAGGGGGGGGGAGAGGGAGAGGGAGATTCTTACAAACCATACCCCACAACATAGCAATAATTCAGGTAATAAGTCTTAAAACAATGTAGCTGTTATAAGAGCATCAACACTAATCCATGAAAGAATCTGCAATGAAATTTTGATAACAAGAAGCATATTGTGGCCATTTTTGTCCATCAACAAACCTCTTAATCTTACAAATTGATTAAAATGCCAGCGAGACAAGGGATGAAACCAAATCTAGTGCTAAAGATTGAAAAGTACTCACGGCAGCCTCTCTCGTCTGTTTCATCTGTGCAGTCTTTGACTCGATCGCACCTGTATTCTCCTGAGATACACTGTCCGTTTGTACATGTAAACTGCTGACTGGAGCATGTTCGCCCAGCTGCAAAACACAGTTTGCTTAGAAGTGCATCACTTATATAGAGAGAAAAATATTGCTTTTTTTGTTTGAAGCTGTTTCCTATCTCTCTCTGTATCCTTTTCCCCCCCTTTATTCTATTTTCTACTATGTATTTTGTAAAATGGTTCGTCTGTCTGAGGTGGCAGAGGCAGTTTTCATCTACGCTTGATATTGGGTGCCATTTTGGATCAAGATGGCAGACCAAGCCATTGCAAACAGCACAGATTTGGAAGGCTCTGAATATACTGTTGCCAAATCTGGTGTGATGGTTCCAAACTGTGCCAATCCGGATGCCTCCGAAGATGCACTGTCGCCCAATTTCGTGTTATGCTTGCAAACTCGATTCCTTTATGAGGTGGTCCAAGGACTTATCAGTCACTTCTCTCCTCAGTTTTATCACAAAAGATAAAACACCAGCTGGAGGAGCACCTGCTGCCACCATGCCTACTGCAAAGGATGCCCTGCGAATACTTGAATTATGTGTCCTCACTCTCAGAACAAAAACTGAACAGGAAAAAACAATGCTGTCACTATGGCTCTGCTGTATGCAGATGGATTCACTTTGAACATTTCAGAGCCTTAGAAGGGATTTGCAGTCATATTTCTCATGAACAAATCCAAACCAAGTGCAGTTGGCTGCGGCCATTACTTATCAACTATCACTGATAATATCCTTCAGTCGTAAAGGTAAAGGGACCCCGTTGGGTCCAGTCGCAGACGACTCTGGGGTTGCGATGCTCATCTCGCTTTACTGGCCAAAGGAGCCGGCGTACAGCTTCCAGGTCATGTGGCCAGCATGACTAAGCCGCTTCTGGCGAACCAGAGCAGCACACGGAAACGCCATTTACCTTCCTGCCAGAGCGGTACCTATTTATCTACTTGCACTTCATGCTTGTGAACTGCTAGGTGGGCAGGAGCTGGGATGGAGCAATGGGAGCTCACCCCGTTGTGGGGATTTGAACCGCCAACCTTCTGATCAGCAAGCCCTAGGCTCTGTGGTTTAACCCACAATGCCACCTGTGTCCCCCTTCAGTCATAGGAACCCGCTAAACATCAGCCTGAAGGAGAAGAATGAACAACCCCTGTTCACTGTGGTGCAATGGCCAGGTGAGAGAGATACTGCTGTAACAGTAGGTTTCCTGTATCACAAGAAGGTTGGACTAGACTGTCTTTGAGGTCACTTATAACACTTATGGTTCTGTGGGTGGATGGAAAGAGTAACACTGGGCTACCTTTTGCAAGTGTCCAAAGTGTGGCTTGCTCCCTAGTACAATAGTTAGGTGACCACACACAGCAAGCAACAAGTGCATCTTCCTGAAAATGACTCGAAAACAGAAGCAGGACTTTGCTTTACAGCCACTTCCCAAAGGTCTTGAGTTAATGTGTAGACGTGCAAAACTAAAGCAAGTGTCATGATTTAGTCCAGTGATGGCTTAGAAATGCCTGGATTTTGCCCTTTACTGATTCCTTAGTAGATGTGTAACTATTTGTGGCATTAGCCCCTAGTCAAAGGGTGATGAGGACAAAGAACAAGGTGAGCTTGTCTTTCTCTTCTAGAGCGTGCTAAAAATAATAATAATCTGAAAGTCTTATCCTTGGTCAATAGTCCAAATCTTGATCTGCAGCACAACTGGGGAAATTAGTTCCCAGAAAGTGAGTATCTGAGCAGAATTTGGGTTGGCTTAGCAATTCCCGTAAATAACATGAGCACAGGGAAAATTTGAACATTGTCTGAACATAAACCCACAACAAGCCCTCCTGGACCCTAAACTTCAGGGCAAGTAATTGCACTTCTTTATCCATCCAAATTCATCCTAGCAACTCTTGTGAGGTTAGTTGCTCTTCTTCCCATTTCACTTAAGTTTTGGGTTGAATTTATGATTGCACTGTTAAGGTCCCTAAAACGAAGTCGAAAGGTTAGCTTCTTTCCACAAAAAGTCTTAAAGCAACTTATAAAGATAAAAACCCACAACCCATCCATCAACAAAGGCTTGAAAGGTCACTTAATGGGTAAAATAGGATGCTACCTTCTATCAGATTGGACCACTAGTCCATCTAGTTCACTATTGTCTACTCTGATTGGCAGGAGCTCTCCAAGGTTCAGACTGGAGTCTTTCCCAGCTGTACCTGGGAGACAACAGGGATTCAACATGGAACCTTCTGTATACAAAACATTCGTGCTGTACAACTGAGCTATAGGAGTCACTGCTAGTTCATAACTTACGACATTGTTGACGTTCATCAGAGCCATCTTCACAGTCTTCTTCATCATCACATACCCATGGCAGAGGAATGCACTCTCCGTCGCTGTGGCACTGAAACTGATTTCCGTCACAGGTGGGATGTGCTAGTGAGGGTAAGCAAATAATGTTTGAAACCACCAGCTTGGATGTTAGGTAAATAAAGAGATTTAGCTACTAAAATGGCTTCAAGTCTTAACAATATGCTCTTGGTGCAAGTATGCTAGCTTTGTCATGCCATTTGGCTGGGCTAGACTGGAAGACACCTTTCCGATGTCACAGTAACAGAGACAAAAACTTTAATTTGCCTCTGACAAAGTTCTCCAGTTTTATCCTCAGTTTATCTTATAAACCAGCGGTGATCTCTAATAAGGAAATACAGCCACGCTGTCAATGTCAACATACGTAAGTCAAACAGGTGCATGAGGGAGCAGACATCATAGTGAACAGATGTGTGTCCCAGAGTCCTGGAATACCCAGTTCCAGAGAGTCCTACAAATACCAATTCCCTAAACATACCATGAACGGATGGAAAGCAACTTCCTTCTCTTCTTAAACCTTAAATACCTCCACATTCACTATGCCTGTCTTATTCTGACTTTAACTGACTTCATATTGCACCTCTTCTCAATTAACACTTCATGTTACCACCTAGCCCTCATTGCTGACAACGTTTCATAATCCAAGAGACACGGGAGACTGTAAGAGAAAGCCAAAGCAAAACAGACCCAGAAGGAAACATATATAACAGACTTAATCACTCAGTTGATTCAACCAGTCAACAGACCTCACAATAAGACCTATACATCCATTATAAGATCAGATAACTCTACTGACTGGAGGGTAAACATGGTTACATTTATTTGGATAAAGTCTTAGCTCGAAACTTCTAAGTTCTGCCAATAAACAGAAGACTCACATCTCTGCATCTCAGATGAAGCTATCTCTCCTCCCTCTCCCAACAGCTCTGCCGTCCAGTCCACCGCTACCCCTTACAAATTGGAGTTATGGCTATTCCATTACATAGCTTTTATCTGTCATCCCACTAGGGTTAAGGAAACAAGGGCTCCTCTTCCTCCCTCAGCACCCCCAGTTCTCTGAAATAAGAGAGAGAGAGACAAGAAGGAGGAGGATGCTCCCATGTGGGTGTTGACTTTTATATAGAAGCACTTATCAACCAGTACTCTAACATGACAAATTCCATTTACTGTTTTACTCCTTGAATTAATAGTCTTTCCCCCTTATCTCAGCCCTACTGGAGGCATGTCAAGCCACCAGCTTCAGGCCACAAGCTGAATAAAATCACTTAAATCAAATCTATAAAGCTGTATGATGACATCACAGGGCAATTGTAGAGTCCATTTATTAGACATCCGAGAGACTCCGCAACCAGCCACCAATCCAAATAAGGTTCTACATTTCCTTTTTCTATGCAGCTCCTCTACAAACATCGTGCTGAGGTCCTCCATAGCCTCCAGCCATTCAGTAAGCGCTCTCTGCTTCCTTGCAATTCTCAGCATAATTGTAGAAGTGCGGCAATGTTCACTATGCCACATGATGGAAGAAGACGGAAAGTCTGAGAGGCTACAAGGTTAGGGGTGGTTAAAGTGCCTTCCACACAAACGTAAAAACAGCCTTGCTGGGTCAGACCAAAGGTCCACCTGGTCCACCATGCTGCTTCTAAACATGACTAGCCTGACTAGACCCGACTATACACAAGCAGAACACAAGAACAACAGTCTCTGGGCAGGAAAAAAATAATTTAATTATTGTGGCTTAACAGTCACTGGTAGATCTATCCTGCGTGAATTCATCTTCTTTTTCTAAATCATCTAAGCTAGTGGCCATTACACTAATAGCAACGGCTAGATTTTATTTTATTTTTTAGCACAGGGCATGGGTACACACACGTTTTGAATGAGCTTAATTTCACTTACGGCAGCCAGCTTCATCGGAGTCATCCGAACAGTCCCTTGCTCCATCACATCTCCAGTCGGCGGGGATACAGCGTCCATTTCCACAACGAAACTGTCCACTTTCACACCCTGAAAGCAAGCAATACAGCTTGTGTCCTTACTTTTGTATCAAACAGCAAGTACAGTGGTACCTCTGGTTGGGAACGGGATCTGTTCTGGAGGCCCGTTCGCAACATGAAAAGAACGCAACCCGCAGCAGTGCATCTGTGCACGTGTGGGTTGCGATTCGCCGCTTCTGCGCATGCACATGTCATTTTGCACGTCTGCGCATGCGGGAGCAGCGAAACCCGGAAGTAGCCCTTTCCAGTACTTCTGGGTCGCCGCGGGACATAACCTGAAAGAACGTAACATGAAGCGGACATAACACGAGGTATGACTGTAGACCAGGGGTCTGCAACCTTTAAGACAAAAAGAGCCACTTGGACCCGTTTCCAAAGAAAAAAAACCTGGGAGCCGCAAAACCATTGCGACATTTAAAACAAATATAACACTGCATATATTGTTTCTTACCTTAATGCTATATATACAGGATCGTAACGCATGCACCGCCCCCATGCGACGTCACAGCCAGTACAGCGCCCGCCACAGTGGGGAGTGTTGGGGCGCACAATGCACCTCCTCCCCTCGCTAGTATCCGCCCCAGAGCCGCGGCAAAGGTGTAAAAGAGCCACATGCGGCTCCGGAGCCGCGGGTTGCAGACCCCTGCTGTAGACAATATGGCTATCTTCAAACACAGTCTTACAGAATGCCCCGCCACACATAAAATGGCCGAATTCTGCTTTCAATAGTAGACCAATGTGATTTCACACAAGACAGCCACAAGTCAAACCATGTAAACACCAAACCAGAAGTTATCTACCTGCTCGCATTTTTTTAATAATGACGCCCATTACTGCTGTGTTAAGAAGCCAAAAAGCACCGTGACAAAGCTAACATTTCAGCAAGCGTTGAACCCATTTGTCACAAATAATGCACATACTTCTATTTTAAAATATAGTGTCACATTTATGAAATGTGTTTGGATCATGCATTTAGATCCCCTTGCAGTTATAATGCAGAGAGAGGAGATCTAGGAATGGTTGGGAATGGTTTTCTATGGTTGGAGAGACATTCCTTGGTCTGAACTCTGTCCATACAGATGGTTGTAAAGCTGCTATAGGAATGCACAGTCCAACATTGGTAATTTTTATCTCTTCACATGCATTTATCCAGGTACAGAAGAAGCCTTCAACCAGTGTATTTCAAAATACCACTATTCCATTTATCTGTTATGAAGCTGTCATTATATGGTATAACAACATGGAAAATCGTTCTATCCAGTGATGTGTAGAAAAAAATTCAAACAAATATTTTTCCATGGAAATCTTTCCATTTTTAGAAATGCATTGTTTCTTTTTAAAAAATCTATTAGTAACATAATGAAAGGAAAGAAGATGTCAAATTTGGCAACTGGAATGGGCAGAATACTGGTGAAAATCTAAAAGATGTACAGTGGTACCAGGTTAAGTACTTAATTCATTCCGGAGGTCCGTTCTTAACCTGAAACTGTTCTTAACCTGAAGCACCACTTTAGCTAATGGGGCCTCCAGCTGCCGCTGTGCCGCCGGAGCACAATTTCTGTTTTCATCCTGAAGCAAAGTTCTTAACCTGAGGTACTATTTCTGGGTTAGCGGAGTCTGTAACCTGAAGTGTCTGTAACCTGAAGCGTATGTAACCCGAGGTACCACTGTAATTCGTTTTTTGAGAAGGGTTTTGTGTGCTGGATTATTGCTAAGGCAGAAGGAAAATACTTTAGTAATATCACAAAGTGGGTAAGCAATGCTGTTGTAGGTGAGATTTGTTCTAAATTAACAAGGCAGTGAAAATGACAGGCAACTGGATAGCTGTTCCCTATAAACACGTTCAATCAAGTCGTGTTTCATGAAGTTTCAGAAAGGATGACAGTTCAAAGGGCAAAAAGCAGCAGCAAAAAATAACCTCTCTCATCGTTTGTCGGACCAAACAAAATCTTGTCTCGTCTTATTAACCAAGTGTTAAAAAATTGCTTATTTCCAATTACAACTCATCAGAAAGTAACTCATGAGAAACAGGCAACGCCAGTAAATCCTTGAACTCACAATGAGATAAACAGACAACAGATTATCTGAGCTCTGACAGAAAGACCAGGCATATCACCGCTCATAAACACAGCTAAGTGATGCACTCCTTTGGTGTATACCGTAGGCAAACGGCTTTACGTGAGGAATGTTCAAATCTGATTGTCTGGTAGTGACATCCTGATTTATAATGTATCCTACAAATGGTCAGATATTTCGCTTGGATAAATGGTGGTACCGGGTGGTACAGGAACATGTACACCCAAATACCTTCTAGACTAATGCATGGTGGTGGTTGGTGGTGCAGGTCTGGGGTTGGTGGTGCAGGTCTCTTATCAAGTACCTTTAAAAGTACAACAACCTCCCTTGCAAAAAATGCCCCGAAGGAATGTATAAATGCATGCTGGAATCTCTGGCCCTTTGATTGAATTCTGCCCTGCAAATGAGAGAATCTTGGGGCTAGTTAAAAAAACAAACAAACCTGGGCTGTTAACAAAGCAAGCAAGAAAGAAAATTACAAAGTAAATGGTGTGTACGTAAAACAAGCAAACGAAACACCACATTTACTTATTTAATATAGCACGGAAAGGCCTGCACAGGTATTGTGTATGCAATGCGATTTTAGGAAGCACGCTGCCCTACAATGTATGTGTCGCACAATTCCATTTAAGAATAACATTGCCGTTTTTTCAAAGTGAAAAACAGCAGGGTTAATTACTAAAGCTTAATGGAATAATAGTAACCCTTACAGTCATTCTAACATTACCCAAAAATAAAAAAATAAAAAAAACCAGCCATTCATATCTACACACAGTTGGTGTTGTAGCAATGCCCGCTTGCACAATTCATCAGCAGACCTACTATAATTCACTTAATTATAACATGAGTCTTTCCAAACGTAATCTTCTCTGCTGGCTTATTCCATGAATGCTGCAGCCTCAAACTATGATTGCACAAAAGCAAAACAGCCTGGCACATGGGTGATTTTATGCTTTCTATTCACTTAGTAGTCACCTACAAAGAAAAAAGTATTCCGTTAAGCTGAAAAGGGTCCTTTGAGGTGAGAAATGAAGGCTAGTAATCAATAGTTTAAAGGCTTTTTGTCACAAACGGGCTTAAATACATGTTTCACCTGTGAACTAGTGAGCAATAAATTGCAGTCAAAATGTAATTTAGCAACCACAGCCATTTATGCCTATGATATACTCAAAACTTCAGTACAGTACAACTAACCGAGATAGTGCAGATATATATCTGCATTGTAATTATAATCCATAATTGATCTATTTTCTGTACACTGCCTTGTTGCTGCACACGAAAGACACCACAGAAATCTTTTCATAAATACAAATAAAATTAATACAAAAATTGACAATGTGATAAAAATCATTTTCCCTACAACAAAAACTGATGACCTTCTTGATCTGTCCTTGGTAGTTGAGAATATAATTAATAACATTTTCTCATATTTTGAACCAACCTCTGAGGTAGCTTATGTCCCTTGTTTATAGACAGTATGTCTTATAAATGTACCTAGGATACCTTCACATAGGGATCTACTGCCATGCCATCTATAGTTTAGCCCTATAAGACTGAGATGAGTTCAAAGGAGAATAAAGAATTCCTACATAATTAAGGGCTCATTCTTAACCTCTATGATCACTAAAGAGCAATTAGTCTTTTAACCGTTTGGTTCCCTCTTTGTATTGCATCAGTGCCTGCCCTGAGCCTTCAAATAATATAATCATGAGAATTTGGCCCAGTGCTTGCTCCTACCATGAGACAAGAGTGCCAGCTAAGGCAAATCCAATTGGTATGTGACATTTGGAAAGCTATGAACCTCCTCCCTGCCATGTTGATTGTCAGAGTCATGGTAGGGGGTCAATGGGGGGATTTCACCCCCCACAATGTTTTTGCTTGCTTGGGTCATTCCACTGGGGATTTTAATTAATGCTGAGAGTCCTTGTGGGCCTACAGCCTCCCTTTCCCCTTTGATCTGCTTCCCCTCATGCTGAAAGCGGTATAAAGCATTATCATTTTGCCTTTTAAGTTACATTTAAACAGCAACCAAATGCACAGACCAAGCTTTCAAAATCCACAGAACTCCAAAGAACACTCGTAACTGCAAGTGTAACCTGGTGGACAACAGCCTCAGCATTAAGAGGGGGAAATTGGGCTCATAAGAAGAAGGCAAATAATTATTGACACTTATTTCACAGGCAATATTTACTTCCTAATAAGCCCTTTTAAAAAATGGCAGGGCAGGAATCAACTGAAGGCTGCCAAAAAAAAAAAAAAAAGGTTATACTAATGAGCTAATTATCACTGATTTATTTTGACAGCTGCTTCTTTCGGGCTAACGACGGGGCATGAGGGATACCTGTAGGAAATTACCAGTATATTTCATATACACAATAAAGCAATTAAATCAAAGGTTGTTTTGAAACCATCCACAACATGTATCTATGAATAAAGTAAGGCTGAAGTTCTCGCCTCACTTACTTGGGAATAAAAAAGGTAAAGGTACCCCTGCCCGTATGGACCAGTCGTGTCCGACTCTAGGGTTGAATTCAATAGGACTTATTTCTGTAAGCACAGTTAAAGTTACACTGTGGAGTTATGAGGGGGAGACCGTTGAAAAAGGAGGGTTTTCCTGTTCCTGTGCTTTATTGTTAGTATATTTTCAGAATCAGGGCCAGCCCAAGACATTTTGGCACCTGAGAGAGACCCCAAAATGGCATTCTCTTCCCCACCAGGGAAGAAGGGGTAAGGGAAGATCTGCATCAGAAACAAGGGAGGAAGAAAGACTGAGCTCAGGATCTTCTGCCCCGGTGAATCCTGCTACCTGAGGCAGTCGTCTCATCTTGCCTCATGTGTGGGCCAGCCCTGTTCACAGTGTATATTCTCATACAGAATAGGAACATAGGAAGTTGCCTTCTACTGGGCAGACCATTGGGTCCATCTAGCTCTGTATTGTTTACACTGTCTCTCCAGGTCAGGGTTTCAGGCAGGAGTCTATCTCAACCTTAAAGTATGTAGGCCTAAGCCATTTCTGGGTCTGAATTGTGCCTGGAAAGAATTTGGTAACCAGCACAGCCCTTGCAGGACAAATGTTGTATGATCCTGTAGGCAAGCATCCACAACCATTCTCACTGCTACATTCTGGACCTACTGCAGTTTCCAAAGACACTTCAAAACAGTTCCATAGAGTGCATTGCAATAAATCAATCTAGATGTGACCAAGGCATTTGCCAACTCTTTCCATCTGGATGTAACTAAGGCATTACTTCTTCTTCCAAAGATGGATTTAGCCCTCTCTGTTCCCACTTAACCAGATCTCTCCCATTTGCCTTAATCAGCTAAGAAGAGCAAGAGTAAAGTGTATGCAAACAGATTTCACTATCTGAATGCTTGCTATTCGAAAATTCACTTATCCAAACATCAGGAAAGTAGTACTCAAACCTCACTATACACACCACAGATTCAGACAGCCAGACCTGAGTGAGCAACCAAGTCCCCTTTATCAACTTTTACCAATCCTTGGTATAACAAACATGTCGTAACTCAGAAAACTTTCACTGGATGACTCTGTGGATAGATAAGTAAAAAAAAAAGTCTGTCATTGCCTACAATTTGTGCTGGGTAAAAGCTCCATTTTCTCAAGTTGGAGATTTTTTCCCCAATGCAAGCTGCTGGTGTGAAGGTACCGATCCAGACCAGAACTGAAGCAGGAGACAAAGTGTTAAAATCCCATACCAGAGTTCCAAACCAGATTAAATATTCCACCTATTTCAAAGTAAGTGTGCTTAGATTTGTGGTGCAATTAAAAAAAGAGAGTTTCATCACAAATCTGGCATCTTCGTACCCCAATGATTTGGTTGAATAAAATATTCCAAATCTCTACAACAAACATGTGGACTTCAAATACTTTAGCTACACCTTCCTTGGATAATGATGATGTGAAAGAAGATTTCTGCCCAAAGGAATTCTTTAAGGCATCTTACCTTTTCCATCTAGCAGACCAGTCATCAAAACCCTGTGGCTTTGAAGCCCAGTGCTAACACTGACTGCATCAATCACTTACTAGTGCCATATACATTCTCCAAAAAGATAACTAAGTGACAAGATCTTTCCTTATCTTTTTAGCAGTTCTTTGGAATTCTTTTGCCCCTCCACTGAAGGTTGCAATACGAGGCAGGTCAACATTCCAAAAATGAAAGAGATATCTGAAGACCAGAGCTGTCCTAGTCAATGGACCAGAGCATGAGGCCGTTTCAAGATTAAGAACACAGAACACAATTCCTGAAACTGAAGATATCCCTTAAAATAAGGTTCCTCAAACTTTTCCTACACTGTTAGGGGTAGAAGATTGCTTGTTTCATGGTGATGAATTGTCGTTTTATTCTAAGTAACTTTAGTACCATATTTATGTGCATGATTGTTTTGTGCTACCTGAATTTTTTTAATAATCTAAGAAATGAAACCCAGCACTAGTGAAAAGGGGTGGTGGTGGAATGGATTAATTGTCTTATCATTCATCCATGCACACAAACCTAAACAACAAACCACCCTACATTTTTTCTTCTTTCATAGTCATTAATTCTTGTACACCACATCCACAACTTTTAAAATGCCCGTGGAAACCAGGTTCGTCCTCTTCAGTGACAAAATACCCACCGTTGTCACGCATCCCAATCACGACTAAATGTTTGTGCCCACAGTGATTTGTGAAAATGTAACTTCTACGTAATAATTACAATAATATTGAATTGCTAGCCATCCTTCACCACGAGGTCCCAAGCAGGAATATAACCATTTAAAAATGCAGCATTAAGATCAGTTAAAAGTAATTTATAGTCAAAAGAATAGGGTGGGTCCTAAAAATATGCATCTCAGGTGTCAAAAGCTAGGGTCTTCAGCATACGTACAGTGAAAACTATATAATGAAGGTGCCAAGTGCACCATTGTGGAACAGTAATCCACATCTTAGGGGCTACCACAAAGAATGCCCTCTCCTAGACCGTCACACACCTCTCCCAACCTCTGAGGGCTGTGAAGACACCCTATGCCAACCTTAACACCCAAGAGGTGTTAAACGATTGACAAGATCCATTTGGAGTACAGTGGTACCTCAGGTTACAGACGCTTCAGGTTACATACACTTCAGGTTACAGACTCCGCTAACCCAGAAATAGTACCTTGGATTAAGAACTTTGCTTCAGGATGAGAACAGAAATCGTGCTCCGGCGGTGCGGCAGCAGCAGGAGGCCCCATTAGCTAAAGTGGTCTTCAGGTTAAGAACAGTTTCAGGTTAAGAACAGACCTCCAGAACAAATTAAGTTCTTAACCCGAGGTACCACTGTCTCAGTCTGACAATTCCCAGATACCCTGTAACTCTCAGATACTCCCATATATTGTCACAGCAGCAATTAGCCTACAAATAAATACAGTGGTACCTTGGTTTGCAGACGCCCTGGTTTGCATACATTTTGGATTACAAACACATCAAACCCGGAAGTGCGTGTACCGGTTTGCAACCTTTTTTTGGATTACAACCCATTATTTTTTTATTACGAACAATTTTTTTGGGGAGGCCCCATTGGCGAAAGCGCACCTTGGGTTACAACCTGTTTTGGTTTACAAACAGACCTCCGGAACGGATAATGCTTGTAAACCAACGTACCGCTCTGTACATGCAAATCTGAAGACTTTGCACACAGTTTATCAATGTAAATCGAAATCAGGACCACAACAGTAGAGTGGTATACATATAACTGCAACTCTCTTGCAACTGAATTGCTTATTCCATAACATTTATACACTGCTTGACTGCAAATACAAAACAAATCCTCGAAGTGGTTTACAAAAGGATAAAACAATGATATTATCAGTGAAAACAACTATTTTAAACATTGCATTTTTGCAAATAAGCTCTAATGTCTGCTACCATGGGTGACACCACATAAATTGTATTGCAAGGTGGAAAGGGGGACATCTATCCAAAGTGCAAAATATGGATATGTGAAGACCCTGGGGCAGTTAAAATGCAACAGAAATCTGTTTCATGTATCACAAATAGTTGAAGAGATAAGTTTGCCAGAAGCGAAACTTTAGAAATGCTGAGGGGGAGAATGCCACACAGCGGTTGTAAAAATCATCTCAAAGGGTCAAATTGAACCCGATGCCGTCCACACAGCTGTTGATTTCTAAATGTAAATTGCAGGGGCTGCGGGGATGGTCTGGAGGGGAACCTGACATGGGGCATAGGTGGGCTGTAACACCTTTTTCTCCCACTGTGGGTCCAATCCAGATCAGGGGACAGGGTACGCCCATGCCAGTCATCTGAACTGGGGAGGAAAGCTCAGTATCAAATCCCTTCCATAGCTCAAAGGCAATTGCTTACTATGTTTGTAAACCGTGCTATTTCCATTCCCCCAGTTTAATACAGTCATAAAAGGCCTATAGATTCATGGCTATTAATTCCTCTGCATAAACCCCAGAATTTAAGAAATTCAGAGCTCTAATCTGCTGAAACTAAGCAGGAAAGCTTTTTGTCTTCAAAGGAAATAAAGTTTAAAGTCTCCTGCGGGCATGAAGTTCAAAAGAGCCCACATGGTAAATGAATTAAAAGAAATTCATAAGCCTCACGTGCTACTTTCAATTAGCATTTTTAAACGCTGCTATAAATGAAAATAGTCTGCTAAAAATACGATTTATTTCTCACTATGCTTTTTTAAAAAAATGTTTACTTAATATTAATCTTCAGGTGCAATACTGGTTTAGTTAGGGACAAATTAGTCAGTTTTACAAAGGTTGCTACCAATTCTGATAGAATTATAAAAGCAAATCACTGTAGCTAGTTCTCCCACAATGACAATCTAGGTATGCAGTCTTGCAGTAGTTTACTGTGAATGATCTACATGCTGGTACATGCTGTCCCCTCATTCCTGCCAGGTGTGGCTGACGGGGAGGGGCCGCACTGTGGATCTGGCTTCCCAGCTGTGCTGCCACAACAACATACCAGGATGGTGTGAGGGCTGGTTAGGTCAGCAGCAAGATACACAGTTCTGGCACATCAGAAAAGCCAATTCAGCACTTCCGCTGGTGCACCTTAACTGCTCCCATGTTGCCATCCACCATCCCTGCTCCCCTCCCAGCCCAGAACATAGCAGTGACATCAGTGCTGGAGGTCCAGGTCTTCAGTGGCACCCCTCCCCCAGCAACTCATGACTCCTACTTCCATTTCTCCCACAGAACAAGCGGGAGAACATGGCTTCCTAGGACATCCAAACGGAGGATCATGGGCTGTTTCACCCAACATGGCAGGATTCACAAGCCAACAACAAACCCTAGTTTATGGCTAGCTAGCAATCCACTGGGAAAACAAACCGCAATCTCAGGTTCTGATGTCATGGGAAGCCAGTGGTAACTGCGGCTTCATGGCTGGTTTCTCCTGCCCACACCGGCAGGACAGATTGGGCAACACACATTAGCACAATGTTTGCTCCCAATAAAAACCATGATAAGCCAGCAGACTTGGCTTATCGTCATATACGAACACCAAGCCTCTTCCACTACCATGCAATTGCTGTTGCAAATCTTCCTCGAACATTAAAACAACCAAAAGCTCACCATTAGCCCAACTTCATATGTTATTAGATGCTTGTGTAAAATTACCATGTACAGTAGCGCAAGATTGATTTGCAGAGAGGTGGGGCAACAGTGGCTGTGTCAAGCTGCAAGTACGTATGTTGTGTGATCCTATGCAAGTTTACCTGGAGGTAAGTCCCACTGTGTCCAGCGTTCACAGTTTTGCAATTGCATTTTATTAAGTTTCAACACTTTTAACACATACAGTCAAAACACAATTTCATCTTTTATTTTTGTCAATTTCCCACCTCTTTTTTTCTACAAAGTTGTTGTTCATCTCCTTTTGCTGCACCCTATTTTCTATCTATCAAATCATAACCGCAGTATAATAATCTAATTATCTACCCAAGTGTATTTTTAACAGGAGCCCAAGTGTGGAAGACACATTCCGCTAAGGATTATACAAAGGGGAAATGAGATTTTAAAGATTGGCATCAATGATCTCCTGAGGCCTGAAGGAAGTATTTCTTCCGGATATATATGTAACAAATGGCCTCAGATTTGTTTCCCATTGAAAGGGCTGACACACGTTCTTATGCCACAAAGTTTACATTACTTAGTCCTGAAACTATACTGCAACATTTCAACATTTCTAGAAACACAGAGCCAGATCTTTACCATTCCAGCAGATGAACTGGAGATGACAGGCTATATAAAATTTCCTACCTGCCTCAACATCACATAAAATAACCTGTTGTTTAAATCAGCCTTGATAATAACTAACTAAATGGTTCGTATAAAGATGATCCCTATGATGGTGTTGCTGTTACTGCAATAACTAGATAACATTAAGAAGCATACACTGTGAAAATCATACACACCACTAAACATTTAGTTTTTCCGAAGTATCACAGAGTCAGAGCAATGTTCTACCAAATGCAAACTGTGGAGCAGATCCTTGAAGGAGGGACCAAACCAAAGTTCCAGTGTGGAGCTGCATCCTAAAGCGAGTAGACTCTTTCTCCCCAATCGGCCAAAATCTGTATAGATTGAATGTCTTCTGGGAGAAAGCTCTCACCAAATCACAGATGTGTAGGGCCTGTAGCAGCAGGAGTGGCAGGGTAGACTCACTGTCCCGACACTTTGTTGTTGCAGCTTACCGTATTTTTCGCCCTATAGGACGCACTTTTTCCCCTCCAAAAATGAAGGGGAAATGTGTGTGCGTCCTATGGGGCGAATGCAGGCTCCTTGGCTTCAGCGATAGCAACGCGAAGCCTCCAAAGCCTGCGCTCTGGAGGCTTCGCGTTGCTTTCGCTGAAGCCAGGAGAGTCTGCTCTTTGAGGCTGGCGGTGGGGGAAAGCAGCGCTTCCCCCCACCGTCAGCCCCACAAGCTGGGGGGGCAGCGGGAAGGCACGTGATGCCTTAGCGCTGCTCCCCGACCCGGCTTTGAGGCTGGCAGTAGGGGAAAGCAGCGCTTCCCCCCACCGCCAGCCCCACAAGCTGGGGGGGCAGCGGGAAGGCGCGCAATGCCTAAGCGCTGCTCCCCGACCCGGCTTTGAGGCTGACGGTGGGGGAAAGCAGCACTTCCCCCCACTGCCAGCTCCACAAGATGGGTCGAAAAGCCCGCAGGAGCCACGCGCCCTTTAAAGGGTGCGCGGCTTCTGCGGGCTTTTCTATGAGGTGGGGGAATTCCCCAAGGAGGAAGAAGGGACTGACTGGCCGAGTCAGTCCCTTCTCCCTCCTGTGGGCTTTTGCAGGAGATGGGGGAATTGTTACAATACTTCCCAGACTACTGAAAAATGTCATGGATCCACACCTCCTCGCCAACTGAGAAATCCACAAAATCTTCTTAAATCTGAATCAACACTCACAAGGCATTTAAATATCATGCTTCAATGAGCTTCATGTCCGTTCATTCATAATCAAATATAAATACAGTACTGCCAAAGTGCATTGAGTAGACATTGTTTCACTGTTCCACATTCATTTTAGTCAAAACTTAAGTTAGACAAATAGTTCAACTGGCTCAGAACTATTTATACTGCAGCTTGCCAGTGTGGCTCCCTCCACTACAACTCTTATCAGCCCCAGCCAGCATTGCCAACAGTCAGAGATGATGGGTTTTGTAATCTAATAATATGTGGAGGGCTTAATGTTGGCTAACCCTGGTCTATACACTGGCTGATAGTTGCTCAAATACGGACAATGCCTATACTTCACTGTTATTGGCAAGCGATGCAAGCGTTTCAGAGAAATGAGGAAAGAAACGGATAGATTTGAGGACAAAAGGACCTTCAATCTGCAGGACAGAACTGAACTGTTAACAAAATGCTATATCTTGAGAAAAGAACCAACCAAGCCCCAGTGCAAAGGTACAAGTGGAAGAAGCGGAAAGGCAACACACCATCTGTTCTCCCCAGTCTAGAGCCCCCTTGTGACGTACAGCAGGAAAGACTGACGGGAGGTTAGCAAAGACCCCGCTCCCATATGGCTGAAAGGATTGGTCCCACTGGTCTACCTCCATTGTCATCTGTGGCAGAAACACTTTTCAACTGCCCACATATTCAGACAGTGTGGGGAAGGGCTCTCCTCACCTACAAATGTAGGTGAATAGACCACCCCAATACGAGGAGCGGCCCTGACTGAGCCAGTATCCCTCCTGATTGAGAAAACCAGTGCTATTTTACTAGAAAAAGAGGTGCCAGAACTCACCATGAACGCCACCCTTGTTCTCTCAGAATGGCAATGGCACCCAACCTGAGAGGTGCCAAAACTGAGTTCCGGTGAGTTCCGGCTGAAAAGAAGCCCTGGCTTTGGGATACCTGGGGAGGGCTAAAGTATCTCACCAGGGGCTACTACCAAGTTTGCTGAGGAGTTTTATATTGAAGGTTAACACTCAATTGTTACACCACAGATCCCTCCTTGTGTTCACCTGCCTCTTTCACCTTATACAGGAGGAAGAGAAGGGGCATGGGGCTCAGAATACTGCTAGCACAGAAATGTGCCCTCTGCATGCAGCCTACAGCACAATGACAAAATTCAGAGATACGAGTGGAACAAGGGTAGGGTATGCTGGAGCTTGTTTCACCAGCAGATCACAGAGACTTGGCTCAACACCCTGCACACAATAGTCTTCAAAAGTGACAAAAGGGACTTAGGAGCTATGTTCAACAGCATGGAGATTCTCCCAAAGCTTAGCTAGTTGTTATTTATTTGTAGACGTGCTGCCATCAAACAACTATACTTGTCTTTGTTGTTACTAGTTCAAACAAAACAAGGATGGGAAATAGTCCAAGCAATGCGGAAACTTTGATGGCCTCAAAGACAGAACGGAGGTGGGATAAAATTCTTCCTGAAGAAACACAGTGTGATCTTGAGCGTTACTCATTATCAACATGTCCACCTCCTCGCTTGCCAAAAAAAATTCCTATGTGCCTACCTTCAGAAGCCTTTGACAGATAAAGCAAAATGTCCTGAAATCAGCCCAATCCATACTTCTCAAAACCCAAGATTAATCACTAACACATAAGCACAGAGGAAATGAAAAGAATCTGTCTCTTTGGTGCCCTCACACATGGTCAGGAGAAGAAGGGAGTTCCAACTGTGGAACCAGACATATATTTAAAGTGCACCCTGTCGCTGACTTGAAAGGAAGAGGCAAAACCTGAATAGCTAACAAAGAAAGCCATTCACACTCATGAGGCTAGAAGCACTGTTGCTAATTTCAGACAAGTGTGTTGTTCCATTCACTTCTAAGGGCAATAGTTTTAAAAACTATTATGCTTGACAATGACCAAAAAAAAATGATGCATGAATAGGCCTTTATGCAAGCCAATACATAATGCCCAGAAAAAAATATACAGCGGTATTCATAAGCAGAGTCTGTTGTGGTTTCAAATATCTCAACTAGATTATTTTATTGTCACGCTGAGATGCAACCCATTGAAAGCAACCATGTGAATCTTCAAACTGAAATGAAAGTCTACAAAACTAGGGAAGTTTTACAAAAAGATTGTGCACCTCAGCTAACATTGTTCATCCATCAGTCAGTTAAATTTATCTGAACCAATTCACTGATGACCAGAGTGGCAGAAGTTATCAATCCTTCCCAAGTGGTTACCACTTCTCTCCCACAGGAAGTATTCAGTTACCGTTAAAATGTGATGTTAATTTGTTTAGATTATGCAGGTATTAAGTATTTTACTGCCTAGCGCTAACAAAAACACTGAATCAATTCCAAAAGCACACACACACACACACACACACACACACACACACACACAGGGGAGGGGGGAGAGGAAGAGGAGACTTCGAGCTGAGATTGAGACATTTGTCATCTCAGACATTAAGGTTGTTTTCAAATGTCACATTTAACTTATGGCCCTCTCTTAGCACTACCAATTAATCAATTTTTATACTTTTGGTAGGCATCCTAGAAAATATCAGAGCTCCTCTGCTGCACTTCCTGCTTGCCATACTGACAGCAGGACTCAAACATTTAGCGCAGCAAAATTTTGCCTTACCTAAAATGATCATTAATTACAATTCGCATCAAATATTATCACTAAGTATTCACACCAATCTGCCAATAATAGCTTGGTAAATATGTTTGTACTATTGTATCCACATGAATCTCTTAAGACATTTGAACTGTCAAAATGCATTCATCTGTTGTTTAGTACTCTGAGTGGGGGTGGATAAGAGAGATCCAGTCGCCGGTGCACCCTGGGACCACCACCCACGTATTGTGGCGAGCAGGTGATTTGACACCTCCTCCTGCTTTTGCAAACCTGCCCCCCCCACACACACACCACCTTCATCAATCAACATACATAGCTGGTAGGTTGGGTTCAGTTGGCAGGTTGCAACTTTTGAAGGTCTGATATAAATCAATACTACAGAATAAAAAAAATGGCTGACTGCGTTTCAACAAATAGTACGGCAGCTGCCAAAGGTTTCCAGTGAATACCACAACTGTTAATCTGAAGAAGGATCTGCTTCCAACCTTCCAACAGTTTTGACTTCACCCCCAAAGGCGCAAATCCTCCATTGTCTCCAGAGACGGACGGATGCCAGCAGCAACTCCGCAAAGTACGGAGTGTTGTTGTTTTGCCACCCCGGTGAATATATACAGAGTGCTGCACATCTCTCCCAAGGCTTTTTCGGCAGTACAAAACATATACAGGGTTGCTATATGTAAAACAGGCAGAGCAGCCCAAACCTCCAATCCACTGTAGTTGGCAGGAAAGACCCCCCCCCCCCGGAAAGAAGCACCCCAATGTTTCCAAACAGTGGGTGGGCAGTAACTGGTGGTGGCAGCATCCCTGCCAACTGCACCCCCTGTGCCAGGGGGGAGGCACAGCCAGCAAACAACGCGCTGGACCCTGAGCTATCTCTGTAGCTGTCATGTGTAGGGACCTCTTCACTGTGCCAGTCTACGAGCTAGCACAGCAAAGGGACATTTTCTCTCTCTCCCCTCCCCCAGAGGCGTACCAAGGGTACCTTGCGCCCTTGGCAGGGAGCTGTATTACCCAACCACCATCCCAAAAAATTGCTTTACCACACACCTTTGTGTTATGGTGCGAGAAGGATAGGAAGCTCCTCCCACATTTGATCTTGCCACAACAATGATGGCGCGTTGCACCACACATATACGTCATACACTCTATAGTCCAACAGGCGATTTTGGGGGGAGCAGGTCTGTACCCCTGGCAGGGGCTGCTTTCACCAACCCCTAGATACGCCTCTGCCCCTTCCATGCCTTCCAACCTGGTCAGCACAAGTAATAGATCTGTGGCCCCAAGACTTTCAATATATTATTGTGAAATGCATGTATATTTAAATCAAATGGATCTGATGTAGGCATATTGTCTCACCTTCGCACAAACTAAAGGTGTAAACCAATGTACTTAATCGAAGCTGCCAAGCATCTTGCTTTCTTAGCATTTTGCTAGTAAAGACATTGTTATGTACTAAGCTTGGATCCTAGAAGAATAGACAAGTAGGATCCTAGAATGCAACAACTGATTGGCTTGCAGGAAAAGACCAATCAGGCTCCAGGAATAAGTTAATCAGCCTATTAGGAGTGATTGGCCTGCAGAAAAAGACCAATCAGGCTCCAAGAGGGAAGCAGAATCAGCCAATCAGATGGGACTCATTGTGTAAATAATGTATAGAAAAGCCTGAGGTTTGGGGGGCAATTCAACCAGTGTTTTACAAGCTGCAATAAAGAGTATGAAATCACTACAGGACTCCGAGTATATTTCAGACATACCATGACACTTCTATATCATTTTCTTTTACAGATACAGAACAACGCTAATCCTTCAGTCTCTTGCAAGAACTGGAAAACCAATAAAACATCAAAAGGGCCATGGTAAGTCAAACGAAAGGACAGCCACTTACTTTGGCATTTACAAGTCGAGTTCTTGAAACAATACAGAATCACAGAATTGTAGAGTTGCAAGCAACCCCAGGGGCCAATCCAGTCCAACCCCCTGCAACGCAGGAATCTCAACTAAACATCATCCACCACAGATGGCCCATCCAACCTCAGCTTAATATGAAAGAACTATGCTGGGCTCAAGGTGCAAAAAGGATTTGATTTCAAAAGATTTTCCAAAAATGGTAAAACTATTGAAAGGTTTGTGTACTAACTGCTCCTAACTTTTGAGTCTGATATATTGAATGTCCTCTGGGCAAGTTAGCTTCAACAATACTAACACCCAATCCATATTACTGAGATGGGAAGACCCCGTTCCGTCTCCCGTTTCAGAACCACGACTAGCAATGCAGCTGCTAGCACCAGTTGACGCAAAGTCCTGTAACAGTGCAGTTCCTGAATCCTAAGCCAAACCATTTACTAGAGAGAGGCTTGATCTGAACCCTTCAGTTGCGCTAACCTGATGTTGGCACAGCCAAACCAGACAAGAACCACCATTTCCATCCTGTCAGCCGCGTTAAGTTGGCAGGACTTTTGAGGGCAGTGGTGGTTCCACCACTCTGAACAACTCCTGGGCCGTTAGGGTTGCTATGCCCCTAAAATAAACACCTGAAAACCAATGAAGTGAAAAGGTGAACTCAATTGTTCAAGCAGAATTTGATCATACTAGGAAACCTGAGAAACACCATCAACACATCACAAGGAATAGACTTTAATTTTAAGATAATTTAATGTGTTGGCTGTTCATGCTCCAATTAACTCTGGCTACAATCCCATGCACATCTACCTGCGAGTAAACCCCACTGAATACAGTGAGACTTATTTCCGAGTAAGCATCCACAGAATTGCAGTCATGTTGCGATACAACACACTGAACAAAGCTTGCATGGCCATAACAAGATAAAAAAAATTGAGCCACAAAATCTCTGACCCAGACCTTTTAAATATGCATACCACACATTTTCATGCACATATTGTGAATGTTAATATTGTGTGCTTTATAATTGTTTTATACTTGCAAATAGCTTAGAAACCATCTTGACAATTATGGGGGATATAAATTGATAGTAACGTTTTCTCTCAAACATATGTCAAAAGTGGCCAGACAGGTGCAGTCAACCACAATGAAGAATGTTCAACAATGTCTGAAATTCTTTGCAGTAGAGAGAACAGTCTTCTTCTCTCTTTGGTGGTCAAGCTAGATGAGAACATTCCAGTGCTCTTTAAAAGGCCAGTGATCACCTGCCTTGAAATGATTCCCATGACAGGACTGTAAGACTTACTTGATATTTTATAATTCAGGTAACCCAGGCTGCTTCATGATGGAGTTAAAAGTGGGGAGAAAACACTGAGTGCCAATGATGGCTATCTGCTTTAAATGTGGCTTATGATATAGTCAGTACAGTGGTACCTCGGGTTACATACGCTTCAGGTTACATACACTTCAGGTTACAGACTCCGCTAACCCAGAAATAGTACCTCAGGTTAAGAATTTTGCTTCAGGATGAGAACAGAAATTCCGCAGCGGCAGCGGGAGGCCCCATTAGCTAAAGTGGTGCTTCAGGTTAAGAACAGTTTCAGGTTAAGAACAGACCTCCAGAACGAATTAAGTACTTAACCCCAGGTACCACTGTAAAGCCAACGCAGAACCTAAGCAAAGTTTTCTTTAGCTGCCGGTGTCATCTTGATCAACTGACTACAGGCAAACTATTTTAGGCGTGACAGATATGAGCAGAGTGCTGAACCCGGAATTGACCTGAAAACGTCATCAAATATGTCCCTAAAAGGGTGGGGCAGGCGCAGAACAGAGTGTTTCAATTGCACAATTCCATGCAAGTGTGCAATGATTCGGAACACAAACACACACACACCCCAATCTGGGGTTGCCTGTAGTGGCTTCCTAAGACTACTTGGCAATCTCAAAGCAGCTATCTCTGGTTCACAAAACTGTAACTGTGTGCCTCACAGTAACAACTTCCAAGGAGGGGTGTTTTTAATCATCTTCAGAACATACAGGCAGCAACTGTTTTAGGTGCATGTGATATGGGCACGACTGCGCACACACACATCGCGCCAAACCCGGAAGCGACCCAAAAATGTCATGAAAAGGGATGGAACAAGGCCAGGGCAGAACAGGGTCTTTGCAGGTTTTCTCAATTCTGTTTCAAATATGTGTGATTTCATTTAGACGTGTGGTGCCTTGCAATGTAACCCCTGCATAAATTGGGAGTTGCCTGTATTCCAAAGGACTTTAATCACTGTACCTTTCTTTCGGTGCCTTTCACTGTCCTGAAATGGTCAGGTTCTGGATTCAGGATGAGAAAAAGAACAACAAAACCTTTCACCCCTCACCTAAGCCAAAATTTCCTACAGGCACATGGTCCTGAGCTACTTTGGTAAAGGTAAAGGTAAAGGGACCCCTGACCATTAGGTCCCATAATTGGCTGACTCTGGGGTTGCGGTGCTCATCTCGCTTTATTGGCCGAGGGAGCCAGCATACAGCTTCCGGGTCATGTGGCCAGCATGACTAAGCCGCTTCTGGCGAACCAGAGCAGCACACAGAAACGCCATTTACCTTCCCGCCAGAGCGGTACCTATTTATCTACTTGCACTTTGACATGCTTTCGAACTGCTAGGTTGGTAGGAGCAGGGACCGAGCAATGGGAGTTCACCCCGTCGCGAGGATTCAAACCGCCGACCTTCGGATCGGCAAGTCCTAGGCTCTGTGGTTTAACTCACAGCACCACCCGCGTCCCTGAGCTACTTGGTTAGGCTGTACCAATTTATTGCAGATTCTATTGCGGCTTCGTGTACATAACTGGATTTTCGCTTTCTATAAAACAATGGGGCATCCCACATCCTCATGAGAGCCATGGGAGTAAAGCTCAGGTCAGGGTGCGGATGTCATAAAAAAATGACATATTTAGGCTGAAATCCTATGCTACACATTTTCATCAAGGAGATAACCTATGTATTCTTCATTGCCTGCACCCCAATATTCTGTAGTTTATTAAGAATCTTCTAAGTTTACAAGAAAATTGCAAGAAGTTTTGCTAAGTTTGGCAAAATATGAAAATTGTGGAGGTGATGACTATATGACAAAATCCTGTCCCTTCCCCATTCCCCACCCTGGCACATGAAGAATCTATTTATTAAATGTATATCCTGTCTTCATTTAATTCAGGGCTGTGTAGGTTTGCCAAGAAGTCTCGTATCTGGGCACTGACCGGAGAAATGCCTAATTCATTTTAACATGCATCTTTAGACCAGTATGGAAACTACTTCAACCATCCTAAAACTTACTGTAGTTTCTTCTTAAATGACAAGAAATAAAAGTTTCCTTTGGGTTAATCTTACATTCAGGTTGTGTCAGCTAAAGTAAAGCAAATGATTTGGGGTCAAATTCTGAAAGGCTTTCCTTAGTCCACTGCATTTGGTAGAATTTTGCAGGAGTAAGCACTTAAAAAAGGAAAAAAACTTAAGGGGGGGGGGACCCTTGAGCTAAAGGCCAGCAGGTTTAGCTCTTCACTATCTAAAAGAAAAATAAACACGGTTGGTCTTTGATCTGCCAAAAACCTAACACTGCAAGAAGACAAATATGAGGGGAAAGCTCAGAACAATACTACTTCAGGTCACAAAGCCCAGAAGGAAAGGGAGAAAAGGCTTTCCTAGTATTGCTATTTGCTGTCTCCCCTCAAATGACTGTTCTAATTTCCTGTAGAACACATGGAAAGTAAATCTGGATTAAAGTGGAATTGTGTTACTCAAATTTCTAGTTAGCTCAATATATAAAAGAAGGGAAGTCTTTCATGGACCTGGAAGTGTTAAATAGATTGCACGTCTATCTTAGCTTAAGTCTCCTTAGATGCCCAGAACCTGTTTGTCTTCAGTTTTGCAGCTTAATAATTGGCTGTAACTTTAACCACTGGCAAAGTGGAATTTACGGTAAGTCTAACCAGGTGTCATCTAGTTATTGCTTTCAACGTGTAACTGAAATTGTCCTATTCTTGTACTATTCTCCACTTTAAGTGATTACTTAGCAAATTCCTGATACGCTTCCCTGCTTGGGACATAGAAAAAGAGTAAATTATTAAAGAAAGATTAAGGGAAGTACAAAAACCGAGCACCATTTATTAAAAAATACATCACCGATAAAGATTCTCTGGTTAAATGATATTTAATTTGCTGTCAACCTATTAATAGACTTGCAAACAGCTTCTTTATCTTCTTCTGGGAAAAACCCCCATAAAATTAGACAAATAGTTTATAACCTTTTGCTATACTTATTTTGAGTAAGAGGGAATCTGAACTGCTATTCTTAACACCCACCAATGTTCTAAACAATTTTAAAAGAATTAAGGAGAAATCTAAACAATACTGACTATTAATGACAGAAATATTAGCCTAGTACTCGATAGTCTTGAATAAAGCAAATACAAAATAGCTATCACTACAATGAAAGCAAATTGTAAAAATTACTACATTTATTCAACACAAAATGGTAGTATTTATTAAAATTTTATGCTGCTTAATATAAAAAAATTATCTAAGACATTTACATAAAAACTGTGAAAATACAACAACATTCAATCTAATTTCCTAAAAGCTGGGAAAAAGTAAAATGATACATCACAACTAAAAGTTAGCAGGATACAAAACAATAAATTTAAACATTTAATATCCTTTATATCCTTTCCCCCTGTTGAGTTAGATCCTTCATCCTTGATCAAAATCAAATCTCCATTACAGACTTTCCACAAGAGTACAGGACATAGCCTAGTGCAGTGTTTCCCAACCTTTTTTGGGCAAAGGCACACTTGTTTGATGAAAAAAATCTCGAGGCACACCACCATTACAGCCCCGTGACGTCAGCGCGCAGCATCACTTGAGCTCCTTCTCCTGCTCGTTCAGGGCCGGGTCGCCGCCGTGAGGGAAGGGCGCCGGGGCGCTGCTGCTGCCGCTCCCGGCAGGCATGGGCCCAGCTGAGGCGGCGGCGGCTGTTGTGGTGGTGGCGGCGATAGCGGGCGGAGGAGTATGGCTGGAATATGCACTATGTATGGCAGGGGATGGCAAGGTTTACCTAG
Source organism: Podarcis bocagei (assembly GCF_964188305.1). Lineage (NCBI taxonomy): Eukaryota > Metazoa > Chordata > Lepidosauria > Squamata > Lacertidae > Podarcis > Podarcis bocagei. The sequence goes on from NC_138125.1 coordinate 114,384,385, forward strand.
CCTGGGCCGGTTCACTCCAGCGGAGATCCCTTCGTGGGCCGGATCGCCCGCGCACTCGCATTTTTCGGCATCTGTGCAGACGTGATTTTCAGCACTGTGGAAGCGAGCCCCCATGCCATGCTGGTTTAGTACAGCATGCCAGGACTCGCCGAGTGGGCAGCTCGGTTCAGGGGCAGCTCATGGCAGGTTAAATGACCCCCGTGGGCCTTAGGTTTCCAACCCCTGCACTATGGCAACAGAATTTTATATTTTAGTCCCTTTGCTAATAATGTCCAACAGCCTACCTTTTTTCACTGCTTCCTCTGTTACAGTGAGCCGTCCACCACTACCACAAACCTCTTATAGCAGTCAGTCACAACCAATTAAGATCCGACCCATCAACTTTTATCTCTTCTTTCTTTCTTTTGCCTTGGTGTGCATGATTTTACACTTACATTGAAACTCATTTGCCATTTTGCTGCCCCTTCACCACATACGGAGAGTCTACTGTGGCCTTCACCATCCTGAATAATTTGGGAGTCACCTGCAAACTTGGCTGTGATCATTTTGAATGACTTGAAATGCATCAGTCCCAACACACTTCTTCCTTCCATTGATAAAGGAACTTGGTGAGAAAGCAAGCCTTACAGATGTTTCTGGAAAGGCCCGTTCCCCTTACATTTCAGAATGCAGTTTCAGAAAGCAAAGCACATTAATCTGCTCCTTTATTTTACCATTGCATACATGTCACACTGCACATAACTTCTTTCCAAACAAAGACGAGCAAAGTGATCCAGTTCTCGAATAAAAGACCCCTACATTGTCAAATAGCCTGTGGTGTTTTTTTTGTTTTTGTTTTTAAACTTTGTGCTTTCTACTGGAGCCTGTCTACTATCAACCTGCATACAGCATTTGGGGGCGGGGAGGAATCAGTACAGGTACAACAATATCACGTAGCTTTTTATCACACTTCGGAGTGTGCAAAATGTTTCCTTTGGCCCATGAGTTTACGCGCCTATCCCTCCCCGCTCCTGTGCACGTTTATCCCGCGACTTCTTGCCCCTAGCGAAGGTATTATTTTTAAAGCCAACTGCCAGGCCACCTTCCTTTCCGCCGCCCCCCTTTAATTACAGGGACGTGAGCGCCCGCTTTCATTCATAACTATTTGCAACGGTTCTCGAAACCGCCTCCCGCGCGGCCTCCCAAGTTTGCCCACCCGAACCCGTTCCGCGTCTCCCGGAGATTGAATCGCGGGAAGACCCTCCACATTCAAGGCCTCGCGCTTCTCCCTCAAGTCATTCCCCGCCGAGAAACTACCTCTCGTCTTCCCCCCGCCTTCCCCAACGGCCCACCCGGGGACTTGTTGAGGGGGTGACACTCGGGCCGGCCGAGCCCTCTGCCGAGTCGGCCGTGAGGGAGCCTGCCCGCCCGCCCCTCGCGAGGCAGATTCAAATGGAGATAGAGGACCGAGCCCTCTCGCCTCCCGCGCCATTGCTCCCTTTCCCCCCCTCACCAAGAGGCCCTTAAATATTCGCCGGCGGCGACGCCGCGGCCCCTCGAGCGGAAGAGTGGCTCAAGCCACTCACCCGCCCGCCCGCCGCCGCGCTTGCCCGCTCGGCCCGGAGTCTCCTTTCGCCGCCGTTGCCGCCGCGCTCTTCACCACCTCGCCGCCGCCATGTTAGGATCTGGTGCAGCACGGACTGCGTCAGTGGAGGAGGGGAGGGAAGCGGGGAAGCCTTGAAGCGGCGAGGGCGGGACGGGGCGCGAGCGAGCGAGGATGTCTGCCGAGGAGAGCGGGCTGGAGGGGAGCCCTCGGGCGCCAGGGCCCTCTCTCGACCTCTCCAGAAATGGGGCGGCGGCGGGGCAGAGGTGGCCGGCGGCGGCGGCGGGTGGAGCAGGAGGGCGGCCGAGGCCAGTGAGGGAGTAGGGTTGCCCGGGGCTTGAGGAGCCGTCGCCGGGAGTTGCTGCTGCTGTTGTTGCTGCTGCTGCTGCCCGGACATGCCGGCCTCCTCCTCGTCCGCTGTCTCGCGCTCCTCCCTTTTGCACGCGCTGCCCTGCCGTCGCCCCATTGGCTGGGTCCTGTCAGCTGATCCTGTGTTATTTCCTGTGTGTGTGTGTGAGGGGAGAATGGAGAGAGAAACCTCGGCACCACCACCGCGGAGCCGCCCCCGGCTCGACGCGGATCCTCGCCGCCGCCGCCTCTCACCGCCCGACTCACCCGCCTCCCTCCCACGGCACACCAGGCAATCTCTCACGGCACACTAGTGTGCCGCGGAACACCGGTTGGGAAACACTGGCCTAGTGCATAGCAGTTTATTTGGCTCAAGGCTTACTAAAAGTCCTTTATAATATAGATTTTTTCCCATACTAGAATGGAACAGCACAACTCCAGAGAACATAATGGGCTGGGTCAAACAGAACTGGAAACTATGGCTTCCTGCTATGTGAAAGAGTTGTAGACTCATGAATACCCCCACACCAGAAAACGAAATTGGAAATCTACTTCCAATTTTATCAAACCATGACCAAGCCAGTATCAAACCATTGTTTTGGATTCCAGCTTGTTCACAAACCCATAGGTTAAGCAAACTATGGTTCAACTCATTTGGATGCAAGGAAGGGCTGTGAAGAGTTTACAGCTGGAAGTGGTGGCTACTCATTCAGAGATTCAGATGTTCTATCATCTGAGTAAATACAAACCAGACAACCCTGGCTGTCTTGTTGTCTGTGGCATTGGCACTATCACAGTAGGGATTTTTAGTTACAGACTTAATTTACAAGCTGTGTGCTGCTATCCCTAGTTATTTACTGAGATAAGCATACCTGAGATAACAATAGCCCATTAACTATCTTCCACAGAATGCTATTCCAACAACCTTAGATGCCGAGGTTCTGTACACTAACATCCCCCACAAAGATGGGCTACTAGGGATACTAGCCTTGATGCTGCCACAGCACATCTGGATAGCATGCTTTCCCACTGTGTCCTCACCCGCCATTATTTATGAGTAGGGTTATAGGGTTTTAAGTTAAATGCATTTGCAATTGGCACCAAACATGGTTCCACCGTGCCAGCAATTCATTTCCCAGTACCTCATGTTTACCGGAGATATGCTTGGCATCATCTAGATCAGTGGTTCTCAACCTGTGGGTCCACAATGTTGTTGAACTACAACTCCCATCACCCCTAGCTAGCAAGGCCAGAGCTCAGGGATGATGGGAGTTGTAATCCAACAACATCTGGGGACCCACGGGTTGAGAACTGCTGATCTAGACCCATCATCTAGGTTCCACCAGAATTCAACCCATCCTCAACCTGAGCTTGGAACAATCCATTCAGCAAGTTAATTTTCCAAGCACCATGATGCAGTTATGAGGACAACCATCACCTAATAAAATAAACTTACTAACCACCAGTGCTTTTCTTTTCAGGGGGTAGTCAAGGGCACATCTTTATGTTGTGTGGCACTTATTGTAACGACTTCATGGTGAGTACTTGCACCTATTTTTCTAGGGGGGAGGGAGCACTGCTAACCACCACACATCAGCTTGTTTTCAACTAACTCAAATGTGCATCACACAATCCATCAACTACAGTCATGCTCTACAACACAACTACATTTGTTACAGCTCATCAGACAAGAGCTAGCGCTAGAACAACAGCAGGGTGTCTTAAAACTGAAGTAGTCACCCAATTAAGTTAAGAATCTGATTGAGAAGCTCAGACTGGTGCTCAAGAGAAAACAATTATGACAGGTCCAGAAGAGAAATTGACAAAACATTTCTTGTCAATCACAGGCCCCAGCCAAAATGTAACTACAACCCATTCAGAGTGATACTTCTCCTTCAAATGCCTTGGGGAGGAGACCAGCTCTCATTCACAGACTGGCCCCTAGTCTAAAATGGCTACTCACCTACAACTATTTAACAAAGATGCAAACCCAGGAACTAAGCTCTGGAACAAACTCAGAGACAGACCCTGTTCCCATATTTATTCAGGTAACGCTATGACAATACATGGCAACATCTGCCATACTATCATGAGGTTCATTCACCTGATCAACACCCAATGTGTTCACATATGCAATCGCCTGCCATGATGCCTACATAAATAAAACAAGCCAATGTTTCAACACAAGCTAATAAATCGGTACAATTCTGAAATGACTTAATTAAGAGCTTCTGTCTTCCAGAAGGAGAATATTTCAGTCTCCCCTTAAAGGGCACTCTGCTGCTGACTTGAAAGTCAACATGGTTCAACAAGATGACTTTAAAGAGAGGCTCACATTCAAAACTGCTGAACGAGAATTTGTCAGGAAGTTCTAGCCTAGATGGATCATTCAAAATTATAGTTCACAACAGCTGTTGAATTAGGATAGCATAGCTAAATGTTTAACATTGCTGTTGGGAATGCCATTGTGAATGGGTCAGTCTGTTTTTTTTATCTTGTATACCAGAAGTTGGCAGTTAGTGTACTGTGATCTCTTGATAGCTTTCTGGGTAGATAATGTACAAATTTCCGATTTCCAATTATTTAACATGAACAACACAAAAGCTTTCCTGATTTGAGGAAGGGGGTGAGGAGTGGATTTTTGTGTGAGCCTTATAGGGTGGTACTCAATTATCTTTTATGAGTAGGCCCACTGAAATTAATGGATTTGTGTTAGCAATGTTCATTCATTTCAGTGGGTCTACTCTGAGTGTAACTGTTGCATGGGGTGGAGGGGAGGAGATGAGAAGATTCAGTAGCAAGGGAGGGACAAAGGTTCCACGCACACACCAGTCCCTTACCTCCCTGGCACCTTCACTGAGGAGGACTCAGGGCTGGCAGCCTTGAATCTGAGGTTTTTGTACTGTACTTACATTACTGTACTGTACTTACATTTTGTACTGTACTCTCTGGAAGAAGGTCCAGAGAGAGGAAAGGTAAAAGGCACCCTGTTCTTTTTCTCCCTTCTAAAACATCCCTGCATAGTACAAAGAGATTTGTTCTAAAGAACATACCTTCCCCACCACAACCAATGCTTCCCCCAGACAATTTGTTAGGAGCCAGGCTAATTTCCTCTTTCCTTACTACTACTGCACTACTTTCTCTCTCAATTGCCACCACAACATTCTGAGCATCCTGCAAACTCACAGGTCACGGGAACCTCTTAGAAAGTTTAACATTTTGTTTTCCTTTTAATTCACAAACTGACTTCTGTATACATATGTATCCTCCCTACTGTTATTATTTTTTATTGAATTTTTTTTTACTGATATTCCGCTTGCAAATTATACAAACTTAAACTGCATAACAGCATGCAACCTACATGAGTGTAGGTAACATAAACAAAAGAAAAAATTAAATAAAAGTCTTACGTTTTATAAACTGGATCAAGAGAGAAAAGAGATGGAACAGTTACAATAACAGTTTATTTTAGTTACACGTATCCTTTAGACTGGCAAACACAGATAAGTAACATTGTAAGCATGTCAGTGATTTGGTTTTACATATTTTTGTTTTCATCTTTGAATAACTGGCCAGTCAAATTAACAAGGGGGGAGGGAGATAAAGTAAAGTATATACACCACACTACATTCATTGTAAAAAAAAACTACAGGTCCTGCTCTGCCATATGTGTAATTCAGCTGAATGTTTTCCTGCTTTGCGTTATACAGAATGGTGTAATATCCAATACTTGGCATCTACACGACAAAAGCTTATATATGTTTATAATTCTCAGAGTCGAATTCTGCTCTGAACCATGAATAAGAGACAACTTAGGGACTAGCTCTTATGGACAGAATCCAGATGGGATTTGCATTTAATTAGGAATTCCAGATTCTCACCATGGTTCCCACTTCTGAAAATGGAGCATTTTTCAGAGCATGTCATACCTAACTCATGCCTGGTTTAAAAAATGCCTTTAAGGAGGTCGGAGGTCAGATTCCAGGCGATGTCCACGGGGGTCTCGGACAACAGGTTCCCATATGACGGACTCTGCATATGTGGGCCAGCCACAGGTGGAAGACAGCATGCATTACTTGTTAATCTGTCTTTTTTATAGGGATTAAAGAGACCGATTTCGGAAACCTTTGCTAATTAGGCTTACTAAGGCAGAAATGGTTCCCTTTGTTTTGAGCGACGCCAACAGATTTGTGACACATAAAAGTGACGCTTTGAAAGAATCCTAGAATCGTAGAGATGGACGGGACCATGAGGTTCACCTAGTCTAACCCCTTGAATGCAGTTACAGAAAGATTCCTTGAATGCAGGAATCTTTCACCCAACACAGGGCTCAAACCCATGACCCTGAGATTAAGAGTCTCAGGCTCTACTGACTGAGGTATCCCGTGATCACACACACAGAGAGAGAATATTGCACTAAGTTGCACTGGAGATTCAAAGGTCTAACAGAAGTTAAGCTAGGTACAGTATAAGCTAGCAGGTGACACTTATGAACTCTGACTCCCTTGCTTTACATAATTGATTGTGCGCGGTATGTTATGGTTCACAGTTTGGCAATTTGTAATGTTATAGGTAAAGGTAAAGGAACCCCTGACCATTAGGTCCAGTTGTGGCCGACTCTGGGGTTGTGGCGCTCATCTCGCTCTATAGGCCGAGGCGTTTGTCCGCAGACAGCTTCTAGGTCATGTGGCCAGAATGACTAAGCAGCTTCTGGCGAACCAGACCAGCACACGGAAACGCCATTTACCTTCCCGCCAGAGCGGTACCTATTTATCTACTTGCACTTTGACGTGCTTTCAAACCACTAGGTTGGCAGGAGCTGGGACCATGCAACGGGAGCTCACCCCGTTGCGGGGATTCGAACCGCCAACCTTCTGATCGGCAAGTCCTAGGCTCTGTGGTTTAACCCACAGCGCCACCTGTGTCCCATTTGTAATGTTATAGCCTTTAGTTAATAATAAATAATAGTAATAGTAATAACAGCAACAACAACAATTTTATTATTTATGCCGCGCTCATCTGCATCTGTCTGGGTTTCCCCAGCCACTCTGGGCAGCTTACAACATATATAAAACCACAGAAAAACATCAAACATTAAAAACTTCCCTATACAGGGCTGCCTTCAGATGTATTCCAGAAGTCGTGCAGTTGTTTATCTCTACAACATCTGACAGGAGGGCATTCCGCAGGGTGGGTGCCACTGCCGAAAAGGCCCTCTCTGATTGGTTCCCTGTAACTTCACTTTTCACAATGAGAGAACCGCCAGAAGACCCTCTTAAACTCATTGGCATATACTTGTGTAATTAATAAAATTGTGGTAGACTGCACAAAAAATGTCCCATTTCTTTTTTCTCTTTTGCCACTTTTAATTTTTGTGTTAGTTTTTCCAGCAGTGCTGCCTGCCATACAACGTTATACTACTGCTCTGTGTTGTAAAGATTTCCAGGGTCTGCCTATGGTTCCTTATTTGTGATTTGCTCAGTGTCCTGACCATATAAATTGAGTAACGCCAAGCCAAGGGCCATAGGAATTATCTGTGCCATAATCAGTGATCTCTCTCCAAATATATGCTTCCAAAGTTTTTCTACTCTCTGGCACACTCCTGACACAGGGCACTCCCATCCAAAGTAGAAAATGTTGGTACATAGCTATACTAGGGCATCCTGCGCATGGGACAGCTATTTGGTTTTATATAGGATAGATGCCTAGGAGTTAAATACCATCCCGTGTACAATCTTGAAAGTTCTTTCCCTGGTTGTTGCTGAAAGAACTTTTATGATGCTTTTGGCCATTGTTTATTCTGTTCCTCTTCTTCTATGCCATTCCAGTTTGAATTCCCACCAACTTTTCAAAGTTTGTTGAGGACAGAATTGTGATTCTAAATTTATCTACATATAAATGAGATCAGACCCTTTATCATTGTGTTTTCTCCCATGACTATTTTCTCATATGCCGTTAATTGTCTCATAGCTTTTTAAAAAAAAAATCTGTACATTTGTTAAGGAGGATCTTAATTGGTGCCCCAATAGCCATGAAATTTGAACGTTCTCCAGTTGAGTTTATAACTCAAGTTACTGTCAGCGGCTGTCCTCCTTTGTAATATGCTTTTTAAAAAAATAGAACTGTTTTTCTTTCCCCACAGCCACATTGTAAGATCTATACTTATTTTCAAAAAGCAGGTGGCAGTGAAGTGAAATTAAAGGAGAAAGACCCAACGCTAAGACCTTTGCCCATTATATTCAAATTATAAATGTTGTATGCCAGTGGTTTTCAACCAGTGTGCTGTGACACCCTGGGGTGCCTTGAATGATGGTCGGGGTGCTGCGGGCAACACTGGCCTCTGTCCCTCTTTCCTTCCTTCCCTCCCTCCTCTGACACCCTCTCATGTCTCTGCCTCCCAAAGGCTTGCACAGCTATTTGTTGCAGCAGCCCTGGCTACAAGCTCCCCAGGGAAATGGTGCCTCTGGGGCTGGCCATGGGGTGCTGGTTGCCAGGAGCTTTGAGAGGCTGCCAGCTGTGCAGGCAAGGGGTGACAAAACTGACCCCCCACAGGGGTACCGCAGAAATAATGTACAGTTGAACAAGGGAGCCATGGACTCAAAAAGGTTGAAAACCTCTGTTGTAAGCATTTCATGTTCATGTAAACATGAACAGATCCGTAAACCAATGTTTCCTATGTTCCTAGCTTACTCAGCAAACTTTGTGGTCGAGCAAGAATTTGAACCCAGGCCTCTGAAGGAGCATCTCCACCCGCACTCCAGCCCAGACACTGAGGTCCAGCTCTGAGGGCTTTCTGGTGGTTCCCTCACTGCAAGCAGTGAGGTTACAGGGAACCAGGCAGAGGGCCTTCTCGGTAGTGGTACCCGCCCTGTGGAACGCCCTCCCATCAGATGTCAAGTGAATAAACAAATATCTGACTTTTAGACGACATGTGAATGCAGCCCTGTTTAGGAAAGTTTTTAATGTTTGATGTTTTATCGTGTTTTTGATATTCTGTTGGGAGCCACCCAGAGTAGATGGAGAATCCCAGCCAGATGGGTAGGGTATAAATAATAAATTACATTATTATTATTAATTATTATTATCATCATCATCATTGGTCTAAATCCAGCACTATAACCACTACACCATACTGGCGATAAATATCACAGACTTACTACCCCCCGCCAATCACACATGCACATACCAAGAATGTTGCATTTGGTATATTAGCATGGCTTAAACCTACAAAATGTGTCTCTGAGGCCTGATGCAATGCTCAGAGCCCAGAATTTTCCACACAAGTAAGGTTTGGGAATGAAAATGCCCTCTCAGCAGTGTTAAGGGGGAGAGGGGAGGGGGCCCTGAAAATTCAAAGACATGCCAGCCCTTCCTTGGCTCCAGACATTAATGAAAATAATAACTGCAAGGAATTAGCTTCCTGCCCATGTTGACCTTCTCAGTGGGACCTTTTGCAGGTATCTGCTTCCCCCCCCTCGGAAAGAGGGTGCTGTTAGCAGCAGTTGCTGTATAATTACTTACTTGATTCCTTCTAAGGAGCTTAGGCTAAGAGTTGAGCAAAGAAAGCAGATTAACAGTTTGAATGCACCCACACAATCAACACACACACACACACACACTGGTGGCTGGAGGGGGCACTCCCCAGGCCTACAGATGTGCCCCAATAAATCTAGTCCTAATCCTGCTTCAACAATGGGGTTTTCATTAATTGTAGGGTAATTACGCTTTGCTTGTGCGGGAGGCCAGAGAGGGAGAGGGGCAGGGAGGAAGGGGCTGCCATTACAAGGTGGGAATGAGGCTGGGGGAGATAGAGCTCCTCCATCCTCAACAGTCAGATTAGTACCATGGGATGAAGAGGAGGAGGAGGTGGTGTGGTGATGCGGCCAAAGGCTCTGCCAGTCACATGCTTCCCGCAGTTGCCTAGCAACAGCAAAGCTCAGAGAAAAAGTTCTCTCCTGCAACTTCAAATCTGCCAGGGAGAGCCTGACCGATGGGAAGGGGGCTTATTATTCTGCTTTGGACAAAAACAACCACCGTTCTTTGCTTTGCAAAAAGGAAACGCACAAACACAACCCCTCCAGCGTACAAATTTGCACAAATTTCCCTCCAATACATACATACATACATACATATATTTGTATATGTATATGTACCGGTATATATTTCATTGCAACTAAAAATCGCGCGCGCGCACCGGTCCAAAGCCACCCCACTGCAAGACGATGGTAAGCGGATGCACCTTGCAGCAGCAAAAAAACAAAACCACCCTCACGGCCCTCGTGCGCGCGCGATTTAGAGTTGAAATGAATCTATGCCCAAATTGCAAAGCCAACCAACAGCCGTCCGCACGAGCGACTAGCACCAGCTCGGCCCGCAACAGTTCCAAAACTGTTGAGAGGATGAACTCGCGAACACAAACGCGGGCTGGCTGAGCGCGCGCGGGGCTGGGGGCGGGTCCGGGTGCGAATTCGGAGCGCCTTTGAGCGAGCGCGCTTGTGAGGAAAATCCCTCCTCGGCGATGGAAGAAGCTGGAGCCCGCTTCTTTGTCGCTTGTCAAGCGCGTCCACTGTTGGGAGGGAGAAAGTTATTTTCCATAGAGGACCCGCTAGGTGGGAAAAACTAAAGGAGAGCAAGCCCCCTCCCCCACCACCACCCTCAGTCCTCTTTCTCCCCTCCACCATAAAGACAGGGAGAGAACTTGCCTGCCCCCTCCCTTAAAAAAAAACCACTTAAAAGTTGTGGGGTTCCCCCTGGAGCTGCAAAGGCGCGGGGGGGGCTTACCTTGGCAGGCAGCTTGCAAGATGCATGCAGCGACCAAGGCGAGCACTTGGCAGGCAGCGGCTGCTCCGCCGTCCAGGCGCCGTCGAGGTCCCATCTGCGCGGGGATGCTTGCAGGGAGCCCACGCAGCTGGCCGGGCTTGGCGAGGAAGGCGCGCTTCTGCAAGCACCTCTCGGGCTGCCCTCCCTCTGTCTGTCTGTCTGCCTGTCTCTCTCTCTCTTCCCGCCCGCCCTGTCTTTCCCGATCCCGCTAGTTGCAGAAGAAAGGCGCGCTCGTCAGCTGAGGCATCGCTTGGCCTCGACGCTCCCACCCTCTCCAGACATTGCATAAAGCTCTTTATACCCGCCGGCCCCGGAACTAGCATGAGGCATTTGCTCCAGGCCCGGGAAGCCCGGGCAGCGCTTGCCCCTCCCTTCAATTGCACTTTGCAACCGGGGCGCGCGGAGATGCAACTTTGCAAGCGAAACTTCCAAGTCGCTTCCTGCAGGGTCCCTGGCCTTTGCAGCAGGAGCGAGGTGAGGCAAGAATCACGACCCAACAATACTGAGCAAGTTTCAAGTGGGACTTTTTCGCGAGGAGCTGCTCCCCTCAAAGAAAGCTTGTCAAGGGTGGGGGTGAAGGCAAGATTTTTTTGGAGGGGGGTCGTTTCAAATGGGAGAGTTTTAATTTCATTCCAGTCATCATCATAATCAGGGGCGCCGACTTATAAAAAATATTGGGGGGGCCCATACCAGGGTCCTGCCGCTGGTTCGCTCGGGTAGCCGGGAGAACGCAGTTCGAGGTGGCGGTGTTGGGGAGAGACCCTCGCTCAGGGCGCCACTAGACTTGGCGGCCGGCGGCCTATCTGGGGGGTTTTGGAGCGTATTTCGGCGGAGCGATTGGGGAGGAGGGGGCTTGTTGCCGGATTCTTCAGCTGAGCCGGAGATCCGCTGCTGGGGGTCCCTGGGCCGAGTTGTGAGCACGGCCTGCTGAAGGGAGATCCAGCCGATTGCGCGACAGGGACGGCCGGGGCTCTCCGGCTAGGGCGCGCGGCTGGCTGGCTGGCGAGGGAGCAGGTGGGGAGGAGGCGGGGGTCCTCACTCTCTTAGGAAACGCACCCGTGCGCCCGATTGCCACGAAGTCCGAAGGGTGCGTGTGTGGAATTAAAAAGCAAAAACGAGATACGGGCAGGGCAGGCAAAGAGTTTTCTGCAAGAGGATGGAGGGCAGGTTGAAGAGAAAATCACTCAGGATGAGACAGTCAAATCAGCCATGATAAAATGGGCTCAGGATATTGGGTATAACATCATGTTTGAGGACTGGGAAAGGTTATGGACCACCGGAATGAAATTCACGGCATGTAATGCCTTGAAGGAAAATATTATGAAAATGTTTTATAGGTGGTACATGACCCCAGTCAAGCTTGCAAAAATATATCACCTGTCTGATAATAAATGTTGGAAATGTAAGGAGGCTGAAGGGACATTCTTTCACCTCTGGTGGACTTGTCCAAAAGTGAAGGCCTTCTGGGAAATGATCTATAATGAATTAAAAAAGGTATTTAAGTATACCTTTCCCAAGAAACCAGAGGCCTTCCTCTTGGGCATTGTTGGCCAGAAAGTGTTAAAGAAGGATAGAACTTTCTTTATGTATGCAACTACAGCAGCAAGAATACTTATCGCAAAATATTGGAAGACACAAGATTTGCCCACACTGGAAGAGTGGCAGACGCAATTGATGGACTACATGGAACTGGCTGAAATGACTGGCAGAATCCGAGATTTGGGAGAAGAAACAACGGAAGACTGGAAAAAATTTAAGGACTATTTACAAAAACAATATAAGTTGTATGAATGTTAAAAATTTACACGATTCGGAAACTATAGCTTCAGCAATTAGATTTGGGAAACAGGAAATTATATTTTAAGTAAGAAAAGGTCAAAATCTAAGGTAATACTATGTTTAATTTAAGATATAAGTAACTGATGAAAAGTATGTTAAATTTAGAGGTATAGTATTTGAAAAGTACAAAATAAGGTACGAAACAAGGTAATAATTTGCTGATATCTTTATTATAAAGAATGCAGGGTAAGGGAGATGCGAGGAAGTCCAGTTAGTTATATAAAAAATGTGTTGAATGGTTGGTTTTCTTTTCTTCTTTTTCTTTTTTTCTTTTTCTTGTTCTTTTACTTTTTTCTTCAGTGTATGTTTCTAACTTTGTATTTGAAAACTTAATAAAATAGTTATAAAAAAAGAGAGAGAGAAAATCCTTTCGCTTTTCTGGGGCGCAGGGAAGTCTCAGAGCCGGAGGTTGGGGAAGGGACCCCCTTTGCTCTGCCCTCTTCTCCCGTCTTAGATTCGCATGGGGGTCCCCGCCCGAGCTTGCCTGGCCACCGGGCCACACAAGGGCCGCGCTCTACGCGGCGCACCTTGCTAGCCGCGCAGCTGTCCTCCGCGGCTGTGGAGCGGCCCTGCGCCGGTGCCCAGCCCCTCTGGGCGCCCGCTGCGCTGCCAATGACAAGCGGGCGACGTCGCGGGCGGGGAAGGCGTCGCTTTCTTTCCCGATCCTGCATCCTCCCAGTCTTCCAGCCCTTTTTTGGGTTGGAAGCTCGTCTCGTTCGCCCTTCTCCTTTCTTCACCCTGCGCGCAATTTTCCTCCCTCGTCTCCCTCCCCATTTCTCCTTCCTTCCTGACTGACTGGCTCTGGCTCTGGCTCGGGCTCTGGCTTTGGCTTTGGCTCTGGCTCGGGCTCGGGCTCGGGCAGCCACAGCGTCGGCGGTGTTGGCGATCGGCGGCGCGGGGGGATGGCCCTCCCGGGGGAGCCGGCGCTGCTCAATGGGGTTGCCAAGGAGACAGGCCGGCCGCCCCCTCCCCCGGCCCAGCGCCCCCCGCCGCACCGGTGCCCGTTATTGAGCTGGTGCGCGCCGGGCGCCCTATAAAAGCCGCGGACGCGCCCACCGCCGCCCGAGATTATTGGGGGGGCTGAGCCCCCCCAAACGAATTTTTGAGGGGGCTCGGGCCCCCTCAAGCCCCATGGAGTCGGCGCCTATGATCATAATTCCTTATACAACAGCTGCAATATTTTATTTGTGTTGACACATTAAATGATTTATAAAACTACAGGTGAAGATCTCAAACTACCAGTAAGGTTTTGGAACACAGAAATAAAGAAAACCATCAATTCTCACATAATTCCAAATTATAGAATTTGGTATTTGAATGATTGATTGTATTATAAATTGGTATTGTTATAATGAGGCTATTATTGGATTATAATTGAAAATTAATTTTAAAAATTATAAAAAGAAATTGGAGAGTTTTCTTTTAAAAGTATGAAATGCTTTATAAATGGTTCCCAAGTGGCAGCTGGGCAGCTAGCCGGCCATAGAGGGGTGCTTAAAATGTGTGATACAGCCCCAACACGAATACCCCATACAAAGTACTGTTATGTTAATGTTATTGTTTCAGTGGACCTTCATCTATGGGTTCAGTGACATGTTTTCCCAACGTACATTGTCTTCACATGACTAAATTTGCTTCTGTTATGCCCACCTGCACATTTTCAAACCAGCTGTATTATTCCCAAATCTGTCCTGGTGTGACCTGTGTCATTTCTCTCCCCCCCCCCATTCCCCATTTTCCATCTCTCTCCCCCTGCACACACACATGTCCCAACATGATGAATAGGGAATAACTAAATAGCCCTAGAGCTATGGAAGAAAGGGTAGCTGAAGCAAAGCAGTTTTGAGAAACCTAAAATGCATGTGCATCCTTGCACAGTCAAGTACGGAGAATGCTGGTTCTTGTGAATTCAGAATGTACATCTTCATTAACAGATAGGATTACGTACTCCGATGTTATTCTTGTTTTAAGGAAAGAGCTCTCCAGGACTGTAGTAGTTATAAGTTATTGTTGTGAAAGGCTGTTGCAACAATTTGTGTCACTGACCACGGGCGTAGCCGGGATTTTTGTTGGGGCGAGCAAGCTTTTGTGGAGGGGGTGCCAGAACCTCACATTTATATTGTTTTTATTGATGGGGGCAACTGCCCCCCCCCCCGGCTATGCTCATGTCACTGACAGTTTTTCATTAGTGATCCTCAGGTGTTTGCAAAAATTTCAGGGATTACTGTGGAGGGTGGGGATGCAGTTTAGTGGTAGAACAGTGCTTTGTTTGCAGACGGTTCAAGGTTCAATCCCTGGCACTTCCAGAGAGACCTCTGTGAGACACTTTGAGGCTTAGCTGATATACATCAACCCAGAGGGTAGGATCCTAAACTCTCAATTGTGGATTGTGGCCCATAGTTAATATATAGCACATCAGAAATATGCATGCACCCTGGTAACTACTACTAAATCAGATTAGTTTACTATGAAAATAAAACAAATGTATGTAGTTACTACAGTTATTAAAAATGAATCTCTGTTTTGGTGGATATTTGGTTGTGTCCCCCCTCCCCACGGCCATCAGTTGTTAAAATCTTAATGATTTATGCTGGTCTTCAGAACATAATGGAAATGGTCTTACTGAACTCTTATTGCTGACTGTTTTTACTATTGTAATGTGTTGTCGTGATTTTAGAATTGTAATGTCAGTGGTGCTTGTGTGTTGTAATTTATGGAGCTTGTTAGCCACCCTGGGCTCTCTTGTGAGGAAGGGTGGGATACGACGCAGTGTGCATCACCCACAGAGTATCAAACACAATGGGAAACATTCTTTCCGAGTCTCAGGTGTTTCCTGTTAATACAAGGTGTGGGGTGGCTGTCAAAACTAGAAACTAATTTCCAGCCCAGAAACCCTTTCCTCTGGAGTTTGTTACTCATTGAATTACTCCAAGATCACAGTCAAATTAAGTAGATCGTAGACTGCAGCTGGCATGAGCAAGTGGATGAGATCTACATTATGGCTGTCAACCTAGTTCATGCCTGCAGGCATCTTGAGTTCTTCTCTGCATGATTACTGTACGCTTGTTGATTGGCAGCTCTATCCTATGTGCAGCATTATGAAAGTTCTGCACAACTCTGCTGTGTTTTTTCTGTCCTCCCTGCCCCATCTCTTCCTATCCCACTAGTTGCAGAAGAAAGGCACGCTCATCGGCTGAGGCTTCAAGTTTTCTTTATACACCCACCCTCCAGACATTGCATAAAGCTCTTTATACCTGCCGGCCCCAGGCACAAGCATGACACATGTTGTTCTTCTTTGGTGACCCATTCATACATGCAATGTCACAGCCATCCGGTTGCATCTAACCTTAGCTGAATTTAGTTCTTAAACAATTACATTCTACTGTGGTTAAGATCGCAGAAGGGAAGGGCGTCTGTTGCCAAGACTTGTTTTTTGGTGTCTGATGTAGAGAGGTATGTAACCTCGGGTTACATACTCTTCAGGTTACATACGCTTCAGGTTACAGACTCCGCTAACCCAGAAATAGTGCTTCAGGTTAAGAACTTTGCTTCAGGATGAGAACAGAAATTGTGCTCCAGTGGCACAGCAGCACCAGCAGGCCCCATTAGCTAAAGTGGTGCTTCAGGTTAAGAACAGTTTCATGTTAAGAACAGACCTCCGGAACGAATTAAGTACTTAACCCGAGGTACCACTGTATATCCTTTAGAACATCCAAATTTCTTACCAAGGCTTTAAAAATTCATGTAATAAAACTGAAAGGGGAAATGGGAAATGATTTATTCTGTAAAGGTTGTGGAGTAGGAAGGCAAACCACTATTATTAGCAGTATTATTGTTATTCTTATTTTTATGTGCGTAATGGCTGCTCGCTAAACACAATAAATCAAACTGAACTGAATTTAGTTCTGGTTGAAATCAGTAGGACTTGACCTAGTTGTTACTAACTTCATTCAGCTAACCTAGTCTGGTTCCAGCCTATCAAGTGATTAACACGCATGTGTGAACCTGCCCATATTCAGCGAAGCACAAGACAGTTAATTATTTCTCTTCCTTTTTTACATGCACATCTAAATACAGAAGCCTTGGATGGTAAATATTATTTAAATATTCTTAATTCTTCTGGTTAAATGTATATACAACTTAGGAATTTTTGTTTTTTGTTTTGGTTAACTGAGCTTGACACTCCAAACCTGCAGTTCAGTGCACAGGAATAAGGTCTGTTCTATGAAGGAAACAGTTGCAGATGACTGTAATTTGATGTCACCATGTGGAAGACAGACCTCCTGGCCCAGGAAAATAAAGGGCAGACGTGTTACAGAACGTCACAATTTGGGTATACATTAAATTTTGGCAAAAAGTGGTATAATTATTAATCAACAACAGAAATGCCGCCTTTACAGCGACACAACTTGCTGAAACCTTAAAAATTGCTGAGGTGTGTGCATTTTTAACCTAAATCTGAGAACTCTGACCGAAATAGGATGCCTCTGCTAATACATGCTCCAAAGAGTAATACTTGGTTATATTACTTTTTATGATTCCTTATGCTCTCGGGCCATATCCAGGGCTGTTAACTTGGGGGGGGGGGGAGGTTCACACGATCAAACTTCCCTGCTGGATGTTCCAAACGCAAGGAAGAGCCCATGCGAAATTATACCCTTTCAAATGTCAAGACAGCTGGGAACTGTTGGTTATTTACTGGAGGGCCCTTGTCTCTCAAAATCCCAGACTCCCTCTTCTTTCTGCCTTGATCGCACCCTCAAGGACTCTCTAATAACCTCTCAGGCGTTTCCATTAGAGCAGGGAGAAGGGAAAGCAGAAGGGAAAAGAGCAAGAGTGTGCAAGGTTTTCAGCAGGGGTTGTGATTTATGCAGGTTCAGGGCTGCTTGGGTAGTGGTACGACACAGCACCGGGGTCAAGCCACAAGAAACACTGGGGGCAGATCAGAATATTCAATGAGCTTCCTGGCACCTCTGAATCACAAAGAAGGGATCAGATCTCTCCATCACAAGATCTAGAGCTGCTGAGAGGGGAAGGGGAGGAGGAGGGAGGGAGGGGCTCTCCAAATCTCTCTCTGCCTGCCGGCCTGTCTCCATTCTCTACAGGCCAACAGCTCCTGAAACATTCCTTTCTGCCCCGAAGGGCTTTATTCCCCCTGCTATTGTTGTTTGCTTTGTCTTGCAGGGTTGCCACTGGAATTCTTGTCATGGTTTCACAGCAAGGCACAGGCGGCTGGAGGGGTAAGCTGGCCAGACCAAAGCAGCTGCAATGCGAGTCTTAACAACAACAAGAAAAATCCTAAATCAGGGGTGGGGAGAGGCAGGAATCCATTGACAGCAGCCAATCTTGCCCACCCCCGTTGATCCCCACAGAAAAAAAAGTTGCAATGGTCACAGGTTGGCTACATGGAACCTGGCAGGTGAGCATGGCCAGAGAAGTCCCAAGTTGCCCACTTTGCACGAGCCCGTGGGTTTTAAGGAAGGGGTTATTATTTTTACATGACCCGGGAAATTGAAGATCTGAAGTCTTGAAAGACTCGCCATTAAGAATCATAGAATTGTATGGCAGTATGGTAGCATAAAATCAAAGAGCTGTAGAGTTGGATGGGTTATCTAGTCCAACCCCCTGCGATGCAGGAATCCCAACTAAATAATCTGTGACAGGTGCCATTCAACCTCTGCTTAAAGATCTCCAAGAAAGGAGAGTCCACAATCTTCCAAGGGAGACCGTTCCGGTGTCAAATAGCTCTTGCTGTCAGAAAGTTTTTCCTGGTGTTTAGTCAGAATATCCTTTCTTGTAACTTAAAACCATTGAAGTCTCTGCGGGAGCTGGTGATCTTACCTGGGAAATGGGGAAGGCTGTCTTTAGGTGACCTGGAAAAACTGCAGACAAACGCCAGCTCCCTTGGCCTGTAAAGCGAGATGAGCGCTGCAACCGTTTGCGACTGGACTTAACTGTCAGGGGTCCTTTAACTTTACCTTTATAGGACAAGAGAGGTGCCTAGGATTCCAAACACGGCAGTGAGAGGAGTATGCTGTGTGTTTAGGAATGTGATGCCTGCTTGCTAGCTTTTCTGCAACATCTGAAGGCCACGTTGAAAAAGAAAAAAGATTTCTCTCCCTTCTCCTTTGCAGGCTGTTGAAAGGAAATGGAATGTTCCCTGGCCATGTGCTGTGTGGCTTCCTCTGAGCGCATGTCACTCAAAGGCAAATTAAAAGGCAGTGTAAATATTCTTTGGCAGAGATCAAATAAGCATACAAGTGTAATGCCATTTTTTTCGCATTAGAAAGTTGCAGAAAATGTGTTCCAGTTTTATTTCAGCACATGAATACATCTATTGGATTAGATGACCCTCAGGGTCCCTTCCAATTCTACAGTTCTATGATTGTATGAAAATAGCTTGTTAGTACAGTCAAGAGTCAGAGGATGGTTTTCTAGGAATGATTTTATCCAGATACCAATAGCTCCTGTCTTCTGGAATAAACCTGTCTTGGAAGGGAACAGGGATGGAATTGTGATTCAAGGTACCTCTTTGAGAGAGCAAGCAACATTATATTGTAATTTTATGTTGTGAACTGCTCTGAGATCTATGGACATAGGGCAGTGTACAATTTGATAAATTAAAAATTATATATATATACCTGTACATTAAAACACACTATAATCCATTTAATGAAGACACCAGCTACAAAATTATTGGATACATGGCTACGGTACTTACAATTTCTTACTTCTTAAAAAAAATAGAAGTAACATTCAACATTAAGTTAACATCAATCTGAGTCTTAAGTCATATTTTTTTTTAAAAAACAACCTCAAATTATTTTAATAGCATCTTCACCTTTAATACGATGGTGAACATGAATTGGTCCGATAAATGTATTGCCCCAATTGTTCTGTGGAGTCAATACCTTTGCCAAAAATCTGACCTCAGTGAAGTGTATTGGGAAGGGAAATGATACTTCTGATAATCTGAGAAGATATGAAATGATTTGGACTGTTTCCCCAGTTTGGGAAATGTTTGTTTTTGCACTTCGTTAGTTATCAGAAAAGCTGATAGTGCCTTCCTGTTCGGAGTAGTTGCGCAATCTTCTGGTAAATCAAACACTTGACCTGGCCACTAAGGTTAAAAATTTGAATTCAGACCAGAGTTCACTTTGTGTGTCAAAACGAATCAAGCTTTTGAGATAGAGGCGTCTTGAAATTCAGAGAGGATAAATGATTAAAGAGGGACAGAAAATTATGGCAAAAGCCAAACTCCAGTTTCCTAAATAGGTAAAGTGTACAAATGAAAATGGGGAAATAATTGTTACTTGCTGCAATAAGCTACATCCACAGTCAAGTCTTGGGAAAACTCAAAGCTTTTATGAAAAGGAAACTTTTTTTTTTGCACCTTACCTGACCGCTAACATAAACCTTCACTTAGTGGTACAACACCAGCTTTGGACACAAAAGATCCCAGGTTAAATCCTCAGCATTACTGTATTTTTCGCTCTATAGGATGCATCCGACCATGGGACGCACCTTGTTTTAGAGGGAGAGAACAAGGGAAAAAAATTCTCCCCCTCTTTGTGCAGCGCCCCTTCAGCGAAGCGGCAGGAGAAACAGAGCCCCTTCCATTTCTCCTCCTGCTTAGTTGAAGGGGCGCTCCGCCTTAGCTGAAGGGGCTCCTACCCTTCAGCGAAAGGAACCTGAAGCCTCCAGAGTGCACCTGGAGGCTTCAGGTGGCTATCTTCGAAGCCTGAAGAGCAAGAGGGGTTGGTGTGCACTGACCGCTCTCACTCTCCAGGCTTCAGGGAAAGCAACGTGAAGCCTCCGGAGCACGGAGGGAGCGCTCCCTCTGCGCTTTGGAGGCTTCGCGTTGCTATTGCTGAAGCCAAGGAACCTGCATTCGCTCCATAGGACGCACACACATTTCCCCTTAATTTTTGGAGGGGAAAAAGTGCGTCCTATAGAGCGAAAAATACAATACATAGAATTGTAGAGTTGGAAGGGACCTCGAGGATCATCTAGTCCAACCCTCTGCAACGTAGGAATATGCAGCTGTCCCATATGGGGATCGAACCTGCAACCTTGGCATTACCAGCACCACGCTCTAACCTACTGAGCTGCCCACTAGCACCCTAGGTAAGGCTGTACAAATTAAAATACTGCTCTCTGGAATCCCAGGCAGTACTGATAGTTCTGAACTAGACAGAACAGCAGTCTGACTCAGTATGAGGCTTTGTGTCCCTATGATTCTAAATACAGAAAGTTCAAAGAAAAAGTACAGGCAGCATCCATTAGCCTGACAATGCAACAGAGCAGCTGAAGAGTTATTCATCCGTTTTTCTATAGCAAAGCATCAGTGCCACACAACATTGCATATTTCTCCCCCAAAGAAGAAGAAGAAGAAGAAGAGTTTGGATTTGATATCCCGCTTTATCACTCCCCTTCAGGAGTCTCAAAGCGGCTAACATTCTCCTTTCCCTTCCTCCCCCACAACAAACACTCTGTGAGGTGAGTGGGGCTGAGAGACTTCACAGAAGTGTGACTGGCCCAAGGTCACCCAGCAGCTGCATGTGGAGGAGCGGAGACACGAACCCGGTTTCCCAGATTACGTGACTACCGCTTCTTAACCACTACACCACACTGGCTCTCCAAATTTTCTTTGGGAATGCACAATGGTCCTTGCCATTATGAGAATAAGCAGCAGCAAGCCTTGGGCTTTCCTTTACGCCCTAGGAAAGATTTGGTGCTTCTGTTTGCCTCAAACCACATTTTCTCTCTCATTCAAACACGGCAGACATTGGTTTGGGGAAACTACAAGCCTCCCTTCAGAGGTTAATGTGTCAGACTAGGACTTTGAGTTCCTTGGAGGGGAAAAGTGGGGTATAGATGCAATAAATCAATAAATGATATAAGGTGGGAGTGGGGCTGTGCCAGTTAGACTCACTAACATTGCACCCTCCAGCTTCCCCCTTGGCACCTGCAACTATAGTACAAGAATTTGCCCCAGGGAAGTCCTTGCACTATTCCCTGGGTAGTAGGGCAAAGTGAAGCATGCAACACTGGGGACAAGGTACCGTATTTTTCGCCCTATAGGACGCACTTTTTCCCTTCCAAAAATGAAGGGGAAATCTGGGTGCGTCCTATGGGGCGAATGCAGGCTTTTGCTGAAGCTTGGAGAGCGAGAGGGGTCGGTGCGCACCGACCCCTCTCGCTCTCCAGGCTTCAGGAACACATCCACAGCCTAGGCAGCCCTACGGGAGGTCCGGCAGGGATGTCTAGGCTGCGGATAGCAGCCTGCCGCCCGGCGGGCGGGCGCCCTGAAGCAGAGCGCCCCCCTCGCCAGGCAGACATCCGCAGCATGGGGAGCCTTGCCAGAGTTCCCGGCAAGGCTCCCCACGCTGCGGATAGCAGCCTGCCGCCCAGCGGGCGAGGCGCCCCGAAGCAGAGCGCCCCCCTCGCCAGGCAGACATCCGCAGTGTGGGGAGCCTTGCCGGACTTCCCGGCAAGGCTCCCCACGCTGCGGATAGCAGCCTGCTGCCCGCCCTGAAGCAGAGCGCCCCCCTCGCCAGGCAGACATCCGCAGCGTGGGGAGCCTTGCCGGACTTCCCGGCAAGGCTCCCCACGCTGCGGATAGCAGCCTGCTGCCCGCCCTGAAGCAGAGCGCCCCCCTCGCCAGGCAGACATCCGCAGCGTGGGGAGCCTTGCCGGACTTCCCGGCAAGGCTCCCCACGCTGCGGATAGCAGCCTGCCGCCCGGCGGGCGGGGCGCCCTGAAGCACAGCGCCCCCCTCGCCAGGCAGACATCCGCAGCGTGGGGAGCCTTGCAGGAGTTCCCGGCAAGGCTCCCCACGCTGTGGATAGCAGCCTGCCGGCCCCGCAGGGGGGGGGGCTGATGCAGAGCGCCCCTCGCGCGGGGCAGACATCGGCCAGCCCCACAAGCTCGGGGGACAGCAGGGAGGCGCAGCGCCGCCATCCCGCTGTTCCTCGACCTGGTTCTGTTTCCCCGACCTGCTTTTGGGGGGGAAATAAAGGGAATTTTTTCCCCCTTTATTTCCCCCCCAAAAAACTAGGTGCGTCCTATGGGACGGAGCGTCCTATGGGGCGAAAAATACGGTAATTGGTGTGGCCTATATCCTGCACTGTATCAATGTGTGAGCAATATTTCGGAAGACGGCTAGTGTTTATCCAAAAGCCAGGACCCCTTTCGATGCTGACGAATCAAGAAATTGAATGGAAAATCAAACAAATGAAGCAAAGATACTTCGAGTCAGCGAATAAAATAGGGAAATTTTTGGCCTGGCAATTGAGAAAAAGACAGAAGCAGAATACGATAAACAAAATAAAAGTAGAGGAAGAGCTGATAGTCGACCCAATAAGAATACGAAAGAAGTTTCTCGAGTTCTATGAGGAATTATATAAGAAAGGGGAAGAGGATATAACACAGATAGATGGATATTTGAAGAGACATAAAGGGAAGATGATTACAGAGGAAGAAAGACTCCAACTAAATAAACCCATAAGTATAGAAGAGGTCCAGAATGCTATAAAAAAGATGAAATTAGGGAAGGCACCAGGTCCGGATGGCCTCTCGGCTAAATACTATAAAGTCCTAGAAAGTCAATTATCACCGACACTATGTGACACCCTGAACAATATCTTAAGGGGAGGAGAAATACCTGGGTCGTGGAGGGAAGCTTTCATAACATTAATCCCAAAACCGGATACGGATAAATTGCATATTAAAAACTACAGGCCAATATCTTTATTGAACAACGATTATAAAATATATGCCGATATTATGGCAAATAGACTAAAAAAATGTCTGATACATCTAATAAACAAAGACCAAGCAGGCTTCTTACCGAATAGATTCCTGAAAGATAATGTGAGACACACCATAAATTTAATCGAATATCTGGAAATCAACAATGACATACCAGCGGCTTTGATTTTTATAGACGCAGAAAAAGCGTTCGACAACGTCTCTTGGAAGTTTTTACTAAAAACCATGGAAGAAGTGGGAATAGAAGGAGAATTTCTGAAAGGAATACAGGCAATATACTCAAAGCAAACGGCTAAACTGGTGATAAACAACACTCTCACAGATACATTTCAAATTGAAAAAGGAACCAGGCAGGGCTGCCCCCTCTCCCCACTTTTATTCATTATAGTATTAGAAGTCCTGGCAAATATAATAAGATCAACATCTGATATCCGAGGAATCAAAGTAGGATCAAGGGAGTTTAAACTAAAAGCCTACGCAGATGATCTGATGTTATCCGTAGAAGAACCAGAAAGGAGTATCGAGAAGGCGTTAGAAGTATTAGAAGAGTATGGCAGACTAGCAGGATTTAAATTGAATAGATCAAAGACTAAAATATTAACAAAGAATTTGAGAAATGAGAGAAAAGAAAATCTAGAGAGACAACATGGAATTGAAATAACCAAGAAAATAAAATATTTAGGTATTTGGCTTACACCCAAAAATATAAATTTAATTGAAGATAATTATACAACAACTTGGAACAAAGTTAAAAAAGATTTGGAGGTCTGGAATAGAGTAAACCTTTCGTGGCTCGGTAGGATGGAGGCAATAAAAATGAATATCTTACCTAAGATGCTGTTCCTTTTCCAAAATATCCCAGTCATCAGAGGGACTAAAATATTCAAAGATTGGCAGAAAGCCCTCTCAAGGTTCATATGGCAGGGAAGGAGACCAAGGATTAGATACAAACTACTCACGGACCGAAAAGAGAGAGGAGGACTGGCGGTACCCAACCTAAGACTGTATTATGAAGCGGCCTGCTTATGCTGGGTGAAAGATTGGATAACCCTGGAAAATAAGGATCTACTGGAACTCGAAGGGGTGGAAAACAGGTGTGGCTGGCATGCCTACCTCTGGTCAAGTAAAGGGAAAGTACATAAGAGCTTTTTGAACCACATTATAAGAGGTCCGATATACGAAGTTTGGGAAAAAAACAGAAAACTGCTTGAACCTAAAACCCCCTGGTGGCTGTCCCCAACAGATATTATATCATTTAAGAAAACAAATTTAGATGAACAAAGTTTAACATATGAAGATCTACTGACAAGTTCCCAGGAAGGCTGGAAACTAAGACCGTATGAGGAGCTGAAAGAAAAGTTGAAGGGGTGGCTACATTACCATCAAATTAATGCAAGATGGACGGAAGACAAGAAGGTAGGAATGAGCGAAAAGAAATCAAAGTTCCAAATTGAAATAATTGAAAGTAAATTTAAGTTATTATCCAAACTGTATAATATCTTACTAGAACATGACACAAAAGATGTAGAAATTAAAGAAGTTACAGTAAAGTGGGCAAGAGACCTGGGGCACAATATAGAACATGAGAAATGGTTAAAACTATGGAATGAGGGAATAAAATTTACAGCAAGTGTGGCAATTAGAGAAAA
This sequence comes from Podarcis bocagei, assembly GCF_964188305.1. Taxonomy (NCBI): domain Eukaryota; kingdom Metazoa; phylum Chordata; class Lepidosauria; order Squamata; family Lacertidae; genus Podarcis; species Podarcis bocagei. Next base: position 114,409,396 of record NC_138125.1, read on the forward strand.
CTTAGAAAAAATGATATTTAGATGGTATTTAACCCCAGAAAAATTAAATAGGATGTACAAGACCGGTAACAAGGCCTGCTGGAAATGCAAAATAAATGAAGGGAACTTTATACATATGTGGTGGACGTGTGAGAGAATAAAAAAATTCTGGAATCAGATATATGATGAATTGAAGAAAATATTTAGACTCACATTTCCCAAAAAACCAGAGGCCTTTCTACTAGGGATGGTGGGAAAAGAAATACCAGAAAAAGATAAAACCCTCTTCCAATATGCAACAGCCGCGGCTAGAATGCTAATTGCCCAAAATTGGAAAAGCTCAACTTTACCAACGGTGAAAGATTGGCAACTGAAACTTTATGGCTTTATAGAAATGGCAAATATGACGCAAAGAATTAGGAATCAAAAAAATACAAAGTTAAAAGAAGATTGGGAAAAATTTATGGTATATATTGAAGGTAATTTTAGTAACGTACCAACTACAGTAGGTCTGACCTAAATCTTCCAATGTGATAAACTAAAAAACTACACCAGCTGTATGAGGAAATCATTAAAGGTAGAAATCCGAAATCAGGAGGGAAGGAAGTCGTTTTTAGCAAACTGTTTGTATGTACACCTTTTTACTTTTTTTCCTTTTTCTTACTTTTCTAACTCTTTTTTCTTATTTAATGTCTTTTTAATGTGTACTGGCTGTGTTTATTCTTGAATGTATGTGATGAAGAAAACTTAATAAAAAGCATTTATAAAAAAAAAAAAAAACAAAAGCCAGGACCCCAAACCTGGAGCAGACTGTCATTTGTGACCCTGATTTGACCAGATGCTCTCAGGTAAAAATGCACAATATGGTTTGCTGCCAATTAGCAGCAGTGGCCAAGCTTTATTGCTCTCCATTGCAAACTCACAGAATTGCCACCCAAACAATGTTTTGTTTTGCTTACGTTACTTTATAAAGCATCACATATATTGATGATGTAATGATGCTAACATATCGGGGAATTTTCTCATTAATATCATTCACTCCCATTTCAGGATTACTGAGTGTAACAAAGCCTTGTGCTGCAGTCCATTTGAGCACTGAGGCATGGCTAGTATTATTTTCCTATTAATTACTTTTATAATGTATTTTCTAAGTAATTTATTTTATGTGCAGAATAATAGCAGCAGATAAAACATCTGTGAACGCAGTACCATTTCATCTGGTGTTAGGAAGCAGTACATTTTTGTATCAGTTGCAAACTACTGGGGGGTCCCTCCAGATTGTCGCCCCCCACCCCCGATATGTTCTGCAACATGCCATTGACAATGTTGCAGAATGCATTTGTGGTTGAATTCCTGAACAGTCCCACACAACACTCTGCCTTAAAGTGACCTTTCTGACACTTACAATTTATAGTGGTATAGTTGCATTATTATTATTATTATTATCCTTCATCATGATTATTCAGTTAGTACAGTGGTACCTCAGGTTACATACTCTTCAGGTTACATACGCTTTAGGTTACAGACTCTGCTAACCTAGAAATAGTACCTCGGGTTAAGAACTTTGCTTCAGGATGGGAACAGAAATCGTGCTCCGGCGGCGCGGCGGCAGCTGGAGGCCCCATTAGCTAGAGTGGTGCTTCAGGTTAAGAACAGTTTCAGGTTAAGTACAGACCTCCGGAACAGATTAAGTACTTAACCTGAGGTACCGCTGTATTCTGAAATCACGTACTTAAAAAAAGAGGAAAAGGAAACCTTTTTATTATAGTAGAAAAATGGTGACTCTTGTGAAAGATCTGGATAGGACCCTCAATATTCTTTTTATGTGGAGCGGTTGTTGTTTGGGTGTGATTTGAGAGACATCGGTTTTGCCCCACTTTCCCATGACAGGTGTGAGCTGTCAGTTTGCGAGCTCACTTCACAGGAGAGAGATGGCAGACAGAGACACGGGTACCTAGTCAAAGTACGGGCCATGACAGCAATCATTAGCTGCCGACAAACTTTTATCACAATAACCAGGTTTGCCAGAGCTCAGAAACAGTTCCCCTTCTAATCTCCTGTACTCCCACAGAGTTAGAATTCCGGAACACTAGGCAGAAAATAGATAAAGAAAGCAAGCCACAAAGGGGCTATTCCCGTATGTACTTATGCTCATAACTCCAACATTCACTTGCTGGAAGAACATGAAGCCATTGGTGGGATGGGGGAACCAGCACTCTGAGTGGCCCTGTGCTTCTGAGAAGCACAGTGTGACAGGCTTCCCTCTCAAGCCTGGGGCTGCAGAGGGAGTAGGGGATCTCCCCAGCGCTTGTTCTGTGCTTGGGGAATCCCTGGAGAGCCTAGGGTACAACGCCAGAGACGGATGATTCTTGCTTCCCACTGCGGCGCCAAGCAGGAGATGTACAGTTGAAGCAGGGGATCCTCTACCCAGGTTCTGGGATTTGGAGATGACACTTGCCCAGGGGAATCAGTAGGCAATGGGCAAAGGGAAGCATCCCTTGTTATTGATTGTTTCTGTGACGTTAACATATGAGAGTGCTGGAGGTGAAATAGTTAAACAGATTACCCAATCAGAACCCAGGGAGTGGAGTCAGAGGGACTATAAAACCAGCTCTTGTAGGGGTGAAGGGAGAGTTCATTGGGAGTTGGGTGGTTGGTTGGAGTGGGAGTGAATTGGGAAAGAGTCTGTGGGTAGGTTGAGTTAGTGTAGCGATGGAATAAGCTGAGTCAGGAACAGTTAGGAGCTAGGAAGACACCATCTGAGAGGTGGTTTAGTGACTGAGAGCAGGTAGCGGAGGTTATAGGTCTGGATAGGCAGCCCATGATTGTAATTGACTGAGACTGTTTATGAAACCACACGCTTGTTAAACTGCAATAAATAAACAGAAGTTTATGTTCCAATTTAACCCTGGCTGGACTCAGTATTTTACCAGGTAGGGCCTGGGTGGTGGCAGCGAGAAATAAAGTGGTGGCACAGGGATCAATAGATGGTGAAATGTCCGGGGACCCTGTGTGATCGCCACAGCTTCCTACTTCAGCCCTACAAGGCCAGCACAGTGTTGGAAGCCCTCTGTTCATCTTGTAATGTGTTCTGTTGGGCACCGTAGCTCAGCATCGTGCCCTGTGAGTGACAGAAGCCTTCCAGGGTGTCTCCAGTTGAGGGCTTTGTAAGTACCTGCCGCCTGACCCTTTATAACAGGAGGTGCCGGGGATTGAAGCCAAACTCTTCACGCAAACCACGTGCTCCACCGCATTCTCTTCTTGAAACTCCACTTGCAACTCCTCTTGGAAAGATGCTTTTAAGATGAGGAGCAAGAGCAGAGAAACGCAAACACAGCCTCTCTAGAGCTGCTGGTGCAGAAGCTGGAACCGTGAAGTGCCCAGGCCGAAGCAAGTGGCAGGCGGCACACACTCCACTCTGCCACATTCAGCATAACTTTAATCCTGAGCGGTTAACATTTCTTTGTAACCCTACCTCAAAGTATCAGGCAGTTTATAAGGGGCACCATTGAAAATAGCCCTGCTCCCCATAATCCTTTGTTAATGACTAGGTACAGTAGATCTGTTTTAATAGTCCAAAGTTCATGAAGTGGAGGCTTCAGATTACACTATGATTTATGGTTATTTTATTCAGGAAATGGTAAAAAAAGTCAGCATGTGTAATCTTGATTCTCTGAACTTGCCTGTCCTGTCAGTGATTATCTGTCCAGTTCATTTGGATATTCCAGCTATTGCAGCAGAGGTAATTGTTGCAGGTGCTGTCCACGTTATACAGGCTATGAAATTATTATTATTATTATTGTTGTTGTTGTTGTTGTTGTTGTTGTTGTTGTTATTTCAATTTATATACCACGCTTTATCAAAAGATCCCAGGGCAGTGTACAACAATAAAAACTCATTGCAGAACATCAGTTTTAAAAACATAATAAAAAACATACTGACGGACAGCCTAATAATAAAATAGTCATCATTACATTCCTATGACAGTAAAGTGGAAAAGGAGCTTCTTTGCCCCACTGCAGTTCTGAAGGTTTTCACAAATCAAAAACAACAGTGCAACCCGTAAATAATGGTGCAATTCCATATATTGTCCACCTTTAGCTAATCTTAGAGCAACTTCCACCACCTAAAGCAGGCTTCCTCAAACTCGGCCCTCCAGATGTTTTTGGCCTACAACTCCCATGATCCTTAGCTAGCAGGACCAGTGGTCAGGGATGATGGGAATTGTAGTCTCCAAACATCTGGAGGGCCGAGTTTGAGGAAGCCTGACCTAAAGTTTAGGGCAGGGGTCGGCAAAGTTTTTGTGGCTTGGGCCGGTTCACAGTCCCGCAAATGCCACAGTGGGCTGGAGTGCGCACATACGCATACACTATTTCTGGCGCTCCTTCTGGTGCAGAGGAGGCATGCGCAGCTTCCCATTGGGTGCAGGAGCTTCCTGCAGCCAATGAGAAGCTGGCCACCATCGCGGAAGGCGATCCCTGCTCTGCTCCGTGCCTGTTTAGCACTGTGCACGGGAGCCAACCGAGCAGGCGACGGGGGTCTATGGGCTGGTTAAGCCTTATGTTGCCGACCCCCTGGTTTAGGGGCACGATAAATCTGAAGACCAGACTTGGTTCCACCCCAACTAATATTCATATCCTTCATGAATCTCTATGGTTCTTTTGGAGGGTCAAGTTAACGTTCATGTCATATGGCATCCTTCCTGGTACAAATCATTTAATCAAATCCCCGCATTCCTCAAACCCACCCACACAGCCCTAGGAAAGATTTGACACTTCTGTTCCTGGATTGTCTCAAACCACATTTTTTCATCCAAACGTGACAAACATAGCCTTCTGATTGCGTGTTCAGACCTTTAAACCTCTCCCTTAAATAAATTCAGACAAGATTCAAATTTTGTTTGGTTTTTGGCAGAATTTAGGCCACAACTTTATTGATTACAGCAAGTGAGTGGTTGCATAGGCTCTGGTTCGACTAGCTCCCTGCCCTGTTGCAGGCAGCACTGACCCAAGGCACCAGCGTAGGTCAGCCTAGGGTCAACACCTGGATAAGCAGAAAGCCAGGAACAGGCTATCTCCACCACCCAAATGCCCCCCTGGACTCAGGCATGGGCACAACTCCCTCTCGGGGGTTGACCGAACCATTGAGTCCCTGGATTCCTTTAACAGAATACCCTTCACATAGGGATGGTGAGAGCGTTCTCCCATCCCTATCACTTGAACCAGAGCCTGTCCGCAACCTTACAAGTTGTGATGATTTGCTACGTGGCAGGCAAAACCCAAATGGCACCAGCCAATCAGCCATGGGGAAAATTCCTGCCGTGCCCCTGTCCCAATGACAGATGACACACGACGGCATAGCAAGGTCAAGCGCGCAGCCTGATGCACACACCGAAAGGGAAAGCTCTGGGTCACGTGCATAGGTATATATAGGTCCCTTGATCCGTTTAGCTTGCGTCCCATTGGCCTGATTGACTCCAGCATCAAGGGGACCTACCAATTGGGTGTTGTGGCTATTCAATCAACCCACCCACAACACAGGGTTTGGTTGCCAGGTCTCACTGCAACACGTGCCCTCTTTAAGGGAGGACCTGCTATACCAGTTGCTGGAAACCACAGGAGGGAAGAATGTTGTTGCGCTTTGGTCCTGTTTATGCACATCTCATAGGTTTCTGGTTGGCCACTGTGAGAACAGGATGCTGCACTAAATGGGCCATTGGGCCTGATCTACCAGGCTTTTCTTATATTCTGGGCAGTATTGGCGTAGCACTGCTGTGAAGAAAAGGTTGAAACTGAAGGATGGATCTAGTGAACTGGAGCTGTTCCTTGGGGCCTAGTCAGACAAATTATTTAAATGAGACCCAATCCTGACATGGAAATTAAGGGTGTGCCTTAGTTTCCTATCAAGCAGACAAATAATTACTGTGGGGCTCATTAATTTGTTGCCATTTTGAGGAAGGCACCAAATTAGATAGCAGATATTCAAAAGATTTGTGTGGGGCTTGTGAAGATGCTACTCTCTATCTTTGCTGAAGACATTAAGCAAAAGGGGGGAAAGTTACGGTAATATTTTTACATCTGCTCGTTTAGATTTATGACAGAGCTGTTCTGCTATCACAGCACTTACTATAGCATGGTAATTTTAATCCACTACTGTCAAAGTGCCCAAAAATGATGCTGCTTTAAAAAGAGTTATTAGGAATGTGTGAGCCAGCAGAAAAAAAACATTTGTCAGATTGGAAAACCCATTCAAACAATTTATTACATCAGCAACTAATTCATGCCTCTCCGCTAGAGTAAAGCAAGCCTTAGAAAGTCTTTAGGAAATTGTGTGTGCCTACAACACGTGATTGATACTCACATTTTTATTTGCTCACATAGGAGGCTGAAAATATATGAGAATACTAATGGGGAGTAAACTCAGCTCCTATTTAACCACAAAAGAATGGCTATATTTATGTCGTAGCTTATATGTCTGCCTCCGTGGCAGAAAAGTTAATATTTCATTGGGAAGTTTGCTCACTTTGTTTCGAAAGATATTTCTCCCATCTTGAAGAGGAAGGTTTATAGGTCTGTTTGCTTAAATTGCCTATTGTTCTTCATGGGTATGTCCTTCAAATATGTGTCCTTGTCTGAGGGACACATATTTAATATTTCTATCTCACATACACAAAATGCCCAACCTCAGCCACTGCACCAGCAACTGGATGATAAAAAAAGGATGTGTTGACCTTTAAGAAACCATCCTAATTATCTCAAGGTGCAAGAGATAATGGCATTTATTTGTCTGAAACCTTTTGTTGTCTTCTCAGGGGAAAAGCTGGGTTTTGCAGGATTTGCTGGTGGAAGATCTTGTTATCTGAAAAAAAAGGTGACTCAGTTCCCTAAATGAAGGTAGGGGTCATCCTTCCCTTAATGGATTACTCCACATGGTGCTTGAGAGAAGAGAGCCTGGTTCTTTTATGCTTATCGTGTCCGGGTGGGTGGGAACCTGCTGATAAATAGAAAATCTCTTATCTTAAAAGCTGCACTGTCAGGAAGGAGACAGGTACCATTTCTGTTTTCACACTGCACTTACTCGGAAGCCATTGCATTAACTTCTCTGGAGATTGTTTTGATTTATTTAAAAAAAAAAAAAAGGCCTTCGGTAGTATATTGAATCCCTTGCTTTGCCAGAAGAATAGAGCTTTTGGAACTGGGCAGGTTCATGGGGAGAAAAATATAGACTTATACAGGTCTGTCGGAGCATGGTGGTGGGAAGCCCTCCAGATGTTGTTGGACTTGTCAGAACATAAGAAGAGCCTACTGGATCAGGCCAATGGCCCTTCTAACCCAATATCCCGTTCTCTCAGCAGCCAAGCAGGTGCCTATGGGAAACCGGCAAGCAGTATCTGAACACAAGGGAACTCTCCCGTCTTGCAGTTTCCAGCAACTGGTATTCAGAAGAAGAGCATAGCCCCATTATGGCTAGTAGATCTTGCAGGATGTGCTGTGGTCTAAACCACTGAGCCTCTTGGGCTTGCTGATCAGAAGGTCGGTGGTTCGAATCCCCACAACAGGGTGAACTCCCATTGCTCTGTCCCAGCTCCTGCCAACCTAGCAGTTCAAAAGCACACCAGTGCAAGTAGATAAATAGGTACCACTTTGGCGGGAAGGTAAACGGCATTTCCATGTGCTCTGGTTTCAGTCACGGTGTCCTGTTGCACCAGAAGTGGTTTAGTCCTGCTGGTCACATGACCTGGAAAGCTGTCTGTGGACAAACGCTGGATCCCTCGGCCTGAAAGAGAGATGAGCGCCACAACTGCATAGTCGCCTTTGACTGGGCTTAACAATTCAAGGGTCCTTTACCTTTTTTCCTACGTAGACATTGACAGCTTGATCCTCCATGAGTTTGCCCATTCCCCTTGGGAGTGAGTTTCATTGTTTAACTATGAGTAGTGCAAAGAAGTACAACTCGTCTTTATCTTCCAACGTTCAGCTTCATTGGAGGCCCACTAGTTCTAGTGTTATGACAGGGGGAGAAAAACCTTTCTCCATCCACTTTCTGTGTGCCATGAATAATTATATAAAATTCTAGGATGCCACTTCAAAGTCACCTTTCCTCTAAAGCAGGGGTCTGCAACCTTTAAGACAAAAGGAGCCACTTGGACCCGTTTCCGAAGAAAAAACAACAACTGGCAGCCGCAAAACCATTGCGACATTTAAAGCATGCGCGCCGCTGCCCTCCGATCTGACAGCAGGCGGGAAGGTGACGTTGGGACGGTGCGTGACTAACGCACGCACTGCCCCCATGTGACATCACAGCCAGTACAGCGCCTGTCACAGTGGGGAGTGTCGGGGCGCACAATGCGCCTCCTCCCCTCGCTAGTATCCGCCCCGGAGCCGCGGCAAAGGTGTAAAAGAGCCACATGCGGCTCTGGAACCGCGGGTTGCAGACCCCTGCTCTAAAGCCTCAAATACAGCAACCTTTCCTCAACGGTGTGTGTGTGTGTGTGTGTGTTACTCCATTCCTACGGATAATTTTGGCTTTTCTTTTCTTTTCTGACTCTACAATATCCTTTTTGAGGTCAGGCATCCAGAACTGTACACAGTATTCCAACTGCAGTGGCACAATAGATTTGTATAACAGCATTACGACGTTGGCAGCTTAATTTTCTCTTCCTTTCCATTCTCTCCTTTCTATGAGAGCTTCGCTGAGGTGGAAAGTACAGGGTCGAAAGGCTGAAAATGAAGGAAGGAAGGAAAAGATGAATGAAGAAAATGGCAGCTTCTAAAAACGTGTGTGGGTAGAAATCGGTCAATTCCAGAAGGTTCCCAGGGTCAGATTTTGAAACCCAGAGTGGAATTCAATATTGTGCTAAGTGTGGTATGTACATGGAGGACAAAGTGTCCTTGCACAACATGATTTCCCCCTCCCTCCTCTACCTGTGCTTCCTATAAACTTGTTCTGAGACCTTAAGTACACTTGGAGAAGTCTCAGAGCGAAGGCAGCGGGAAGTCCCATTGTGCAAGCAGACGTTGTTCCACACACACAGCAACGCAGTTGACTCCCGCCCTCAGTGTCCAGCTCTTCAATTTTTAGAATCTGCCTACAACTTGTGGCTCTCTGAGGATTTTGTAATAAGTCAATGGAGGCCTGTTACAACTGCATCTGCAAAGTTTTAGGGAATGTGCACACCATAAAGTACTTTAAAGCACACGACTTCCCCTAGACAATCCTGGGACCTGTAGTTACCCTGTCACAGAGCTATAATTCCTAGCACCCTTTATAAACTGCAGTGACCAGGATTCAGGGAGGGGATGCTTTCAGTGTGTGAGGTGTATGAAGCCCACATTTTTCAAAGTGGAGGGTATTAGCTGAAAAACGGAATAATAATAATAATAATAATAATAATAATAATAATAATAATAATAATAATAAATTTATTATTTATACCCCGCCCATCTGGCTGGGCCTCCCCAGCCACTCTGGGCGGCTTCCATAAAAACCAAAAATACAGTAAAATATCACACGTTAAAAACTTCCCTGAACAGGGCTGCCTTAAGATGTCTTCTGAATGTCAGGTAGTTGTTTATGGCTTTGACATCTGCTGGAAGGGCGTTCCACAGGGCGGGCGCCACTACCGAGAAGGCCCTCTGCCTGGTTCCCTGTAGCTTTGCTTCTCGCAATGAGGAAACCGCCAGAAGGCCCTCGGCGCTGGACCTCAGCGTCCGGGCAGAATGATGGGGGTGGAGACGCTCCTTCAGGTATACTGGACTGAGGCCGTTTAGGGCTTTAAAGGTCAGCACCAACACTTTGAATTGTGCTCGGAAACGTACTGGGAGCCAATGTAGGTCTTTCAAGACCGGTGTTATATGGTCTCGGCGGCCGCCCCCAGTCACCAGTCTAGCTGCCGCATTCTGGATTAGTTGTAGTTTCCGAGTCACCTTCAAAGGTAGCCCCACGCAGAGCGCATTGCAGTAGTCCAAGCGGGAGATAACCAGAGCATGCACTACTCTGGCGAGACAGTCCGCAGGCAGATAGGGTCTCAGCCTGTGTACCAGATGGAGCTGGTAAACAGCTGCCCTGGACACAGATTTGACCTGTGCCTCCATGGACAGCTGTGAGTCCACAATGACTCCCAGGCTGCGCACCTGGTCCTTCAGGGGCACAGTTACCCCATTCAGGACCAGGGAATCCTCCACACCTGCCCGCCCCCTGTCCCCCAAAAACAGTACTTCTGTCTTGTCAGGATTCAACCTCAATCTGTTAGCCGCCATCCATCCTCCAACCGCCTCCAGACACTCACACAGGACCTTCACCGCCTTCACTGGTTCTGATTTAAAAGAGAGGTAGAGCTGTTGAAGGTGCTTTTATTTAGGATAAAAAACAGAAGAATTAGACTGCATCTCTCAGCTCTTATATACGACTTTTGATTGCCTGTTGCAACATTCACTTTTGTATGTTTTGAATTTGTGCATTGCTTTATTGTATTTGTGTCTTAGGTGATACTCCCACAAGAGGTGCTGGACTTGGAGGTTTTTAAGCAGAGGTTGGATGGCTATCTGACATGGATGCTTTAGCTGAGATTCCTGCACTGCAGGGGGTTGGACTAGATGACCCTTAGGGTCCCTTCCAAGTCTATGATTTTATGTACAATCCAGCTCTTTTTTTGGATTCTTCCCCAGGTGGAGAATTTCTCCCTTCCTACCTTCCACCCCATGCACACAAAGAAGCACAATTGCATTTGCAAGTATGTTGTTGGAGGTAAAGCATATACACCTGTTTCCCTTCACTGGTTTCCTCCCTTGCTTTGGATCAAGTTAAACATTTCTTCTCTTAACCTTTACATCTCTTCATGACCTTACCCCCTTCTTATCTATAATCTCCATTGCTTTCTCTCTGCTCTCCTCTTCTGTCCCTCTGCTGATCAAACACTAATCTTCTCCTCTGCTATTTCTTGTCTCCATCCTTGGGCCCCTGAAGTATGAAACTCTGTTCCTTGAAATAATTGGCTGGCCTTTTCTTTGTCTCACTTAAGGAACTTATTCAAAACTCATATTCCCCTCCGCTTGTTTTCTCTGGATAATCTACTTGGATTTTTTGTTTACTTGGTAGCCTCTCCCAAATTCCTGGGTTACTTATTGTATTCTTTAACTTGACTTCTTTACTTTTAAAGTCTCTCCTGGTTTGATATTGTACTCCCCTTATACCCCCCGCCATCTTGTGAATTTTAGAAGGTGAGCCTGCAGGTGCCAACATGCTGCCTTTCAGATATTTTGGATTACAACTCTCACTTGGATTACAATGGCAGTGCTGACTGCGTCTGGTGGGAGTTGTTGTCCAAAACATTTTGAGGGGGCAAGGTTGGTGAAGGCTGCTGGAGGCAATAAAAAGCCTAATTTGTTTGTATTTTTAAATTTTCTGTACAGGGTCTGGAGCATATTAATTAAGTGCTTTATAAAAAAAATAGATAATTATTTATTCATCAATAAATAAACCTCCCCTACAGAACAACTGCATTTATAAAAGCAATGAGATATATACGTAAAACCCTTTGAGAAACAACAACAGCTGCAGCACATATATTTAAAAAAATAATTTGGATCCAATACTGAGACCACCACCATCATGCTGTGGAGGAGAGTCCTAGAATAATTATTGCGTGTTGGTCTTCACACATGAATATCTAAACCAGGGATGGGGAAGTTTGTCCCTTCCCAATCCAGATTTTGTTTGACTGCAACTCCCATTATCCATAACCACCGGCCATATTGGCTCTGGCTGATGGGAGCTGTAGTCCAGACACAGTTGGAAGGCCACCTGTTGCTCCTTCTTGATCTGAAGAAATGCAAGGATGGAAATTTTAATATTTTTAAAATGTAGCATTTAAAATAACCTGCTATGATTCATTACAACATGGCTGGAAGAAATTTGAAGAAATGAAGGATGGAGAGCTACCAATCTTTCCTCCCACTTTATATGAAATGGGAAAGGGTGACATTCTGGCTCAAACACACAAGTACAGACATTGATTTCTCTCCATTCTTCAGCAGCCTATAATCTCGGTGCTTCACGTTCCAGTCTGTAAAAGTGCCAGAAGACATGAGCTTCTTCTTGTGATACTAAATTCCTACAGAAAAAAACGCCTTGTAAACAAAAGGCATTTGTTGTTACCTAATGATACATTGGGATAATGGAGAAGAATAACTCAATGGGGATAGATTGAAAGTTTAATTAAAGGATTACAAGACCAAAGAAATCATAGACTCACAGGCTCATCATTATGCTGGAGAGACTGGATAACTAACTTGCTGAGGCAATTTTGAAGTAAGGTGCATCTAATACAAGCTGGCTGATATGCATTTGTACCCTCTCTGAACCAATTCTGCTTCAGAATATCATTATCATTATTTGTCAAATTTCTATACTGCCCTTCATCTGAGGATCACAGGGCAATTTACAACATCAAACCAAACAAAATACATACCATAGTAACAAACAAAAACAATACTCCTTCCACACACACAGTTTAAAAGGCCATAGGTTGTTAAATTAGCCAAAGGCCTGGGAGAAGAGGAATGTATTTGCCGGGCACCTAAAGATATGTAACAAAGGTGCCAGGGGAGCCTCCCTGGGGAGAGCATTTCACAAGCGAGGAGCCACCACAGAAAAGGCCAGTTATTGTGTTGCTGCTCTCTGGACCTATTGTAGAAGAGGCACATGAAGAAGTGTCTCAGATGATGACTGCAGGGTCTGGGGCAGTTCATATGGGGAGAGGCGGTCCTTGAGGTATTGCAGTCCTGAGCTGTATCCATTAGGACAGGACATGTTGCTTATCAAAAGAAATAAGCAGAAAGCTGCTACACCTTGGATATACCCTAAATCACAAGCTAACCTAGTTTCCATAGCTGACCAAGCAAGCACATTTTTTGATATATATCAAACCGAGGGATATTATCCTTTTCTGAGGCGGAAGCATTCCTTTACACGAGGTTTGAGATGTCAAGACTGGTGACTAGTAACCTGTCTTTGGATGGCATTTGAAAGGTTAAATACAAACTGTCTAATGTAGGAAAAGTTCCAGTCTCAATCCATGCATGTGATACAGTTCAAGAGCCCTGATGCCCAGGAAAATAGAAATGTTTACTCTCCCTGTATTCTTCAGATATTATTATTATTATTATTATTATTATTATTATTATTTATACCCTGCCCATCTGGCTGGGTTTCCCCAGAAGGCCTTTACTTAGGAGTGACACGAAAATCCAAAAATTCACATGAACAGCTTGCGTTGCTAGCTGCTAGTCTTGACATCTCAAAGCTAGTGTAAAGGACTACTGCTTGTCTTGGCTGCAGTCAGAGTCTTCTTAAAATCATCTAAATTTGAATCAAGTCTGGCACCTAGTGGCCACATGTGGAAAATGAGAGGACCAAACTAGATGTGTCGGTTGCAGTAGAAAATGAAGGTGTGTGTGGAGTGAGGGGATCTGATTTAAAAGCAAAAAGAGGTGAGGAGTGCAGAACTCTCTGTTATTTCACTACCGCTTCTTTCTACAAGCAGTTTACTCCCCTCCCACCTAAGCTTAGATAACAATTGTGGTCTTAGCTGGGCAAAAAGCATTTTGGGAAGGGGAGAGTTACCAATGGATCACTGCATAACCATCTGGGTTATTTTGTAATCCCATTTGTTCCAAACACTGAAGGAAAGGAGAGGAACCCTTTTGACAGGTTTGCAAAAAAACAAAACAGAAAACAGAGACAGAGCAAAATGGGGAGAATAATAAAATGTATACATTTCAGAGATGTTAAGAAATGGATGGAGTCTTTCATGGCGCTATGGTCTCATATGGTAGAGTTGGAAGGGACTTTGAGGGTCATCTAGTCCAACCCCCTGCAATGCAGGTATCTTAACTAAAGTATCCATGACAGGTGCCATCCATTTTTTGTTTAAAAACCTCCAAGAAAGGAGAGTCCACAACCTCCCAAGGGAGCCCGTTCCAATGTCAAACAGCTCTGTCAGAAAGTTATTCCTGATTTTTAGTTGGAATCTCCTTTCTTGTAACTTGAATGAATTCCTTAGTTCACGTCCTGCCCTCCAGAGCAGGAGGAAGCAAGTTTGCTCCATCTTCCACGTGTCAGCCCTTGAGATATTTGAAGATGGCTATCATATCTCCTCTCATTCTCTTCTTTCACAGGCTAAACGTACCCAACTCCCTCTGTTAGGAATGTTGGAGAATTATGACAGAAACTTAAATGGATGCAGAAATTCCTACTTTCCGCATATTTCCTCATTGTCAGGGATGGAATTACTTCATGTGAATCTATATATCACATGAATCTATATCACATGAATTACTTCATGTGAATCGCACATCCCCCATTGGAGTATTTGTAGAGCCACCTCACAATCTTGGATTTGCATGAGGTCAAGGCAGGGTAGGAGAGCAAAAGTTAAGAGAGGTTGCACAACAGCAGTGGCCATGGCATGGAAGTGAGAGGACCACTGAGAGGAGGAAAGTGGTGCTTTAAAATAAGAGTATGTTGAATACAGCAGGGTTGGAAGGAACTGAGAGGAATATGCCAGTTTTAAATAATGGCAGACGTTTGAGTAAAGTACTGTGGAGTATTTGATAGCTATGCATCCTTTCTCTCACACATGAAGCTACTGAGCAATGGAAGAGGGAGGTGTTAAGAGTATAGCGAGAAGGATTGGACACTGAAACGAGCTATTTTAAACAGTGGCAGGCTTCTGAGTAAAGCGAGCAATGACTGGTAAGAGGGGAGTGGCAACTAAAACAAAATTTGAGTACAGCAAGAAAGGATTTTGGAAAGGCTTTGTCAGGGCAACCCAGTCAGATGGGCGGCATATAAATTTATTGTTATTATTTTATTATATATTATTATTATTATTATTATTATTATTATTATTATTATTATTATTATTTCTCCTTGTTAAAACTAGTTTGTTTGTGTTTTCAAAACAACCCTGCACTGTCCCTCAGTCCCTTTTTACTCAAACCTCTGCCTTCTTAAAACACACACAGATACATTTCTCCCCTCAGTGGTATTCCATTTTTTTTAATAGATATTTATTGAAGATTTTCCATTTTAGTGAATTAAAAAACCAAAAAGAAAAAACAAAAAGAAAAATTAAAAACATATACAGTTTACAATCCTTATTTTTCAATAACATATTTCCCTGACTTCCCCACACCTCCCCTTCTTATATTCCAATTCAAATTGTTAGTTCAACCAGTTCTTATCCCCATTTTTTTAACCTTTTTATATTTAATTCATTATAAAAAAAAACGATTTTACCTTATAAACATCAAAATTTATACATCAGTACTCAATCTTAAATCCTTTTTTCTAAAGTCGACCCAAATGTATTCCACCCCCACCTTATTCCCACCACTTCCTCTTGCATCATAGTTTTCAGCTTTTTTTTTTTACACCTCACATCCACTAGCTCCAACCTGCTTTTTTGCTGCCAAGATCTGTAAGCAAAAAAACCTATTCCCCCCCCCTCCGCCACACACACATACAAATGTATCAGTTCTGCAGTGTGGGTTGCCATGCAGTTGCTAAGGCTTGAACTGTTATCTCCAAGGTTACTGCCAGCATAATTGCAAGGCTTTATTATACAAAGGTCTCACGCGAGTTGGGTTAAAGATGCTTAAATTTAAAAAAATGAAAGGATGGGGTGTGACAAGAAGTTTGATGTGTTTTAAAAGCATTATACGTAAAATAACAAAGCAACAAGAAAAAAACCCCAATGCGTATATCGTAAGCATAAATATACTGAGCAAGAATTGCCTTTCTAGGTTGCCAAATACACAAGTGCTTCTGCCCTGGATGGGATCGCACCCCCGAGGAAGGAGTGGTTTGGGAGTTCTCCTGGATTCAACACTTGTCACTGGAGGCTTGGGCAAAATGCTCCTGAAACGACTAATAATTACAGTGTTCCCTGCAACTTTCTGATACTTCATTTTGTGTTAAAACGATTAAAATGAATCATTTGCTGTGTTTAATGCAACACTGTGGAAAGTACATTATTAAAAGACAGCAGATACACACATATGAATAGCTGCTAAAGCTTGGATAGCTGCCTAGCTTTAGCTATAATGTTATTTAATGGAGTGGCTCACTATGAAGCAATGCCTTAGGCTGCTTACAGTTGAATTATGCATTTCATGTAGCAACATATCAGTATGTCAGACTTCTGGCATTCCTGGTTTTTTGTTAACGTTTTTCAACATCATTAGAGATGGATGAGTAGCTTGGAAAGGCTCCAGGCCTTTGCAGGTCCACCGGCATATTCTTCGCAAATGCTTTGGTTGTGTTGAGCAAACACATCTGCGTGAGTAAGAAAAAGCCTGTAGACCTGAATAGTTTTTGACCCCATGAAGCTCTGAACCTTGATGACAGCATATTGGCAGTCAGTCATGAATACTGCTGTACTTACTCAATTCTGCATTGATGGATATCCTAGGAAGATTGATAGATAGATAGATAGATAGATATAGATAGATAGATAGATAGATGATAGATAGATAGATGATAGATAGATAGATAGATAGATAGATAGATAGATAGATGATAGATAGATGATAGATAGATAGATGATAGATAGATAGATGATAGATGATAGATAGATAGATGATAGATAGATAGATAGATAGATAGATAGATAGATAGATGATAGATAGATAGATAATAGATAGTGTCGCCGGAAATCGCCCCCCCCCACTAACACGTGTTCGCACAAGCACCACACTCACACATACACGCATCTTCCCTCCCTAGCCCAGAGGTGTCCCTTTAGAGGGCCATCCCTTAAAAGCCTTCCGTAAATAAGGAAGCGCTGGCTTGACAGCTTCCCGCCACAGCACACTCCGCATAGGCCTATTTTTATTGTGAGTAGACCGGACGACCGAGATCTGCTGTCAATCGGCGGCCGCCTCAGCCAATCAGTGTTGTCGAACAGCGCCCCTTGCGGCGGCCACGCTGGTACTGCAGGCTACTGCCGCGCTTCCCCTTTACCTTTGACAGTTCTCAATACAAAGTATCCGAGTTCAATTGACCGTGACTGATCTAATCAAAATGTAGCAAGCCGCTTCCTGAAGAGAAAGTGCTTTGAACTTCAAGGACAATATTCTTTATAAATTCGCTAAAAATCAACCGTACTTTGGATTTTCACCGGACCGCTTTTGTTCAGCCGCATATTGAAAGGACCATCAAAGGGGGGTGATCTGATGCCGAGCGGCCATAATCCCTTGACCGAGCAGTCACGTACCCTGTGCTCCCTCCAAGCGGACGTGACAACCTTGATAGCCACAGGTGATGGGCTCAGACAGAAGGCTATCAGGGACACAATGAACTGCATATCTCAGTGTATTCTGCACAGACTCTCACAAAGAACTATGACTGGATTCCCCTCAGGGGGCAGGAAACTTCACCCCTCTTCTTTGTTCTTTAACGTGACTCACATGGGGAGGGGGAGTGAGGTTCCGGCCAGGTGTCTGGACACTCAGATTACCTGTGTAATCCCACCCCAACTCCTCCTATTTTTAATATAATCATGATGTAAATGTGATGTAATTCTGAGGGTGTAGCTTAGGGGATTAGTAACTAATAAAAGTTGGGGTCTCCCTTTGTTTGGGGCTTCCATCTTGCTTCACCTCGTGGGCGGTGGGAGTCCTGTCGCGACAGTCCTTTTTCTTTAATAAAGACCGAGCCTACTGGCTGCTGTTTTGCTCTGATTGCTCTAGTCGGTGTCTTCATTTGTCCAAGAGAACCCTCGGATTTTCCGGTAACAGTTTTTGGCGACCGCGACTCAGGGACACTTGGTTCTCCTGCAAAGGTGAGAGGGGAGATAGAGGGGATCGGGCGCCACCGGGCAACCTTAGCCCGGGGATCCTTTTTTCCTCTCCCTGCCTCCTCTTTGCGGGCGGTAATCAACCGTCACCAGAAGCCCGACCAGGGAGAGCAAAGGCGAGGTATAGCCGGCTAAGGGGAAGGATCCCGGGATCCGCGAGGGACACCTTCGAACGTGAGTATGGTTTGAAGTAAAACACATTGGGAGGGGGTGGAAAAGTTAAACGTCCCACGACAGCCAAAATTTTCCTTCCTTCGTTTCTGACGTTTCCCTTTCTCTCCCCACAAATTCTTACGCGGTGTTGGGCCGGGGAAATTGTGGCACCTTTTACTGTTTTCCGGCGTTACCTTTCGGAGTCGTCCAGGAACGCCTTGGTCTCTCTACCCCTTTTCTCCCCCGTTTTCCGTCTTGGAGTTGAGTCCGGGAAAGCGTGGCTCTTTACTGTTTTTCTCTGATGTCCCTCTTTCGGAGTCGTCCAGAGGCATCCTTCTACCTTCACTCTCTCCTGACTGTGCAAACGAAGCCGCCCCTCCTGCTCGGCGACCTTTGTTAGGGATGACCCGAGTATGTGAGAACGCAAGGTCGTTTGTTTTCCTTTCTAAGCTCTCATTTTCTCGGACCTTGATCTGGCATTGCATTGCGCAAGCGTCCAGTAGGGAGTTCCGAACTTAGTCTCAAAGGCTAGGCAGGAGGCTGTCGTGGAGGGTAGAAGGGGCGGTTCACGAAGTGGGGCCCCACACTAGGACCAGTTGCGTGAGTAGTACTGCAGTAGAAAAAATCAGGATCCGTGGTTGTGCATCGGGTGAAAAGAGAGACCCGTAGGATTGAGGCAAATGTTTGGGATAAAAATGAACCTAGTTCAGTGGTAGGCAAAGCTACGTTAAAGGAAGGAAAATAGAGATAAACAAAGGTACCTTAAAATTACTGAAAGAATACTATTTTTCTCTACCCCCCCTCTTTTCTGTATCGTATTCCTTGTTTCTTTTTTTCTTCTTTGTCTACCCATCTTTACACTCTAGTGCGCATCGCTTGCGAACCACCCTTTAAATTCTCGGAGTAATGGGAGCCCACGCTTCCCGACACTCTGATTGGACTCCTCCTGGCGATAAAGCTTCCATGAAGCTTTCCCGTCCTGGAGAGGACTCCGATACCCCTCTGCAGTTCGTTCTTCATAGCTGGAAGGAATTGAGAGGGAGGAAAGGACTCTCTAAGTCTAAGCTGAGAGACCTCTGCAATACCTCGTGGGTCGCCTTCACTCACCATCTAGACCCGGCCCAGAGATGGCCACCTCATGGCTCCTTTAATGTCACAAGGATGCAAGCACTTAAGTCTTATTTAGCCGATGAGAAGCCCCGCCAACTTTACTATCTGAATGCCTTTGCTGAGGCCCGTGAATTGTTCCAACAACAACAAGCTAGAGTAGTCCGGCAGATGGCTGTCTTAAAACCAACTAGACCCCCTCCATATGACGAGATCAGGGCTCAAGAGGAACAGCTGAATAGGACCCTCGTCCCCTTTTACTACCCAGAACCGCGAGCCCCCCCTTCACCTGGAGCAAGGACTGGAGGGGGAGGCGCGGGACCCAGGGAAGGCACCACGAGCCCTTCACCGGGACCTGGAACAAGGACTGGAGGGGGAGGCGCGGGACCCAGGGAAGGCACCACGAGCGCCACCCCGGCCCCTTCTTCGAATGCACCAGATACACAGCCGATAGTTACCCAACCGACTGAGCCCCTTTCAAGTATGCCCAACTTAACCGAAGACCAGGCAAATCTAGACGTGGGACCTCTACTTAATGGACAACTTCTAAACGGGGAAAGAGAGGGACCCGTCGCCAGCAGAACACGAAACAAAGATAATCTGCCAAATGGAGAAGCAGAGGGTATTTTCCCCCTGCGAGCATTACCCATACCTCCGGAAAGGGCAGGAGGTCCACCCCGTATGGTCTTCACACACCAACCCTTTCTTACATCGGACTTAATGAATTGGTCCGACAAAATGCCGTCCTTGCGGGATGACCCTGACAAGTGCCACCGCCAGGTGGCCACCATTTTCTCAACCCACAACCCCACGTGGGCTGATGTACACATGCTCCTGGGGGCTCTCTTTAATGAGGCAGAGAAGAGAGAAATCTTAGCCAAGGCAGGGGAAGCCCTGACTCGAGAGGGCTACCAACCAAATCGACCGGCATCTATGGCCCTTCTAACTACTCAATCGATCCTTAACGACCCGGAATGGGACTATAATACAACGGACGGGATATGGGGTTTAAAGATCTTCAAAAAAGCCATCCTAGATGGAATCAAAGCTGCTGGTCAGCGAACTGTAAACTGGACAAAAGTCCAAGCTGTCCTTCAAGGACCTGAAGAACACCCATCCGACTATTACTCCCGCCTAGTTTCTGCCATCAAAACCTGGGGCGGAATAGACCCAGAGAGTCCGCAGCATGAAGTAATAGTTAAAGGTTTCTTTAAGGACCAAGCGTCAGCCGACATCAGGAAAGCTCTAAATGCACACCTCGGCTATGACGGAAAGACTATAACCGAAATTCTTTCCATTGCTAAGTCAGTCTTTAATTCAAGAGACGAACGGAGAAAGAAAGACCAAAAACCCGACTCTCCGCGAGTTTTAGCCTATGCGGGGGCAGCCCCCCCTTACAAGGACAAGGGCAAATCAAGGGGACCCGACTACCGAGATCCGCGTATTTGCTACAACTGTGAAGGGGTAGGGCACATAAAGAGATTCTGCCCCCTCCTGACTGGAAATGTAAGATCCGAATTCAGAGACTTAGACCCCTACAGACCGGATTACCGGGAATCTACTAGACCCAGGGAACCTAACCCCTCATACGGACCCATCAAACCTACAACTCAAGCGCCATATCGTGCAGGTCTTCCCCCGCAACCGAAACCCAGAAACCCCACTCAAGACCGCCTAAACCCCTTTAACCCGATCGCCCATGCTGCAACCCCTGCTCATGAAATGGTAATGGACGAATGCCCACAACATTGACAACCAGAAGCAGATCCCGCCTCCTTCTCTTTTCTTTGTCCTGTCTTGCAATTATCACCCTCTGATCCGATTTGCACAATGCAAATCGACGGGCAGTCCTACGACTGCCTTCTGGATACAGGAGCCACCTATTCAACTCTCACTAACAGCCATTTAAACCCCGGGGAAGAAACCAGAACCGTAATGGGACTGGATGGGATTCCTCGAAACTGCCCTCTCTCCAAACCAGCAAAGGTCTCGGTTGGACCTTTATCCGTCAAACATACCTTCCTATTAACGTCCAGTCCTGTAAACCTCCTGGGGAGGGATCTGCTTTGTAAATTGAATGCAACTATACAATGTGGCCAAGAAGGAATTTATTTGCATATGCCAGACGAATCCATCTTTAGATTTCAAGGAGTCTTGCAAGAAACCCATAACGCTGCCATCGATCTCCCGTCAGAATTGCTCAATAGTGTTTCCCCTTCCCTATGGGGAACTGAATCTACTTCTGTGGGGCTCTTGAAGTCCGCAACGCCAGTGAAGATCAACTACAGAAGGGACCTACCTTTCCCTTGCACAAAGCAATACCCCCTTCCTCCGGATGCAATAGACGGACTAACCCCGATGATTGATGAATTCCTGAAAATGGGAGTCTTAGTCCCGTGTGCCTCTCCATGTAATACCCCTCTTCTTCCTGTCAAAAAGCCCAATACAAACCCCGTGAAATGGCGCCTGGTCCAAGATCTCAGGCTCGTTAACTCTTTTGTCATCCCCAGACACGCGGTAGTTGCCAACCCTCATCACCTCCTAAGCACTATACCGGAAGGGACTGTAGTCTATTCTGTTATAGATTTATGCTCCGCTTTCTTCAGCATCCCTGTAGACCCAGAAAGCCAATTCCTCTTCGCTTTCACTTGGCAGACGGGGCAGTTAACGTGGACCCGATTGCCCCAAGGATACGTAGAATCCCCGGCAATTTTCTCATCTATACTACACCAAGATCTATCAGACGTGGATCTGCCTAGGGGCTCAGCCCTGAGGCTTTACGTTGATGACATCTTACTTTGTGCGAGGGACCTAGAATCCTGCAAAGACGACACCATAGCCCTCCTGAACACACTAGCACAAAAGGGACATAAAGTGTCCCCAAAAAAGATCCAATATTGCAAACAGGAAGTTAAATATCTTGGTCACATCTTAGGAAAAGGCACCCGCGCACTAACAACAGACAGGATTGAAGCAATAACTAAATTGCCCCTACCAAAAACTAAAAGACAGCTCCGTGGCTTCATTGGGATGAGTGGATTCTGCCGAGCCTGGATCCCGCGCTACGGAGAATTCACCCGTCCTCTCACGGCTATGACTCACGACAAGGCCCCTGACCAATTGCAATGGTCTGCAGAGGCACTGGAAGCCTTCGAATCTATTAAGAGAGAGTTAAGGACTTCACCCGCCCTCGGACTTCCAGACTATAGATTACCCTTTTCTCTATATGTACACGAAAACAAAGGAGTAGCTTCTGGCGTCCTCACTCAGCCATTTCAAGGGAAAAATAGACCTATCGCCTATTACAGCCTCCAGCTAGACACTACCGTACTCGGGAATGTGGGGTGTCTCAGGGCTGTAGCGGCGGCAGCCCTCCTTCTAGAGAAAGCGCAAGAAACTGTCCTAGGACATGACCTGACCGTTAACGTTCCTCACGCTGTCGCTACTCTTCTTAGTTTGCAAGGGTGCCAACGGTTCACAATACAACGCTTAAACAGATACGAGGCCATTCTCCTCAGCCCATCAAACGTAACCATAAGAAGGGTGAACTCGCTTAACCCTGCAACACTCCTACCCCTCCCCGAAGACGGCACCCCACATCATGACTGCTCTCAAATAGTCCGCCATGTAGAAAAACCACGCGAGGACCTTGACTACCTACCTTTAATGAACCCGGACCTAATCCTGTATACTGATGGGAGTTCTAAAGTTGTAGAAGGGGAACGCAAAAGCGGATACGCCATAGTTTCCGATGCCGATACCTTAGAGGCACGACCCGTCCACCCAAAATACAGTGCACAAGCGGCAGAACTCATCGCCCTCATCAGAGCCTGTGAACTAGGGGCGGGACGGAAAGTCACTATCTATACGGACTCAAAATATTGCTTCGGGTTAGTGCATGCAACCGGACAAATCTGGTTACAGAGGGGTTTCTTGACAGCAGCAGGTACCCAGGTAGCACACGCTCCCCTAGTACGGCGCCTTATGGACTCTATACACCTTCCCGAAGCCATTGCCGTAGTACATTGCAAAGCACATACGAAAGGAAGGGACGCAGTCTCAATAGGGAACCGACGTGCTGACCGCGCAGCTCAAGAGGCAGCCCTTCAGCCCCTCCCCGCAGACAGCGAATTCCAAGGGCCACAAA
Source organism: Podarcis bocagei (assembly GCF_964188305.1). NCBI lineage: Eukaryota > Metazoa > Chordata > Lepidosauria > Squamata > Lacertidae > Podarcis > Podarcis bocagei. Next base: position 114,432,642 of record NC_138125.1, read on the forward strand.
TCTTATCAGACGTAGATTTCACAGAGATGTATAAAACAGCGACCCCAGAAGAGATAAAAGGATGGGAGGAACAAGGGGCACAATTAGACAATGGCATTTGGTATTTTCCAGACAAACGACTCATAATGCCCAGGCTATGGGTACCCAAGCATCTGAGAGTCCTACACCAATGTACTCATTGGGGGAGAGACAAACTAATTGACACAATTCAACGCTGTTGGTATGCCCCAGGCCTTGCCCTTGCCGCTAAGGCTGCCGTTAAGAACTGTCATACTTGTCAAAGCTTCAACCCAAAACATACCGCCAGATGCCCACCAGGGGCCAGGCCATGGGCTTTCGTTCCATTCGAAAGTCTTCAGATAGATTTCATAGATCTACCACCCTGCCAAGGATATAAGCATGCCCTAGTGATTATTGACCAGTTGACCGGGTGGGTGGAATGCTTCCCAACACGTAAAGCGACCGCACACATCGTTGCAAAGATCCTACTACAAGAGATTATACCCCGCTTCGGAATCCCACGACACATAGACAGCGACAGGGGCTCACACTTCACTTCGGATGTAATACAACAAGTAGCTACTGCCCTTGGCATTAAATGGAAACTACATACCCCATATCACCCCCCTTCCTCGGGACAGGTTGAGAGAATGAACCAGCAACTAAAATCGCAACTTGGGAAACTTTGTAAAGACTCTGACATCAAATGGGTTAATGCTCTTCCATTAGTCCTTCATAACCTTAGAGCATGCCCCCGCGGCAATCTCAAACTCTCCCCCTATGAACTATTGTTTGGGCGACCCTCTCCAGTGTATAATACCCAATACCCAACATCAGAACTAGAGGTGGGCGAGTCAGAATTAACAAAATATGTCATACAACTCCAGAGGCAGTTAATTCTTCTCCACAAATACGCTGCCTCAAGCCAAAACATCCCCCTCGACGAAAATGTCCACCCTTACCAACCAGGGGACTGGATACTAGCGAAAACCTATCATAAGATACCCCTACAGCCCACCTGGGAGGGCCCCTACCAAATACTTTTAACCACTCCAACTTCCGTTAAGGTAGCAGAAAAGACAGCTTGGTTACATCACACCCGCTGCAAACCCGCCTCTGCACCCGAACCTGCCTCAGACGACTCACCATACTGCACCCCACGCCGGCCGGCAGACGACTCCGATACAGAGGACGCCCAACAGACCGGACCAGATCGGGGCACGAATCGAGCCCAACAGACCGGACCAGATCGGGGCACGAATCGAGCCCAACAGACCGGACCAGATCGGGGCACGAATCGAGCCCAACAGACCGGACCAGATCGGGGCACGAATCGGGCCCAACAGACCGGACCTGATCGGGGCACATATCGGGCCCAACAGACCGGACCCGACCAACCGTCTTCATCAACCCATTGGACCTCCGAAATCATCCCATCACCTGACCACAACAACCAACCCCCAATTCGCCTCAAGCTCCGTAAAACACACGCCATTTGACAGCTCTGCAGTTTGACAGCTTCACCGCTCCCCATTTGACAGCTTCACCGCTCCCCATTTGACAGCTCTGCAGTTTGACAGCTTCACCGCTCCCCATTTGACAGCTCTGCAGTTTGACAGTTTCACCGCTCCCCATTTGACAGCTCTGCAGTTTGACAGCTTCACCGCTCCCCATCTGACAGCTCTGCAGTTTGACAGCTTCACCGCTCCCCATTTGACAGCTCTGCAGTTTGACAGCTTCACCGCTCCCCATTTGACAGCTCTGCAGTTTGACAGCTTCACCGCTCCCCATTTGACAGCTCTCCGTTTGACAGCTCCACTACCTCTCCTACGATGTCGACCATCACCATACTCACCCTGCCAATCCTTCTTCTCACCACCGTTTCTTCCCAAAACACCAGGAGCACACATGCTTCCTGCCCTGGATTACAAACTGAACACAAATATCTCGACTTTGGAATAGTTGATATGGTAAAAAGGGGAACATTGGACCGCCTTGGAGATTTCGAGTTCTGCTTGCCTGAGACTCGCGTCCTCCTTCGACACTCCATATCACCGATCCTTGAAGCACACCAAGCATGGGAACTTTTTATTCGCTCCCCTTCTTACAAGCCTCTCGGCAAACTCATTCTCACCAGAGATGGCCCCTGGAACCGTGCACAATGCCTCAACGGTTCCTACGTACTCTTCTCTGATGGTACACCACGACAATCACTTAACTGGACTCTCCTAGACAATGGTGGTGGCGAGTCAGTTTATACTGACCAGAACCACCAAACGGACCGCCTAATCCACGGATTCTACTGTCAAAGAGTAGATTCCGCCCCCCGCCAAACCACCTTACAAGGAGTCTGCCTCCGAAGGTACTGCTGCGTTTGGGATATTGGACTAGCCTCCAACTGGGACGGCAAGGCGTACCTGGAAGGCTGGCATTATTCCACAACAACCCCAACAGAATGGGACACCACTGGACCTCAACGTTGCGGCGGTATTACTACAAACCTCACCTATCTATTTCGTCAAGATCCACTACACCCCGCAGGCACCGCACCTCGACAAAGGGGGGAACTGTCAATATCAGAAAACCCCACAAATAATGACGTTTTGTCCACATGGCACTCCAACACCTATGTGAAACTAATCTCTCAGATCGCAAAGCAAACAGCCGCCAGTGAATGTTGGATCTGTGCCAATGCTCCTGCTCATCTCCACAGCGGCCTGCCCTTCCTCGGAGTGCCCCTTACCCTCCAACAACATCTCTCCGCTGATGTACAGTCCTGGAACCTGACTGCCGTCAACTTCACTCACCAGTACATCTACCTAACTGGACCTACAACAGGTGATCTCTGCCGGAAGTTCAGCGGTACTGACAAAGTCATCGGCGAGAGTACCTGTAAGTACACCATTGACATTACCTTGACCGGAAAAGTTACCCTATGGCACCAAGGCAACCCCTCCTCCCATCCCAACCTGCTGTCTGCATGGAAGCGTGTAATGGGCTTACCCGAACCCTGGGACCCGTCCCCAACTTCCCAATGTCTCTTCCGCACCTTCCTCACTGGTCGTATAGGCCCGTGCCTGCAAGGGTTGTTCTGGATTTGCGGCCACCGCGGCTATGTATGGGCCAGCCCCCACTCCCGGGGCACCTGCTACCTTGGACTAATTCTTCCGGGGATCCGGGTAACCCAAGAACTCCCCCCCGGAAGGATGCGTAATAAGAGGGCAAAAGAGTTGTCAGAACTCTCCGATGTGGCAGCAAACGGAGAAACCTACGGGCGAGCCCTTTTCCCCGCGTACGGAGCAGGCTCCAACCATGTCGACATCCTCAAATTAACAGACATATTACTGAACTTTATGGAAGAATCCAATGCAGCCACCCAATCCATTCTGACAGAACTGACGGAGGTCAGGCAAAATTCGATACAGAACCGCCTTGCTTTGGACTACATCCTTGCGTCGACTGGAGGCGTATGTGCTCTTATCGGAACCGAGTGCTGCACACACGTCTCTGACCAGACCCTGAACATCACGGGACATCTCAATAACATCCATAAACTAACGGAAGGGCTTCGGGGCATCCAGCATGAGGGCTTGTCGGACACACAGCTCTGGAACTGGCTACCCGGGTCTGCTTGGATAAAACAACTCTTAGGAAACGGCCTTTTAATACTGATCGCTGTCGCCATCTGCATTGCTTTCCTCTGCTGCGCAATCCACTGCTTCCCGATGTGCTGTCAAACTTGCGGCTCCTGTCTTCCTACCCTTCACCCGCGATCGACCGCCACCTACAGATCACCGACTCCCGGAATTTCGTCAACTCCCATCGAAATGGGACCCTTGCAAGACTTCCGGAACCAGGACTCTAGGTACGGCATGTCAGATTTCTATTGATTTATGCGGAGAGAAGGATTGCGCGGTTTCCCTACCTTCGCAATCTTATCTCCGAAGGGGGGAACTGTCGCCGGAAATCGCCCCCCCCCACTAACACGTGTTCGCACAAGCACCACACTCACACATACACGCATCTTCCCTCCCTAGCCCAGAGGTGTCCCTTTAGAGGGCCACCCCTTAAAAGCCTTCCGTAAATAAGGAAGCGCTGGCTTGACAGCTTCCCGCCACAGCACACTCCGCATAGGCCTATTTTTATTGTGAGTAGACCGGACGACCGAGATCTGCTGTCAATCGGCGGCCGCCTCAGCCAATCAGTGTTGTCGAACAGCGCCCCTTGCGGCGGCCACGCTGGTACTGCAGGCTACTGCCGCGCTTCCCCTTTACCTTTGACAGTTCTCAATACAAAGTATCCGAGTTCAATTGACCGTGACTGATCTAATCAAAATGTAGCAAGCCGCTTCCTGAAGAGAAAGTGCTTTGAACTTCAAGGACAATATTCTTTATAAATTCGCTAAAAATCAACCGTACTTTGGATTTTCACCGGACCGCTTTTGTTCAGCCGCATATTGAAAGGACCATCAAAGGGGGGTGATCTGATGCCGAGCGGCCATAATCCCTTGACCGAGCAGTCACGTACCCTGTGCTCCCTCCAAGCGGACGTGACAACCTTGATAGCCACAGGTGATGGGCTCAGACAGAAGGCTATCAGGGACACAATGAACTGCATATCTCAGTGTATTCTGCACAGACTCTCACAAAGAACTATGACTGGATTCCCCTCAGGGGGCAGGAAACTTCACCCCTCTTCTTTGTTCTTTAACGTGACTCACATGGGGAGGGGGAGTGAGGTTCCGGCCAGGTGTCTGGACACTCAGATTACCTGTGTAATCCCACCCCAACTCCTCCTATTTTTAATATAATCATGATGTAAATGTGATGTAATTCTGAGGGTGTAGCTTAGGGGATTAGTAACTAATAAAAGTTGGGGTCTCCCTTTGTTCGGGGCTTCCATCTTGCTTCACCTCGTGGGCGGTGGGAGTCCTGTCGCGACAGTCCTTTTTCTTTAATAAAGACCGAGCCTACTGGCTGCTGTTTTGCTCTGATTGCTCTAGTCGGTGTCTTCATTTGTCCAAGAGAACCCTCGGATTTTCCGGTAACAATAGATAGATATAGATAGTCATTTTCAGCAGTCAGAAGAGTCATTTACCGCAGTGTCACTTTTTACAATAGTAGAAGAAATGAATGAAAACAGTTTAAAGAAACTTTAAGGAGGAAGAAATAGGGGAGGGCAGATCCTCAGGCCAGAGAGAGAGGGGGGGAGCTTGGGGCACGGGCGGGGTATCATTCAATTGAATCACTTTTGTTAATAAATGGGATAAAAGGATACCAAATCATCATAAATTTAACAGTTTCGATTTCCTCCCATGCCATTCTCCTTTGCTGGGTCAGCTTTTCATACAAGGCTAGTTGACAAACTCTTTTATACCAATATGATAGCTGTATACCTGAAGGAGCATCCCCACATCCATCGTCCAGCCTAGACACTGAGGTCCAGCTCCAAGGGCCTTCTGGTGGTTCCCTCACTGTGAGACATGAAGTTACAGGGAACCAGGCAGAGGGCCTTCTCAGCAATGGAGCCCTCCCAGTGGAATGCCCTCCCATCAGATGTCAAACAGATAAACAATGATTTGCCTTTTAGAAGACATCTGAAGGCAGCCCTGTTTCTGGAAGTTTTTAATGGCTGAAGTTGTATTGTGTTTTTAATATTTAATATTTTCTTGGGAGCCGCCCATAAATAAAATTCTTATTCCTATTCTTATTCTTACTTAAGGGAGACGTTCTGCTCCTCTCCAGTTCCTGGGAATTTCTAGCCGTATCGCCACAAGGAACTTCATGACCAGTGGTTTATAGTAGTTAGGTACAGTACATCCACTCTAAATATCGAGAGGAGAGCTAAAGTTAATTCAAGAATAAGCACTCCAGTGGTCAGGAACAATGTGGGCTATAGTCCAATGAAGAAGAGAAGAAGACGACTTTGGATTTGATATCCCGCTTTATCACTACCTGAAGGAGTCACAAAGCGGCTAACATTATCCTTTCCTTTCCTCTCCCACAACAAACACTCTGTGAGTTGAGTGGGGCTGAGAGACTTCAAAGAAGTGTGACTAGCCCAAGGTCACCCAGCAGCTGTATGTGGAGGAGCGGGGACGTGAACCCGGTTCCCCAAATTACGAGTCTACTGCTCTTAACCACTACACCACCCTGACTTCTGGAGGCCACCATATTGGCTAGGCCTGAACTGGATGGGCCCATGATCAGATCCAACAGAGATCTTCTTATGTAAATTCCTTAACAACATAGCCTGTTACGTACATGTTACAGGAGATATTCAAAGAAGGTGTGCCTTGGGCCACCGTTCCAATATTGTTACCTGGAAGCCTGCTCCATTTAAATCACCAGACATCGTTTCCAAAGTATGTTAACACTGAGGGCAAGGCAAGCGACTGCATGCACGCTTTAACCTCAGCCTGCAGGTACAAAAAATGCACACTAAATGCCATGGCTGGGTCATGATTTTTTGCCATCTGCCCTGCAAATCACTGCCAGGTTCAATGGTCAAAAAACTGTCCCGAGACCATGAAATACTACAAATAACATTTTGTTTACTTATAGTCCACAGCATGCACATCCCCAAAGAGGTTCTTCTGGCACCAAGCTTCTTGAAATCCTTTTCGTTTCTCTGATTGTTCTTCACCAGTGGATTTAATTCTGTTTTTCATTTGCCTGTGATGCTGCTGGGGAAAGGCTGTAACCAGTTTTATTTTTCTAGAAAAGGAAGTGCCAGAACTCATCATGAATGCCTCCCTTGTTCTCTTATAAATAGGTAAAAAATATGTAATGGCAATGGCGCCCACCTGAAAGGTGCTGGAACTGAGTTCTGGTGGATTCTGGCTGAAAAATGCTCTGGCTGCAACTGAGTGGTAGAGCATCAGAGCTGCATGCAGAACGTCCCAGTTTCAATCTCCAGCCTCTCCAAGTAGAGCTGGGAGAAACTTGGGACTGACAATCCTGAAAAGTGGCTGCCAGTCCGTGTAGACAGTACTGAGCTAGATGGAACAATGATCTGCCTTAGTATAAGGCATCTTCCAATGTTTCTTTGTTATGTTTTGTCAAACTTTCTGTTTTGGGTTGTTTAATTCTTTGTTTTTTTGTTTTAGCATTATATTATGAGCTGCTCTGCGAATCTTTACATTGAAGAGGACGGAATGAAATACATACATACATAAATAAATGGATACCAAACACCAATAAAAGTTGAGTACACAGTGTGGAACTAACTGACTTTCTTTCTGATTTTTCCCTATTGTGTTGTGTTTGTCATCATCATCATCATCATCATCAATTTTATTTCCATTAATTTGCTTCCTAGGAAAATCCCAAGGCGATTTTTGAATAAAAACATGAACAAAATATATGTATAGGATGATCTCAGATAGAGAACGCTGTAAACAAATTCATATAAAAACAATTTTTAATTCAATACAGAGGCAGACTGGGATAAAAATCTCTACTTAAAATTATTGTTATTACTATTTTTATTATTAATGATACAAGTAAAAAGAAGTCGTTAGGTCAAATAAAAAATATCAACTTAATTTTCTGTGTAACTACAGAAAATCTTAAAATTACACATGCATTCCCCTTACTTCAGCACTTAAAAGTATATTTCAAGTTGCGGGTTATATATTATCATTTCAGGCAGCTACAAGTCTGTAAGCGCCCAATGTAGCATGCAACATGTCACATACCAGGAATTCTAGTGAGAATGTTGTCATGTGTCATGTGCACTTGGCCATAAAACTTGCGAGAAATCTGCTAAGCCACCCAGGCAAGAAAGCAGGTGGGCAAAATAAAACTTTGTCCCGAAGCAAAACAGAACTGCTTCATCATAAGAACACCATGCAGCTAAGAAGTTGCTGCTAAATAAATATGCACACACACACACAAAGGCATGAGTAACAAATGATAATTTGGGTAGGGGATTTCTTGCTTCTTACAGATCCGTATCCGAGTTTAACATGTTTCTTTTTGGGGAAAGCGTCGCTGCTTTGTTCTGTCTGGTCCCTCTTCAGCCAGCAACAGAACTTATTTCTCTATCTCTCATTTTTTAAGAAGCGCACTTCTTTTGAAAACTTTAAGGATTCAGTCGTGCCATTTTTCTTTTCTTTTTTGTAAGGCTGTCCTAGGCTTGAACCCAGATCCAGATAGACTACTGAACTGTGATTTATGCAGTAATTTTGCTATCTGGGGGAAGTGCAAGCAGGAAACTCCTCTCACAACATTTCAAGGGAAATGGGGTGATACACTGGCTAATTATTGGGGGATAATAAACATGGACTAAAGATGTGAATACAGTGGTGCCTCGCAAGACATAAATAATCCGTTCCGCAAGTCTCTTCGTCTAGCGGTTTTTTTGTCTTGCGAATCAACCCTATTAGCGGCTTAGCGGATTAGCGCGATTAGCGGTTTAGCGGCTATTAAAGGCTTAGCAGCTTAGTGGCTAAAAGGCTATTAGCGGCTTAGCGGCTTAGAAAAAGGGGGGAGCGAAAAAAATCGTAAGACTCGCAAGACGTTTTCATCTTGCGAAGCAAGCCCATAGGGAAATTCGTCTTGCGAAGTGCATCGAAAAACGGAAAACCCTTTCGTCTAGCGGGTTTTTCGTCTTGCGAGGCATTCGTCTTGCGGGGCATCACTGTAACATCACATTTATTTTAGCCCTGATACAGGTGCATGTTAATATTTTTAAAATATTTGCTGTACTGTTAGGTAGATGAAGCAATTCTGGGTTTACCCATCAGGGCCCATAAGTGAGTGAGTGTTTGTATGTGTATTTTAAGCAAGTAAGCTACTTTGACAAAACAATTAAGGAAAATATGAGTTCTGTAGATGACACATGAGACCACATTAATTGGTGTTGCCCCCGAGACTCAAGTCCAGTTTCCAGATCTCATGAAAATTGACCTATGATGCCTCTCATAGTAACCTGAACTATGGAACAAATATTTATCAGAATAATGAGACCTAGGTGCAGGCATGTTTGACAATTCCATTTGTATAAATGAGGTTTCCACTGCACCACACACAGAGAAACAGTTTCTTCTCCGCAGCTGAAAGAAAAAATGAAAATCATTTGCCCCCAATGAGTTAAACAACTTTGTTGAGTCCAGGTGCGTGAGTACGTAGGTGGGATATAAATTTCGCCATACTACCACACGTGGATTTACTTAGCCTGGGGATGAGTAAAACAAGTGTGAATAAATGTGTCCTGGATGGAATTTGAGTCAGTGTGGCTGTAGCTTTCGGTGGAACTAGATGATTGGAGGAGTGGTCCCTTTCCTTTGTCAAACTTTCTTCTCCTCCTGCTTCCCCCTCCTACTCCCTCTGCAATTCACTTCAAGAGTGAAGGCTCTGAGCCGGTAATAGCCTAGGCAGCAACCTCAGGCAGAAGTCCCTTCTCCCAGATACAGCACTCGTCACCACAGAACTTGGTGCATCCAACAAGACAGAGGTAAGAATCCTCTCTTGCCTGTCTGCCCCCAGACGACTGCAGTGTTGTGCAAGAGCAAACTGTGCAAGAATTAAGATATCTTTTATAGGCACCAGCCTTTTAGCAGGGAGTTGGATTGCTGTAGGCTTTTTATTGCTCATTCCTCAGACGGTTTGAAACCAATACACAAAAGATATATGAAGCAGATTTATGTGTCAGGAGATCTTTATCGCCGCCAAAAAAAAAAAAATCCATGTGACTGGCACTTTGTCTGTGTTTATGCTGGGACTATGTGTGTAGAATATAGGGCAGTGAAATCTCTGCAAGGAGGGCTGAAACTCCCCAACAAACTCTTATCAAGGCAGTTTTTGCCACCAGCAAGCCATAAAAGTGACAGCAGAGGAAACTGTAAAACTAACTGAAGGACAGAGGCACGGGGCTTGTTTATATTGCTGGTGTGAATATTATTCCTTTTTAAATCCGAATTTCATGTTTGGAAACAGCTCCCAGGGGTTAAATTGAAATTGTTGCAGCATGCAAGTTATTATAGAATCAGGTACTTGACATTGATTTTGGCATCAAACACCAGGCCTTGGGGCAGCTGTTTATATGCAACAGATTCCTCTTGAATGAGACATACTGATCTATATGTAATGCATCCCTCTTAAATAGAAACATACGGGTAAAAATTAATTTGCGGGTGTATATGCACAATCTGCCACATTCTTTGTTGTCGTTGTTCAAGTTTCAAGCTGTGCCACCACCTCAACCTATGGAAGGCAAGCAAAGATTGCTGTGCGGCTCTGCCTACCTGTCCTTCAGCTCCACTCTGGACCTTTTGACTGCTTGCCGTCTTTTGGCAGCAGAGTGGGATAAAACCTATGGAAATAACCCAGTATGGCATAGTGGCTAGAAAATTGTACTCATTGGGGTAGGAATTCAAATCCTTGATCTGCCAGAAAGCATTCCAGGTGGTCTAGCGCAAGTCATTCTCAATCAGCCTACCTTGAAGAGCTACTGTAAAGTACTTTTTAGATTATTGTTGTTGTTACTTATGACTATTCGGTGCCTCTAACCTAGATGCTGTAGTATTATAGAATTTAAAATGAACAATCTGTCCACATGTTTGCAGTCTACGGACTGTTGGTGTGTGTTTGGAAATGAAATATAACTTAAATACTATAAGTTGCTTGAACTCCTTGGAGGAAGGAGAAGATATAAATTTGCCAAATAATATTTTTTTAGACATAGTAAATATGGCAAAACCTGTTGCTGCATGCAGTGGTATCATTGCAAGTGACATTTCCGAGGAAATGCTAAATGAATGAATCATGTGCTTTTATTTGTTTATTTAAGGTATTTATATACAGTGGTACCTCTGGTTACGAACTTAATTCATTCCGGAGGTCCGTTCTTAACCTGAAAGCGTTCTTAACCTGAGGTACCACTTTACCTATGGGGCCTCCTGCTGCCACCATGCAGCCAGCACACGATTTCTGTTCTCATCCTGAGGTAAAGTTCTTAACCCGAGGTACTACTTCCGGGTTAGCGGAGTCTGTAACCCGAAGTGTTTGTAACCCGAGTTACCACTGTACTGTTTAATCATTGACATTTGTAAGCAATGTACATTAAATTACAGTACATTTTTAAAAGCCATCAAAGAACAATTAAAAATCATCATAAAACCTTTTCACTAAGGTGGTAACAAGGCAATCTCCATTTTGCAAGTAGAAAACTAGTTTTTGTTTGCTTTGCATTTTTGTATTGTGTGCTTTGTATTGTGTGCTTTCGCAATCACAATTTCTTGTGTCTTTTTGCTTTCGCAATCACAATTTCTTGTGTCTTTTTGGCCAACAAAGCAAGCCATGCCCTCTAGGTTATGGTGGCTTTTGTTCCTGCTGGACCACCAAGTCTTTTTGGCACAAAACACCAACGAAGAAAAAAGAAATGGAATCAGAAAACAGAAGCCCAAACCATTCCTCTCAAATGCAGTAGAAAAGTATCCCAGTCCAAGTGACCAAGGTGACTACTTTGAATTTTAACAGATTCCTTGAAATGGTCGGTTCTGATCCCAAAGTTTATCTGGATGGGATTGCTTTGAAATGTATTAAAGTCTGAACACACCTGCGAGGAAGGACTGTGGTGAAGTGGTAGGCAGGAGTGGCCAGTGTGATGGGGTTGGTGCCACTTCCTAACAGTGGTGTTGCTGCTACTTACTGGGATGGGGCAGGGGTAAAAAACACACAAAATGGCAGCTGCTCACATTCCCTTTCCCCCAAATTGTATTTCAACTCACCCCAGAAATATTAGCAAAATGTCGATTTCAAGGTGGGTGGGACTGCTGAGAAATTGTTCTTGTCACTTCAGCCCAACTCTAATGGCAGTAACATTCTCTACAGTTATCAAATGATTAACCTAGGCCACACCATATATATAAAGAAGAGTTTGGATTTGATATCCTGCTTTATCCCTACATTAAGGAGTCTCAAAGCGGCTAACATTCTCCTTTCCCTTCCTTCCCCACAACAAACACTCTGTGAGGCGAGTGGGGCTGAGAGACTTCAAAGAAGTGTGACTAGCCCAAGGTCACCCAGCAGCTGCATGTGGAGGAGCGGAGACGCGAACCCGGTTCACCAGATTACGAGTCTAACGCTCTTAACCACTACACCAAACTGGCTCTCAGTGCGGTCTACTACAGTACCATTTTAAACAGTCATGCCTCCCCCCACCAAGAATTCTGGGAGCTGTGGTTTGTGAAGGACGCTGAGAGAGTTGTTAGGAGGCCCTTCTCCCCCACCCCACCCTCCTGCCGCCCCAGAGCCCCAGTTCTCTATGGAGAGGGTAGATGCTTTTGAGAACTGTAACAAACCATAGCTCCCGTCATGTGGCTGTAATGTAAATTATTTACCTGGTGACGCGTTATTTCTAGATGAAGACTGCATTCTGGAAATGGCTTTCCTTCTGGACAGTTCGGAGAGTGCAAAGAACTTCAATCACGAACAACAGAAGAAGTTTATCTTGGAGATAGTGGACAGAATGAAAGGGCTGCAGCTCAGCTCTGGACGTTCCCTCAGCTGGAGGACGGCCTTGCTGCAGTACAGCAGCACTGTCCTCATTGAGCAAACTTTCAGAGATTGGAAGGGCCCGGATGCCTTTAAATCCCGCATCGCCCCCATCACCTACATCGGCCACGGCACCTACACCACTTACGCCATCACCAACCTCACGCAGCTCTACATGACCGAGGGGACTCACGGTAGCGTAAAAGTAGCTGTGCTCTTGACAGACGGAGTGGACCACCCGAGAAACCCAGATATTTTCTCAGCCACTGCCGATGCTAAACACCAAGGCATCGTGTTCTTCACAGTGGGGATGACCAGAGTGGCCGAGGAGGTGGCCAATGCCGCCAAGCTTCGGCTCCTGGCCAGTGTCCCGGCATCCAGGTTTGTCTTCAATCTGCAAGAGAAAGGAGTTGTGGAGAGAATTCTCAAAGAAATGGTAGGGACAAAGATTTCAGTGGGGCCTATATAAAGCGTATATTATACTTAACAGAATATAAGTGTACTCTGCACTTCTAGTATTATAAGAATGGTGTCGTCTCTATCCCTGCTCTTCGCCCCAGGAGTTCTTGTTCTCAAAGAGGCCCCTGGTGGGGAACGTACTCAAAGAGTTCTGTTACCCGCCTTTCATCACAGGACTCTGCTGTGTTTTGCTTTATATGCAGTGTTTTCTTGCCTGCCTTCCCTTACATAATTCTTCTCCTGACACCTCCTGTACAGTGTCCACTTCTGCCTGTTATTCTTCCTCTATTCCCTCCTCATTGCCCGCCCCGAGACAACATAAATTTCTTTTGCAGTTTGTCTCTTTTCCTTCTACCTACTCGTAAATCTCTCTTCTGTGTTTCTCCTCTGTTTCTCCCATACCCCTCCTCCCTGCTGTGACCCCTAGATGCTGCCCTTTTATCTCTTGAAGGATGCCAACCACCACTTCCAGCTCCCATTCCTCAACTGTGCGTGTCACCTCAACTGCAGCATTTCTCAAGCTCAAGCAGGGAGTGACAGCATCTGTCTCAGTCCTTTCACAAATGAGTTGTACCCAAAAACTGACATGAGCAGAAGGCCACACCCTTCACACGACATGGCTTTCCTCTCACCTCCTTCCCATGTGGACGAGAATGACTGAAGAAGGCCATAGCTTCAACATTATCTCAGCTGTGGTAGTTTATTAAACAAACACACACACTACTAGATTTTTTGTTGTTGCTGCACAACTTGGTTTCACTTTTATTCACAAGGCCACATAATTCTGAACTTTTAAGGTTTGTCAATTCAATATTGATGGGTGCTGACTAGGACTGGGCCCTAGACATTTTGCTGCCTGAAGAAAGTGACAAAAGGGAGTATGTACCCCTTTGCCTTTCATATGCGGAAGGTGACTGGATTGGACACTGACCATAAGAAAACATCCTCCTGGGGGCAGCAGGCTAGTTTAGGGGGTAGAAGCAATATTTCTATCATGACATTCATTCAGTCATTCATTTTATATATTTAATATCATTGCTTCTAAGTATGGTAAGCCCACAATGTACATAAGGGTAACGTTTCAAGGATCGTGCATGTCACTTTTGATCCTTCATTTGCATACAAACTATCCAATCACTGAACGTCACTTTCGATCCTTCATTTGCATAACTATCTACAGTATCCCCCTGCTGGCCCAGGGTGAGAACTTCAGTACATAACAGTGCCTAAAGCCAATACTGTATTGTGTCTAGTCAAACCTTAATGGGTTCAATGGCGGGTGGGATTGCCAAAGCCATTTCCCCCAGATATCTATCTATCTATCTATCTATCTATCTATCTATCTATCTATCTATCTGCCATGCCTGTAAAACTCAATGTGCACAAGCTAACTGCGCATAAGTTACGGGCTTCCAGTAGTTTACAAAGTGCAAAACCAGTTACTCAAACATTTACATGTAAACATTCATAATCAATATTCACAATAAAAGAATTCCATCAAAATTAATTGGTTTGCAGCATAGAATTCTCCAATTTGGATTAAACATCCCCAGTGCTTGAACTCTGGGGACACATTCCTTACATGATGATAGGCTTTTATACAGTGATATTTAACACTGCATTCCTAATTTGTGGGTTTTAATTGAATCCCTAGGGAGCACATATCTATGCCTTGAACAACCAGAAATACTACTCTGCTTCTTCCTATGATTTGTTGTGTTTGTGTACAAGAAATAGGCATATGCTGGCCCTATGTCAGCACCTTCCCAGCCAGCAAAGTCTCTTTTTTCATTTTTCTCAGTGTGCCTTGTTACTTATAAAATAATTAATTTTGTTTGCACTTATTTGTCTCCCCAGAAAGAACTGGCAGAAGAAGGGGTAAGTCTTAACTGTGAAGTGGGGACGATGGATTACATCTACAGCATTTTAAATTAAGAGTGGTGGTGAAAGAACAAACTATCTTTCCAAAACTATGTTCATTATTACCATTTCAGTAAATTAAAACAAATAGAAAAAGAAGAATAAGTCTTGCTAAATGATGAGCACTAAAAAGTGAAATAAGAAAATGTAAATTTGTTTGGTCTTTGATGCATCTTGTAGTTTCCGGTTCCAGCAATAGTTTGAATATCTCTATAACCTAATGCTAACTCCCAAGGGTATCACATAAGAAAATAAGAAGAGCCTTCCTCCAACATGCCAGAGGCCATTTTAGTTTTTTTGGTCCAGTATTGTCTTCTCAGGATGTGGGTGGCGCTATGGGTTAAACCACAGAGCTTAGGACTTGCCGATCAGAAGGTCTGCGGTTCAAATCCCCGCGATGGGGTGAGCTCCCATTGCTCGGTCCCTGCTCCTGCCAACCTAGCAGTTTGAAAGCACGTCAAAGTGCAAGTAGATAAATAGGTACCGCTCCAACGGGAAGGTAAATGGCGTTTCCGTGTGCTGCTCTGCTTTACCAGAAGCCGCTTAGTCATGCTGGCCACATGACCTGGAAGCTGTACGCCGGCTCCCTCGGCCAATAAAGCAAGATGAGTGCCGCAACCCCAGAGTCAGCCACGATTGGACCTAATGGTCAGGGGTCCCTTTACCTTTATTTATTACCTTTATTGTCTTCTCACAGTGGATAACAAGATGCCTATGAAAATCACAGAAGCTGGACACAATCACAATTATAATGTCCTGATTGTGGTGCTAATAAATTGGCTTTCCAAACCATGCTGCCTCTGATCCTGGACATAATACAGTCCTCATGACTAGTAGACATGGATATTCCTGAAAGAAGGGTTTGTCTCATCCCTTTTTTAAAAAGCCATCCAGGTTGGTGGCAGTCACTGTCAGGAAAAAGCAGCAATGCGAGAGCGAGCTGCAGGTGTCTGCAAAGCAAAACAGGATGTTGATGTTTGGGACTGTACCATGGGAACGAAGGGGCAGTCTATTCACTGTTCTGAGCACCGGATGTTAGCTCAGAGTGTCATCTGACCTGTACTGGAAGTACAGGGGTGGAGTTGTTCTCTCTCTACTGTTGGAGACTGGAGAGTGCAGACGTGTTTCTCTGTACTGCTGCAAAGACAGAAATAAAGCAATGTAAATAGAATTCTGTCTGTCTCTTTCCCCTCCCTGGGGAGGCAGGGAGGAGGGAGGAGTGGTGTGTCCCTCTCACGCTGAGTGGGATCACCGATAGTGACCTTGCCTGTATCCTGCCAGGAGACGCAGACGGGGAGGTCAACAAGGATCTTAAGCCTGGTGCCTGGAGAGTGGCCAGTTTCCCTCTGACTGGAAGCTAAAGAATCCGACAGTCACAACATCTTGTGGTAGCAAAGACCAAAGTTTAACTCTGCTGTATATGAAAAAGAACTGAATCACTGTTGTTAGAGTACTTCTACACCACACAGACATTTGAGATTCCGTCCAGCTATAGTTCACCCAGGACTACTAGAAAAATCTGAAATGGAGATATTTGTAAATTTATCACTTCAATAGGGAACACAAAATTCAGCACCAGCCAGAAAGCTGAAACATGAACAAGAAGTATGGATTCAATAATGAAATGAGAAATGCAAGTTTTGACTGTGTTGTGGGGAAACTGTGAAAATATTGATTAGAAAACTGTACCGTAAAACAGCATCAATTTTCAGTACTGTAAAGCAATAGGATGCTCTTTCAAGATTAGATCTTTCCTACTTATGGTTAAGTAAATAAATTATAGGAAAATAAAAGAGCTGTAGAGCTTTCTGCCTAGGTGGGAACTGATGATTAATTTGTATGGTTATTTCTATTTGAAGTGTCCCCAGCCTCCTATATGTAACTGTGAAAAAGGAGAAAGGGGTCTTCCTGGCCCTGCTGTAAGTATCTTTCCCCCCATTTACTTTCTTCTTGTTTTATTTAGCTTATTAAAAAATTATACACTACTTGATTGTAAACAATCCCAGAGTAGTTTACAAAAACCGCTTATTTTTTCATTGCAAAATTAAAAAATAAATCTTTTTGGTGGCATTATTTTATTATTTACCAGTATTATCTATTTCATTAAATACATATTCAGAGACAACAGCTGAGTGATCCAGAGAGAAAAAGATGTTCATTCATAAATGATAGGGTCCTTGATTGTGTGGAGAGCCTTCACATTCAGCTGTACAGATGAGGGCTACCTACATAACAGCTATAATGTAATGCTAAGCCAAATCATGGTTTAGTGTGAATGTGAAAATGTAAGGGTTTTTCATGAAGAGATTGCAGCTGGAAAGGGAAAATCAGCATTATATGATGGGGGGGGAATATAAGCTGGCATGTTGATGCCAATGATGTGTGAATGTTACTGAAACCCTGCGTGCATGAGAATCACCAGTTTCACAATAAACACCTGTCTGGGAGGGACTGCTTCATGGTCTGACAAAAGACAGAAGAACCACATGAAAAATATAGCATGGCAATGATTGGATGATGGTGCCATGAAGATGCCCTACAAAAAGCAACTGAGCAAAGCATGGCAATTTCACACTAAATGCCAAGTGTGGAAGCACCTTTAGAATCAAATCATGGTGTGCCCCCCCCCCCCCCGCCAAAGAGTCTAAGAGCACTTCCAGCCCTTAGACTCTTTGGGATGGGGTTCAATCTCATGTTGTGTGGTTGTAAGTGGCTTGGGAGGTCTTGTGCAACAAACTTGCTTCCCCAAAAGATTGGATATATTTATTTATTAATTTGCAACAAGTACAGTGGTACCTCGGGTACTTACCTAATTCGTTCTGGAGGTCCGTTCTTAACCTGAAACTGTTCTTAACCTGAAGCACCACTTTAGCTAATGGGGCCTCCTGCTGCACCGGAGCACGATTTCTGTTCTCATCCTGAAGCAAAGTTCTTAACCCGAGGTACTATTTCTGGGTTAGCGGAGTCTGTAACCTGAAGCATATGTAACCTGAAGAGTATGTAACCCGAGGTACCACTGTAGTGGGAAAATGCACTGGAAAGTGTAGGGTTTTGTTATGTATTTTTGTGCTTTTATACTGTAAACCACCCTGTGATCCTTAGATGAAGGGTGGTATATGAATGTAATTAACAACAACAACAACAACAACAACAACAACAACAACAACAACAACAACAACAACAACAACAACAACAACAACACTTGCTTTAGCATAACATCATCTAATTGCACAGGGTGAATGCTTAATAAAAAAAGGGCACCTGGAAACACCCTAATAGAAAACATATGTTCATGAAAACATTATTATCTACCAATGAGCTGTTTAAAAGCTGAGAATGACCCGGGAAAATACATTCTGACCAATGTAGCTCTTGCACTGATTGGAGCATGACTTGCTTTTAACAGTGGCGTAGCGTGGGTTGTCAGCACCCAGGGCAAGGCAAGTAATTTGCACCCCCGAACCAGTGGATTTGCGCCCCCTAACCCGTGGATTTGCGCCCCCTAACCCTAACCCCCAGATGTTGTGCCCGGTGCGGCCGGCCCCCCCCTGCACCCCCCACGCTACGCCACTGGCTTTTAAGCTTCAGGTGTGAGAGGGAAATCTTTAGAACTTTACTTATTTCCTGCACTCATAGAATCATTTTCTTAATAGTAAGAATATAAACCAAGGGGTCTCTCCCCTTTCTTTGCATGTTTAAAAATGCAATTAACAGATGAAGTTTAAACACAAGGCTTTTCATTTAACTCCCCTCTGTTGCTTTTCTGCTTCCAGGGTAAAAAGGGTCGTCCTGGTGATGATGGAGCCCCTGGTCCAAAGGGCGTGAAGGTAACGTGACATTTGATTTAATTGAAATGCTCATTGATTAACATTAGTAATTTAAGACAAGAGGATGTTGAAATAAAAGCATGATCAGTCGCCACATGGCAGTTTACAACTGAGGGGGTATAAATCATTCTAAATCAGTGGTTCCCAACATTTTATTTTGGCCCCACCTAAGCATCTCTAAAACCCTGATGCACCCCGCCCCCCCCCCCCGTGACATATAATTCTTATTATTCAAAAAGTGAACTCCTATTCATGTGGAGGAAGCCTAAAAGGCCATTAACTGTTAATAACTCGTTCTCGAATTGCCTCCTTTAAAAATCAAATTGCCCCCCTGTGGGGGGGGGGGGTTGCCCCATGTTGGGAACCACGGTTCTAAAACATTCACATTTCTGAATATGAATTATGTTTTGCATTGAAGATGGAGCTAGTTTGAACAGCAGGGTACATTTTTCCTATCTGTTTTCAGCAATATGTAATGTAATCTTAACTTAAATTGACAACATTTTCACTGACTACAGAATGTTAAGCAAAGTAATAACCCAACACCCTGATGCTTCTAGGGGGAGCCAGGCTTAAATGGAATTCCAGGAAGAGATGGAACAGAGGTAAAAAGTGTGTGTGTGTGTGTGTGTGTGTGTGTGTGTGTGTGTGTCTGTGTGTGTGTGTGTATTCTATTATGTATTTATTTACTTTGAGGGAAACTCTGTTATTTAAAAACACATCTGCCCCATATATATCACTGCTCTTTTTTGATCTCATTTTTACTTTTTGGGTATGCCTTCTTAAAATGCAAGAGAGTATAAAGAAGGGTGTGAAGAAAATAACTTGTAAGCAGCCATTTCAAAGGGCAATAAAATGCATAAAAAAGGCTGCTCATTCTACTCATGGTTATGTAAGATCCACTTTGAACAATAACTTAGCAACATGTGAGCCATTGCTACTCCCAAGTCCTAAGGTCTCACATAAAACCTCTGTCATGTGATTCAGGTTGCTCGTGTGCTTCCAAATCATGTCAGCAATATTTCTGCCGTATTTCCAGAACTGGAATGACACGGGAAATGGCTGGCATTTGGCACTCGCAATGGTACCCAATGGCATTTGCAGAACCAGCTTTATTACATATTTTCATATCTGAAGCATAAATCAAGACAATACTCACTCTACACACAAGAGCTCATTGGTCTGCTTTTGGAGTGTTTTTCATCACACAGATCTAGTGACGGAAAGCAGCACCCGTTCTGAAATTGGCAGAGCAACTTCTGAAACTTTCCTAGGGTTTGATTTCTAACGAAACAGAGGGAGAGGGCAGTGCCTCCCCACCCCAAAGGCAAAGAGACCCTAATCACCAAATGCAAGCAAAGCACGCTGGATGGAGCCAGCCAATAAATTTGTCATTTCTGTTACTCATTCTAAAACTCTGGATTAATAAGTAAGATTTATTTTCCTAGTACTTGCCGTAAATGTTGCTGCTGCTGCTGATATATGTATATATACCCCACCTTTTCCCTTGACAGGGATTCAATGCGGCTTACAGATAAAATAGGAGCAGCTAAAAACATAGCCGGGGGCGGGGGGAGCAGGAACCAGAATTAGTGATTACTGTTTAGTGTCAGTAGTAATTTAATCAATATGCATTCTGCTCTTCTTCTTTTTCCCATCAGGGAAAGTCTGGATACAAAGGAGAAAAGGTACGGATTTTTCGCCTTCTTGAATCAACTAGGTGCTTCATGCTAAAGACCAATACAGCCATATTGATTTGAGGACAAAGAATTTAGCATCTGAAATAGAATGGGAATGGGTGGGGGATAAAGCACTGGCAATGAAGGACATTACACATTTTTCAAAAGTTCTGAGATAACATTAATGGTTGATTGCGCTTTTCTCAATCTAAGGGTGAAAGAGGCGAATGTGGAACACCAGGAATAAAAGGCGACAGAGTAAGTAACTATCTGATGGTCAACTACATCAGATTGTAATGTAAGGACTTGTATAATCAGAAACGGTAACGCTCATAGAACTTCTAGGCCCAGTGCTACAATAGTAGTGTGAGCAATGTGTAAAGGGAAAGGGAAAGGGGACCCCTGACCATTAGGTCCAGTCGTGGCCGACTCTGGAGTTGTGGTGCTCATCTCGCTTTACTGGCCGAGGGAGCTGGCGTACAGCTTCTGGGTCATGTGGCCAGCATGACTAAGCCGCTTCTGGCGAACCAGAGCAGCGCACGGAAACGCTGTTTACCTTCCTGCCAGAGTGGTACCTATTTATCTACTTGCACTTTGACGTGCTTTCAAACTGCTAGGTTGGCAGGATCAGGGACCGAGCAACGGGAGCTCACCCCATCGCGGGGATTCGAACTGCCAACCTTCTGATTGGCAAGTCCTAGGCTCTGTGGTTTAACCCACAGCACCACCCGCATCCCTTTGTGTAAACAATACCATTATAATAATTATTATTAGCCCTTATAGCCCACCTTTCCTCCAAGGAACTCAAGGTAGCGTACTTGGTTATCCCTCTCCTCATTTAATCCCCACAACAACCCTTTGAGGTAGGTTAAGCTGAGAGGCAGGGACTGGCCCAAGGTCACCCGGTGAGCTTCATGTCTGAGTGGGGATTTAAACCCTGGTCTTCCAGGTCCATGTCTGACATTCTAACCACTATACCACACTGGGTGTCATGGGTAGGAGCAGGGAGAAAGAGAGACTTATTTGAGAGAAAATAGTCCTGAAATGCTAAGTACATATTTGCAGAGAGCGTGATAATACAAACTGGATTTTTAAATATCTAGTTTGACGTTAGCCTTTCTGCCCACGTTTCAATTATCCTTCCCACATTTGAATCATTTTGTTTTTCCCTTGCTGGCGATTCACTGTACGATTTGTAATATTTTGCACTGTATATGGGCTCACATATAATTTCTCCTCTTATCACTCAGGGTCCAGAAGGCCCAGGTGGACCAAGAGGCCTCCGAGGTCTTCAGGTAAATGAACAAAGAGTGGAAGTGCTTTGCTTCAAGACTGTGCTAGCTGCCATCTTTCTGAAGCTAAATTGTCCCTCCTCTGAATTATATGTTGGCTGTCAGTCACTGATGCCAACTCCCCATCCCATCACTCTTCATGTCCCTGGAACTGTGGGCTATCTATATCCAACTGATCACTGCACTCTGCAGGTGAGGACTTCCTGTAGATACTTCTCATCCAGAAGTCTGTTCTGTACAGTGTAGGAATCAGACCTTTAGTGTGGCGGCACCTCCCCTTTGAAACTTTCTCCTGTTACGTATCAGACCGGTACCATCTCTAGTATTATGTTTTTAAGGTGCCTATTGAAAACCTTCCTTTTCCAACAAGGCTTTTAAGTGGAGATTTTTCTGTCTCTCTGTGTTTGTATTGGGCTCTAAATATGTTTTTATTGTTGGTGTTCTCATAGTTAAATCACTTCAGGATGTTTTATGGGATGTGCTTAATAAATGAAAGAAATCAGTAACCCATGGTTAACAGCAGATGAATGACTGACCTTCTGTTTCTTCCTGTATTTAGAGAACTAGTCTCTGTAGTCCTCACATACCTTTAACAAAGGGGGTGGGGAACACACATGGGGGGGGGTTGTGGTCACAGAGAAGGGAAAGCCTTTTCACAGCCATTTTCTTTAACCATTAGCCTAATACGGTTAAGGTAGCAATGCCCAAGTTAGGATTCTACAGCAGGCTGAAAGACCTTTCTTTGGGTTGCCAGTCTGCTAGTAATGGGTTTTATGAGCTAAAAGCACAACAGACTGAAAGAAACTTACAGATCAGAGCTTCAAATAGAAAAACAAATGCATATGATACAGGTTTTTGAAGGCCATGAAACGAAAGGCAGTGTAATCATCTCCAATGCAAAACAAACCAGGATAAACAGATGGTAAGTGAATGTAATAGGCAAATATCACAATTATTTGAACACTGAATAAACTGTTTTGTGTGGATTGAAGTAAAACAGTCATATTCCTATTTAACGATGCACTTGGCCAAGGTCTTTTTAAAAAATAAATAAAAAATGCCTTCCTGTTTAACAGGGTTCCCAAGGACTGCCTGGAGACCAAGGACCTGAAGGAATGCAAGGATCAAAGGCAAGACTCTTAACATTAATTTAATTCTAAACGCTGTGAGAGACTACTGCTACCTTTGCAATTTTGGGGCCCACTATTGCTTTCACTCACGTTGGCCCGGTTCATGCGCCATATGAAACTGGAAAACCAAAAACTGTTAAAAAGAAACATGGTGCCCTGCAGATGTTGTTGGACTCCAACTCCTCTCAGCCCCAGCCATCATGACAAATGGTATGGGATGATGGGAACCGTTGGCCAACAGCCTATGGAGGTTTCCACACTGGCTGCCCCTGTAAACCATGGCTTGGAAACCCATTGCCTTCCAGGTGTGGTTGGACTCCCAGTTCCCATCAACCTCAGCCACCATGGCCAATGATCAAGGATGATGGGAATTGTAATCTGGTAACATCTGGAAAGGCCCACAGGCTCTTCATCCCTGAGGAAAATGTTGCTACTATTCAGATATTTCCTCTGCTATGAATTCTATCCATTTTAGCTGTGCTGAAACTGACTTTTCCGGCTGTGTCTGCAAAACCACCAAATGGAACATCTAAGAAGCAAGAATCAACTCCGTTGTCATTCAACAGCGAGATGTCATATGACATTCCACATCACAAAAAATTCCCCTTCAAGGCACTTCAGCCCATTCAGAGCTTTGTATGGCTTTAAGCCGCAGGGAACCATTAAAGTACAGCTCATAAATAACACCTTGTTGAGGCTTTTTATGACACTTGAATTTCTTCTCAAAAGCAAGAGAAAGCTATTTTTTCTCGAGGCCATCTCTCCAACAATGGGACAGAACATGAGTATTAATTAGTAAGAAATAGATCCACACACAACTGCTTTCTTCCACTTTGAGATTATTTTTTGTTACCATGCTGTTCTGTATTCTGTGAGGAAAACAGTCTTCATAGCAATTCAGCTTGCGTTTGGCTTTCATGCTGGTTACCATGCATGTAGCAACCCAGAAGGTCACATTAGACTCTTTCAAAAGTGCTTTTCTTGAGAAGAGCATGGAGAGGGGGGTTGATTGTAAAATCCGCTTCAAGTTGGGCACATGTGGTTGGGTCAGTTT
The DNA here is from genome assembly GCF_964188305.1 of Podarcis bocagei. NCBI lineage: Eukaryota > Metazoa > Chordata > Lepidosauria > Squamata > Lacertidae > Podarcis > Podarcis bocagei. Next base: position 114,456,503 of record NC_138125.1, read on the forward strand.
CCATGTGGGCAATTTCCAATTTTGCATCTATTACTTTCATCCCCAATTAAATTTTAGTGTCATATTCTGACGTGGCCAGGGTTGGCATGAGGGGGGCATCAATCCCCTGCCCCCGAACTGGATCACCACAAGGGCCCTGATGCCCAGTTGTAACACCTCCCACCGCGGAATATTAGCGGTTCTACCCCAAAAAGCACTGCTGTGCATTGATGAAATAGCACACAAAAAAAAATATTGGTGCAATCATATGCTCAGTCACATCAAGACTGCTTTTCTTTTTCTTTTTCTGGCAGTGTATCAGCGGGGCCATGACATTGTTCAAGGGGCAAAAGATGCAAAGGAACTCAAAGCTGCAACATAGTGGGCACACTCTGATTCCAGAATTGATTTTAGAAATTATCCTTGTTAAACTGGAATTCACAAGCAGGGCAAGACAGGGCGGCGCAAACCAATGTTCAATGCAGGAGCACAACAGGGAAAATTCACCCATCTTTTCTACTTCTGCTAATTCCTTCTATGTTTGGATGTGTTTCCTAGTCTTGTTTCATTTATTATTCCCACTCCAAGCAATCTGCTAGTTTTATCATGGCAGAAGCATTATGATACATATTGCGAAAGCAATGCCCCCACAACCTACAAGCATTTAACTTGCGCACATTCAGCTTTACACGTGTGGCAAAAAATTAAAAGGGGGTTGAGGTTCCAGGAAAAATGGCTTTGGCAATCCCATTTAAGATTGAACCCCAATTGACCATACAGAATTTGGCTTTGGAACTTAACCCCAATATAAACTGTGGGCTTATTGTACCTTAGTTTAAGGGAGGGAGGGAGGAGCAGGTTTTCTTCTCTCTGAAACCCTATCCAAAAGTTGAAATCAGTTCTTTTGTTTTGCAATTTTCTAAAGGGCGAAAGAGGCCTGCCTGGCCCTGCTGGACTGACTGGAGAAACGGGAGTAGGGTTGCCTGGCCCCAAGGTAAAAATGCCAATCATATAGCCTACTGTGCTGCTGAAATAATATATGGCTGGATTAAAAAAAACCCAAAAACAACTTAAAACAAGGATAAATGATGTCTTTGTAATACCTGAAAGGTATTCTGGATGTAGTTCAAATACATTAAAAAGGGGGGGGGGACGCACAGAATGGTGTAACTCTTAGTAGTTTATTGGTAATAAAATTTGACATATCTAGAAAGACAGAGGGGCAAATGAAGTTATTATTACTGGTATCAGATTTGTTTTACTTCCCTCTAGTCTTCTTAATATCACTGTATTAAATCAAAGAATGCTGCTTCATTTCAGTGTCCATAATTTTGTTCAAATCCAAACATAACATGTTTTTTTTTCTGAAGGGTGACATTGGTTTAACAGGAAGACCAGGCCCTGTTGGGCCACCGGGAGTTGGAGAACCAGGTTTACCGGTATGTACTGTACGTGGGGAGATCACACAGGGGGGAAATCCCTTAGTAACAAATAACTGCACCTTTATATGCAAAAATCAGTGCACATAAAAAGAAAGAGTGGCTCTGATCCACTCAAGGTTTGGTTCCTGGTTCTTTACTTTTTTCAGCCTTTCTTATTCAGCTTCTCTTACAAGTTCTTTCCAAAGTAGTTATCTCTTTAATGGGGATGATCTGCAACTCTGTGTTCCAGATCTTTCACCTCGTTCTCTTTCCGATTGCTTTCTTGTTTCTTCTGTGCTGTGTAATCTCACCCCATTTGTGTATCTGGCTTGTGGACATCCTTCTATTATCCCTCCATGTCTTTCTTTGGCTCAGATGGAACGGGAGTGTGATTGTAGAAAAATAAGAGATACCTCTTGGTCTTTTCATTCTTTTATCTGAGTGACTGCCAACTCTTGTTCTCGATGTCTCTAAGCTGTGTTCTTTCCTTCCATTTTCCATTTGTGTTTTTGTCTTCCATCTATGGAAACTATGACCACTGTGTTAATTCTATCATGTCTCTTGACTATGGTGATGCCCTCTGTTGTGGCTTCCTGTCTCCCACCTTCTTCTTCTTGACTTGTTTGTTTTCCTTTTCTATAGCATGTTCATTTTCAGTTCCCTTTTTGGGGGGATGGGGTGTCTACAAATGTTTACACTCTACTCATCCAGTTTCAGGAGTAGCCAATATGTGGACCTCCAAATACTGCTGGTCTCCAAGTCCCATCACCCTTGATTATTGGCCTCACTGACTGAGGCTGATGGGAGTTGGACTCCCAACAATATCCAGAGGTCACCACATTGGCAACCTCCAAATTTCTTGTTCATATTTATACATCCACTTACCTGCTTCATTCTGAGATAGTTTCTAACTTTTCGTAGTAAATACAAACTTTAGAAGTGAGAATGAAACATACTAATTAGCAAAAGGATCCTGGTAGTTCTTCAGTTATACTGGCAGTGCCAGCCGCCCATTTTGTATACCACTTGTGGGGTGGGGGTTTGTTGTTTACAATCAACACAGTATATACATTTTATGAAATAAATTTTAAACATTCATCTGCGGGGAAATACTGAGTTTGTTTTAGGAAGGGGGTTCGTCTCAACTTATGCAAAGCTATAATATTTCCTACTAGATCTGGCCTACACTCTGTGTGAGTTTCCAGCACCATAGAACATGTGTATGTCATCAGCACCCTCTGCAATGCATCTAGAACAGGGTTTCCCGAACTTGGGTGTCCATCTGTTTTGAGGCTATAACTCCCATCATCCCTAGCTAGCAGGACCAGTGGTTAGGGATGATGGGAATTGTAGTCCCAAAACAGCTGGAGACACAAGTTTGGGAAACCCTGCTCTAGGGGTTCTGTCAAACACACACACACAATATCCTCAGCAAACAAGACAATATGGAAATAATTCCCTAGAATGTGTGCAAACGACTGCATCTGTTTTAAAATACTTGCTTAACTTTAAGCTTGAGTGAGCCCATAAAGAATCTATTATTAAAGTTGATCTTATACTTGACTGCATTTTCAGGCTTTTACTGGGTAAACCTTGAAGGCTCACATGTTTAAGCCTTTTCTTTAATGGTGCCGGGAGCGGGGGGACTCCTAGCATAATCCAGTATAACTTGTTATACCTGGAGTTCATAGCCGTCTGCTGTTTGATGTATCATGAAAAAAGCTACTTTTGCTTTTCATAAATATAGCATTACTTTAGCAATTTAGGGCAGGTTGAGACTAGGCTCCAAACCACAAAGATGTATGAAGATCCTACTTTGATTGATTTGCTATTGATTTCCAGAATTTTGCTTTCAAAAACATTTTTACAGGGGCCTCAAGGACCGCAAGGTATTCAGGGAGAAAGAGGATCTCCAGGAGAAGGGCTTCCAGGAGCAAAGGTACAAAATAGTTTTGCTTTAAAAATGCCATGGCATATAAACGAACTTTAAAGTGTTTGTGCAAGCCCATTTCCAAACTTGGAATTATCAAAACGTACATAGAAATGTGTTGCTTTTCATTGTAACCCAGTCCTCAGAACCTGCATGCTGTAGCTGGAGACCTGTTCAGCATCAGTAACAACTTTAGTACTTAGGCTGTGGACACACTCCCATTTATTCTGCATTCAGTGTTCTCCCACTAAAGTTTTGGGAAGCCATGTGCACATGACATAAGCCACAGTAAGAATCTAAGATTGTACAGTGACATAGGCCATAAAAAGAGCTGTCCCACTCCATTCAGTCAAGCTGCATCAGCTCTGGGCTTATATTTTTCTTTTCTTTTCTTTTCTTTTTTCAACTGTTTTTATATATTCTCATGTTACAGAAGATAAATTTTGAGAAAACAATTGTTACAACAATCTGGACTTAGATTTCTTAACCAAGTGGAGGGAGGAAGCTGGATTAAAAGATAGAGTCAAGCTCCCCACTCCCCAGAACGACCTAGGGCATGCTCCAAGAAGAGGGTAAGAGGTAAACAAAGCTGTTATGCATTATGGCAAGGCTGGACAGTCTTCAGACTTGAAGGATCTACTTTGTTTTTTACTACAACCTCAAGGTCCACCAGTCAGACCTGGGTGCAAAGTAGTGGTTTGGAGTGGAGGCTTTGAGGACATAGAGTTAAGGAAGAAGGTGCCTCGGAACACATGTTCAACCCCATAGGCGCCGACTCCATGGGGCCTGAGGGGGCTCGAGCCCCCTCAAAAAAATTTTTTGGGGGGCTCAGCCCCCCCCAATAATCTCGGGCGCCCTTCCAGCAGAGCGCCGCCGCCGTCCCCCGCCTCCTCCCCACCTGCTCCTTCGCCAGCCAGCCAGCCAACCGCGCGCCCTAATCGGAGAGCCCCGGCCGTCCCCCGCGAGATTAGGGAATCCCCGGGGGCGGGGGCTCCTGCCTCGCTGCTTTGCAGCACCACCGCCACTGCCAAGGCACTGCCGGAAATCCCGCGAGAACAGGGGAATCCCGACTGGCCACACCTCCCAGCCAGCCAATCGGCTGGCTGGGGGGGGCGTGGCTTGCCCTATTTAGGGCCGGAGCCACTTTATTTGCATATTCATGAGCTTATTTATTATTCATGAGCTTTCCCGGGCCCCCCCAATATTTTTTATAAGTCCGCGTCCCTGTTCAACCCAGGAATTTGTTTTCAGAGCTGAGTCTGGGTTTACAATCTGGCCCTACCCAAATCTAGTCCTGGTTTCCCCTTCAAGCTTTCTTTATCTCCACAGCCTAATTTAGGCAGTGGGAAGAAGCTCCCCCCCCCCCCCGTTGCTATTGTTCAGACCATAATTCCTATTGATCTGTTACAAATCACCCTGAGATTGCCCAGTAGATTAGGATCTATCTACCTTTTGCCCACCTGTGGGAAGCTTCCTTTGCATGACTGCTGTGGTTCCACAGGAATGCTCACATCCCTAATGGTTTTACAGTGGTACCTTGGGTTACAGACGCTTCAGGTTACAGACTCTGCTAACCTAGAAATAGTACCTCGGGTTAAGAACTTTGCTTCAGGATGAGAACAGAAATCGCATGACTACAGCTTGGCAGCAGCAGGAGGCTCCATTAGCTAAAGTGGTACCTCAGGTTAAGAACAGTTTCAGGTTAAGAACAGACCTCCGGAACAAATTAAGTACTTAACCCGAGGTTCCACTGTATTATCATATCTTATAGCATCTTTGGTATGTTTTTATTTTTGTCAACTATTTATGACCCATTCTTCACCCCTAAGTCCCAAGACAGGGAGCACTTGCACATTAAAACCACAAGTGAAGCATATAAAGCCAGAACCAACAATTACTATTTCAAATCAATATGATTAGGAATGCAGCCAGTAGCAGGCAAAAAGAAAAATTCAGCTCATCTCTCTTTTTATATATAAAGCTGAACACGCCTGTAGAAATCAAACCATTCCTGGGATGACATGAAGCAATTGCTTCCCTGCGAACACACAGCAATACTTCACAACAGCTTAGTGAAGTAAAGAATGCATTAACAAACTGAAACTACAAAGGAGATTTAAACAGGCAGAACAAATGTAATTAACCAATCTGGCATTTAGCCAGAACTCCACTGTTAATAGAACTTAGTTCTTCAGAAAGGCAAGGATGAAATGTCAACAGATATATGTAAGGCTTCTCATACATCTTTGTACATTCAAGTGTTTTCTTATCTAGGCAAATTATAATGTTACATTTCCCGCTTTTAAACAAAATCAAACCTGTCAAAAGGAAGAACCAAACATTTGGCCTGTTTTCAAGATTGACGGGTACTATTTTAAAACAAGAAGTTTCAAAATATATAAAAGAAGTATTAGAAGCAAAAGATTGTTCCTTGTTGATACTAATCAACAGCCTGATCCAGCTGGGGTAATGTGGTTGAGGAAAAGGGGGGGGGTTCTCCACCCACATCTCTGGCTACATCAAGAACACAATGTGCAAAGGAATAGGAAGATAGTGGTGGATCTCTGTATCCAGTGGTTTGTGTGGTAGATAAGGCATTGGGTTGAATCCTTCGTCTGTTTCCAGGGGTGGGGTGAGTTGGTGCATCACCCCTGTCCTTGAGCAGGTGCAAAATCTCAGGGTACCCTGGTAAATGGATCTGCATGGAAGTTTATGTCCTGAAGCCATATGGAGAGTGAATAGACCTTAGAACTTCCAATGGTGGCCTGGGGGCGGGGCAGCTTAGTTGACCTGCATCTTGAAGTGACATGACCCTGTCCAAAACTCCAGCCATCTTGTAGGAGGCTGATACAGAATACACACCCAGCACCTTAAGCCAAAGCCTATCTACATTTGTAATCTATAAAGTTGTGACTAATGCTCAAGTTTAAGATGTTTTCCCAATTTGTTCCACCTGTTCACCGCCTCAGCCTTCCGTCCCCAGGAGCACATTGCACATGGGTCTGCAACACACAATGCTTAACAGAGAGTTGTTACTTTCAGTTTTAGCAGGACTAATCACCTGTCTGAGACCTTTTAACTCTTTTCCCTTATGGAGGGTGTCGAAGCGGAAGAAAATTCAGGCTTCTCCCCTCCCTAGGCAGGTGATAGTGTTGTTGGCCATCTGCAGTTTTAAATTACTGGAAACCACTCTGGTTTCACAAAAAAATGGTGAGTCTAAGCACCTTAAATAAATAACAATATTTTCCACTATAAGAGAGCATAACATTGCCAAAAAGCATGCAATAGGTGAATCATGATCTTTATGTAAATGAATCATATACATTAAGAAAGCCATGTTTGTTATATGGCAAGCGCTGAATTCTTCCCATCAATATGGAGAATTCAGGACCAGAACATAAATATTTGAAATGGAAAGAAGATAAATCATTTTATTCATCTCTTTGTAATGACTTTCAAATTCAACAGTGATCTCATCAGGTGGGCGGGGAACTCTCTTTGATGCACAAGAGAAAATCAACTCCAAGCACTGCCTTTTGCATTCTCAGTATTTTTGAATTATATCCTTACATTGCCAGCAATCAGTCCATTTGTACTAAACAGAACTTTAAGGATAAAGCACAGATCACATTTTCTAACCTCTATGCAATTTTGTCTTTCCATACAGGGAGATCGTGGCTTTGATGGTCCAAAGGGACCCCGAGGCCAACCAGGCATTGGCATAAAGGGTGAAAAGGTGAGCAGTAAATATGCCAGGGGATTTGCAAAGTCTAAATGACCTGTGACTGATACTAGTCACAAAGAGTGTAATGAAGCAAAATAAAGAATTTGCTTTTTCAATGGCGATTGAACAATACAGTAGTTTCTCAGATAGATTTATGCCCAATAAACTACCCAAAGCCCATTTTAACATCTCTTCATAGTAAAGTGTGAGATGAAATAAGAAGGGTTTCATTCTGTGGGAAAGTTAAGTACTGGGGTACAAAAAGAAAAGAAGACTGTACACGTTCCTTACTGTGCCGGAGACAGCATCTATAAAAGGCTGGCATTTAATGCGTCCTAAGAAAATATAGCATACATTTGTCAACGTCTCTGTACTGAGACTATGCCAATGGCTTTGAAGGAGCTGGTCCAAATTGTACCCAGTGAATATTTACAGCACAATCCTATATGTGTCTATTATAACTAAGTTTCAATTAGTTCAGTGGGGCTTACTCCTGGGTATCGGATTGCAGCCTAAGTAACTTGCATTTATATTTTGTATTAAGTAACAATGCTTTGTTTATAAGGGTGAAATTGGCCCGCCTGGTTTGCCTGGGCCTATTGGATTACCTGGTGTTGGACTTCAAGGAGAGAAGGTGAGTTTTGGTGCTTGCAGGTATTTAAAAATTGCTTAAGCCTTGCTTAGGGAACTCTTTCTCCAGGATTCATTTTCTGACATCTTCTCTAGGGAGTAGAAGGCCCCAAAGGACCACCAGGGCCAAGAGGGCCACCTGGACAGGGATTGCCCGGACCAAAGGTGAGCCAAGTCAGTGTTGGGTTTAATTCTGTGATTGGTCTGCAGGACAGCAGACTCTGATTGGCTGGAGACTTTAGTCAGCTGGGAGCTGGCTGTGATGAGCAAGATAGTTGAAATTTGACAACTGGAGAAGTTGAAGGAAAAAGTAGCTCTGAAGGAGTCTCCCCCTGTGTTTTATTTATCCTTCTATCATGTATTATTGAGTGTTACCAGTTTCTTTTTGCACCAGGTTCCATATGCTTTCTTTCAGTCACTCTGCTGACAACCAGAACTGCAACTGCTTGATTTTTAAATAACTATGTGGGATTTTGGCAGAAATCCCCACCAAGCAAACTTCTTGCATGTGGGCAGTGTAATCAACAACAAATGTGGTTGGGAGTGGAGTTTGGGTATAACAAGAAACAACAGTCACTTGAAAACTGAAGTGAAAGCCTCTGTTTTCCCTCTTTCTCAGCCATGCTGGACTCATGCACATAAAACTAAACCATAGCTTAGTGTGATATGGAAGCCCTGCCAAGGTGTTCAGGATTTTATTTTTACCATTTCAATTTTGCCAAGTATATAGTGGCTTAAATGGTGCTGCTCTCTACTGATGTACTCCCATCGTCTCTCTCTGAAGACGGAATAAGCCGAGCAGATGTTTTTTTATGTTGCTCAAGCATTTCATATCGTTTTGTTTTGTTTAAGGGTGATCAAGGTTTACCAGGAGAAACTGGAGCTCCGGGAGAAAGAGGTCTTGGAGAACCTGGAGCAAAGGTAAAGTAGCATTCTAAAAGCTGTATATTAAAACTGTATAAAACTGCATTATAATAAGGCATTTAATTATTTTTGCATTGCATAAGTAGCCCCGTGTATTTAAAGTTCAAGGACTTAATTCTATTGTATATTTAGGAGAACTGAGTACCAGGGATTACAGAAACAGGAGAGAGAGGGAAAGGCTTTCAACAGCTACTGGTTCACAGTGGCTATATACAGTGGCGTAGCGTGGGGGGTGCAGGGGGGGCCAGCCGCACCGGGCGCAACATCTGGGGGTTAGGGTTAGGGGGCACAAATCCACGGGTTAGGGGGCGCAAATCCATGGGTTAGGGGGCGCAAATTACTTGCCTTGCCCCGGGTGCTGACAACCCACGCTACGCCACTGGCTATATATTGCCTCAAATATCAAAGGCAATGTAGATCATTTGCTGGGAATCGCAAGTGAGGAGAATGCTGCTGTGCTTGTGTCTTACTTGTCAGCTTCCAAGAGGCATCTGGTTGGCGACTGAGAAAGCAAAATGCTGGAGTAGATGGGCCTTTGGTCTGATCCAGTTGGGCTCTATTTGTGTCCTTAACTTTCCATTTCTCGTTGACATTAGGGGGAACCAGGTTCTTCAGGACTAGCAGGTCTACCTGGCCTGCCAGGAGAAGATGGAGCACCAGGCCAAAAGGTTTGCTTATTTTATTTGAGCATGTCTGTTTCTAAAATTAAAAGAACTACTGTAAATGCCATTTGGCAAATCTAGGCTGGTTTCATCTATAGCCAAGGGATTAGTTCTGTGTGATGTGATGCGTTGGACACACTCACATGATAACACCTAGAGAAAGGGATGGAAGGATCTGCCAATTTCAGTTCTCTCGGTTCCTCATTTTCTTTCAATTTTAAATTCCCTTGTCCAGATTCCTGCAGCAATTTGAAATTATTATTTTCAAAAATCCTCAGCATTTAATGTGAATTTCTCCTAGTAGACACATCTTTATGCAGTTTTGCAAAACACTCAAATTTTTGCAAGCAATTTTCTTCATATAAATAATTTTGGTATGCTAGTTTCACTAACATATATATTCTCCTAATAATGAGCAGAGTTGTTGTTGTTGTCCTGCTTTTGTTGCGCTGTGGTGCAAAAGTGCCCCTCCTGACAGCAAAAATGCGGTAACACCGGGGAAGCATCGAAGAACAACAGATAAAATGGAATGATATGTGAATGGCCCAGTATAAATTCACTGCTAATTCTCTATTATTGCATGATTGACACATTGCAGAATACACCTGCAAAAACACACACACAAAAACCCACCAGTCTGGAGGGGCCTTTAATGAGTCCTTGGTGAAGGGGAGAATTCCAAACAGGGACTTCTTGATTCACAGAGCAATATTTTAGCCGCTGAATAGCACCCATATATACAATGATATGCTACCACATTATCATTTTTTCTTTTGCAGGGAGAACCAGGATTACCTGGCCCCCGTGGTCCAGAAGGTGCTCCTGGAATTGGCATACAGGGTGAAAAGGCAAGAATTTATTTATAATTGGTCATGAAATTATGTGTGCTTTTTATTACCTTCTCTGAGAAAGTTAAAGTAGCTTTTGTATAAAGCAGCTTTTTCAACTTTTTCCTAGGGTGATCAAGGTCAAAGAGGTATACGTGGATTATCAGGGCCAACTGGAGTGCCAGGACCTGCAGGGGCTAAAGTATTATTATTATTATTATTATTATTATTATTATTATTATTATTATTATTATTATTATTAAAAAATTAATTTTATTACCACGTCTGGTGTCAGAAGTTGGTGTGGTGGAGCAGTTGCCAAGGGAGGAAAGGCAACAGCCCCTCCAGAAGTCCCTTTTATTATGCATTTGTAATTATTTGTGCTCATGAAATTACCTGGATGGCAATAGACAATGCCACTTTCAGTACTGTTTGCTACTGCAAATGTTTTGTGGTGCTTCCTTTTTTTATCAGTACTTGTTCCATATTTTTCTTTTTTTAAAAAAATAAATATACTTTTTATAGGGGGTTTTGTGTTACAAAGCAAACAGGTAAACAGGGAATGGTACATCTATTGTCTCCACTTTCAATTCATGGTCTTTCTCACAGTTCATTTACATTTGGTGAGAGACATTTTTTTCATAGACATCTTGCAGTTAGGGGAGAGGGGAGAAAGATGGGGATATTGGTCTTTCACTCTTTTGCCTATTCTTAGTGTAGCGGGGTGTGTGTGTCAGCATCACATGGGTAGGTTCTTTGTTTATGTATTCATTTATTTTTATTGATATTGCGAGAGGTTAAGGGTTCCCGAGCTTGGTTGGTTCTGTTTAGTTGATTGCGGTGTGGCTGATTTGTGTGAGGGAGGCGGGCTAGGTTGTTGGCTCAGGTGAGCCATATTGATTTTTATGCTGTTGGAGGGGATGGGTCATAGAATCATAGAATAGAATCATAGAATCATACAGTTGGAAGAGACCACAAGGGCCATCGAGTCCAACCCCCCTGCCAAGCAGGAAACACCATCAGAGCATTCCTGACATATGGTTGTCAAGCCTCTGCTTAAAGACCTCCAAAGTAGGAGACTCCACCACACTCCTTGGCAGCAAATTCCACTGTTGAACAGCTCTTACTGTCATTGTTCTGTTGTGCTGTGTATGTAGTAAAGGTGAACCACAGTGGGGTGAACGCAAAAATGCAAAAATGCCCCACAAGAGAGCAACAGTGGTGTGACTTGGGGAAGCGTTGGTGAACAGCGGATTAAGTGGATGTGTGGTGTGTGGATGGGTCAGTATAAATGCGCCATTAATGCAGGATTATTGTGCCAATAAGAGAAGTTTCAGAATAGACTCACAAAAACAACCCACCTATCTAGAAAGGCCCACAGTGAAACAGAGCCCTCACTAAACTAAGGGCTCATCCCGAATTCATTTTATGTGTCATTTCAAGGCATAGGTCTGCTCTTTCAAGCTCTGTGCTTGACTGATTCCATCCCCACCCCCACCAGCCCTGGCGCTTCCCCTGGGAAAACTTGCTCTTTACTGCTGAATTGAACTAATGGCAATCTGCAAAAAACCTGATTTGTTGTTTGTTGTGATTGGCGTTAAAGAGTGGGTTTTCCTGGAGAAAGTAACAGGAGGGAGGTGAGAGCTCTTGGATACAGAACTTTAAAGCTCAGACCTGCGTCAAGAACATGCAGGGCAAAAGAAGTAAGGGTGGATGAGCCCTTAGGAGCATAGCTGTCAACTTTTCCCTTTTCTTGCGAGGAATCCTATTCGGAATAAGGGAATTCCCCTTTTAAAAAGGGAAAAGTTGACAGCTATGCTTAGGAGTGAGGCTTTGAAAAAAGCTTCACATCTCAATGATCTTTTATTAATTTTGTTTTGTTCCTTTACAAAGTCATTGCTGTTGTTGTTGTTGTTTTATAATGGTAGGGTGAACCCGGTACACCTGGGCGTCTTGGAATGCCAGGTCTCCCTGGACGAGCCATTATGGGACCAAAGGTAATGGCCTCATTTCTGTTGCTTCGTAATGTTCAGTCGGGACATAGTAATGGGCCTAGCGACGGTTGCAATTACGACGGTCCTTGAATCCGAGATATTACTGAGCACCAAGTATGGCAAGATTTCTACCTGAAAAGCACTGCCGGGTCAAAACCATTGCAAAATCTGAATGTGGATCATCATGCGTGAACATGCACATGTCTGTGTATGCACTGAAAAAAAAGCCAATCAGAGCTGGCCAAAAGAAAGACCATCTCCACATCATAGAATTAATGTGTGTTCACAAGCATCACCTGCGCATGAGTTGTAATCCATTTCATATGGGAATTTTGTGACATTTGTAGCAGCCCTTAAATAAAGGCAGATTCATTTTTTAAAAGGATAGTACATAATATTCAAAATTCACTTCTCTAGTTGCATATGTATATTTTTGGTTATATATGTGGGTTTTTTTAATTGAAGGGTGATCTTGGATTACCAGGACCTCCTGGCCCAGTTGGAGAACAGGGAATAGGGATTCCTGGGGCTAAGGTAATAACCAAATCGGTATACTCATTTAAATTCAAAAAACAAATTAAAAAATAGAAAATGAACATCTAGCAACTAATAACTGTTGAAAAATGTGAACATGTTCTTCTTTTTTTGCAAACAGGGTGATCGTGGACATCCAGGACCACCAGGACCATTTGGACCAAAGGGAGATGGGTATCCTGGCCCACCTGTAAGCAAATGCAATTTTGACAAACTTGTGGAAATTTGTTACAGATAGGTAGCCGTGTTGGTCTGCCATAGTCAAAATAAAAAAAAATTTCCTTCCAGTAGCACCTTAAAGACCAACTAAGTTAGTTCTTGGTATGAGCTTTCGTGTGCATGCACACTTCTTCAGATACCTTCTTCAGGTATCTGAAGAAGTGTGCATGCACACGAAAGCTCATACCAAGAACTAACTTAGTTGGTCTTTAAGGTGCTACTTGTGGAAATTTGTCAATAATGTGTGCCGCCATATTGGGGAATATGGAACATTTGTCATTGCGAAGCAGTTAATAGTTAACCAATTTACTTTCTGATTTCAGGGTCTTCCGGGTCTTCCAGGAGCTCCAGGAGATCAAGGCCCGGAAGGGATTGGGTTACCTGGACCAAAGGTAAAATCTGGTAATTTTAAGTAAAATTATAAAATTATTGTTTCCCAATTAGGAGTTTGGTTTATTCTATTAAAAATGATTGTAGTGTTTTTATCTAATACTGTTGGGAAATGTATATTACAGTTCTTAGCTAAATATTACTGCCCTGATATATAAACTTCACATTTCCGTATATCTCTATCTCTGTCTATCATCTATCTATCTACCTTTCCCTCTGTGGTGCCTCTTAAACCTTGAATTTTTTATTCTGCTTAATTTGTTCTCCTTAATGATTCCTTCCCACACTGATTGCTTAGCACAATAGAAGAAATAATAAGGATGAAAAAGTAAAACTGGACATTGGGAAAATTTATAAAAAATATATATTTTAGGGTGATCCCGGTACCAGAGGACCAGCTGGTCTCCCAGGCCCAGCAGGAGAAGGCCTACCAGGGCCTAAAGTAAGTTATAATTACTTCTCAAATTGAAATGTATCTTTTCAGGAATAATTATTACTGTCTCCTTTCCCTATCTCTCTGCAGATGTGATAATCTTTGCATTAATTTAGGAATAAATAATAAATAACAGGCATTGACAGAGACAAAAAGTTAATCCAAAGTCCTAATTAAATGAATTTGCTGATTTAAATCATCATCATCATAACCACAGGTCAAAGTCAATAGTTCACAAACCACATCATCCATTGACCATTTAGAGCAACTTGGGATATGTGATGTATGGATTGTTGTTTAAGGCAACGATAAAACATATTTATTTAGAAGTAAGTACCACTAAAATCGGGACACGGGTGGCACTGTGGGTAAAACCTCAGTGCCTAGGACTTGCTGATCGTATGGTCGGCGGTTCGAATTCCCGTGGCGGGCTGAGCTCCCGTCGTTCGGTCCCAGCTCCTGCCCACCTAGCAGTTCGAAAGCACTCTTAAGTGCAAGTAGATAAATAGGGACCGCTTTATAGCGTGTGCTGCGCTGGTGCTGGCTCGCCAGCTGCAGCTTCGTCACGCTGGCCACATGACCCGGAAGTGTCTTCGGACGGCACCGGCTCACGGCCTCTAGAGCGAGATGAGCACGCAACCCTAGAGTCGGACACGACTGGCCCGTACGGGCAGGGGTACCTTTACCACTAAAATCAAGTGATACTTCTTAGCAGATCTATGGTTAGGATTGAGCTGTAACATACATTGGCTGCCAGCCATGGACTCTCAAGAACCCACTTGTATCTCATAAACATTTTAAGTAGAAGTGACGTGAAATGTGGCAATGATTATCACATTTTGCAGGCATATAAGGATGCTATGCTGTTTCTCTATTCAGGGCAATGTTGGACGACAAGGACCACCTGGAGCCTTGGGACCTCCAGGTGAAGGTATCCAAGGACCAAAGGTATTAACATTTCTTGCATTCAGTTTTACATGCAATTTGGGTTGGGCTCAGTTTTTGGCAATTTAGAGATGTTAAAAACTTTGTTATGGGTTGATATAGATTGGAAAGACAAATAAGACCAAAAGCATTTGCCAAGAAGGTTGTCATTAATCAAGTCTGAAAATCAGAGGTTTGAAGACAATCAGAAACCATCATATTGTAGTTCCAACCACAAATGATGGTGGCATCATTCCCATGACCCACTGGGCAGCCTTTGGGTTTCAGGGGGAGTATGATTGCAAAGCTGAAACTAAAAGGAATTTATGGAAGGGGACCACCAGGAGTGGAGCTTGTGGCCTAATTTGACCCAATTTGGCGCAGCTCAGATACAGAAAAGGTTTGACAGATTGATATCTCTTTCTCTGTTCTGTGGGACTGGGGTGCATGGTGGTAGAGTGATTTGTCTGGTTAATTCTGATAATGAATGAGAAGACTCTGTCATGCCAACTAGTTATGCAAACCCCTGAGCAGTCAGCATCCAGAATCTTACACAGACAAGTGACATTCAGCTACCTGAGATTTAGGGGTGAGGAACCTGTAGCTTAATGATGAGGAACCTGTGGACCTTCATCATCTCTGATCTTTGGTCATAGAAGATGGAGCTGATGGATCCTGGGTATCCAACAATATATTGAAGGCCACAAGGTGCTGTAGCACTTTGCCACTACCTACTCCATTGGTTTTCGGCTGGTGGGTTGCTGCTCACTACTGAGTCATGATCCACGGTGGGTCACAACATCTGTACTACAAACATACATCGTGATGAAAATATTAATATGTGGCACCAAGGAGAACATATGCAGAATTCAGTCATGCTAAATTTGCTGGAATGTCTTTCAGTGTAAGCTTATTTATGAACAGGCAGCTCAAATAAAAAACCTTTCCCTTAATTTTTTTCAATTTTTTTTTATTTTACTTTTAATCAAATTTGTGTAAGCAATGAAGGTTGAAGGTAGACAATAAATGTCAACGATTCTGCCTTGCCTTCAGGGTGAGCAAGGAATTCAAGGAATGCCAGGACCCCGTGGGGCTCCTGGAGAAGGGCTTCTTGGACCCAAGGTATGGTATCAAAATCTAAAGACAGGTTTCTACCTGTTACCCAGTTTAGCTGTTTGAAGTTACTCGTAATCTATTTAAAACAAAAAAAAAGCAGTGGAATTAATGTTATGGGCATTTTGAAATATATAGTATGGGAAGCATAGACAATTTTAAATTAAGGGGATTAAATATAGTCATTAATGGCTATGGGTCATGATGACTATTTACTATCTCTAAGGCAAAAGGGTAAAGGACCCCTGGATGGTTAAGTCCACTCAAAGGCAACTATGGGGTTGCGGCGCTCATCTTGCTTCAGGCTGAGGGAGCTGGCGTTTGTCCACAGACAGCTTTCTAGGTCATATGGCCAGCATGAATAAACCGCTTCTGGCGCAACGGAATACCGTGATGGAAGCCAGAGTGCACGGAAACACTGTTTACCTTCCTGCTGTAGTGGTATCTAATTATCTACTTGCACTGGTGTGCTTTCGAACTGCTAGGTTGGCAGAAGCTGGGACAGAGCAACAGGAGCTCACCCCGACCTTCCGATCAACAAGCCCAAGAGGCTCAGTGGTTTAGACCACAGCGCCACCCGCTCTAATATCAGGGCAGTATGTCTCTGAACCCCTGTTGCTGGTGATCACAAGCAAAAGAGATCTATGCTCCCTACCATCTGCTGCGTCTTAGCCTGATTGACAGGTTCCACCAATCAATTCACTCAAAAGGAGTTTCTTCATACCTTGAGCACTTAGAATGGTTGTGTCTTGATGTGCTAAGTGGTCAAGAAATTAGGATGGATCAGGCCTGTCAAGTCATGCATTATTTTTTTTTTAATGTATGCAATGGGAATTCATATGGTAGAGTCCATTTCTGCTGCAAAATGTAGGGAACTTCCACATAATACTATCTAGTCTTTCCCACCAGTGCATGTTGTTTCAAACAGAGGTGATTAATGTGATGCCTTACGAATGTTGTGTGATTAATTTCAAGGGTGATCGTGGAGCTGCTGGAGAAAGAGGAAGAAAAGGAGAGAAGGGAAACATGGGTGACCCTGGTTCAGCTGGAGAACCTGTATGTAATAATATGCATAAGAAATCATTAATACTTTTTCACTTAAAAAATCATCTAACTACAAATGACACACATTTGAACCCCATGGGAGTGGGAGGAGTGGCACTAAGGGGAACAATTTAGAGCAGGGAAAGCATTAAATACTCCTTTCTCCCAGGAGACTTCTCCTCTCCAAATTCCTTTCCCCACACAAGTATTTGTTGTTGATTGTTTTCTTTTTTTAAAACAAACAACCACAACCCTCCTTATGCTGTTTGTTAGTTATAAATTAAAATCATTTAAATACTGCTCTTAATTTAAAAAATCTCAGAATGGTTCATAATCATGCTGTAACTTACTTAACACAGCAAAATAAAATACATAAAACAATTTCAACCTTAAAACAGTAGCAAGGAAATCATCCCACAGATTGTTCTAAGAGACTGGTGACTGGGAGTGGCCGCTGGGACCATATAACACCAGTCCTAAAGGATCTTCACTGGCTCCTAGTACGTTTCCGAGCGCAATTCAAAGTGTTGGTGCTGACCTTTAAAGCCCTAAATAGCCTTGGCCCTGTGTACCTGAAGGAGCGTCTCCACTCCCATCGTCCAGCCTGAGGTTCTCCTCCAAGGGTCTTCTGCTGGTTCCCTCACTGTGAGAAGCAAAGTTACAGGGAACCAGTCAGAGGGCCTTTTTGGTAGTGGCACCCTTCCTGGGGAATGCCCTCCCTTCAGATGTCAAGGAATTACACAACTTTCAGAAGACATCTGAAGGCAGCCCTGTATCAGGAGGTTTTTAACGCTTTATGTTTTTAGATATTATGTCAGCAGCCCAGAGTGGCTGGGGAAACCTAGCCAGATGAGTGGGGCATAAATAATGAAATGTTATTGTTATTTAATGAATGATTGTCTTTTTAGGGCAGAACCGGAGCAAAGGGCGAGCAAGGTCTAACAGTAAGCAATTAATATTTTTGGAAAGAAACTTCATTTATGCAATATTATCTCAATCTCTGTATGTGTCACTGAGCAGCTGTGAAAGATTTTTTTTTTAATGCTTTATTTGAAGAAGGCATATATAGAGAAAGCTCACTGAATATCCAAGTATGTTGTTCAGAGTATTTCTTTATAATACTCCTGGCTATTGGGAAAAGAGGGATAAAGGAGGCCAAATGAAATAAAAATGACATTGTAGACATCACATATTATTTTAAAAAATAAGTCAGAAACCATGGTAGCCATACAACACTAGAAGAAGTCACAAAAATAAAGGAGTGCTTTTGTAGGAAACCGACCAACTATTACCGGTAAATGTGTATTTGTCAAAATGGTGCTGTAGAGGGAACTGACCTGGGCTGAAGGAGGTACAGATCTCAGTTCCAGGTGTGCTGATGTTGGTGTCTCTGGAGCTCTGTCCAGATAGTACACGGATCTTCACTTTCAGATTTAAGATCAGGATACTTCTTGCTTGGGCTGCTCTGTCTTCAACACCCACAGCTGGATGTCTGGTCCTCCTGCTGAAAGACTGCACTGGTGGACTTTAACCTGCTCACCCACCTTGACTCACCTTTGTGCTAAGTCGGTGGAGGTGCTATGCTTACTGAGATGGGGATGAGGTGAGGTAAAGTGATAGCAAACGCAGTGGCAACCCCACAAATGCACACACACCTGAAGCTCCCTTGAACTCACCATCTGTCCTAGCAAGCAGCAACACTGCCACCAGGGGTGCTCCACTGCACTCCGCGCACACAAACCGCACAGTGGGACACCAGCACAGTGGGACACCAAAGACATCCTATCTTACATCCTTGGGCAACTCAGGCAAAATGATTTGATGCATACAAAAGCCAATACAGAATTGGCTACGGTAAAATAATCTTTGGTGAAATGCAGGTGGTGGAAAAGTTGCCTTACTAAAATGTCTCCATTAGGAGAAATAAATTCTATATTTTAAGAAATGTGCTGCAGCATCTGATTGGGATTATAATATTCCCCTGCACACACAAAAGGCAGCCTATGAACTTCCAGGGGTATTCGCATCTACTCTTAAAGCTCCTTAAGCCATGATGCATTGCAGCATTTAAGCATTGACTGAATGGTCCAGTACTTAAGTGCTTAAGCTTCATTGCATGAACAATATTGGCAACAACTCTGATGATGAAAAATGCCTGAAATCTGAGGCATGCTAGCAGAGGCCGTGCTATAAATTGCTGGGAATAAAGCAGACATCAGATAATGTATATGTGCACTCTTGTCTTTTCTAACCTAGAGAGAAGATATAATTAAATTGATTAAAGAGATATGTGGTAAGTTTTCAACAAGCCTTCTCATTTCAATCTTATGCCTGTTTGTTCTGATCATTTCCTCCTCCCAGAAAATGATTATCGAAATATCTGCAACTCCAAGGGGAAATGAAAAGGTCGCCCAATCATTTGAGATGTCAATTTAATATTTAAAAAATCACATTTAAATAGTTTATCACCCAAAAAAGAGCCGTGAGAATTAGAACACTAACAGATGTCTGCCTTTGGCAGGCACTTTTAAATTTAGCCTACATAGCTAAGTCAAAAGGAGAAAGTGTTCTGTCAGTCCCCAAATATTAGCAGTCCTCGGTCTACAGCCCAATTGTGGCTAATCTTAGATTGTGACCTAATGGGGAGTGGCCAGGTTCTGACCTATCGGGGAGTTTGTCACTGTGGGAGTGTTCTTGTGATTCCATCTATCACTGTGAGCAGTGTGAATCTCACATTAGCAATAGATAATTTGAAAGTCTCGGTCATACTAAGGGCTCCATTAAAGCCATCAAGTAATTTAAATTGGCTCTGTTTCATCTGCAATCTTACTTCTATCCTAAGAAGAGTGTAGCTGTTAAGTCGATTCACAGCAGGCTGCAATTGTTTGCCCTTTTTAAATTAAAAAATGCACTTATCCTCATATACATCACACATCGGGAATATAGTATATAATTAAAGCAAGCCATATGGTCTATCTGAATGGATTTGGTTTGTTTTTCTTTTTTGCAGGCTGCGGTATCAAATGCAAGGAGATACCTATGGAGCTTGTGTTTGTGATTGACAGCTCCGAAAGTGTGGGCCCAGAGAATTTTGAAATAATCAAAGATTTTGTCACTGCTTTGGTAGACAGAGTAACTGTAGGGAGAAATGCCACCAGAATTGGCCTTGTCCTCTACAGCCTGGAGGTTCGGCTTGAATTTGGACTTAATAGGTACACAACTCAACAGGATGTGAAACAAGCAATCAGGAAGATGTTATATATGGGAGAAGGCACTTACACAGGCACAGCCATCCGTAAAGCAACACAGGAAGGATTTTTTGGGGCTCGAACTGGCGTGAGGAAAGTTGCCATAGTCCTCACAGATGGCCAAGCGGATAAGAGAGAAGCCGTCAAGTTGGATATTGCTGTCCGAGAGGCTCATGCAGCTAACATCGAAATGTATGCCATTGGAATTGTGAACACTTCAGACCCAACACAAGTTGAATTCTTACGGGAGCTGAATCTCATTGCATCGGACCCTGACAGAGAACATATGTACCTCATTGACGACTTTAATACTCTTCCAGGTAATCATGGCTCTTAAAAGAATTACTGGTCCCCACAGATCTTCTTCAAGCTTTTGGGTGCCTCCAGTCAAAGATTACCCTCTACATCCCTCACTAAAGGTCTTGGAACAACATAGTGGATGTAGAGCATCCATGTAGGAATGTTATGTTCATCCATAGATTTTATATCCCAAAGCTAACTTTTCTCAGGCCAAGGGTTGCATTGACCCACATTCAATGCTCTGAGGTCTGCATGTCAAAGTGGCCATGGATGAAGTGTAAAAGCATGCATAGTTGAAGAGTAATATATGGTTTTTTAAAAAAAACACCACACCACATTAATAAGGAAACAGAACAGAAAAGACTTAAGAATGAATATAGACAACACTGACATGGACCAGAAATAGAATGGATCACCCAGTCCTTCTCTTGTCCCTTTGTGACCCAGGACACAAGCAAACAGGAATGAGAAGCTGAGGTTCTCAAAGGGAGAACTCTGCTAAGACCTCTGTTGTTCTCCACTCAGGGCAAGGGGGTAGGAATTAAAGCAAGACTTTCTTATGCATTTTCCTAAAATTACACAAATAAGAATTTCATATTGTGGATCTATCTTAATAGTTTGCTGCACCAGTTAATAAATGCTTAGGGCAAAATATACCAACTTTTGTGCAAGCACAAAAACATAAAATATGATGTGCAAATTCTTGCTTTGCAGAGGGGTGGCTGCCATGCTGTTTTTATTGTGATTATTCGTATGCAGTGACGAAGCTGCATGCTCCGGCACTGGGGGCGGAGAGCAGGTGGGGGCGTGGCTGGCGCGTGCCCTGGGGGTGTAGCACATCACCTATGTGACATGCGTCCCAGGGGTGTAGTGTGCCGCCGCGGGAGGGGTGACGTGCATCCTGGGGGGTGTGGCGCCCAGCACGGTAGTGGATTGTGCGGCACATATCGGGGGGCGGCCGCGATGGTAGCACCCCCTCCTCAATGGTGCTGGGGGCGGTGCATTCTCCCCGTCCCCCGCCCCGTTCCTCCCCCAGTGTTTGTATGGTTTTTATGGGGGGGTGTTTTGTTTTTTCTTTTTTTAATGGCTATTATTATCTGTAACTGCCTTGAGTCCCATCAGAAGAAAAGGCTTACACTCAGAGCACACTCATTGAAATTTATGGGCTTTATTAACCGAAGTCCCCAAATTTCAAGGGGTTTGCTGAGTAAAACTTAGCTGGACACAGCCCATTTACTTTGACATAAACGGCTATGCTTTGGGGCTTGCCATCTGTGAAGAAAAAAATGTTCTAACAGCTATCCCAAGACTTAAGAAACAATTACTTTTTTTAAAAAAAAAAAAGTTTCAACATAGTGAAAATTGCATGAGTAATATTATTTCTTGAACAAAATGTATTTTTTTTCAACATTTGGGATTTTTAAATGGGTTTTTATTTTCTTTTGTTTCAAGCTTTGGAGTCCAAACTTGTTAACCAGTTTTGTGAAGATGAACATGGAGCCTTAATATATAATCGGATTGGAGCTGGAGGAAGCATAAATGGACCATCTATCCACTCAGTATCTTCTCGTTCTTCACAATACATATTGCACACAAACAGTAATAATGGACAGTCAGTTTTATCAAATGAATTTGAAACAACAGTGAAAGAGGATTCTATAAATCTTGGCCAGCCTTCTCAACCATTAATCCCGGTACTCATTGGCTACTGGATATTTTCTGGATTCTCTCTTTTTACTTGTAGTGATTATTATTACTTATTAAATTTATATATCACCCTTCATCCAAATTGCAGGACAGTTCACAGCTGAAAAATACAAAATCATAAGGTTTTCTTTAAAAATTAGTCCTAAAGAACTGCCTTTGCAGCTCAGTATTTTGAAACTGAATACTTATTTTCAATAAGTAGCTTAGTTAGCCATTAAGTTATTTCAATGAAGGATCTAATTCCAATGCTTTTAATTTAAAGGTAATTTTATCTAAAGCCTGCTGCAATCACCTGATTGATGCTTCATGTTTCCATAAATCAGGAAAAGACTATTTGAAAGCTGTGGAACCTACATTTTAGTCTTGAACTTGAAGCATATATGACTTTCATGTGCAAAGAACCAACACAAGTGATTCTTTGTGGACAGAAGTAAAATGAAGCAGGTCTCTATTAGGCTTCCCTGTATCACAGAACAAATATTTGTTTGTTTATCTATCTATCTATCTATCTATCTATCTATCTATCTATCTAATCTATCTAAGCTGCTGTTCCCTATAAGGTGACATGGTGGGTTACAACAATGTAAAAATAGAATATTAAAATCAGTTAAAACAATTTATGATCAGAAGAATAGGTGGAGTTCTAAAAATATATATCTCAGATATCAAAAGACGAGAGGTGCATCTTCAGCATATGACAAAACTGAACAATGAAAGTGACATGCAGCTTTGTGGGGAGGGAATTCTTCAGCTTAGGGCACAGAGAATGTCCTCTCTGGGGCCACCACTCCCTGAATTTTTGAGGGCTGTGGAGCTACCAAGAGGTTTCTCTGCTAATCATGGGTCTGTAGGGAAGGAGTTGGCCTTTCAGATATTTGGGGCCTAAGTTATTGAGGGCAGTAAATGTAAGTTCACTGGTGATAAGTCCCCGCTAAATTTTAAAATTAACAAAACTGAATTTGTTTCAGACCAAAGAATTGCACAGGTCATCTCATGAGAACTACGATGTGGAACCTGATGGTCTCTCATCTTTGTCTCCTGTTAAAGGTAATCCTTTTTGCAATCTAGTTCTTAACAGGATATGTCTCATAGGCAAAACAAAAAGAAACAAACAAACCTCACCACCCTTTCCTTAAATTCCTAGAGGGGTAGCCATTTTAGTCTGCTGCAGCAAAAATAACAAACAATATTGTGACGCTGCAGGTATTATTATGGCATAAACCTTCAGGGATTAAAATCTCCTTCATCAGCTACATGACATGTCATCCCGTCTCTTGGTTTTTTCTCTCTGTGTGTATAACATTATATTCTGCAGCAGTTACTTCAGCACTGCCATCATTGCCATCATCACCATCGTCATCACCGCCGTTGGCATCGCTAACAGCAGAGAAAACGCTCCCACCTTCTCATTCATCAGCTTCCTCCATGCCACCTACACCCAAACCAGGTCATTACATGTATCAAAGTTTTAACGCTCTTCCATTTTCCCCTATATATAATAAAAATGTAATGATGTCGTTGTGCAAACCTCATTGGAGGATTTTGCAGTGCCTCCTCGCAATCCGGGATTTGCATGAAGCGGCAGTCGGTGTGGGAAATGAAGGCAGATGTTTGAGTAAAGCAAGGGGAGAGGGAACTGCAAGGAAAATTGGGTTATTAAACAATAGCTGAAGTTGGAGTAAAGTATAAAGAAGGTACAGGTGTCTCCCCGCTTATGCGCATTCGACTTATGCGCAACTGCGCATATGCACGACGCCTGAAAGTAAATAAACCTGTTTATACTGCAAAAAGGCGTGAAGGGGGCAAAAAGAGTGGGAAAACAGCAAAAATTGTGCGGAAAGGGGGGAAATGGCCATCCCATGAGCCTTTGTAATTGCAATCCCATGAGTCTTTGCACCGATCTTTGAGGCCTGTGGAGAGTTGGGGTTTGGAGGGAGGTTTGGAGGGAGCAATTGTAGTGGAGTTCAGTGGATTTTTGTGGGTTTCCAGAGGTTTAGAGGGTGATGACAGGATTTTTATATGTGATTTCACATATACACGTGGTGCCCAGGAACGCCACTTTCACATAAGTGGGGGAGACGCCTGTCCTGTGGGATATTTGAGGGCTCCACATCTTTTATCTCTCTCACATGAGGCAGCTGAGAAAATGAGCAGGTTTGAATATAGGAAGGGATTGACACAGAAAAGGGGTGGGTGGGTGTGTTTTAATAAGGGTAGAGAAAAATTGAGAGGAAAAGTTTTAAACAATAGTAGAGATGTGAGTAAAGCAAGACTGGAGAAATACTGAAGAGAAGAAGAAACTCTATCCATTTATCCATCCATCATGTTGGGGGGGGGGTAGCGTATATCGGCACTACCTTCAAAATTTAACTTCTAACATGGTAAATGTTTGATTAAATTGGAACTTTATTGCCACAATTACTTTTGTAAAGCACTATAATGAGAATAATTATATTTTGTTTTTTTGTTTTTGTTTTAAAGAAAATCTCTTGAGCCCTCCACAATGTAAATTAAGATTAGATCAAGGACCATGCCGTGTGTATATTATAAAATGGTATTATGATAAGCAAGCCAATTCTTGTGCTCAGTTTTGGTACGGTGGCTGCGATGGAAATGCTAACCGCTTTGATATTGAGGAAGACTGTAAAAAGACCTGCGTATTTTCCTCTTGAGGTAGGAACCAACAAGGCTTTTCTACAGACTCTTGTAGTTCTGGAAAGAGCCCGTGCTGACACTGCCCCAATATTTCAAAGAATGCTGCTTTCTTTTGCATGCTTATGAGTGAGTAAGCCTCAGTGAACAAACTGGAATTTACTTATGAATAGACTTGTCTAGGATCACACTTTCAAGGGCTTCGTGATCGTGGAGAGGTACTTGTGTGTCCTTTCACTCTCACCCAAGATCAGAGCTTCAGAAATAAAATATGAAAAATCAAGGTTGCGCATGAAAAAGTAATTCTCAACATAATACAGGTTGTGTGACCTGTGCCACACACTGTCAATACCATACTGTTAGTAGTCCCACTGGTTTGTGGGCTTAAACCTGATGTTCTCAAACTGCATGGGGGGGACCCCCTCCCCCCCAAAAAAAATCAGCTGCAAAATATTTGTAAGAGGGTGGAGGAAGGTTGTGACTTAGACCTAGCCAGAAGACAAGCAGCAGCTGGGGATCACTGTGTCTCAGGGGGTCTTCTCTTGTTTCCCTCCCTCTATGAGTTCCAATAATCTGCTAGAGGAAGAAGCTATTCTGCCACGTCCTCTTAGAATAGATCAATGCCTTGAGCATCCTGAAGCTGCGTTGTTTACTTCTTCCAATCTTGTCCCACACATCTGCCTGGATAAATAGCTCTTTCACTTTCCTATTTACCAGATTCTCCAAGCAAGGGAGAAATCCTAACTCCCTACCCTCTAGCAAAGAAGAGAACCACAGTCTGCTGTGTACCCACCATACATTTAAAGCACAGCCCCACCAAAGAATCCTGGGAACAAATCCTGGCTACAGTTCCTAGCACTGTTAACAAACTACAGATCCCAGGATTCTTGGAGAGGATGTGCTTTAGATGTATGATGTGTACACAGAATATTTTCAAATCTAATGTAAATGATGCTCTGATAGGCAACTTGGTTACACTGGGAAAACAGTATAACTGGAAATTGTGAAACAAGTTCTAGATACAACACTCGGATTTAATTTTGCTTTAATAGAGAAATTCCTATTTATCAGTACAAATTATATAACTTGTCCTATTTTACAGATGGCTGAAGGATATTAACAGAGACGCTCACCGAGCAGAATTCAACAGAAAAGATCGTTAGCCAAGAGAGGGGAGATTTTGTGCAAATGTATTAAGATCTTTTTGTATTTTGTACTTGATTAACAAGAGGAAAGATGACCGGTATCCTCAAACCACTTACTCCACTGTAGTCCTACTGAAGTCAATGGAGCAGTCTATCTTCTATTTCCGAAACAGAGCTTACATGCAGGTGCAATGTTAAGACACATACTGAGGCCACACATACGTTCGGATTGTATCATCACACTGCTCAGCTGACAGCAAGGCCTTGTGTCATGGGAATGGGAAGGAAAACAGCCTTTAAATCTGCTTCAAATGGTTGGATTTAGAGCTGATTTAGGTGGTTTGGCGGGCCAACAAGGGGGGGAGGGGAGATTTCTGAAAGCTGTTTTCTTTTCTGTTCTACTCACAGAAACCATATCATTGGATAACACCCTTCACATCTGAAACAATCGTGCATGCTTTGTAGATTGTAAAACATTAACAAAACAAAAATAAACGTTGTATCTTATATTGTGAATAGAAACTTCCCCATACTGAGGCTGATTTTACCCTGCCCCCTGCCACGTTCGCTTTTAATTTAGGAGCTCAGCCGGGGCAATAAATAACCAGGAAACAATGGGGAGGAGTGATTTGCCAATTCAAAAGGGTCTCATTTAACTCATGGTAGAAAGATGATGTTAAGAACCCTGTTGTTTCCTGGTAATATGTAGTTTCACCCCTGGGAATCTAGAAAGCTATATGGTACTATGTTTGCCAGGAAATGTTATGAATTCCTGTATGAGGGCTCTTTATAGGACTTTCCCAAGAGCTAGCAGCCTCCAAGAACCTAATAGGGCCAGCAAAACTATAACCCATAGTTACCCCTTTTCTTATACACACATCAAATTCTCGCTCCACAATTTTCAGTTTGCCTGAATAAATGAGGATTTCTATCTGTTGGAATCTGCAGGTAAATGTTACTCAGGGGTAGAAATTTGATACTTCTTTAAGGCTGCAACCCTATGCACAATTATTTGCAATTAACCCCAAAATGGAAGCGTACTTCTGAGAAAGGAGTATTGCACAGGTTAGGGTTGCACAAGTTAATCCTAAAAACATTATTTTACACTAACATACTCCTTGGTCATTTACATCACTTGATAAACTAGTTGGTTCCAGCTCATGCATATAGCAGCTGCTGCTGAAAGTGAATATTGACAGAAGGCAGCATGGCAAAATTACCTGTAAAGCTACATTAAATGTATCCAAATAAATTGTATATTAATATGGCTCAGTCCTAAAACTTGCTGAGCCAAAATATAAGAGATTAGAATGTGGGCATCAAACACTATGCCATGCTAGTTTCACAAAACTACTGCTTGCTCAGTAGAATACTGGCACTGCAGGTAGATACATCAGTGCTGTATACATAGGCGCCGACTCCATGGGGCCTGAGGGGGCCCGAGCCCCCTCAAAAATTCGTTTGGGGGGGCTCCGCCCCCCAATAATCTCAGGCGCCCCTCCAGCAGAGCGCCACCGCCGCCCCTCCCCCAGCCCAAAATGCACAGGGTCGGGCTGCATGCCTCCTGCCCTCCCTCCCGAGCAAAAGCTCCACCCAATTTCCTTCGGAGCTGATTAATAGGCGCAGCACGCTCTCCCCTATTCGCTCACGAGGAGGCGGCGCCACTTTATCTGCATATTCATGAGCTTATTTATTATTCATGAGCTTTCCCGGCCCCCCCCCAATATTTTTTATAAGTCCGCGCCCCTGGCTGTATACATGTTTCAAAGTGGGTTGTTAATTTGTTACCTCTGTCAGCATATGCCCATAAATATCTGCATTCCAGATTTTTTGTTTCCAGCATACATTTATCAGCATTAAACGTGCAAGAGGTACTTTATGCATAAAATATACTAAAATACTTTTTGCACTAAGTGTATTTCTGTGCCACTAGAAAAATCTGAGAAATCTGCAAAACTAACATCTCATCTCACTGTGTTTATTAAAAGTCACTGTGTCTTTTAATCACTTCATATGAGGAAGATATTTAGAACTGAATGTTTGCTTTTGTGAAAAATGTAACCAAGAATAAATAATAATCTTCTTTCAAAATAGATTTATATACAGGCTGTAGTCTCTGTCCAATTCATAAGTTTATTTGGATCTTTCAAGTGCCTTGTGGATTTAATGTTAATTTTGAAATCTATGCATGCTTACTTAAGAGAAAGTCTTTTTGAAGTCTGTGGGATTTCTGAGCAACCACACACGTGGTTAACAAAAATCTTAACTTTAGACACATTGTACATTATTTAAAAATATTGCAGTTGCTGGCATCTCAAACTTGTATTTAATATGCATGCACACCTTTCCACCAACTAACAGAATACCTGTTGTCACAATAATAGTATTTAGTGGTATTTCATGGCAATAATAATTTCTGAAAGCCTAGACATTTTTAATTTTATTTAACACATTTAATACCCTGCCTTTCCTCAAGTAGCCCAAGGGTGCTGAAAACGTGTTTAAATAATTATTTTAAAAAAACAACTTGACATTTATTTTTTTAAAAAAACCGCCAAACATTAAAAGAAAAAGAAGAAAAATGCAATTACCCTATAAAAACATAAGGAAAACATTTTAAATCATTTCAATAAAGGAATGTTCATTTAGGGACCACCAGAATCCTTCCTATAAGTAAGGTTTTGACCATCTTTCGGCTGGCTGT
This sequence comes from Podarcis bocagei, assembly GCF_964188305.1. Lineage (NCBI taxonomy): Eukaryota > Metazoa > Chordata > Lepidosauria > Squamata > Lacertidae > Podarcis > Podarcis bocagei. The sequence continues at coordinate 114,485,007 of NC_138125.1, forward strand.
TGGGAGATACAGCCCGAAAGGGGCGTCATCCCTAGTCCCAGCCAGGCAAATTTTCTGAGGAGGTTTTTAAATCTTGTTAGAAAACAACGCGCACAAATCCCACCGACTGGGCTCGATGGAACGTTTATTATTGATACCCCGCCTTTCCTCCAGGGAACTCCAGGCGGAATACCACTATTGCTCTCCCCACTTTTCTCCTTGCAAGAGCCCTGGGAGGTTGACTCGGCCGCCTGGCATTCTTAGGGGCCCAGGAAACCAGTTTGCTATATGCACCCTGCAGGCGCGCCTTGGCATCCCTAATTTGATCCGCCAAGCGTCGTTAACGAGAGCGCGGATCGCCTGCAGCACAAAAGCACGCACAGCCCTAGAAGCCCGGAGCATGCGCACAACAGGCTTCTTCGCGCGCCGCGCCGAGGAAGTTTGTCCCCATCCGGCGCCCGTCGGGGAGTTGCCAAGGAACGGCGCACGGACGCCGAGACGGGGCCCGGCGGTCACCATGGCGGCCACGGCGGACTCGCTGTGGGAGGACAGGGACGTCCGTTTCGACATCACCTCTCAGTGAGTGTTCTCGCGCGAACGGGGGCTCCCTTTCTCGCTGTGTCCCCCGCGCGGGCGGCCCAGTCGCGACAGGGAGTTCGCGACCCCGGCCTCGCTAAGTAGCCGTTGGCAAAGCGGCCGCTTCTTCCGGGCCTCGCGAGCCCGAGAGCGGAGAGCGCCGTTTCCTTCAAGCCTGTCAGCGCCATCTTGCGGGCGCCGAGGGTTCCGCCCTCGCCGTTAAAAATAAAACTCGGGATTCGCACACGCGTCTTTGGTTCCCTACGTTCTCTAGGGCGCGGCTCTTCTCGGGGCTCTTTTATTTCTTAAACGGGCTTCCTCAGGTCCCTGGACGCCAACGGCCTCTCCGCTCCTGAACACAAAAAAGTCGCGCTTGATATATGATTATATTATTATCTCAATATCAATATTATTTATTGAATTTATATACTTTCCCTACACCTTTAAAGCCCGTCCGAAGCATATTTGTTCCTCCCTAAAAGAATTATGGCGTCGTACTTTTCAGGAATTGCTGGGAATTGTAACTCTGTGAGTCTTAAAATTTACAGCGCCCAGGATTCTTTTGAAGGGGGGAGATGTGCTTAAAATGCGGTTTGTACGCAGCCTCCGGATTAGATCTGCGGGTTAGCTCTTCTCTCGTTCACACAACCACTGTCTCTCAGGCCCAGCCTACCTCACAGGGTTATTGTGAGGATGAGTGGGGCTGGGGGAGGGATTCGTTGGAAGAAGAAAGGGATAAAGAAGTGAAATCAAACTGGATAAACGGTCAAGGACAGTTATTAACTCTTTTCTTTGTATGGTCGTAATTTTTCGGAACGTATTTTGTATAGCCAACCATCTAGCTATAGATGGTTTTATTTATTCCTTCGCTGTGGCTTGTGGCTGACGCAAATGAAGATTTTTTTTAAAAAAACTGGATAAAGTGTAGCCTGTCGTTTTTTAAATTGATAATTGGTCAAATTGACAATCTAAACTGCAGCAATATCTCTTTCCATGGCTGATACTTAAGGAGAAAAAGGTGCCTCCGGCCTGGACAGAGCAGACAAGTACGTGATTTTAGACTTGTTTATACAGGTTATACTTTATACAAACTGTTTCACCAGGTCTGTAAATATGTACCATGTGCCTGTTGATGCAAGATGGCGTGAATTCGCTGCCATGAGATGTAGTGATGACTATAAGTGTTGGGACAAATTCATAGAGGATAAAAGAGTGGCTATGCTGGTCATGCTGGCTAGGAACTGACCATTGCTACTTGCCCAATGTGACCAATTGCAACTTCGTAAATAAGTCCAGAAAAAAATGCTAGCTTGCTGGGGGCAAGGAGATTGACTGAGGAAGGATAGAGAGCCCTACCCTCCTCCAGCAGCCCCTCTGTATATCTGTGATGGGCATGAAGGAGGGGTTTTTCCATCCTCTGCCAGCTTGCTTGGTTTCTGGCCTGTGCCTAGAGAAGGGACTGAGCACTTGGGCTGCTCATTCACCTTCATGGTATTCTGTGCACACACCTGTGTGTGATTCCTTGTCACTGGTGGCTACCAATGGATTATTTAAAAAACAAGATGGATTAATAGCACTTTAAAAAAATAAAAAGACAAACTTGTTTCTTTCAGAATGGAAACATCACACATTCCTCCATGCAGGGAAGTACTTTGATTGGAATCTACAGTTAAAACATTTGATTAACATTTTCAGTACTCATGGGAAGTAATGCAAAAAGCAGATAGGTGAATGTCATTGCACAACTCTGCCATTTCAATTAGTGTTTCATTTGGAAAGATGACTCTCTTTGGTTAGGGAGAAGACAAGTTTATTCCAAAGTCATTATAGATCTTGGATTTGTGTATGTGCATGGTGAGCATTATGGTCCCAAAATGTTTCATTGGGATATTACTGGTTTACCTAAATAAAAGAAAACCAAGTGCTGAAGCAGCAACTTAACATGCAATATTGTTATAGGCAAATGAAAATGAGACCAGGAGAAGTTCTCATTGACTGTTTGGATCCTATTGAAGATACCAAAGGAAACAATGGAGAGAAAGGTACAACATCTGGTTTCTATTGACCCTTTCTCCCTCTTTCTCAAGTGCTACCAGCACTCTATTCCAAGCTAAAAGTTTGCAGGTTCTTGTCAGGCAGTTTTTTGGAGGGTTATTTCCCACCTTCCACCCAGCGTTATTTTATTGTTTCACAAATGTGTGTTCTTCTGCATGCCTGGGGGATTCCCAACATATGTAGAAGCCATGACCTTATTTTTGGATTGCAGCATTTTGCTTCCCAAGTGATTGGCACTGGGCCACCTGAGTTTGCTATTATTAGAGATTACGATGATGTGTCAGTGCAGATGTCCAAGATCGCCATGTGTATTTATTTATTAATTATAAATATTTATAACTTGCCTTTATATCCCTTCCTTGTGATTTATGTAGTATCAGCTCCCTTTTGTCCCCTCCTGCAGATCTTAGATAGTATGTAGGTCCTGAAAGATTTTGACTTGGTTGCGGTAGTTTGCTTGCCCAATCTCTTTTTCTAATATAGTTGCAGTTCACTCATTTCTGCTTATTTTCTTGTACAGCAGATTTTAATGGGTTATTATTCTTGGAATTCTGCATAGGAAAATAGGAATCTGCCTTATACTGGCTCAGACCATTAGCCTATTGAGCATTGGCCTATTGCTGTTTACGGTAACTGGCTCTCTAACGTTTCAGTCAGGGTTCTCTCCCAGTGCTACCTGGAGTTGCTGGGAGTTGAACTTGGGACCTTCCAGATGCAAAGGAGGTGTTCTACCACTGAGCAATGACCCTACCCCAAATAGTAAACTCATTCTCTGAGTGGGAATCTTTATGTAGTCAAAATATCACCATCCATGCACAAGAGGTATCAGTAGGCTTGTGGAGATTGTTAGATTTGCAGTAGTACAAAAGCGTCACAAACTGAGCAAGCCAAGTGACCACAGAATCAAAAGCTGGCTCTTTGGGAGAAAAAAACCAAAAATGTGGTGGGGCTGGAATGGAGTATATTAAAGAAGGTCATGGCTGGCTGAAACCCAGGACAGGAGTGCTTCACGTTTTGTTGCACATCCCACTTGTTTGTTATATATATATATATATGACATTAATAAGTGGATGGGGGATACTGGGTGTAGAAGATCCTGACCCGAGTACATAGTATTAAGTAGGATAGCCTTTGAGTTTTCTGGCTGCCTAGTATTAGAATAATTTTGCGATAAATTATCTGGTGATCCCCCCCTTTTTTAAATTTCCAGGCAGACTTTTGGTAACAAACTTGAGAATTATTTGGCACTCCATTGTATTGCCTAGAGTCAACCTCTGTAAGTATCCCTTCCTTTGTTTCTATACCATTAAAAAAAATAACTGGTCAATCAAAAGCTTTTCTTCTTTACCTGGTACTGCTGCTGTTTCAAAGAGAGACATTTACATCCCAGTGTTAAGTGCATATGCTTGAAAGTAAGTCCCAATAGTTTCAGAGCTGTGAAACACCATTAGGATCAGAGTGGAAGGCTCTGGTTTTACTGTAACCTTCATCACTCTATTAACGTTATGTATACTATCTTTGTATTAGTACTTAGAATTGACATAATTATTCCCGTGTAAACAATGCATTGGTAAATGTTCTCAAAACATTCTGGAAAATACTGAAAATTCTAACTCTCCTTAGGTATATCTGGCATTCTTGAAAATAAGAAAGCCTTGCAGACTTTGCATTGTCCCTTACCAACTCACACTGCAATTGTCTATTTTCTTTGTGGGGAGCACACAGTGTTTCATACTTCCTAAGGTCACTTCATATAAAAAGCGTTGTGATTCAGCATATGACTCATCACACTACTAACTTTAAATGTTGGACAACTTTCAGACTGATACAATATTAAAAAATTATAAATAAGGATGACATACTGTGGCCAGTCTCCTTTCAGGTCCAGTGTGCTGGCAACCAGAAACTTGGTTTGCCCTTTACTGGGTTATAAAACTAGGTGGGCAGAAATTTTTCAGGCTGTTCTTATTTGTTCATGCTCTTTATCAAGGGCATGTCAGCTTAGCTCTTAAGCTGTTTTTCCACAGTATATCTAGTCTAGTAAGATACAGTTACCTGGTAACAAATAGTATTCTTCAAAGTGATGTTAATTCTGTTCATATAAATAGCATTTGTGGTAGCTTAGCTTTTTGTAAACATGTAGTTAATTGTGGACAAATGTGGGTTGGGACCTGAGACCATGGATAGACTTAGCTTGGGGGGGGGTAGGTCTGCACCATACATCTCTTATATAAGAAAACTCTGACACCAGGATTAACTATCCTCTGGCAGCAGCCACTACATCAAGCTTCAAGAAGTCCACTCTTAACAGTGTGCTCAGATACTTTGGCACTTCTTCTTCTTGAACTTTTCCACTGCCGACTGGTCATTGAAAGGACTTGAAACTAAGCTCTTGCACCTGAGATTGCTTATTTTTTCCTCCTTCCTGATCTATTTTCTTTTTGTGTCATGTCTTTTTGGATTGTTACCCTGAGGGAAGGAACTGTCTTTGTATGTGTGTTTGTGTGTGTGTTGTAAGGTTTTTCAATTGAAAAGTAAAATAAAAGTTTTGGAGATAAACAACTATGCACGTGTCTTCTCAAAAGCAAGCAATGCTGTGGGGTTCCTGGAAAATTTCTTACGCCCTACAGCAGGGTGACCCAACTTTGCTTTCCAATTGGGTCCAAAGAGTACTTTGACATAGAATCTGCAGGCTCCACACTGCCTTGTTGCACCCAGGGGAATAGGAGCGAGGCCAAAATTTTATGTCCCCTGGCTTTGGGAAGGCAGCACAAGGACTGTGGGGGGCCCATCGAATGTTGCTGAGGGCCACCAAAAAGGCATTGAGGGCCACGTGTGCCCCTTGGGCCACGTGTTGGACCACCCTGCCCTAGACAGTGATTAGCCTGCTTTTTTTACTTGTATTTAGTAAACAAAAACAAAAAATACTGAAGGTGCCAAACTTGGCTAAAACTGTTTTGGCATCTGTTCATTGTTACTATGAAACAGAAAATGTTCCATGGAAAAATAAGCACTGGAAAAATTGCAGCCTCTGGTTATTGGAAGCAAGTCTCATTAGACTGCAGTGGTATAAACAATTACCTGGGAGTAGGTTTAGTTTAATTTAGTCGGGTTTACCTGTGAATCAATTTACTATTATAGTAGCAGCACGTATTCCTGCAACTACAGTTAGTACATAGCTGTCACACAGTGATTTCATTGGGAGGAATTCAATTTAATGGTGGGCTCTTCTGATCATTCCTTCAGAGCAAGCATCTCTGCTTGCCAGATTGAAATACCTCCCTCTCCTTCCCCTTTGTGCTGTTCTGAGATTTCTCCTGATCCTCCAGAGCAGATTTGGGGGAGGTGGGGTGGAGAGGGAGGAAGACCTGTTGTTCTAGCGGGAACCCTTGTATTGGAATCAACTAGCACACCGGGTTAAGTTTAATTTGGGCAATTTTCTATTCCAGACAACAATATATACCAGACAGATATCTGGAGATATTAAATGACATCTTTAACAATACTGTTTTTGTTTTCCCTGATTCCTTAGCTGTTGGCTACAATTGTTTTGTAAGCACAACAACAAGAACTGCTAACTCGGTGAGTTTACGAAACAAATTTTGAATTAGAGCGTATTTTGAAATATATAACGTGCTCTCGTCAAATGACATGATTTTCCAGTTCTTCTAAAAAACATTTAATTGTCAGCAAGTCTTATGCATTTCAAAAGCAACAAAAAGCCTTGTGACACCTTAAGGGCTAATGACTTTATTATGGTATAAACCTTTGGACAAAAGTCTACTTCATTAGCTCCTTCATCGCCAGCTAAGTTGGCAGAATGTGTGTAGAGAGAGAAAATGTGTAAGCAGTAAAGTCGGAGAGAAATGAAATGCAGAAAAATACAGACTACAACATTTAAAGCTTAGGGGTTGTATTCAGCTAAGTCATATTCAGAGTGACCAGTTGATTTCAGTGGGTGTCCCCTGAATTTGACTTAGATAGATACAACTATGTCTACAAAATAAGTATATGCAGAATAAGTAAAGTGAACATTCACAAAGTAGTGTTGAGTGTAACATAGATATCCTGGCACTGGTAAGTTAATTAATACTTGTAGTGGTAAAAGACAAGCAGTTCCAAACAAACCCCAATTAATTACTTAATTAATACTAGTAGTGGTATAAAAACCCTTTAATCTCGATTAGGGTAATAAATTCCTGAATCTAATAAAGTGGACTCTACTATGCAAAAGCTTGTAGCAATTGATTAGTTTTTAAAGTGTGAGAAGACACTTTTGCTGCAACAGACTAACATGGCTACCACCCTGGAAATTGTTACTGGTTTCCGATTATACTGAGAATACATAAACATTAAGATTGTTAATTTCTTTTGGAAACTGCAGTACTAATATACTAAATCTTATAAATCTTTTCTCTTACAGAAATTAAGAGGCCAGACAGAAGCACTTTATATACTAACCAAATGTAACAATACACGTTTTGAATTCATATTTACAAATGTGGTTCCTGGAAGCCCCAGACTTTTTGCCTCTGTTATTGCTGTGCACAGGTACTTGAGCTTTTTTTATTTTAAAAAGTGTTAGTCTTGCACAGAAGCAGGAAATGCTTGCTGAAGCACAATCCTAATGAAGTTAGTTGGTTTAGTTGCATATGCCATATAATCAATAAATTTTAGAATGAAAGTTTTGCATATATTTTGTTCAGTGAGGAAATGGTAATGATTTGGGATTGGCATGCATATGTATGCAAATACACAGAGCAACCCTTATATTTCAAGATAAGAATATTCTCAGGATGGGCAGATAAATGGCTTTTTAGGATAAAGGATCTTATTGAGGAAGGGCATCCCATTGTGGAGGTTTCCCTTCAAGCTAAACTCAAGAATCTCTGGCATAATTACTTCCATGTTGCTCAAGTTAGAGGAGGCAAATTGGTTAGGTGAGGAGTATAAATATTTCTCCCCCATTTTTATCATTGTTTGAAACCGTGTTTTATTATTCCTAGAGCTTATGAAACTTCAAAAATGTACCGTGAGCTTAAGCTGAGATGTGCATTAATTCAAAACAAGCAGTTGAGATTGTTACCCAAAGAACAAGTATATGACAAAATAAATGGTGTCTGGAATTTATCTAGTGATCAGGTACAGTGTGATATATTCATAAACTGAAATTAATAATGTGATTTTTTTAAAGCCTTTCCTGCAAAATCTGTCAAAGAAGTTCTGTAACCACCTTGTAAAACCGACTACTTGAAAAATACATGGCATTGAGGTTCAGCAGAATATTCTTAGCTCTTTAATATTTATGTGCAAGTTCTGTCATATTACTTGAATTTCATAAGGCTGTTTCCCGAGAACCGTGAGTGGAAGTGAGGAGACTGGGTTCTGCCCAGTTTCAATCAGTCCACCCATCTTCCAGAGTTCTCTGTATCCCACCCCACCCCATTTCAGAGGGTCCCTGTTCCTGAGGGGAAACATTTAAAAGGCCACTGCAGAAGGTGGGAAGGTCACTTCCACAAGTTTCCTTTGTCTTGCATTTCTCAAGATGCAACCCATATTCATTTGGCATGTGAAACAGAGTGACTATTTTAGTGTGTGAAAATAGACAGAAAAGCAATATTGCAGAGCAAAAAGTTATTTTTGTATACTGCTATTTTAACTTTGGCATATGTTTCTTGCATGCCATTGAACTCAAACGGTATATTATTTTGAGTCCTGTAGATGCAATGGAAAGCTTCTTATACTGTACTATGGTTCAACCCTGGTTTGCTGCAGTAAGGGTTTCACCAATGGATATTGTATTTAAATGTGAGTTTTAGTAAATAAAAAACGTGATTCTCTTTACATTTTAAATACAGAGGGACCTAATATAGTGTTATAGAAGACTAGTACCAACTAATTATAATTTTTCTCTTTCCTAGGGAAATCTGGGTACCTTTTTTGTTACAAATGTAAGAGTAGTTTGGCATGCTAATATGAATGACAGCTTTAATGTCAGTATCCCATATCTACAAATTGTAAGTACAATAACAGCACAATATTTTTGCCTAAATATTAATATGGGTTACCTTATTTTAATTGTTGTATATATAATTTTCAAAGAAATACTATGGAATTTTTGGCAAGTGTCAATGGATATTAATATATACTTGACCAAGCTGATAAATCTTAGAAGTACATAGAGTCAGCCTGCAACTTGCATGGGGGGTTACATTTCAGGGATTGTGCCTAAAGCCAAAATTGTGTATGATCAAAACACATAGGGTTCAATGGCGGGTGGGATTGCCAAAGTCTCTTTTTCCCAGATGCCCACCCCCTTTTTAGTTTTAATTTTTAAATTTGCAAAGCACATAGAGCTGAATGTGCACAAGTTAAATGTGCATAAGTTGTGGGTTTACAGTATGTATTTCCTCTGGTGGTTGAAATGAATAGTGTTTTAGCTGGATGATGGTGGAAGGGGTACATTGTCTTTGGTGTTAGAGACTTATCCTGGATAAGTTTGCTGTGACATGCATTATCTAATATTTCCTTATCAGGCAGTCCTTATGCAGAAATACACTGATGGACAAAACTTTGTGTTTGGTCAGCTTTTAGGCTCATAGAGAGAAAATGGAGGATATTCCACCTCCAAAATCTATAGTCAGATTCACATACGTCTTTGCATCAGGCCAATAGCATTTCCTCTGTACTGAGGAATTCAGCTCATAGCTCACACTCTTTACCACTATGGTGCACTAGTTTTTTTAAACATTGGTCAGTTTATATTGTTTCCATGGTATTTCGCCAGTGCTTCTAGCTGAGCATTATAGTTGTTTTTTGTCAGAGGCATATGAACAGAATTCTTATCAAAGTTTCCAGATAAGATATTTTCCAACTTTTCAATGTTCTCAGTGTTCTTCTCCACTAAAAATTCATGTGCGTTTATAATTACAAGTGACTGGAAAGAGAGTAATTTATGGAGTCAGTGTCAGTAATTTCAGTTAATTCTATTAAGGAGTCATATTTCAGTCATTCTTTTTAACAGACAATTTTTGTTTGTTTTTTCTTTTCAACCAGCGTTCAGTAAAGATCAGAGACTCAAAATTTGGCTTGGCACTTGTCATTGAGAGTTCTCAGGCGGTAAGAACTCAGTATATTGTACTTCCTTCAGTTTTTTAATCATTCCATACAAAACTTCATTAAGACATTTCTAAAACATCTTCATTCAAGCACCTATACTTGGTGGTATTTATTCCTGAGGAAGTTGCTGCTTTGATTAGGATGTCATGGTAGTATGATCTTTTCAATCTGTAGAGCTTAGTTATGAGTTCACAGAATAATGACTATGATAAATGAGCACCAGGTGACTAATCAAATCTCTGAATGAGACACCAGCATATCAGCTTGGTCACTTGCTATTTTTGAGTGCTGTGCCCCTGTAAAAGTTTAGAGTCTTGAAATGATTTGCTCCTTAGTAGTTCTTGGGAGTAGAACTGTTTGTGAATAAATAGATTCAGAAACGCAATTATGAATGTGTCATTGCTGATTACTTTCCACATGGCACAGTTGAGATTAGTACTTAAAAATAGCTTTCAACCTGGAATTGTTCCGTTATTTTTGTAACACTATATTTACAATTATAGCCATTCATAAAAATATGGTGACTAATAATGAACATGTAACGCACTGCAAAGCCCCGCTAATTGCTATATTTATTTAATATACATGTTGTATTGCTTCAATATATCTGAATGGTTTAAATACTTGAGCATGATTGATAATGCTTTGCCTCATCTTCCTAATAAAACTGTGGCTTATCGTTGATACAGTGTAACATTTTGTGGCACAATTTCAGCCAAAAGGGTTTTACTGAATTTGGGTCATCATACTGTGGGATAACAATTGGATATGTTTTGTTTCAACATATACTCTCTTATAGACTGGTGGTTATGTGCTTGGATTTAAGATTGACCCAGTGGAAAAACTAGAGGGAACAGCAAAAGAAATAAAATCATTGCATCAAGTCTTTTCAGTTAATCCTATATTTGGCGTAGATTACGAAATGGAAGAAAAGGTATTCCTATTTTAAAAATACGATTTATAGAAATTAAACTAGCTACTATTTACTTAACAAGGTTTACTTAACAAGATTTAAAGATTAGATTTTAAATCTTTCATTTATTAATTTTCAGCCTCAGCAGCTAGAAGATCTGACTGTGGAACAAATACAGGATGATGTAGAGATTGAGGCAGATGAGCAGACAGATGCTTTTGTGGTAAGGTTCTACAGAAAAATAATAATCCTCTGTTGATTTACCTCAAATTATCTAGTCCTGTGCATACTTTGACCCCCCCTGAACTCTGTGACGCAATTCACACATCACCATAAATCACAGTTAATGGCTTACTGTAAATGCTGCCTGATCACTTCCACTTCACTCCTGCTCTAGTGTGTATGGGATGATCAAGCGGCAAAGCTTGGCTTCTCTCCCTGACAAACCATAATTGACAAGCCAAGAAAAAACCATGATCCCCATTTCAGATATCACGGTAAACCTTGTGGCTTGATCCTCCCACTTGCATTATGGGAGAGAGACGTGGAAGTGATTGGACAGCATTTATGATAAGCCGTGACTTACCGTATTTTTCGCCCTATAAGACGCACTTTTTCCCCTCCAAAAATGAAGGGGAAATGTGGGTGCGTCTTATGGGGCGAATGCAGGCTTTCGCTGAAGCCTGGAGAGCGAGAGCGGTAGGTGCGCACCGACCCCTCTCGCTCTCCAGGCTTCGCGGACCTCTCCTCAAGCAGCGGGAACGTTCCCACTGCTTGGGGAGAGTTGCCGGCATCCCAAAGCCTGCAAGCGCTGATCCCAGCACGCGCAGGCTTCGCGGATCTCTCCCCAAGCAGCGGGAACGTTCCCACTGCTTGGGGAGAGTTGCAGGCATCCCGAAGCCTGCCCGCGCTGATCCCAGCACGTGCAGGCTTCGCGGATCTCTCCCCAAGCAGCGGGAACGTTCCCACTGCTTGGGGAGAGTTGCCGGCATCCCGAAGCCTGCAAGCGCTGATCCCAGCACGTGCAGGCTTCGCGGATCTCTCCCCAAGCAGCGGGAACGTTCCCACTGCTTGGGGAGAGTTGCAGGCATCCCGAAGCCTGCGCGCGCTGATCCCAGCACGCGCAGGCTTCGCGGATCTCTCCCCAAGCAGCGGGAACGTTCCCACTGCTTGGGGAGAGTTGCAGGCATCCCGAAGCATGCGCGCGCTGATCCCAGCACGCGCAGGCTTCGCGGATCTCTCCCCAAGCAGCGGGAACGTTCCCACTGCTTGGGGAGAGTTGCAGGCATCCCGAAGCCTGCAAGCGCTGATCCCAGCACGCGCAGGCTTCGCGGATCTCTCCCCAAGCAGCGGGAACGTTCCCACTGCTTGGGGAGAGTTGCAGGCATCCCGAAGCCTGCCCGCGCTGATCCCAGCACGTGCAGGCTTCGCGGATCTCTCCCCAAGCAGCGGGAACGTTCCCACTGCTTGGGGAGAGTTGCAGGCATCCCGAAGCCTGCAAGTGCTGATCCCAGCACGTGCAGGCTTCGCGGATCTCTCCTCAAGCAGCGGGAACCACCGCTGGGCTCCCACGGCTTGCAGAGAGCTGCCTGTTTGGGGGCTGGGGTCGGGGGAAGCTCGGGCTGCCCCAGCCCCGCGCCTGGGGGGGAAATAATTTTTTCCCTTTATTTCCCCCCCAAAAAACTAGGTGCGTCTTATGGGCCGGAGCGTCTTATGGGGCGCAAAATACGGTATGGCTTACTGTGACTGGCCCAGCATAGCTTCCTTCTGACCTACAGGGTCAGGGTGCGCATCGCTTAATGTTTCTGATCCTATGGGAAGATTACAAAGCTTTGTGGAATGCATCCAAATATGCCTAGTGCAAGCACAGAGGGACTTCTGCTTGTGAAAGGCAGCCCCACCAAATTGGTTCCTGTGCTTCCAAAGCCCCTGTACTCAATCCCACATTGGAGGAAGGGAAAGGAGAATGTTATCCGCTTTGAGACTCCTTCGGGTAGTGATAAAGCAGGATATCAAATCTAAACTCCTCCTCTTCTTCATTCAGAGGGTCCCTTGACACTTGGGAGCAGGTGGTTTTTGGGTAATGGAGGACTAGAGCGGGGTGGGTGGGTGGGGGGAATGGCCAGGAAAGCCCCACTGCATTGAGTTCCATTCATCTCTGTGTCCAACCCTATATTTCACAGAGAAATTCTTGGTCGTGAAGAATGGAAGACTACCTGCAGTAGGTTATATCTTGCTCACCTGCATGTTTCATACTCATTTGAGTTTGTGATTAAACAGAGTGCCTCCATTTCAGCTGGCAATCCCTTTGAAGCTATGCTGTTCTTGTGGTCCAGCTGCATGAAGTGATAAGAATACACATGATTATTTTTTGCCCTGTAAAAGACAAACAAAATAAAACTTCTGAGGTCCTTTAAAAGTCACCTTAATTCCAGAGACCCTTGGGAGCAGGAAGGGGAAATCCTGTAGCACAGGCAGAAGTCCCTTGCACAGTATAGTGAGCACCTGTGACAATACATCTATTACAATCACACTGGATTTTTCAAAGATCAAAATGCTATCACATATCTTCTACCTCTTCAGTATGCCTTCAAATATCTGGTGAGTTGCTAAGCACCTTTGGGTTCCTTACTTCATTAAGGAAAGAAATGTGAATAACTTTCTCATATGAATATTTCACTCTTTGTTTGACAGTCACCAAAGATGACACTAGAACACATTTCTTAAGAGTGTTAATGCTGTTGAAATAATCAACAGTCCTGACTTCTGTTTCAGTGTGGTGTATCAAAATGAAAAAAGCTGTTTTAATTACTGCTCACAATTGCTGTAGGTTATGTATGATCAAAGCATTTCCTTTGTGTTTAAACAAGCTGGCAGAAAACTGGCAGTTGAAAACTGGCAGGAAAAAATACTTTGTTTAATACTATATTTTATAAATCTGTCAGGGTGAAGAGATTTTTCTTTTATTTGATAGAGTGTAAAATGGAGTTACTCATACTGAATAAGGGGGAAATGAAACAAAATGGCAGAACATGGTTTTAATAACCACTTCAGATATAACAGATAATTAGGTAATTAGATCCAAAAGTATTTAATTGAACTGAGTTACTTGATGTCTGTGTTTGAATTAACAAATGTTCAATTCTTAGGCTGCAGTACTATCCAGTTACCTGGGAATAAGCCCCATAGAACTCAGTGGGGCTTCTCAGTAGGCATACACAAGGTTGTGCTGTTTATAATTAAAATATTTAAGATGATATATAATGTTAATTGTAGGCCCACTGATTTCAGTGGGTCTGCTTTGAGTATGACTAACATTACATAGCACCCTTAGACAACTACTTTTTAAGGTTTTGAATTTTTTTTTACTTTTCTGTTGTAGGCTTATTTTGCTGATGGAAATAAGGTAAGGTTTCATATTTTTTTGTGAAAACTTAATATTGTGTGTTAGTTCCTAATGGCCTAATTGATTATACAGTATTAACCTTCGTTTTCTTTCATTTCCTCTCTTCCTCATTTCCTGAAAAAAAGCAACAGGACCGTGAGCCTGTTTTTTCTGAAGAGTTGGGGCTCGCCATAGAAAAACTAAAAGATGGCTTCACACTGCAAGGACTCTGGGAAGTAATGGGTTGACATTATTTTAAAGCAACATTTAATTAATCTGTTTAGTCTCTAAAAGTCATGTATTGAAAAAGCTACAGCTCCCTGTTTTATAGAGATGATTATATTTACAAGAAAACTATTACAAGAAGGAAGAGGTAATGATGTACAGTATAGTTGTCATGTTATAATAAAATATATTTGATTATATATTCATGGAATGTACAGTTTTGTAAAAGTATACAGTGCTTTCAGTGGTTACATTTAAAATTATTTAAAAATATTTGATTATTTAGAATATGTGTTGGTCTCATATGAGTGTAAATAAAAATATTTTTAAGGAAATAACATGAGATAATACGTGGTATTTCTGAATTTCCAACTATGACCCAGTCATTAAATCTTACTCTTACTTCATTCCACCAATATACTGCACATTCCATTACCCTGGATGTATGCTAAGAAATGAAGTTTACTTGCATGAATTCTACTGGTTGCTGTGACAAATGTTGAATTTGTCTTGTCATTGTACCTTTTTATCTGTTCAATATTTATTTCCATTTTACATACTAGCTATTACCGACTACTGATTTGGTGCACACTGACCACACCATTTGTGATTCTGCCTTGCCAGTAACATCACACCTGGGGATTCCACTGAATTCCACCTGGGAATTCCACTAAATAAAGCTTCACAGTGATAAATTCCACCCATTGTCTTCAAGTGAGTCCCAAACAGAATGACATGTGTGTGTGTGCACATGTAAAATTGCATAATACTATAATTCATCAAAAATTTCATTCCAGCTTTGTTTTTGTCAAATTTGTTTACCTGTAGGAGTATCACAACATAATTTTTCCATGCAGTGAACTAACAGTATGCTGCATGGAAAAATAAATGTCAGTTATTGTTTGAGAGAGGCAGCTGCTAAATTTTCACGAGACCATACCATGCACAGAATTTCTGTAAATGGAAAAATGTCAAATGACTTGTTCATCCAGCTGTTATTTTAGCAGCTGATCTGTTGAGTATACATTGAGAAAAAACCCAGTTAATCTTTCCTAAATAAGTATGTAGGGCTAGCTCCAGATTTAAGAGTGTAATCCTATGTCTACTCAGAAGTAAGTTCTGTCGAATTCTGAGGTTTACTGTCAGGTAGGTGGAGTCAGGAAGGCAGCCTAAGTTACACTTTAGGTCCCATTGGAATCACTGAAATTTCAGTTACTCATGACTAAATTTTTCACTTCCTTTTCAATGGAGCATAAGTGTGACTAACTTAGTCCTACATCAAACCCATTTCTTCTGATGAAAGTTATTATGAAAGTATAAAGGTGAATTTCAGTAAATTGTATAAAATTGCAGGGGTGGTACATTTAAAATTAGAATTTATATGTCAGTAGTAGAAGAATTGTACCTGTTGATTCATTTAATAAGTAGCCACTGTGTTCCCAGAAATCTTACGTTCTTGCTTTGACTCCAGCAGCAGCTCCATTATCATTCTTGAATGATATGAAAAGTACACCCAGTCTGGCTAAGCACACATACTAGATCACTGACATTTTGGGACGCAATCCTGCTTTTATTTTAAATCAGTGGACATTTTCCCATTGCTTAAAGGGTGAATATGTTATTAAATGAAAGTAACTTTATATTTGTATCTAGCAGATATTTCATAGGAATTTGTTTTCATAGGCATAGGCACTGGCCTGATTTTTCTGAAACAATCTTTTAAATGAATGCAATGACTCAGTTATGAATGGCTATCATAGTTCCACCTGCTGGCTTCCACTTCTTCCCATCTTGCTTGAGTAATATTAGCATTTTAAATACCTACTTCATAGTAACTGCCTTGGTTCTAATTCTGCACCTTTGCTGACTGCAGGTGCTAAGTATATTCTGCAAGTAATCTTGGTGATTCAGTGTGTGTAACCAAGTAAAAGTGGTTCCCTA
The DNA here is from genome assembly GCF_964188305.1 of Podarcis bocagei. Classification (NCBI taxonomy): domain Eukaryota; kingdom Metazoa; phylum Chordata; class Lepidosauria; order Squamata; family Lacertidae; genus Podarcis; species Podarcis bocagei. The sequence continues at coordinate 114,501,200 of NC_138125.1, forward strand.
GTGACTAAAAGCAACAGTTGCTTCTTTCAACCCATGACAGCTGCAAGCTCCACTCTTCTTTCCACACCATCCACCCTAAATTCCAGCTTGTGAAAGTCTGTACCTATATTTAGCTGGCCAGATTAAATTACAGAAGCTTCAGGCCGGGCAGAGCACATTGATCTGCCTTTTTCAGGCAGACCTAGGTACCAGCAAGAGGGCTCTCACTCCTACCTCCTTGCCTAGCCGTTCCACAAAATGGATTCCCGAAGAGAACTTGCGGAAGAGCTTCGGCTTTATCAATCCACTCTTCTTCAAGATGGCCTTAGGGAACTTTTGGAAGAGAAAAAGTTTGTTGATTGTTCCCTAAAAGCCGGGGATAAAAGTCTCCCTTGCCACAGACTGATTCTGTCAGCCTGTAGTCCTTATTTCCGTGAGTACTTCTTATCGGAGCAAAGCGAGGAGAAAAAGAAAGAGGTGGTGCTGGACAATGTTGATCCTGTCATCCTAGATATGATTCTTAAGTACCTTTATTCTGCAAGCATTGACCTCAACGATTCTAACGTGCAAGATATTTTTGCTTTGGCAAGCCGCTTTCAAATCCCTTCCGTTTTCACTGTCTGTGTTTCTTACCTCCAGAAGAGACTTGCTGTTGGCAATTGCCTGGCCATCCTGAGATTAGGTCTCCTCCTCGAATGCCCGAGACTTGCCCTGTCTGCCCGTGATTTTGTATCAGACCACTTTGTGAAGATTTGCAAAGAAGAGGACTTCAGGCAGCTTGCCCCTCACGAATTGATCTCCGTGATTTCGCCAGACAGCTTGAACATCGAAAAGGAGGAAGTGGTTTTTGAGGCTGTGATGAGATGGGTGCAAGCGGATAAAGAGAATCGAGCGAAGAACCTCGGAGAAGTGTTTGACTGCATCCGCTTTCGCCTGATGGACGAGAAATATTTCAAGGAGCATGTTGAGAAGGATGAAATCATCAAAAGCAACCCAGATCTTTCAAAAAAGATTAAGGTTATTAAAGATGCCTTTGCTGGGAAACTGCCTGAGCCAACCAAAGGTGCAGGGAAATCGGGCAAAGGAGAGGTTAATGGTGACGTGGGGGATGAAGATTTGCTTCCTGGTTACCTAAATGATATTCCGAGGCATGGAATGTTTACTAAAGACCTTATTCTTCTCATAAACGATACAGCTTCTGTGGCTTATGACCCCACAGAGAATGAATGTTACCTGGCAGCGCTGTCGGAACAGATTCCCAGAAATCATTCCAGCATAGTCACTAAACAGAAGCAGGTTTATGTAGTGGGAGGACTGTATGTGGATGAAGAGAACAAGGAGCAGCCTTTCCAGTCATACTTTTTCCAGGTATAAATCTCTGGTTTGTTTGGTAAGGGAAGAAATAATTGAACTCCACATGCTAAAAACATAGCTTTTGTGAGGCTCCTTTGGTGTGCAACTTTTCTGTAGGAGCTGTACATCCTGTATTGTCTTTCTAGTTCACGGTCATAAGAGTTTAGAAATCCAAAGGTGCATAATAATTTTATCCTGTAATTTTACCATTGATCCAATAATTTCACCACTCCTTCCAGATTACCCTTGATCCTCTTTCGCTTTCTAAACTGTCTGATTTTCTCTATAATATAAGAAGATTCTCCTCTAAAAGCTTTTTTAAAAAACATTTGTCAACAGTACCAACTGTATTGGTCTACAAAATGTTATTGACGTGAAACTGAAATTGTACTGTATAACAGAAGCTGTGGCATCATGTGTGCTCTGACTTAAAATCACAGCTCTATCCTGGTGAAATGTCTGAAAGAACCTACTCACATGCAGTTAATACTTGCATAAATGTGAGCAGAGAGCGGGGGCAGAGCCAGCAGGAACAAGTGAAATCCCACTCCCCTTGAATGTCTGTTCAGATGAACATCTGAACACGTGTAAAGTGGGGTTTTAATGTGAGCCTGTCCATATTTATATGTTTTCTAGTTTGCTTTTGTTTCTTCCCTGTTTTACGTCATATACATGCCAGAGCCACACCATACATTTAAATTCTATTTAAAGCACATGGCTTCTCCCAAAGAATCCTGGGAACTGTATTTTCTCCCTCACAAAGCTACAATTCCCAGAACCACAGCCCCCAAGATTGTTTGGGGGATCTGTCCATAGTTAAACATTCTAATACAGTGAGTGCTGATGGGCATAACACCTGCTACACACACACACACACACACACAGAGAGAGAGAGAGAGAGAGAACAATTCCAAGGGTCTCCCCATTCATTTCAGCAGCAGCAGTTCATATTTATGGACATTGCTTTTGCAGGCTGTGTGCATTCTGGGTACATGTAGACTTCTAGGTCAAAATGTGCTACATTGCTCACTTTGTTGCTGTTCTTTTTTAAGTTCATAACAATGTAAACTTTCCCCTGTCAATAACTGATCCCAAATATCTTAAGCCATTGATGGAGTGAGCAAGATGGCCCATTTTGTCTGCAGTACTATAGTTTTGCGTTACCTGCACAAGCAGCAGGTAGACCCCCCCCCCATCCTTTCCCTTCCCATCTCTTCTGGCACAGCTGCAAGGAAGAGATTAGAGGCATCGGTGTTCACTTTTAAACCAATTGGAGTTCCTTGTTGCATCGGAACAGTTTGATTAGTTTAAGCAGCTGTTAACCTGTATTTTCTAACAAGCCAAAATTGTAAACCTGTTGGAACAGGCCATAGTTTAAAATAACCAGTGTTTCCACAAGTTCAGGCATAACAAACAACTGATAAATGGAGGATCCTATTTGCCCTACAACATATTATAAGTAGTTTGTATGTTTTGAGCCACTGTCCTACAGTAATCCACAGGACTTGGTGCCATCAAAAGGGTTTCCCTGATAACCTGGGTTGTTGGGCAGGCTTCTACACAAGGTGGTGGTCATTCAGGTAACTGCCATGTTTGGTCTTTTTTAGTCCAGCTACCTGCTTTTCTTCTATTTCTCTATTCTTGATTCCTTCTACTTTTTATTTTTCAATCCCCCACCCTACCCTCAGTATAGCCTCCAAGTGACTGGGGCATATTGTAGCTGCTCACTCAGCCAAGGCTCTGTCTTGGCCCATCTTCACACAAGCTGTATTTAAATTTAAATATTCACCCACTCACTTCACCTGTCTTGTTCAGATTTCTTTCTCTCCTGCTCTCACCCAACACCCAAATAATTCCATTCTGGCTGCTTTAAAGGGAGTGTACATTTTCATCCTAGTTCATGTTCACTACAAACGATTGACATAATAATGGACCTTCATTTTGCAATTGGCAAAACATTTTGCAAAAAAAAGAGAGCCCCCTGTTCAGCTCAGACCAGGGTCAGGTACTACAATCCAGAGATAAATTCCCCACCTCTGAAAAAACATGTCCAGGTAAGTAGAAGAATTGGTGGGTAGACGGGGGAGATAAAATAGCTCTTGGAAAGTTTGAATGTGAAACAGTCATAAAAAAGGAAGAAAAATGTATAGCCAGGAAAACATATCAAGCATTATTAGGGCAGGGCATAGTTTAGTAATTTTCAAAAAGTGCTTTGGGACTCGCAAGTTTGGTACAAAGGTCTGGTGGGGTGGAAGACTGTATAATCAAGATACAAGTTGGGGAAGCTTGTGGGATGGGGCTAAAGAAGACACACAATGCATAAAGGTTTTTAAAACGGGGAGGAGGGGAATGTTGTCATGGAGCAGATCTACTTATTTGTAATCTCTATACAAGCCTACAGATGATATCTCTGCTAGCAGAGTCCCATATGGGAAACATTTAAAGGTAGACTAGAGTTTTGGTAGGTTAGCCCTCTCCCAAATCATGTGCACACATCCAAAGGGTGTAGCTCTCACCTTCTGAGTTCTCTTTCCAGAAGTACATTCAGTCTTCACTGTGTGTGGTTAAAAGTCAGGATGGAAGGAATGGATTCTGTACTGTTTCTTTTCCTCCCCTTCTTATTCTACTTTTTATCTTACAATGTTCCCACCCCCTTTTCAGTTTTCCTTCCTTTTACAGTTTACTATTACCTCTTTGAGCGCTCTTGTTTTACCATCTTTCAGGCCTATGTACTCTTTTGTATGTCTTCTTTTTGTATGTCTTTGCTAATACTTATTATTTTGAATTTTGGGAAAAAATATATATAGTTGGATACCATCACTTCTGAATGGGTTGGCCTTCCTCCGTTGCCATCAGCCAGGTGCCTGTTTGGACTAGGTGAACTGGAGAACAAAATCTATGTAATTGCTGGCAAAGACCTCCAAACTGAGGAGTCTCTGGATTCAGTACTATGCTATGATCCCACGTAGGTGCCTTCATATTGTTGTGTTTACTGGAGCTTCTCGTTGAATTTTCTGTTGCCTTACTGGGTCCTCTTCCATTCCAGATCCCTCAAATGGAATGAGGTCAAAAAGCTTCCCCTCAAAGTCTATGGCCATGCTACTACTTCACACAATGGAGTTGTATATTGTCTCGGAGGAAAGACTGATGATAAGTGAGTACTTCAAAAGTGTCCCAATGGTAAAATGTTTCTACTTGTGCCCTGTTTCAACCCCTGATTAACCTTGATTAAAGTTGGTGCCCATGTAACCATAACTGAAGTTAAAGGCAGTGGGGAAACTGCTGCACATAGGAAAAGGGCTGGAACCCATGATCGTATGAATTAGTATTGACTGATTGATTGATTGATTGATTGATTGATTGAAAATATATACCACCCTATACCCACAGGTCTCAATTGCATGTCCCATTGCATGTGTCTAGTGTCACCATACTGGAGGGCTGAAACCTCAGCCTATAGTTTTAGAAATATCCAGCATTGGTTTTTGGCTGTGTGTATATTATGCAACATTCTGGGAGAATATGTTGATCTGCTCTTGAACTATACTGTTGCAACAAATTGGCTGAGGATGGCAGAATTAATGGAAAACTTGTAACATACACAGAAGAGACCATGGCAAGTTAATGAAATGAGCCACTGCTGAAAAGAAGAATGGGTATTCCATTAGTTAAATATCATGGGAGCGGAACATCATCCTCTTTGTATGCCGCCTTTCCATACTTAAAACCACGCTCAAGGCAGCTTACAGCATAAAAAGATTTGCATAAATGTAGTCAAAAAGAGTAAATAAAAAGGATGCCAAAATGTACATGATCAAACTGAACGATTTTCACATAAATCATAAGTTCTAAATGTAAAGATACAAAAAATTAGTATGAACAACAGCAACGAAAACCCCTAAATAGTACCCAACCCAAGAGACTGTTCAGCAGCCTCAACGTTTGTAGCTGGAGTCAGTCCGGGCCCTGCCCTCCCATGCCAGGTGGGAAAAGGACTGCAAGGCTGGGAGCAGGTCTTCTATCTCAAGATGCTGTGAGGTGTTTTCTCTGAGGACTTTTGATCCAGACCACAGAAGCCAAGGCAGCAATTCTAAGAAAGGATAGAGAAAAATATTAGGAAGTTGACATCTGCAATATAAATAAAAGAAAGAACTCAGGACACAAATTAATGCATTTTCTTCCCATTTAAAGTCATGGGATGTTAAGGTGTTTGGCATATCTATCCAGAGGTTCTTTCTTGGTACCAACGTGTTATGCTTGGATTGGATTTGAAACTATTTTCCAAATCCGAATGCCTGTTATCCTCGAAGTGGAAATGTCTTGCAAGATGTTCACACCTTTTCATTTTGATCGCCGAGTTGTGATTTCTGAGAACAATTCACGTTGTTTCTTTCTCTCCACAGAAAATGCACTAACAGAGTGTTTGCATACAATTCCAAGAGGGGAGACTGGCGTGATCTTCCCCCTATGAAAGTGGCTCGCTCTATGTTTGGCATCGCGGTACATAAAGGCAAAATCGTGATTGCAGGGGGCGTTACCGAAGAGGGCCTCTCAGCTTCCGTTGAAGCATTTGATCTCACCACTAACAAGTGAGTGTGATATCCAGTCTCATTCTCATTGGCCACACCTATGCCAGAGGTTTCCCCGCTACAGATATGCAGAAACCCACTACCAAATTCACACAATCTGTCTTGGAAAGGAGTGATTGTGTTTAGAATGACAGTACCATATTGCCTCCCTTCTTCCATAAGCAGAGGCAGCCAATGCAGCAGTGATTTGGGGGTAGGCAGTTGAAGGAGTGGTGGTGTCTTAGCGGTGGCATTGCGCTCATTGAGATGGGATGAGGTGACAGGGCAAGGCTGGTGGAGCTCTGGGTTAGCAGCAGTGGTCCTATAGATGTGTGTACACCTGCAAGGTAACCACCACCCAGTGTTAGAAACGGGATAGAAAAGCTAGGAGCCAAATGGCTTCTGGGAACTGGGTTGTGGGTGCCAGAATAGAATGTCGTGTCGCCACCAGGGTGGGTGGGTCGGCAACACTTCTTATTATTTAAATAAAATATTGGTACCGTACTTCCGTTTTCAAAACATTCTACTCTTCATTGTTAAACTCCTCATTGTCTGTTGTTAGCATATACTTCAAGGCTTCAAAGCACATACATTTCAGAAATCCTCAAGTGTCAGCCAGGCGTAAAAAAATGGCACCCAGACTTTTTGAGGTGCTCACAAGTGGAGAATCTTTAGGTGCAAAATTCGCCTGGCGCCCTGATAATTTCGAACCCTGCTGCCACCCCAGAACTCCCCGTTTTGGCACCATCACCTCACCATATGTTGGAACTTGGCCAGAAGTTTTCCAGCATATCTGAGAAAGTGTGGGTTGTATCCAACATTTTCACTTCATTCCTTGAAGGAGTTCTGCTCACAGAAGGAGTCCTTGCATGAATGAAGTGGAAACAATATATATGTATTTCCCCCGCTCTGCTGTTATACCAAAGTTATGTTTTAAAACTGAGCATTATCTAATATTTGTTAAATTACAGATGGGAGGTTATGCCAGAGTTTCCACAAGAGAGAAGCTCCATTTCTTTAGTTGATCTGTCTGGCTCCTTGTATGCTATTGGAGGCTTTGCTATGATTCAGCTTGAAACGAAGGAATTTGCACCTAATGAGGTGAACGACATCTGGAAGTAAGTTGTGTTTGACTATTACTCTTTTTGCTAAACAAAGACCGTAACTGCATACATGTTGGCCGGCACTCCTGCTGAACTTAATGGGATCTGCTTCTGAGTAGACATGTATAGGATACTGTACGAGAGACTAAAATATTTCATATTCACACTGCACGAGGTCATCTCCAGAATCCAGTGAAGAACTGCTGCTTTTGTAAATGTTCTAATGTCAGCTTATTTTTTATTGATAATCTTTTGTCATAGTATATTATCATCTCATCTGAAGCCCGTTAATTCCATCTTTTTTTTTTGCTACGAAATATTACTCACTTGAGAGGACTAAATAATCTTAACTTCAGGTTAATAAAAAAATTGTAAAAATGCTTTACAGATCTGAGGAGTAACCTCTTTACCCACAAACAGGCCAGGCTCTTTGCTTGAGTACTGTGTAGGTGTTTGCGGAGACAGGTCTGTACCAAGGAGTGGTGGATGGATTTGTCTATGTTTTATGCAAGGGTTTATGCTAGATTGCCTTTCAAAGGCAGTGTTTGGCTACAGTTTTGTGCTGGCCCCACACTGTCCCTGAAACTGCTCTGTGGGGAAAGAACAGATTTAGGGACCGCATGGGCAGAGAAGGGGAGATCTTTCCAAAATTATCTACATAGTGTGGTGTTGAAAGCACCCCTAAGATTTTTGGTCTTACATGTTCAAAACAGAAATATACGATATAAACTGATGCAGATAACTCAGATAATTCAGTTAAGAGTTGACAGTATTACTTGAGTCGTGAAATTTTAAAGCAGGGATCAGGAACCACCGGCCACCCTGGGTCATTGGATTCCTACTCCCTCCCATCGCCCCCTTTCAGCGTGGCCAATGGTCACGGATAATGGGAGTTGCCCAATAACAGCTGGAGGACCACAAGGAAATAGAACGTTGGGAAATAACAAACAGTTCCAGAGCTGTGAAATGAGTCACTAAATCAATGATGTACTATGGAGAACAAAGCCTTATCATCATAGCTAGACTTTTATGTTGGGATCCTAATGCATGGTTGGTATTTGTAAACATAGAAAGGGATTCATTGCTCTGTGATCTCAGGTGCCTACTTATAGTAACTTTTGTCCGTGCAGGTATGATGACGAGAAGAAGGAGTGGTGTGGGATGCTGAAAGAAATTCGCTATGCTTCTGGTGCCTCTTGTCTTTCTGTTGGCCTGAATCTCTTTAAGCTTTCAAAGCTGTAAAGTGTAAGGAAGATTGACGAATGATGATTTTTTATTTTTTATTGGCCCCCTCTGGTTTTGTTGTGCAAGCTTACCCTGTACAGAGATTGAGAACTACCTTGATTCATTAAACTGTTCATGTATCCGTCTTATACGTATTAACTTCTGTAGGTGCCCAATGCCCCCTGCCCTGAGTTTTTACTAACAGTTTGAATTTGAAGTAAATTCTGCTGTAACACTGAATAAAATTGAATTTGACTAAAAATGGGTCTGGGAGGTTTCACCTAGAAATGGTTCCTACCCATGCAATTTTTGCTGTAGCCTCATATACAAAATACGCTTATCGCTCCAATCTTCCAGGCTGTCTTGGATTGTTATACATTTCAAAACTATTTTCACATAAAATGGGCTTGGAGCGTCTGCACCAATCACAGCAGAGGACTTTACCATACCTTGCCTTCCTCCACTGCCTGAGGATTGGAATATCCTCTGGCGCACTACAGCATATGGATCAGGGAGTTGCAATAGGGACAATTTCTTAAAAAATATATCAGGGAACTCCCCTCTCCTGCATAAGCAGAAATTTCCTCTGCCTGGTATTCATTTAACTGTATAGCCAATTCCTGTGCTTGCATTCTGAGAATCAGGTTATGGAAGCTACCTCCATTTTTTTTAAAGATTAGCTTGGCTTCCCCTTAAAATAGGGGGGTGATACTTGCTGAGTTGTGGAGTTCTGCAGGTTTAAAGCATGGGCCAGCCCTGAAATAGGAGGGGGACACCATGAAATAAATGCCAACTATTTGGAGGAGCGGTTTGCCTCTCTGCAATGGACAAGCAACCTGTGGTTGTCACTCACAATGCCTGGCAGACTCAAGTGCTTGTGCTATTGTTGTATGTCTCCTGTTCTTTCAACGGCTGCGGCAGCAGCAGACCCGAGGGGAGATTCATACTGGGAAGGAAACATTACTGCAATTCACCAGCTCTTAGCAGAGGAAGATAGTTTTTAAATAGCAACATGACACATTTACTAGCTGGAACCAATTCAAAAACCAGAATGTGGTAGCTTTCTAATTCACCAGGCTAGAAGTAGCTCTGTAGGAGGAAGAAGCAGGTACAAAGGTCTCATAAACTGAGGGGAACAGGCAAGTGTGGTTTACTTTCACTTACTTTGACCTAAAGCGAAATTTCAAGGTGCAGAGACACATTCCATCCTAATGACTTCCATTAGGCTTTTTGTTCCATCGTCTTTTATTGCCCATTTGTATGCATATGAGAAACACAAATGTGTCTGAGCTAAGATTCTGAGAGGTCAGTGTATGTATGATTGATATTTTCCTATGCGTGGAAGAGGCAGCTCTTTGTGCCTCAAGGGGAGCAGCTCTGGAAGTTCTCCAACCCTCCGGGGAGTGGGGTTCAGAAAGGAGGGTTACAGATGGGGAAACACATTCTCATCTGCATTGGAAGAATTATCCAGCCATTTCAAAGATATCTAGTGGAGCATCAAAATCCAGGTCTAAATGTAAATCCAGAGGCACATCTGCATAGGCAGCAGGTGTGTGAACCTGCTTCCACATGTGGGTCACCCTTGTGGAACTAGAGCCTAGTGTGCGTTGTGATGATTTCAGTTTTAAAAAGGGATTTCAGTAAAGCCACATCAGGCTAAAAATATTTAATGTTCCATAGTCCATATAAAATAACTTCATGATTGTGTGTCTTTTTCACGTGATCGTATCAAACCTTTTCATATATTTTATTCTTTAGATACTCCATCCATGCCTCCTTTGATGACAGCTCCATGGAATTCCATTCAAAATGAGGGATCTGAAATAAAATAAAGTTTACGGTAGAAATATAGCAAGGGAAACCTATCAAGATACTTGTTTTTAACAAGAATCTTTGTTGTATTGGCATAGTTACATGGCTACTTCTAGATCTGGTTGTAAACTGATTTGGAAGGGAACATGATACAGTGGTGCCCCGCAAGACGAATGCCTCGCAAGACGGAAAACCCGCTAGACGAAAGGGTTTTCCGTTTTTGAGCTGCTTCGCAAGACGATTTTCCCTATGGGCTTGCTTTGCAAGACGAAAACGTCTTGCGAGTGTTCCAATTTTTTTTCGCTCCCCCCCTTTTCTAAGCCGCTAATAGCCTTTTAGCCGCTAATCCGCTAAGCCTTTAATAGCCGCTAAGCCTTTAATAGCTGCTAAACCGCTAATAGCGCTAATCCGCTAATAGGGTTGCTTCGCAAGACGAAAAAACCGCTAGACGAAGAGACTCGCGGAACGGATTAATTTCGTCTTGCGAGGCACCACTGTAAGTGAAAACATGTTCAGACATAACACTAGTCAGTTTCCTGTTACAGAGCACTTGGCCACCTAACTTTAGGAAACTGGACAGTATTCCATCTGCACTGAGACTAAAGAACAAGATCATCCCAATAAGTTGACTGCTTTCAATAGGACGATGTGTATTCACTCAAAACTAAGTTCTACTTCCTCATTGAGTAAGTTTACACAGTGCTTCAGCCTTGGTCATAGCTAACTATATCAATACTAAGGTGTTGCTAGGAAGATACCCATCTCTCCAGACCTCAATTGAATTCATACAGAGCAGGAAGTTCTTTAAATGTCTGCCCATGGTTTGCATATCCCTAAAGGCAGAGGGGAAGCCTCATTGGGCAAACAGAAGTGCTTTTGATAGGGAACTCATCTGAAAAAAGGTGTCTCCCTTTCTTTTTAGCTACAGTAGGCTGCAAATACTATACAGTACTATGAAGAATATTGGTAAATGTGGTAAGATACGAAAACTAAGTAGGTAGCTGCCAGGCAGATGCTCTCATTCGTCCACTTAACGTAAGGAAAGATGATTCATATTAGGTAGCAAAAACAGATTGAAAAGAATACTTCGAAAGTTTCAGCAAGTATGACCCAATAGTATTCACTATAGCAGCCCTGGTCCCCAGATGTTGGAAGCCCTAGGCCATGGAGAGGCAAACTAAGGCCCGGGGGCCGGATCCGACCCAATCGCCTTCAAAATCCGGCCCATGGATGGTCTGGAAATCAGTGTGTTTTTACGAGTAGAATGTGTCCTTTTATTTAAAATCTCTGGGTTATTTGTGGGGCATAGAATCATAGAGTTGGAAGAGACCACAAGGGCCATCGAGTCCAACCCCCTGCCAAGCAGGAATTCGTTCATTCCCCCCCCCCCAAAAATATCGTCTGCTCCCCCCCACAAGGTCTGAGGGACAGTGGACTGGCTCCCTGCTGAAAAAGTTTGCTGACCCCTCCACTAGGCAGCTTAGCCAAAGAGCAAGGATAATATGAATTGTTGTAGAACAACATATGGCAGTCCACAGGTTGTGAAATGAACTTGATAACACATCTTCCAACTGTGTAATTCTTTTCAATGTTTTTTAAAACTCAATGTAAGTTCTCTACCTTTTATTCAATTGTGTAAGTTTAAATAATCTCTCTTACTTTCCTCAAACCAAAGCCCACCTTTTTGCTGAAGCCTCTGGAATGACTGTCAAGCTCGAAGTCCCACTCTAAATCCAAACATGAACAACTGGGGGTGGGGGTGGCGGCATCGTCTTCCTCTTTTTATTCCAGCCTCTGTTTCCATCTTTCCCCCTTTGCTGTCTCCCCCGCCCCGCCCCCCCCCCCCGGTCTGTTTTTAGATTTTAGATTGTAAGACCATTTGGGAAGTAGTGGTGGTGGTAATAATAATAATAATAATATTCAGCTGAGAACAACTTGAGAAGAAGAGAAAGCAACTTTCAATGGGTAAAAGTTATCAGAACACAGCCCTAAATATTTATGACAAAAACTTTCAAATAAAGAATATTGACATATTGTCAGATAACTCTGCAATTATGTGCAATATTGATACAAAATATAGAGGACAACATACCTGAACAACGTGGTATCCTAGAATCTCCAAATGTCGCTTTTTCATAGCAGCTTCTCCTTTCAGGTGATTCAAGTTCTTACAAAAGGCTTTTGAATCCAGAAAATCCACTGCAATTCTGAATATAATACAATCATATGTGCATAATTATAGGTTCAACAATCTGAAAACAGAATCTACTCAGAATCTAAAGTGAGCCATTTAGCTAATAGGGGCAGAAAACTCCTGAAACTGTATGTATGTTTCACCTCAAAAGTGAAAAGAGGCAAGGGAAAGTGCAGAGTTTTATCATATTAAAACGTGTATTGCAATGTTAAACTGCAAATGCATCAGTCTCTTCCGAGCAAGGGGCCTCTGAAGGCTGATGCCTCCAGTTTCCCTGCCAAGAACTTTCCCAGTTTCTTTTAGTAGAGGGAGACAACCTATGTTTATTCCTTTGCACACTTATAATACCTCACTCCACTGAAATGGAAAGGTTAACCCTGAACAAGAGATATCTGTCACATCTTAATGTGCATCAGTCTCTGCAAATATGTGGCATATGTCCAGAACAACAATAAAATCTAACAAGGTTTCTTCAGAGCAAATAAAGTTCAAGGAATACTGAAACAGACGCTCTTTAACAACACAGCCAGCTAGAAATTAACTTTTCATTGAGCAAGTAACTAAAGAAAATATAGGTTGCCCTATCAATTAAGGAAGGGAGTTTCTACATTAGGAATGGTGTAGACTTAATGAAGGTGTCTCTCCAGAATAAATTGCAGTAAATTAATGGAGGACATGAAATATCCTTCTAAATGCCCTTTTTTATTTCAGCTCAGCTTGCCTTGGTCCAAGAACCCTAAGGGCCTTGTAATAAAGCTTAGTGCATTTCACAATGTAGCATTTTATTCCAAGTCAAAAATATTAACGGCTGAAGAGCACACACAGATGCAAAGATATGCTTCCCAGTTTAAATGGCAGCAGAAGTTGGCACTCAGGTCCAGGCCAAAGTAAGGAGCAACTGACTTTAAATGCTGTCATTTTAAATGTTGTTGTTAGCGACTAAAGTTGTAAGTGCAACTTGCCTCCCACTTACTCTTTAGGAGCAAGTGGAGTCAGATACGTACAATGGGACAGATCAGTCTTTCCTGAATTTGTACTTGGCATGAAACAGTATGAAAGAAGAAGGACTATTGACCATAGAAGCACACAGAAAATATGTAACCACCTCTGAGCTCCCGGCGGCAGCCCTTTCCTTCCCAACAACAGGCCATCTTGCTCCCAGTGCATTCCCTTCAAGTCAGCCATGACAACAATCTGTTCGGTATGGGGAAGAGGCTTCTTGTTTTTATCAAGAATACACTCAAAGTCTGAAATAAAAAATATCATCTCAGGACTTGTCACAATAGGAAGTTAATGTTTACAGTGGGGCATGACTCCTCCAGCAGTGCAATATTGCAAACCACAATGTTACTCAAGCACTACTACTGTATATTCAGACACATGTATATACTTAAGAGCTGTATACTTAAGAGCAGACTCTTAAGCTTACACGGGGCTCCAGTGATCTACAATCCAGGTACTCACCAGGCTCATACTTTGCTTCAACAATACTTTAGCTCCCAGAGCACTCACTCACTATTTAAGGTTAGGATAATAGTTACACAGGCCGCCACTTACAAGAAAAAAAAAGAAAACCTGTAAGCAAAACTTCTCTGTTACACACAGGCTGACTATTTACGGCTTATGTCACTCCAGTCCCATTGATTTCAGTAGTACAACTTTTCACACCAGGATCCTGAGCACAATTACTTGGAAGGACGTGCTACTGATTTCAATTAAATATGCTCCTCACTGGGGCTTATTATCCAAAAGATGCAAAGCATCACCAAACCACATTTTTATCCATGGCCCAACAGTTTCCACAAGTTTCATGCAAATGCAGTAGCTATTTTAAAGCGAAAGTTAGGGAGTAGCCTAGTTGTGAGGAATACTGCTTTTTTTGGGTGGGGGGGAGATCAGGGGAGGAATTTTCACGGCTGCACTCAAAAGGCTGAGGTAAAATACAATTTAAACTTTAAAACAACATGAAATGCTACGGAAGTGGGTGGGGAGCACAGTTGTCAAGACTCTCATACTACCTCATTGCATCCAGCAACTGCCAAGAGCCTGGCCACTGTATCCCGTGCATTGGTAACCCAGAGGCTGGATTAATGCAATGCGCTCTATATAGCTGTATAGTGTGGTTTTAAGTAGAATTGTGTAAACTGCTGTTTTGTTTTTTGAATAGCAAATAAATAAAAGTATATAAGTACTACTACTAGTACTACTACTACAGTGGTACCTCTGGTTACGTACTTAATTTATTACGGAGGTCCGTTCTTAACCTGAAACTGTTCTTAACCTGAAGCACCAATTTAGCTAATGGGGCCTCCCGCTGCCGCCACCACGCGATTTCTGTTTTCATTCTGAAGCAAGGTTCTTAACCCAAGGTACTATTTCTGGGTTAGCGGACTCTGTAACCTGAAGCGTATGTAACCTGAGGTACTACTGTAAGAATAATTTTATCATTTATACCCCGCTCATCTGGCTGGGTTGCCCCAGCACAAGAACTGGCCCTGATGGTGTTTGAGGCATCCTTCCTTGGTATCCCTGCATCCCTCCTTTGGGCCTGTGAATCAGGACAGGCCTTCAATAAGGAAAAATAAACAACACTGCATTCAGATAACTATAAATAGATTGTCTGGAAAGCCTCTGGGGTAGCCAGGACTTGCTTCTGTACATTTGAGAAATGTTTTGAGAGAGTTTCCCATGAAACGCTGAACCACAGAGGATTTCCCATGAATTAAACACCCACCGATTCCGTAGTAGTATGGGGTGAGAACAGACACCTTGGCAAAGTGGCTTCCTCCCAAAATTTCTCCCAGCAGTCCGTGAATCTGCTGTTGCAACGCGCTAAGACTACCACTGCCTGTGGGTGAAAACAAAAACAAAGCATAAAAACAAGATCAGAAGCAAAGGGAAGACAGAACAAAATATCGCGAATCACTTTACAAGAACGACACATGTTACGTTATCAGAAGGTGGGATCCAGGTTATGCTCCTTGAGCTTTTGCTTCAGTCGAGGCATCTGCTAAAGGAAGAAGGGAGGCGATCTTTGCCAATTTGTCCCCCCGCTCCATGCCATCTCCCAACCCATCCTGGAGATTCTCCAACCCTCCAGAGCAGATTTTCAGAGGGTGCTATGGGCTTTAGTGGGGAGAGGAAATGGGGGGAAATCACCTCCTGCATTCTTCCATTAGCAGATACGTTATGCAAGGGTACCAAATGGATATTACCCTGAGCTTGTCAGCATCTTTTCTGTTTTTTTTTTTTTTTTAAAGAACTTCATATAGCACTTCAAAGCAGGCTGACAAGGACATAACTGAAGTTTAAGCCATTTCTGAAATGTTATGAGTTTTAATAAATATGACTCTGTAAAGGTGTGTTTTTTAATGGACTGAGGCACCCATAACGCAACTGTCATTTAAAAGATTAAATATTCACCTTTTCGCTGTAGTTGCTGACAGTAGCGCTCATGAAACCATGGAATTTGGAGCTCTGGGCACTCCAGACAGACCGCTCGGTTCAGTTCCATCAGCCGTAAGCGGACCCTCCGGTTTAAGGAACCCGGTAGCGCTGGTTTTTTTTAAAAAAATGGAGGGGAAAAACGAACGCTATTTACACCACTGTACGCCTGACAGCACTTCTGTAAGTACAAAAGCAAGCAGCCCTTCGGACAAAGGACACGGCCGCAGAAGCAAATCAGAAGTCTCTTAAGCTGCAATCCAGCCCCCACCACTGTACACTGGGCTGCGGGGGAACTGGATCGAACAGAGGCACCCCTCTGCTTCCTTCTGCTGGCTCAGCCAGCCTCCTGTCAGGATGCTGTCAGAAGCTCCCGGCTGGTTGCCCAGGAGATTATAAAGACAAGGAAAAGTTTCTTACAGTTCTTTTTCATTTCAATCTTTACAGAGAGAGGCTATAGGACCCAGCCGCTTGGATAATGGCATTGTCCCAAGTAAATCTCCACCCCCCCGTCTCTCCCACTTCCTTATTTGTCACTTCTACGGGTGCCACTAAGTGCCCTCTGTCTTTGAGCTCTTTGCTCTCCTACTTTTAAGGCTCACCGAGTTCTGGCAGATAGATAGAGGGTCGGAAATGCTTTCTAATGACATGTCAGCCAGCTGCTCTGGCTCTCCCATGATTTCCCAAATCTGCCTCTGAGCTGCTTCCTCCCTCAAACCCCTGTTGTAAATCTATACTGTCTTCCTCTTCCTCCTCCCTGGGTCAGGATGGGGAGGTGGTCTCCACCATTCCTCCTCTGCCCAGTCCCTGACACCTCCACTGGTACAGACCTCCGGCCTTCCACTCACCCTACCCCCATTGGCAGAGCCCAACGGATAGCCAACAAAACGGGGCCTTCTGAGGGCTAAGATGGCCTGGGATCCACAGACTCCCAAGCTGCCCTCACAGCCAGCTGGCAGCAGGTCTAATACAAAGTTGGTACAGGTATGGGGTCTGATCTGCCTCCCCAACTCCAACGCCTTCCAACACTACAGGCTGTGGAGGTAGCCTTGCAAATCTGCAGAAGCAGCTGGTTCTGAGAACTAGTAGCACTTTCTAAAAAATGAATACATGCAGAAGGGAAAAGACATTGATCAACACAACCTTACATAGAGCCCTGTTGAATTCATACTCAATGGGTATAGGGCTTCAGCAAAACAACAACAACCAGAAGTCAAGATTCACTCTGGGTTTCTTTATGAAGCCGAGAAACATTGTTACCCCTTTTGGCTTTTAAAATATTCTGGCTGTTTGGAATTTTGAGGGCTCCTATCTACAAGCATTTCAAAGAGACAATAGAGAAGGTGAGGAGAGCTTCGTTCCTCTTTTCCCCTCTGGGAGGGAAAAGGAAAATCACTGTTCTGTTTTGGTGCTGCTGATGCAGAGGACAACTTCCTCACAAACACAGCCACAACTTGGGGGGTCCACCATGCCTTCTCCTCCTTCCCCCATTTAGAGAGGGCACAGGGGGGATGAAAGTAAGCAAGTAATAAAGGTATTATTCTACGCACAGTGAACAAAGCTTCACTGAGAAAAGTGGGACTTACATCTGAGTAAAAATGGAAACTGCCAGTCTCAATCGGATGAAAATTTATAGTTGAACAGACTAAATTAAAATGCTAGTTTTAACTGTACCTTCATTTTAAAAACAAAATGAAAGTAATGTTTTACTCCTGACCTAGCTTAGGGGAGCATTTATGGGAAGAACTACCTGACTCAAGATTGATGTATGATTCTCTAAACAAGTAACCTCATTTATAATCACAACTGAAAATCCTTATTCCTTCACGCTGGGTGGAGAGAGAAGACATTTAAAACACAGTTTAGCCTGAATCAGATTTTACTTCCTTCCCATGATGGTGTTGGGGAGTAGTATGCAAGAGGAAGAAATACTAAGTAGGTTGATATTTCTCCTAGGTAGATAATATCTGAATTGCATGTTGCACACTCACTATGCAACAAGGCAAAGTATGTATCCGAAGAAAAGAATCATTGTGCTTTGCCCATTTTTACATGTGGAGGATATGGTCACGCCCGCATATCCCATTAAACAATATACTAGGCAAGCCTCAGGCTCAACTATGGTTTGTTGTTTCTCAACTGGCAAACCGTGGTTTGTTGAAAACAACCTAACTCAAACATAGGAATATTATTCCAAGGTAGATTATTGGAAACCAAGAAGACAGTAGTATCAAAAAATGCAGTTGGCTATTCCTGTTCTGAGCAAAAGAAAACACATACACACAATCTCTTACAAAATGCAAGAGTCTTGTTAAAATTTGTAATTATTTCTTACTTTCAAGCTGGGCATCTAGTTTGGCCAGAAATTCGATGTTAAATATAGCCTTTATCACATTCTCTGGAAAATACTCAGCAACAGCCAAACCAAAACCAAGCAGCACAAGGAGATGTGGTTCAAAACTACCTGTATAAAACAAATATATTAGTGTATCCTTTAACTGACAGTATCTCTGAAGAAGTGGAGAAACAGATGGGAAACTAGAACTCTCCACACCCATACAATCACACAGAGCCCCTTCCTTGCCACAGGAATTTATCATTGGGGGGGGGGATAAAAGTGCATTCCTGTTCCTTGCTCAACAGCTACACCCGACACACAAGTGACACATGAACAAGGCTAAAATGTTGAGTGTTTTTACATACAATTGCTTATTTATTCTGCTTCTGGAAACTGAGGTTCAGATTTTATAATGGTCCAGAGGAACAGAAGGAGCAGGAATATAGAGACTGGGAACAGGGCGGGTGGAAAACAGTGGGGAACCATCACAGAAGGAAGAATGTGATGGCAAATGTCACAGTCCTAAAAACAACCCGATTAACTGTACACTGATAGAGCTTATTTTCATGCTGTTGGCCTTGACGTTAATTTGGACACAATAATAGATCCCTCGCCCACATCCTCTCCAGCATGGTTTATGTAAGAAAATCACTGCTAGTACTCCCACACTCGTATTCACCCAGTCCTTGCCTTCCAGCCCCTTCTCCATACATTGCCATGCCTAAGGCTGTGCAACTGGGTCTTCCCACATTGCGAGCGGCACATTTGCAGCAGCAGCTTCATAAGCGCCCTTTACAGGAAATAACCAAATGAATCTTTGTCTTAAAATCTGTGGCGGTATTTTTGTATCAGCAAGCACAAATTGTTTAAAATGTGCTCCTGCTTAGCGCTGTGCTCATTTTGAAAGATGGGGAAAGGAAGAGCTGCCACTTCACTGCTCACCAGTTTAAATTCATTTCTACCTACCGATGTTTAGAATAGTTAGCACAACATTGTTGTTGTCGTCCTGCAGCCTCCCAAAAAACAACAACAAATGGTTCTGAATTATATCAGTTTTCTTTGATTCAAAAAGAGATTTTATTTGGCCTTGTGCACTCATCACACTGCCAATTGGCACCTTGGGGGAAATGTCACCCAGCTACCATTCCTCTCTGATGAACTTACCCAAGCAAGAGCTCAAGTGCTGAAGGAAAGCCTCAAAAAACTCTTCACTCTGGGGAGGGTCGTAATTTAGAGTAGCAAAGGGACGGAGAAAAGAGTAAATCTCAGAACTGTAAACCTAGAGAAGAAGCAAGGGGGTGGGGGAGAAAAGGACAGTCAGCATTCACCATGTATGTCTGCCAGATTTTAATAATTCCTCCAGTATACCTGAAGGAGCATCTCCACCCCCATCATTCAGCCCAGACACTGAAGTCCAGCTCCGAGGGCCTTCTGGTGGTTCCCTCACTGCGAGAAGCCAAGTTACAGGGAACCAGGCAGAGGGTCTTCTCGGTAGTGGCACCCTCCCTGTGGAACGCCCTCCCATCAGATGTCAAGGAAATATACAACTACCTGACTTTGAGAAGACATCTGAAGGCAGCCCTCTTTAGGGAAATTTTTAATGTTTGATGTTGCATAATATTTTTAATATTCTGTTGGGAGCCGCCCAGAGAAACCCAGCCAGATGGGCGGGGTATTATTATTCAAAAAGCAACAAAAGTTAAGAAGGTGGTCTGTAAACATCATCAAGTTCCTTCCCCACACATCAGTGGGGCTTTGTTGAGCCGACAGCCGATTCCCCCATTGTATGCAACTTCACAGATGCACACGGGGATTTGGAATATAAGACCCATGTAAATGGGGATCTGCTTTCTATAAAATGGGTCCTCGTCTTCAGTCTCTCCCTAATGTGAGCAAGTTATACATGTTCCTGGGGTAGCAATCAAATCATTCAGTGTAGTGTGCAATGCAGACCCAATACACCGGGGGGGACGGGACACAGCTCTGATAAACTATGTCCAAATAAGAATACACACGAAACGTAACACTGCATGTTGTTTGTACTATCACTTTCAAGGGAAATGAAATGATCATGTGTCGTTAGTACCTTATCTATATGCTGAACGGTAACGGCAGCTATTCTATCAAGTAATGGAACGCAGAGATAGGAAGTTCTGGCAATAAAAGATGACAACTCTGGCACATTTGTCCATGTAATCTGGTCCGCCAAGCGCTGAAGAGCAACCATGGTTTCCTCAAGGAGCATTTCTTCAAACCAGTCTCCAGATATGTATTTCAACTCTTCTAACAGAAGATCCAGATCGTTGGCTTTCTGAAGTCTCTCAAGTGCACAATTATTGACTTTTTGCAAAAGTTTTCCGTACGGCACCGTGGGGCTTTGCTGATAGGGCTGATCACGTCGAATCCATTTCATAACAGCTGTGGCGAAGGAACTCAAATCGCTCAGGCTGCACTGAGGCATTGCAGCCTCCATTCGAGTGACTATGACTTCATCCATGTAGGAGTTAGGAAGCAAGGAAAGAACACGGATGAGCATGGAAATGTCCGTCGGTACGACATTAGTGTGTAAACAGCTGGAATGCAAAACAGAGAGATATACATCTGTCAGTGATGAAGAGTGAAAATCGGCGGGCCACAAATATTTTTTAGTGCATTTTACACCCAGGTCAATTGCATATTTGCTTGAAAAGAAATCCGACCGATCAGGAGCGAGCAGCGGGTATGAGAGGCAGTGGCATCATTGTGGCTTACCAGAAGGAAGATGTGGAGCAGTGTGGCCAGCTCCTGCTGGTGTGGCCAGCACCAAACTCCTTGCCACCTCATCCCCAACCCTGGTAAGCTACAGTGACACCAGTGCTGGGAGGCGAACAACCCACCCACCCACACCAGCTGCTCTTGCCACAGATATCATGGCAAGCTACTTAAATCCCTAGTCGTATACTCTGAAAATGTCGAAATAGGAACAAATACAGCAAACTGGGTCAGACTGAGCTTATTCCCCGGTGTAATTCACTTATAATTCCTTAGCAAGAAATTGTACCCACTGTATCAAATTTTAAAAGGGTATGGAAATTAGGGAAGAACCCTGATCAAAGACATTTTCAATTGATTAATATATCAATTAAATGGACATTTGCACAAAAATGTTATTTCTAAAGCCAGTAGTGTGCTTCATTTAGAAGCGAGATATTCTTCCCATGTGCAAGAGGAAGAATGCCTTCTTAAGATGATCACTGCAAACCGCAATTTTGATAAGTACAGTGGTACCTCGGGTTACATACGCTTCAGGTTACATATGTTTCAGGTTACAGACTCGCTAACCCAGAAATAGTACCTCGGGTTAAGAACTTTGCTTCAGGATGAGAACAGAAATCGTGCTCCGGCGGCGCAGCAGCAGCAGGAGGCCCCATTAGCTAATGTGGTGCTTCAGGTTAAGAACAGTTTCAGGTTAAGAACAGACCTCCGGAACGAATTAAGTTCTTAACCCGAGGTACCACCGTACTTCCTGGTCCATGGGGTCACAAAGAGTCGGACACGACTAAACAACAACAACAGCACTTCCTTGAATTCTGCTAAGGAAGAAGGGAAGGATTCAAACGTAACAAATTAATAAAGAAAGCAACCATCAGAATACATTTGCTGATAAAATGTTCTTTCTTACCTGGTGAGCAACCTTTGTAATTTGGAATAAATCTCAGGATTGGAGCAATGAAATAGGAGGAGGGCGTAGGCCAATTTGGCCAATTCTACTGGTTTGTAGAGATCCATATGTTTGTAAAGCAGAGACACAATCCTGAAAACCAAAAGCAGATGAGGCTAAATATCAGGGTGAAATTAAAATCCTTTCAAATAACAGTGAAGATGTATTTTACAAACTGCCCTGGCCCTGAGATGAACACACATTAAATTACAAGACGGATCATAAATCTATTTTGAATGGAGTATCTGTAACACCGACACAACAGCAAAAGCAGGCTGCTTGGGATCTGTCAATGCTTTCTGATAACGATGTCCTGCATTTCATGTGCTGTTATGCCAGGAGTCACCACCATGATGTGGGTGGGTGCCATTGTGCCTGTCAATACCTCTTTGCAGTGCCCACAAAAAGACATGGTAAATGTCCCTTCAAAAATCCACAATGCATTATAGAATGTTTACTCTTCCTGCTCTGCTTCTGTCTGCAGTGGCTCAGCTTCTTTTACAATGAGCTCACGCCCTTAAACACGCCCACATTTCACTAGACCCCAGAATTGTACATTTTGTATTATGCCATATCCTCCATGGCAGCTATTTTGCAGCTGATACCCTGTGGTACTCCCTCAGATTCCAGAAGTGACCATCCCTTTGCCCTGAAAGGCTGGCGATCACTGGGTTATATCCAGAAACTTGAACAAAGTTGGGATACCCATACACTGCTGCAAATAGATATATTGTCTTATTCCAGCGATAAAAATGGTGTAATCTGAAAATCATGTCCATATTGGCCTTGCCTTCACTGGCAGAAATCTGGACTCCTGTCCTTAATTAAAGAACATAGTTAATAAAAGGATGATTGGATCCAATGGTGCCCTTCCATTTGTGGGTGTTTCTTTGATATGGTAAAGGTAAAGTAAAGGTACCCCTGCCCGTATGGTCCAGTCGTGTCCAGTCTGGGGTTGCGTGCCCATCTCGCTTAAGAGGCTGGGGGCCAGCGCTGTCTGAAGACACTTCTGGGTCACATGGCCACCGTGACAAGCTGCATCTGGCGAGCCAGCGCAGCACACAGAAACGCCGTTTACCTTCCCGCTATAAAGCGGTCCTTATTTATCTACTTGCACCCGGGGGTGCTTTCGAACTGCTAGGTTGGCAGGCGCTGGGACTGAGCAATGGGAGCGCACCCCGCCACGGGGATTCGAACCGCCGACCTGACGATCGGCAAATCCTAGGCGCTGAGGTTTTACCCACAGCGCCACCCGCGTCCCACCTTTGATATGGTAGAGGCTAATATTAATGGAAATGGGAAAGCAATTTGTATTTATCCCCCTTTCTCCTAAAGCCCCTTGCAACATGAAATGTCTGCTCTGGAGTCAGAGGATTTGACCAAAACAAGTCAAACACCCCTGTTGTTTACCTAAGTGCCAGCTGAATCCCAGAGCCTTCTGTGAATGGAAGGAGTCAAGCTGGGTATACCATAGCATTCTGTAAACTAAATTAACTTTTTCAGAGAGGAAGGGAAGAAAGTGTTACCCGCTTCCCAAGACAGTGGACCCTATCCAACACACACAAACAACGTATGAGTGAAAAGCACCTCTACTCATATATGGCAGGAGGAAGAAAAATGCCATCCACTTGGAGGCCCTCATACTTTAAAGGAGTCTAAAAGTTTATGCTGGTCTTGATCCTGGTCACTGTATTTGCAGCAATTTCAGGGCACCATACAGAGAAAGGGAAAACACCAAGTAGATGCAGGGAAATTATTTTCTCTCTGCTCTTTTTTACCCCAAGCCACCCTAACAGGGAAACAATATGGGATGTTAAATACCTTCCTATATTTAATATTGTCAGGGGTTCAGGAGCAGAGGCAAGGGCAAGGGAGGAAACAGAGAGCGAGGGGGAGGAGTCCGAAGGAAAGATGAGCGATGACGACGACCCGAGATCTCCGAGTCTTTCCAGTGAATCGGAAGATTCACAGAAAGGAGCGCCAGTGGCCAGAGCGAGGGGGGAGATCAAGGGGACACCCCAGGAAAAAGGGACAAAAGGGGGTTCAGAGAGCAGCAGTGGGAAATCGGGGCCAACGTCCCCAACAGAGCGCAGTGGGGAGGAAGGGCGCCAGGTATCGGGATCCGGCGGCTCGCCGCAGGGAGGAGGGCATGAGTCAGGAGTGGCCACACCT
Organism: Podarcis bocagei; assembly: GCF_964188305.1. Taxonomy (NCBI): domain Eukaryota; kingdom Metazoa; phylum Chordata; class Lepidosauria; order Squamata; family Lacertidae; genus Podarcis; species Podarcis bocagei. The sequence goes on from NC_138125.1 coordinate 114,525,087, forward strand.
CCATCGGGGAGCGAAGGAACGGTCAAGCGGAAAGTGGGAGGTTGGGCGCGCGCGCCAAGTTCAAATGTACAGGAAGGCGGCAGAGTAAGCAGCCCGGAAAGGGAGCCAGGTCCTAAAGCCCGCCGCAAGGAGACAGAAGGGTCCGGGGGGTCAGCGTCAGAAGAGTCCAGGAAGGAAGAGACCCCGGGGGGCAGAGGGACCCAGAGAAGGAGGGGAAGACGGAAAAGGTGGAGTAAGGCGAGGTTATTAAGTTGGTGTACAGGAGGCGGAGACTCAGACGGAGCTTCGCCGGTCTAGCTGATAAGACGTAGGGCTGCCTGCGGCAGTTTGAAATTGGAAACTGTAACTCAATAAAGACTTTGAGCTAGGATCTGGAAGCAGCCCTGACAAATATGCATGCTTAAAATTGTAAATAGCTGCTGTGAGAGGGATCTGAAATTAGGAATGCAACAGGTGGGTGGGATTTAAGCCTTTTCTCTCCTGCTACCATTCTGATGAAAACCTCTTCTCTAAAGCTGCTTATTTGCATTGTAAGAAAACCTCCTATTGGCACTATGGGATTCTTTCTGGCCATGCAAAAAGCAGCCTCAGGGGAGACATTTTCCTTTTTAAAAGCAGGTACATTAAGTGTAAAGATGCATTTAATGTTTTGCCTAGTTTGGCCTCAGGCACAAAGTGGGACAAAATAACTTTGCTGTTTTTGTTCACCAGCTTCATTGGGGTTTACTAACGCCCGTTGTGTCAGGACATGTCTTGTGCACATTCCAGCATATATTTCCACAAAAAAATTTTAAGTCAAGTGAGCTTAATGTCAACCAAACAGTGATGAGTTACACCATAATCCTAGGCACGCTTACCTGGATGCAAGTTCTGCTAAAATCAATGGGACTTGCTTCCAATAGATGTGTTTAGGACTGTGGTGTAAGGTAAGTCAATGGCATATCATATAGTGCAAGCATATTCAGCGTTCTGTATCACTCATTCTTAAACTAAATAGAAGTTACAGATTTTTCACTTGCTGCATTCTGAACAGTCAGAAAAGGGAAGTTACAGAAATTGAGAACATTTTGAGTCGCCATTTTGTACTGAAGGTTTACTTTTGAATCAGTTGTGGATGTCTGATTTCTGTTTCTTGCATAGCGTCCGCCACTGCCAATGTTTGCTGATGGTCAAATTCATCTGCCACTAGTAGAGCAGTTTCAGTTAACCTAAAAATAAACATACAAAATATTACATATTTCCAGCAGTTTAAGAGGTCACAGAGTTGTGCATATCACTCTTATTTCAAAAAGGGAAAGAAGAGTGCTTGGGGAAATGGAAACAGACTCCACAAAGTGAAGCCTTTAATGTATCTTGAAAGAAAGAAAGATAACCTTAAAACACACACAGCTCCAGTAAACATTTAGGATTAGAGGTTCCCCATCAGGGAGCATTTTAACTTAGGGTCACACTGAATGAGTAATATCTTCAAGAGCAGGAGAATGGTGTGGTTCCTTTACTGATAACTATACAGCTACAATAGTGATGTATGGAAGTCAGAGCTGGACCATCAAGAAGGCCGAAGAATTGATGCTTTTGAATTATGGTGCTGGAGGAGACTCTTGAGAGTCCCATGGGCTGCAAGAAGATCAAACCTCTCCATTCTTAAGGAAATCAGCCCTGAGTGCTCACTGGAAGGACAGATCCTGAAGCTGAGGCTCCACTACTTTGGTCACCTCATGAGAAGAGAAGACTTCCTGGAAAAGACCCTGATGTTGGGAAAGATGGAAGGAGAAGGGGACGACAGAGGACGAGATGCTTGGATAGTGTTCTCGAAGCTACCAGCATGAGTTTGACTAAACTGCAGGAGGCAGTGGAAGACAGGGGTGCCTGGCGTGCTCTGGTCCATGGGGTCACGAAGAGTCGGACACGACTAAACGACTAAACGACAACAACATACAGCTACAAATACAGCATGTTTCCTAAGCCCCAGATTCAGTAATGTGCTCTTCCACCATCACAAGGGCAGCATATGAGACAATGCAGGAAAAGCATGCGGCTGATCCAAGGCAAATAAATAATAACACTTTTGGTTCTGGACTGGTGAAGGGTGAAATTTGGAACCCTAGCTTCTGTTCTTTCTGTAGGGAACAGTGACCTCAGCCCCCTCATCTCTTGTGCCATTGTGAGCAAAGAAAAAAGGCAACACAAACCACATGATTCTGTACAGAAATACTCTTGGAACAAGCAATTATTGTTGGCTGTTGGTATCAACAAATGCATATTGAGATGAAAGAGCAGTCCAAATATTGAACATGCAACAAGATGCCAAAACTGTTCAAATGGACCAAGAGAATAGAGAGTGCTCTGTTCTAGTTCTATGCTATTGGCGGTACCCATGGAACTTCAAATTTCTGAAGACATTTTCAGGGTAACAGAAACTCTTTGGATTTGAGCCTGTGACTAATTCTGCAATCTCCATTACTTCTGAGGAATGAGTTAAGTGTGCTCAACAAGGCCGTTGTTGTATTGCCTTTCCTCAGCACAACAAGAACATTTGTCACAGATGGAGTGAAAAAGAAGACAATGGCAAGGTAGGTGTGTGTGTGTGTGTGTGTGTGTGTGTGTGTGTGCATATATGCAACCTGAAATCTATTTTGTGAATTTGGGTCAGCAATAGTAACAAAGCAAGTCCACAGGAGGATGTCTCACCATTAATAGCGTAAGCCGAGCACAACTCCATTGCATTTGTAGTTTCCCTTTGTTGAACTGCAGCCTATTCTGCCTCAGATAGCAATGGTCTTCAGATAAGGAAAAATGTATTCACATGCACAACAAGTAAGCCAGAAGTGAAACTTACCGTTCTCTGACCTCTGGTCCTGCCATGGGTGCAAGGGTAACAAACAGTCGAGGGAAGCTTGAAGAATTATTGTAGTCATCCATTGCTTCCATCAGTTTCTGTTTAGCAACTAATTTTAACTCAATGCTGCTGAATTGTAAAGCCTGGTAAAGTCCAAGGATGATAACCACACGGTCAACACCTAGCTGGTTCGCATTCTGAAGAAAAACTTTGTTACACTTGTCCAGCAGTGGTCGATGAGGTAGTTTGACATTCCGGAGAAACTGTACAAATCGTCTGGCATTATTCAAGGGGGCAGATTCCGAGGTTTCCAGAAGAAACTCTGCCTTCTGTATTAACCGATCTCTAAAATGCTGCGAGATAACACCAGATATGCTGACCATCAAAATTGACAAGACCCTAAAAACATTCCAAAAAAAGTATGCAGTGATTGAACGAACCCAACAATATTTAAGGACATTACATTAAAAATGGAAAGGACTAGAGGAGGGGAGGTAAGGTTTTGAGGCAGAATGAGATTGGGTGTCTTTTTTTTGAAACTCTATTTGAAAGAGGCAAAAATTAAAGGAAAAAGCAGGCAAAGCTGTTCTTGAGTCTTTTCTTAATGCTATGCAGACTGGAGTGTTTTCAAGCAAAATAATGGAAATATTTCCATATCAGAAGGGCAGCTCTTTCTCTGCCAATGAAGAGAGATCTGCAATATCCTAGGGTCCCTGCAATGCCCTCCTAGGGACTGTAGGATCGCAGCGGAAGAGGATTTAAATCCACAGGCACAATAAAACAGTAAAAATGATAACCACAAGGGACATTCCCACATATGGGGTGTCCTATCAGTTGCACCTTCATTAGAATTGTGTTCAGCTAACTTAAACAACAAGAGAGGCCTAAACAGGTACGCTACAGTAGTGCTGTATATGCATGAGAACGATAACAAGAATACTCTCAATTCTTCTGAGACATTTATAAAATTAAGATTACCTTCCATCTTGTATGGAATCCAAGTTCCTATTCACAATATCAGCTATATCACCAGTGAGAGGACTAAGGTACATTTGTTGGTCATGTAGGCACATTGCAAATTTAGATAGTAGAGGCATGCTGAGTCTGAGGATATAAAAGGAAAAGCCTGCTTTACAAAAGCTTTAAAACATTTACCTATATACAAAATTTAAGAGATTCTTGAAGAGCAGTTCACTGCTTACTTACATTATTGATTTAAAAATTACAAACAAACCTGCAACTGTCCCTTGGTAACAAATTATAACAGCTTTACATCCTGCAGTTATCGGTCATCCTAGATTACTACTTTCAAGTACCTTGTAAAACAGATTTTAACATTTCTGGACTGGTTTTCTTTTTACTGTATACTGCTGGTTTTATTAAGTGTGGTTCGTTGTATGTTATTTTACCTTGTAAGCTGCCTTGAGAGGGCTGATGCCCTTTGTGAAGGGAAGGGGGTATTTACTTGCTTACTCTATAATAACAAAACCCAACTTCCACTCCAATGGTTCTGCTAAAACCAGGCCACCAGCGCTAGATTTAGAGCAGTTCCCCTGCCAAGCCAAGCATGTGCATCACTGTCATCATCTTCCCTATATTTTTATAGGTACCTACTGAAAAGATGCATATAAAAGCAATTATACCAAAAGTAATTATTGTGGAAATAAGAATGGGGTGGAGGCAATTCCCTCCCCCTTGTTGAGGACACCATATTACCAAAGTCCACTCATGATACTAGGAGGGAGGGGGGCAAGGTTTTAAAGCTATTTTTAAAGGAAATTTGCAATGGGCTGACATACTCCTGGGTTTTCCTGGAGAATTATAAACAATTTTCAAAAATTCAGCCAGGACGCCATTTTCAATGGACGTATGGCAGCTCTACCTTACACTGCAATCAGTTACCCTATTAAAATGCTATAGCCAAATTGACCTTTTATATTCTCCACCCCCATTAAGCCTCATCAGTACGTTAGCTGAGGACTCTGCTGGAAGTGTTTGTTTTTTCCAAACCTTCACTGATCTATTGAAGCAAAGGTTTCTCTCACTGTACTACCATGGAAATAATATTTCTGGTACTCCTACCAGTCATCCCAAAACAACTCTCCCCTGCCAAAACTCTGGCCTAAGCCACATGATTCAGCTATCCCCCAGCAAGGCTTTGGACATTCTCAGATCTGACTTCTTCCCTGATCCTGGCATTGTCTTCTGGTGGAACTGGCAACCAACCACAACTCTGACCAAGGGCTTGTTTACAGTTCCACTTGTCCCATTGCTTTCCCCTGGGAAAATCTGAACTGGAACAAATGCCAATTGGTTTCTCTGTGGATTGATGTTTGTTCCTCTTTAGTGGTAAACAGCAGGTTTCACAGCAGCAGGCCAAGCAAAAAAAAACCCCTCTTGGACCCATGCTTTCTAGATAAGCAGAAGTGTGGATGTGTCCTACCTAACTCAACTAAGTACTGCTGACCAGCACCCAGTAGTATTATATACACTTCTTCTGGCCCCTCCAGTCTAGCCCCAGCCAACCACACCATCTAACTGAAAATTCTGAATCTGCACCCACCAATCAAATTTGGCATACTGAGAATTCTAACTCAAGAGCTGTCCATTAAGGCTCCACACGACAGTTAGACTGACTTTCATTGGACCATACAGAAACATGTAAATAACCAGCCTCAGCCCCCTTTGGCAAGTGGTAAATACCATTTCTAGACTGGTAGCCTTCAACCATTTCAGAATGGGGGTCATCTTTAACCCAACATGCATTTGGGGATCAGCTTCTTATTTTTATTTAGCGTATATTTGAAGTACAGTGGTAGTACTGCTATTGTGACCACCTTAGGTCAGGTACAACTTAGCAGAGGGTCCTTGCCTTGTCCTTCTTTCCCTTTAAAGTTTTACTTAAATGTGCATCAGAACTGGAGGCGGGGGAGAGGACAGGGAGGGCTCTAGGGCGCAAACCAGACACAAGAGGAAAAAAGCAACATGTATCCCAAAGTGAGCTTGTGACTGGCCATAGCACTGAACATCAAAGTTTTCCAAATCCCTTGAACTTCCTGCCTTCCTAAAGTACTACTTTAAATCCCTGCTGAAATCTTCATGTCACCAAGCCCACTGAGTCACATAATTTAACATACAGTATATACCTGCTTTTTAAATTTTGCTGATTTTGTGATTTATTTTTTTAAAAAAATAGTTTTATGTATATTGCTCAGATGTTTTCAGTTAGGCAGTTTATTTTTTAAAATAATTTTATACACACACACACACAGCTTAGATATTAGCCCAGATTCTTGAGTTTATTGTTCTGGTACACTTTAACTTCCTCAGGGAAGGGCGGACTGGAGCAGAGGTTATTTTCTCCCATAAATCTTTATAGATTCTTCTATAAACTGGTTTAAAACCAAGTCTTCCACTGCTTTCATTTAGGAATCTTAACAGTGCAATCTTATACTGAAATAAATCTCACTGAGGTTAGTTAGCCTTACTGCCAGTTACATAGCTATCAAATTTAAGCCTAAAGTCACCTTTCAAAATCTATCCAGGAGTGTTACATTCTTAAATCTGTAGCTGCCTTTATTGGTACAATGGTCCTCAGTGCAAATTTATCTTAACCCACAACTACTTCAGCTTTGAAGAGAGAAAGGGGCCTACCATACTTTTAATAAATTAAGCTTGTCAGTACTAACTTTGTGATAGTTTTTATAAGCATGAGCTCTCAAGCTTTCAATTTATAGGATTTTAATTTTAATGTGTACTTGCCCATTTAATCTTCTCCAGCATTCCATGACGAGCTCTTCAACCAGCGAATCATGGGCCTCAATTCCAAACCTTCACAAGGACCACAAGACAAGTCAAATGCTCTGCATAGATATTTTAACAGAGATGGGGGGGGGTGGGAGAACCTGTGCGGTTTTAAATGTATTACAGATAGCTGGTTGCTAGAGTTTTGTACTTACCGAACACTTTCCCTGCGTGTTCTAGAAAGCCTCTTACAACTATGAACAGATCAGTGCTTGGAACTGTGCAGCTAGGATGCCAACTCTCTTTCCCCTTTAAACCCCACATTTTCTTCAAGGCCTTTTACTTAACCACTTAAATCCCTGGGCCAGATTCAGCTTCCTAGTTCCACTAGTAAGAGCCAGTTCAAGAACTCCCGCTGGTGCAATGGGGTCCCCCCCACACCTCCCATTGCATCCCCAAATCGGCACTGTGGGGATTGGGAGAACTCACAAACAGCATGCAAGTGGTAGAAGAGGAGAGGTTGTTACGCCAGGCAGGCAAAAAGGCTTGCGCCGATGGAATATTTTACCGAGAGGCTGAATTTCCTCCCATCTCCGCTGTAACCAACCGTAAATATGCATAGCTGCATTTGCTCACATTCAGCCCTTAACACTTGGCTCTCCTTCTTCTCCATTGCTCTACCTGCTTGGGACAGAAAGTCAGCCACAGCTGGAACTTTGTATTTTGCTGTTCAAACTTTTTGGACTCTAACTCCTATCAGCCCCAGCCTGCATTGGCCAATGACCACGGGTGATGAAAGCTGTGGTCCAACAACAACTGGAAGGCCACAGATTCCCCATCCCTGCAGTAACCAATAGTGAGAACCCTCTGGAAGTTGTTGTCTTCTCCGCAATGATTGTCTAGTTTCCCTCTGAACTGCCTAACATCAGGACATTAATGGGAGAAAATACTGGCAGCCAAGCTACCTTTGCTTTGGCTTGATTGTGCCTGTAACTGTCAGTCCCTACACCGCCTTGTACACCTAAAATCTGCTACGTGAGAGTAATCTCATACATTTTTATGGAGGTCAGACACAGGGAAGGATGACTCATTAGATCATACACTGTTTAGATAGATAGAGAAATATGAGCAAATTTTAAACAGGCATTGTACGAGTGAGCTGTGCTTTTGCAGCAACCAGGATGCTTCAGTCTAAGCATATATTTTTTAAAAAACACAATTACTTTTTAAAACCCAGATTAATAAACTTACCCCCATTACATTTCAGCATCATACTATATGGCTTACCTGAGTAAATTATACAGAATATCCACTAATGCTTCATTATCCATTTGTTCAATCTTGTTTTCTGCTAAAATGCGGAGTATAAGAAACTGGGAGTGATTTTTTACATAATCAGTAAGCCTCAGAGGCTCAGGCTTCTTCTTTTGAAACTCCCAAAGTATATTAATTGCCCTTCCCACGTGTTTTTCAGAAAGTTTGGCTTTGTTCTTTCCAACAACGTCAAACACTTGATCTTCATTTATGCAGTTATTTAGCTGGCTTAACAAGGGATCACTACTCCAAGTCTGACACTGGCGACATCTCAGTGCAAATAAATAAAAACGTCTTACAGACAGCATATTTGTGATTTTTATGTTTTTTGAAACATGTCCAGAATGAGGCTACTCTTCTTCACTTCCAATCAGATGCAAACCACAAGCTAGTTGCAAGGTGAAGCATTTAGATATTGCTTTCCCCTTATTCTTTGTAGTTACTGTTGAAGAAGCAGAAATAATTCTGAAGAACCTGCAAAAGCAGCAGTTTAAAATAATTAGTCTTGCAAATAAGTTATTAAACCACAAAATTTGATTGTTCTGCCTGCCTGTGCATGCCTGTATCAATATTGTAGCCTATCAATAGTCCAAACTAACAATATTTGGCAATCAAACTTCACTCAAAATCATGGTTTAGTGTTACATGATGAGTTGCAGTGAGCTTCAGATTCAATATTCCTCCCCTCCTCTGGTGTGGCTGTAGAGGAATTTGGAAGCTCTCACTTCCATTTTCGATTCAGCTTCCATTTTTTATTTTGTTGCTCACTGGGAAAAGTGAACTCAAATAAAGTGTAGATCATCTTAACAATGGTTTGTTGAAACTTGCCAACTTCAAAGCACAGGTTTTATGAAGTTAGCTTGTTTCAACAAACCATACTTGAGAAATCTGTCCATATAGCACTAAGCTGTAATATAGCAATATGCGTGAATCAAGCCACTGCAGTTGCCCCCCCATCAAGTAAATAAATAGAAATACTTAACTAACTGACCAATTACCTCGCAGATAACTTGGTTCTGCCTCCCCCGGGATAAGTGGATTTCCTGAATCAGCAGAGGGCTGAACTAGATCACATTTAAGGTTCCACCCAACTCTAGGATTATATGAATATGTATTCCCACTGGTGTTCTGAGGTGATAATGATATTGTACTTCCTTCCTGATTTCAAGATGGATCTGACCCAAAACCTTTCCAACAAATCCAAACTCACTAGATTGTCTATTTTTTATTTTTAAAAACAATGTGTCTTGACGTCCACTCATTTTCATACAGAATAGTGAAGCTCCTTCTCAATTATTATTTTTTTTAAAACCCAACACAAAACCCCCTCTGTAGAAGCCACGTGAGAGTAAGTCCACCCCTGTACACATAAACCTAGTATAACCTCTAACGTATCCACATTATCACCTTTCTCCAGCTGTGAAGGTAACAGTTTGAACCCCCGTGAACCGCCTGGATCCTTGCGCTGCTTAGGAAGTATAAGTCCATCTCTTTCAACAGAAGCATGTCGCACGCAGGAAAAGGGAGACTTCCTACAGATCACACGACCATGCTGCCTATTGCAAAGCAGGCTCCTCCTAGAATCCACATGGCGGGAGATCACCACCTCTGCTCCAAGCAGCAAATATCCCCGCATAGAGAGACAATTGGCTAACAATGAAATAAATGTCTATAACTCCGTCCACACCGGCCGCAAAAAAATACACACTTACCTGCCGCTCCGCAGCTTCTGTCCTATATACAACAATCGGGTCTGAGTCTTGGTTGAAGAATCTGCTACTACATTTCCCAGCATGCTCCACCGACAGCCTTCTTGCCTGTCGGGAGTTGTAGTCTTTCCATTGTGCAACATTGCTTGTGGCGAATCTAGGCTACAACTATTTCGTGGGGTGAAGAAGTGTGATGGCAAGCTGCTTTAAAAAGCGCACTCCCAGGACGACTCCTGCCAGCCTTAAGCTGATTTATTAGACTTTGCCTCTCCCTAGGGATCTGCGAATTTATTTTTGGCCAAGGGTTATTGATAATACATGCAAGATCGCAACCAGCCTTTCTCAACCTTAGGTCCCCAGATGTTTTTCGCCTACAACTCCCATCATCCCTGACCACTGGTCCCTTGAGCTAGGGATCATGGGAGTTGTAGGCCAAAAAAAAACATCTGGGGACTCAAGCTTGAGAAATCCCAACTTTGGGGCCCCCAGATGTTGACTACAACCCCCATCATCCCCAGCCACCATGGTCAGTGAGCTGTAGCCCGACATCTGGAGACCCGGGGTCGGGAAGGGATGCAACCAGACCCCTTTGCTTCATTTTCTAACACAGTACAAATTAAAGTCTGCCTGCGCTATGTTGGAGAAAATTAAGATACTTCCCGGCAATAGCTATTCCTGGGAAAATATATGCCACTAGTGATTTTTCTCTCTCTGTTTTTGGACAGTAGGAAACCCTAAGAAAGGCTAAACGCAGCAAAATTGCACGTTTAACACAAAAGTAGACTCCCTCCTAGAAAGTGTAGCTTTGCAGCCTGAACCCCTCGACAACATTTAGAACCATTTCCCCTCCGTTTGCGGTGTTGGGAAGATGATGCTCCCCTCTCCCGACGTGGGTCGGCCTGACCTTCCTGCAAGTTTACTTTTTATAAAAAAGAACATTTAATAAATAATAATAAATACCAATATGTATGTATGTATGTCAAATACAACGTGCCCCTAACAATGTGTGCGGCGTGCGTTTGTCTACCACCCCTAAGCGCCCCCTGGATCGCAAAGCAGTGCGGCCGAAGTACAATGACGCGGCGCGCCAGCGCTAGAGGCGTCAAGAGGACTGGAAACTTGAATCCCAGGGCGTTTTGAGGAAAGCCTACGGCCGAGAGTGCAAGCAAACCGAAAAACTGAGGGCATCGTTTGGGTTGAGGTGCGGCGGCTGGACACTCCCCCCCTCCGTTTGGTTGTCTCTTCCCTTCCTTCTCTATATCCCCAGAGAAGAGGGGCAGGCGCTGGAGCTCCGGCCTGGAGGGTGGAAGGGATTTGGGCGTGCGCGCCAAAAGGGGCGGCGAGTCGGACAGATCTGATCTTCCTCCCATCTTCGTGTCCCCCCCCCCCAATTTCTGGAGAGGTCGAGAGAGGGCCCTGGCACCCGAGGGCTCCCCTCCAGCCCGCTCTCCTCGGCAGACATCCTCGCTCGCTCGCGCCCCGTCCCGCCCTCGCCGCTCCAAGGCTTCCCCGCTTCCCTCCCCTCCTCCACTGACGCAGTCCGTGCTGCACCAGATCCTAACATGGCGGCGGCGAGGTGGTGAAGAGCGCGGCGGCGACGGCGGCGAAAGGAGACTCCGGGCCGAGCGGGCAAGCGCGGCGGCGGGCGGGCGGGTGAGTGGCTTGAGCCAGGCTCTCCTCCGCCCGAGGGGCCGCGGCGTCGCCGCCGGCGAATATTTAAGGGCCTCGTGGTGAGGGGGAAAAGGGGAGCAATGGCGCGGGAGGCGAGAGGGCTCGGTCCTCTATCTCCATTTGAATCTGCCTCGCGAGGGGCGGGCGGGCAGGCTCCCTCACGGCCGACTCCGCAGAGGGCTCGGCCGGCCCGAGTGTCGCCCCCTCAACAAGTCCCCGGGTGGGCCGTTGGGGAAGGCGGGGGGGAAGACGAGAGGTAGTTTATCGGCGGGGAATGACTTGAGGGAGAAGCGCGAGGCCTTGAATGTGGAGGGTCTTCCCGCGATTCAATCTCCGGGAGACGCGGACTGGGTTCGGGTGGGCAAACTTGGGAGGCCGCGCGGGAGGCGGTTTCGAGAACCGTTGCAAATAGTTATGAATGAAAGCGGGCGCTCACGTCCCTGTAATTAAAGGGGGGCGGCGGAAAGGAAGGTGGCCTGGCAGTTGGCTTTAAAAATAATACCTTAGCTAGGGGCAAGAAGTCGCGGGATAAACGTGCACAGGAACGGGGAGGGATAGGCGAGTAAACTCACGGCCCAAAGGAAACATTTTGCACACTCCGAAGTGTGATAAAAAGCTACGTGATATTGTTGTACCTGTACTGATTCCTCCCCGCCCCCGCCCCAAAATGATGTATGCAGGTTGATAGTAGACAGGCTCCAGTAGAAAGCACAAAGTTTAAAAAACAAAACAAAACACCACAGGCTATTTGACAATGTAGGGGTCTTTTATTCGAGAACTGGATCACTTTGCTCGTCTCTGTTTGGAAAGAAGTTATGTGCAGTGTGACATGTATGCAATGGTAAAATAAAGGAGCAGATTAATGTGCTTTGCTTTCTGAAACTGCATTCTGAAATGTAAGGGGAACAGGCCTTTCCAGAAACATCTGTAAGGCTTGCTTTCTCACCAAGTTCCTTTATCAATGGAAGGAAGAAGTGTGTTGGGACTGATGCATTTCAAGTCATTCAAAATGATCACAGCCAAGTTGGCAGGTGACTCCCAAATTATTCAGGATGGTGAAGGCCACAGTAGACTCTCCATATGTGGTGAAGGGGCAGCAAAATGGCAAATGAGTTTCAATGTAAGTGTAAAATCATGCACACCAAGGTGAAAGAAAGAAGAGATAAAAGTTGATGGATGGGATCTTAATTGGTTGTGACTGACTGCTATAAGAGGTTTGCGGTAGTGGTGGACACTGTAACAGAGGAAGCAGTGAAAAAAGGTAGGCTGTTGGACATTATTAGGAAAGGGACTAAAAAATAAAATTCTGTTGCCATAGTGCAGGGGTTGGAAACCTAAGGCCCACGGGGGTCATCTAACCTGCCATGAGCTGCCCCTGAACCAAGCTGCCCACTCTGCGAGTCCTGGCATGCTGCACTAAACCAGTGTGGCATGGGGACTCGCTTCCATAGTGCCGAAAATCACGTCTGCACAGACGCCGGAAAATGCGGGTGCGCGGGCGATCCAGCCCACGAAGGGATCTCCGCTGGAGTGAACCGGCCCAGGCAAGGTAAACCTTGCCAGCCCCTGCCATAGTGCATATTCCAGCCATAACTGGCATACCATATGAAGTTCTGATTGCCCTGTCTCAAAAAGCACTGGAACAGATAAAAAAAGAGCCATTAAAACCATCAAGGGTCAGAGCATATTCCAATGAGAAAAGGTGTATTTGGACTTTGTCTTTAAGGAACTAAGGGACTGTGATTATGTTTCAGTGTCATGACTTAAAATATTTGGAAGTATTTTACGGTAATTGAAATAATTTTCAAGTGAAGCTATGCTTTTGTTTGAATAGAAAATATAAGCCTCGCTAAATGCATGTTATTTATCCTCCCAGTAAATATTTCAGTTCAACTATTTTTAGCTATTAGAAAAACCTTTCAAATATTTATATCACATGTAAAGTTATCATGACACACTTTTACAATTTTGTTTAATTGTCAGCTAACCATGTTAAATTAAGTTTCTCTCAATTTATGGCAATGGAAAACCTTTCAGGAAATTTCTAGGAACATTGTCCAATTCAAAATTTTCTAGGAAAACCACATGTCTGCTTGTATAGCTTTGAATATTATGTGCTAAAGATACTCTTCTCCCTTTTTATGCCATATTTCTTGGCTTTCCAGAGGCATCTAGCTGACCACTGTTAAAATCTAGATGGGCTCTCAGTCTGATCCAACAGAGCACTTCTTAAATATTGAAAAATGATGGCTAGCCGCTGAGATCGCCATAGCTCAACAGTAGAAGACTAAAAAATCTCCAGTTAACCTAATGATAAAAGAACTTACGGAACTTGGCCATAGCGGGGTAAATAACACAAAATTTGAGTCTTTAAAAATGCAGAAAATCGAGAAAAAAAATGCAGCATGTTGGGAGTTTATATCCTATACCTCCAACTCGGAGGTACAAAAAGAGATTTGGTTATCATGATATTTTTGTTTTTAAACAATTATACTGTAACTTATCAGTGATTTCCTGCTCTTGTGTTTGAGGAGCTATTTATTGTATTACATTGATTATTTACACACACACACACACACACATAAAATGGTGACTGAACTGTGGGGAATCCATTGTTTACAAACTTACCTATCCAAGCCATGTTTGCTAGGGAAAGAATCCTACTGATTGCACTGAATACACATTTAGCAACCTAACAACCTAACCAGTCCTATGCATATTTACTTGGAAGGAAGTCCTACTGAGTTCAGTAGGATTTACTCCAATGCATATGTGCATAGGTTTGTTGCCTAAACTCACAGCAAGGATATCTATTTTCCTCTGTTTAATATTGGTGGCTACAGTAAATCTTGATGCTGATGCATACAGTTCTGATGTGCAGGGAATTTAAAAGTTAACCCTTGGAAAAGAAAACTTCCTCATAGAGTGCAGGCCACACTTCTGTAAACACAGTACAGTGGTGCCCCACAAGACGAATGCCTCGCAAGACGGAAAACTCGCTAGACGAAAGTTTTTTTTCTGTTTTGGAGGTGCTTCGCAAAACGAATCTCCTGTGGGCTTGCTTCGCAAGACGAAAATGTCTTGCGAGTTCCTGCGGGTTTTTCCCCCTCCCCCCTTTTCTAAGCCGCTAAACTGCTTATCAGCTGATCCGATAAGCCGCTAATAGTGCTAATCCGCTAATCCGTCAATGGGCTTGCTTCGCAAGACGAAAAAACCGCTAGACGAAGAGAATCACAGAACGGATTCTTTTCGTCTTGCGAGGCATCACTGTAGTCTATTTGACTGCTAAACAGATCAGACCCTTCTGTGATGTAGATTTTGAATGAATCCTTTCCTCTCCCCATACTCTTTTCTATAAGCTTATTGGCAGGTGTGGCACAACTGAAATCCATGCTGTGAGATGGTGCAATTTATAATCCAAACTCCTCTCCCCAGCCCAACAGGATTTATGGAGTGGTGAGGCTACTGCTAAATCAGAGCTATCCATGTTGGTGACACACTTTTTAGACATGCATCATTTTGTGACAGTAATTCAATTTTACTAGCAAACCAGAGGTTAAACAAACCCCTTTCCAGCCCCAGGAGGAGCACAGGGTTCGTTCACGTGACACACTGCAGCCAACACGCTAACATGTTGTGACACACACTTTGGAAAGCTCTGTGCTAAATGTACAGCCCAACAACTACAATGACCAGGGCACAAGGTGGGTTGGACAAGCAGATTAGAGCTGGGGCAGTGATTGGTCTCAGTGTGGGACTTTCCTCTAGTTGCTGTTTCCTGGCTTTCCACCTGCTGTCCTGCCCGGTCCAAACCTCCCCCCCCCCACCACTCAGCACAGAGGGGCTTGGATTGTTCTACCTACACAGCTCTGCCTTGATACAGTTTTGCATTTCACCTCTAGGGAAAGGTAGGTGTGCCACATGCTGCAACTCCTTGCTGCTGATCACCCTACAGGCCTCTCAGAGATGGAGTGTTAGCTCGAAAGACAACAGTTTGTTGAAGGAACATCTGCCTTGTGCTTTCAAATGGTTCTTAGCCTTTCGTCTAAGTTCCTTCCATCTGTCACTCTTTGCAAAGTTGCTAGCAATGCTTAGGTTAGTATTTCTGTATGGGGAACTCATAGTCATGACTGCTTTTCTTTATTGTGAAGAACATTGAGAACATCTGGAATCCCTTACAGAATTTGACTTCTCAGCATGTTGGATCCATTTATTCAAACATGAATATGTAAGCATGAATAATAAATTACAGCTATTATGAGATTGGTGCGTTTGGTTTCCCACAGTGAACAATCAACTACCAAGGGGCATTAGTTCGTATTTGTTTCCTTATCTACCATGAAACATTGAGACAACAATCCCTAATAGCAAAGTCATAACATCTTCCATATAATAGTCTCATAAAACAATAACTCACTTTATGAAAATCAGTCCATGGCTTTCAGTTTCAAAGGAGCAAACTTCCTAGCACTCCTGGCTAAGGGATAAATTTTGAAAATGTATCTAATCATTTGACTCTAATCAATCCTTTGGTAATCAGAGAGCAAGAAAGATGAGTGTTCTACACACTTCTCTGTCCTCCCCTCATTACCTTATACTGTCCCTTGTCTGCTCAGTACCACAATTTACAAAATAGAAATTTCAATATGGCAGTTGGATTCTGTTGTGTATATCAAGTAAATTGTCTGAAAATTTAAGTTGCAAAATTTATTCTAGACCTTGGATTTCCTTAATACAATATTTATGTATTTCATGGAGAGAGCTCCTAGGTTCAAGGGTTTTAGAGAAATCTAAATTTGAACATGAATCCTTTAAAAAGCAACAACACTTGAGTAGTGTTTTCAGAGAATGCTTGTATCTTAAGGGTTTGCTGTTTATTATCTGCAAGAGATCATGTAGTTAACTGTAATTGTCTAGAAATTATTGTTAAAGAATGGTCACAGTTTTCCCTATGTCTTGGAGGAACTTGAAGGGTACTGTGCTACTAGGGCTTAGTAAGGCAGTGTAAGTGGTGATTTTTCTAATGCTAGTTGTATACACACCAAAGCAGAAAAAGTGGTTTGTAATTCTGAAATAAAGTGGAGAGCCTGCAAAGTTGGCATTGTGTAACTGCCATGTGATCAGGCCTAGGAAGTGAGAGAAAGAGGAACAAGGCATGTAGATGGCATGAACCACTGCACTCTGGCAGTAATATACAGTGGTACCTCGGATTAAGAACTTAATTCGTTCTGGAGGTCTGTTCTTAATCTGAAACTGTTCTTAACCTGAAGCACCATTTTAGCTAATGGGGCCTCCCGCCGTTGCTGCACAATTTCTGTACTTAACCTGAAGCAAAGTTCTTAACCCGAAGCACTATTTCTGGTTTAGCAGAGTCTGTAACCTGAAGCGTCTGTAACCCGAGGTACCACTGTAATTCTTAAGAGACTGCCACATTCCTTATTCTGGCAACCCTTGTACTATTTGTCCTGTGTATTAAATTTGTATAAGCATAGTTCTCGGCAGTTCACAACATAAAATTACAATATAAGAAACACAAAATACATAATAAAAATAGGAACAGAAACAAAACAATAATCCCCCCTTCAACAACACATTTAAAAGGGCATTGGAGATCAATCAGCCAAAGGCCTGGTTAAAGAGGAATGTTTTTGCCTGGTGCCTATAGGTGTATAATGAAGGTGTCAGCTGAATGTTCCTGGGGAGAGCATTCCAGAAATGGGGAGCCACTGCAGAAAAGGCCCATGCTTGTGTTGCCACCCTCTGGGCCATCTCTGTCGTGCATTTTAGTAGTGGAAAGTGGCTGGTATACTCTTAGATGCTTCTAACAAGGTGTCAAGACCAAATTTTCTCCTAATTTCTGGTTTCCTTGCATTATAACTTTAAAGAGTAAAAATCTCAGGAAGTGTGAATTGATGAACGGACTAATGAAAAAATAAAATGTAAGAAGGGTAGATTTGTGTTTGTGGTCTGTAGCTACAGTGGTACCTCGCAAGACGAATGCCTCGCAAGACGGAAAACCCGCAAGATGAAACGGTTTTCTGTTTTGGAGGCGCTTTGCAAGACGAATTTCCCCATGGGCTTGCTTCGCAAGACGAAAGCCCATAGGGAAATCTCCGGGGACCTCTTTTAAATGCTGGTGGTGGGGAGCAAAGCCTTTCCCCCCCTCTGGCCTTCAGAAGAGGTCCAGGAAGGCCGGCGGGGGCCGAAAGGCTTTGCTCCCCACCGCCAGCATTTTAAAAGCAGTCCGGGATAGCAGGGAAGCGCTTCCCGCTATCGCCGATGGCTTTTGAAGGCAGGCGGGGGGGAGCAAAGACTTTCGCCCCCCGCCCGCCTTCAGAAGAGGTCCAGGACCTCTTCTGAAGGCGGGCGGGGGGCGAAAGTCTTTGCTTCCCCCCTGCCTGCCTTCCCGGGAGAGCGGAGAAAGGCAGCGCGTTTCTCCGCTGTCCCGGACGGCTTTTGAAGGCAGGCGGGGGGGGAGACTTTTGCCCCCCGCCCGCCTTCAGAAGAGGTCCAGGACCTCTTCTGAAGGCGGGCGGGGGGCGAAAGTCTTTGCTCCCCCCTGCCTGCCTTCCCGGGAGAGCGGAGAAAGGCAGCGCCTTTCTCCGCTGTCCCGGACAGCTTTGGAAGGCAGGTGGTGGGGAGCAAAGACTTTCGCCCCCCGCCCGCCTTCAGAAGAGGTCCAGGACCTCTTCTGAAGGCGGGCGGGGGGCAAAAGTCTTTGTCCCCCCTGCCTGCCTTCCCAGGGGCTTTTACATCGCCCCGGACAGCGGAGAAGTCCTCCGCTGTCTCGGGCGATTTTAAAATGCCGCCCGCCAGCATTTTAAGATCGCCCCGGACAGCGGAGAAGTCCTCCGCTGTCCCGGGTTTTTTAAAATGCTGGGGGTGGGAAGAAAAGCCCTTGTTCCCCCCCCCCAGCCTTCAGAAGAGGTCGGGAGACAGACTGTCCCCGGACCTGGTCTGAAGGCGGTTTCCATAGGAACGCATTAATTGGTTTTCAATGCATTCCTATGGGAAACCGTGCATCGCAAGACGAAAAACTCGCAAGAAGAAAAAACTTGCGGAACGAATTAATTTCGTCTTGCGAGGCACCACTGTAGTTTGTATTTCGAATTCCTGTAATCTGCTTTTAAAAACCTAAATTTTCCTGTTTTGCATTTTCCAAAGGACATATAAGCATCAATGTTCAGCCAATATCAAGTTACCTGTCCACGCTGGAAATTCCTTAGCTTCTGTGTTCTGCTGCCCTCAGATATTTTGGCAAATAATACCATGCCAAATAGAGCTTGTCATGCCATATTGTGACATAAAAACAGTTAAAGGAGGGGAATGACACCTATATTGGGCAGGTAATCTTTGGTCTTTTCATATTTAAGTGTCCTGAGAAACTGGGTTTGCAAATCAGGATGTGCTCTCTAACACCAGTTAAATGAGGGAAAAGGAGCACTCAAGCCTGTTGCTTGTTCCTGTTCCAGAAAAACGTATAATTTGTAGGACTAGAACCATTGACATCTGAACCAGCCCATAGTTTTATAGACCTTAATTTAAGTAAGGTCTTCATGCTTAATACTTTTTAATAAGATGGCTGACATCATCATAATATGTTATATTGTTTTATGTTCCATTATCAGTTTCCCTTTTGCATTATACTTAAGTAGTAAATAACTTTCTGAACATTACTGTGAGTCTGCAGTATGAAGCCTATGCTGGACCCACCTCTGCAGGGATGGACCCTTCCAAATAGCATAGGCAAGCTAGGAAGTTTGGTAGGGTCTCAGTCTTTGTGGCTGGATTCTGAATCATAGATCCTAATGCCTTCTTCCTCCTGCACCTCCTTTGCTTTGCATAATTGGATCAACTCTTGAGAGCTATGAATGCAGGCAAGAGAAAGGAGGGAAGACCAAATTAGGGGAGATCACGGGCTATGAGGCTGGCCTGGCCAATGCATTTATTAGCATCTATCACTAGTTTAATAATTATAGTTAAAATTTCGTAGTTGCTCCAGTGCTTTGAAGGTGCAGCTGTTCACATTGGGTGTAGACTCGGGTTGTACTGATAATGATGTGGGGTAGAAGTGTCAGATGTTATATTCATTTAAAAACTATCCCCTATTTATGAAAGTGCATTGTTTCATAACAGTAATTACGGTATTTTTTGCTCTATAAGACTCACTTTTTCCCTCCTAAAAAGTAAGGGGAAATGTGTGTGCGTCTTATGGAGCGAATGCAGGCTGCGCAGCTATCCCAGAAGCCAGAACAGCAAGAGGGAATGCTGCTTTCACTGCGCAGCGATCCCTCTTGCTGTTCTGGCTTCTGAGATTCAGAATATTTTTTTTCTCCTCCAAAAACTAGGTGCGTCTTGTGGTCTGGTGCGTCTTATAGAGCGAAAAATACGGTAGTATGATAAAGGACAGCCTTTATTGAAAATTGGGCATTTTCAATATTGCAATTTTTCAGATGTTGATACATATAATAAAGCACTTTAACATGCTTTATTGAATCCCCCCCCTCAACAAAATATTTCCCATAAAACGGAAAATGTTGGGATAGTTATACAGCATGTAAAACTTAAGATGGTTTACTAATATTTTCTGTTTACTAAATAAACATACAAACATAGTAACTCAGATCCCAGTCAGTTCAGGTTATTGGAAAGTTTTAACGGAAAATCAAATTGCTAGAAACGTATGGCTACTCTCTCTCATCTTGTCTCCATCTATTAGAATATCTGCCATGCAATGTTTCTGATTGCATTGGTGCTGGCTGGGTGGTGAGGGATACATTTCTGGAATAAGTAGCTAAGAATGACTTGGAGGAGACAAGGAGGCACCAAGTGTTTATTTGCTGCCCCATCCCTACTCTTTTCCATCATCCTTCTACTTGTAATTTATCCCCAACATGGTATGAACTTTGGAGTTGAGAGCCACTTGGTTTCAGCTTGCCCTATGTTGTCATGTCTGCCATACTCAGTAGCCTACCATTCCAAAGTCCTTGAGAGCAATCACAGTCCATATACTTGTGTTCATCACTGTCATTGTTTGCATAGCTTTATCTCTACATGGACTACTTTCTTCCCTATTTTTTATTGTTCGTTAGAGTTTCATATTTGAACTTTTCATTTTAAAAGTCTTCAAATTTAATAGAACTCGCTTCTTTGTTAACAGTCTTCAAAATTTGAAGCCATGGGAGTGAAAAGCCAGAGACCTCGTTGCTTTTTTGACATAGCCATCAACAACACACCTGGTAAGAGAGATGCTTCTTGCCTAAACCCTATAACACACAGCTATGTCCAGTTCAAACAAGTGCGTCTTAAGCATGATGACATTACTTTATTGATGACTTATTCATTCATTCATTCTTTTTCTTTTAGCTGGCAGAGTTGTCTTTGAGCTGTTTTCAGATGTTTGCCCAAAGACATGTGAGAACTTTCGCTGCCTTTGTACAGGTTTGTATATTTCCTCACTTGAATAATTTGAATTGTTCCTGGTTCCTCCAAATCAGTGTTCCCCAACCTTGGGTCTCCAGCTGTTTTCGGACTGCAATTCCCATCATCCCTGACCACTGGTCTTGTTAGCAAGGGATGATGGGAGTTGTAGTCCAAAAACAGCTGGAGACCCAAGGTTGGGGAACACTGCTCCAAATGGTATACCAAGAAAATCCTGGTAATAAAATATGAAATGAATGACTTTGATGTTCGTTTCTTTGTGTACTGAAAATGAAGATACATTTTCATACACGATTTTCTATATTTTGGTATAAATTCATATATGCAGAATTAATTAATCCATCATAGTTCTACAAATTTTGGCTGGCTTTCATAGCCAGCCCAAATTTATGAGCGCTACTGACTTGGCTCTTCCTTAATCATGCACTGAACTGCTTCTCAAGCTTAGTGCCAGGATAGGGAAAATTGCTGCCTTCTTCCAAGCCTAAAGAAGGGCAGGGGTTATATGTGTCACTCTTCACTTGATGATTTATTGACTCTTGCCATCCATGAACTTGAGTGTAAAGCAACACAGCTTGACACAGTACATTGATGAGGATGGTGAAGTTGGAATTGAAGACTGTTTTCTGCCTTTGGGGGTTTGAACTGCTGCATTGGACACACAAGTGGATCATACTCAACGTACCACTGGTACCACCAGATATAGAAATGGACAGGGCTCCTATAGCTTCAGCAATTGTGTAGAAGAGGGGATTTTGCCAGGTGTGGTTTATGGAAGGATGCAAAAAAGTACCTACCACAGTTCCCCACATTGCACAGTCATTAAAGCTTGTGAGAAGCAGGTGGAAGTCCTGTTGCAAAAGCAGGCATCCTTATGCTGACAGGACCATGACATAGTGCTACTTTGGATGCAACCCACAGTATTTATTTTCAGTGTCCTTATGATTTGAGTTAAATGTAGTCAATAAGGGGGTTCCTTTCTGTTGGTACTGTATTGCAATTTCTTTTTCTTTTATAGGCTTCAACAAGTAGAATGTCCAAGTCAGATAGATCAAGAGCTGATTTCCAGCTGATTTCTGTTGTGCCTGAGGGGTTCTCCATTTAAAGCTAATGGGTTAACTTTCCTCCCCCCCGCAGGTGAAAAAGGTACAGGAAAATCAACTCAGAAGCCATTACATTACAAGAGTTGTTTGTTTCACAGAGTTGTAAAAGATTTTATGATCCAAGGAGGTGACTTCAGTGAAGGTATGACATTGGCTAAATGATATCAAATAGTATTTGCCGAGTATACAAATGTGTATGAAGTTATTATTTGAATGGTCATGCTCTCTTCCTCCTGAATAAAGCACTTGATATTGCAGCTTCTCTGTCAGGATAGAATGCTCTGGTTTGCATGTCACTTAGCTTGTCTTCAGCCATGATTTAATGGTAAATGTGTCCCATCTCCCCTTGCTGGCACATGGCCTCTTACATGCCCCCCCCCCCAATGCTTCGTCAGGCTGTGGTTTGTGTCTTTTAGACAAACCGCAGTCTGTATTCAGATGACACAGCAATACTTAGCATGACTTGTTTGATTTATGTGGATGTCCTACAGAGGTTGGGTGTGGGGAGGAAGAAGCCACAAGAGGGCCACATTCACGAATAAATCTCAGTGAGATGCACATGAGGCATCGGACAGGGCTATTAAATGGAAATGTGTTTCAAGAATGCATTTTCGTAATTTCTTGAAGCCAAGTGCTTTTATAATGAACATGACAAATCCCCATGCATTTTCTTAAAAACAACTAGATTTACTAACAGAAATTTAAAGAAAATGTGGAATAGCCTCATTCTGCTTCATTAAAGTCTATCTTAAGATTTGTGTAGCTCCATCAAAATTTAGGTTCCCTTTAGTAAGATTTTTTTCTGTGATAGCTTTAACCTTGAATTTATATGATACACATTTGTTATTTTTCTGGTGGGCTCTGGAGCCAGTCACAGACCTACCCTATACCCTGCAATGAATCTGTTTCAACTGTTCTTAATTCTGAATTTTACATGGTTATAACCCACCCTGGAACCTGGTGGTTCTTGTAGGTCAGGTAGTTGATGTTGTTGTTATTAAATTTAAAGGAAACTCAAGGCACTCTTGAAATGGGAGGAGATAGCATGCATATATGCAATAGAGTTTTCCTGTCTCAGCTAATAGGATATGATGTAACCCTCTTTGACTGGCTCCAATCACTCATCAGTAAAGAATCCCTAATGGTAAGATCCCATTGTCCCATTCTCATTTGTAATAACATTTTTCTTTTAATACAAGGAAATGGGAGAGGAGGAGAATCAATTTATGGTGGCTTTTTTGAAGGTAAGCATAGTCTTTTATCAGGTTAGCCTGCAACTCCCAGTCACAATCATTGGTTTAAGAATATGTATATTAGGCAAACTGCATTTTTCGGCCCCAAAACTGCTGGCAAATTTATTTATTACAGGTCATAGAGTGCCCTATCCTAGGGATTCAGAGTGCTGTTGTAAAATTTTCAGGAATTATAATTATTATTACAATTCCCTGTCTTACATCTCCTCTTCTACCCAAATGGATCTCCTCTTTTTTCTATTGAGGTGGTAGTTCTCTTATTAAGAAGCTTGATACCTCTGTATCTCATATTCATCTAACTTCTCTTCCCCTTTACCCACCCTTCACCATCTCATTGATGGTGACTAACCAAAACAACCCTCCATTCAATCTTACTTACACTTCATTATCCTAAGAGAGAAAATAGAACTTCATCCCAGTCATCAGACTGATCTTTAAGATGACTGGACAGTCTGGCTGAGAGATTAATGCTAAGTAGCAGTTGGCCCAAGCAGGCTAGTGAATGGGGTCTTACACTTTGCCTTTGCAAGGTAGCTGTTTGTTGATGCTTACTGGCCAACCAGTTCAGTTTATGATTTAGAAAACTTGAATTGTGTGATGACAATTAAAATACTTTTATTTCAAGTTTTCATGACTATCAAGCTATTATGGTTCAGAGCTGTTATAAGCAAGTCTATTGCACAAGACTGCATTTGCACAAATAAACAGAATTTCTGTTACGTTTAGTTTTAAATTTCAAAATTGCCCACCTTGTACATAGGTGTTTTTAAATTTGTTTTTGTCTGTTTATTACAAGCTTTCTTTCCCCACATTATTTCTGTCACTTTTTACACTTTTATAAATGACATGCAGTGAGCTCCTTTGCACAAAAACACACTGGTTTGCTTGTGCTAATTGGGATGAATTTAAAATGCACTGGTCTTACTAAGCAGCTGTACTGAATATCAAGAGACAGTTTCACTTATACATTTATATCTTATATAATGGTCTTGACATATATTTGAGTCTATATGTAAATAGTATTTACATTTTTGTGCATTAGACTGAGAATTATACTGTATACCTCTGTCTTTATTTTTATCTATTTGAATGCTGTTTGGCACTACAATGATACATTTGTGCAGTTTGACAATCCTAATTTGAAATTCTAAAGAAATGCCAATGCAAGGTCATACTTGGAATTTTGAAGTAATTGGAACGCTTTCTCTAGATGAAAGCTTTGCTGTAAAGCACAACAAAGAATTTCTCCTTTCAATGGCCAACAGAGGGAAAGATACAAATGGTTCACAGTTTTTTATGTAAGTATCATGCAGCTCCACTGTGTTTCTTCAGCATTGGGATGGTAGTCCTTACAGTTTACATTTTAGAGCTTGGAACAGGTGAAACAGCTAACTCCTTTTCCATTTAGAAAGCATGACTACTTTTAAAAGATATCAAACTTAACTTGCTCTTAAATGTGTATTGGAGGTAGCAAATAAAAGATTATATGGGATAAGTTTGACTATTTAGCCCTGCTGTGTTTAGAATCAGGATTAACTTGGGAGTAGTTATCACTATCTCCTAACATATGGAAACACCTGGTTCTTTACCAATATTGAAGCTAAGAGGTATGGGCCTAATCATTGCCTGGATGGTAGACTATTGGCAGTCGGAATGTACTCTGCCGTGTGTTTTCTTGATGAAAAGCTGAACATGAGTTTATAGTCAAGACTTCTGTATGTAGCCAGTGGCCATTGCAGAATATAAGTAGGCTGCAAGTGGTAGTGTTCGTTTAGTATGATATTTTTAAATCTGTCAGAGCAAGCTATGTTTTAGTTACACCAAGCCTTACTGAAGAGTAATAAAGGGCCATTTCAGATGCTACTCTTAACACCAAGGTGCTGTATGTGGTTAAATAAGAAACAGGCTTGTGATTTGTATGTTCTATTCTCAGCCTCTGTGTGTGGATAGTAGGTAGCATATCCCTGGTTTACTCATCAGTGTATGCCCTTAGTGTGGAGGAAGGAAGGGTGCAGACTTGAGCCCTACACTCTCCTCATTTCAGGAGTGAAATAGTTTCTGCACAGAATTGCTCAGACAGCAGAAAGAGACAAGTCTTTGCAATGAAAATATTAAATATTTTTTTTCTTCAATAAACTTCAATACAGAGTCAGCCTTGGGTTTACCAGATTCAGTTAAATGGAGTTGTAGGTAGGGTAACATATTGGGCACTGTACCTTCAGAAATGTTATCTTTCTCTGCCCTCCTCTGCCTGCCTGTGGTTCCCTGTTTTTCCTTTTTGCCTTGTCAACCCTTTTTCTGTGCCACCTTAGTTGGTCAGTTACTTGCTTTTAGAGGAATAGTTATAAACGTTGACTTATTAGTATAGTCCTTATAAACTAAGTTACCTTTTCTGAAATAAATGTATACTCAAAACATCCATTTGCTTGATCATAAATAAAATTTATGTATTAGGGGTATAATTTCAACAACACACCAGGAGGATCATACTTCTGAAGGTTGGCAGCATGTCCTCTGGGATTTATTTATTTTTGTGGGTTTTTTTTTTGGTGGGAGGAGGCTAAATTTTCAGCAAGGTGATGAACTTGTGTGTAAACTATCACTTCTGACTACAAGTGAGGGCTCACATCACTGGATGTTTCTTCTTGCAAAATATTCCCTTCAAAAAGAAAACTAGATGATAGACAAAAGGGTTCTAGTTAGATATTTTCCTGACATATTTTTTTTTTGTGGGGGCACACTTTTATGCAGGAACATCTGGACATATTTTTGTTTTGTTTTTTATTTCACAACATTTATATACTCCTTGTTTGTAATAAAACCTCAGTGTTCCCATCTCTGGTACAGTGGTACCTTGGTTTACAACCTTAATCCATTCTGGAAGTCTGGTCTTAAACCAAAGCGCACTTAAACCAAGGCGTGCTTTCCCATAGAAAGTAATGGAAAATGGATTGATCCGTTCCAGACGATGAAAAGCAACCCCTAAAACAGAAATTTCGCAGGAATTTTACTATCTATTGAGGCTATTGATCCATATAATGAAAGCAATAATCAATGTACTGTACTAGGAAATAAATAAAACAGTATTGTAGATGATAAAAATGAAAATTATTTTTTTTCCTTACCTGCACTGATGATAGTCATTGTTTGGATGGGGGGCTTTCCGTACTCACTCACTCAATCATAAACAAAAAACAATCCACAGACACACAAATGAAAAAGCCACACAAACAAAAACAAAAAATAGCAAAAACAAACGCACCAAATATCACCTCAGAACACTGCAATCAGAAACGGAAGGCCTCATTACCGGGGGGGGGGGCTCAGATGAGCGGCGCAAGGGCAGAAGGGGGTGGGGAAAAGGCTTAATTATGATGGGGAACTCAGATAAACGGCGAAAGGACAGACGTGGGAAGAAAAAGGACTTAATTACGATTGCGGGGGACTCAGATGAGAGGCGCAAGGACAGAAACAGGAGGGAAAAGGCTTAAATTACGATGGGGGGGGGGCTCAGATGAATGGCGAAAGGGAAAACGCAGGAGGGAAAAAGGCTTAAATTACGATCGGGGGGGGGGGGCTCAGATGAACGGCGAAAGGGAAGATATGGAAGGAAAAAAGGCGGAGGCCCAATCCAGGCAGCGGTGGCGAGGCCTAGCCCCGCAGCGTGGCACCACTTAGGGAGGCCCGATCTCAACAGTGCTGGTGATGAGGCCTAGCCCCACAGCGTGGTGCCACTTAGGGAGACAGGAGGCCCGATCCGGGCAGCGCAGGTGGCACATACAAAGGCCTCCTGCAGCCAGGGCCCGTTGTATACCCAAAAAAAACCAACAACGCAACCCGGAGCACTCATTTCCAGGTTGTAATTAGTCGTAATCCAAAATGGTTGTATACTAGGCTGTTTGTAAACCAAGGTACCACTGTAGTGAGAATTGGCTGAAACATGAGGTGAGGGGGATTGAATACTGTAACCCACATACATTTGTAACACTTCTTCAAATTTAAGATACTATTAAAGTTTGCAACTTCGTAATGCATTGATATTTGAACTACAGTTTAATGCCTCCTGAATCTGCTTATATCTTCTCATTTATGGCTTAATACAAGTTTATCTCCGTAATACTAATACTATATTTTGTCATTCTTTCCCTTGACGTAATCAAAAGAACAACCAAACCTACCCCTCATCTTGATGGGTAAGTGCCCTTGTATCTTACTTGCATTTGGAAAAGTTAATTGGATAGCTACTTAAAAATTTCAGTGTGACATAGATACTAGTCAGCTTTTAAAATTAAGCTTTAATCATTTAGGCTTCATGTTGTGTTTGGACAAGTAATCTCGGGTCAAGATGTTGTAAGAGAAATAGAAAACCAGAAAACAGATGCATCTAGTAAACCTTATGCTGAAGTACGAATACTAAGTTGTGGCGAACTAATCCAAAAATCCAAAGGTAAGAGTGAAATGTTTTTAAAGGTTGTCTCTTTTATTAAAATGTTTTTAAAGGTTGTATCTTTTCTAGTTTTGTAAGAGGTGTGTCAGATCTAACTCAGAAGATTGGTAACTGGGAATCTCGGTTCTGTAAATTGTTGTCATTAAAGTAGGAGTAACAAAGAGTATATTAAATAAATAACAAGTGGAGCTTGAAGCAAAATGTTGTAGTTGGCCTCCATGCCCAAAGATGTGTGTTCTTCATCAGAGCTGCATATAACACGTTATGCCCTATATCACAATGCTTAGGTTGTTAAGAACTAAAGGAGGCAAAACACACACACCCTCCGTTTCCAAGCATTTTGAATTCTGCGGCTCCTGGAGATCACTGAACATGTTGGGAGCTTTTTTCTTTGCTTTTTATTTCAATTTGCTAACTATATATTTCTGAACACCTACAGAGCCCCTTCTGTATGTAGAAGCCACTAACATCTGTGTGCGGCTCTGGTTTGCTTCAAAACTGATAGGCACCTATTTTGCTGTTGGAGGGAGCAAATGGGGCCTGCAACAAAATTTGTCTCCCCATGAAGGAAAAAATGCCTTCCCAGGGGATTATAGCTCAGATTTCCTCTTGAGAGTTAGAGGGTTTTCTTAGGAGATCTTCCTTGTTGTCTTCTTCCTTCCTCCATGCCTCTCACTTCTCCATCATTGGCTTTTCACCACTTGTTCTCTTGCCCAGCTCCATTACAGATTAGAATTTTGGTTTTCTATGGCCAACTCTCTTCCATCCCTGCCTGCAGAGATTTATGTGTATCAGGAAATATGAGCCTTGAAATCACCTATCCAAACAACGGGATGGTTATTTGTGCCTTCCTTATATATGTGTTCTTCCTCAGTCGTCTCTTGCTCCAGTTCCTCTATCTTCCTCCTTCCCCTACTGTGCTCCTTTCCCGCTCTTAGCAAGTCACTTCTGACGCTTTCAGGCTGATAGACGACATTTTGAAGCTTTCAGCCTGCTTCTTTCAATATATCCAGCCACTTCTATTCTCTTTCTCCTGCTTTTCCAACCATGGCTCCTGAGTATGCTTAGCCCTCATTTGGCTGGTTTGTTTACTCAGCAGAATTAGAGGAGTTCCTCCAAGCATTCAGATACCTCCCTCTTTTTCTGCTGTGATAATTGTTTCATTGTGAGCTGAGTGAGTTCCTGCTCCTAACCCAGCTTCCATGCTTTAGTGGGCCTCTTGCTTGGTGACCCCAGGGAAGACCAAGAACAAAGACTAAAAAACGTTGCCTGAGTAAAGTTGGGGAGAGTCTTCTCACTGTGCCACCTGCGAGTGTGGCTCATTCTGTAACAACATGGGATAGTCCCTTCTTTATAATGGTACCCCAGCTGCGGCATTCCCTCCTGCTGGATGTGCGGGTGGCCACAACAGAAATGGAATTCTAACCCACAGTGAAAACATGCCTGTTCTCCTAAGCTTTTGAAGGTTTTGTTTGGTAACTGCTTGTCTATTGCTTTAATTTAAAGCCAAGAAAGAAGAGAAGAAAAGACGCAAGTCATCATCCTCATCCAGCGATTCTGAAAGTTCAAGTGATTCAAAATCTTCTTCTGATTCATCATCTGATTCTGAAAGTGCTTCTGGGGAAAAAACAAAGAAAAAGAAAAAGAAGCACAAAAAAATTTCCAAGAAACATAAGAAAGAGAAGAAGAAGAAAAAGAAGAGCAAGAAGAGGTACATGCAGGCAGGCTGCGGGGAGAGATTTATTTTTGAAACTTGAAAAAACAACACCTACCTATGTGCTACAGTTAGATGAAAATGGCTCAGAAGAATCAGTAGTGCATTCTTCCATGTCATTTTCATGTCTTACAAAAATAATATAGTTTTTCGTTAATCTCCAACGTGCTCTCCATCAAAATAAAAATTCTTGCATATCTGTACAGGTGGAGTTTAGAATGAAATCTGAAATATTTAGTTTTAATGGGTTTTTGATTTTTTTTTACAGTGGAACAAATCTGCCCAACATTAGCTCACCCCATACTATGTTTGTTGACACAACATTGGATCACAAACAACAGGCAACCAGGATGTTTTATTTTGTTTGTTTACTCTTGTGAAGGACTTAACTTTTTATTGTTTATATAGTCCTGTCAGAAATACTTATACTTTTATCCAGCACTTCCTTTAGAAAGCTCAGAGCCTATCTTGCCTACAGTTCATGTGCTCTCTAATCCAGGCACTAATATCCATGTTCCCTTAGTTTTATCATTGCTACAGAATTAAGTATTTCCAGGCAACAATAATCTTTTCCCTCTGTAAGCAGTTTTTTTCTTTCGTGGTGGGGTATTTTTTCTATCTGGCATGCCAGATTCTTATCTCTACACCACATTTTTAATAATAATAATTTATTATTTATACCCCGCCCATCTGGCTGGGTTTCCCCAGCCACTCTGGGTGGCTTCCAATAAAATATTAAAAATACAATAAAACAAGCCTTTAGTCTGCTTCTTTCAGTATAGATGGTGTTGTGCTATGAAGCCCTGATTCAAAGAGCAGCATGAGGCTGTTTGAAAGCCCTTTTGCAAACAACCCCACACTGCTATTTATACCTCCGATTTTTGGAGATTTAAAGCAGGGCAGGACTGTTTACAAAAGGGCTTGTAGGGAACGACTGGTGAACAGAGAGTACAGTCTTGCTTGCTGCAGGGGTATGCTCTGGGAGCACAGAGAACATGTTTGCAAAGCAGATCCCTGCAGGATTGAATCCCACCCATCACCTGACAGAATCTATTCATGTGAGCTGATGGATAGGTGGACATAGTTTGGGGAAGCTAGCTTT
Source organism: Podarcis bocagei (assembly GCF_964188305.1). Classification (NCBI taxonomy): domain Eukaryota; kingdom Metazoa; phylum Chordata; class Lepidosauria; order Squamata; family Lacertidae; genus Podarcis; species Podarcis bocagei. The sequence goes on from NC_138125.1 coordinate 114,555,424, forward strand.
ATGGGCCAACCTCCTGGGGGGCCAGCCTTGGCCTGCAGGCCAGAGGTTCCCTACCCCTACTGTAGTTACTAGCTTAGGTTCAACCATGCAGGCATGGTTAGATGGGTGAGGTGCTGCCACAGAGTCAGCCTCATGACAGTGACATTTCCTTTTCTTTGTTTTACTACAGGTATTTGGGGAAAGGATTTAGCTTAAAGAAGGGATATATTTTGAATATAAACCCAGTGCAAATAGATTTTTACCTTTGAAGTCTCGACTTTATTTTATTTTGGCAGAACACATATTAAATACCTTTGTTTCATCTTCAACAATAGTTTCTTAAAAATAGTGCATTTGAAGTTCCTGTTTTGGCATATGCGAATTGCAAAAGAAACATATGTAACATTTAAAACAGATGCATATAACTTTTGTTCTCTTATCAATGAAGCTCAGCCAGTGAAAGTGAAACAGAAAATCCTGAATCACAGCCACTTTCCACAGTCCGTCCTGAAGAGATTCCTCCTGTACCAGAAAACAGATTCCTTATGAGAAAAAGTCCTCCTAAAGTGGATGAAAAGGAAAAAGAGACCAAGAGCAGAGAGAAGGAAAGGGAGAGGTAAAGTTGTACTTGATCATAACTGCATACTTATGAGTAAGCCCCAAGCTGTGGTCCATGTGAATTACCTTGATGTTGACTTTGGTTATTTACTGTGTACTGGCACACTGTGTACACATGCTTAACTGCAATGGGATCTATTAAATGAATTTTGCAAGAAAAAAAGACAGTAATCTTCTCAGGCCTACCGCCAATGATTTCAGTGAGATTTCCTTAGGATGGAGGTGTTTTGAAATCAATTTTTGGTAAGGTTGTCCTATATCATGCAAGCAGACTTCCTGTTCCTCTCCCCACCCCCAACCCTCTAAAGAAAATTTGGGTGGTGCAGGAAGAGTAATCTGTTACTTCAACTGGTAGATGACCACAGTTGGCTTTTACCCACTGTCTTTTTAATCCTCACAGTTGTGCTTTTGAATCTTTTGCCATGAAGTGAATATTTAGCAGACTGTTTGTGGAAACGTACAGTTTGATAGAGCTTCAGAAATACATAATAATAGAAGAAATGAATTATTTATTTATTTATACCCCGCCCATCTGGCTGGGTTTCCCCAGTCACTTTGGGTGGCTTCCAATCGAATATTAAAAACAATACAGCATCAGACATTAAAAACTTCCCTAAACAGGGCTGCCTTTAGTTGTCTTTTAAAAGTAAAATAGTTTTTTATTGCCTTGACATCTGCTGGGAGGGCGTTCCACAGGGCAGGCGCCACCGCCAGAAGGCCCTCGGCGCTGGACCTCAGTGTCCGGGCTAGATGATGGGGGTGGAGACGCTCCTTCAGGTATAGAGGACCAAGGCCGTTTAGGGCTTTAAAGGTTAACACCAACACTTTGAATTGGGCTCAGAAACATACTGGGAGCCAATGAAGATATTTCAGGACTGGTGTTAAATGGTCTCGGCAGCCACTCCCAGTCACCAGTCTAGCTGCCACATTCTGGATTAATTGCAGTTTCCGAGTCACCTTCAAAGGTAACCTCACGTAGAGCGCATTGCAGTAGTCCAAGCAGGAGATAACTAGAGCATGCACTAGAGTCATCTTTAGAACCATCCCAGAACTACAGTGATGTCTTTTTCCTCCTTTCTAGTAACCCATCAAACTGTCAATCAACATATCAGAGAAGGTTGTTAGTGACTAGATCTGGACGAAAAATTAAAGGAAGAGGACCACGGGTATGTGCTTTCTTGTGATTTAGTCTGTGCATTTTGACAGTTTTTACCCTGTAATACAGTGATCTTGTTCCATAACAACATTTAAGAGTAATTGTTCCTTTTTTATGGATACACTGAAGAGGTTTTGGAGAGGAGCATTTTGGGGATGAATGGAAGAGCTGTGTAGCGTATCTATTATTATGTCTCCCACAGACACAAGAGTCCACCAACCCTGAATGCTGCTACTAGTTATTTAATGAAAGAGCGAATTTTTGCAAGCTTTTGTTTTGAATTCCAGTAAGCTGCCCACCAACTCAACAGCATTTTAAGACGAGCAGGTCTTAGACACATAGAGCAAAGTGTCTTTTGTCAGTTTTGACTTAAATATATTACTTACGGGTTTCTCTGCTTTCTTTTATCTGAAAGAATTACTCTTGCATTCCTTTGCTCCTCTCTATGCAGTATTCATTTTCTGAGGTTATTTGCACCTATGTGGGTAACAGGAGATCTGTTTCACTGAATAGCATAAGCTATTATTGTAAGCACAGGCCTAAATTTGCTCCTGGCCTGGCTTAAGAACATTTAAAATCTCATAACTCTTGTTGGGATTGAATGATAGGAGCCTGATGTAGCCAAAATTATGCAATTCTCAGAGTGACTGTTTTGCTTTTAAACTTAAACTTTTCTTTTCCTTTTGGTAAAGTAATGTGTTTTTAGCATACTGGTACACATTTTTTATCTAACTTTTTCTGTTTTCAAAGCGCTACCGAACACCTTCAAGATCCAGGTCACGAGATCGTTTTAGGCGCAGTGAGACTCCACCACACTGGAGACAAGAAATGCAAAGAGCTCAAAGAATGAGAATATCAAGTGGAGAAAGATGGATAAAGGGAGATAAGTAAGATGTAGTCATAGAATTTGCATTACTTTTTGACTCTTACATACATCTTTTCCAGTTTCAGTGTGTATACAATAGAGCATATACTAAGTACAAGCAACTCCTTATATATTCAGGGGTTGTGTTCCAAGGCATCTAAGTGGGACATGTATAAGCCCGCCCATTCCGCCCCACCCCCTTTTGTTGCTGAAAACGGTACGCATGTCAGCACACGTGCATGACTTGAACATGCACAAATTACAATAAGTTACTTTTTCACCTTGAATTTCCTTCAGTTTGTAGCCAGCAGAGATATGTGAAACAACTATAAAGAATAATTGTGATTGTAATGCAGATTCAGCTTCAGTCACTGATATGGCATTTCCTCTTTTGACCTTTCTAGTTCTCACCTTTTCATAACAAAATGCAGAAATATATATATATATATATGGTATGTTTTCCCCAGGGGTGAAGTTAATGAGAACAAGAAGGATGCTGCAAATCAAAAAAGCCCAGGAAGAGGAAAAGAAAGGAAAGCATCTGACCACAGGCAAATTTCTGAGAGCCCAAATAGGAGGGAAGGAAAAGAAAAGAAATCAAAAGACCACAAATCTAGTAGTAAAGACAGAGAGACAAGGAGGAATTCTGAGAAGGAGGACAAAGACAAGCATAACAAAAGCAAAGCCAAAAAAAGGGCTCGATCCAAAAGTCAGAGCAAAAGCAAAGAGGTGTCAAAAAGTAAGGAGAGGGACTCAAAACTCAGCAAACATGAAGAAAAGAAAGTGAGATCAGGAAGCAAAGAGAGGGACTATGAGAAAGAGAAAGACAAAGAGAAATCCAATGATTTTCGAGGAAGAGAAAGGAGCAGAAGTAAAGAGAAAAATAAAAGAGGAGGGTCTAAAACTAATGGTCAGAATCATACTAAAAGTAAAGATACGGAAAAGCATACAAAGTCAAAGAGCAGAGAACGTGAACCATCTAAAAGCAAACACAGCTCAAATAGTAAGACCAGAGAGCGAAGCAAAAGTGGAGACAGAGGGAAAAGAGCCAGGTCCCAAAGTAAAGAACGAGACCGCAGCAGAAGTAAAGATTATTCAAAACACAAAGATAGAGAAATAAAAAGAAGGGGAAGATCAAGAAGTAGAGACAGAAAAGGCACACCAGAAAGATCTAAAGGCAAAGAAAACAAAAGGAGGAAGGAGTCACAGAGCTCTGAGAGGGAGAAAAGTCGAAGTAAGGACCGGCATAGGAATCAAGAGCACAGAAGTTCTCACAAAAAAGATGATGCTGAAAAAAGAAGGCGTTCTAAAAGCCGCGACAGTAGTAGCTCAGAGAACAATAAGAGCAAAAAGTCCAGTAGAGATCAGGATAGAAGTCCTGATTCAAAGAAAAGACGAAGCAGCAAGGACAGGGAATCGAAAAGATCATCTTCACGCAGGAGTAAGGAAAAGGAAAAAGACAGGTCCCGGTCCTCAAAAGAAAAAGAGGTCAACCAAAAATCTAAGAATCAGGAGCGAGATCGTGCCCGTGGTAAAGATAAAAAATCTGATCATGAATCGAGTGCTGGGACTGATGAAGACAGACATGGATAATTTGATGAACTTGATGTTTCCATTCTGCCTCCAGGTTCTAGAGACATGTTGGGGAACATTTTTTTTTTGTTTTTTAATGTGGACTTCTGTTTGGTCTTTTGATAATCCACAGCCTGGATCATTTGTACTGCTAAAGTTTTAATAAACTTGAAATGGAAAAACAAGTTTTATGTGTAATATGGTGTGCTGTGTTTTAATATTTCAGAGTTTATGTATCCTGCTTCTGTGTTATCAGAAGGAAACATTGTATTGCATTTACATTTTAATTTAGATGACTCACTACAAAGAAACTGGTTGGGCTGAAAATAAATTAAATTTATTTTAACCAGTAGAAATCTGCCTACTCATGTCTCAGAGAATTGCTGTTACGTTCATGTTAATAAATAATAATATGTTAACATTACAGGACTACAATAAGGAGACAGCTAGTGTATAATAGAGATGTGGAAGGAGGAACGATATTCTGCAATTTGAAGTGAAGGTATCGGTTTGCCCAAAATGCTATACTGCTGTTGCCATTAAGGAAAAACAAACAAACCATAAATCCCTTTGGTCTTTGGAACAACCATTTATTATGGATGAAATATTTTCAGCAGAAGCAGTTCTTTCGGAAATGGTAATCTTTATATGCTTCTGGGTAACCTCCGTTTTATTTTTGATTCAGGCTTCCCTGTAGCAGTGCATTTTGTATGCTGTGTTACTGTATTATGTCTCTTGTAGAAGATTGAATTCTGCATGCTTTGTCTAAAGGGGAAAACATTCTTCTAGATAGAAAGTCAGAGTGCAACTGTATTTATAAGTAGGATTCCCAATTTTCTAACTCTCCAGTAGCCATATTTGTCCTGTTAATGATAGTTTGTTGGGACCCAGCATTTGTTCTGGACGTTGTGTAGAGTACATCCTCAGTAGCTTGGATGTGTAAGTTTAAAACGTGCACCGTATGTCTTAACTTTTCTTCTGCCTGAAGAAATGAAAATGATGAAGGGGAAGCAGTCCTTTTTCTATAGCTTGTGCTGCAACTGCTGTTTCTGCTTCCATTTTTCTAGCAGATGTTGAAAAGTGCAGCAAAGAGTAGAGAAGAAGGTAGCAAGGGATGCAGTAATCAGATTCAGGCATCTGTCAGAGAAACCTAGGTCTACAATGATTCATAAAAGATTTAAGACTGGGTCTCCACTCAGACTTGGGATAGGACCATCAGCTTGTCATCTACTTGAGAAATGAAGGGCACATGGGAATACATGCACAGCACACATGCATAACATCACCATTAAAAACAAGCAAAGAACAAATGCACATCCAATGTAATGAAGTTGTGAGTGTAAGGGATTAAATTTTGTTCGTCATTTATTCGCAGTACATTTATACTGGGCAATCACTTCAGTTATTTTAAGTTTAAACACCATGCAAGCTATTAGACCAGTGTTTCCCAAACGTTTTTGGGCAACGGCACACCTGTTTACTGAAAAAAAATCTCGCGGCACACCACCATTAAAGCCCCGCCCCGTGACGTCAGCGCGCAGCGTCACGCCGGGAGGGACGCACAAAAGTGAAAGTTTTTCCCCTCCCCCTTGCCGGGGAACCTCCAAGCTTTGGGCAGGCAGGCAGGCAGAGCTGGGACGGGGGTTTCCAGGGGACACGGCAGCTCCTCGAAAGGGTTCTCTCGGCTGCGCTCAATCCTCCTCGGAGAGGATTTCCCCTCCGATCCCATGCGCTCGTTTGGGGGAGCCCTCCGGCTGCTCCCTCTCCCGCCGCGCAGGAGCGATGCCTCTCTCTGGCTCTCCCTCCGCGCAGGCTGAGGGAGGGAGGGAGGGGCGCGTGTGACCCGTCTCTGCTGGGAGACCAAACCCAGCGAGGCAGAGTCGCGCGGAGGCGCCCAGGCAGCGCTGCCGGCTGCGAGGAGGAGCGCCAGGCAGCAGCAGGAGGCGCGGCCTCTCCTCGCCGCCGCCGCCCCACCTCTCGCCGCCCGACTCGCCCGCCTCCCTCCAGGCATCTCGCGGCACACCAGCCGATGTCTCACGGCACACTCGTGTGCCGCGGAACACCGGTTGGGAAACACTGTATTAGACTATGTAAGTTTCAAAAGTTCCCCCTGGATACATGGGGAAACTTGTCTTTAGGGTAAAATACTTTCAATTATTGCTTAAGTAAAATGGAAGAGGAATGTATTATAGTTTACTGCATTCTTCCTTTAAGAAATTAAAAACTTCAGGCTATAAAGCATGGATGCATACAGAATTGCTTTTTGTCTGCTATGTCAACAAACTGCAGTTAATTTTGATGACAGATTTTTTTTCCACTTGCTAAATTTGTTTCCCCTAATACCAGGATTGATGTGAATCAGTTAAACCTGAGCTTGGTGGCATTTTGAAAAGCTTTTGGGATCGGGCATATTTGGTGACCTCAATGGCAGTGTGAAAACCTGACTTTTAGTCACAGAAATAGAAAGCTGACACACATTAAAAGGTAATTAGCATCCAAAGTACATGATGTATGCCAGGAATACTTCTGCCATGTGTCTTGGTCCGTATTATTCCACATTATGATGAAATTACGATAAATCAAAAGCACCTTAAAGATTAACGTATTTGTTAATTGGTTAAGAAATTGCTACTATGTCACAGACCATAGGGTGTGTAAAATGTAATCTTCAATATGTGTGCCAATTAAGGGTTACACTTTTACACATAATGAATTGACTATGGACTGTGGTCCACAAAAACATACACAATAATTAGTGAGTTGTTAAGGTATCACAACACTCTTCATTGTTTCTTACTGCAACAGACCAACGTAGCTGCCCTTCTGAAAATTATGATAACTCAAGTAGTAATGCTTCACATTTACCATTTTGCCCATGTTATTAAGCCCAATTTCACATCTAGAAAAAAGGTTATTTGGCGATTCCAAACATTCATACTTACAGAACTGTATGCCTCTTTTCTGTAATTGCCCAAGATTGATCTTGATGCTCATCTGCAGCTCCTATTTTGCTAAGTGTGTGATATGCTGTTGTGGGTTAAAGAACATGGCAGATGGTAACAGCCACATAGTTGTGTCCCACTTAGGAAAGTCCTGACATTCCCTTTAGTCTATTGTAGCCTCATTAACTGTTTTAGTTGTTCCACACTGGGCCTGAAAAAAGTGTGTTGGTGCACTGATAGCAAATGGTTATCTTGAGTTCCTGTCTCCACTGTTGTGAAACCCTAATTCTGTGAACTGCTTCATTAAAGTACAAACCCACAACTTTGGTCTTTTAGGGATCTGATACTATGTCATTTTGTAAAGAGCCCTGAACCTGCAATATACCCTTCTTTAGTGTTCTTTAGTTCTTTAAATTAAAGTATGTTTGAATCACTCTTCCTTAAAGTATTTAATACAGGAAGAGAAATAGTATGTGTTACTACAGCTCCATTATAAGTCGTAATGAAAAACTATACCTGTTAATAATACAGTAAAATCTTTAGGATGTACAACAAAACTCTTATACCGTACTATTACCTTTCTAGAATGTCCTATGCTTTGTATATTTTTTGAAGAGTATGATGTTTCAAGAGGGAGATTCGTTCTGTGTTTTTGTTTTTTGTTTTGCATGCATCAAATTTGATTGATCTGTTTTTCAGGAAACTAAACTAGTAAAAGAAGCAAACTTCTTTTTTCATAATTCCCAAAGTCATTTTAGATGTGGATATTTAAATGTATTCACTAGTCCTGTGCAAATATTAAATCTGGATCCATGAGGAGGAATTGGGATTACACTGGTGGGACCTAGCCCCTTTGGGATACCTGCCCTATCTCTTCCTGACAATTGCATGTTGAATGTTTGCATAGCAACTCACATTCCTAGACTCAGTGCATATAAGACAATCCATATGATCTGCACACTTCAAAATAAAGGTGCCAGGGTCACAAAGATCAGCTCTGCACATTGGCCTCTGTGTGCAATGTGCAAAGATCAGGTGGGAGCATGGGTGGGACATTGTAATCCTGATCCTCCTCTTGTATATATGAACTTGATATCTATCCAGGGATACTGGAATATTTTGAGTATGATGTGATAATTTAGTCTTTAATTTGTGAATTGCCATGGCCTCAATCCAAAGAAAGCTGATCAATGTGAAATGTTGATGAAAGCCCACTGATTTCCACTGAACCTAACTGACTAAGGCTGTAATTCTGGGAGTAAATCCCACTAAATCTGAGGCTTACATCCATGTAGGATTTTACTATAACCTGTCGTGAACTGAGTCCTATGCGTGCTTGTGTCAGTATTGGAAAGCATACTACCCAGGTAAGTCAGTTTGGTATTCTCTTGTATGTGGGACTACACAGAAACCACAGAGATTGCTTACCTGTACTGTTTTTCTTTGAGTTGCCCTCTGCAGTCTTCTTCCTTGCTGCAGGTGCTCTTGTTGGCCTGCTCTTGCTCTGGTGCTTCCCTATACAGTATAGCCACTTTGGTTATTCTGTGGAACTGAGCAGAAAAGTGGGAACCATATCCCTTTTTGCATACTGAGGGTTGGGAATAGGCTTCCCAGCAAAACCTAACTCTAAAATGTTCTGAATGTTGCTCTGTGGGAGTTGGCAGAACCCGTATGTGTAACTGCACAGATGACCATTCAAAGAACCACAGTTCCAGGCAAGCAACCTGTCTTTCACCCCATCAGGGAATGGGAAACACATGGTTAATTAACAGGGAATTTTTGGTCACAGCACACATAGAATGGAGGAAAGGGTAGCACGCAGATGTAATGTGTTGGCACAACGCTCATAGGTATCTTGGATTAATAAACTGATACATGTATCCAAACCAATGAGAACCTGATTTGGAGGTGGATTTTTTTTTGCATCTAATTAATTAAGCCAGTGAAGAAAGGTAAGCCTCTCGGCTGTATCTCATAAAATAATTCCTACCTCCAGCTCAAGCAAATAGTGTCAAATTGTATGTTAAGATTATTCCATTGGAAGGCAAGCAGCCTGATGACACGAATCAGGTTGCTCTATCTTCTCCAGTCTGTTTATTTACACTCCAAAAACTGAGAGATGGCCACTAGAACCAGTGGTTGGTGGCAGCATTGGCTCTTCAGATATGCCATGTCTATGTGTCTGTATCTCACAGTATAAAATGTTTGTGTTCATCAGCATTCTAAAGATGCATAAAACATGCTGTCCTAAACCTTTGCACTAATATATTGCAATAGTTGAGAAAAGAATTGCTCGGTTTAAAATTTTGCAACATTCAGAGCATGTTTGTAGCAGAACTTGGAATGGTTTTCAGTTAGTATATATAGCCCCTTTTGCATATACCTCTGTAAAGTTGTATAGAAAAGGAAATATATGTTCATTTTGGTATGTTCTCGTAAATGTATTTTTAAAAATATGATTAACTTACAGCAGCCTTTACCGGCTCTTGTGTCTTCCACATGTTTTGGACTACAACTCCCATCAGCTCCACCAGTGTGACGGTGCTGCTTGGGGTTGGTGGGAGTTGCAAGTCCAAAATAACTGGAGGGCTCCAGGTTGGCATAGACTAATGAACAGTATCCTGAACTGGAGTACCTGGTCAACATTGTGAGGACTGTTAACCTTCATAGGGTTACATAGTCACTGATGTGTTGAAACAGATGGATTTGGGGGATACCAAAATAGCTCTGTGTTGCCTGAACTGAGCGTTGGAAACTCATTGTTTTGGAAATTTTTGTAGTTTGTAATTCTCACCTAGGAAGGACACATGGAAATGTGAGTGCTTGGTATGGAACATGCAACTTGTATATTAAAAGTATTTTGAGAAGCTAAATGCTGTTTTCATATTTTATTAAGTGACTGTTTCACTGCTGTCATATTACATTACTTATTGCCTTTAATATTCTTGAAGACAAAGCTAGAATCACGTATTTGGCCAGGCAGTGAGCTTTTATATGTAATGTGGCACATAATATGTGGATCAGGCCTTGCCTTCAAGAATGTTAACCACAATAAGTACAGGACTCGAGAGCATGTACAGTTCAACTGTCCTCTCCAGATTTGATGTGCATTACTGTCCATCCACTCTGTAAAAGAGTTGGCATTTCTGTGCTTCTGATTCCTTGTTCTCAAGTGTGGTTTTCTCAGACAACATCTGATGCCTTGCAAAATGCAGCTGTAATACAATAACCATTTACCTGGGAACAGGTCCAAGTGAACTCATTGGAACTTATTGTAGGCATGCATAAGATTGATATTCTGGGTGCCTCCTGACTGTGCTATATTGGGTTAGTTGGCAGAAACATAAACGCATTAAGAATCATATAGCTATCAGAGCTCAAAAAATACAAAAAGAGATCGTAGAAGGTTTTACTTCCTTCCTGAGAAGTAGTTATAAACTCTTTAATCAAAGAATCTTTAAGCAGTGCACATAGAACAATTTAAAACAGCTATCAAATTCAGGTTGTACAATTAAAGCGGATTTGGAGCTCTTGCACAACACACTTCTCTGAAAGATCACACTTTTGCCATAAGGAAAGTGACAATAAAATGCAGTAGAACATATGGGATGACACTTGGTGGTTAGTGTGCAAAGTAGCTGCTCTAAGGGAGAGGGAAGGAGGTAGAGACATGGGAACACAGGTGGAGAGTGGGGCTGCAGAATAGAAGCAAGAAGTGGCTTCAGAATTGGGTCAGGAAAGAGTTACATGAGGTAGTTGCATGAGGTGGCAAGGGGAAGCTCTAGGGGGTAATGTGAGGGAGAATGGCGGGCAGGTTGGCGAGCAGAGGAAGCTGGGGGATACCCCAAGTAAGTCATATACAGTGGTACCTCGGGTTACAAAAACCTTGGGTTACAAACTCCGCTAGTTAAGAACTTTGCCCCAGGATGAGAACAGAAATTGTGTGGCGGCAGCGGGAGGCCCCATTAGCTAAAGTACCTCAGGTTAAGAACGGTTTCAGGTTAAGAAAGGACCTCCGGAATGAATTACGGTAAGTTCATAACCCGAGGTACCACTGTATTAGCAATCAAATGTTACAAGCGCCATTCTTATGAAAATGGCAACACCTGAACACAAGGGGGTGGTATCAGCAGACAGGAACCATGTTTCCAGAAGTACAAAGAACTTAAAAAAAATTATATGGATATAAAGGGAGGAACCTCTGAAACGCCCAAAGAGGACCAAGCATGCTCACTGAGTACAAAATGCCTGACTCTTGGGGAGGGCAAAGGGGGAATGGAATGAAGTACAGTGGTACCTCAGGTTAAGAACTTAATTGTTCTGGAGGTCCGTTCTTAACCTGAAACTGTTCTTAACCCGAGTTACCACTTTAGCTTATTGGGCCTCCCGCTGCTGCCGCACTATTTCTGTTCTCATCTTGAAGCAAAGTTCTTAGCCTGAGGTACTATTTCTGGGTTAGCAGAGTCTGTAACCTGAAGCGTCTGTAACCTGAGGTACCACTGTATCCTGAACAGGAACACTCCACTCGGCAACTGTTTTGCTGCAGATCCTGCTTGTCATGCCTAATAGCCATTCATTGATAGACCTATTGTCCATTAATTTGTCTAAACCTATTTTAAAGCTGCCTAATCCAGTGGTCATCACCAGATCTTTGGGGAGTGATTTGCCTAAATCAGTTATTCTTTGTGTGCTGAAGTACGTACTTTCCTCAATTTACAGCTACTCTATTTTATGAATGATTTCTAGTTGGAATAATATGAGAGTGGCAGAAAAACGTTTTTTTCTACATCATACACACTTTCAAAAATCTGTCATGTCCCTGTCCCCCCACTTTAGGCTGTAATCTTAGACAGTTACCTGGGAGTTTCATTGAGCTCAATGCTACTTATTTCTGAGCATATCTCAAACATAACCCAAGGAGAACCAAGAATGTAAGGGGTAACGGACAGTAGAGTTCAGAAATTAGTGCTACAACAGCGGGTGTACTTGTGTAAGTCAATGTACTCTCTTCATTTATAATTCTACACAAAGCTCAATACAGTGTGTTGTTGAGATGGTTATTTGCATCTGTAGCTGAACAAGATTTTAAAAACAAAGGTTTATGTATTGGAAGCCTTTTGAGACGCATGTTTATTTGTGAAGTGACAAATTATTTTGAAATAAAACTAGTGTTACATAGTTAGTAACAAGCTTCCAGTTACATTTTGTAAAAGTAATATTTATTAATTTTAAGGCAAGAACAGTGTGAAAGTTTGTGTTGGGTAAAAATGGAAACTCACCCCAAGTCCCTTTAATTAGCGCATGATGGTGTCATTAGGAAAACACACCTTCACAGTCTTAGAACATATTTGATACCAGGACACTGATACAAAACTGGTAATATAATTAAATAACAAGACCACATATCTGAAATATGAAACTACATGAGGGATTTGTTTGATTGGGGGTGCTCTGTTTTTAGCTTCGTCAGGCGTAAAAATACTAATACAGTTTTAGCAAACCATTTCCCAAAGAACCCTTTGATTTCCACTTTAGCCCCCTTGGCTTTATTTGCTGCGTTTATATTTCTGAATCTCCATAAACACGAGGATTAGAATGCAATACATGCACTGAACTAAAGGAGCAACTAGGCTGTTTCTGTTTGCACTGCCCGGGCTTCTGGACAGCAGCATGATGGAAATCTGTAATGTGCTTTCTTAAAGGAAAACCACACATATCCAAAATCTACTATGTATTATATATATATATATGTGTGTGTGTGTGTGTGTTTATTTTATGTTTGTGTGTGTGTATATTGTATATGTTGTGTATTGTATTATATTTTATATTTATTTATATATATATATACACACACACACACGTTATATATGTATTATATAAAATACTTCTAGGGAGAAGGGAGTGAGTGAAGAACTACATCGCAAACAAGGGAGGAATAAAACGGTACTATTGGGGTCTGTTACCCTACGGATTCCACCGCCTCGGGCACTCGCCTCACCTTGCCTCGTGGGTGGGCCGGCCCTGGCACAGCAGCATCCCTTGGGAGGACAGGACGGGGCCGCCAAAGGTTTCTTTCCCAGCCTCCTCCGAGGGAACCATCCGCGTGCCTTCTTGCTCCCAAATGAGGACTCCTTTTCCTTTCGCGAGAGCAACGCGGCAGGCCAAAGAAAGGGAGGAGGCGGAGGAACACCTAGTTTCCTATCACTTCACACACCGCCTCGCCAGCAGACGCGTTGACGGCGCAGGCGCGAGGCGCGCGCTGCTCCTTCCCGTCTCCATGGGAACCAGCCTGAGGCGGCCGGCAGTTGACGGTTTCTTTTTAAAGAGAGGCGGTTGGGCTCGACGCCTCTCATGTCGCGGAGGCGTCTCTCGGTCCCCCCGGGGCTGAGCCGGCGGCAGGACCAAGCGCTGAGCGGCACCATGCGCCTGGTGAGGGAGCTGGGGCCCACCGCTTTCGTCCTGCAGGAGGAAGAGCAGCGGGCGGCGGAGCACAGGGTAGGGCGGCTGAGAGGCTGAGGAAGAGGGAAGCCGTTTCTCCCCCATCTAAGGAGTAGCGAGGGAAATGGGAGAGCAGAAGCCTCTCTTGTGAAGATCTCTGGCTAGACCAGGTCGCCTGTGTTACTCCCTCCACCCCACCCCCTTCTCCATCCCATAATCTCTCCCACCCACAGCATCTATGTAAAGCACATTTTTACTGCTTCTAACAGTCCCGACTTATTTCCCCCCGCCCCAACTAGAATCATGGGAATTCTAGAGGGGGTGCTATTAGGTTATTGTTTTTATCTTTATTATGTATTTTGTGGTTTTATATCTTCATTTTATTCTGTGAACCGCCCTGAGACCCCCGGGGTATAGGGCGGTATATAAATTAGATAAACAAACTGCTTGCCCCTCACGCAGCTATAATGCCAAACAACATAGCTCATATCTTCCAGTGAAAATAAGGGATGCCCTGTTAGTCCATAGTAATAATTTTATTATTTATACCCCACCCGTCTTACTAAGTTGCCCCAGCCACTCTGGGCGGCTTCCAACATAGACAAAAACATGACATTTAAAAAACTTCCCTATACAGGGCTGCCTAGACAGGGATTTCTTCTAAAGGTTGTAGAGTTACTTATTTCCTTGGCTTGGGGGTCACGTAACTCCATAACCTCCATTATTTTTCTGATGAAAATAGCAACGTCCTAAGGAAAAGCAGGACATTCTAGGATGAAATCAGAAACCAGTACGGCTTCTGTAAATCTGGGACTGTCCCTGGAAAATGGGGGCACTTGGAGGGTCTGATAGCTCAGCTGGTTAGAGCATGGTTTTGATAATGCTAAGGTTGCAATTTTGGTCTCCATATGAGCCAAATGCATATTCCTGTATTACAGGGAGTTGGACTAGATGATCCTCAGTTTCCCTTCTAACTCTGCAATTCTATGATTCTATGAAACTGTTACCATCTACAGCACCCAGGGTTCTGAAAATAACTCTTAAAAGACCATGTTATTATCCTGTCTCAAGGCTATTTCTGCTCTGCAAGCCCATTTTCCACTTCAAGAGCTAGACACACTGTTCAGGCACAATATCAGTCTCTCCATACCCACAGTAGGGCAAAGGCACAAATCTTGTATTGTGAACTCTAGTCTTGAATCAGATTTCTCAAGTGCAGACATATGAGTGACTTAAAGAGCTCATAAAATAAAAATAGCATTTGCATTTTCCCAATTAATCATATTCTGGTTTCCTAGCACTTGAGTAAGCTCAAGCCCCCCTTTTTGAAGCTTTTCAAGAATTAGATAAAAGCTTAGCTACAAAGCACCAAATAAATCCCATAATTACAGAATTACAAGATGTAATGCTAGAAAGAAATGAGACGTGATTTCACAGCTACCTCTTCAGTGCTGACAAAGCAAAGACCAGCATAAACTTGCCCCAATCTAAAAATGGAAATCTGCACGTGAGAAACCACATACAGAAAACATTTCTGGATATGCTTCACTTGTACAAAAGCAGTAAAATCTATGTGTCCAGCATCAAAAACGTCTTAAGTTGTGCTTTTTAAAGCATCCCCAATATAATTTTAGCATCCATTCCAATGCTTTAATTGCCTAAAGAATCCAATTCCAATTTTCTTACTCCTGTTTCAGCAGGTGATTGGTACCGACAATACAGACTACATATCCTGAAGGTTCACATTCAGAGAGCCATCAACACAACTAGTTAGTTTGTAAACTAAGGGCTATTTTTAAAGATGTGTAAATAAAGTACAGGAAGAATAGCAAGATTTTAGTAAATACTCGGCTATAGCATCACCCCCACCTTTGCCTTTATTTTCATTGTATCATTTTTGTATTACAATTTCTAAATGTGTTCTTTGTTGCTTTGCTGTAAGGTTTTTCTGGGGAATCCTCACTCGTGCAGCTGCTCAATATTTGTGAAAGAAAAGGATCTTTGTAAACATATCTGCTGGTAAATTGGTTTATAAAATGAAGTTATACAAATGATGTTATGATATATATATATATTTTACACAATTGCACAAGGACAATTATTTGGTTTTTTAAAAATCAGGTAGCTATTTTGACAGAACGAGACTGGGTGAAAGCAGAAAGGCCTCAAAAAAGGAGGGAAAGAGGGTTATGAAATGTAGCAAGGACCAAAATGTTAATGAAGAGGAAGTAATGCAAAGGGATGAGAAGTTGGAGAGGGAAAGGGAGTGTGAAAAATCATGTCTACTATTCCAAGTTCACCTAAATAGATTTATTGCATTGAAATCAGAGAATTAATGTTGAGTAAAAGACCTGTTGTATAAGTCTTCAAAATGTTCAGATATTTAGCCAAGATATGCTTATGGGAACCCAAAACATACATATAAATGGCAGCGTTGCTGTTAGGTCAGGTTGTGACCCACCATGGGTTGTAATCCATCAGTCAAAGACCAATGCTGCAGTGACTATAAGATACAGGAGCTAAGTCAAGAGTTTGAATTTTTTCTTTATCATAAACTCATGAAAGCCTTAGGCAAGACACTCACATTCAGCCTCACCTCCACCATCCCTGCATCTGCAATACAGGGATAATACTCCATTGTCTTACATATTTTTTGAGGTATTAAATGATATATATATAAGATCTTATGTATTTCTGTGAGGATTATAAGACAATGTGAAGTACTTTAAATATGTGAAAGCTCTATACCAGGAATGGGGAAGCTTTGGCCCTCTAGATTCCAGCTCCCATCAGTCCCGGCTAGTATGGTCAATGGTCAGGGATGATGGGAGTGAGTAGAACAGTATCTGGATAGCCAAAAGTTCCATGTCCTTGCCTATGTTGATGTAATTATTTAGTAAACATATTAATATTTGAGAATTATTAATTAAGAGGTAGAAAAAGAAGAGTAAATGATAGCAAACCATAATTGTACAGAGGCCTGGTTTGCACATCATGGTAAGCCAAATTATGGCTTACTGGGGACTGCTAACCGTGAGCTTAGGTTCAGATGACACACTCATGCGTTGCAGGAGTAAAGAACTCCCTGGGGCCCTGGGTGTTCAAGGACCCACAAAATTTTCCATGAAGGGACCAGGCACCCACAAATTTAAGTGTCAGAGCCATGCATGCTGCATTAGCACCCACGGCCCTGGGCACCCACGGTTGTGGAGCCAAGCTGGCATTCCTGCCTTACTGCGATGTGTAAACCAGGCTACTGTCAGAGTCAAATTTGGTAAAGATGGGCTGCATCTTAAGGATTATACACTTTTAAATTAAAATTTGATTAGGCAGCTTTTGTTACAGTGTCAAGTTACTGAATAGCTGTGTCCTTTTTTGCTTTTTTATTTTTAGGTTATTGTTGAAAAAATTCAAACTTCCCAGAGACCATGAATGTAAGTACTAACTAACCTCATATTTTTATTCCCCTGTTGTAGATCAGTACATAAAGTGCTAATATTTCATTTTTCATTACATTAGTTCACTTTTTGGTGTTCAGTTTATGGCAGAAATCACAGCATGAAGCCTGATCTTCTGATTGACTCACCATATGCATCACAAGCAATATTTCCAAAGTAACTTCATTCCTTCATTCAACCCCATACCAATTTTTTCATGTTCTTAGTGTGTCGGAATCTGACTTTTAATGAGAGACCATTCATTTTATATAAAAGAGTGAGTTACTACATCGTTGACTACTTCTGATTCACTTGGAAAACAACCAGAATTATATTTTATCAGACATTTTCATTGTTGAACTTTTCTACAGATGCTCTACAGTTGGGTCTTGTGGAAAGAGAAATTAACCAAGTGCTTCAGGGTCTACAAGTTGCTCCCCAACCAAAGGTATCTGCTAATTCCACCAAGGAGCTGCAAACAGCTGATGATGGGTACATTAAACAAAAACAAATTGATGATGAGGATGTGTGCCCTATTTGCCAGGACAAGCTGCTGAAGAGAATGCTTCCTGTCACTTACTGCAGGTGAGTCACCCCTGCTATTTAAGAAGGCTAAATAATTATGTCACAGTATCTCCAAAAATGTTTTGCTTGGACTACATTATCTGAAGGCTATATAGTCTAGAATAATTGTGTTGTTAATATTTGTTTGGTAGTGTTTTCTTTAATACTTTAGAGTCACATCTTGAGCTTTTATTATTATTTATTTATTTATTTATTTATTTATTTATTTGTTATTATCATTATTAATGTTGGTTTTCATGTAATGCTAATGTATAGTTTAGCATTAGGTGCAAAAGCTAGAAAGAGCCCAAGCAAAGCTTTGGGGTCACGTCATCTCCTTTCCTCTCATCTCCTCCTGTTATGTGACTTCGAGAAAAAATTCACTAGCATTTAGCTTTGCTTTCAAGAATCTTGGCTTATTGCTTCATATACACTAGAGTTTGTGGTTTTAAAGAAGCTCTGTTTAGTTAAACATATCAGCTTCAAAACACAGCCAGGCAGTGGAGAGGAAGGGAAGGGAAACAAGGGTTGTGACAACCAACAAGATCACCCCCTGCAGGAAGCAGACATAATTATTTAACATTAAAACAAACAGTAGAAGTGACTCATTTTTTTATCAGCAATCTATTTGTAAATTTCCACCTTTGTACTTGGATTTCAAACATTTAGCTCTTTTTTAATTTAGCTGCACTAAGAACATTTTTAATATTGTAAACTCGTCTGTCAATAAATGAACCAGATTCCTCTCAATCTTTGTGATTGTCCTATGTCATTTCTTCCCTTCCATGTAAGATAAACTGGGTTTAAAATAAACCACATTAAAGCTTTTATGATGATCATAGATAAGTTAGAACATGTTACACAATTTTGTCAGAGACAGCAGGGTAACATTTTCTTGTTAATATGCTTATGAATCTAGACTACTGTATATTTGTAACAGCTTTCATAGTTTCATAGAACTTTTTGTATGTGAGTTTTCTTGAGAAGGATACATAATATAGTTAATTTTCTATAGGTTTGGTTGTGGCAACAACATACACATAGTATGTATGAAGATCTGGGCTGATCATCAGATAGAGTTAGAAAAAGATTCTTTGGTGAAGTGTCCCCTGTGTAGGGAAGATTTTGCACCGTTGAAACTTATATTGGAAGAATTCAGAAACAGCAAAAGACTCATCACTGTAGCAGAGAAGCAGCATCTTGACAGACATCTTGGAATCCCGTGCAATAATTGCAGGGTATGTCCCATTGAAGGCAATTGTTACAAGTAAGCATTTTCTAGTACAGTATTCTAGTACAGTCCTACATCCTTATTTGTGAGCTTGTGGTACTTGTAACTTTTCCTCAGTCAGAAATGAAAGAAAATTTATACAAACAGGCACACCTTTTGAGATTAATATTTTGTAGGGATATAGCTGTTATTTTTATGATTACTAACCCTTTGATTTTCTACTAAATTATGTCAGTAGGTGTTTCTGCTCTACTAAATTTATTTGTTATTTACTGAATTTATATACTACCATTTTTGCCAAGGCATCCAAGGCAGTTTACAATGTTAAAATACTAAAATAAATACAGAATATGAAATCTAAAAAGATAAGAGGCCACTCAGGCCAGCGGGGAGCTGATGGTAAAGCTCCCTGGCTTGGGCTCCCTCGCTTTTTCCTTCCTTCAGATCACATAGAAAATATATTTTGTTAGTAGTCTAAACACACTAAGGTATATATTCCATTGAACAAAGCAGACACATTCATACATACTGCTAAGTCATGGTTTGTTTATCCTAATTGTCGCTTGTTTGAATATTTGAGCCCACCTTGGTGGGGCAACAAACCATGATTTGAAACCATGTTTTGCTTTTGAATCTTGGCTTGTTTTAAGCATGGTGTATTGTTACATATGAACTCAGGATCCTGGTTTATTCTTGTTTGTAATGGTGCCCTACCCACTAAGAAGTGTGAAGCAAAAGCGACTGTAAAAAAGGCCCACGCACTAGGCTAAGCAACTTCTGGCACCTTTCCAGAATAACCCTCTCCTCATTCTGCTGGGCAACAGATTCCTTTCCCTGCCCTAGCATCTAGCTATCAATTTCAAGCAAGTAAACCTAGCTTTGCAGAAGTTGTAAATTTAAAGAATGCATTGCTACTTTACTAACGGCTATGCAGGACTCTGTGGGGGAAAAAACAACTTAAATTTTAGCTGGCTAGAATGATTTTTTACCTACTTAAAGTAGCAAAACAGTAATGTCCTTTTCTACTTGACAGTTCAGAATTTTCCATGGCAAAACAAGCCATGGTCTCTTTGCTTGTCTGTAAGACTGATCATGGCTTATTCAACAAACCATGGTTAAAACAAGCCATAGTTTAGTGTTATGTGCATACATGGCAAGTAAGACTTGTTTTCCAGTAAACATGCATAGGATAGTGCTGTTAACAGAGGGGGAAAAGCTGTTTGTATCATAGTTCATCGTTACTTGTATGTATCTTGGGTTATATTTCAATACAATAAAACCTTACTCACATTGGTAACTATTCTTACATGAGAGATTTCTGTTTGATTGCAGCTGCTTTCCCTCCAGTCTCTTATATAGTGGAAACTGACTAGAATACATAATTAAAAACATTTATATACAGTGGTGCCTCGCAAGACGAAATTAATTCGTTCCACGAGTTTTTTCATCTAGCGAATTTTTCGTCTTGCGAAGCACGAAATCCCATAGGAATGCATTGAAATTCAATTAATGCGTTCCTATGGTCAAAAAAGTCCAAACAAAGCCAAATTTGGTACAACAAGAGTTTATTAAGTGCTCTTTAAAGTCACACATACTGTAAAGAGCATTTCAAAAATTGAAGGAACAATAAATTAAGTTTCTAAACATGACAGAAAAACATTTAAAAATCAACAAAGTGTACAGTACATTTTCTAAGACTCTGGGGGACAACTCGAAGAAGGTTCCTCTTCCACTCTTTGCTTCTTGCTGAAGAACCCCCTCCTCAACTGTTCCCCCAGCCACCCACCACACAGAAATTCAAATCCAGAATTTTTTTTAAAAAACAGCAGAGTGGCCCAATGGTCACAGAAAATCATAAAAATGCAGAAAAAACACACACAAGCTTCCAGATTCTTGCAAACCCCTCCCCAACACCAAGTCCTTGAATTCCAAACACCCCAACCCAAAATCCAAAACCCCCCCAAAAAGTTTTAAAAGTTTAAAAGAAGTTTTGGAAAAGCTTCAAAAATCACCAAAGTCTTCAAAAACCTCAAAAAAGGTTACCACACTGCGTTCTATGAGTTGCTCCTCGAAGTCAAGTCGCAACTGTATTAACGGTGTTAAGAAAAAGGAAACAAACTTGCAAGACGTTTTCGTTTTTCGTCTTGCGAAGCAAGCCCATAGGGAAATTCGTCTTGCAAAGCAACTCAAAAACGGAAAACTCTTTCGTCTAGCGAGTTTTTCATTTTGCGAGGCATTCGTCTTGCGGGGCACCACTGTACAAGTATTCAACTAAAAAAAGGTAATAGCCATATTCAAGAAAGTTTTTCTCCAATAAATCAAGAGTAGCAAACATGGCATTTAAAAAATATTATGAGGGAAAAAAGACTGTTGTCCCCCTAGAGTCCATTGAGAAGAATGATACCCTGATTTGCTCTGCGTATGTAAATAAAGACAAGCTTCACTTTCTTCCAAATGTTTCTATTGCTAAGGTGGCCTAATGTGTGACCTTAGATAGCGCTATATTTTGAAATAGGAGTCTTTTTATAGGTTTTAATTCTGACATTTCCAGGCATTGTGGTACAGTATAGGCCAGTATTTCTTCACCTGACCTGCTCAACTCTTTAGGGATAGACACTAAAATAAAATGCAAGGGTTCTTCAGTTTTCAAAAAGACAAGTGTTCTCACATTTTATAGATGATTCAGAACCATCAAAATACTTCCAGCTAGCTTAAATTATTTTACTTTTTCACCTACAAAAGCAAATGTAATACAGGCTTGTCTGTAGCATACAGCTTGGGTGTCAGTAGAGTGTTCCATACAAAAGCGCTGATAAATTCAACATCAGTCGGTTTTATTTTAAGATATGCTTATTTGTGAAATAAGGAAGTTGCTGACAATTTTGTTTGCCTCATTGCTTCAAGGTGCACCGAGTGTAGTGAATATCACCTATGCCATGGATGTTTTAGAAGATTTTGTCATCCTTCACATAGCTTTGCTTTTCGTGAGGTACAGTACAACCCCTTTCAAATTTATCTTAATTCAGGAATTGAATCAGCAAACATTTTACAGGGAACTGGTAACTGTTTGTATATAAATCATCTCTGTGGAACAAAAATGAGCATTTCTGAACGTGTTTTGACCCAAGAAATTTTGACCCAAGAATCAAAATAAAGAGTAAGGATACAATCCTAAAACATTTAATAAGGTTAAGGGAATAAGGATATGTTTACTCTGCACCCGGTGTGCTCCCACTGCTAATTTTTGAAGCCACGTTCACATTATGCTCACTACAGTCCATACTGAGCACGTAGTTTCTTGACAAATACTGCTGTTTGAAGCTGGTTTGATAAAAAGGGTTCAGTCTGATTAGAAAACTGGATGTAGAATAAGCAGTAATCCGAACATACCCTAACAAAGGACCTTGCTGCATTTCAAGCCGCTAATGTGTCCATATACTTCACCTCATTGAGCATAGCAGGATTTACTTGCATGCATATGGAATTGTGCAAGTGTGAGTTGACTCTCAATTGCTTTTCTATCCTATCCAATATTGCTGGGGGAATCTAACCCTTCAACTATTGTTGGACTACAGCGCCGATCATCTCTGATCATTGACCATGCTAGGTGTGAGTTACAGTCCAACAACATCTGGAGGGCCACAGGTTCACCAAGCCTACTATATTTTTCCTTTGAATAAAGTCTTTGACTATGTGCTGCTGTGATGCACAATCTAATTTCAATGAATTTCTTGTAGGATATCTGTTGGAAAAAACTGTGCTTCCATAGTCCTTAAGACTGAAGATGTGTGTGTGACATTTTTCTTCTGTCAGTGACTTTGAAGTAATGAATTACTGCTTAGCTTTCATTAGCTCTTTACCCATTCTCTAGAAAAGGAATCAGAGATGGAGGTCAGTTGAACCAGTAACACAACTATCAACTTCAGAAAATCTGCAGAGTTTTAATCCAGAGAACTCTAAAGAGGAAAAACACAGGGATAAGTAAGATGTAACTCATTTTAAATTAAAATAAATGAAACTTAAGCAGCTGGCAAGGACCATGGCCAATCTAAGCTGCTACTGCTGAGAAGGTGTCTGTCTGGTGGGAGAGGGCTCAGCCAGTACTGGCAGGATGCAGGAGTGGTGGCAGTGGCGGTAGTTACTCTACAGGCAAAAGGCTGTGCCCACCTGCAGTAAAGAACATGAGCTCCCAAAGTGGAAAGGCTTGGTCAGCTTTTTAGGGCCCTGGCTAGACTGGAAAGTGGTGATCCCGGCGAGTCTTGGCTATATGCAGTTTTGTGTCTGTGCACTGAGAGTCAGTGTGGTGTAGTGGTTCAGAGCGGTGGACTTGTAATCTGGTGAACCAGGTTCGCTTCCCCACTCCTCCACATGCAGCTGCTGGGTGAT
The DNA here is from genome assembly GCF_964188305.1 of Podarcis bocagei. Classification (NCBI taxonomy): domain Eukaryota; kingdom Metazoa; phylum Chordata; class Lepidosauria; order Squamata; family Lacertidae; genus Podarcis; species Podarcis bocagei. The sequence continues at coordinate 114,578,612 of NC_138125.1, forward strand.
CTTGGGCTAGTCACACTTCTCTGAAGTCTCTCAGCCCCACTCACCTCACAGAGTGTTTGTTGTGGGGGAGGAAGGGAAAGGAGAATGTTAGCCACTTTGAGACTCCTTCGGGTAGTGATAAAGCGGGATATCAAATCCAAACTCCTCTTCTTCTTCTTCAAGTTACAACATTGATTTTGTTTTATTTAATTTCTAAGACTTAGTGCAATTAAATGTAAATGTTTGGGTGTGGGGTTTTTGTTTTTTTTTGGTACAGCTGCATACCAGAGGGTATAATAAACTCATTACCTACTGCGCTGGTTGGAAAATGCAGCAGTTTACTTGATCCAGGCTTGCAATGTAGACTCTGCTTGAAGATCTTTCACCTTGGCCAAATGACAAGATTCTTGCCGTGTAATCACAAGGTAAATAAAATATACAGCTGCCCAGCTTCCCCCCCCCAAACACTTATTGTCATATGCCACCCAATGTTACTTCAGATACAATGCTTTTAAGCAGAGACCAGTCACACATTCAGGCATTCACACACACATACCTGTATTGCAGGAGGTTGACCCTCAGGGTCCCTTCCAACTCTACAATTCTAGGTGTGAGTCAAGAAGTGTTTACTAAGGTTGTGAAACAAACTAAAGACTTGGTGGAGACTTCATGTTTGGGTGCCAAATTCAGCCCCTCTGTCCAGTCCTTGACACATTCCTTAGTCAATGTTCCTCACTATTCCTGCGTTCCACCTCCTGTCCTTGAACTGTGATGTCTCCTGCTTGTTGGAATGGAGTACAGTGGTACCTTGGGTTAAGTACTTAATTCGTTCTGGAGGTCTATTCTTAACCTGAAATTGTTCTTAACCTGAAGCACCACTTTAGCTAATGGGGCCTCCTGCTGCTGCCGTACCGCTGGAGCACGATTTCTGTTCTCATCCTGAAGCAAAGTTCTCAACCCGAGGTACTATTTCTGGGTTAGTGGAGTCTGTAACCTGAAGCGTATGTAACCTGACGCATATGTAACCCGAGGTACCACTGTATTTGTGTATGTGCAGATACGTCTGACGTTTGGATCGCTGGAATATAGCGTGCTGTACAAAGGGAAGAATCATATGACTTGCTACACCCACTTTTTCTGCTGGCCCTGCCCACACTGGCATGCAGTTCCTGGAAAGTTGCTTATGGCTGTGGCTCTCAGACTAAAAAAGCTTTCTCGAATACAACTAAAGACCAGCAGCTGTCACACCATAGCCATTTCTCCTGTTTTTAGGAACCAAACTTTCCCCATCGGTATATAATTTGCTAACTGGAGTTTTATAACAAGCTACATTATTGTTCTACTACTTGTTGTGTTTTTTAAGATTAGAAATATGATGCAGTAATTAAAACTTGTTTCAGCACATAATATGGTTCTAGTTATGTCACACACAACTCAGCAGCACTACAGCACATGCATGACATGCAAATGTTTATGACATGCAAATATGCTATGCTGAGTAAATAAATCAGTCTTCAGACTCAGTATAAGTCAGCTTGAGATGTCCAATTTTTAAACCAGTGTAGCTTATTGCTGTCCAATTTTTAACCAAGTCTCTTATTTGTATTATATTTTATACCAATTTATATGACCCTCTTCAAAAAACAGTTGCACTGGGCAGCATTCAACTAAACAGTTCTGCTAGTGCAGTGACTTCGCTGCACAGTGTAACTTGCCTACTCTGTCCTCTACCTGTACACCTTCTGAATTTGCTCTAGGGGATCAGAGAAACCACCGTAGCAGATTTAGTAGGGTACATGGGGGTATGTGGGGATAGGAGAGGGTGGGGAAGCTATATTATGCAGCTGAAAATCATTGTGCATAACTTAGTTCAAAACCATCCATTGCTGTGTTTATAATAAATACGCTCTATACATTTCTTGAAAGAATGGAAAATAGAGTAACTGGAGAGCACTAGCCTGTAATCGAAGAGATGTTAGCAATGGATTTCAGAGAGCATTGGTTCAGTCATGGAATTTGTCTCAGTTAAGAGCACCATGGCTATTTTATTGATTTACAACAGTTTATACCATTTGAGCAAATGCATTTCCCACAGTATATTAGTGTGCTTGGCCTAATGCTAAGTAGGTTTGGATCAGTATTATTCTAATGAAACCTTTTAGGTGCTTCCGACTTTCTCTAAAATGGAAGGAGAATCTGACCTCTTTGCAAATAATTTGTTGATGCTAAATACCCTTTTGTCAATGAAGAGTACTTTGGTGGATAATTGCTGATACATAATATATTATGTGTTTGTTTTTTTAGTTCCATAGGAAATGCATTGACCATTGGTTGCACAAAGAAAACGCCTGCCCTATTGACGGACACATTGTGTATAATCCATTAACCTGGGAGAATGTACGAAGCAAAGGCGAAGTAACCCCAATTATGTCTCAAGCAAAGAATAAGCTTACAAAGCAGGATGAGCAGGAGCTTTTTATACCAGGGACAGGATTGCTTGTCAAGCAAATGAAACCTGGCCATGTTCTTGAGAAGTCTCAAAGTCAAATTCAAGTGCGTTGTAAGAAGAAAAATAATTCAGAATGTGAAGAGAGTCTAACACGGAATGGCTTCAACTGTACTTGTACAAGAAGCTCTGCTTCTAGCCAGCACAGTACTCAGACAATCAGAAATTTGAAGTTTTCTAGATATGCTAAGGGTTTGTCTCTTATTCCAAAGCCTCATGCTGATGTGTTTACACAGGAGGCAATCGGCACTGGCTTGAGAGGTTTATCTGTAACTCGAAATGCCTTTTAAATTTCCATTCTGTGCACATTTACTTGGGAGTAAGCCCCATTGAATTGAGTAGGACTTACTTCTGAGTAAATGTTTATAGGATCAGGATGCAAGTTTAATATATTTCAAAAGAACTATTTGAATTTATTATCTTCTTTTTTGCTCCTATCTCATATTAGGAGGAATCTGTGCGAAATAGCCAGCCTGGCTTAACTCAGTACTTAATCTTACAGCAAATTATGTCTGGCAACATTATGCCTGCACAAGTCATATACATCCATATTGTTTCTGTTAAACATGATGAGAAAAAAAATCTGTTAATGTATAAAGCATTAAGACATAAATTTGCCATTTAAATTTTGACATTAATAAGAAAAAAATTCATTTGATCCTGCATATCAAAATTTAGAGAGGAAGTCATGTGCACAAATGACTGCTGTGCATGTTTTCCCTCCTGATGTAGCAGCTGGAACTGCAGATATGTGCCATTTTAAAAAGTTTTGAAGCATCATATAGTGGCTGCTCATGTGGGCAAAACAGAGGGTTGAGGTTTTTCCCTCCCTCAGGTTTTTACTTTTAAAAAGTTTACATATGCGCTGTGTTGAATTGGAGCCACTACTTCTACAGCACTTCGTTTTATGCAAGTACTGTACTCAGAAACATGTATAGTGGATGAATGAACTCAGAACTACACCATGTAGAACCAGGAAGTTTCAAGCAAAGGTTCAGAGCATATCACAAGGAGCCTGAAATTGCAAGAGAATAGGTATTAATGAAGAATTCCTTAATTTTGATCCCCTTGCCTTGGTTTGTCAGGTGAGATTGTTTTACAAAATTTGCGAGTAGCTGCTGGGTAACATTCCTAGGAATGGAAGCCAAGCTTAGCATATCTGCTGCTTTGTTAATTTATATCTGTTTTTATTAATACAGCTCATTTATTGGGCAATGCTTATTTCAAGCAAGTATACACAGACCCTAATGTGCATCCTTAAAATCAGTTGATAAAAACATGAATCTTCTTTGTTCATAGAAGTGGAAAAATGAATTAAAATATTATCTTCCACAGTGAAAGAACACCCAGCTTTATTTTGTAACATCAAGGAAAAAATTATTAACTAACATGTCTCTATGCATCTTTTGGTTTTCATTTAAAAAAAAAAATACCATAAGGTTCCAGTTCTGTGTACGGCTACTTCAGAGCAAGCGCCACTGACTTCTGTATAAGCATGTTACTCACTTCTGCATAAGCATGTTTGGGGGCGGGGATAGCTTTACATGAGCAATTAGCTTTTTCATGAGAAGAGTGCATTGCTAGTGAAATAACAATGATACATTATCATGCGAGTCCAGGAATTGTTTTTAAAAGGACCAAGAATCACGAAGGCTATATTTGCAAGTTTTTAAAATATTTTTATTATATTGCATGAACTCTTTTAACATCTTATAAATTTTAAGATACACTGTAGCAATAGATCATTAGTACCATAGCAGTTACACAAACATGATATGCCACCCCTGACAGAATAGAAAAATGGAGATTTTTTTTTTTAAAAAAAGATTGAGCTGCAGAAGGTCATGAAATTGAAATGAGAATTAAATAGAATTCTAACATGTGTCTCAAAGAATTAACAAGTGGCAGTGGTCTGCTTGTTCTCAGTATTTACAGCTTATAAGTGATGACCAGTATTGGCTTGGGAACACTCAGGCTGGAACTAGTCTTCTGAGATGCTGTGTGGCTCAATGCTGAAAACAGCTCTGCACGTTGAGTGCTTCTTTCCTCCCACATTACATCCACTAAACGGTAGTTCATGCAGTTGCTGAGAGTGGAGAAAACAATACAGTGCAGTTACTTTTGAAGAGCATCAGCTGGAAAAGGGCACTTGCTCTTACTGGTGAGGCAGAAAAAGCAAGGACAGCTGGGGCTACAGTAGGCAGGATCAGTACTCCTGTATCAAGGACTCCTTTCAGTGGCAGCCACACAACTCTCATGTCTGGTTTCAGACTCTGTTCCCAGTAATTGTAGCTCACAGAACTGGGTTCCTGATTCAATTCATGCTCTTAGGCAACCATCTTATGTACACTTACCCAAGTGTAAGTTTTCTTGAACTAAATAGGACTTACTACTGTGGAGCCATGTGTTGGACTGCAGTCTTGGCATACAAAGAACAGAAAAACTTCCCAACATAACAGCTTATATGTAAAAATACTCATTTTTTACAAAGACACCGCATTTGTTGAAGTACAATAAACTGTTGTGCTTTAAAGTAGAGGAACAGTGTATTAGCAAGTGGAAAATGTACAAATATTTGACAAGTCTTTTATTATCTGCAAAGTTACTTTAAATTTCAGTTGGTAAAACGAATTGATATAAAATTTCAAAAATGCTAAGAATTATCAGAATTGCTTCAGAAATCTTATTATGAAATGCTTTATTTGAAAGGGGTGGGATGGCTTCAGATGCTTACCAGCAATAATGCTTTTAATGTTTTTCAAAAGATAAAAAAGAAAAAGTTAAAATAAGTTTTAAAATATTTTAATATTCCAAATGTTTAGAAAGTTCAGTACAACCAAACCCAACAAGTGTAAATGTCATAGAATTTGAGGAAAAACACTAATATTTTATAAGGCTGTAATCCTAACATTACTTGGATATAAATTCCATTTAAGTTACTTAGAATAATTTTTCTAAGAAAATGTGCTTAGGATAAGGTTGACATTATCTTGCTCTTAATTTTTTTGTGCATACTCCAAAATCAGTGACAGAGTTAATTGATATATAAGTGGTAGCTTTTTCTGAGCAGTGCCAACAGAGTGCAGCTTGTGTGGTGGTCACATGTTTGGGTATTCCATGTGCGTAGAAAACTTAAGAAATGTTCAGCCTATCCTCTCTGACATGCATTTTTTCTATGTACTTCTTTCCTGTATATATTTTCTTAGTTACATTTCATGCAATCATTTCTTTTGGTAACTCCCCCCCCCCCAAACTCTACAATAAATTCTACTCCAAGGATGGCTGTTGTCCTATAGGCCAGAGCCACAGCTTACCTTCTTCATATTCAGAAACACCAACAGGTAGTGCTGAAATGTGTTCCTAGTACACAGATTAGGTTAGGATACACTTAGGGTGCATACAGACAAATACTGTGAATGGTGAGCTAGGAGTGAGCTCAGGAGAATGCTGATCAGTTAGTTCCTGTGCTATCACCCGCTCTGGCTTCCCAGAACCATTTTTTAAAATAACAAAACACAATGATTTTAAAATACACCAAGAGAAGAAACTTTCATGCTATGTTTTAAGAAACACAGCCCATCTGAAATATGGGAGAATAAAGTCATACTAGCTTCTACGTAAGTACACTGGCATATTGTTGGTACTGCATAAGTGGAAGGAAGCCAGCCTCACTATACAGGGAGAATGCTTGCTTTCACTCCTGATCTCAGATGAGTCTTAAGACCTTTGGGCCTTGAACCTGGACATTTCTACTTGGAAGTACGTTCCGCAGAAATTAACTGGATTTACTAGATAAATGTGTTTAGGGCTGCAGTGTTTGTTATTTTCCACAGAAACAGAGCAGAACCAAACAAGTTCAATATAGGTTCTCTTCTGATGTTTTCTGGAATAAGAGAACTCTCAATCATAGGAGGCTGCCTAACAGAGACAGATCATTGGGCCATTGAACTCACTGCAGACTATGCTGGTTGGCCCTGGCCCTCCAGGACTTTAGAAAGGAGTATTACCCAATTTTAAGAACTCACTGCACCATATGGTCCTTTCCCCTTCACTTGGTCATTTTGACAGGCTTGCTTTCAGACTGGAGAGTTTGCTTAATACAAAGACTGTTCTGGACTGGCCCTACAAGGCCAGTTTTCCCTTGCAAGAAAGACATTGGCTAAATATATGGATAAGTTTATTCAGATAGGAAGTCCAAGAGATTTCAAATGGCTCTTTTCAAGCGGCACAATGGACTTGCAAGACTGGGACCACAGCAAAAAAAGGAGGCACATCATCAAATTGCTTAAGTACTACTCTGTCTCTATCTCTCTTAAGGCTATTCAGTAGCATGGGGTTGTTTCTGGAAGAAATGTCTTCTACAAAGCCAACATTTTGGCTAAGTTCGAAATAATATTTATCTTGGACGCTGAGGGGCACATTCTGCCCTAATGTACAAACCTAGTTATTCTAAAAATGGAGCACAATTTGGCTCAATACATACTGGAGCAGCACATGAAAAGCAGAAGTCCGCATACTTGAAATACCATATGGATAACAAGTCCCTGAATTATTATTTTTGCCCCAAGTATATACAGAGAACAATGCGGTGGAATGTTATACAAGGTATCAAAAAAGGTTCTGATCTTGCATTTTAGATGAAAAATGGCAGCTTTTATCTCGCTGCCTTGCAGGACATCTACACCAAACATTGTATGGTAAAATATCCATATCAGACACTGAATGTTAAAAATAAAATCTTGTTGTTCACTCACTGTGTGCCTCTTCCCCACGACGATGCAACCCAGCAGTGCTTCTTCCTTGTCAAATGTCCGATTCCAGAGCACACAATGAAGGTTGCATTTGGGCTTCTTCTGCAGCATGTGTGAGCACCCCAACAGATGTATCCCAGCACATTTTAAAAACCAGAAGCTTTGTTCACGTAATTGCTGAAAAGCAAGAAGAGCTGGTTTGCACTCTTAGGAAGGTGTAACCTTCTCTACGAATTGAGAAATGGAATGTTACCAGATTCTGGTTGTCTCTTATAAACTGAACATTTAAGTTTACAAATAAGACGCAAAGAGCCAAGGGGACACCAGACAGACCAAAATGCAGACATAACTGTAATTTCAATTTATTGGAATAAGTGGCCTCTCTTCTCTCTTCTTCCAGATATTGGTCTTGCTGTCTCTTTTAGTTAGAGGTGGCCTTCCCCGTTTCTTAGCTGGAGGAGGGCTAGCCTCATGGTCTTCCGTTTCTTTCTTCTTAGGCACCTCTTGTGTGTGCTCTATGACTGGATCAGTCCCCCCATCTGGCATGTGCTTCACAGTCTGATCTTCGGGGGTACAAACTGTGGTTCCACTTTCACTACTACTGAGATCCAGGTCTTCCAGGTAAAGGACCTTAGAATGTTGCATGCTTTTGATGAAGGTTTTCTCCCTCTCCAGTTTCCGACTGGGATTATGCTCATTCATGTCCACCCCAGAGTCCAAGCTAGTATCGTTACTCTCAGTCTTCCTGCCCTTCTTGAGGTCTATGAATGAATGCCTCACCTGAGCTATTGGCTTGCCATCCAATGAAACAAACCATGCCCGTGGATGCGGAGATTGTTTTCCTTTTGAAAGCTCCAGCAAGGTTTGCTCTGAAATGCCTTGAAGTTCGGATGAAAATGGTGTCATGACCACGGCTTCGTTTAGCGTCCCTGGAACAGAAACTGACTCCAGCAAGCTATTGGTGTAGCGCCCCCAATTTGCAGCTTGAGGGGATAAGCCTTGTTGGCTATCTAATGCAGCTGATTCATCTCTGGAGGTTGGCACCTGGAGGTGAGAGTGCATGGGCATCTTGGGTAATGTCTGGGTATAACTTTCCCGACTCATTGGCTCCATCATTGGGCTATAGACTAATTGCCCTTTCCTTGGCAAAGTGGCAGACTTGGCAGCATGCAGCTGCTCTGGAGAATGGAAAAGGTCAGATGTTTGAAGGATGGCAACAGGTTGGCTATAAAGATGCACTAGTTGCTCTGGGAGGGGAGTGAGACCATATATTTCCTCATTCATCGAGAGGTAGTGGTTCCGTTCTTGCAAGTCTCTAGCAGGAGAAATGCTGCCACCAATATGTTTTGCTGGCTGTAAATGCCTCACTCCTATGCTAGGTTCCAAGGACTGGGGTGAGCTACAGTGAGAATTTTTGCTGGAGAACTGGTATGAAATACCTTCTGTGTAGATTTTGAAACTGTCACAGCCTTTCCTCTCTTCCCCTTCAGCTGAAGCCCCTCTCTGGGGACTATAGGAGGATAATGTGGCTGAATACAACTGAGACTTGTCATCTGGCTTCAGTGATCCCTTGGAAATGCCAAGGTGATTTATGTGAGTTGTTGATGTTGTCTGGTCCTTTTTGGAGATGTCCCGTTTTGTCATATTTCTCCTCCTCTTTTTTGACTGACCACATGTATCCCTAAGAAAAGAAGTGGGGAACCAATAATGTTAAAGCTCTACCTTGCCCACCAGCTGAAATCCTGACTGCAGTTAGGCTGACATCAATGGGATTTAAGCTACCTGTTCAGGAGAGCAGCCTAGATATGTAACACATCCATTTTGTGTCTAATGACACAAGAATTACACACCCTTATAGGTTATCTGCATACCTTTATTCTATTTATAAATGTTGCTTAGAAAACAGGGAAGAGTAGTACAGAGTCCTAGGGCTAGAATCTTCTACACATATGACTGCATGAACATAAGAACATAAAAATAGCTGGATCAGACCAATGTCCTATCTAGTCCAGCAGGCTGTTCTCAGAGTGGCTGAGGCCATACCTCAAATATCTTTTCAAAACAAGACTGAACCATCATTCCAAGACTCCAATCGACAAAGGATGAAACACATGAATACATTGTGTCATAATTGCATATCACTATAATCTTGTTACTTACCTGCAGTAGCAAAGGAGAACTGCAAAGAACCCAATAATAATGACGATGGTGCCTCCCAATATGGCTGTAAGGAACACTGTGTGGTATGCAGTTATATCCTTAGTGACCGAGGCAATGATGGAGTCTAAATTTATAACCATTAAAAAGGGAGAGAAAAAGAAGGTGATTTCTTGTGCAAAACTGGATCCAACAATATATGGTGTCTTCCCATCATTTGTTTACACTGTTTTTCCTTAACACTGTGTCACTGGACGTGCTGCTGATTTTTCCAGTCCTCGTGAACACAGGGGTGGCTCACATGGGCAGAGATGATGTCCACAGTTTAGATCCATGTTTTGGCATTAAGCAGTGCCTATATATACATATATACACACACATTCAAACAATATTGATGGGAATCCTGCCTCAGTCAAGACACTGGAAATGCTGGGCTAGGATGCCTTTTTTCTTATGAGTATTTTTCATGCCTTAAATAATATACCCTGTTTGCATATTGTTTGTGTTGGTTTCTGTGTGTTGCCACTGTGCAGTGCTTGGAGTCACAAGACTCTGTTTTGCATTCCAGAGATTCCAGGCTGTTGGAAGTCTCACGGAAGACAGGAGACGGATGTGATGTTACTGCTTCCTGTTCCTTTGTTTTTCAGTTGTCTCTCTGCTCTCACAGAGAGAGCATGTTTATTTCTTTTCTGTCTGCGTAGTTAGAAATAAAACTCTTTGCAATGTAGCTCATATTTCTCAGCTCCTTCCCTGCTGCTGGATACTCTGCGTAATGAGGGAACGTGCCTGGAGCCTTATCAAAGGCTCAGGTTGTTAATCATCGTTAGAGGCGATTTCGTAGGACTCGACCGGAGGAGTAGCTCAGTCGTAGCGGAGGCTCCGACAGTTTGTGTGTATGGCTTCAATATGAGGCCTTGTTTTAGCCTTGCCTCTAAATCTATTTCAGTAATCACGTTATACATGGTTGTGTGAGAAGAAAACCCCAGTGGGCAAGCTCATGCTCCCAAGTAGGGGATGCAGTGTGGTTACGGCACTATATTGCATGAGGCCCATTTGCAGGGAGGAGCTTGCATGCTGGCCTTTCTTCTCACACAACCACACAGTTACTGGATGACAAAGGTGCAAGGTTTGAGGGCAGGGCTAAAAAGTCGATCATTACTACACAGAGATGCCCTACAACCAAGTAACCTGTGAATCGTACTTATATTTCCACTAGACCAGGGAACAAAGCCTATGATTCCTATTAAAGTTGGGAGGGGGGCATTCTTCACTATCCTGTGTTCTGACCGCCAACTTGCACATAATTATTCTCCTGCAAACTACAACAGCTAAGTTCCATTCAATGATTTCACATTTCCATGGGATACCTCTGGTTCCAGGCAGTGGAGCTGCTATCCAGTAACCAAGACTCGGAGCACTGTATGTCCATACAAAATGATCCTGTGCATCCTTCACCATGCCCAACCCGCGATTCACCCAGGCACCTGGGAGAAAGAAAGGCTTTCTTTTAGAAGGGTAAGATGCCTTTAAATCAAAGCACAATAAGCCCTGTCCAAAACTCTAGAGGTCAGATGTGCCCGTGATGTTTCCAGCTGCATGAATGGGGAATCTGTGGCCCTCTTGTATTGCCGGACTCCAGCTCCTATCATTCATGTGGAGCTGACTTCAAACACTAAAACAGCTAAGACCTTTCCTGTTCAAAAGTTCCAAGTACACATCAAAGATCTCCATGTAAACGAACAAGATGTCAGAGTGGAGAAACAGCATGTACTATGAGTTATGCCAATTTGCATTTTTCAGGTACTCTTAAAGACATACTTAATTAAAAAAACAAAACAAAAAACGGTCAGGGTTAATCCAAGCTCTCACATGCCTAGTCATTAGGTTCCTGCTATGTATGAGTGGGACCTGACGTTAGCTAATTGTTAACTCTGCTTCCTGCTTTTAAGTATTTGGATCCCTGGAAGGGACACCCACCTGAGGTTGAAGGGGGTGTGATGGCAGCCTACTTGTTAGCTTCTGGCAAGGCCCAATGACCATGTGGTGCTCTTTGTCTTTGACTAAGTGAAAATCCTAAAGCTACACAGCTTCAGCCCTGTGCTAATGCAGAACAGAGAACACACTCACCAGTTTTCATGTCAAAGGTCCATGCTGGGATAGGATCTCCTGCTTTGACAGCACTAGTAGGTAGGAGAGGCAATGTTATCTGAATGGGACCATCTACGTTCAGTTCTTTCCCAGCCGAAAACAGGTTTACACATATTGCAGCAAGGGGAGTTAATTCAATACTTTTGAAACCTAAACATATAAACAAGGAGATGATTTTATTTTATTTTATTTTCAGTGTGGGTGGGTGGGTGTTCCAAATTAGTCATCTGGAACCACAAAAGGTATGTAGTCATAACATTTATGGAATTTCCTATATGCAAACCAAAGGCTTATTCTACATATATGTACAGCTGTTTAAACTGTCAGCTTTTTAATATTAAAATGGAGAAAGATGGATATTAATGCATTTCCAAATTAACATATATTGGTCCTCTAAAAAATACAATTTCACAATAATTTATTGGGAATAATATTTCAGTGAACATTCTAGCCATCTCCAAAATCTCAAAATCTTTTCAAAAGGAGCAAATCAGTATTCCACCCAGCAACCAGACAAGTTTGCAGAAGCAAACATTTCCCTCGTCTCCATTATACTTTTTGATTATCTGACTACTGATACAGAATTGACCTAGACCCATCACCACCACAGTAATAAAAAAATAATTAGGAAAATATGTCTCTACACATGCTCAATTTCAGTAGCCATTAGTAGTGGAGGCAGTACAGAAATAAACCACTAGATGGTGGTAAAAGGCATCAAAATAAGCTGCTGTATTTAATCTTAATTATTTAATAGTATGACAGCACTTAAATAGTATGGACCAGCACTTATTAAACTTCCAGATTATTGGTTCATCTGCCCAGGCTTCCTCAAACTCAGCCCTCCAGATGTTTTTGGCCTACAACTCCCATGATCCCTAGCTAGCAGGACCAGCGGTCAGGGATGATGGGAATTGTAGTCTCAAAACATCTGGAGAGCCGAGTTTGAGGAAGCCTGATCTAGCTCATGTTGCTGAACTACAACTCCCATCAGTCCAGTAAATATAGCCAGTGGCCAGGCATAATAGGAGTTGAAGTTCCGCAACATCTGGAGGGCCAAATGTTTCCTACACTTTTGATGGGCAACTGCGCTTCAGGATTGCAAACAAAGATCTAAGACGAAAAATCTATTTTGCAGGTGGCAGAATTGTCACCATCCCTGTACAAAATGCAGTATGGTATCTGTACTATGGTTTTTGTATTTGAGCACATAGAGTAAATCGGTAGCAGGTCAAACAAAATTCATAAGTAAATCCACTAAGCCTGATAAACCTACAAAAGATCAGTTCAAAATGAATTTCGAAGATGTGTGGATAGTAAAGTGCTTTTCCACTTTGGCAAACAACAGCAACCGTGGAATGGATGAATCAATGTAACTCGGTTAGCTCAGAACAAACACACACTAATCTGAGAGGCTGAGCATTAACCAACCCTTTTCCTAATCTAAGCTTTCTGACATTCAGTTTATAAACATGGGATCTACTTATAAATATGCAGGGGGAAACTGAATCAGAACACTATCATGTAAAAGAAAGAAAGAAAAACAGCAATTAATTAATATGCACATTTCCCTGCAGCATCTGAATACTTAAGACATCTTAAAATATTAACTGTATCAACTAAAATATTCATTAGCTTAATATATATCTCCAAGTCTTCTGCATTTAACCATAAGAATTCTAATTTCTATGCCCAGTCAAAATGTTGTGAAAACCATCCAGATGCATGGTGTAACATTGCACATTGTCACATTTGTCACTCTCCAGTTCTACAAACTTAACAGACCTGTGCACAAATGACTCATCTTGGCACAGCTTGCAGAGAGAGAGAGAGAGAGAGAGAGAGAGAGAGAGAGAGAGAGAGAGAGAGAGAAAGGCTCAAGAACAGAACTAAGTATCTGAATCCTTCTCAAAATGTGCACACTGTTAGATGTGGGTCGCAAGAAAACTCAAATATCATGTATCAATTAACTTCCACCTGCCCCTAGGATAAAAGAAGCTGGGTGTGTGTTTTTTGCAGGACCCCATAAATAATTTAAAAAGAAACACATCAGAGAGATTTCAGGAGGATCAAGGGGGGAAAATGAAAGCTGCTTTATTTGCTGATTCGTCAGCTGCAAAAGGTGTAGGCATACATTATTAATCCCTGTGTGTCTCGGTGTGTTCAAATACCCTTTGAAAGAGTAGTGATCAGTGGCAGAAATGAAAAAAACCAGGCAGCCATTTATTGTGTGTTTATTTTAAACATCATTGATTGTCATTCATTATACAGCTCAATAATGATATCATTTTTTTTGGGGGGGGGGTACATTGGGCTAGGAGAAGGATTCCCACTAGTGCAAGGGGAATTCCACCCCCCCTGGGGGGGCATGCCCCCAGAGTTATCTCCATATCTGCTCTGAAGGGTTGGAAGCAACATCCAGAACAGATTTAGGAGAGGCCTTGTAGGTTCTGTTGTGCAAGGAAAGAGCTTGGGCTGACGGAACCTTACTCTTAGCACTGGGCTGGAATACAAGCCACACACTGTGGCACAGAGACTTAATTCAAAACAAAACAAGGGAGAATACACTGAAACTTTGGTGAGAGCGCTCCAGTGTACAAGGAACAAAACTAGGACTCTCATACCTACGGGACCGCCTTTCCTGTTACACCCCACGGAGGACCTTACGGTCTACAAATAATAACACCTTGGAGATCCCGGGGTGGCCTCGGCCAGGGCCTTTTCGGCTTCGGCCCCGGCCTGGTGGAACGCTCTGCCACAAGAGATCAGGGCCCTGCGGGATTTGACATCTTTCCGCAGGGCCTGCATGATGGAGTTCCGCCAGGCCTTTGGTCAGGGCTCAGCCTGACTCTTCTTTTTGTATAAGAACTAATATGAAAGAGGCCTCCCAGCATTCTCACAGGCCCATATGTATCTGAAGAAGTGTGCATGCACACAAAAGCTCATACCAAGAACTAACTTAGTTGGTCTTTAAGGTGCTACTGGAAGGAATTTTTTTATTTAGGCCCATATAAGATCAGCGTAAACAGTTGGGCCGATGAGCATTTAGTGTTCCCAACCCTAACCCTGCGGAAAGCCATCTAATTAGACTTCAATTTGATTTTGACCTGTTTTTAGGAGGTAATTTAATTATTGTTTGATTTTATACTAATGTTATGTATTTGATGTTAGCCGCCCTGAGCCCAACTTCGGCCGGGGAGGGCGGGATATAAATAAAAGTTTTTTATTGTTGCTGTTGTTGTTATTTAGAATACAGTATTCTACATTGACATTTTCCATTCTGTAAATGATGTGGGGATCTTGAGTTGGTAAGAATTTGTACAATGGCACTGTTGCCAATATAAATGGAGATTTTAAAATTTCTATAGTTATTGGCCAATCAAAGAAGGTGGAGACAAATAACTCCCCTCCTCTCTTGCAACAAGCTGGGGATGACAAATCTCTGCCAGCAACAAATGTAGGGGTGCGGACTGGCTCTGAGCATACCCCAAATTGCAAGATGAATCAGGGTGATTCAGGGAACGTTCTTGCGAGTTGGATCACACAATTAACAAGGTGTCTTGAGAAAAATCAGAGACTCTTTACACTTCCAAGGTGGATAAATTGTTATTCAGCTACAATATTACATTTCAAATCCTAACCTGTGGGTCTAAAACCTATGCCGCTAATGTTTTAAAGGGATAGTCTTCAGATCCTTGCTGTATATCTTCAAAAGCTAGTGGAAAATCTGACATACCTGACTTATTTAAAAGAATTCCAGTTGTATAAAGAAAATGGTCCACTTTCAAAAACTGCTGTGGCACTGTAAGGTAGGCTGTAACATTTGTGATATGGTGGTTCATAGGAAGTTTTATTAAATATTTTGGAAACTGAACACTTGGTTGAGATTTGGCATCTGAAAAAGAGGAAGAATTGAAAGACAGCAATTTCACAATTTCAATACCAAGAACTAACTTAGTTGGTCTTTAAGGTGCTACAGGAAGGAATTTTTTTTATTTTGACTATGGCAGACCAACACGGCTACCTATCTGTAACAGCAATTTCACAGTGCTTCTTTCAAACAGTTAACACTTTTGATTGGCAAAACTTTTAACTGGCATTCAAAAATAAATGTTCAAGCATGAACCACTTGCACCTCTTATCAATGTGCATCTTATATGAGCATTCAGGTAATATGCTACATTTCGGTGTTGAGAGCCATAAGAGTATCTTTGTATAGAACCTAGGCTTCTATCTATTCCAGACTCTCAATACAGTATGTCTAACAAAATGATTTTTAAACTCCCTAACTATAACCTTGTCATACCACAGATACCCATACCATCCAAACCTTAAATTGTGACATTCTAATTCCAAAATTTTTTTATTTCTCAAGGTCACCCACTTCTTCATCCTAACTAGGCAACTGGCTGCAAAGTACGGTTTCAAGTCAGACAGTCCCAATCCTCCACTTTCCTTTGCATCTTGCTGTAAGGGTAAAGGTAAAGGGACTCCTGACCGTTAGGTCCAGTCGTGGATGACTCTGGGGTTGCAGCGCTCATCTCGCTTTATTGGCCAAGGGAGGCGGCGTACAGCTTCCGGGTCCTGTGGCCAGCATGACTAAGCCGCTTCTGGCGAACCAGAGCAGCGCACGGAAACGCCATTTATCTTCCCGCTGGAGTGGTACCTAACTCAGTTAAAAGTTCTTTAGATAGCCACCCTGGCTTCTTTAGGCACCTTCCATGTTTCCGTCTCATTGGTATTGCCTGAAGTTGTGCTTTTACTATCTCCCGCTTAACAAACTCCCAGCCATCATGAACTCCCTTTCCTTTTAGTATTACTGTCCATGGGATCTCACCCAGCACTTCCCTAAGTTTTATGAAGTCGGCTTTCTTAAAGTCAAGAAATTGAGTCCTAGTATGCTTGGCTGCTCCTTTCCGCTGTATAGTAAACTTCAGAAGAGCATGATCACTCGCGCCTAATGATCCCTCCACTTCTACCCCACTAACCAGGTCATCAACATTGGTTAGGACCAGATCTAAAATGGCTGTTCCTCTTGTTGCTTCTCCCACTTTCTGGACAATGAAGTTCTCTGCAAGGCCAGTGAGGAATCTGTTTGACCTTATGCTCTTGGCTGAGTTTGACATCCAACAAATATCCGGGTAATTGAAGTCCCCCATTACTACTATCTCCCTTCCTTTTGTGTGCTTGGCCATCTGTTCCAGGAAGGCATCATCTATGTCCTCCGTTTGGCTTGGGGATCTATAGTAAACTCCCACAATGAGGTCTCTGTTATTCTTCTCTCCCTTAATTTTGACCCAAATGCTCTCACTTTGGCTTTGAGGTTCTAAATCTTGGATCTCTTCACAGGTATACACATCCCTGACATATAACGCCACTCCTCCTCCTTTATTGTCTAGTCTGTTTCTCTGAAATAGATTGTATCCCTCCATTATTACATTCCAATCATGGGACTTATCCCACCAGGTTTCAGTGATGCCTATTATGTCATATTTAGTTTGCTGTACCAAGAGCTCAAGCTCATCTTGTTTATTTCCCATGCTTTGCGCATTAGTGTACAGACATTGAAGTCCATTAATCATTCCCCTGTGTCTCTTATTTAAGGATTTTTTCCTCCCACCACTAGGTCTGCATGCTGTTTGCTCCATTTGGTCTATGACATTTGGATGATCATCTTCATCAATTGATAGACTCCTACCTTCAGGAGCACTGTCTCCCTCCCCCACATTAGTCAGTTTAAAGCCCTCCTGATGAGGTTTCTGAGATTTTTGGCAAAAACATTCCTCCCAACCGTTGTGAGGTGCAGCCCATCACTTGCCAGAAGTCCATCTTCAAGAAACTGCAGTCCGTGATCTAAGAATCCAAACCGTTCCTGTTTACACCATTTGTGAAGCCAGCTGTTCACTTCCACTATTTTTTCCTCTCTCCCTGGGCGACGTCGTTCAACTGGGAGGACAGATGAGATGACAATTTGTGCATTTAATTCCTTCAATTTCCTGCCCAGAGTCTTGTAGTCTCTTTTGATCTTCTGGAGGCTATTGTTTGCAGTGTCATTGGTTCCCACATACCTTTAATGTGCTTTCGAACTGCTAATGTGTAATGTGCTTTCGAACTGCTAGGTTGGCAGGAGCAGGGACGAGCAACGGGAGCTCACCCCGTCGCGGGGATTCAAACTGCCAACCTTCTGATCGGCAAGTCCTAGGCTCTGTGGCTTAACCCACAGCGCCACCCGCGTCCCTGCAACTTGCTGTACTTTCAGTTTAACATGTTTTTTTTTACCTTGCCATAAAAACTTAGATAAATTTTAAGTATATTTTTAGTACTGCTGTTACTTACCAGATAGTTTCCCAGTAATTAAAATTGTATCATCAAACAACCATATATTTGCCTGGCTTTGGGGGAACAGTGAGAGTGTGACTGATGAATATACTGTGGGAAGACAAAATAATAGGAATACATTACTACAAAGGTTTATGTACTGGAAAAGAAAGCTAGAAAAAAGACTTACACTTCTGCAGAGTGGTAAAATTTAGGACACCACAGTGATGGATACAAAAGAGGACTGGTATTTCACATGGAAACCAGGAAATCAAAAGCCTTTGTTTCCTGCTGTAAATTTGCAAGAGTTTCTTACTATGTGCAAACTGGGTTTATGACCCTTACTTTAAACAAAACTAGAGTTTAAACTAAGCAGAGTTTCTCCACTAAGAATATAATGAGGCAATCTGATTAGTTTAAAGTCATCAGTTTCAAAACGATATGCCTACGCACAAGCTGTTATTTTTATGCATTAGTTTATGTTGGGAATTTGTTTTAGCCTTTCTGCTTTGGTATTTTTTGGGGGAAATAATATAACAAAACAGAAGAGGCATTAAAAAAGGATGCTTTAGTTGAGATTTTTGCATTGCATGGGGTTGGACTAGATGACCCTTAGGGTCCCTTCCAACTCTATAATTCTATGACCTGAAGCACAGGGTAAGAATTGTGCCATTCCCAACTCATCAGGAAAACACATGATTATCGTTTGAGACAATATGTTCCAGTTTCACAAACTGTTCAGCTTCCTTCAAGATAATCTGTATTCAATATTTGGGGCAGACCCGCATTAATTACCATATTTAATGGAAGCATTTGATATGTATTTTATAACTCTTTCAAGACGGCGGCATTTACCTTTGCAGTTGCATTCAGCACAACATACTTTTGTGTGACTTCATTAAGTCACATTCATTTGATGAAAATGAGATGGATTACCAAAAAGAAGGAAGAAAATTCAAGTGCATTCAGTTTAATAATAGGATTTTAAAAGGGGCTTACTCACTTGGCATTCTTCCAGTCTTCCAAGGCAAAGGTGTTAACATATAACCATCTTTATAAGATGCAATAGTTAAACTTAGACCTAGTTGATAGGGAACTTGTATCAATACTGCTCCATTATTTCCAGTCAGCGTCGAATTTGTTTTTGTGTAGTTGACAAACACTTCCACAATCGCTTGGCTTAAATATTGATGGCTGATGATGTCATTGACTTGCACTTTCAGTGTAAACATAGATCCTAAATAAGACAAAAGGAGAAAGACAATCATCAACGTTATATATCCTTTGAAAGCTTGGTAGGGATGGGCTTTCCTAGTTCAAAAGAATACTTTTTTTCACTCCAGAAGAAAGTGGTCCAACTAAGATAAAAGAGCTGGAGACTTTAAATCTGAATTCTTGAGGAAATACACTAATGTAGTTCATGCAATGGTAGCTTGATTTGGAATAAGTGCACACATCTGCTTAAAACAGGTCAGGAGCAGACCGAGAAGAAAGCACAGTTCATACATTACTGGGTTGTGGACTCTATTGATACAAATAAACTTGCATTTCACCACATACCTCCAGTAAGTCATGCACTGGTTTTGAACATATCACCATATGCACAGGACCAGTTCATACAACTTTCAAAAAAGGAAGAAAAAGGAGAAGATATGAACTGGGCCATTGCACATGCACAGTGCATCCAGCTATGCTGCACATTGCAAGAGGTGCATAGTGGAGGGGAAGGAAGGGCGAGTATCTAATACACCACCAAGCAAGGTGGACTAAATTTAATCAAGTTTTCCATTTCAAAGCTCAAACATTTCCTGAAGAAGCATACACAGTCTCACTGGTTGCTGTAACAATGAAAACATGCTGGTTTGAGTCCAAATAGAGCCTTTATACAATTTAGGATCTTAATCTAAAACCATTGACCATATAGGCGTAATGCTCTGTAGAGTGCTATCTGCTTAGAGATGAGCCTTTTGCTTGGTTATTTCCACCAAAAGAGCACTAAGGTCCTGAGCATTCATTTGCTATGGGATAGGTTCTCCTACCTAGATTTGTTTAGAAATAGCAGCTACAGGGACCCCTCCGTATTCCCCCTCCACACTCTTCCCACTGGACATCCTTGCATCCTGGAGGTGCCATTTGCTGCAATGTCTAATGCTGAAATCCTGCACCTATTTATATAGGAGCAATCCTAACCATTCTATAAATATGGGCTAGTAGGAAGTGGACAAAATAGCATTTCCCTACAAGACAGAAAGGAAATAGCCATGCTCTCTGCATGCCAAGAACCATATACAGTGGTACCTCGGGTTACAGACGCTTCAGGTTACATACTCTTCAGGTTACAGACTCCGCTAACCCAGAAATAGTGCTTCAGGTTAAGAACTTTGCTTCAGGATGAGAACAGAAATCGTGCTCCGGCGGCGTGGCGGCAGCAGGAGGCCCCATTAGCTAAAGTGGTGCTTCAGGTTAAGAACGGACCTCCGGAACTAATTAAGCACTTAACCCAAGGTACCATTGTATATTCATAACTTGAAAACTAAAGCAACTACCATGCTTTAGTAACAAGAGGGCAAAAAAGAGGAGTGCAATATCATTCTGTGGATTATCGTGAGATACGGAATGGCATCTCCTAGATACTAGAATCTGTGATTGTTTGATAGTCTCTGGACTGAATAGTTTTTATTGCTATATAAGGTGGCTTATATTAGGGACGTGGGTGGTGCTGTGGTCTAAACCACTGAGCCTAGCGCTTGCCGATCAGAAGGTCGGCGGTTTGAATCCCCGTGACGGGGTGAGCTCCCGTGCTCGGTCCCAGCTCCTGCCAACCTAACAGTTTGAAAGCACACCAGTGAAAGTAGATAAATAGGTACTGCTCTGGCGGGAAGGTAAACGGCTTTTTTGTGTGCTGCTCTGGTTTTGGTGCATTTTAAACTGTATTCTAGCTTATATTTTAATCAACTGTTTTTGTTTTGTTTTTGTTTTTACTGTATTTATATTCAGTGTTAGCAGCCCTGAGCCCGGTCTTTATTTATTTATTTATTTAAAGCTGTTTCCCTGTCCTGGACCCATTTTTCACTTGTGTCTTTGGAAATTTATGGTTTGTTTGTTCAAGATCTAAAACACTATCTTAGTGAGAAGTGAAAACAGTTATTGTACCAATATATTCCAAGAGGGGATGGTATTAGTGAGTTTTCTTTTTATTCATGACTGGTTGAATAAACCAGTTGTGTAGGAGTGAAAACATTTGTTGTGAGTGTGCAGTCTCTGCTTCCGAGACTGCTTTAATCACCAAAGTGCACGTTTACGAAAGCAGAAAAGGGTAGGGGGTGGGGGGGGAAGAACAATGGAGTAAAGCAATTTTAAAAGCAGTTTAAAAGTTGTTTTGTTTGCTTGTTTGTTTGTTTACAGCCTGCCAATAATCCTTCGACAGAGTGACTCAATTAGAAACAGAATAAAACGGCTCACTCTGTACCTTTTCCTTGGATGTTAACTCATCAAGTAAACCGTATATGCAATACTGTCTAACAAGCATTCATTATAATCACTGCTAGCAAAGTGATGAACACTGAAGCAGCAACACCAACAATGGATGATTTCCCTGTTAATTTTTACTGGATATATTTTGTGCCACGTTATACATTACACATAAGTGCATTTATTAACCCAACAGCAGCTACTTCTACAGAAAAATGGCTTCAGGAAGGGCAATTTGGGGGGGATAAATAGAGGGCAGAGAGGTGAAGAGGGGTACATCAGTCTTTCCCCATTTGCTGCTTTCCATCTCCTCTCACCCCTTCTCCATTCCAAACCTCTATACCTAAAACTGCTTGTCCCTAGGATGTGTGTAATGTTTGATTTGGCTTTTTATCTTACCTCCCCCTTCTCTGCATGAAAGATTTGACATAAAATCAGTGTGGTGATCTTTTCTTCCTTTTAAAAATCTCCCCTATTTTGAAAATGCCAGGCATACGCTTACGATTTATTTCCCAAAGGCTGCTTCCAACATGCATTTCCATCTCACAAGCGAAGCAGCTGTGAGCCCCCACACTGGGTGATTTGTTTGGTCTTAGCTGACTGAACAACCATCATTTTCCACGTCTCACTCTTGCTTTTGTAGAACATGCTATTTCCTGATCAGCCTTATTAGGGATACGAAAGGTGCACTGACCTATAAAGAAGAAATCAGTTATTCCGAAGATAATCAGGCCCTGTAAACCCAGCATGGATAGTGTTATTGTAAGGCCAACAAGAAGGGAATTTATACTCTATATGGAGCGAACACACAACATGTGTGGGGTTGTTGTTGTTTTTTTGGGGGGGAGTGCTTCCACTCCAGTGGTTTTCCTGAAACCACATTCCCACCATTTAATATCACTTATATTCTTTCTACCTTTAACTTACCAATAATCCTGGTAAGTAACTGTGGGATAGAGGAGTGGTAGAAGGCCCAGCAGATATAGTTACTATATATAACAAATATACTGATGTTTATTAATTATGAGATTTTGTAGTGTACAAGCTGATGTGGTTGCTTTATGATGTGGATTCTCCTCCCTTGCAGGTTTTTAAGCAGTGGCTAGATGCTTAAATCTGTCATGGATGCTTTAACTGAGATTCCTGCTTTGGAGGAGGTTGAACTAGATGACCCCCCCCCGGGCCCCTTCCAACTCTATGATCCTCTGTCTCTCAATAGAACAAATGAGTTTACTTGACAAGTCACAGGACTAAGGTAAAATTATCTATTAATTGGTAGAAGGGCAATGTGTTAAGGCTGCTTTTGTTTGTTAAATTGCCAATTGCATCTAAGTGTGCTTTACTTTGATACACAGCCTTTTTGTATGACATCGTTACAATATACATTTCAGGAGAAGAAAGTTCTGAACTGATCCCACATTCATTTGAATGTGATTTGCAAATCTTGGATTTGAACTTTATAATGCACACAAGCTATTTTAAATCAAGAGGAGAAGGCAGGTTTGTCAAAACTTGTTCCTCCCCATGAAAAATGCAGGTCACAAGCCACCACACATCGGAATAATCTTGATAGCTTTCTTCAGTCAAATACACCCTAAAGGCTATATTTAGCATACCCTTGCATCAAATTATTTAATTCAGCATTTAGAGCAGGCATTCTCATATTCTTATTCTACGGGGGGGGGGGGAGAGTCAAGCCTCATCACAATTAGTGAAAACACAAACGATGGGAGACAGCTGGTACATATTCACTTAATTACTGCTACTGTTCAGTGCTTATTGAGCAGAATGTTAGCTAGGTGTTATACAAATGTGTCACAAAGTCCCTACCGAGACGGCTTACCGGTGAAGCTATCACCAGTTTGGTCCCACTCGAAAAATGCTTTCGTTATGTCGTTAGAAACGTAAGTTCAAATGTTACATCTGCAGACCAGTACCATATTGTCCAGTGTAGTTATCTCTGTTTGGGTCTGTTTTGCTTCTCCTGCTAATTATGCTAATTAGGACCAGAAGTCTGCCATATGGAATGCTAGGAATCAGCACAGTCCCTGTGTGGCTTGCAGGGCAGAGGTGGCTAACATGAGGCCCTCCAGATGTCTCATCATCCCTGACCAGGGCCAAAGCTGGCTGGGGCTGAGGGGAATCCATCCTCATTTGCAGGGCCACAGGTTCCCTCTCTCTGAAGTAGTACTGGACACCTGAATCTCCATGCATCACAGACTCAACCAATCCTTTGTCTGAAGCAGCTGGAGTAAACTTCTATTGCAAAGCAAACAGAAAATGATTTCCCCTCCTCTCCCCAGCAGAAGGCATATGCAAAGTATACAATACTAGCAGTATGATGTAAATAAAAAAAGAGTAAATGGTGTCCTTTTAAAAGTAATTTCTTTTTTGTCAAAGAGGGTAGAAGGTAGAAGAATATATATTTTTAAATGAATGCTTTACATAAACCACGTAAGAGGTTTAGCTGATTGTTATTAAAATTCTGTTGAATAATAATAATAATAAAAACCTGTGTGTCTCATAAACTGTTTTAATACTATATACAGGAGAGAATAATTTTCAATTGTCCTTTATCTCCAAAGCAAATGCTTTATTTATTTATGGAAAGATCTTTTATTCAGCCTTTCCATTTTAGCAAAAGCACACAAGGCAGCTAACATTCATTAATTATAGAGGCCAATCAATAACGAATTAAGAATGAATGTTAATTAAAATATTAACAAATGAAGGGGGGGGAGGTAAAAAAACATTTCTGATCAAAAGTTAAAAATAATGCCTGCCAGCATAAACATGTTTTTCAAAGGACATTAAGTGAAGTCACCAAACAAATCATAGAACTGTAGAGCTGGAAGGGACCACGAGGATCATCTAGTCCAACCCCCTGCAATGCAAGAATCTTTCACCTAAAGCAGGGCTTGAATCCGCAACCCTGAGATTAAGAGTCTCATGCTCTACTGCAATCGCCCAAGGGGGAACTGTTCTACAACCCAGGAACTGCCATGGAGACTCCTCCCTTTTGACTCATCATGGTCAACTGCATCTCAGGACAAAAAGGCCTTCTGGGTGATCTTATTGGTTGGGGAGGATCATACAGGAGCTAATGCTTTGAGTACCTTGGTCCCAAACCATTTGGGTTTTTTAAAGATAAGGAATGGCAGTTTGTTATGAATGGTAAAATTTTGTAGCACCACCACTTCCAAATTTGCATGGGAAACCAGTGGCCCTCCACATACTGTTGGATGACAGCTCCAATCATACTCCCATTGGCCATGTTGGCTGGGGTTGATGGGAACTGGAGTCCACCAACATCTGCAAGGCCAGAGGTTCCCTATTCCTGCTTTGCCTAACTATCTGTGCTTTGTCCAACTATATAGCAAGGGTAGAGGGAGAACACAACCAAGGAACAACTCTAGTTGTTAAGTATTGTTTTGCCAGGACTGTGATAAGACAAGGGTTAAACTGACCCACTGGCAATTCTGAAGGGTTTTTGTCTCAACCATTAAAACAGCTAATGAGTTTTCATAATATACGTTGCAGTAATTTATTCAGGAGAAATAAAACAGTTTGGAAGCCTTCCAAAGTTTAAGAATTACCCTGAATATATATGTGTGCGTACCGTGAATGCTGCACTAACACAAAAATGGTATTGAATATCTTGACATATACCCAGGACACATTCAACACTCAATCATGGCCACATAAAGGAGCTTTTTATCTCCTGGCTTCATTTTAATGACCTAAAAAGCCACTGAGTTTCTCTATTTTCTAAAACAGCATTATCACAAGCTTTAGTGGTTAGCACAGAAGAAAAAGCCTACAGTAGAAATAAAACAAACATTCCTTCACAACCCAGAAGCAACAACCCTTAACAATAAGGAAAATGTGCTACACAAGCACATGTTTCTGGAACTGTATGGTCCCCTACTGTGTAGTAAGTTACAAAGAAAATGTGCATACTCAAGAACTCATTTGCTAATAGGAAAGGCATAAATAACCTGTGCTAAGTGATCCTGCATTGGCATTCTTGGGTGAGAACAAAAGAATTACCGTATTTTTTGCACCATAGGTACTTTGCTGCATCAGCTCACAGTTCAACCTACTCCAGCACCCTTTGCAAAATTCTCAGCAACTAGCAAGTTGGAGATGGTACATTAAAAACTAGACAGCAGTCCCCCAAAGGACCACAGCTGACCTTTTGCAGGGGTGAGGAACCTGCACCAGGCATGCAAGATGACTATCACTGTCATAGCTGAAAAATGCAGCAGTGCTTAATGACTTTATTATCAACAAAATAAAAGGAACCCATCACAAAAACTACCTTTGCATTCCTATTACGTTTTGGGGCAGAAATCAGCCTTGCAAATATAACCACAAAATCCCACCCCCTGAAAATTAACAACCTGCTGGGCTTTCCATCATTTTTCTAGTCGCCTATTCCATTCCTCTGATGGGGGTGGGGGCAGGTACTTCCTCTGGCAGCCCACTAGGTTTCTCTGATGTGCACAGGAGGCAGGCAGAGCACGCCATCCCCTCTCCACCATGCACTTGGCTGCATGCAAATACTTATCACCTGTGCCCACCAGGCGAGTGCTTAAATGCAAGGCTGGCCGAACTAAGCATCACATGCATCACAGTGTAAGGAAAGTTCAGTGTCTCAGTCTTCTTTGGGAACAGAAAATGCACTGTATGTGTGTGCATGTGTGTGCATGTATATGCTTAATGCTTTTCTAGCAGAAGCAGCTGACGGGGCTTTCTTGCACACATCTGTGAGCAATATGGTGGAAGGAATATGCTCTTAGAAGGGGGAAGGCATAGCTCAGTGGCAGAGCACATGCTCTGCAGCGCACAAGAGTCTCAGCTTTAATCCTGGCACTTCCAGTTTAAAGATTTCAGCGACGGAGGCCTGATCTGTGCTGCCAGTCAAAGTTGGAAGTACTGAGTTACAGGGGACCAATGGTCAGACTCAGTTTAAGACAGCTTCATATATGAATGCTGGAGGGATGGAGTAGGGAGAGAAACATAATTTTTGTCAATAAAACTTTCCAGTGAAGGCTATGGGCTATTTACAAGTAAGTAAATAGAGGAGACTGCTTCCTCCCACCACCACCAGAAAAAGAAAACCCATCAAGGCTAATGCCTTAAATTCTAGGTTTTGGCTGAAAAATCATTCCAATACTAATCAAAACATACCAGAAAGTAAAGGGCAGCACCCCTTACCACATTTTTCATGGCAAACTGGCTATCTGTCAATGTTGGAGGAGTGCAGTAATAGTAAAACAAATGTATGGCCAGGACCTACTAACAGCTGCCATAAGGCAAGAAGCACCATATGGGGCACAGTGTCCACAAGTATCCCTGGAGGTTAACTGAAGCTGAAGCTCTGATCAGCAACAATTAGGTATGAAATATATAATGGAGTACAAGCTCTTCCAGTTTCCCCCCCTTCCCTTTCAGCGACAAAGCATGGAAACAAGACGCAGCAGACAAATAAGGGTACAGCCCAGCTTCCAGATCCAGCTTACTATCAGAACTGCTTGTGTGATTTTGCCAATGCATTTGGACATTTATTGATTGTGAATATTATGCAGCAAACATCACCTTACATTGTGCTATTCAAATCAGGCGATGGCATGCACAAAGCTGGACATCTCTAAAAAGATATGCTATTTCCCAACATCCCCTTTTCTGTTTCACAAATGTTATGTATGAGACACCCACTGTCAAATTAATTCAGGCTCTGCCCATGGAACTTAAAAGCTACATCCACTATAATAAATAATATATGTCCAATAAAATATTTAAAGGCCAAAGTTGATATTTACATGAAAGCAGGCTGATTTGTGGAAACAGTGTTTTCTCTCAACATTGTTCACTAAATTTTTCATAGGAGAATAATCAATGGAGACAAATATAGAGAGGCGCGAATAAAGAAGAGGGTAGGCAACCAATGAGCTTCTCAAAAGAACTATAATAATGTGTTGGCTCGACTCCTTACATACAATCGTCGTGAAACAGACTCTATAATTCAAGAGGAATTATAAACCCAACATTTCAAGGCTGATTTAAATGCCAAGAAGGTCTGCATACTGTCGTGACAAAAACAAAGCGATTAAGAAAAAAAATCTTAACAGAAAATAAAGACTTCAGATAAATAATCAAGAAGCCAAGGGCTCTCCCCCAACAATCATTTATTTTCCACACAATGAAGACATAATGGCTGCTCATTTGTTCTGGCAGATTCAGTCATGGTCCATCAACGTAGCATAGCACCTCAGTTGTGGACGGCTGGAGGAACAGGGGTGTGGGGTGGGGTACAGGGGTGAGGAACCTGTGGTCCTCCAGCTGTGATTGAACTCCTACTCCAACCAGCGGCAGCCAGCATGGCCAATGATCAAGGGTGATAGGGCATTCAAGTCCCAACAACATCTGGAGGGCCACAGGTTAACCACCCCTGGTGTAGTAGATAATGTCAGACTTTTGATCAGAGATCTGGGTTGTGCGGCACTGGACCTTCTCTCTCAGGATTAAGAGAATAAAATGGGCATATGTTCTAAACTCCTTGCAAGAACAGCTGCCCACAAATGCAAGATTAATATTATTCACAGATATAGCACTGCCATTGCCCCTGCAGCACTTTTTTCCTGATCCTACCTGCTGCATTGCCACATGGGTTAAAAGAACCCTGAGGACCTTCTTGGCAGGAATTCACAAATGCCATTGCTATTGGCAACCAGGATTCTCTTCCTGGTAACAGCTTTGTGGACAAGCGTAAGACAAGAAACTCCTGAATTAGTCACATAACACAGAACTCACAAGGGGGGGGGGGACTCTCACTTTGCAGGAGACAGACTCCCTGCCCCAAGTCCAGGCTGCAAGACACATTTTAAATGCAAAGAGAGAATTTTCCCATTCCTCTGCCCTTGGCTAAAGTCTCAGTCCATACTCTAGTAATCTCCTACCTCGACTACTGCAACCTTCTACCTTTGTCTTCCCATCACAGCCTTCTCACATCTATCAAAAACTCCCCTGACAACGTTTTCCTACACTGACTCCACAAGACACCCCTTCCTCAAATTCTGTTGCTTGGCTTCCAGCATGGACTCCATGCCCTTACCTTTAAAGGTTATCATGAACTTACCCACTCTAGTTTTGGTTTTTATTCCTGTTACATACCTATATAATAATAATAATAATAATAATAATAATAATAATAATAATAATAATAATACTTCCACTCCCCCATTTCCATCCTCAGCTGCCTAAAGGTATCTTGCTTGCTAATAGGGCTTCAACCATCCTCCCTCATTGCCTTCTATGCTAAAAGTATCTGCCTGAATATTCATGCAGTGCTACCTTTCACTCTTCACTTCTCAAAACACACCTTGTTTTGAAACCTTTGGTTTCAAATCAGCTGTAACTAAAGTTAGGTATGTATAACACCATTTGCTCACGTTCAGCTCTTCCTGCCTTTGTCTCTCCCTTCCCACCCACCTGTCTTATTTTAGAATGTGAGCTCCTTGCTGGCAGAAATAGGTCTGGTGTTTCGTTTATAAAATCATGCAATGCATAATGCATAACCCAAAATAATAAAATTAGGGTGGAGACACAAGAGTGCGCGATCTTGTTAAATTCTAGGTGGGAATTCTAGGAAAGGGGGAATTATTCCCCAGGTAACCTAATTGGCATAACTACTTTTGATACAATTCTAAAGTGCAACCATTCCATGGGCAGATAAATGATGTTTTGGTTATGACAGAAGATTAATCGTGAGAACAAAGGGCAAAAATGAAAGGACAAGACAGGGACTTCAATTCAGAAACACAAAGCTCTGCCGTAGGAATGATTTCTTTAGCCCAGAAGAGCATTTTCTGTTACCTTAAATGACTTCACATTTCTGATGCAAGCAATTTATAGTATTTCATTAATACTAGTGGCAACAGAACTGTACTGTGCAAGGTTTGGTATTAGAATATGTAAAATATCTAGAAAGAAAATTTAGCGGAACATGAAATGCACGTTTTAAAGAGATATAGGCAATGCAACTTTATTTTGTCTAATCAGAAGGAAATTCCACTGACTGCAGTGGGACGAAAGTGTGCACAAGATTTCAGCTTTAACATTGACTCTCTTATATGCTGGCGGTATAAGTGTATTCCTAGTTAAATAAATGGATGCCAACTTCAATACAGTATTAGTCAAGCTTGGTGATTTCAAAGTTTTAGCACTGTTCACTTAATATGAGTATAAACACGTTAAAGCAGATCACTCTCTAGACTAGGGCATCTTTTTTTTTAATAAAAAAAAAGCAGACTAAATATTTCACAGTGCAAATTACCCTAGGAAAATTACCCTAATTTGAATCAAATTTTTTTCAAAGTCAAAATTTCCCAGAAAACGCACATTCATGCCTAGAGGAGGGCTGCCTTGCTGCTTCGCGGCTAAAGTATCTGAAATATCTTTGAAGACAGTTCCCATGAACACTTTCCAGCACACATAAAATGTCCCAGCTAGGCCAAGCTTATGAAGAAGCATTGTTTGTATATATTGACTTTTTTATTATCATGATTGTGCATGCTGCCGCCATTGTTTGTATCACCACAACCCCATTTCCCCCCCAGTCTGCCACAATCATGCTAATCCCAGGGGTCACAAACACTGTGCAGCACCCACAAGAAGCCTATTGTTTACACAAATGGTGAATCCTGCTTGGCCAATAATGTAGAAGAAGTCCTGTAGATGCCCAAGGTACTTGAATGGGGGTCTCTGGGGAGTGAGGATAATAAATAATAACAATAACAATAATATTATACCCCACCCATCTGGCTGGGTTTCCCCAGTCCTTAGTATAGTGTCAAGGTTTCAACAATGTGAATAGAGGGTGCCAGCTCAGAATCCAAAATAATGTGTCAACAGGTAGACGCAGAACCTTAGGACCAATTAAAGCATTAATAGTAACCAAAATCCCCAGAGAGAAGATGTGTTCAGTTGGGTTATGTGCCGACTCTGTGTGTGCCCCAACTTATGAGGCGAACTGGGGTGATTGTGGGAAGGTTCTCATGTCTCGAGGGTAAAATCTTGTTGTTAACAAGGCATCTAGAGACAGACTGCAGACTCTCCAATCTTCTGTATAGTGCCCCCAAACAGGGTTCAAAATTACCAGTAGCATTTTCCTTGGAAAACACTTTCCCACATAAAAGCAGATGGGCAGCAGCAACCCCTGTTTGGAAATATGTGGATACAACACTGCACCAGGTAGTTTTCCAGGTCACAGCAGTTCATCTTGGCAGTGATAACACAGCTGATGACACTGCTGCTATATCTGTCAAAGGCAGCTGAACTTGTGAAAATACTGTCATTTAATAATGTCCCATTGCAATACGTAGAAGGAAAGGGAGGGCTCATGCTCAGCACTCGAAATGTGCGGTATCAGCCTTCCCCAGTCTGGTCCCTCTCCAGATGTTTTGGACTAAGATGCTCATAATCCTTGACTGTGAGCCACGCTGGGTGGGGCTGATGGGCGTTGGAGTCCAAAACATCCAGAGGGCACCTCCTTGCCACACCCTCCCCTCTCAAGGTCTACATGCTTCTGCAATTAATTTGGTTTGTTAGAAGAAGAAGGAGGAGGAGGAGGAGGAGGTCAATTGTATATTTTGGGGGCAGTGTTAGAAACTGGGATGGAAAAGCTAGGAGCCAAATGGCTCCTGGAACCTGGGTTGTGGGCGCCAAAACAGAATGTCTAGTCACCACTGGGGGACACACCACTTTTTATTTATTCTTTTCATAAGCATAAACTAATATGCGATTCACATAAGTGACACATTGTTAATATCATATTTTTAACAGAAATTGTTAAAACGTGTTTAATATAGTGTTTACAATAAAATATACTTCAGTTTTCAAAACACTCTACTCTTTATTGTTAAACTCCTTAACATATTGTCTATGCTGAACAAGGTTTCAAAGGCTTCAAAGCACAAACATTTCAGTAATCCTTGAGTGTCAGCCAGGCGCAAAAAATGGCATCCAGACCTTACCATCCATTTCTGATACTGTTTAAATTGAGTAGAGAATGTAAATCCTGCTGCCTTCCAGTAGATCAGATCCACCTGACATTATATCCATCCCACAGAACAAAAAGTGGTTCCTGGCCCCTGCTCTATATCATTTATGAATAAATTAAATAATACCAGTACCAATACAGATTCTTAGTGGATCCAACTTCTTATCTTCCTCTGTTTTGCAAACTGCCCATCAACTGTTTCCTGTTATTCAACCAGTTACCAATCTGTAAGAGTTGCCCTCTTTTTGCAATGCTAA
This sequence comes from Podarcis bocagei, assembly GCF_964188305.1. Classification (NCBI taxonomy): domain Eukaryota; kingdom Metazoa; phylum Chordata; class Lepidosauria; order Squamata; family Lacertidae; genus Podarcis; species Podarcis bocagei. The sequence goes on from NC_138125.1 coordinate 114,610,262, forward strand.
GTATATTCATGAGAATATGAAGCTTTAACAGAAGCTTTCTGGTAACTCCAAAAGGCTGCCAGAGCAGAACTTCCCTTTGTAGAAGCCATGTTCATTCATTCTCTGCAAGGCTTATTCTTCAATGTTTTTAATCATTGTAGCTTCAAACATCTTTCCACCATTTTACTTGGGGCAGATGTGAGGCTACTAGACCTGTAATTTCTTGGATTCACCCAAGATCCCTCATTAAAAGCTGGTAATAATATTGGTGATCTTTCACTCCTCTGATAAGGAAGCTGGTTTCAAGAACAAGTTGTCTAATTTTTTGCTAGAAGAGCCAACAGTTTCACATTTGAATCCTTTCAAAAAGCTCAGGGGTTTGCCATCTACACTTGATAATTTACTAATTTTAATGTACTGATGAACAGAATTTCATCTAGTCATTTCTATTTCACTTTTGTTTTATTGTGCCTTTCTTCAGAAAATTGGGTTGAGAACTATTTAACATCTTCCACAGTGAAGACAGATGCAAATAATTAATTTAGTTTCCTTGCAATTTTCCTAATTCATTCACCCATCTGCTGCATAATGGTCTAACTGCTTGTCTGATTTTCAATACATTGAAATAAATTATCAACCTTAATGTTTTCAGCAATATGTTCCTCATATTGCATATGTCTTAGTGTCGGTTGACTCCCCCTGTCCAGTTTTGTGCTCCTTTCTATTCTCTTCATTTGGCTAACATTCAGTCTTGCATTTAGGCATTCTAGCTGAAATTCCTGCACTGCAGGGGTTGGACTACATGACCCTCAGGGTCTCTTCCAACTTTGCAATTCTGTGATTCCATGATATGATTCTGTTACTGTAATTTTAAATAATCTCAAGAGCATCCTTTTGTCCATCCTGAGCCTGGAACCAACATGTTTAAATTGAAAAAACACAAGTCATAATATAATTTAGGAGGTGTGTAACCAAAGCACAACTGCTACAAAGACCTTTTAAAAACCACTGTTTGTTGTCCATGGTCATGTATTTGGCATCCAAATGTGACTCTAATGAGTAAACATGTTTGCTCCCCTCCTCTTATTTTAGCCACATTTTCAAGAGGTTTACAACACCACAGCATTAAAAGCAACAATTTTGCTCAAGCTCAATGTAACTTAAACTGCTCTGTTTATTCTCCATAGAATAAAATGGGAAACATTTTGGAGCTGAAGCATCTTAACTGTAATAGTTTAGTCATATGATTATATGTTTCACAGGAATACCAGCTTCCTTAAGCACTTAAAAGAAAGTGCCATGACTTCATTATGTAACAAGCATCTTGTTGAACCTGCAGCTATGGCCCTCCTATTGTCCTTGGACTACAACTCCCACCATCCCTGCCCACTGGAAATGCTGGCTAAGGCTGATGGGAGCTGGAGTCCAACACAATATGGTAGGCCCTCAGTTGGCCATCCCTGCTCTGAGGAGTTATGGCTCTACTTAATAACAAGCATCTGAAGGAAGTACAAATCTACAGGCATCTTAGTTACAAACAAGGTTTCTCAAACAAAGCTTTAATCACCAATTGCTATGGTACAGGAGCATTTGCAATGCAAGGCTGATTGGAGAAACAAGCCAGAAACATCACATTTCTGCATACGCTACTGCCACGAGGGGAGGGAAATGACACATTTTCTTGCTCAGCAGAGTATTCTGAAAAACAAGTGAGCTCATAGGTTTTGCCAGTCATCGAAGACGTTTTAACATACACTAGCCATTTCGCGCCAGCACAGATTGACTGAGCTAAGCTTAACAAACAGTATTACCTTGCAAGCTAAAGACTAAGCTAGCACATCCTTTTGGATCTTGACCTATTTCCCTTAAAAACAACAACAACACTGCTGTATCCAAAGAGTAAAAAAACAAGGGAGAGAAAGCCAACAAGGGGAAAGGGAGAGAAGAAGAATTCTGATTAGAAAAATAAAAAATGCCATTATTTGGCATTAGAAAATGCAGACAGAAACATCAGCAGCCAGTTTTTCATTTTTGCAAATTAGATCACCAATGATGTATCACAAATCACCAGATGTGCAACTTCCTTGTTGGATGTGTCATACTCTGCACATATATTTGAACTCATGCCAAGTAAGAGCACAAGATCCATTAAAACAAAAAACAATAAAATAAAATAAAATGGTGAATTCAAACTCCAACTGATTTTCCTCAATATACAATGTTCAGGTAAGAAAGGTCATTTTGAGCTGCAAGAAATCCCAAGACACTTTCATCTCCCTTCTAGTTAAACAGCATCTCTCCATCTCTCTCTCTTTTTTTTTTTAAAGGAGTCTTCCATGAGTAATACAAAATATTTCACTTTCTGCGGATAGAAGGGAATGGTTGAAGGAATATCACATCACAATACACCAATGGAGCTGCTTTCAATATCAGCTTTAAAGTACAGCATAGCAGCAGCTGCTCCAGGTCAGCTATTAAATCCCCATAGAGGGAAAGGAACAGCAACTGGAGGGCTAATTCACATCCCCAAGAGGCAAGGAAGCTGCTTCATTAAACACACAGTGCCAAGACCCCCTCCTCAGCAACACTATCCATAAATAACAAGCAGCACATGCATGGTCTAGGCTAGGGCCTGTCTTCTGGGAAGAGGAAGGGAGACTGCGGGATTTAAAGGGGAAGCAGAGGCAAAAGGACCAGAGAGAAATAAGGGAGTCCACCCAAGTGAGGAAAGCAGAGGGGAGCTTTGGTGTCAGTGTATAGGTGCAGCTTTAGAGAGGAAAGGGGAGGAGATGATGCAACCCATGGACGGGGCACATACAAACAAGGCAATATGATGAAATTAATGGTGTGAATAAAGAAACAGATTGCATTATGGGGCTGGGGGAGAGAGGCATGAGGCAATATTGGGAGGGGAGAGGGCTTGTGCATTAGATGCCATCCCACTCAGTGCAGTAATTGGAGGGGATGGGAGCCGTGGGTTTTGCCCCAGGTGAAGCCTCCAAAGGGGAGCTATTGACGCTCCCATCCTGGGGGAGGGGTGTGTGCCAAACTGGGTCTTTGACCCGGGGGAAATAAAGCCTAGTTTCATCCCTGATCCCACTGAAACTGCATCCTCCTGTTCCTGGGGAGAACACAATGTCCTGTTCTTTCTATGTAGCCTTTTAAAAAATGAACGTCGCATTTGCAGTTGATGTAAATACATTTTACCATCCTGATCGAACTCATCCATCTGCATGGAAGAAAAGAGACGGGTATAGTGGCAAAAGTGAAAAACGTCGGGTGGGGGGCGGGGAGGGGGAGAGGGAGAGAGATGGCTGGATGGGGATGAGAGGAAGCCGGTCTGGGCTTGCCATGTAAACTCTGCGAGAAAGCGAGGAGGCCGACTATAAAATTGGGCAACCTCTCCAAGCAACTCGCCAGCCTCTCCACTGAAACCGCGCTGTTCAGGCAAACCCCATACAAAACAAAACAATTCCCTCCCCAGATCTTAAAACAGGGGTGATGCTGTGGCAAGCTAGCGAGGGCAGATCTACTACCGCAAGCCCTCCACGCTAACGAGGCAAATGCACGTTCCCCAAGCGGACTACTTACTACGGATGAACGGCATAAGGCGAGAGCAGAGCAGCACGCTGCTAAATACTCATCATCATAACAACAATCCAGATCAGAAGGTTAAAGGGAATGAATGGGTCTTTCCGTCCACTCATAAGGGCGAAGAGAAGGGATAGTGTGTGCATGCATTGCAACCCGGGGACGGGGACGAAAAGGTGCAACGCGAGGGAAAGAAATGGGGTGCGACGCAATACGGGAAAAAATGTGGGTGTTACGGGGGGGAGGTTGTTTTTTTTTCAAGCGGGAGCCTCTGGGTGCAAATACTCGCATGTTGCGCGGTCAGAGTGCGGGGAGACGTACCTGGAGCAGCGGCGGAGGAAGATGCCTCCACCAGGGCGGCTCGCTGCGGCTGCTGCTTCGGAGGGTGCCTGGCGAGGTCGGCGGCGCCGGTGGAGGCTGCGGAGCCCGGGCGCCCCTTCAGAAACAGCAGCAGCAGAAGCAGAAACCCCGACGCGGCAACCAGCCCCCGGAGCGAGAAGGACGGCGAGCTCCCGCGAATGCCCGGCATGGCGACCACCAGCCAGCGGGCAGCGGAGGCATATTGCGGGCCGAGGGAGGGCGGCCAGAAAGGGAAGGAGCGCGGACGCCCGGGCCGGCAGCTGAGCCGCGCGCGGCCACAGGGTCTCCCGCTCTACGCCAGTCCCCCCTCACGCGCGCACACTCCCGCCCGCCCCTCACGCCCACGTGACGGCGAGGAGGAGGAAGGCGAGGCGGCCGTCGACGAGGCGCCTCAGCTCGCCTCCCCGCTCGCTCTCCTGGGCTTCACTTTGGAGAGCAGGCGCCCAGTCCGCACAAGCACGGCTCCCCTTCTCTCCCTGCCCCACCCCACAGGGGCACCGCCGAGCCCGCCTTCTTCATAACCAGGGGCTCTGCTGCCGTGTTCCTGCCTCCCTCCCAAGCAGCAAGGGGCTTTGGAGCTCTCCCTAGAGCAGGCACCCCCAAACTCGGCCCTCCAGATGTTTTGGGAGTACAATCCCCACCATCCCTGACCACTGGTCCTGTTAGCTAGGGATGATGGGAGTTGTAGTCCCAAAACGTCTGGAGGGCCGAGTTTGGAGGTGCCTGCCCTAGAGGCAGCCCGCCCTCGCTGAGGTGTGGTTTCTCGGTGACTGGACGGAGGTGGAGGGTGTTGGCTTGCGCCTCAAAGGTGCTCCTGGTGTTTCCCAAACTTGGGTCTCCAGAGTGGTTTTTTTTGGGGGGGGGGGACGACGACTACAACGCCCATTGTCCATGACTGCTGGCTTTGCCAGTTTGGGATGATGGGAGTTGTAGTTCCAAAACAGCAGGAGACCCAAGTTTGGGAAATGCTGTTTGGTGTATCTCTTGAACATCCCCCTCCCTTTCTCACGCACATAACAGACACGTCTCATGGCGCCTTCAAGGTGAATGTGTTTGCTGAGGACCTTCATGGGCTACAGGGGTAGGGAACCCTTTCCAAGCCAAGGTGCACATCCTGCTGGACAACATTCGAGGACCGAATGCAGGCAATGATCAATTAACAAAACTGGGCAGAGCATCAAGCGTAAGGGCTTCTTTACATGCCCCCCTCTGTCCTTCATCTAGGTAAGCCTAAGGCAGCAGAGATCAAAAACATACCCAGGGAAAACTCAAGGAAGCTGTGGAATAGGGTCAATGATGGCTGGGGCTGGGGAACCATGTAGGGTCAAAATGCTGGACTTGGAGAGGAGGGCTGCATTTCAACCCCAGACCTGAGATGCACATTAAGCCTTATCCTTGATTCCTGCATCTGACAAAAGTTGGCTCTTGTTCACAATAACAGTTGTGTGGCAGACGGAAAATTGACAGGTGAAGCCGTTCCTATTATAGAGATGGCATCATTAGCATGGAGTGATAGGGAAAGTTATATTTCCTTGACCATCAAACAAATGCTTACTTGTGAGTGAATGCTCTGGTTTGCTTGTTTGTTGCAGTCAACCCAAAGGTGAAAAATCAACCAGAACGCAGGTATTGTTGTAGGTAGTTCAATAAGTGATGATTTAGCAGTTGCATTTTGTGGTCAAATGGCTGGAGATTCACCTGATGAAAATTTCTAGGGCACCTGGTTCCACTTGACGACTATTGTTTTGCAATAGAAAAGTTTCCAGGGGAAATTGAGAAGAGCCATGCAGACGGGCCTGACTATGGGATGTGCTATTCACACACGTACTCCCCACCAGCATTGGGATTACACTGCCAATGCTTATGTCAAGGAAACTTGAGAAAGATAATCTTACCCTGTTAAGTAATTCTTAAACTGATCCATGGACTACTGGTGAATGACAGAAGCAATAGAGAGGAATGCTACAGAGACGGAGGCTTCTTTGAAGTGTCAGTTGCAGCCATGAACGGTAGTGAAAGCTGAATTTAAATGGCTTCTTTTGCTCTCAATTATAGCACTGGGGTGAGGGGAAAGGGGACGGCTACACACGGTCCAGTTTACAGATGCTCAAATTCAGGCATGATTCCTGTGTCATGGTCAGTCATCCAGTGGAAGGAGTGAGAAGTGCTCCTCCATATGGCAACATCAACGTGCTGGAGTTATTTACCATGCAAGTTGCCTGAGATAGCTGTGCCTTGACTGAAAAATGCCTTCGGCAATGGGGACACGTGCAAACCTAGCACCAACCTGATTCCTAGCCCCGCAGTTCCTTCCCCTTCACCCTTGTGTTTGTTGTTCCAAGTGGAATACAATATACAGTTTTACTGTAGGGGAGGAGGAGGCGAGTTTTAATTCAGATGTTTTTCAAACAACCTCTGCACATAGCAGCTGTAATAAAATTCACAAATAACAAGCAAATATGGGCCTGCCATACAACAGACTGGAAGCACTGCTGAGGGAGTGCAATTGTCTGCTAAAAAGCATGATCATCCCAAACAATTCTGAGGGAATGTTAGTTCAGTATCACTAGTATTGTAGGGAGCTGTGACAATGGACAGCAACACACCTAACGCCAATCGAGCAAGACAGTGGTCAATACTGTATCAGAGTGTTTAGTAGGTCTGTACCAGAATCTACTTGACAACTATGGACTGATGGCATAAGCACTTAGGTTGTTCAATCCTTTTTGTTTAGCACTTAGAGGTTTAGGATGCTCTGGGCATAAGGCTTTAAACCATCTGGCTGTTAACCACTAATGGCCCTATCACCCAGGCATTTGCTGAAGTATTTTGAGTACAGTAATGTGTCCCCACCCAATCTAATTCTCAGAGCTTCTCAAAATGCAGCTTTAAGGAGGCAGCAAAATTCTCCCTCAAAGCAAGCAGTGTTATTTTAAGCCCTGAAGCAGACAGAAAAGGAAGATATAACAAAACAGTTTTAGGACAATAGGATTTGGAGTTGGGAAATGAAAATGTGCGCACACAGCCTAGAGATTCGCACATTGGCATTATCCTCACAATCCGTGAGCTAAGCTGACCCTATTTCCCAACTTAATAAAGTTCGCTACTGCATTTGTAATAGTAAATATAGCCAGTGCAGGAGAGAAATCCTGTCACCACGATCCCTTCTGCACTGCTCCATAAGCTAATCAGAAGATAGGTGAAATGATGTGATGCTCAGTAAGTACTACTGTATTTGGTAGCATTCAGTCTTAAGCAAGGGTGTACACTGTATAGGATTGGAAGATGGCTCAGTCAGCAGAGCATGAGGCTTAATCTCAGGGTCGTGGTTGGGCAAAAGATTCCTGCACTGCAGGGGTTGGACTAGATTACACTTGTGGTCCCTTCCAACTCTACAATTCTGACTTTAAGTCTTCTTTGGCCAAGGAAGTTTTCACTGAGGAAGAATAGCTCCAACTTTTTACTTGCCTCGGCAGATATTTGGTTAAACAACTGAGTTACCTTCCAGCAGAAAAAGCTGAAGGATTTCATGGTGAAACAACACCTATGAAATTGTGAATCTTGTCTCCTTTCCTCTTACTTAAATCAAATGGCTTACTTAAATCAAATGGCAGCAAACTGGGGCAACTGGGCATGTGCAGGAAAAAAAGGGGCACCAGGACAGCCGATAGCCAAGGAACTAGTGTAAAACTGATGCAGATAGGCTTGGTTTACAGTGGGGGGGGGGGGGGACTGTGCTTTTGAAGGAAGGGACTTACTTGCCTGCAATGCTGCTGAGATAATAACAAAGCAGACGGAGACTGGCTATAAAGAGGTCAGCCATGATTTTGTACAAGATCTTGGTACCCCTAAAGTGTGGGGCCTGGTTTGCCACTGCCCCCCGCATATGGATCCTACCAACCAAAGTGTTGGTAAGCTTACTTCATCCAATTCCCCTCAACTTCATATTCTTAAATAATGTTCTCTTTGCATGCCTTATTAGAGCTGGTCTGTTGTAATGTTCAGTGTCTATAGGCCTGCATCATAATAGCACAATGAACATTATTTTCCCCAACCACTTAACTAACACCCATGCACCAGTTTGACTAGCTTTTGCTACATTAATGTAATGCATTCGTCCTGGGCAGTCCCACCAGCTAGTTTTATATCAGGAGAAAATGCAAAGCAATTTTGCGAATGTGAAGTCGTACATATCCTGATATTTGTGTTTTGCAAATAAATCCAAAGGACAGAGTGAAATAAGTATTTTATTCATCAACGAACAAAGAAACATTAGTTATCCTACTATTTACATTAAAGATTTCTTCAATTGATTTATGCGAACAATTTAAAAATATATCTGACTTTCTTTTCCAAGTGTTTTAACTTCAGTGGATTTGTGGATTAAGGGATGGGCAATGTAGTAAGTCAAGTAATACAGCTAATGTATCTCCTATAGGGTCTCTTTACAGCTGCTGTGAGTGACAACAATGATTTGTTTTATTTGTCTTCAACATTTAAAATACTATTAATTCACAGAACTTTTATAAGGCTTAAAGTGTAAGTGCTGGTGGATTTTATTTATTGCTTTTCCAAATGCTTTTTTTAAAAATTCCTGAGCATTAACAGTGTGACAATCCTGTTCATGCACAGTCAAACCCAGTTACACATCTGATGTTTCAATGTATTGTTATTTTTTTAAGGAAACATATACTCTTATTTCTAAGAGAAAGTCTAAAGTGCATTGAAGACTTCCGCCAAATAAATACACAGAAAATATTTTAGGATGCATCTACAACAGCACCTACAATTCCCAGGATTCTTTGGGGGAAGGAATGACAGTGAAATTGGAGTAACAGATGCAGGTTTATGGCATAACATATATTATTTCAGCCTATATCCTATGGAATCACAAATAGTAAATTAAAGTGGGTTGTGAGACATCTGAAAAGAAATGTTTGTGTGAGATGTTTAGATAAACAGACTGATGGGCTGAATAGCACTGCAGCGTCCTGAGACAAGAGGGCACATCGTAACCAGAAATTCATATTAGCAAAGTGCATTTATGATATAATTAAGAAAAGGTCTCAGTTGTGTGGTAGTTACACTGCCAATCATTGGTTTGTTTAGAAAATGACCCACGTGTTTCACAAACAATAAATCACTACATATATATATATAAATTAGGAAATGGTGAAATAAAATACACATTCTAAACATCAAGACCACAAACTTAGGCTGGAATCCAAAGATTTATCTTAGACCTGCTAAAAGTCTTGTGCTTACCCCATTGGGATGTTTTACTTTTATTTTTGCCTAACAACCCTCCACCCCATGAGAGATCATAAATTGCTTTTGCCTCTCCTTTGTCATATTAGCCAGATGTTACAGACAACTCCCTGTCTCCTACCCCAGTTCACTGTAATGTCTAGGCCAAAGATGGAGAATCCAGGGCCCTCCAGATGTTGTGGGTCTCCAAGCAACATAATGGTCATGGACGATGGGAGTTGTAGTCCAACAACATCTGGAGCACTATAGGTGCCCCACCTGTGGTATAAATAGAAACACAGTACAGTGATGTGACATAATTGCACTGTGTTGTGCCTCACCTAATTCATTGTTGGCCAGCTGGGGCAAAGCAGAGCACAGTGCAATAATATAATACCATGTGTGTCTTCAGACATTGCAAGGAAGCTCTGGCAATGCTGTTCTTATAATGTCTAGTCTAGTTAATCCCCGAGTTTGAAAACTCAGCTGTGCAGCATGAAGGACTGTCTAAAGAAACAAACAAATTAAGCACCCTTAGATGAATGGATATTTGGGTTCAGGCCATAGTCTCTCACTGGTTACTATTAGTGTTAAGTAAAATGTGTGTTACTTATGTGTGGTGGGTTAATTTATGTTGAATTGACATGGAACATTATTGTAAGGTCAGTATATTTAGAGGAATAAATGTTTGACACAATAGTTGCACTGTACTATCAGCTCAGTAACAGTACAGTCATTATTTTACTTGCAAAAGTTATAAAAAACTAAATAAGTTTGCAACTAGCAAACTTTGCTAACGTACGCAGTGTGTCGCCCAATGTGGGCAATCACATTTCTAGAGCAATTATACAGACAAGGAGGCTGCAAACCTAAGTATTCTTACTAGTGAATACGTTCTGCTGAAAGCAATGGAGCTTACTTCTGATTAATCCTGTGGGTGATCATAATACTATCTAGAGCAGTTACATAATCACTGAGGTTGCACACCTAAGCAGTATTAAAAGCAGTGGGGGTTAGCTATGAGTAAACCTACTTAAACCTGCAAGGTCAGTTTAGTATATTTGCTCTCTGCCCTGCTGACCTCTGGGAGACAATATATGCTACATTCATCTCAGGCCAACATGTGTGTGAGGTGCCACATTTTATGCTTGTCCTGGGCTTGGCTGTATTCTGTAGCAAAGAGACATAGGGAAAAGACAAATGGAAGAGACTGACTTTCAGTCTGAAGTGTTTGCACCAATATAAAGTCTTCAGAGAGCCTATAAGATGCACTAAAGTACTTCCTCTCTAGGACCCTGGAATTCTTTATGAAAGTAAAAGAAAAACCCTAAGTGGAATGAGTATATAAATGCATGTTCAACATCAGTGATGACTTGCATAACTATAAGAGATATTGTGTATGAAACGGAAAGTGGAGTTTTCTGCCCAGAAAGTGTTTTGGCTCCCCCCACCCCAGCTCTGCAAATATTTTCAACTGAAGCAGTTCATACATACTGGGTTAAGTTCACGCATGCTCGTTGAGTGTATTATATTTGCACATGGATATTCCACTTCAACTTCACACACACAACATTCATAACATAAAATCACTTGATACTGCCTTTGAAATAGCCATCACAGGTCAAGCAGGACAGATAGAGGTTTCCGTATGACCTTAAACTCATTTAAAATAAATAAATAAAATTGGATGTCCTGTGACATTATGTAACAAACCTGCGAATGTGAATGAATTTTAAGTGACTAGAGATATGCGCAACAGGGACAGAATGCCCCGACAGAATTACAGCATCTGGTTTTTCCTTAGTGAGGCCTGTATATGTTGATAATTTGGCAAGGAATTAATTAAAACTGGTTATAAAAGATGAATTGCATTTGATTATTATTTTTTTTTAAAAAAGAGCAGCGAACTCAGAAAAACATCATGCCCCATTCCCAGCCCATTGATTCAGTTATAATAACATTACATTCCGTTAAATAATTCAATCAACTCAGTAACTCTCAGAATATGCCATGAAAATGAAGCAACTCAGTACCTCTCAGAATATGCCATGAAAATGAAGCAGTGGTGCACCAATATTAAAGCATAAATGCATTATGGACAGTAACAGCTATGTCTAGATACAGGCCAAAAGAACCACTATTGCCACCTCTATCGGCAATAGAATGACAGTGTCTTATGAAGAATGGGTGGTTGGTTTCTGGAAGGGATTTTTACGAAGAGATCGCACAGCTCTGTTGATAAGAGCATGAGACTCATAATCTCTGGGTCATGGGTTCAAGCCCCATGTTGGGCAAAAGATTCCTGCATTGCAGGGGGCTGGACTAGATAGCGCTTGTGGTCCCTTCCAGCTCTACAATTCTATGATTCTATGGTTTGTTCTAATGCCGTGTATAATAACTTTGAAGGAAATATCATACTATATAATTCCACTTTGTATTTTTTAAAAAGCGGTTGCCTATACATAGTTCATTTGATTATTAGGGAGTCCTATATTAGTGATGGGACGCAGGTGGCATTGTGGTCTAAACCACTGAACCTAGGGCTTGCCGATTGGAAGGCTGGAGGTTCGAATCCCCGCAACGGGGTGAGCTCCCATTGCTTGGTCCCTGCTCCTGCCAACCTAGCAGTTCGAAAGCACGTCAAAGTGCAAGAAGATAAATAGGTACCGCTCTGGCGGGAAGGTAAACGGCATTTCCGTGTGCTGCTCTGGTTTCGCCAGAAGCGGCTTAGTCATGCTGGCCACATGACCCGGAAAAACTGTCGGTGAACAAATGTCAGCTCCCTCGGCCAGTAAAGCGAGATGAACACCGCAACCCCAGAGACATTCGCAACTGGACTTAACTGTCAGGGGTCCTTTACCTTTACTATATTAGTGACAGGTATGCTTTGGCAAAAAAGCACTGATGTTGCAACATAATGCCTCTCAAATTACGAAGCCTCTATCACACACCCCTAACACCACACAAAACTGAAAAACCCAGTGCTACCTTTACATCTTTAATGCATTTTTGTCAGTTTTCTAAATCTTGTTGTTTTCAGATATTTAAATTTAAAGATGTCAAAACTCCCAACACCACTGGGCTGCAGCTGTTAGCTGTGGGAGCATAGGACTACATCTGCTTGTTCACCGAGTTACGTTAAGCTGCAGATAAAAGAAATTCAAATTTCTAGTTAATAATATAAATTGGCAGATTGCTAAACGATATACCACTCGGAAATTTATGCTTTTGTAATACAGCACACCAAGATGTGTCTATTCAGCAATGAACTTGATTGATAACTCACTCTGGGTTGCAATTCTGTGCACACTTACCTGACAGTAAGCCCCATTGAACAGAATGGGACTTACTTCTGAATAAACATGCATAGGATTGTACTGTTAAGAAGGATACTTTCAGTAACAGCTATGTCTAGATACAGGCCAAAAGAACCACAAGGCCAGGAAAAAACATTTATCTCTTATCATAACCATATTTGCTTCCAATTAAGCTGACTGAAGTGGCAGGACATAACCATTTGGTTTTGGTTTGGGGAGGGATAGTGTTCTTTGTACATTTTGATGCATAGGCTTTTGCTGTGTACAAAATATATATTCTTCATGAAAAAATTATTAAGTATAAAATGCTTAATATATTTCATTTTGCCTACTTCTGTGACATTCTTTCCTTTAAAAATATTTACATACAGTACAAATTCATTCATCTGAATGGTCTAGGAGGGGATATCCAAGAAAAAAGAGATTTGGATAAACTAGAGTACTATTTACAAAGTGTTGCAGTGTCATTGGCCCTTATGGAAGAACACACTGTGTATGTGGCAAAGCAAAACTATCCAATAACTCAGGGTGGAAAGTGGAAACTGATACAATCTGTTGTGTTTTACAGTTGCAGTTCGTGCTTATCAAACAATAGCCTCTTTCAGTATGGCATTTGTATGGAAAGTGCTACTTTGAGCCCCATAGAAGCAATTGTCTTCTCTTTATTTTCTTAAGCCTAGTTCACACCTGCATGCTCATCACTTGATAACTTGCCTGGATGAAAGGGCCATCAGATCTGGCACCATGGCATAGATAGAGCTCTATTTTTCCAGTTGCTCCTAAATTCACAAATTCAGCTAACCGTCATCGAGTACAGTAATCAATATCCCCCCAAAATCAAATGATGTGCATACATGTGGTGCACTAGGCCCGAGATAAACACTAAAACTTAAGTCCCTTTGTATTTTTCCTCTCACAGAAAATAGAGATGATTTTAAAAATAAATCAGCAATTCAGAACCACATCGCTTTGATAAATCGACCTCATTTCCCAATTTTGGTAGTTCATCTACGTGGCACACTCTCATAGTCCGCATTTTTTATTTCTGCAACTAGGCATATCCTTCCCATTAAATGTACTTACAATACCCCATTTTAGAAAAAGGTAGAAGCACCTAAGACCAAACCTTACAATTCAGCTTCGTATTTGCCTTCTTAGAATCATAGAATCAATGCCTTCTTGTGTATTATCACCTCAGTGGTCACTCTTCTCCAGGAAAGCTCTCCATGAGAGCTCTTTAATACCTGGCCAGCTATCTCTACTGAGGTTTCAGCTTCCTTCCATAGATCAAATCCTGGCAATGATCCCAGAAAGAGTGAAGGTACAGTCGACATCCTCTGAAATCCCATTCATTGAAACTGCCCTTTAAGGCTCTTTCCTGCTTAACAACATGCATCCTGCGAGCTGTTCAGAATAAAATGCTTTCCCTTCATTACTCCACTGCTTTCCTCTATGACAATTTTTTTTTTAACTTCCTGGCAAATGCAACCATGAGGGGGTCCCACTTGAGACAGCATGACACTGCCACTTGGTATCTTCACTGGGACATGCTCAGCACAGCATGTCTGCTACCACCGCCTGTCAACTTACTTGTACAAACAGGATTCCTTCTTTACATGTCTAAGGGTTTGATCTGTACAGACCCAGAGCAAAGATCTAGAGCGGGATGTGGCCTTCTGAACTCTTCAGTTTTCAACCTTAGGCTGCAGGTAAGAGCTGGAAATTGTGAGACACATCTGATGAAGGCTTCTAGTGGGCTTGTAAGAGGTTACAATTCCAATTCATCTAAGCACCATTTTCTTCACTCCCTCTATTTCCTCTTCTTGCTCATCCTCCAACAGCCTAGTTTTGCTAGAAATAATTCCATTTTGTTTCAAAACTTGCATTTTGAAAGCAGAAGTAAAATTATGCATAGTAAGGTCAAGCAGATATTCTTAATTATTTTTATAATATATTGTGAATGAAGAATTTCCATTTCCTTGTATAGGCTTTGAATTTTCTGAAGAGCGGAAAAGTTATGAAAGGCTAGAAAAGTTATCAGAAGTCTGGTGCACAAACCAATCATTTCCCAGAGTATGGGTATATTAGTGTCTAGAAAAAGGCTGATGATCTCTCATAAATATTAGGAAACCGAAATAAATCTTTTGCATCTACGAAGTGGACAGTGATTCCTGAAACGGGTACCGTACAGTTGTCTTCTATGGCGAACTCACTGAAAATCATATAACTGGAGCAGAACATTATACGTTTTGTCGATTTAAATGTTTCTGGTTTGAAAATGTAGTGGCAAGTTAAGTACTTCTAAGGATTGGTGAGTACCATGGAATGGTCCAGCCCAGACAGTCTTCAATTAGTGTACACACAGTTCATTAAACGGATGTAGTAGTTGCAGGTCTTCAAACTCTTGCTAGCAGTTCAAGTTGTACCAATCAACACATTTTATGTCTTTAGCCTTCCGGAGCCGGATAAGCAAGGCTGTGGCACTAAAAATATGCTCATCAGTGCACATGTATTAGTCACGTATGTGAACAGGATTAAATAGGAGGGAGGCTAACATATTGCTCTCATTTTGCAATTAACCTCTGACTACTGTAAATGCCAGAAGACACCTGCAGTGCAATTCTAGACAGTCTGTCCCTCAAGGCAGAAAAAATACACATTTTTTTTTTAAAAAGGAAGTTGTTGACCATTCTGAACCTTTTGGTAAATGACACAGCTAAGACACTGCTTATGCCTCTGATGTCCCTTCTCCATTTTCATGCGGCTGCAGCTGTTCCCTTTCTTGTTCTTCCTGAGGTGGCCGCACACGCTTGAAGAAACCCACCTGTGTTGTTGGGAGAAAGGAAGGAAATACAATGCACATTGGGAGTGACATGGGCATTATCTCTGCCCATAAACACCCCTGGGCCTCACTCATGGGGGTATCAAAATAGTTAAGGCATCCCCACAACAGCTAGACAAATGCAGCCCCCAATTTCAAAAACATTTTACCATGCGCACAGAATCGGCATACGTGCATGGGACTTCCACATGCCACGCTACTGTTGTTACACACACAACATCCACATACATAGCCTAGTTGACCCAGCACATCAACAGCACTTTAAAGATCTATTTACTGCTGAACCTCTTGCCACCAGCAGAACTCAGCCAGGCCTTCTGCAATAACAGATCTTTAAACATCTGGATGCAGATCTTAAGCAGCCAAGTCACTGTCACTATTTTAAAACATTTAAATATTTCCCATGCAAGCTCCTGTTCTGTGAGGTTGGACTGAAAACTGGTATAACTAATACTCTGAGTAAGCAAACCTGTAAAAGGGCTGGGGAGGGTCCATTTTAATCAACTAGAACCAGAGCTCTCACAGCCGACTGCTAGAGAAATCTCAAAGGCTTTCCTTCGGTTCTTTTCCTTGTGTTTATCTGAAGCTGCAGCTAAATCGACAAACTCCCTGTTCTTCTACCTGTTTTCTGCTTTCATGTGATTGTGATTGTGCACGTGTACCTCTACAACCATGTTGAATGCCCCAAAAGATTACTCATCCGATTTCTGTCTTTGGCTACTGGATTTCTGGCTTTGATTTCCAAATATTTATATGGAACACAAAAGGTAAGTCAATTTAGAGGAACAGGGGAACCTTCGGCTATCTTTAGGCTTGGTAGAGGTCCCAGTTAGACAGTTTCCCCAATCCACAGCCTTTTGCCCCGCACCTGACATCAAGTGTAGGGCATATACTGATGTTGTTGGGATGTGCTGCACTACAAAGTGCCCCACTGAGAACTTTCTAATGCAGCCAATCAACAGGCTGGCAGAGGAAATAGGTCCATTTTAACTGAAACCAGACCTGTCTGCAAACAAAAAGGGCACATTCTTTGTGCCCATCAGCTGATCTCCTTTGCGGGTATACTGCCAGTACCCATCAGTGGATTTGTGCTCAGTGATCCCCTCTGGAGAGGTCATCTTGGGGGATTGACAGGTGGTCAGCCCCACCCATCTTTCAAAGTTTCTTTGTGGCAGAGGTAAGGATCTGGCCCACTGACTGGATCCAGTTCCCAACCCATGATTTAGAGCAGCCAGCCTTTCTCAACCTTGGGTCCCCAGATGTTTTTGGCCTACAACACCCATCATCCCTGACCATTGGTCCTGTGAGCTAGGGATTCTGGGAGTTGTAGGCCAAAAACATCTGGGGACCCAAGGTTGAGAACCACTGATTTAGAGGCTTCTTCCCCCTAGGTTGAACCTACTCAGAAATAAGCTCCACCAAGTTCAATGGGAGCTAATTACAGATGAGTATAGGAATATGCACTCAGAAAAGTACCATAGAACAATAAAATGAGCCAGGATAGCTCAGTAGGTTAGAGCGTGGTGCTGATAAGGCCAAGGTTGCAGGTTCGATCCCCATATGGGACAGCTGCATATTCCTGCATTGCAGGGGTTGGACTAGATGATCCTCAGGGTCCCTTCCAACTCTTCCATTCTATGATTCATTAAAGACACCACTTACCCTGTACATTATAAAGACCAGAAGTGCCAGAAGTAATAATCCTGCTAAGACGGCTAGTATGATTACCCAGACTTGCACAGTCATGGGTGCTGGCTGAATACCCCACAGGATATTCGTGGTAACCTAAAGAGGAGGAGATGACAACATATTTTATAGAGAAACAATGTAGAGCGTTGGAGGGATATGCTTTGGAAATTCTTCATGATTCACTTGCATGTGGCGCACTAGTGGGCAGAAACAAACACCGTTCAACGAAAGGGAAGGAGCAAGGTTTTCCTGGCCTATGTTTGTGTGTATGCTGTGATTTGGCAGGAGCAGAATCTGACACTGCTTGCCGAATTGCTCGTAAGATAAAGGTAGCTTCTGGTCAGAAGATGATCACATAGCTTCACTGACTTGGATTTTGAGTTTGCTCCCACTGATGGGAATATGCTTGCGTGGTATTCACTCACAGGATACTTGATGGCAGAAGTGGGAGAGGCAAGCTTAATCAGTACCCTCCTTTGCCCTGCAGCCCCTTGCACCCTCTGAAAATCTGCTGTGGAGGTTTGGAGGAATCTCCGAATCGCCTCCCCGCTACTGGAGCAAAAGCCTTCCATGAATAGAAGTACAGTCATACCTTAGAAGTCAAACAGAATCCGTTCTGGAAGTCCGTTCGACTTCCAAAACATTTGGAAACCAAAGTGCGGCTTCTGATTGGCTGCAGAAAGCTCCTGCAGCCAATCAGAAGCCACAAAGCCCCGTCGGACGTTTGGCTTCCAAAAATAGTTCGCAAACCAGAACAGTCACTTCTGGTATCAAAACAATTGAGAACTAAGCTGTTCGAAACCCAAGGTACGACTGTAGTCCTTCCATTTGGGGAAGCTTGTTAGGGCCAATTAAACACCACCGAAGCCTCCATGCTGTCTAGCTTAATATTGCTGGCTTTGATGGTGATAAATCTGCTGAAGTTCAGTGCTGCAATCTTGTGCACATTTACATGGAAATAAGCCTCAATAGAATACATATGTCCTAGGTAAACATGCACAGAATTGGGTCTGCAATTTTGTGATTAGTCGATTGCAATGCAATGGGCTGGCTCCGAGTTCTACACCAATGCTATTCTGTATGCCAGCACCAGACATGAGCCCATTCTGGAGCAGCAGTGTGAAGGCCGCATCTAAAGCTTTTAATTGAAGGCTAAAATTTAATTAAAAGCTTCAGCAGCATGCGATAAAACTGAATGAGCCCAACAATCCACGATTTAATATAGGACAGTAAAAACATTGGAAGCAGATCAGATGCGTGTTTCATTTTGACAACTCTTTTCAGCTTAATTGTGTTGCCCTGGGTCGCGCTAATTTTGAATATCAAATAGCTTACTATTGTAGAATTGTGGACATCTTCGGGAAAGGAAAGATTCTTGTAAGGGAACTCGATAACGCTGAAGGAAGCGGATGATTTGAGAGAATAGGAGTGGTTCTGGTTTTCTTTCTGTGATGGGAATGATAAGAAAGAAAATGTCAAATTAGAACTTATATTATTCAGGGGCAGGCAGATGTCGTAGAAACAGCAATGGATGCTTACGTTCATGAAAGTCTGAGTCCAAAGGCGAGATTTTAAATACAGAATTGCTGTCTTCTCCCTCTCTAGGCGACCCACTTGGCAGAATATCTTTAAACATTCTGCAGTTCCGCAGCCCTAAAGTTAAAACAATAGGAGAGGAAGAGCTGTACATGAGTTTTCAGATGTTATATTCAAAGGAAACTGGTACCACAGAGCTATCCATGCTTCCATTTACTTCTTGATTTACCATATTTTTCACCCTATAGGACGCACTTATTCACCTCCAAAAATGAAGGGGAAATCTGGGTGCGCACCGACCCCTCTTGCTCTCCAGGCTTCAGCAAGCTATCAGCAAGCCTGGGGAGCCCGCGGGAGTTCCCGCAGGGCTCCCTAGGCTGCGGATAGCAGCCTGCTGCCCAGCGCGCGGGGCGGCTGAAAGCAGAGCGCCCGGCGCTTCGGGCAGACATCGGGCAGCCCCACAAGCTAGGGGGACAGCGGGGAGGCGCAGTGCCGCCATCCCGCTGTTCCCCGACCTGGTTTGGATTCCCCGACCTGGTTTTGGGGGGGAAATAAAGGAATTTGTTTCCCCTTTATTTCTCCAAAAAAACCCTAGGTGCGTCCTATGGGCTGGTGCGTCCAATGGGACGAAAAATACGGTATTTCTTATGCGTTGGATCCACCTCCTGAGAGCTGCTTGTAATGCTGTTATTACTACAATGGTGACCTAACATGTTTGGTGGTGTAACAACTACTACACCCTGATTGGGCACCACTGCAGCGAGACTTTGAATTACGCTGCCGGTGACTTGTGTGATATTCATACCAAATGTTGAAGTTTGGGTAAAGGGAGTAAAGTGTGAATAAAAAGCATATGCTCCTGAACCATTTTTAGCTAGATCTCCCTGGCTAAATTTACCTACATACATTTCCACTACAGCATTCACAAAAATGTCTGGGAACTAACAGCAACTTGTTTTCCCCTGAAGATGTTTATTTCATGTAAGCAGACTGGCATGAAACGACATTTCTGCCTGTTATCTCATTCCCTTTTCTGCTCCAGTTTCTTCAGCTAGAGAACAGACTGTCAAAGCTACCCTGGATTCTTCAAAGAAACATCAAGAAGAAATCTCATGTGTTCTTGTTCTTATTCTTATTCTATTCAATGAGATTTCTTCCAGCAAAAATATTATTAGCTCAACAATGGAAGCAAGAGGAAATGCCAACAAAAGAAGAATGGCAAACGAAATTGATGGACTATGCTGAGCAGGAGAGACTAACAGGGAAAATTCGAAACCAGCAGGACCAGACTGTCCTAAAGGACTGGAAGAAATTTATGTTGTATCTGAAAGTCAGTTGTAATTACCTAACATTGCTTGTAGAGTTACAAGAAGTTTTGTAAGGAGGACTACATAAATTACTGTGAAAAGGACTAAGATCGCTGATGTAAGATTGGACTTTTAGCAATAAGCATAGTAACAAAATGCAAAATCAGAAAGGAATTTAGAAAACCATTAGAAGTGGTTGAAGGAAGTCTTAGGCTGTGATAGCCAAATATTTGTTATGTTGTTTTGGAGTTGTTATGTTGGAAAATTTGTGCAAAATCCAATAAAAATTATATATAAAAAAGAAAAAGGAAATCTCATGTGTTGCTTGCGCCTCCTCTATCCATGTTTCCAGGTCTTATCAATTGCTGTGGGTGGGGAAAGATGAATGTTCCATGAATGAGGGCACTTAAGATGAGATGTGGACAGATGTGGAAAGAGAGAAGAAACAGAAATAGTTCCATCAGTATAGGATGGAATTATTTTTTGTCGTGACACCATGGAAATTCAGAATGCAATTTTTTAAAATGCCCATTTTTCATGAGCACACCTGTGCTCTGTGATTTCATGCACATACAGTTCCAAGCAAAATTAAGGTGGAGAAGAACAAGGGTGCCTTTTTTGTGTGTGCTTTCCTTTTCATCATACCTACAATAATAAAGCACCTTTTGGACACAGGAGGCAGCACCCTTGAACTGTGAAACCACAAGGTACAGTGGTGCCTCGCAAGACGAAAAAAATCCGTTCCGCGAGTCTCTTCGTCTTGCGGTTTTTTCGTCTTGCGAAGCAAGCCCATTAGCGGCTTAGCGGCTTAGCGCTATTAGCGGCTTAGCGGATCAGCTGATAAGCGGTTTAGCGGCTTAGCGGATCAGCTGATAAGCGGCTTAGCGGATCAGATGTTAAGCGGCTTAGCGGATCAGCTGATAAGCGGTTTAGCGGCTTAGCGGATCAGCTGATAAGCGGCTTAGCGGATCAGATGTTAAGCGGCTTAGCGGATCAGCTGATAAGCAGCTTAGCGGATCAGCTGTTAAGCAGCTTAGCGGCTTAGGATCAGCTGATAAGCGGCTTAGCGGCTTGGGAAAAAGGGGGGGAGGGGGAAAACCCCGCAGAAACTCGCAAGACATTTTCGTCTTGCGAAGCAAGCCCATAGGAAATTCGTTTTGCGAAGCACCTCCAAAACGAAAAACCCTTTCGTCTAGCGGCTTTTCCGTCTTGCGAGGCATTCGTCTTGCGGAGCACCACTGTACAAAGATAAGTCATCAGCACATGATTTTGAGAATCCCATTGTCCTTGACTTTTCCATTCCTGGAAAGGCTTGGAACAATGAGTTATTTGTCAAGCTGGCAAATCAGTTGTAGAGGTTTGCTGCTTGTATATCACAGGCATCTGAAGTGCAATAAACATGCAGCATTAAATCATCTCTCGCTAGGGCCATTAAAATCCAATATTTGCTACCCTGCAGTGGCTGATGTAATGCTGTAACCTCTTCCTCCTGATCATGGGGAAAACATTGCAGCAGCAGCTGCAGGCATGCATGTTGCATTTCAAATTGCCATTGCTGTCACCCAAATGCAGAGAGGATGGGGGAATATGCCAGTGGCAAAGGATGTAGATGTGCACCATTTGTGTGTGTCCCATGTTAGGATTTTGTGGCTCTGGGTTATCTAAGTCATGTGTTCGATTATTCATACCATGCAAAGTATTTACACACATTTAAATGAGTTACACCCATTTATTCTGAGAACTCCAAATGAGCTTAGCATGCTCAGTCTTAATCAGTTGTTCTAGTGGTTATAAAACATTCCGTATAAGGATTTTTCTCAGAGGCATTGCTAGTGGAACACCCCAGGGAACTAGAATTGCAATACTCAGGCTCTAAGAGGTTTTGAATTTGAGAAACGTAACCTAGCAAGCAATATATGCTAAGGTCACTGTAAAACGGCCCTCAGGAATCTTTCATAGAGTCGGTTCCCTTCCAACCTCACAGTGCTTTGAAACCTAGAGCTGGTACAGTCTTGGCTGACCACTTATTGCAACCCCTGGTGGCAACTTCAACTGGTGTGCAATTTACAACCAAACCAAAAACAGTGCCTGCAAAAGAAGAGGTGCAAAGTTGCAGAGTGGTGTCTGCAACGATTTGGATTCTGCCACCCTGCTTAATTCACTGGGCTCCTTCAGAAAGGGAATTTAGATAAAAACCCCATGTAATTTGCAGATTTAAATAGTGCTGAGCCAACACACCTGGCACTATACACCTAGAAACATCACTACATTACATAGGTACCATATAGCAGGTCTCTACTCATCAAAAAGCATCCAATCAGTTTCGATCTCCAGTGAGTGAGGCAGTAGAGCCTCGGCATCTTTACCTAAAGACAGAGGCAGGCTGCCAAAGGTTTGGGCAACCATCCCACCAGCTTGCTCACCTCTTTTCTCAGAGTTTCCCTAACCAATCTGTCCATCATGGTCAATCACGGCTATGCATCTATATCGGAATTTGCTTTACAGAGCAATCCCTTGGGACACATGAAGCATACCTAAGATTCTCAAACTTTTCTCAAACAAACCAATAAACAGACATTACCAAAGTTTGTACATCTCCCTCAGCTGCGCTTAGGTCCCTCCGGTTGACATTGTGACTGCGGCTATCTCCTCCATTCGTTGTTTCATTCTTTTCATCTTGGTGAGGCGTTGACATCTACAGCATCAAGAAGGGTTCGATTATCAGTACGGATTGGTGGCACATTCCTAAACACTTTGTGGATGGGTGAACAGCATACATTGGAAATTGAGAGCGATAAACGAGATACCAAAAAGCCCATGGCCATTTTGAAATGGTCACTTGCCCTGTCCACATTCAGGGAACTGCTGTTGTCAAGTGAGCCCACAAGGGGATGGGCTGGTTAGGGAGTGAGGTGACTTCAACCAGATCATTAGTGGGGAAGGTCTATGCTGCTGAGAAAATGAGATGAGAGTATGTTTGCATCATCACCCTCCCAAGGTCACTTCATTTCTCCCTGTACCTCTCTTCTCTAACGAATTCGCTCAACATTTGCACAGAAGAACCTCTTTGCCCAAGCATTTGGGCAGATACAAGCTAACAACTGCTGGATTCCCCCCTGCCCCTTTTGATGGCAATGAAGTTGAATATTCTTTAGCATTATAACCATTAACAATGATTTGTATTGCTTTAAACATTCAAGACAGATGGATTGCTCAGTACACGGAATATCTGAAGATGCTTTCGAC
Source organism: Podarcis bocagei (assembly GCF_964188305.1). Lineage (NCBI taxonomy): Eukaryota > Metazoa > Chordata > Lepidosauria > Squamata > Lacertidae > Podarcis > Podarcis bocagei. The sequence goes on from NC_138125.1 coordinate 114,633,376, forward strand.
TTACTTTAATTTTTAGCGGGTTAATCTCCATATCGGAAGTGCAGTTCATGGGGCCTTCAATTTCATATTCCATAATATACAACAGGGTGTTGTTGTTATACTTGTAAGGCCACTGAAGATTGAGCATCACTTTGCTGACAGCACTCGGGCCATTGTTTCTGAGCTAGTGAGAGGCAGGAGAAACAAATGACCACAAAGAACGATGCTATTTTCACTCTTGCAGTACAATCCTATCCCCTCCTATGGCTATTGTGGCATATGCCCCAACAGCTTGTCTGTGGGCATAGCCAGGCAGTCCTATGCTATTTTAAAGGCCATCCAGATGTTGTTGGACTACAACTCCCCTCATTCCTGACCACCGCTCATGTTGGCTGAGGATGATAGAAGCTGCAGTCCAATAGCATCTGAAGGGCCAACATCAGGTTGACCACAGCAAATCCCTCTGCTCTTACCTATCTCAAAGCTGTGTGACATTGGTTCAGAACTGAACCACTTGCCACTACAGATGTTAGAACGGAAAATCCCGCCCCACTCCTCAGGTCTCCAAAAGCCCTTGTGTAATGCTTTTGTAATACATATTTGTTATGTTAAATACCGCCCAAAGGTTGTGAAGCACCTGGCAGGCTACAGTACAGTGACTCATGGGTTGTGTTTGGCTTGGCAGGTAACACATTTTTCAGGCATGCTCTTAAGTCTTTCTGTTCTGTTTCTGGGGGAGAGAGGAGGGTAGAAGGGTGGCCTCGGTACCATAAATGCATGAACACACCATGGCATGTGACATCCCTGCATACAGTACTAAGCTGCCTGGTGGACCTCACTCTGCAGCCCACAAGGCCATCTGATTAGTTTGCCATTCTGGCAAGAGGTAAGGCATGATTCTAGCAGGCATGGCCTTCTGGTTACAGCCTTGAGCACAGATTTACCTCATAGATGTGTTGAACCAGAGGCCCGATGTCATCCTCTGTTTCTGGATTCTCCTTGGGTTGCCAATTAGGAATTGGGAGAAAAAGATGATCCGGAGAAGAAATCCTAAAATTACACAAGGAGCGCACAATAACCACCAGGCACCGTGAGCATGCAGCAGAAGCCGAGTAATTGTGAAATGAAGGAAATGAGGCACTAGCTAAAATGGCACCAAGGCCATCACTCACCCTCTGATTTCGACAACTGCTAAGATGGCCAGGTCCACCTGATAAGATGTCACAGGGCTTAGGTTGTTGTACATGTTAGAGCTGTGAAACAATGCAATGGCACAGTGAGTCAAGTCATGTGCTGCTGTCGAAGGTAAAAGGAAGAAGGTTCTACCCTACAGGTGGCATGCGCTGAAAGCACACGGTTCAGTTCAGTAGCCCATTTCAAGTGAGTTGCGTTTCCTGCAATGCCTGAAGAGTGGCTGCTTTCTGAGAACTTTCTCCTTTAAATCAGAGGTGGGAAGCTAGTGGCCTTCCAGACATTGTTGGGCTACGACAGGGGCAGCAACCTTTTTCAGCCATGGGCCGGTCCACTGTCCCTCAGACCATGTGGTGGGCCAGACTACATTTTGAAAAAATAATGAACGAATTCCTATGCCCCACAAATAACTCAGAGATGCATTTTAAATAAAAGGACACATTCTACTCATGTAAAAACATGCTGATTCCCGGACTGTCCGCTGGCCGGATTGAGAAGGTGATTGGGCCGGATCTGGCCCCCAGGCCTTAGTTTGCCTACCCATGGGCTACGACTTTGATCTTCTCCAATCACTGGTGATGCTGTTTGGGGCTGATGGGAGTACAACACTATCAGGAGGGCCAAAGGTTTCCTATTCCTGCATTTAAAGGGCAGCAAACTGTAAATTTAGGGGCCAACCTCTGGAATTCTTTGCCTCAGGTAACAAAATGTGTCAGGCTCTCTCTGGCCAGAAGTTTCATTGGTCTTAAGACAGCCATTTAAAAGAGGAATGCAATCCAATATAAACACACTTTCTTTCTTTCTTTCACTCTCTCTCTCCAACTCACTCTGTACATCCCATTTTGGAGATGCGCAAATCAATACATTCGGCCAAAGGTTTCCTATTCCTGCATTTAAAGGGCAGCAAACTGTAAATTTAGGGGCCAACCTCTGGAATTCTTTGCCTCAGGTAACAAAATGTGTCAGGCTCTCTCTGGCCAGAAGTTTCATTGGTCTTAAGACAGCCATTTAAAAGAGGAATGCAATCCAATATAAACACACTTTCTTTCTTTCTTTCACTCTCTCTCTCCAACTCACTCTGTACATCCCATTTTGGAGATGCGCAAATCAATACATTCCTTTTACAGCGTATGTTGACTAATATGCTGAGTATCTCAGTCTTTGCGGTTAAATGTAATATATTGGCAATGCAGTCCTGACTGATGTTAGATTGCAGGTTTTTAAAACAATAGATTCTGGAAGAGAGGCAGCGGCCTTTTAAATGCAAAAGGCCACAAGTACACGAAGATCCTCAAACAAGATTTCATTTATGACATTAACGGGCAAAATGTTTTAATGATATATTGTTTCTTTTTAGACTGCATGGTGCTTGGAGATTTCTGAAACATGTGAGATATGCATACATGCTTTTAAATAAATTAAGAAAATGGCTAAAAAGGGAAGTCGGTGGTATTAAATAGGAAATGTGTGTGAGAGTGTGTGTATATGACCATATAATTACATTGTTGCAATTTAATATTCTTACAGACAATAATATTACTATTATTTATAATTTAATTCCGTTTCTGCCTGTGTCCCCCCCCCCCCCCCGTTTCAATAGCAGCCCCAGTTATTAGGTGAATACACAGTGCTAAGTGCCCCATACCTCCGAATCTGTAGATCAAACTTCACAAAGGTGTCCATCTCAGATTCCTGATGAACACTAAAATGAAGGCCGGCTGAAAGCTTGAACACAAAAGAAGATGTACAGGATTTAACATGTGACAGTTGGAAAGAGGTTGGTTTAACCCGTCGTGTGGCTCATCCAATTAACCAAAAGGCAGTCAGTATGAGGCTGCCTCCCAAACCAGCAAACCCTGCTGCTGTAGGCATAGGGTTCCCTTTGTTTTTGTTAATTCTTACTTTTGTTCCTGCTTTCATTGGATTCCCAAGGTCGCAGACAACGAGCCGGGTTTTATTCTCAGTTTTAAATGCGCATGAAAGCCTTGCCAAATCCTGCAGTGAAACAAAGGTGACTGTTTTCAGAGAAGAGCACAGTACTTATCATTCTCTAAGCACATTCTCCTTCTGACATATAATGATATTTATTGTCTGCACTGAATTCTTTAGCACTTCCAATGGTTATGAGCGGTCTATCAAACATGACATTTTAGGGTTCAGAACCTGTCTCTCCGCTGGCAAGTGTGGTGCAAAGATCACTAGCGTTTTTCAAGTCCAGAGAAAATAATCCATTATCAGGCTGTAATCTCTAAGCACACACTTATCTAGATGTAAGAGAGGGAAAGAATTATTTTTTCCATTGTGCATATGACTAAAGAGGAAATCGAACTCAGGTCCAAGTTCGGAACTGTATTGACAACACCAAAATGGCTTCCAAATGGGCAATGCTGCTTTGTTTAAGGCGGCGACATTTCATCAGTACTCTAGCAGGCCAGCTCCATTACTTAGGCAATAGTACAGTCGTACCTTGGATCCCGAATGCCTTGCAAGTCAAACATTTTGGTTCCTGAACGCCGCAAACCTGGAAGTGAGTGTTCCGGTTTGCGAACGTTCTTTGGAACCCGAACATCCAACGGGGCTTCCACAGCTTCTGATTGGCTGCAGGAGCTTCCAGCAGCCAATGAGAAGCCACACTTTGGTTTTCGAACATTTTAGAAGTCAAACGGACTTCCGGAACGGATTCCGTTTGACTTCCAAGGTATGACTGTATTACCAAAACATTTATTTTTTAAAATTTCACCTAGAACTTGGGCTCCTAAATCTTCTTTAAGATACCAATACAGTCAACTCTGAAGTAAATCCTGAATGCATCATGGCGGGGGAATCTTGACATGGCAGAATTTTTCTGGTGCATTTATTGCGTTGTACAGTCTTAATTATTACCATGTTAGGGACAAAACAGCAACAGCTAAGCACTTATCCCAGTCCCTTGGGATCGCCCCGTTCATTTCCCAAGGTGTAAAAGCATGAGCCTGAATTAATTTAATTAACAAATATGTGGCTCTAAGCGCCTCAACAAAAATAGCTTTGTCTTAGTAGCCTGGCTTGCTTTGCACAGACTGCTCACTGTTGCTAGACAAGACACCTCTCTCCCAGTTTAGGAGAGGATCATCCAGCTTTATCTTCCAGCTGGCAGGTCCACACTGTTCATCAGCACCATATGATCAACTAAAAGGGATGAAGCAAAATAGCCACAAAAGGTGGCACTTTTAAGTTTTGCCTAACAGTTTCCTTACTTTAAATGCTAAGTAGACATTTTGAAGGAAGGAAAATGATTATATTTATAATGTGAAATTACTGAGGCCTATCATGAAGGAACCCGGATGCAGAGGCAAGAAAGCAACCCCCCCCCCACCAAGTGAAAGTTTGGGTTACACTGAACTAGCGCTTGATGAGAGTGTGTGACATGGTAGACAGAACTATGGTTTGGGATGTGGGAGACCCAGGTTCAAATCCATGCTTAGGAGCTTGAAGCTCAATGAATTGTCTTGTCTAAAACTCACTGCAGTTGCCCAGAGCTGTTTCCCTAGCAGTCTTATTCCATGTCCCGTTTGTAATGTACAGATCTTCTGATCATGTGAGTAGCCCACTCATATTGCTGCTTCCCACATCAATTGTTTGAAATGCAACCACATGAGCTAAGCATCATGTAGAAAGGATTTTCAGCAGCCAATGCAGCTGATGTTATTTTCTTGCATACCTCTCCCTCCCTAAACAGAAAGCAACATACACATTTGTGCTAAGAGCACAACTGAACTGAGATCTCATTTGTACTGCCGTTTTTCATTTTGAGATGAGCAATTGATACCAAGAGATAGTGAGCCACACAGTGGGTCTACTATTGAGTAGGGACCTGTGTACGCAGATTATTTCAAAATAATCTGTCTCCTGCACCAGACTTACCACCACAGGATTGGTAGGTAGGACTGCAGACCATAACGCAAACCCATAGCAGTAAACTTCCATAGCAAACTCCCCCAAACTGGTATCTTCCAGGTTTTGCTGGGCTCCCATTAGCTCTCTCAATGGTGATGAGACTTGTGGTCCAAAACACACTGAGGAGGATGGCAGGCTGCAGAACGTTGGTTCCACAGCATCCTTTTGTCAGCAACCAGATATGTGATATCAAAAACCCAAGTAGACTCCAACAAACAAAGGAAGACTGTGTATGTGGTTGGTCACTTAGCACAGGTCTAATTTTACGCCACTGCATTGCCAGTTTGGTGTAGTGGTTAGAGTGTTGGATTAGGACCTGGGAGACCAGGGTTCAAATCCCCGCTCAGTCTTGAAGCTGTCCGGGTGACCCTGGGCCAGGCTAACCCACCTCAGGGTTGTTGTGAGAATAAAATGAGGAGAGAGAGAATCATGTATGCCACCTGGACCCGAAGGAAAGGGATATAAAGGCATCAATAAATAAACACAAACTTGTTGCAATAAACTCTGCCCAAATAATAATAATAATAATAATAATAATAATTTATTATTTATACCTCGCCCATCTGGCTGGGTTTCCCCAGCCACTCTGGGCGGCTTCCAACTGAATATTAAAAACAGTACAGCTTCAAACATTAAAAACTTCCCTAAAGAGGGCTGCCTTCAGATGACTTTTAAAAGTAAAATAGTTGTTTATTGCTTTGACATCTGCTGGGAGGGCGTTCCACAGGGCAGGCGCCACTACCGAGAAGGCCCTCTGCCTGGTTCCCTGTAACCATACTTCTCGCAATGAGGGAACCACCAGAAGGCCCTCGGTGCTGGATCTCAGTATCCGGGCTGAACGATGAGGGTGGAGACGCTCCTTCAGGTATACTGGACCGAGGCCATTTAGGGCTTTAAAGGTCAGCACCAACACTTTGAATTGTGCTTGGAAATGTACTGGGAGCCAATGCAGATCTCTCAGAACCGGTGTTATGTGGTCCTGGCGGCCACTCCCAGTCACCAGTCTAGCTGCCGCATTCTGGATTAATTGCAGTTTCCAGGTCACCTTCAAAGGTAGCCCCACGTAGAGCGCGTTGCAGTAGTCCAAGCGGGAGATAACTAGAGCATGCACCACTCTGGCAAGACAGTCCGCGAACAGGTAGGGTCTTAGCCTGCGTACCAGGTGGAGCTGGTAGACAGCTGCCCTGGACACAGAATTAACCTGTGCCTCCATGGACAGCTGTGAGTCCAAAATGACTCCCAGGCTGCGCACCTGTTCCTTCAGGGGCACAGTTACCCCATTCAGGACCAGGGAATCCCCCACACCCGCCCGCCCCCTGTCCCCCCAAAACAGTACTCACTAGACTTACCTCCTTGTTGCGAACTATGCCAATGAAGTCTGCTTGAGGTGGGACAGTGACAAAGAGTTCAGCTTCATAGGCTCCCTCTCCTAGGTTCTCGGCATTGACGACCAGGGTTAAAGGATTCTCATCCCCAATATAGATCTGCTTCTGATCACTGCACAAGACCAATATGGAACAAAAGTGAGGCCTCTGGATCAGTGTTTCTCAACCTGTGGGTCGTGACCTGCAAGTGGCTTGTGGGCTTTATAATAAACCCCAAATAATGTTTGCTTTTAATCCTTAGCTGGCCTGATGAATACCTCTTACAACGTTTTGGCTGAAAGGCTCGACATTTTAACACTTGGGAGCCACTGCAGGTTGGCAGCAGATCCAGTGACAACTCACTGTGGGGTGCTTGTACAGGGAATAATAATAATAATAATTTATTATTTATACCCCAACCATCTGGCTGGGTTTCCCCAGCCACTCTGGGCGGCTTCCAACTGAATATTAAAAACAATACAGCATCAAACATTAAAAACTTCCTTAAACAGGGCCACCTTCAGTTGTCTTTTGAAAGTAAAATAGTTGCTTATTTCCTTGACATCTGCTGAGAGGACGTTGCACAGGGCAGGCGCCACTACCAAGAAGGCCCTCTGCCTGGTTCCCTGTAACCTAACTTCTTGCAGTGAGGGAACCGCCAGGAGGCCCTCGGTGCTGGACCTCAGTGTCCAGGTAGAACGATGGGGGTGGAGACGCTCCTTCAGGTATACAGGACCAAGGCCGTTTAGGGCTTTAAAGGTCAGCACCAACACTTTGAATTGTGCTCGGAAACGTACTGGGAGCCAATGAAGATCTTTCAGGACCGGTGTTATATGGTCTCGGGAATTGTTTGGTATGACTTTTACAGCTTGTATCTTATGCACAAGCACATAAAAAAAAACCCCTTCCTGTATGAGCACCTTGTGGTGAACAGTGACTGAATCTGCTGCTAGGGTTTGTTAAAGGGTATGCTTGCTTAGAAACAGAAGTCTGAACATGTGCAAAACCATTTTGCAACTGGTGCCATGAAGTTGCCTTTGTTCCAAAATAACAACCTATCAAACTGTTGTGTGTGGGGACCCGCAAAGATAATTTTTGGAAATTGAGGTTAGCTAAATTTTGGCTTCATGATGCTAAGTACCCTGAGCTTGCTGATGAAGCGATCTCCATGCTGTTGCCATTTGATAGTACATATCTTTGCGAGACAGCCTTTTCAAGCAATGACTGCTGTGAAGACGAAATACAGAAGCAGGCTATGTATCAATAATGATCTGAGACTATGTCTGACAACCATCAAACCCCACATTGATCTACTCTACAGCAAAATGCAAGCTCGGCCACCCCACTGACACTTGCCAAGATGGACTTCGTTGTGAATAAAACTGTCAAAACTACTCATACTTTTTTTTTTACATATGACATGGCTTGTGTATCTGTATGTTTCTGCAATACATTTTTATAGATTATGATTGAATATCCTGCAATCAGATGATTGGTGTCCTTACATTCCCACAAACAAAACTATGAATAACTTTGAACGTACTATAAAAATTTCAACAAATCCCACATAAATGCTATTAAGTAATTTTTTGCTTGGATGTCTCAAGTAATGGTTATAAAAACAACAACAAAGACTTGCAGTTAAAATGAACGAAACCAACAGCTGCCAAATGTCTAAGGTCCAAAATCCATGTGATAATCAGTGGGTCACCATGCCAAATACATTTAGACTTGTGGGTTGACCTCTCAAAAAGGTTGGGAACCACTGCTCTAGATCAATGTGTTTCCATAGCTGTGTTAAAATCATAGCCTAGCACAGGCCCTCACCACAAAAAACCTTCTTGAGTCTGGGGGCATATCTGGGAAACTGATAAACCTATAGGCACCACAAAATGCCCATTCCACAGAAGAAAACTGGTGATGTACAAACCCTGCCCCCACAGCAAAACGTCTAAATGGCTCAAAACAAGAAAGCAGGCTGACACCTGTGACCAAAGAATTTCAAAAAACAAAACAAAAACCCAACTAATTAAAAAATGGGGGGGGGGAGTAGAGGGCCTGGGTGGGTGCTAAGTAGTATGTCTGAGAGTGCCACGTTGGAGACTTCAGGCCCAGTGAGGTACTAGCATCACTCTGACATTGCACTCATTAGATCAGCAGAGTGCTTTTCAAAAACAGGTGTTCCCCAAGCACAAAAATCGCCAGCTAAATGGTCCACCCTTCAGAAAATGGTTCTTCCACTCAAGCACATTTCTTCAACACCAGAGTATTACAGAAACTTGCCCACCCACCGCTGTAGCTCCCCACCCACTACAGCACATTAAACGTTTAAAAGAGCCTGTGGCAACACTTCTCCTAGGTGCTCCCAGGAACAACTTCATCTGTAAACTGCCAAGGTCATGCAACACATTAGCAGAATTGTACAAAAACAACTGAACGGCCAGCTATAGCAGAGGGTTTGGTATAGTGCTGTTTCCAGCTAAACAGCAGTCAGAGAATCACAGAATTGTAGATTCTTGAGGACCATCTAGTCTTCTCAGAACTCAAAAGCAGGGCAAAAAGAGGGTATTTTGCTGCGCAGAAGACAGACTGCGGCTACGTGCAGCTTGGCAAAGGTACAAAAATCTATTGTATCTGGCCTGCCTAGATGTAAACTAATTATAAAGAGCTAGGCCTCACGAAACATACAGTATAGAAACAGCACTGCCATCTGCTGGATAAAATGACACAGAACTACCCCATTATTTAGCAGTAACTAATGAAGATGTGAGATAAGGGAAACAAATTTTACACCATCTTTATGTACATGGAAGAGCCCATTCATGTGCATAGTCCCTTTGCTCTGCCCTTCACAGCACAAGAGATCAAACCAAGGAACCTCTAATTCAGTGTTTCCCAACCGGTGTTCCGCGGCACACGAGTGTGCCGTGAGACATCGGCTGGTGTGCCGCGAGATGCCTGGAGGGAGGCGGGCGAGTCGGGCGGCGAGAGGCGGGGCGGCGGCGGCGAGGAGAGGCCGCGCCTCCTGCTGCTGCCTGGCGCTCCTCCTCGCAGCCGGCAGCGCTGCCTGGGCGCCTCCGCGCGACTCTGCCTCGCTGGGTTTGGTCTCCCAGCAGAGACGGGTCACACGCGCACCTCCCTCCCTCCCTCAGCCTGCGCGGAGGGAGAGCCAGAGAGAGGCATCGCTCCTGCGCGGCGGGAGAGGGAGCAGCCGGAGCGATGCCCCAAACGAGCTGAATTCCGAGCGAGGGACTGAGGGGGGAGGGAAAAAACTTTCACTTTCGTGCGTCCCTCCCGGTGTGACGCTGCGCGCTGACGTCACGGGGCGGGGCTTTAATGGTGGTGTGCCGCGAGATTTTTTTTCAGTAAACAGGTGTGCCGTTGCCCAAAAAAGTTTGGGAAACACTGCTCTAATTAATCAAAGTTTCTCATTTTGCCGAAACCATTAAACAATGGCTACCGGCTTTAGAACAAGCCATGATACTGAACCACAGTTTGAAGTTGGTTCAGTGTCTTAGCTTTTTCCTGAAGCTAGCAGCCACAGTTTCTTGATTCAGGTGGAACACGAAACCATGGTTAATCAGAAGATTCCTGAATGCACGTACCAGAAAAGAAAGAGTAATGGGGCTGCACGTGCGGGAGAAAGGCTTGCACATATCTTAGTGAGATTGTCTGAACTGGGTCAAATGGCTTTACTATACTAATTGCCCATTTTGCAGAAGAGTTAGACTTGTACCTGTTCACGGCCACTTGCAAGTCCGGACGGCAGACATTGTCCTCGCCACAGTCCAGAAGAATATGAGCCTAAATATGTAAATGATAATAGTAATAATTAGGTATATGATATTTGAATTGTTCAGACTACCAGAATATGTATGCATTATATACTCCATGCTTTTACCTTTTGTGCGAAAGTTAGCACTATTAATGTGAAACCCTTTCCCTATGTAGTAAGAGGGAATAGCAAAGGGCAAATTTTGCTTTTTGAACAGCGTACACCTGCTATCCGGCAGTGAAAAGGGCAAATGACAGAGGGGAACTGTTACAGAACACATTCTTCTGTGTTGTGGAGATGGAATTTCAAACTTCAGTGCAATGCCACACCCGAGGAATAAAGCAATGTGTGCTTGTGCGTGCGTGCGTGCGTGCGTGCGTGTTTTCAAACATTTAAAAGAACCACCATGAGAATTAACTTGAGGAGAACTTGCCGATTCAAAAGTACATTTTGCCATTAAATCTCTAAGTGCTGTACCTGTCTGCTAACATTTGCAGGAGTGAACTGGTTAAGGATGGGCTGCAAGCCAGTAGAGTCCATAGCCGTTTTGTAATCTAGCTGATATTCCATGAATATGGTGATTGGAGTGAGCTTGTCTCTAAATTCGGAGTCGTCCTAAGGGAGAACAAAAATGGAGTTGCTTTTAGAAAACGAAAACTGCATGATTATACTGGAATGGAACTCAATCAAACATCTACTACAAAGGCTTGTGGCTACCTACCACTTTAATGGAAACAATAGTGGATGGAATTAAAAACAACAACCAAGCAAATAAGAGGCAGCCATTTGTAAATTATTTTGGAGAAAAGAGAAGGGCTGTAGCCATGAGGCACAGCATCTGCTTTGCACGCAGAGGGTTCCAAGTTCGAGTCCTGGCACTCCAGACAGGGCTCTCCCCGATTCCGGACATCAATAACGTTAACCCTACATATAGCAAGAAGGCAGGAGGTGGGTGGGTTGCGGCCTTGTATGACGCTTACCCTTAAAAATGCCTGAAGTTCTTCACAGCTCATTCGACCCCCTTTGGGGACAGTCATGTTCTTTGAGTGGACCGGTTGCCTGTTGTGGAGAAACAGCGCCCTCCTGATGGCACCTTTTTGCTTCAGCTTGTCCAACAGCAGCTCCACATGAAAAGCTGCCGCCAAAGGAAAAGGCATTTTAGTCAAGCAATGCTCACGTCTTGCCGTGCCTTACTGCAGCAGCCGCTGGTAAGGCAGGATGCTGAGCTGGAAGAGATGCTGTGGCTGAGAGAATCAGGACCATACAGGAAAGGGGTTGCTGACTAAGACTGCCAAGACAGGCTGCTAACATCAGCCTCTACCCAGTTCTGCCAGCTAGTCAGGAACTATTCGCTGCATGGCACTGACTCTCGTTGCTCTCTGTTTCCACTGCTGCCTCAGGTCTCCTAGATTAACTGTTGCTCAGTGGGGATGTTCCATTCCTGTCTCTTAACTTCCCAGCATGTCTCCTATTAGTGTCACAATTCCTTAGTGGCTGCTGCTAGGCCTTGTTCTCACAGACCAGATACGAGGTGGTACATTCTAGCCTAGCCTTATCCCAAGATGCTAGCTTTTTCTAAATGAAATAGTTTTTCCTCTGCAGAGGAACACACACACACACACACACACACACACACACACACACATATATATATATAATTTTTATTAAATTTTCTGTTTTACAATTTAAAATACTCATCTTACATCCTTAAGAGATCAATGACTTCCCTTCTTCTCTTTCCATGGTTCATTTTACATATAAATCCCTGCATATTTTACAAAAACTATACTATTCAGTATTCCATTATTGCATCCATCAAAAGTTCCACAGAGAAAGTGGAAGTCTCTGTGCAAACAGGACAGCTCTAGTGGATGCAATAAATAAATCTTAGCCAAGGACCCTGGGGAGGGAACTGTCACTTGGCCTTCTTCAACTCTCATCTCATTGTGTGCCACACAATGTTCACAACTTTGCCAGCCAGAAACTTACGGCTGTGCTCCCTGATACTTCCATCCTTCTTTAAACCACTCAGGGAACCCCATATTTGAGTCCAGATAGGTCCATTTTCCAGGGTTCTCTGACCGATTCCTCAGAGAAGGGGATCTTTCCAGCTAGCAGACCACCACAAAGTTGCCCCCCATACATTGAGAAGAACAATGGTGTGAAGTCTGAGCCAGAAGATTTAAAAGGGGCATGGGTTTTGCATGTGTCTGATACCAATGGGGCTTTGAACAGCCGAAGAAGTTTGACAATTTAAATTACTGCCACTGAACATCTGATGACAATATGAGGAGAACCAAAGTGTATGGTAAGTAAATCTACTGAGGAACTTACTGAGGTCCCTGGGAAGACTTCCTTTGCCATCCGCTTTTAAACAGAACTTTACTTTAAAACTGTTGGGGGAAATTAGAGAATATTTAAAAACAAAACACATTTTGTACTTGAAGGTCAAGCTACATCTATTGACCAGCAAAAGTGCAGTAGTGGCTTCCAGACCTACCCTTTCATGACTGTTAATAAGATCTAGTTGCACGTGCAGATTCCTTGGTCGGTGTTGTTGGGTTTAAAGAAACTTTAAAAAGTTCCCTCCACTGGTTCCTTCAGCTCCCGGTTATTAAATATACTTTCTTAAGAGCTTAGTTTATCTATTTTGGTAAGATTTTACTGCTATAACTGAGCTCTTATTAGGGCTGGTCCGCGACTTTTTGCTGCCTGAGGCAGAAACTCCCCAAATTCCATGTACTTAGGCCAACTGAATTGCCAGTTTAATATTTCAGCACCACATCTGAAGGCAGCAGGCTAGCCTGTGTGTGTGTGTGTGTGTGTGTGTGTGTGTGCAGGGCAGGCTGTGTAGCACACACAGCTATGTTCCTCAACACCTCATTGCTGCTGCCCATTATTGGTATGCTTCCCCCACCTAATGGTAAGGTCGGTCCTCACTCTTATAAAGGCAAAATGGAGTTTCCCATAAAATTGCACTTGGAGGAGTGCAAGAACTATGTTGGCCATTCAAAAGAGTTGGCAAGACACGAAGCACAAGCAACTCACTTCCTTTCCACATCCTTACAGGACTTGTCCATGGAGGCGGGGACGGCTAGGGCACATTCTCCCAGTGGGGTGAACAGATTTCCACCCTTCCATTTAGCTAGTTCTGTTGATAGGCTCTTTCTGCTTAGAATCATAGAATCATAGAATCATAGAGTTGGAAGAGACCACAAGGGCCATCGAGTCCAACCCCCTGCCAAGCAGGAAACACCATCAGAGCACTCCTGACATATGGATGTCAAGCCTCTGCTTAAAGACCTCCAAAGAAGGAGACTCCACCACACTCCTTGGCAGCAAATTCCACTGTCGAACAGCTCTTACTGTCAGGAAGTTCTTCCTAATGTTTAGGTGGAATCTTCTTTCTTGTAGTTTGGATCCATTGCTCTGTGTTCGCTTCTCTGGAGCAGCAGAAAACAACCTTTCTCCCTCCTCTATGTGACATCCTTTTATATATTTGAACATGGCTATCATATCACCCCTTAACCTCCTCTTCTCCAGGCTAAACATGCCCAGCTCCCTTAGCCGTTCCTCATAAGGCATCGTTTCCAGGCCTTTGACCATTTTGGTTGCCCTCCTCTGGACACGTTCCAGTTTGTCAGTGTCCTTCTTGAATTGTGGTGCCCAGAACTGGACACAGTACTCCAGGTGTGGTCTGACCAGAGCAGAATACAGTGGCACTATTACTTCCCTTGATCTAGATGCTATACTCCTATTGATGCAGCCCAGAATTGCATTGGCTTTTTTAGCTGCCGCGTCACACTGTTGGCTCATGTCAAGTTTGTGGTCAACCAAGACTCCTAGATCCTTTTCACATGTACTGCTCTCAAGCCAGGTGTCACCCATCTTGTATTTGTGCCTCTCATTTTTTTTGCCCAAGTGCAATACTTTACATTTCTCCCTGTTAAAATTCATTTTGTTTGTTTTTGCCCAGTTCTCTAATCTGTCAAGGTCGTTTTGAAGTGTGATCCTGTCCTCTGGGGTGTTAGCAACCCCTCCCAGTTTGGTGTCATCTGCAAATTTGATCAGGATGCCCTTGAGTCCATCATCCAAGTCGTTGATAAAGATGTTAAATAAGACCGGGCCCAAGACAGAACCCTGTGGCACCCCACTAGTCACTCTTCTCCAGGATGAAGAGGAACCATTGATGAGCACCCTTTGGGTTCGGTCAGTCAGCCAGTTACAAATCCACTGAGTGGTAGCAGAGTCAAGACCGCATTTTACCAGCTTCTTTACAAGAATATCATGGGGCACCTTGTCAAATGCCTTACTGAAATCAAGGTAGGCTATATCCACTGAGTTCCCTTCATCTACCAGGCTTGTAATTCTGTCAAAAAATGAGATCAGGTTAGTCTG